>NC_060120.1:332947643-334306143 GCF_021461395.2 Schistocerca americana
TAGCTGTAGATGTAGACTAGTATTTTCATGTCTGTTGGTGAATTTTGCTCATAGCTTTTCAAGTGTGTTACAGACTTTTTCGACATTTTCGGTGTTTTTCTTATTTTCGATATCCGTCTGTGCATGTGCATTGATGAGTGTATATTTTTTATTGGGGCCCTGAATGAGCATAGTCATAAGTCGATTGTTGATGGGCGTGATTTCTTTGACAGAGTTGATGATAGGTCTGTGTTCGAGAAATGACATGCCGAAGATTGTTACGCATTTCGCTATCTTTTGTTGCGTTTTGCTCTTCAAGATGCGATGGTTCCCGTAATGCAAGTCAGTTAGTCTTTGTTCTGGAAGAGCAAGCATGAGAACTTTTTGTCGGTCTATTTCTTATGTAAGATTATGCAGTTTTCGTGATTGGGTCAATGTGTCGATGTTTAGTTTGTAAATGCATGTTTTCTGCTTGTAGGGAAATTTACCAGAGATCTCCGATATTCTCTGCCGTGCTAGCCTGGACTCCCCAGAATCCGGAAATCCAGCTGCCGCCTTTCGACGGGCGGGCTGTGTACCACCTGGGGTAAAGTTGACTTTGCATGCACAGTTCATGTTTGTTTCTGTTTCATTGGTATGGCCTGGGTGATACCAGGACCAGACAGGACCAGAGGGTGCTGAAGCCTTTGGAAGAAAATATTTTCAGCCGAGCTCATTGAGCTAACAGACGGTGACCAGAGTAGCGGTGATTTTCACCCAGACGTGTCTGGATTTTGTGTTCAACGGATTGAGTAGCCGTTCAGAATTGTATTAGTATTTGGTTCACCCCAAGTATTTGATTTCCTCGCTACCACCCATATGTGGGAGGCTTTCCCCTATCCGCCGCACTGGATTATCATCATCATCATCATCGTCATCATCATGTCATTAGCAAATCCGATATGGTGTATCTTCCCATCACTGAAGTAGATGTGTATTGTTCGATTCAATATTTCCATCACATAAATGTAGGCAATAATTACGTTACGTTGCTGCTAGTGGACATATTTGTCACTTTTTTTAGACAGTTGCTAAATGTTACTCCATCAAAGGAATTATGTGCCCAGCATTGTTGCATTACAGACGTTCAAATTATCTGATTTCTGTAATTTCATTTCGATACCAGATCGTTCTAATCGGAGTCAGCTAGTCAGTCTTAATGTGGATATCCGACTACGGCTCTCGTCATACACGATAGACTGGGTAAACGACATTCTTAATCGGACTGTTGAATCTCGATCACTTGTCTATGACAGGGCCTGAATTCTTAAACACTATGGAAAATGCTGATACAATGTGCTTATTACAAATACGTTATTTGAATATAAATATATGAAGCAACGAGAGAACAATTTATTTACAGGAACAGTGCCCCATCTATCACACCAGAGCAGTGCAAGATTGGTTTCAGTGCCAAGAGAGAATCAATCTGTTGCCGTTTGTTACACGATCACCGAACATCACCCAGATAGAAAATATGTGGGCAGAGGTAACAAGGTCATTGTCATGTGGACCTACAAATGCAAGCGACTTCTGGACGAATATAGAAAACGTATGGTGGGAAGTAAACCATGACGCTACACTATCGATGACTTAATGAAATCAATGCCCCTACGCCTTCGATACATCTTAGGTAATGATGGTGGGTGGGTTGGTTATTAAAAGTATACTCGTTCACAAAACCCATGTGGGCAATTATCTGATAATCGGTGAAGCTTTGCTTTGTCGCAGCTCTTTAGCATACAACAAGTCCATTTCTTTTCAGTCTCCTCCTTACAATTCTTGCTATGCAAGGTAATTGAAAAATCTCATCCACTCGACGCCAACTGAGGAATTGATTGGAGCATGTGTTGTTCAACACACAATAGTCGTCACCCTCACTGGAATCAATGACTGTTTGTGTGTGTGTTTTCATGTTTACGCACAATCTGAATCAATACTATTAACATTAGAGAGACAACTAACAATAAATATTGCATCAAATATGACTGTAAAGTATTTTAATGCGATGGTAAGTTACAAACTGAATTTTTACCCAACCCACGTCCTGCATATTACGTTAAGTTGGTAAGATGTATTAGCTCCATAACATCGTTAGGAGAGACAGTGCGCTCTTGTTGTCGCGGCTCGTAAGTGCAGCGACTAGCAGTGCCCAATGCCGCCGCGATTTGTTTATGTTGGCTGAGCGTGGACACTGCAGCAGACACTTCGCCATAAACAGAAATAAATCACCTTGGCTCTGGCTGCAGTGAGCGGACATCACTACCTCCATGTTCTTATAGTATCAAACGTGAGACTCTACTCACATGTTCCATGGAGGAATTGCAGCGCCGGCCGCGGTGGTCGTGCGGTTCTAGGCGCTCCAGTCCGGAGCCGCGCTGCTGCTACGGTCGCAGGTTCGAATCCTGCCTCGGTCATGGATGTGTGTGATGTCCTTAGGTTAGTTAGGTTTAATTAGTTCTAAGTTCTAGGGGACTGATGACCACCGCAGTTGAGTCCCATAGTGCTCAGAGCCATTTGAACCATTTTTTTGAATTGCAGCGAGTATCATCAGAATATTTACCAGTGATGAAATGACCACTGTATTTGAATCACAAAAATATGGGAACATTCTCACAAAGTAATGTGATATAACAAAATTTATCTAAGACGCAAAAATTAACTAGAGAGCTTCCATGCACGCAGTAGTAGCACATAAGGAAATATTATGTTTTGGAAGCGTTTATTTCATTTCCTCTTCTCATATCAACGCCATTGTTTTAGTGTGAAGTGAGAAAATAAACACGAAAAACTAAAATTCCTAGAAGCATTTAAGTCATTTCCTCATCTCATATCATAGCTTTTGTTTTAATATGAAATAAAAATAAACAGATTAGGGTCCTGAAGCATAATATGACACCAGATTCTTGTCGTAGGCGCTATCGGAAAAGCAAAAAGCAGGGAGCTTTCCATTCTTTTGTCCAACAGTATCTGGTATCGAAATGAAATTACAGAAATCAGATAATTTGAACGTCTGTAATGCAACAATGCTGGGCACATAATTCCTTTGATGGAGTAACACTTAGCAACTGTCTAAAAAAAAAGTCACAAATATGTCCACTAGCAGCAACGTAACGTAATTATAACCCACATTTATGTGATGGAAATATTGAATCGAACAATACACATCTACTTCAGTGATGGGAAGATACACCATATCGGATTTGCTGATGAAATGATGATGATGATGATGATGATGATGATGATGATAATCCAGTGTGGCGGATAGGGGAAAGCCTCCCACATATGGGTGGTAGCGAGGAAATCAAATACTTGGGGTGAACCAAATACTAATACAATTCTGAACGGCTACTCAATCCGTTGAACACAAAATCCAGACACGTCTGGGTGAAAATCACCGCTACTCTGGTCACCGTCTGTTAGCTCAATGAGCTCGGCTGAAAATATTTTCTTCCAAAGGCTTCAGCACCCTCTGGTCCTGTCTGGTCCTGGTATCACCCAGGCCATACCAATGAAACAGAAACAAACATGAGCTGTGCATGCAAAGTCAACTTTACCCCAGGTGGTACACAGCCCGCTCGTCGAAAGGCGGCAGCTGGATTTTCGGATTCTGGGGAGTCCAGGCTAGCACGGCAGAGAATATCGGAGATCTCTGGTAAATTTCCCTACAAGCAGAAAACATGCATTTACAAACTAAACATGTACACATTGATCCAAACACGAAAACTACATAATCTCACATAAGAAATAGACCGACAAAAAGTTCTCATGCTTGCTCTTCCAGAACAAAGACTAACTGACTTGCATTACGGGAACCATCGCATCTTGAAGAGCAAAACGCAACAAAAGATAGCGAAATGCGTAACACTCTTCGGCATGTCATTTCTCGAACACAGACCTATCATCAACTCTGTCAAAGAAATCACGCCCATCAACAATCGACTTATGACTATGCTCATTCAGAGACCAATAAAAAATATACACTCATCAATGTACAGGCACAGACGGAAATCGAAAATAAGAAAAACACCGAAAATGTCGAAAAACTCTGTAACACACTTGAAAAGCTATGAGCAAAATTCACCAACAGACATGAAAATACTAGTCTACATCTACAGCTACATTTATACTCCTCAAGCCACCGGATGGTATGTGGCGTATGGCACTTTACGTGCCACTGTCATTACCTCCGTTTCCTGTTCCAGTCGCGTATGGTTCGCGGGAAGAACGACTGCCGGATCCCACTCCGATGAGCAATACTCAAGTATAGGTCGAACGAGTGTTTTGGAAGCCACCTCCTTTGTTGATAGACTACATTTTCTAAGGACTCTCCCAATCAATCGCAACCTGGCACCCGCCTTACCAACAATTAATTTTATATGACCACTCCACTTCAAATCATTCCGCACGCATACTCCCAGATATTTCACAGAAGTAACTGCTACCAGTCTTTGTTCCGCTAACATATAATCATACAATAAACGATCCTTCTTTCTATGTATTCGCAATACGTTACATTTGCATATGTTAAGGGTCAGTTGCCATTCCCTTGCACCAAGTGCCTATCCGCTGCAGATCTTCCTGCATTTCGCTGCAATTTTCTAATGCTGCAACTTCTCTGTATACTACAGCATCATCCGCGAAAAGCAGCATGGAACTTCCGACACTATCTACTAGGTCATTTATATGTATTGTGAAAGGCAATGGTCCCATAACACTCCCCTGCGGCATGCCAGAGGTTACTTTAACGTCTGAAGACGTCTCTCCATTGAGAACAACATGCTGTGTTCTGTTTGCTAAAAACTCTTCAATCCAGCCACACAGCTGGTCTGGTATTCCGTAGGCTCTTAATTCGTTTATCAGGCGACTGTGCGGAATTGTATCGGACGCCTTCCGGAAGTCAAGGAAAATGGCATCTACCTGGGAGCCTGTATCTAATATTTTCTGGGTCTCATGAACAAATAAAGCGAGTTGGGTCTCACACGATCGCTTTTTTCCGGAATCCATGTTGATTCCTACAGAGTAGATTTTGGGTTTCCAGAAATGACATAATACGCGAGCAAAAAACATATTCTAAAATTCTACAACAGGTCGATGTCAGAGATATAGGTGTATAGTTTTGCGCATGTGCTCCACGACCCTTCTTGAAGACTGGGACTACCTGTGCTCTTTTCCAATCATTTGGAACCTTCCGGTCCTGTAGAGACTTGCGGTACACGGCTGTTAGAAGGGGGGGCAAGTTCTTTCGCATACTCTGTGTAGAATCGAATTGGTATCCCGTCAGGTCCAGTGGACTTTCCTCTGTTGGGTGATTTCAGTTGCTTTTCTATTCCTTGGACATTTATTTCGATGTCAGCCATTTTTTCGTTTGTGCGAGGATTTAGAGAAGGAACTGCAGTGCGGTCTTCCTCTGTGAAACGGCTTGGCAGACTTCAACTCTGTATTTCGGACAAAAAAAACCTATAGAAAAATAATTGGTACAAATTGAACACACCGAAACACTTACACCAACGGCATATGTCTGACTGACATTTGCCAACAATTCAACCTCAAAATGATGTCTACCCACTTTAGGAAAGAACCAGTTCTCAGGTAACATGCTTGGTTACCAGGTGCAAGCTGCTTTCGTTCGCCTTTCGAGACTCGCTGGAAGCCAGATTTTTAATTCTTTTGTAGCAGAGTTACAAGCAGGCAGATACAAACTCAATAAGGGAACCGTATGACAACGCTGGAGCAAATTTCGTCTTGCTACTTTTAGTACCCGATAGTGTCAGAGAGAAAACCTTATGGTACTGTAAAATTCATAATGCCACTTCTGTTTTCAACCGACATATTTTTTGTTGTGAATACCTAATTTTATCTATGAACTGCCACATTTTCATAATACTTGCGAATGGTACAGGAAATGAAGTAAATACAGACCTTTTTGAAGTCACAAGTCGGTAATATCCTGCTAATTAGTGTTAAAATAGGCGCAATCGTCTTACATATACTCAATGCTTTATTACGATAGAGTGCCGTCGTGATGCTTTTGCAGTGAGCTGAATTTAATTTGTGTTAGTACAGTGAATATTTTAATTGCGTTTTCCATTAGTTTACTGAACGCAACAGTAATCATCAAAGAGAAATTAATCAGCAGCAGAATTTTCTTTCACGATATCTAAAACAATCTGACAATGCTAAAGTAGTTTACAAATTCCACGCCCGTGGAAACCTACTGCTTCTAACGATGTCATTAAACCAGTGTGGTTTGAAAAGTATTTTCGTCTAGAAATGAGTTGTCTTGACGGTTGATCGATCAAGAGCGGGAAACGTAAAATTCTTCGAGTATATGACGAGAGGGACAACTGCTTGAGTGATTACTTCCCTACCAACACAAGTGCTTGAAAGACGATTTTCCTATCAATCTCCTGGATGGTTTTGTTTTTCAAATCAACAGAGTTCGTTATCATGCAGTAGGACAGGTAATGTAGTTTTGTCGGTCGATTTTTTTACACTGCGACCGAAAGGTGTCTCAGTTGTTGGCAACAAATTCCTGCTGTGTGGCACACACTCCTTGGAGCAGAATTAATAGCCCAAAACACACTTTTGGTGCCATCAGATGTAAACTATTATGTTCACACTACCCTTTGCTCGAGTTTGTCTTTTGGTGGGGCTCGGCCTTTCATTTCTGCTTAGAAAGTTAACGGCAAAGGCATCGTAACTCGTTTCCAGTAACAGTACTACATAGGAATGCTCAATGAGCGACCTGATGACGTTCAATTATAGTCACTCCGGTGAATTTTGTTTCGAATTAGAGCTAGCAGTACTCCTACACCAGACTTCTGAACTTTTCCTGTTGAATGCAAATGTCGCATGATGGTTAAGTGGTAATCCATCACATATATCACTAGTCGAGACTTCCTTAATGTGGAAAATCATTCATGCCAGAACGATCTTTGTTGAAACAAGAATATCTTTTTTGGTGTATTTTTCCCGAAAGCACTCGCTCCACACACAGCTCAAATCTTTCTAGCTGCCTCCTCTGCATTCACCCCTCTGTTATACCAAAAGTATATATTATGTTGCAGATATTACAGCTTTTTCCATTTGCGACTCAATTTTACAATGCTTAACCGTAGTTCATGATTTTCAGGTATGCAAAATCCATTGCTTAACTGTAAGATGATAACTAGAGCTTCAAATTCGAAAATGACAGTTGATACATACACTGACAGCGTCGGGCCGCGTTCATCTGAGCGGCGCCGGATATCAGGTGGCGGGTGGCGTCTGGCCGGTGGCCGGTAGCCGCTGCAGCGCGAGGAAACGCTCGAGCGTAAACTGTTCTGATCACGTCGCAGCCATGAGGTGTTCTGCGGAATTGTTTGTAGAAGTTCTTGTTATTACTGGTGGGAAGAATGTGAAGCGAATTATGTTCGATGTTCAATCAGACTCATAACTTAAGGCAAGGGCCGAAACGTAAAAAAAAAAAAAAAAAATTACAGTTGGACGCGAACAGGCGCCCATAAGTTCAGAATGCACGACGGTTTCCCCCTTTTTTTTTTTTTTCAAGAGAAAACAAAGACTCCAATTATACTTGTTTCCCCATCCAGGAAACAAAAATGAGTCTCCTTCGTCTTGTTGGCGAAGAAGTAATCTTTTGGAACTAAAAAAGAAAAAAAGTTTCTCAAAGCCAAAATCAAATTTCTTTTTCCTTTAAGCAAATTATGAGCAATAAATAAGGAAAAGTGATTTTTTTAAATTTCTTTATATTTTTATTTTTTAATTTAAAATTAAAGTCGTCGTGCGACTTGTAGCTAAAGTCTAGTTCTTACAGGAGCTCCTGAAGTGTATCCCCCTACAGCATGCCAGCTCGTCCAAACGTGTCTTCTCATGGCGTAGGCGTGGGTTCTGGGTAGCAGATCTATTCAGTTCGGTTCGGTTTATACAGTTTTCAGCTTCTCAGGGCTTGGACGTTCCAGCTACTAGGTGGGTCATCGAAAGTGCTCCGTAAGAAATTGGAAAAATATTGTTTATAGCGTGGGTTGCGTATCAGGACGCAGTATCTTTCGTTGAGATAAGTCCAATATCCTAGCGTAGACTTGTCGCCAGAAGTAAAAAGATAGCGGATCGTGTGGCCACAGATCCAATTCACAGAGTGAGTTTTGGCGGAGGGGTAGAGAGTCTCATCTGGGTACAAAAGCATGTGGACGTCGATCTGAGACGGTGTCTGGCAAGTAAGAAACGCCAAAATTCGCCGCGCAAGTGTCCAGACGTCGAATGCTGTGCCACAGTGGAACCGGTGGACATCCGTGTCATCCACTCCACAGTGGGTGCAGAGGGATGAATCGGCGAGATGGATGCGGTGCAGACGATCTCGGTTAACTTGTTTGCCATTCACGGTGATGTACCACGCTGATTGAACGTCTGATTCAAGAAAACGCGCATGGATCGCCTTCCATATGTGTCGCCACACGTACTGTGGATACTTACGTTCGATGAGGTTGGACGGGCGGCACTGTTGTAACAATTCGGAGACTGTTTTCGTGAGGTACAAACGTGTAAGTGGTAAGGACCGGTAGATATAACTGAACTCCAGGAAAAATCGTTGGATGTAATAAAATGGGGCTGGAATGGTCGATACCAGTTCTGGGGCGGACAAGGAGGCCAGTGCGAAGTTGTGAAGCAGGAGGCTAGTAAGGCTCTGCGAGCAACGATGCCAAAGTTTTAGTTGGGAGCTGACGTATAGTGCCTTGACACGAGTCGGCACGTGGATGAGTCCCACCCCGCCACGATCTCGTGGCAGTGCAAGGGATTCATACTGCACCTTGAATAACATCTCCGAGCTGACGAAGGAGCCCAAAGCCATCAACAGTCATCGCGCCAGGAGATTTGGGACTGGTAGTACTTGAGCCACGTGTGGCATACGGGAAGCATGATACATGTTCACGTATTGCGCGCGTTGGATAACGTCGAGAGCTCGTAGCCGGTGATCTGCGAGATTTGCTCTGATTGTCTGTAGCAAGCGTCTACCATTGATAGTCCTTGAGCGGCGCAGGTCTGCTGTGAAATCAAGTCCAAGACACCGTATGGTGGCGGCGACACTAAGGGGAGCAACGCATCTCTCCGGCAAGCCCTCACCAATGAGCAGGATCTTGGATTTGACACGTTGAGGCAGCCCCCCGAAGCTTCGCCGTAAGTCGCCACCCATGTCAGTGTTGCTCGTACTTCATCTTCACTGCGCAGATATAGTACTATGTCGTCTGCGTAGGCTGTACAACAAAAACGGTGGCCTTGCACAGCCATGCCTTCCAAACGTTGGCGCATGCCCTGGAGCAGGGGTTCCAAGGCGAAAGCATACAAAATCGTGGAAAGAGGGCAGCCTTGTCGTAAAGATCGTGCGATGACCAGGGACGGTGTAAGGCGACCATTGTACATGATTTTAGAGGTTGCACTACTCAACAGGCGCATAACCACTGTGACAATACAACCAGGAAAACCCATATGCTGAAGAACTGTTCGTAAATAGAAGTGGTCAACACGGTCGAAAGCCTGGCTAAAGTCCAGTGAAGCCAAGGCGCCAGGGAGACGCTGATAATGCGCCAATGCTATCATGTCTCTGTAACGGCAAAGGGCCGTACGGATGTTGTTGTCGCCTCCTAGGGAAGTCTGGTAGCAGGATGTGACGTAACGAGCGACCTTCTTGAGTCGCGATGCCAGTAGCCGTGTGAATATTTTCATGTCGCTGTTGAGCAAAGTAATTGGTCGACAGTCCTGGATCCTCGATAACCCGCGCGGTTTATGTACGGGGATAATAATGCCTTCTAGAAAGGCGCTCGGGACCACTGTCATCGGTGACATCAGCTCTTGTGCGATTGCCGTCCACGTGGAAGCCAACAAATAGTGAAAACTTTTATAAAATTCGATGGGCACACCGTCAGGTCCAGGAGATCTGTTATCGGAACCCGCCTTGATAGCGTCTACCACTTCATCTGAGGTTACGTCGTCTTGGAGGTCATGCGCTGCATCCTCCGGAAGAGTGTTCGTAGTAAGCTGAGCGACTTCTGTGATCAGTGCTGCAGAATGCGGTACTGCTGCGTATAGCCCGGCAAAATGAGCATGGAGAGTACGACCGATGCTTTGTTGGGTGTCGTGCCGGCGCCCTTCCACATCAGTGAGGACTTGGATCAGAGCTCGTCGTCGTCGTTGTCTCTCCTAAAGGAGGTGGAACATCGACGGACGTTCTTGAGGGATGCGATTAGAAGCTCGAGAACGGACTACAGTGCCTTCCAAGTTACGCCGCATGATCAAGGAGATCTGCGCCTTCGTGCGATGGACCATCGACTGCCGGGCTGGCGAGAAGGCATCGTCGTACAGTCACGTAGAATGGTGTAGTAGAAGCGCAGGGTATGAGTTTGCCACGCCTTTAATTCCTTCCCATAACTCATCAGAGTCTTCCTGAGGGTCGGCTTTGCACAGGAGATCCACCATGATAAGGTGGAGTCATAGGCTTCGCGACGATGGTGGCAGCGTGCCCACGCTTCTTCGACCATACGGCGACAGTCTGAGGAGGTCAGGTGAGCGACATTGAGTTTCCACAGACCACGACTATGCCACACTTGTTGTCGGGCGAGAGTGACGTCACAGAGGTACGCATCATGGTCTGAAAAGGCCAAGGGCCAGACTTCCGCATGACATGTGCCATCAGCAAGGGAGCGGGTAACGTAGATGCGATCTATGCGGCTTGATGAGTGAGAGGTGTAGAATGTATAGCCCGGTTGAACTCCGTGGAGCTTCTTCCATGTGTCAACAAGTCGTAGACGGTCGATGACCACTGAGAGAGATGCACAAGGGGAATGTCGCGGGAGTTGGTCGGCGGGTTCTTGTGTCGAGTTAAAATCCCCACCGAGTACCAAATCGTCCTGCGGACCGGTGAAGAGGGGTGTGACGCTTTCGGCAAAAAAAGTTTGTCGGTCATGACGGCGGCCAGTGCCGGACGGAGCGTAGATATTAATAATACGCACGCCGAACAGTGTGAGGGCCATACCTCGCGCAGTGGGGAGGTAGATGACGTCCTCTGCAGGGAGTCCGTCGCGTAGCAGGATGGCGACGCCGCTACCGGTATCGGATGCGGGGAAACATAGGCGTTGTATCCGGCGGGAACTAGGAAGTCAGCCACAAACACCTCTCGTAAGAGTGCTATATCCACACCCGCAGAGTAAATTGTGTCTCTGAACATGGCCAGTTTATGGGGGGCACGAATGGTGGCAAGATTCATCGTGGCGATACGATATTGCTGTGTACGGCCATCCTCAGTATTTGCAGAACGTGCGGTAGAAGTAGCCGGCAGGTGGAGACCGGCCGGTGGTCCCGAAGTGGTGATAATTACTGGCGGGGCGCCAGCCCCAGTGTCGCCGAGGTGGACTCCTGTGCAGACACGCTGGCAGTCTGTTCCACTTCTTCTTCAACGTCATCGGCCCAGGAAGCTGACGACGTGGACATGTGACGGTCACGTACTTCCGGAACGGGTGTTGTGGATTCCGCAACATGAGTGGCAGGGGGACCACCGTCATCATTCGTTGACAACGGCGAGGACACGTCCCTGGCTGGGAGAGTAGGCGTCACTGGAGGGGCGCCTGTTGCTGCCACATCGCGTGACTGGACGCAATGTGGGAGATCACCGTCAGACATCAGGTCCACATCTCGCGGGGCCGTCTGAGAAAGGGCGTCATCGGAAGGCGTTCGTCGTCGTTTCCTGTGTTTGCGAGGCGACCGCTGTTTTCTGACGTGGCCTTCTGAATCAGAATGTGGTCGCCCGTCGTCGGACGCCGAACCCGTCTGGACAAAGGCAGACGTCGGCACGACACCGAGGTCGACGTCCATGGTTCCAACAGGAACATCGGTTTCGGTCTGCAACCCGGACGGTCCTGAAGCGAGCACTGGAGGCGACGCCGTGCTTGTGTCCTCGGCGCGTTGTGCTGCGGCGGGTGGCGTTGACGATGCTGCTGGCGCAATTGAGATTGGTACGACGGGGACCTGTGCAACCTTGGCGTAGGTGATGGGTAAGGACGTGATCGTCGAAGCCTGGGTCTCTTCACGTAACGGCGTCTGTATTAAACGGCGGTGTAAGCATTCGGAACGTACATGTCCCTCCTGGCCACATCCTGCGCACGTTCGTGGCTGTCCATCGTACATGACGATGGCCCTCACACCGCCAATCAGCAGGTACGATGGGACATGTTTCGTAAGCTCAATTTTTATTTGCCGGACGCCATTTAATACGGGGTAGGTCGTAAATATTTGCCACTTCTCCGCGACGTGACCCAATACGGTGCCATACGGTTGGAAAGCGGCAATGACCACATCCTGAGGCACCTCGAACGGGAGCTCAAACACCCGCAATGTCCGGAGACCGAATCCAGCATGGGCGACTGTGACAGCACCCATATGTCCATCAGAGTGTTTAAATTTCAGTCCGGTGGCATGACGGTGAATGATGTCATTGCAAATTTCCTCCGTCGACATCTTGATGTAGACAACACTTCCAGTGATGGAAAAATGTATGCCGATTACGTCCTGGGGGTTCAAACGTAGATCCTCACGTATGAACTGTTCGACTTCGAAAGCTCTGGGTCGTGGATGTTCGGCCTGAAACGTTACTTTGATCGTTGCACGGCGGTACGAGTGCGCCATGGTGTACGTTAGTACTGGACTCGATAGACACAAACACCGCGACGCGGAAGTAAACACCGCCGAGAGCGGAGCGTCACACGGCGCGCGGAGCAGCTCCGCACGCTAGCACGGCTGCGAGCCGACTGTGTCCCTAGACCACGGGCTCACACACCCCACAACACCTCGGAAGTAGACAACACCTCCTCTTGACACTTCCCCATCTTACAGCGTTGCCAGATTGTGCAGATGGCCGGACTTAAGAGTTGTCAGGGGCGGTCAGTTTTATTGGCCACCTTAAGTGAGCGACTCGGACTTAGTCTCCGTGGCGGCCGGCCGGCGGCCAGTTTTTATGTCTAAGACTGTACTTCGAAAAACAAAATAGCAACTATTTGAAAAAATTATCAGTTTTTTTGTCGTGTTTTTGTTAAGTTCAAACGTTCAAAGAATATTTACCATTTGAATAAAAAAAAGGAGTTCTCGCAAAGGTGCCGTAATTTAATTGTGTTTAATTTTCCTAAAAATCAAATGAATCAGTCACTCTATCGAGGCCCTAGAGCGTTTATCACGCTGAAAAATGTTGTTTCGAGAAAACCGCATTTAAAGTTTGAAGAAATAAAAGAAACGCTGCTTGAGAACTTAACGGTTAATCTGTGATTCCTGGACCATAGAGGAACCCTCTTCTTCAAACATGCTCTGGTTATGGAGATTAGATTTTTTTTTTTTGGCTGTGCGTTTTCTGTCACATAACTTCGCGAATATTTTACTGTTCGTCTCTGTGACGATTCCTAATACGTTTATGGTCATCAGCATAGATTAATAACTTTCATGTACATGGAGCTATAATGTACATGGAGCTATATACGTTTCTATTTCAACAATTTTTGCACAATGAAGCTGTTTCGGTACCAGTTTCGAAATTTATGCTGAAGCTCTCGTTGTCACTGTACGTATTGGCACAGGTGCATCTTTTAAATTCATATTCTGGTCGAATCCTTTCTTGGACTAATTCACAGAGCGCCTGTAGCTTCGGTCAGCGCATGGTTCCATTCAACAGGCTGTAACTTGTAAAATACTTAGACAATCAAAAAATCCTCTTGCAGGCATAATCTACACATCTCAATTAATTTTAGGATATCATAGTTTATTACAACGACTCCTTACAGCACACCCATTGAGGTTTGTAAAATACCATATTAACAAATTCTTGGTGAAAAGAAGAACTAATTTGGTTAGTTACAAAAAAAGCATTTCAAAACAAAGCAGGCACTCTCCTATGTGCAAATCTTGGAAAAAAAAGTGAAAATATTTATCTTACAATGAAGATTATTAGTCTTTAGTAGTGAGTATGTCCTCTCCACAAACAGTTGAGTTCTTCCACTCTGTGAAGCGTGGTCTGGATGAGACAATCAAGTTTATCTTGGCGTATGAGGTCACACTCCTCAATGACAGTTTCAGTGAGGTCCTGAAGATTATCAGTTGGATTTGGACGCTGCGCAAAGTCCAATAGGTCCCACGCATGCTCAGTTGCATTCATCTCTGGGGATTGTGTTGGCCAATGCTCAAAAAATGGTTCAAATGGCTCTGAACGCTATGGGACTTAACATCTGAGGTCATCAGTCCCCTAGAATTTAGAACTACTTAAACCTAACCAACCTAAGGACATCACACACATCCATGCCCGAGGCAGGATCCGAACTTGCGACCGTAGCGGTCGCGCGGTTCCAGACGGAAGCGCGTAGAACCGCTCGGCCAGATGCGGTCTCGCATTGTCATCGACTAAAATGAAGTTTTCACCGACTGTAGGGCCTTACAATCGTTTGTAGAACATCTTGGAGGTATCGGGGACCAGTCAAATTGTCGTGGATGTAAATTAGAGGGGTCCGCTGTCCCATCATTATTTACGCCGAGAACATTACACTTCCAACTGCAAATGGATAGACTTACTGAAAGTATCGGTGTTCCCCGTGTCTTCTAGCGCTTCTCCAAACCCTAACACGTCTAGTGTTGGCTAGGAAAGCAGTCCTGGTCTCATCAACAAAGATGACATTACTCCATTCTGCAATGGTCCAATGTTGATGCGCAAGAGCCTAGGGCCTTCGATTGTATCGGTTCAATTGGTTCATTACAAAACTTCTCGTTGGTCTTCTGGAATGGAGACCACTCTGATGCAATCTTCTACGCACTGTTTGGTCTCACATACGAATCCCTGTTGCCCAGGAGAAGTCATTTCCAGTATTTCTGACAGTTGATGGGCGCCTGAGAGCCGACAGTTGGAGGAAACGATGCTGCATTGCTGTTATAGCACAAGGACGACCACTGTGAGGTATTGCTGCAGTGCTGAACATAAACTGAATGAAGCTGTTGTTGACAATGGACTGCACGCAGCGTGCCGCTGCGGTAGCGATATTTTTCCATTACTGCTAAACGTCCACAAAGCATGTGAGTGGTAAACACTATCCCGTATGTGGGCTCTAACTGGATAATGGATGAAGTGCCTATGTCAGTGAGACCTCTAGTTTCGTAGATTATATTTTACAATAGTATTCTAAATTTTTGTTGAGCAGTGTATATACTTCAGAGGCGCAAAGTATGCATAAAATTAAATTTTTCATCGGTCTCTAACAGAAACTCCCCTTAAAGAAGGCACTTTAGAGCCCATGTTAACTACACAATTTTGTATTGTTTTGGTCCATATTACCAGCTCCCAAAATATGACAAGGTAAGAGCTTACCGTAGAAGAGATTAGTTTCATAGTATCGAGGAACTGTTCATTGCCGTTAAGGAATGCATTTTAGAGCCCTTGTTTACTAGGCATTTTTGCTTCGAATGATTGTTTTTGTCATCTGCCTGTCTGTTGATCATCCCCCTCGGATCTCGGATACCATACACATTAAAAAAAAAAAAAAAAAAAAAAAAAACGGGGGGGGGGGGGTTGAAATGGGTCTAAGCACTATGGGACTTAACATCTGACGTCATCAGTATCCTAGACTTAGAACTACTTAACCCTAACTAACCTAAGGACATCACACACAACCATGCCCAAGGTAGGATTCGAACCTGCGACCGTAGCAGCAGCGCGGTTCCGGACTAAAGAGCCTAGAACCGCTCGTTCACAGCAGCCGGCCACTGTTACAAGTAATCGTGTACGGCACGACAAAGTGACGACATAAAACAGGCTGTGGAATGAAACCAGAAAAGCTAGTGAAAGGGCATAACATAGGGCTCTCTGTTATAGACCAGGAATGTTTTGAAGCATGTCTTACAGATCACCAACAGGAGAAATGAAGGGAACACAAAAAGATGCCATTGAGAGGGATAGCATTAGACCACTCTCAGGGGGTCATTGTTAGGGTTCGGTACCTCAGTTCGTAAAATCAGAACTGTTGCAGTATTATTTTGTTGTTAGTCTGTCTGTCTGTTAACATTCGTTTTTCTCAGGATCTGGCATAGACATTAAACTGAAATGCATGTGAAATTCTAAGGTCTACGCTCGCTGGGCGCTGTAAAAAATTTAAGCTTCTAAGCCAATGCAGTGACAAGATCTGCATATACATCTACATAGATACACCGCAAGCCACCGTACGATGCACAGCGGAGGGTACCATGTACCATTACTAGTCATTTCCAATACTAGTCCACTCACAAATAGAGCGAAGGAGAAACAACTCTCTGTATGCCTTATCGTCGTGATCCTTACGCGCAATATACGTACGTTGGCGGTAATAGAATCGTTCGGCAGACAGCTTCAAATGCCGGTTCTCTAATTTTCTTCAGGCATTCCAATTTGAATTCCCCAAGCATCTTCGTAACAGTTACCGGTAATAAATCCAGCAGCTCGCATGCGATATGCTTCAGTGTTTTCCTTCAATCCGACCTGGAACTGATCCGAAGCGCTCGAGCACTTCTCAAGAATACGTCGCACCACCGTCCAATATGCGGTCTCCTTAACAGGTGACAACTCTTTCCTAAAATTCTCCCAATAAATGGAAGTCGACCATTTGCCTTCCCTACCACAGTTTTCATATGCTCATTCCATCTAATATCGCTTTGCAGCATTACACCCAGTGTCTATGTCAAGCAGGACACTGCTATTACTGTATACGAACAATACATGTTTGATCTTCCTACTCATCAGCATTAACTTACATTTTTTCAGATCTAGGGCGAGCTGCCATTCATTATACCAACTGGAAATTTTGTCTAAATGGTCTTGTATTTCCTACAGTCACTCAACTTCGACGCCTTACTATATATCACGGCATCATCAGCAAAAAACTGCAGACTGCTGCCCACCCTGTCCCCCAAATCATTTATGTTCATAGAGAACAGCTGCGGTTCTACCACACTTCCCCGGGACACTACGGACGACGCCCTTGTCTCAGAGGAACACCCCCCGTCAAGGACGACGTACTGGGTTCCATTATTTAAGAAATCTTTCAGCCGTTCACGTATCTGCGAGCTTATTCCATATGCTGGTACCTTCATTAAGGGGAGACGGAAAGCAATTTTTATTCCTATTCTACCACTGCTATTTTACCCTTTGAATACGTACACCTTTCAAAAGAACTATAAGTGATAAAACAATTAAATTTTTACCGCATGTATATAACATATATGCCTAAATTTACAAGTAAAATGAACATAATACCTCTTATGCTTTTGAAGAAAAAGTTTTATTCTTTCACCAGTAAAATTTAACTTTTTTGGACATTAATTACTGTAAAACAGTTTCTGATTGTTTTTTGGTCCTCAATTTACTTGTAATAACTTATTACCATCTGCAGTACAAACTGACTAAATTTCATGTTTCTAACCCCATTAGTTTATCAAGTAATGCTACCTGAAAGTAAACAAATGTAGTTTTGAGAAAAATCCATTTAAATTTTAATATTTCAATTCTAATATAGTTATTGACGAGAATTACTTAAAACTAATATTTTCCTGCACCATACTGAGCATCATCTGAATCATACTGATATTCTTTTCTTCTCTTGGTCGCCCTTCTTTCCTGTCTGGCTTCTTTTGTGCATTTTAAATTATCAATATCTGCTTCGCGGATTCTCTCTTTATCTATATGCACCAAGGATTTAGCAGTATTTTCACTAGATTTTATGCCCAATAATTCGAAACATCCAGTTTTCTAATTACACCATCACTGAAGCATAAAATAGCATCATAAACACCAAATTTGAGGATTGTAAGATGAAAAAATACAGTTTTCGGAAACAGGTTCCAGGTAAAGAATGTTTGTGGTCATATCTGGCACTTCTCACGTACTTGCACCAAGTGTGAGGATCATTCGGGCAAAGACCGTGCACTGGATCTTCATTTGTGGGAAGCTTATGGAAAAAGATAGCCCACACAGCTTTTTTCATGGTTTTTTTTTTTTTTTAATTCCCTACATTTCTTCTTATGGCCAAGCCATAATAATTCTGTGATCTATCTATTTCAACATTTGTCGGGGGATCTTTACCACCTATCTTCTTACCATCATCCAATACTATTTTTGACTTTTCTTTCAATAATCTTCTCAACCTAGACCCCATTCTGGCCGGCCGATGTGGCCGAGCCGTTCTAGGCGCTTCAGTCTAGAACCGCGCGACCGCTACGGTCGCAGGTTCGAATCCTGCCTCGGGCATGGATGTGTGTGATGTCCTTAGGTTAGTTAGGTTTAACTAGTTCTAAGTTCTAGGTGACTGATGACTTCAGATGTTAAGTCCCATAGTGCTCAGAGCTATTTGAACCATTTTTAGACCCCATTCTCTTCTGGACACGTCCTGTTTCACGTAGAAAAGACCAGGCATTTCAAATATACTAAAATCTAAAAATCGAATTTTTGAAGCCCACTTGCCGTCTCCCCTTAACAGCCTGTAATGGGGCACCGCGTCAAATGCTTTCAGTTAATCTACAAATATGGAAGCTGCCTATTGCCCTTCATCTATAGTTCTCAGTACAACATGTGAGGAAAGGATAAGTTGAGTTTCGCACGAGCGACGCTTTCTAACATCGTGGTGATCCGTGGATATAAGCTTCTCAGCCTCAAAGAAGTCCATTATATTTGAACTGAGAATATGTTCAAGGATTCTGCAGCAAACAGAAGTATGGGATATTGGTCTGCAATTTTGCGGATCAGTTCTTTTACCTTTTTATATACCAGAGTCATCTGCGCATTCTCCAGTCGCTTAGGACTTTGTGCTGGGCAAGAGATTCACGATAAATGCAAGCTACGCGAGGGGCCAATGCCGTACAGTATCCTTTGCAAAATCGAACTGGGATTCTATCCGGACCTGGTGATTTATTTGTTTCCAAATCTTTCAGTTGCTTCTCTATGCCAGGTATTCCTATTACTATGTCGTCCATACGGGAGTCTGTCCGATGGTAAAATGACGGTATGTTTGTGTGATTCTCCTGTGTGAACGATTTCTTGAACGTGAATTTTAAAACTTCGGCTTTCATTTTGCAATCCTCAACTTCCACATCAATCTGGTGAACAAGGGGATGAATGGAAGCCTTAGATCCACTTAGCAGTTTTACATACGATCAGAATTTTCTCAGGTTCTCTTCAAAAATGGTTAAAATTGCTCTAAGCACTTTGGGACTTTATATCTGAGGTCATCAGTCCCCTAGACTTAGAACTACGTAAACCTAACTATTCTAAGGACATCACACACATTCATGCCCGAGGCAGGATTAGAACCACCGACCGTAGAGCCGCGTGGTTCCGGACTGAAGCACCTAGAACTGCTCGATCACAGCGGCCGGCTTTGGGTTCTCTGCCTGATCTTTTGCTAAGATGTGACAGTGTGTTGTGTCTTGGCAAGACAGCCAAGCCACTAGGAGGTGAAGCCGAAAGGCACGCGTTTAAGCTCACGCAGGCTGGCGTGAGGTCTGGAACAGTTACAGGATTTGAGTCTAGCCAATAAAGTACGTAGCTGTTGGAATACTTAACTTTAATCCAAAATTGGTGAACATCGGTCTGACGGTACATGCATCACAAGATAAATAGCAAATGATAATGGCGCCTTGCTAGGTCGTAGCAAACAACGTAGCTGAAGCAAATGAGAGCGCAATTTGTCAGTGAACCATCGCTAGCAAAGTCGGCTGTACAACTGGGGCGAGTGCTAGGAAGTCTCTCTAGACCTGCCGTGTGGCGGCGCTCGGTCTGCAATCACTGATAGTGGCGACACGCGGGTCCAACGTATACTAGCGGACCGCGGCCGATTTAAAGGCTACCACCTAGTAAGTGTGGTGTCTGGCGGTGACACCACACAGTGATTGTTGTATGCTTCGCGCATAGATCTTTTCACAGGCGTACGAATCTCTTCTAACCTTCGCTTGTCGTCATTTATGCGTTCCCTTTTGAACCGAGATTGCAGCAGCCTCTGCTTCCTCAGCATTGCCGAATTTCGTCATTAAATCATGGTGGGTATTTTCCATCCTTTATCCACTTACCAGGTACATAACTCTCCAGACCACGATTTACAATCCCCTTAAACTTTTGCCCATTATTCCTGGACATCCGTCTTACTGGAACTAAGTGATACCAGTTCCCTATGTAAATATATTAATAACTGCTTATCTGATCTATCTAGCAGAAACACTCTCCTAGGTCTCTTGACCGATTTATAAACTTGCAATCATAGTTGCTATAATGACATCATGAACGCTAGTTCTCGTTTCTATAGTGATATTGTCGATAAGATTCGGACTATTTGCAGCTAAAAGGTCTGTGTGTGGGCTGCCAATCTAGCCGCTCAAGACAAATTTTCAGAACACATGATCAAAAGTATTTCAGATGATTGTCTGTCTGTAGCCCCAGCAATGAATCCATAGACGTCACAGTCTATACTCGGCAGGTTTAAGTCGCCCGCAACTAGTACTGCATGCTCTGGATATTTACGCGCTGTTGACCGTTGACTTTCTTTGAACGACTGTCCCAGCAGAATCGAGTGGTCGGTAAGAACATCCAGCAGTTAACTTGGTTTCACCTGCACATGTTATACGTGACCAGACGACTTCTGTCACAATTAACTTCGGCCTCAATGGAGACAATATTTTTGTCAACAGCAATGAACACCTCCCCCCCCACACACACACACGGTGAAAAGGCCTCTAATCTATCTTTCCGATATACGTTCCAAAGATATGGCCATTGATGTCACACACTTTTATACCAGCAAACTCATTCATGGATACCTATAAATCAACTGTCTATATATGTAACGAATTTTGTATGGAACTCACAGAGCAGAACTCCTACACGTAGTTGTCCGGTTTTGTTTCTCATAATATTTGCCTCACGCAAGGTAGGTATTCAACCGTGTATCATAACTGGCTCAAAACAACGAAACAATGTTCGTCAGATGAAAGAGCAGAAGATGCGAGCATTTCCTGCATGACCAATACTCCTGAATTTCAGTGTATCTCCGCATATTGTGACGCCTCCTTTGGTCTGATCTCTGCTATCCGGAAGGAAACCAAAATCCTTCTGCACAAGGCAGGCATGAAATCGTTGTTCTCCAGCGGAACCAACGTTTACCCCTCGATACCTGCCCATACCCGCGTCGATATGGAACCGAGGACAGCTGCAATATCTATTGCTTTCTACAATCTGAAACTGTTTTAAATGTGAGAATATATTGGGACACTAGATGTTGTGGGGTGGAATCAAAACCTAGGTCAATGCAGTGACTGCTGTAGAGGGTCGGCCATAAGTCAATTGTCAAAAATTCCTTTGCTGAAGTAATACGAAAGAAATGAAAGTACTTGTTTATTATCAACACAGAAACAAATGTAGCGTTCAGTGAACCTACAAAAGATGGTTCAAGTGGTTTCCATGCTATTATAAGGAAACTTTGTATTTTCTCAACACTGATTTACTAATGTTGTCGCAAATCACCCGTGACTGTAGGTTTTGAAATTCAGATTAGATTAATTCTTTTACATGTCAACAAGATAAATCTTGACAGAATAAACAACTGTATGATGTACCACAGACTGACAAATCCGTCTATGTGATATCTGGGGATCGTGAAGGCCATTCAATAATGCTCCATCTACCAATCTATCCACAGAGTTTCCATTCAGAAACTCTCTCACAATAACTCCATAATGCGGGGGTGCTCCATCTCGTTGTCACATCAACTTTTTCTTAACCATTTGCATATGTTCAAAAAGAGGACTATTTTCCAGTTCTAGGAGCACTTCTTGAAGCATATCTAGGCGATTTACGGAATTGGTAGCACCGTTACAAAACTGAGGCCTGGCTAGCCCACCGCTGAAAATCAGTGCCCATCCAACCACGCCACGAGAGTTTGACTTTGTCTCCACAACCATATTGGGATTCATAGAATCCGAGAAGACATAGTTGGTTCTGTTCACTCTGCCATTCGCCTTAACAGTCGTTTTGTCTCTCCAACGAATGCTTTTATAAAACGTTAGATCGGGTTCTTGTAGGATGGTGTATAACTCGCAGAATTCCGTAACCCTGTCCAGATCATCTTCAGTCAGCCCTTGAAGTAAAGTAGGCTTATATGGTCTCAATTTCGGCTTTTTCTGTTCTTGCTATTCCATATTTTGAGATTTGGTCGGCGACCGCACAAAAAATTGCACCACTACATTGAGATTCTCTTCTGTAGTAACAGACTTTGAACTACCTGAAAGAGAAGACGACGCTACTCACGCACCGACTTAGGGTGGATGTTTGGAAGACCTTCCAAAAGCAAATCACAAACATCACTGTAATTATCGTAACGTTTTCATCATGTTTGCAAAACAAATGCACGCTATTCTGTAGTTAACTTTCTATTCATAAGTTCCCAGATAATAACAAACTATTAGTGTCAACTGAGGGATGGGTACTAAAGCATCAGTCACGTTGTGCAACTCACTGCCACTGCGCTAGGCGAAAGAAAGTCTGAGGACTGCTGGTGACAACTGACTTGTGGCCGACCCTGTATATCCCCAGCAATGCTATATCGCTTGAAACGATACTAGACGCATCCCCTTCTCCCTTTACGAGACGATACCTGACGCCTACAGTGGTTTCTTTGAGAGACGCAGGTGAGATGCAACCAACTGTGGCGACAGGAGATAATCACCAGTACTGTGATGTAAGAAGCTTGAATATGATGGAGTGACTTAATACTTCTGACCAATGGCACAAAAGGTAGCAAAATGTGCTGCCCTTGGAGGAACAGAGGAGGCGAGACTGAACATTGAAACAGGCCTGCACACTCAACAAAAGGTAATTATTGCTGCAATGTCACTAATTTCTCATTTTACGCGTCTCACGTCCTCGTTCTTTGGTGGGCCTTCTGTCCTGATCGGTGAATACGCGCTGCACTGTGCCGCCGATAACCTGACAGGCACCTGCTGCACCACACCACGACGAACTCTTCCCGTCTTCTGCCAGCCACATCGATCCCAGAGCAGTCGGAAACGAACTAACTTCATGCTCTCCTTGATATGATGCTTCACTTAGCTGCTCCATGAACATCTGAACAGTATACACGCAGCTCAGTTCATATTCCAACGTGGAATATTGTACAATTAATCTCCGACCGTGGCCCATTACTCAGGGATGTACCAGGCAATTATTTTATTTCCTCGTTTCATGAAATAAGTTGAGGTTTGCCCTTATTGTCTTCGGTCAGAAGACTGTTTCGGTGCAATTCTCCGCCCTGCTCTATCTTCTGAAACTCTATTTAGCTCTGTACAATTATGTGCAGCTAATGCAAGCTAAACCGACTTTAACCAGCTTAATGAAGCCAAGCCTTGGTGCCCATTTATGTTTTCTTAACTCGGTTATTAATCCGACAATTCCTTTACACCTCAGAATGTGTCGTAACAACAGATTCCTTCTTTCAGTCCTGACGATTTCCTTACTGTCAGGCTTAATTCTAAAGCTTCTATTCTGATTTCGTCCGTCCTGTTTATTGTCAACGTTCAACTTCCGTACAAGGCTACATTCCAGATAAATACTTTCAGAAAAGACTCCCTAACACAATAGGGTTAGCAAATTTTAATTTTCCATAAATCTTTTTCTTGCAATTGCCAATTTGCACTTTACATCATTTTTATTTTCGCCGTCATCAGTCATGTTGCTGTGCAGATACCGAAGCTAATCTAGTAAACGTAAAGTAGTAGATAGAGGCGGCCAGGTAGATACCGTGTTTCTTGACTTTCGAAAGGCTTTCGATACAGTTCCGCTGTGGCACCTAATGAACAAAATTCGAGCTTACGGAGTATCACACCAACTGAGTGAGTGGATTAAAATGCTTCTAGCAAACAGATCACAGCGTGTTATTCCCAACGGAGAGAAATCTTCAGACGTAAAAGTAACTTCGGGAGTGGCTCAGGTGAATGTTATAGTGCCGTTACTTTTCGCAGTATACATACATGACCCATCAGAACTTCCATGAGGCTTTTCGCGGATGCGACGCTAGAAAACTGTAGGAAGACTTGGAGATGATCCACGGTTGGTGCGATTCTCAACATAAACAAATGTAAACCGAGCGTGGTGGCGCATTAGTTAGCACACTGGACTCGCATTCGGGAGGACGACGGTTCAGACACGCGTGCGACCATCCTGATTTAGGTTTGCCGTGATTTCCCTAAATCGCTTCAGGAAATGCTGGGATGGTTCCTTTGAAAGAGCACGGGCAGATTTCCTTCCCTATACTTCCTTAATCCAATGGGACTGATGATTTTGCTGTTTGGTCGTCTCCCGCAAATCAACCAACCAATCAATAAACAAACGTAGCGTATTGCGAATACAAAGACAGAAAAACGCTTTATTGTATCTTTCAAAATTGCAGAACAGTCACTGGAAGCAGTTGCGTCTGTAAAATATCTAGGAGTATTCGCACAGTGCGGTTTGAAGTGAAACGACCACATGAAACCAGTCGCGAGTGAGGCCGATGCCAAACTGAGATTCAAGGAAAGAAACCTCAGGAAATATAGTCCATCAACAGAGGAAGTAGCTTCCAAAACATTCTTTCGACCAATAATTGCACTTTTCTCTTCAGCATGCGATTCGTACAAGACAGGAGTGATGGAGAAAATAGAGAAGATCCAAAGAAAAGCGGTATGTTTCTGTACAGTTTCATTTAGTAAGCACGAAAGCGTCATGCAGATGTTTGGCCAACTCCACTGGCACACGCTGCAAGAGTGGCGATGCGTACCACGTTTGGGTCTACTGTTAACGCTCCGAGAACGTGCGCTCCTGGAAGAGTCAACCAGTATATTGTTTCCCCCCACGTATATCTCGCGAAGAGGCCACGAAGATAAAATTATAGAGATTCGAGCTCACATGGAGGCTTACCAGCAATCGTTCTTCCCTCGAACCATACGCGACTGGAAAATGAAAATAGGGAAGGGATTCTGGTATCAAAGTACCCTCCGTCATACACCTCAAGGTGGTTTGCGGAGTATAGATGTCAATATTGATTACTTTCAGAGTCTTATTTCCTATTCTAATCCCCTCTCCATCGTGTTATTTAATTCGATTGTATCCCATTACGCTTATTATACCTTTGTTGACGTTTATGTGCCAAGTTTTCCCAAGACACTACCCACTTCGTTCAAGTGACCATTCAAGTTCTTTCAAGTTCTTTTCCTTTAACTTTAACTTTCTTTCCGTATTTCCATTTGGCTTCCTGCAGTGCTTGCGCAAGGTTCAAATTGAACGATGTAAGGGATAGGCTGCAAGTCCGTCCTACTTCATTCTCAAATACTGCCTCCCTTTCACGTCCTTCAACTGCTATTACTGCAGTTCGGTTTTTATATTGCACTGCTGACGATTGAAGTATCACAACACCACGAAGGCGACATGGAAGAAATTGGCATAATGTGCTAAATGCTTGGATATGCCAATGATTAGCGTTTCATCACAGTCAAACAATACAGGTAGGAATGACGTAAACTACATTCTGTATCCAAGGAAATACTACGCAGTCGGTTTCTGCCGTCTCACAGGAGACGAACGTGTCATTCTTCGTATAACGCGTACCAGAATAAGTCGGAATCCGTTAGCGACAGAGTCGTGGTATATGGAGTCAGTGGTTTATAGTTCTGCGATATTGCTGTTCGCGTTGCATACGTCGTCGTCATACGGGCTCAGAACAAAGCGTGATGGTATGGGGTGCCTCTGTGTGCACAACACGACTACCTCTGGTTCGTATAGCTGCTAATACAGGGTGTTACAAAGAGGTACGGCCAAACTTTCAGGAAACATTCCTCACACACAATGAAAGAATATATGTTATGTGGACATGTGTCCGGAAACGCTTACTTTCCATGCTAGAGCTCATTTTATTACTTCTCTTCAAATCACACTAATCATGGAATGGAAACACACAGCAACAGAAGGTACCAGCGTGACTTCAAACACTTTGTTACAGGAAATGTTCAAAATGTCCTCCGTTAGCGAGGATACATGCATCCACCCTCCATCGCATGGAATCCCTGATGCGCTGATGCAGCCCTGGAGAATGGCGTATTGTATCACAGCTATCCACAATACGAGCACGAAGAGTCTCTACATTTGGTACCGGGATTGCGTAGACAAGGGCTTTCAAATGCCCTCATAAATGAAAGTCAAGAGTGTTGAGTTCAGGAGAGCGTGGAGGCCACGGAATTGGTCCGCCTCTACCAATCCATCGGTCACCGAATCTGTTGTTGAGAAGCGTACGAACACTTAGACTGAAATGTGCAGGAGCTCCATCGTGCATGAACCAGATGTTGTGTCGTACTTGTAAAGGTACATGTTCTAGCAGCACAGGTAGAGTATCCCGTATGGAATCATGATAACATGCTCCATTGAGCGTAGGTGGAAGAAACTAAAATGAGCTCTAACATGGAAATTAAGCGTTTGCGGACACATGTCCACATAACATCTTTTCTTTATTTGTATGTGAGGAATGTTTCCTGAAAGTTTGGCGGTACCGTTTTGTAACGCCCTGTATATCCTTGATGCGTCAAGGCTGGTGGCTGTGCCATATCTTCGACCTCTCCTTGATATTATCTTCCAACAGGAAAACACAAGACCTTTCTACTTCGATACAGAGAGTGTTCGACTTCTGGCCTGACAAGTACGTTCACCAGTTATTTCACATATTTGAAGCATCTGGTTACGGGTAACCAGAGACCAGTACCCAACCACGCGCTAGCCACTAGGATCATGGAATAGACTTGAAGCAGTGCCGAATGACGTACCCACATCTGTCATCCGATCTCAGTTCGACTCGACGACCATCCGAGTTAGGGCGATTGTTGCTTGCAGGTGTGGCAGTTCTGTACGCTAAATTTCTCACTGTGTGTGCTTTAAAAATCACCAACAAATTTAACAAATATATTCTCTTTCCATATTGTTAAAGCACAATAAGAGAAACTTAGTTACTTTCTATCCATCCTGCAGTTTTAATCACCAGCAGTGTAGCTGTAGATAAACTTTCGCTCTCTGCATTTTATCCTTGTTATTTTTAAGGTTTCAAAGACTGTACCGCAATCAGTATTGTAAAAGTTTTCTCCTTCTACAGTCTTCTACTCATCACATCAATGCATCGCGTGATAGCCCGCTTTTATGTAAAAGTTTTTAGCACTATCATTCGTTTGACAGGACTAACGATTCTGTTCAGGTACAGATGGTTACAGTCTCCAAGGAGGTGCGGTCTTCTCCTGCACTGTCGACAGTAATAGATGGTACATTCAAGTAGAAAGAGGCGGTAACTGTTTCTAGCGTTCCGTACCTCAGCCGGTGAAAACGGAACTCTTCTAGGATCTCTTTGTTGTCCGTCTGGTTGTCGGCGAAGTAAAAAAGTTAATGCTCTAAGTCAGTTCAGTCAAAAGATACGACAAATTATGTCGTATTTTGATGCTCGCAAACACATTCATCAAAACATATAGAGTACTTCCCGTTTATCAAAAATCATGAAATTTGTCAACAAGCAAGCTTTCACACTGCAACCAAAGGAAAGAAATCCTAGAACTATTGATTTTTAATTATACGTCACACGAAAAATTTTTTTGTCATCTGTTATCAAATGTCATCTGTTATCAAACTGTCTTCTATCCGCCCGTCTGTTAACACCCCTTTTTCTCAGAAACGGGTAGACGTATAAAGTTCAAATTTGTCACATACTGTGATCTATGGTCCCTTGGTTGTTTAATAAATGCTGGCTACTAAGTAACTACAATCAAACGATGCGGCCATTGATGTCACATATTTTGATACTCCCAAACTCGCCCATTAACCCTTTCGGGACGCGAGGCCCGTATACGTGGCCCGATTGTCGCGTCACATACCCAGAGCTGTATCTAGGGAGTGGCTTGGGATATCGACACGGGACGGGCGCATCCGGACAAAAGGGCGATTGTACTGGCTAATTTCAGGTGGGGATCGTCAACGCTTTCTTCCTATATGTCATCACAGCAAAGAAAAGAGAAGAGACACCAAGGAGTCATTTGCAGTTTCGGAAGTGTCTCGTCAAGGAGCTTGTGGGCTACGTCAGGACTCTACCAACCCATCGAGAAAGAGGCCACTCTCTGAGCATGGTGACCTACACAGGATGGACGGCCTGACACCGGAAAACAGGGTGACTGTGTCGTTTTCAGTGATCTCTCCAAGCCAGGAGGGCGAAAGCTGTACCCCTTTTTTGTGCGAGACTTGCCCCTCCAGCCCTTCTGTTCATGTGCCTGAGTGCTTCAACAGGGATCACACAGTAGCAAAGAACCGAAAGGACTTGTAAAATATGGGTTCCTAGCGAAAAATCGATATGCCAAAGTTGTAAAGTTTGTTTTAAGTAAATTTTATGAAATTTTTTAGTTTATTGACATAAATTAAATTTTTCATCCCTCAAAATGGACTTTTTATTTTTCTTGCCACAGATGTCCCATAAGAGATAAAATTGTTTTTTATATGTCGTTTTAAAGCTAAAGCCTCAAAGAATAAGATACAACTAATTGTAATATGTCTACTTCAATTCTTCACTTCTCAACTAAAAAAAAAGTAACAAAAAATCAAATTTTTTACTTTTTTCTACTTTAACACCACCGCCAAGTTAAAAAGTGCGCGATATGGAATAATGAAGATAGTATGGCAGTAAAGAGCGTGTTTTAAGCTTCATTTAAAAACATACACCGATAAGTCGAAAACTGTAGATTTTATAAGCGATGAAAGAAACCTAAGGGCTATGGAACCCGCACAGCGCAGCCGAATTGCTCCGCTTTGAGGAGACGCGCTCCGTACCGAAAGGGTTAAAACATTTAGGGTAGTTCGGCTCGAAATTTTATGTCTCACGAAAAAAATATTTCGTTTGTCATGTGTTATCCGACTTCAGACACGAAAGTAAAACGTACTCGAAGGCCTTGGAATTCTTGGGACCAATATATTGTCAGTATCGATGTCGATATCAGGCAAAACCCTTGAGATCCTCGATTCCCGGAATGGATGAACTGTCTTTATACATGATTAAGTTTGTGCGGATCCCTCAGTGCTCGAGTATTACTCACACCTGGGAATTTTTTTCTGATATACACTCCTGGAAATGGAAAAAAGAACACATTGACACCGGTGTGGCAGACCCACCATACTTGCTCCGGACACTGCGAGAGGGCTGTACAAGCAATGATCACACGTACGGCACAGCGGACACACCAGGAACCGCGGTGTTGGCCGTCGAATGGCGCTAGCTGCGCAGCATTTGTGCACCGCCGCCGTCAGTGTCAGCCAGTTTGCCGTGGCATACGGAGCTCCATCGCAGTCTTTAACACTGGTAGCATGCCGCGACAGCGTGGACGTGAACCGTATGTGCAGTTGACGGACTTTGAGCGAGGGCGTATAGTGGGCATGCGGGAGGCCGGGTGGACGTACCGCCGAATTACTCAACACGTGGGGCGCGAGGTCTCCACAGTACATCGATGTTGTCGCCAGTGGTCGGCGGAAGGTGCACGTGCCCGTCGACCTGGGACCGGACCGCAGCGACGCACGGATGCACGCCAAGACCGTAGGATCCTACGCAGTGCCGTAGGGGACCGCACCGCCACTTCCCAGCAAATTAGGGACACTGTTGCTCCTGGGGTATCGGCGAGGACCATTCGCAACCGTCTCCATGAAGCTGGGCTACGGTCCCGCACACCGTTAGGCCGTCTTCCGCTCACGCCCCAACATCGTGCAGCCCGCCTCCAGTGGTGTCGCGACAGGCGTGAATGGAGGGACGAATGGAGACGTGTCGTCTTCAGCGATGAGAGTCGCTTCTGCCTTGGTGCCAATGATGGTCGTATGCGTGTTTGGCGCCGTGCAGGTGAGCGCCACAATCAGGACTGCATACGACCGAGGCACACAGGGCCAACACCCGGCATCATGGTGTGGGGAGCGATCTCCTACACTGGCTGTACACCACTGGTGATCGTCGAGGGGACACTGAATAGTGCACGGTACATCCAAACCGTCATCGAACCCATCGTTCTACCATTCCTAGACCGGCAAGGGAACTTGCTGTTCCAACAGGACAATGCACGTCCGCATGTATCCCGTGCCACCCAACGTGCTCTAGAAGGTGTAAGTCAACTACCCTGGCCAGCAAGATCTCCGGATCTGTCCCCCATTGAGTATGTTTGGGACTGGATGAAGCGTCGTCTCACGCGGTCTGCACGTCCAGCACGAACGCTGGTCCAACTGAGGCGCCAGGTGGAAATGGCATGGCAAGCCGTTCCACAGGACTACATCCAGCATCTCTACGATCGTCTCCATGGGAGAATAGCAGCCTGCATTGCTGCGAAAGGTGGATATACACTGTACTAGTGCCGACATTGTGCATGCTCTGTTGCCTGTGTCTATGTGCCTGTGGTTCTGTCAGTGTGATCATGTGATGTATCTGACCCCAGGAATGTGTCAATAAAGTTTCCCCTTCCTGGGACAATTAATTCACGGTGTTCTTATTTCAATTTCCAGGAGTGTATAAGAAACTATCAGCCTCGATTGCGGTAATGAAACCAACCTTTACCTAGGTTTCAGCCCAAATAATTGAGCCTTCTTCAGAATATATACCTGAATCTATAATTTGTCTAAGAGGGCATGGGGTAGAAATAAAATATATTAGATTATCACGACTGCTGACTGTGCTGCAATGTTGAAAGCACAAATTTTTTTTCTGCTTTAAATGCGGCAGTGCTGAATATGCGAATAGCTGCAATGTTCACGCGTCGCACTTCGCGGGGCTATAGACGTGGTGGTGATCTGCCTATTTAGTATTTTATTGCGACACTAATTCACTGTTACTATTTGTGCAATTAAGTCAACCAAATTCTTTTAGCACTTCAGCGCACAAGGGAGTAGGATATCATTACTATAACTACCAGCTGTCACATAAAACATATTACAGAGTGTCGACGATACTTCCGCTGCCTGGGAGGAATCAATAAGATGCTGACACGTCGTAGAGGTATGTGGTTTCTTGCAACCATTAACACGACAAAGACTTATGGAGGCAACAGCAGCGCAAGAACCGAACAGGAAAGTGCATAACCAAGGCATTTCCTTGTCTTTTCGACAACATTAATCTCAGAAAAATTAGGGGACCAGAGCTAAACTAATATTTTTAGACCGAATTCAGACAACTCTGATAAATTTTAGTCTTGCGATACGTAGTTTTGCCTTAAGATACCACATGCCATAAGGAGGAAAACCATCATGGTAGAGTACACATTATCTGCATGGACAGATTTGTGAGTACGTACATAGGTCGTGGACGCCTCACACGCGGTTTGGCGTTTCTTATCATGCCTTCGAAATATTCCTAACACAGTAATTCTGCAAAACCGTGTTCTTCCAGAAAAAGCTTCAAGACGCAAATTTTTCGACATCTCCTGCCTGTTAGCCCAACGCACAACCTCTCTGCGGTCTAATTCGTCCTCAGTTTGAAGACTGCTTTACAGCACAGTTTGATCAAATTTGGAAACTGCCACGTATGATAAAGCGTATATAGAGGAAAATCCATTTGCTACCGTGGACAATACGCAGAAGGAATCGCTGAAGCGTCTTTTTCGCAGCAGTTCTGGTAATTCTTGATTCATGTCGTCGGTGCGTAGCTGCGCTTTAACAAGCCGGTTGTCCTTCACACATCTCCACATCCGACGTTCACCTCTCACTTTAGTGTGTCGTGAAGTGCACTGCTGCACTTGTTCCATTTGCCAACTGGCGACACACTTTCACCGCCAACGGACATGACGCAACGGATGGCGATAACTTCTTGTACGGAGGATAAATCAGGCATTTTACCCACATTACTAACAGCAGTGGTGGGTATACTAATTGCTCACTGTCTCCTAGTTATTCACGTCGTTACTTCTTTGGGGTGGCAGCGATTCGAAGGAGGCAACAGCTGGATTGCAGGGTGTTCCAACGTTTTGCACGTGGTACTAGAGCCTAAGCTGAGTAAGGTAACAAACTGATAGTTGGAAATACGACTCTAAGAAGAAATGACGGACCACGCTTTAGTTAAAGAAATTATCCGAATGAGGAAGAAATAGGCATATATGATGTACATGAAGAGACAAACAAATGATGACAGTAAAAAAATTTTTTCTTTATTTGTAGACGCAATCACATTCTTGTGACACAGTCATAACCAGTTTCGGCCATACAATGACCATCTTCAGATTCTAAAACGATACAAAACAAAATTTATGTTAAAACCTAAAAAAAAGTCCAATATTTAACCAGGCTTATTAGTAATCTAACTGAATTTATGCGAAATACATATAGTTCGTACCTAAAGGCGGCATACACTGAACACAGGTTTTTTCAAAAGCCTAAATATGACAAATTTACTTAATATTTAGGTCGAATGTATATAAAATTTAAAATTACAGAACAGATCGTTAAATCAGTGAAATAACATTTCATAACAAAGAGAAAACACTGCTATAGATGAAAATAGTAGTAGCACTTGTAGAGTGTATTTCTGACGCCCGATGACGCTGTATTTCCAGCTGTTGCCTGTTTATGCCGTTGTCCATTAGTACGGCAGGGTCGTTTTAGAATCTGAAGATGGTCATTGTATGGCCGAAACCCGTTATGACTGTGTCATAAGAATGTGATTGCTTTTATAAATAAATAAAATTTACAAACTAATCAATCATTCACTCCATTGACAAAATATCGTTTTTTCCAAAATGGCCGGCCGGGTTCTAGGGGCTACAGTTTGGAACCGCGCTACCGCTACGGTCGCAGGTTCGAATCCTGCCTCGGGCATGGATGTGTGTGATGTCCTTAGGTTAGTTAGGTTTAAGTTGTTCTAAGTTCTAGGGAAGTGCCATAGTGCTCAGAGACATTTTTTCCAAAATAATGACAGTTTCAGAAAAAATGTATTATTTATGTAAAAGGGTTTTACAAATTGAGCAAGTCAACAAATCGTTGGTCCACCTATGGCCTTTATGCAAGCAGTTATTCGGCTTGGGATTGATCGATAAAGCTGTTGGACAATTTCCTGAGGGCTATCGTTCCAAATTCTGTCCAATTGGGGCGTTAGATCGTCAAAATTCGGAGTTGGTTGGAGGGCGGTGCCCATAATGCTCTCAACGTTCTCAGCTGAAGAGAGATCCGGCAACCTTCCTGGCATGTGTAAGGTTTGGCAAGCACGAATGCAAGCAGTACACACTCTCGCCGTGTGGAGGCGGGAATTATCTTGCTGAAATGTAAGCCCAAGATGGCTTGCCGTGAAGGGCAACAAAACGTGACGTAGAGTATCGTCGACGTACCAGTGTGATGGAAGGGTACAGCGGATGACAAAGGGGTTCTACTATGAATAGAAATGGTACTCCAGACCGTCATTCCTGGCTGTCGGCCCGTATGGCAGGTGACACTCAGGTTTCTATCCCACCGCTGTCTGCGACGTCTCCAGACACGTCTTCGGCCTGGAATCTCATTGACTGGAATAGAATTGTTTTCAGTGATGAGTCCCGCTTCGAACTGAGCCCCGACGTCTAGCTAATACATGTCTGGAGACACGATGACATGTGTGTTCGTTGTTCACGCGCCTGTCTCCGGGTCACAGTTATGTCCAACTGAGTACACGAAATAGATTTCGCAAAGGTTTTATGCCCTGGTACCGACATGTCCCCTGTTTCCTATTCTTGCCACCTGCGCGGTGGCACTGCGCTGCAGCGCCACATATTCATCGATCGACCGCGAAAGCTTGCAGATTTGCATTTTACGTAGACACCTGTATGAATATCAGTTTGTACCCAATTTTCACAATTCCTTCGCGGTGCGTCATTTATTTCTTAGAATGTACGTAGTTTTTATTGAATTAAACAAGGCAAAAGGAAGGGAATACTACGTCCAATAGAACCAATGAGGTGCTCTAACGATCTTCAGGTTGATGATAGATATATAGGTAAATCGATATTGAGCGATCACAGGCCCTGCAGACCACGCGCTGCTTCCACAAACTGCCTCCATTCCTTCCTGTTTTGTGCCCGGTTCCTCCAGGTGTCTTCAGTTCCCAGGGCTGCTAGGTCCTTCGCCAGGTCGTCCATCCAGCGCTGCCTTCGTCGTCCAATGGGGCGTTTGGTGTTTGGTTTCCCCGCTAGTGCCATCTTCGCCTGTCTCCTATCTGGCATACGGGCTACATGGCACATCCGTTGTATTCCTTTGCTCTTTATCTTCTGTAGGATTGTTGGTTGTCGCATCAGAAGATAGATTTCCACGTTTTTCCTCCTCCTCCATTCTCCGTTATCTAAAACTGGTCCCAATATCTTCCTCATTACTCTTCTTTCTAATGTTAATAGTTTTTCCCTTTCTCGCTTAGTCATGCTCCATGTTTCTGAACCGTACACTACTGCTGGGCATATCACTGTGTAGTAGATTTTCCCTTAGTGTTCGCTGAGATCGATTTAGAGCCAAGCGTCTCTCTGAGGGAATCCATGCATTTCGTTCCCACTGTTATTTTTTTCTTGATGTCCATTTTTATGTTGTTGTCCGTAGTAAACCAAGATCCCAAGAATTTGAACTGGTCTACAAGAGAGTAGTTCAGAAAGGTTGCGGTCAAGTAAATTGGATCATAGAACCAAGAAATTCTACCTGCTTTTGTCTTCTTCCTAATAGCATGAACTCTGTTTTGTCTCGATTCACTTTGAGCCCTACCTTCTGTGCATTATTGTCCATTTTCTGGTACATTTCTTTCAACTCGTGCTTTGATTCGATTAATAGTACTATGTCATCTGCATAGGCGAGACAGTTGAAGTTACCGTCCATCTCTACTCCAGCCCACTCCTGTTGCCTACACTCTTTTATTACTTTCTCTAAGATGACATTGAACAGAACACATGAGAGAGCATCCCTTGTCTGAGGCCTGTCTCAATCTCGTATGTTTCTGATGTGGCTCCTCGGAAACGTACTGCTGCCTTTGACCCTTCCATACAAGCTTGCACCATTCTCCCTAGCTCCTCAGGGATTGTGAAGTCCCGCATTGCATTGTGGATGCTGTCATATGCTCGTTGAAAATCGACGAACAGGCAGTAGATATCTTTATCATATTCCCAACGTTTTTCAAACAGTTGTCTTAGTGTGAAAATGTGATCTATTGTCGATCGGTTTGGTCGAAAGCCACCTTGGTACTCCTGTATGTTGTTCTCTATGAATGGTTGCAATTTTCTGAGGATAATGATGGACAGCACCTTAAAGGTTGATGATAGCGTCACTAAAATATTTCCATACTTTCTCAGCTATCCACGTTCTCTCTTGTAAAATCAGACATGGAGCTTGGACCCTAGTAAAAAATTTCTTCTACTGTTTCTACTGGCTTTTCATGCACCATCTGCTCAATGTAATCGATAAAAAATTACACCATAGCCACACTGTATATACTAAGGTAGCATTATGTTTTCCAGATAAGGGTAACAACATCTATGAAGCGCGCAGTTTTTTCTTGTAAGACATAATCAGTTCATAAACGTCTGGTCACACAGGAGGCAGTGCTCATATACGGTCTCATACTTTCTGAAACATTAAGATACAACCATCGGTTCCTTACCTCGCAATACTCCATTTAGGATCTTATATCGTTTGCATACTTTTGAACGTAAAAGTCCGAACACTCAGGATCCGTGTAGGAGGATATTTTAAAAATAATTCTAACTGTGAAAACGGAAATAGTTAAATAATTAAAAGCTATGATAGTAAGTTGTAGGTTAACTACTGGAACTGTGTTGTTATTCTATCGGACTACTGACATATAGCGAGTTTTTTTTATAGTAGCTGTTGATAAGGGTATCAGCTGAACATGTCAAAACGAATAATTCACTCTTCACTAGACTGTACGCTTTTATCCGCAGATGAAACAACTGTTCGGCAATTATTTGCTACCCTGTTTTTACCATCCGCCCACATACGAGATAGTAGGTCGATATCTGGCAGATGAAACCACTGTTTTCTAAACAACTTTTATTATTCATTTTAGAAAAAAATAAATTAGTAATCGTACTAAACTGGAGGCAAGGTGTGATGATTGCATTACGAGATAATAAACGATTTCACTTGTCTTTGTAAAAAAGGCCATCTACGTAGAAAAGTCTTTCGCTGTATACATTGCTGCAAGATGATGAAAAATAAATTGTGGTGATGTTTGTGAAATTCGGGTACTGTGTCGCGTTAAGGGACCACCAAATACCAGGGCCTCGATGTGATCAACTCCAGCTTTCTTCAAATAATACGCAATTTCGCTTGCAGTCTCGTTTGCTTCTTGCCAGGCATAATTACTGTTTTAACGTTTTCATTTGCCTTTTGCAGTCTGAAAACATGTCGTCTGCTTCTTTTAGCAGGTACTGGAGATGAAGTGCCACTGATGGAAGATTCTTCGTAAAATTGCTATAGAATCTTCTGTCGTTTTCTTTCAAATTAAAGAAAGCACAAATAGTTCAGAAAGGTTGCGATCAAGTAAATTGGATCATCCTTTAAGGAGCCGAAACGACTTTCTAGCTCAGCCCTCAGCGAAGCTCTGGTCAGTGGCCTGGTCGAGTTGAATACACCGCTTCGCGCTGAATCACCGAAGTTAAGTAACGTCTGGCCCTGTTAGTAGTTGGATGGGTGACCGCCTGGGAACAAGGGGTACCGTTTGCTCGGGGATACGCAATTCGCCAGAGTGACTTCCAAGTGAAACACCCGTACCAGACCGTTGAGACATACGACATTATAACGAAGCTCTCGCCCTGACCTGGCTGGGTGATAAAACCACGCGGGGTAGTTGCCTGATGTCCACTTCATCTCTATTTAAAAGCTTAATTCAGCTGCAGACTGAACTGTTCGTTCTGGCACGGTCAGCAGGTTCCATTACCCTTATCTACGTTCTTATTCAATGCCGCAATATGAGGTACTACTTAGGATATTCGGGAGAGACCAGAACTTATTTCTATCATTTCTTCGAAGGACTTAGAAACCTGCTCTCTCGAACTCCATTGACATAAACGCATCGTGTTCAGCAACATAGCCCGTTTTTGTTACGACAGGCGCTCTTCCTTATAAAACGTGAAATTCCACTTCGTGCTGATTTCTCGCAACAACTGATGGTCTGGCAAAATTTAGCTCCTTTTGAATCGCCATCAGCTTCCATTGGGCGAAACTGGAATAATTAAAGTGCATTACGGGACGTCTACTAGAAGCGATCAGTCCAGCTGTTTCAGGTCGGAACTTAACTGACTCGGGTACAAACTGAAGCGTATAGAGAAAACGTTTAGCAGAATCAGTCTCTCAGCTACTGGGGCACCTTTCAACATACTACCGGCACTGTCATGAATCAGTAAATGTACAGTGTCCAAGAAAACTGCAACACTTTCAAGGACAAGGCTATTCTCTTGGCAAGTGAGGTGACAGGTAGTTCAGCATTCTAGAAGCGTATGATAAAATTCGCACCAAATGAAACACAAACGTCACAGCAAAGGGTGACGAAATATTCGCATCGATACACAGAGTACCCCACCTCTGGCGGCAACGCAGGCGTGTATTCTCACATGAAAATTATCACAAAGGTACCGACCGACGTCTTGTAACAGATTGTCCCAAGCATATTGTGCCTTTCATTGCAATTCGGTAGGGGTTCTTAAAGGTCCTGGAGAACTAGGAAGTTCCTGCTTCATCATGTCATGTTAAACTGGCAAGACATCTGGTAATTTAGTTGGCCTGGGCAGTTGTTGTATACCACGAAGATCAGCCTATGTGGCCGTTCATTGTCCTGACGAAGAAATGGTAGTGATGATGAGGTCCCATACTCCGAGGAGCGTAGGGGACGATGCGGGAGACCCGCACCGCCGTACTAGGCAAGGTCCTACCGCAGGTGGTTTGCCATTGCCTTCCTCCGGCCGTAATGCGGATGAATGATGGCGATGCAAACGACATAACAACACCTAGTTATTTCGAGGCAGGAAAAATCCCTGATCCCGCTGGGAATCGAACCCGGGACCCCATGTGCGGGAATCGAGAACGCTACCGCAAGACCACGAGCTGCGGACAAATGGTAGTAGCATGGAGATAAAAGCCTATGCAATGCAGCGGGCAATGGTTAATTTACCCTGTAGAAATACCAGATGTGACAGGGAGCTGGAGCTAATGCCCCCCCCCCCCCCCGCATTACAGCGTGAGACATGTAATGGTTCCCTTCATATGAGCTGATTAAGTTTCTCGTTAATGTGTATGGTTAAGTCTCAAACTAATAGATTCGCTTCAAAGACGGCAAAAAAACGGAGAGGTGCTATTATTATCACTTAAACTGAAAATGTTGTAAATATTATTTTCAGTTTGAATAAAATTTGTTCATTGGCTTTACAGCTTTGAATGAAAGTTAAATTCAGGCCAGAATGGTCATTGTTGGTTAATGGCGCACTTGATGACCAATAACTACGTAGTTGATGTTCATACAAAGGAAATTACTTTGTGAAAAGTTTATCGAACGTCGAGTAAAGATGCAGGCTAGACTTCCAAAAATTAAAATAGCTACCGATATAGCGTTTATGGCACTGGGTCGTTGTGTCGCCAAGCAAACAGCTTCCAACTTAATTCGAACGGCCAGAAATTATTTGCATTATGTAATTAAAAAAGTGAAATAAAAGGTTGATCTTTTTACAAAGTAAAACACATTTCTGAAATTTACTGGTCCAAGTAATATTGGGAAAACGTTACAATGGGTGCACTTACGCCTGTATAATGCTGCTCGCAGAAGGGAAGAAGGAAACAATTTAATGTTGAAACTTCGGTAGCTCAGGTGGTAGAGCACTTGCCCGCGAAAGGCAAAGGTCCCGAGTTCGAGTCTCGGTCGGGCACACAGTTTTAATCTGCCAGGAAGTTTCATATCAGCGCACACTCCGCTGCAGAGTGAAAATCTCATTCTGGAATTTAATGTTGCTTCTTTCGTAGGTAATAACTGATTTTTTAAAAAAAACAAAAATTAGTACAACGTCTGGATTCTACAGATGTTAACTTTCAAAAAGACATTGTCTTTTATAATACAATTATAAGATACATGTCTTTACTATCCACTCAATGCAATTACCATTATCTCGCAAATATTTTAATTGAAATAAGATTAGAATTGTTGCGTAGCATTCTATATAAATTGTTGTTACTACCATGATCATGTCCCTCAGAGACCAATCAATCAAGCGCATGGGCCCATGTTCCTGGTTACATCAAATGACGCGGAATAGATGGGACGTGTGTGTCATGGACGAATGCGCTCTGGAACAGGCAGCTCACCAGGTCTATGTGAGACACATGTACGCCCATTACTCGCATTCACACAGAACCTACTCTCAACACTGAAGACAAAAGAGTGCCATTCAACTCTCCAGTCTTTCACGACACCAGAGTAGCCATGCTTGGCGGTATCGTGGCGTCAGTGGTTGCCTGGCCTGAGGCACACGAGATTTCAATTCTGCTGCAAGCAGACGGTTCCCAGTGATCTCTGATGACACAGTAGGTGCAACATATGCACAGATTTCGCCGCTGCCTGGTGTTCGGTCGGCCACTCCTGTTCCCACAAAGCGTCGGTTTTCGCGTGCGTCTGTGCCGCATGGTCATCCAGAACCTGGTCTACAGTTTCTACTGACCACTACTGAAAGCAACGGCACACCACCAATACACTGTGCCCAAATCATGCAGCTCGCGGATACATCCATCCAGCTTCCCTTAGGCGCACAATGCGACCCCGTTCAAATGACTGAAGCTTTCCAGCAGGACTACATACTCGTCTGCGGGACACGGCGTACCTTAGAATGAATGTTCTAAACACTGTTCACCTCCAAACTATAAACAGAAACAGACTGCAGAGTGACAACAGATGGTGTATATTAAGGTCTCCTAAGCACCACCTGATAGCCGAAGACCGTGACAGTGAGGACATACGCAACTGAAGCTAGTTAGAACTAAATATATTTCAAAACACATATCTGATTAAGTCAATTAAAATGAAGTAATATTTTGAACTTATTTGTACTGCTTTCGGCGTGTGTACGGAAGGAGACATTTATAAAGATGTAACTTTACAAAGTTGCATCTTACCTGTTCGTGGCAGGGGATGTATTCCATTGTCATTGGCGCCTAGGTGGTGGTAGCAGCGGAATTTCAGCAGTCATTTAATTTTAAAGTACTGCCTTTATATCCTTTTGACGTGTACATAATTCATTCAGCGACAACAGTATTCGCCTATCGACTCACGCTACATATGGGCTGGTTGGAAGCAAATATTATTGTAGTTCGCTCTACATCTGTATTTATATTCTGCAAATCATTGTGAAGTGACTGGCAGGGGGTACTTGCCACTGTACCATTTATTAGGGTTTCTCCCAGTTACATTCACGTATGGAGCGCAGCTACAGTGATTGTTTAAATGCCTCCGTGTGTGCTCACGATCCCTTCGGGAGCGATAGGTAGGGGGTTGTAGCATATTCCTAGAGTCACCATTCAAAGCCTGTACTTGTAATTTTGTAGCTAGGCTTTCTAGGAGTTGTTTACGTCTATCTTCAAGAGTCTGCCAGTTCAGTTCCTTCAGCATCTCTGTAACACTCTCCCACGGATCAAGCAAACCTGTGAACATTCGTGCTGTCCTTCTGCGTATACGTTCAACGCCCTCCGTTGGTCCTATCTGGTCCGTGTCCCAAGCAGTTGAACAATTTTCTATAATGTGTCGCACGAGTGATTTTTAAGCGATCTGCTTTGTAGACTGATTTCGTTTCCCCAGTATTCTACCAACAAACCGAAGTTCACCACCCGCTTTACTCACGACCGAGCCCGTGATCGTTCTGTTCATACCCACACGAAATTTTGCACCCAGGTATTGTAGGAGATGGCTGATTCCAACACTGGTTCAAAATGGTTGAAATGTCTCTCAGCGCCGGCCTGGGTGGCCGAGCGGTTCTAGGCGCTACAGTCTGGAACCGCGCGACCGCTACGGTCGCTGGTTCGAATCCTGCCTCGGGCATGGGTGTGTGTGATATCCTTAGGTTAGGTTTAAGTAGTTCTAAGTTCTAGGGGACTGATGACCTTAGAAGTTAAGTCCCATAGTGCTCAGAGCCATTTGAACCATTTTTTTTTTGTCTCTCAGCACTATGGCACTTAACATAGTCCCCTAGAACTTAGAACTACTTAAACCTAACTAACCGAAGGACATCACACACATCCATGCCCGAGGCAGGGTTCGAACCTGCGACCGTAACAGTCACTCGGTTCCAGACTGAAGCGCCTAGAACCACTCGGCCACAGTGGCCGGCCGATTCCAACAGTGACTCATTGATATTGTAGTCATAGAATACTACAATTTTTTTTCATTTCGTGAAGTGCACAGTTGTACATTTCTGAACATTTAAAGCAAGTTACCAATCTTTGCACCAATGTGACATCCTATCAAGATCTGACGCAATAATTACGCAGATTCTTTCAGACAGTACTTAACTACAAATTACTGCATCATCTGCAAAAAATTCAGGTTACTATTTACATTGTCCGCAAGGTCATTAATGGACAACACTGACGTTCTTATATGCACGACGGTAATACATCTGGCATATGTTACAGTTAATACTGTCAAATTCACAGTTTTTAAGGGGTACAGAACCGTGTGAACTCGCTGAGTATGAAAATGCAGTTGCCGGCCGAAGTGGCCGTGCGGTTAAAGGCGCTGCAGTCTGGAACCGCAAGACCGCTACGGTCGCAGGTTCGAATCCTGCATCGGGCGTGGATGTTTGTGATGTCCTTAGGTTAGTTAGGTTTAACTAGTTCTAAGTTCTAGGGGACTAATGACCTCAGCAGTTGAGTCCCATAGTGCTCAGAGCCATTTGAACAATTTTTTTTGAAAATGCAGTTCATTCGTTTTTCCACACTTATCGCACCCGCGTATTCACAGTCTGGCGGATAACATACACTCACAGAAAACTGTTTGTTTTTATAAATACTTTCACTTTCTTTCCGTTCGCGATGTCGCGTTTTCTTGCAAATGAAAAAATAGGAAACACGTGAGTTATTAAAACTTTCGTTACAACAGTTAATTCCGCAAACCAAGCAACAATCACGGCTTAATCGTGTATAATCTTACATTGACAACCATACTGTCTGTGCAAGCTAAGTCGACCCTCTGCGCGGTGTCTGGTGGAATCGAGTGTAAAGGTATTTCCCATTTCACGGTAGCTTGCATCAGGTACCGCGCCGAGTGTCAATTTAATTAATTTGTAGTATTTCGTGAGACTCGCACTATTTGAATGATTCTGATATTTTCTTAACACAGCGCTCGTGGCATTATTAAGTCAATTTACTATTCGATATTGAATGTTCAGCAGTACTTGACATACTTTTTGTTTCGACACGACGGTACTTTCGCTCGCTGCTACTTCTGCGTTCCTGCGAACTCTCGTGGGCGGACTCATTAGTCGACTCTGCCACAGTCGATACGTCACTCGCTTTCTTCCTATCGTATAATAGTTCGATTTTACTTATTACATTTAGTATAGGTAATGCAAAAATTTAAGTAACAGAAGTGACGCACATTTGTAGTTTCCACAACAGAACTAATACATAATCTGGCAAATATATAAATATACAGTGTTACTGAATTACTGTGGTGACAAAAACGAGAAAATTAAATAAAAAATAATACGTGTACCATTCAGAATTAGCAATGTCTCCGCAGGCTGTATCATAGGGACGACGGACACTGAAGCGAATATTGTATCGCCTCGGAACAAAAGAGCCTGTGACAACTTCCTTGGACAAGGGCTGAACATGGTGGTACGGGGGGATGGTGGGGGGGGGGGGGGGGGGAGATATGTTCGCTTACAGGAACTCCGGGTGATACTGCGTGATCAATGGCAAATGGGGAGACGATGTATTGTGTACATGCATTATTATAGTGGTCTTCACGTAAGTACTACACTGAAGGAGCTTTATCAGTCGATAGGGAATACATGTTTGGGAGGGTATTTACATACGAAAAGCAAAATCGAAACCATTAGGTGCCGTGGCCTGTGGAAATCGATAACATTTATGAAGGGATTTAAAGGCTGGCAATGTAAGTGAACCTGAGAGTTAGTGGTTTACTGATGTGGAGAATGGCTGATAAGTGAAAACTACAGGTTCGTTCGATTACGCGTAGTAACTTTAGTCTACTGTCGACTATAGGCCCAGAGGTTGGCGTAGGATAGGATATCTCAGCAAAATGTTGCGTGCGGAACAGATTGTAATGTTGCTGATTAGCCCACTTCAGACGAGGTTCTGCATCTCAATCCCCGAGAGAAAATGATCTTGCTGACGAAGACTGCGGAAGGAATACTTTGATAACGAAGTTAATACACATCCTCCGTTTTTTTTTTAAAAAAACTTTCTCGAGATTTATGGAAATGTACCCAGCGTACGAGAAAGCCTCAACCGCAAATTTCATCCGTAAGCGTTTCTAAGATTAAGTTAAAACTTTAGTTTATGATTATGCGTCATCTGTGTCTTATACCTTGTCAGACCTGATGATGGATGTAAATCTGAAACCGGGTAATTGCGCAAATCAGAGAAAATGTAATCAAGAGTACAAATTCCCGGATTTGTAAGATTAGTTTGTGGCGCGTGATACGTGCTAAGAGGCATCCACGTTATTCAAGAGTTTTCTGCGTACATATATTTTTTACTTATTTATCAACCACCCATTATTTGTTTTTACCACAAAGCACTACTCTGTTCGTTGTAACGTCTTATTTCCCAGTCTTGTAAGCACTGTTCTTAAGCTGGGCGTTTGGTTTGCAGTATCAAAGAACTCATTTTGCAGGTCTCAATACTGTGCTTCGTTTTTACTTAAATGGTTTACTACATATTGTGCACATTAGATATGTTTATTAAACAATATATTGAATATCCAAAGAATTCATTAATTAAAGTGGCAATGTGCTGATTAACTTCTGCTATGATGTTTCTGCTCGGGAGAAATGTGCTGAAAATCTCTATTAGCTTATTGTTATTATTCGTGACGGTGAACTAATTGATGCTGCGTTTTGCACAGGATAGCGTTAATAGTCGATGACCAACTATTGGGGAGATTCAGAGCAGAGCATACGCCATGGCAGCAAATTCCAACTGTATGTATTGCTGGGTTGACCTTAAAAACAGGATGTGAGTGTTGGAGGAGTGCTGGTGTTTGTGTGTAAGTGTGTATCTGGACACTGTGGAAAGTGATGAGGCGAGAGTAAGTCATAAACTGTTATAGGCATACAACGCTGAAGCACCACTGAACACTAGGAAGAAAGAAGGAGTTACGTTTGAGAAACGCAGGATTTACAAAACTGCTACAGGACTTTAAGGAATTTAAATTTTTTGTTGACAGTGCTGAAGGGGCTAATGGAGAATGATGAAGAATTGCTACAATTAGGAAGGGTGAAGCTCCATGTTTTGGAGAGCGCTGTACTGGTACAGATCTATCGGTGAGCGGGCGGTTGTATATAATTGCTAAGTAGGGAGCTATTGTATCAGCGTAATCTGAAAGGAACCTAATCGGTATACAATCTGGACCTGAAGACATGCCCGTATCAAGCGATTTGAGTTGCTTCGCAACCCCTAAGGTATCTACTTCTAAGAAACTCATGCTAGCAGCTGTTCGTGTTTCAAATTCTGGAATATTCCATTCGTCTTCCCTGGTGAAGGAATTTTGGAAAACTGCGTTCAATAACTCCGCTTTAGCGGCACAGTCGTCGGTAACAGTACCATCGGCACTGCGCTGCGAAGGTATTGACTGCGTCTTGCCGCTTGTGTACTTTACATACGACCAGAATTTCTTCGGATTTTCTACTAAATTTCGAGACAATGTTTCGTTGTGGAACCTATTAAAGGCATCTCGCATTGAAGCCCGTGCCAAATTTCGCGCGTCTGCAAATTTTAGCCACTCTTCGGGATTTCGCGTTCTTCTGAACTTCGCATGCTTTTTCCCTTGCCTCTTCAACAGCGTTCGGACTTGTTTTGTGTACCATGGGGCATCAGTTCCATCTCTTACCAATTTATGAGGTATGAATCTCTCAATTGCTGTTGCTACTATATCTTTGAATTTGAGCCACATCTCGTCTACATTTGCATAGTCAGTTCGGAAGAAATGGAGATCGTCTCTTAGGAAGGCTTCTAGTGACACTTTATCCGCTTTTTTAAATAAAATTATTTTGCGTTTGTTTCTGGTGGATTTGGAAGAAACAGTATTGAGCCTAGCTACAACGACCTTGTGATCACTAATCCCCGTATCAGTCATGATGCTCTCTATTAGCTCTGGATTGTTAGTGGCTAAGAGGTCAAGTGTGTTTACAATTCGCGTGGGTTCGTGGACTAACTGCTCGAAATAATTTTCGGAGAAAGCATTTAGGACAATCTCGGAAGATGTTTTCTGCCTACCACCGGTTTTGAACAAGTATTTTTGCCAATATATCGAGGGAAGGTAGAAGTCCTCACCAACTATAGCCGTATCAGTAGGGTATTTATTTGTTACGAGACTCAAATTTTCTCTGAACTGTTCAGCAACTATATCATCGGAGTCTGGGGGTCGGTAGAAGGAGTCAATTATTAACTTAGTTCGGCTTTTAAGTACAACCTCCACCCGTACCAATTCGCACGGAGTATCTACTTTGACTTCACTACAAGATAAACCACTACTGACAGACACAAACACTCCACCACCAATTCTGCCTAATCTATCTTTCCTGAACACCGTCTGAGACTTCGTAAAAATTTCTGCAGAACTTATTTCAGGCTTTAGCCAGCTTTCTGTACCTATAACGATTTCAGCTTCTGTGCTTTCTATTAGCGCTTGAAGCTCAGGGACTTTCCCAGCATATCTACAGCAATTTATAACTACAATTCCGACTGTTCCTTGATCCAAGCACGTCCTGCATTTGCCATGCACCCTTTGAGATTGCAGCCCACCCCGTACTTTCCCGAGGCCTTCTAAACTAAAAAACCGCCCAGTCCACCTCACACAGCCTCCGCTACCCGTGTAGCCGCCAGCTGAGTGTAGTGAACTCCTGACCTATTCAGCGGACCCCGAAACCCCACCACCCAATGGCGCAAGTCAAGGAATCTGCAGCCAACACGGTCGCAAAACCGTCTGAGCCTCTGATTCAGACCCTCCACCCAGCTCTGCACCAAAGGTCCGCAGTCGGTACTGTCAACGATGCTGCAGATGGTGAGCTCTGCCTTCATCAAGTAAGCAAGACCGGCAGCCTTCACCAAATCAGATAGCCGCTGGAATCCAGAGAGAATTTCCTCAGATCCAAAGCGACACACGTCATTAGTGCCGACATGTGCCACCACCTGCAGCTGGCTGCACACTGTGCTCTTCATGACATCCGGAAGGACCTTTTCCACAACAGGAATGACTCCACCCGGAATGCACACGTAGTGCACATGGGATTTCTTCCCCTCCTTAGCCGCCATATCCCTAAGGGGCCCCATTACGCGCCTAACATTGGAGCTCCCAACTACAAATAATCCCACCCTCTGCGATTGCCCGGACCTTGAAGGCTGAGAATCATCCTCTGAAACAGGGCAGGTAGCTGCATCTGGCTCAGCCAGAGACAGTACCTGAAACCTGTTTGTCAGTCGCACCGGGGAAGCTTTCTGATCAGCCTCCGGGGACGTCATTCGCTGCCTGCCACGCCTTGGAACGACCTCCCAATGAACCACAGGGGAGGGCTCAGCCCCACTGCGGGCAGCAACCGGGGCAACCACAGCGGCAGACCGAACTGGGGACAGACGGGACGAGGTTGACATCCCCGTGATACCCAAGTCCGGCTCCCTACAGTGGTGCCCATTGGCAACAGCCTCAAGCTGCGCGACCGAAGTCAGTGCTGCCTGCAACTGTGAGCGAAGGGATGCCAACTCAGCCCTCATCCGAACACAGCAATCATAGTCCCTGTCCATTCTAATCGATGTTGAACAACAGTTACTGAAACACGAGTCCGTGCCTAGATAACGCAAGGGAAACACGCAAATAATGTACGAACTAATCTGTACAAATGCCTAACGACTGCGCTACAATCTGCCTGAATTTACGATTACAGTAACTAAAACTCGAAATTACATGTCCTATACGAAACTCACACGCAATGTAAGTAAGAATCTACGAAGTAAACACATAAAAGAAGCTATATACGTTATCTTTCTGCGCTGTCGATGTGCACCAAGTGGGAGCTCAGGCCAGGGTGTAACTAAATTCATTTTACGGACTTTGAGGACAGGTTCCTTACAAGAAAATATGATAAATAATGTCTGGTAAACATGGGGTATAAAATGCATAGCTCAAGGGCTATGAGTACTTATTTACCTTCAGTACGGCAAAACACATCTCTTTTGCTAAAAGCTCTTTGCTTTCAGTTTTTTGCGAGCTGGTAGTATGGACCAAAATGAGAAAAAAATGACCATTAAATATCGGCTCCAAAATGCATACCTTAAAGGCAATGAGCACTTGTCACTTGTTCATCTTCTCTGCTGTGAAGCACATTTCTACTGAACAAATTAACCTGAAATTACAATTAAATCAAGACAATGAAATGAATATCCTTAGCTGCAAATAGGCGTTGATATACGTCAACGGGGGAGGGGGGGGGGGGGCGTTGAAAATGTGCACCCTGACCGGGATTCAAACCCGGGATCCCCTGCCTACAAGGCAGACGCTCTATCCATCTGACATGAGCCACCGAGGACACAGAGGATACTGCGACTGCAGAGACTTATCTCTGGCACGCCTCCCGTGAGGCCCACATTCCCAACTCATTGTCCCACACTACATTCGTAGTGCCCCTGCCCATTACACTCATTACTCCCGGCTTTACCGATTCTCGTAAGAATTCGGGCACTGTATGTGCATTCGCACAGAAGATAGTCAAATGGCCGGTGAGCCTTAACCATATACATGAAGATGGTATCTGTTCTTTGGGACATGTCCGAAAGAACAGATACCACCTTCATATATACAAATTAGCCTGACCAGGCACCTCACAGCGAGCAATTCAAACGGAAGAACTGTCTATGACTCGGATAACAAAGCTGAATACATTACAAAGCTCGCCGAATACATTACAAATACATAGGGTGTCTATAAAGTCCCTTTAAATTTTCAAAATTTTATTACAACGGCAGCTGTCGAAATATTTTATCAACATTTCTTTTACTGTAATCAATGTTCATGAAACTTTTAATATACAGGGTGATTCAAAAAGAATACCACAACTTTAGGAATTTAAAACTCTGCAACGACAAAAGGCAGAGCTAAGCACTATCTGTCGGCGAATTAAGGGAGCTATAAAGTTTCATTTAGTTGTACATTTGTTCGCTTGAGGCGCTGTTGACTAGGCGTCAGCGTCAGTTGATGCTAAGATGGCGACCGCTCAACAGAAAGCTTTTTGTGTTATTGAGTATGGCAGAAGTGAATCGACGACAGTTGTTCAGCATGCATTTCGAACGAAGTATGGTGTTAAACCTCCTGATAGGTGGTGTATTAAACGTTGGTATAAACAGTTTACAGAGAATGGGTGTTTGTGCAAAGGGAAAAGTTCTGGACGGCCGAGAACAAGTGATGAAAATGTAGCACGCATCCAGCAAGCATTTGTTCGCAGCCCAGGAAAATCGACTCGCAGAGCTAGCAGAGAGCTGCAAATTCCACAATCAACTGTATGGAGAGTCCTACGAAAAAGGTTGGTTATGAAACCTGAACGTCAACTACCCGAGGCGATGGATCGGCCGCCAGGCAGCCCGTGACAGAGCACTTCATCACTGGCCTCCAAGAAGCCCTGATCTTACCCCCTGCGATTTTTTCTTATGGGGGTATGTTAAGGATATGGTGTTTCGGCCACCTCTCCCAGCCACCATTGATGATTTGAAACGAGAAATAACAGCAGCTATCCAAACTGTTACGCCTGATATGCTACAGAGAGTGTGGAACGAGTTGGAGTATCGGGTTGATATTGCTCGTGTGTCTGGAGGGGGCCATATTGAACATCTCTGAACTTGTTTTTGAGTGGAAAAAAACCTTTTTAAATACTCTTTGTAATGATGTATAACAGAAGGTTATATTATGTTTCTTTCATTAAATACACATTTTTAAAGTTGTGGTATTCTTTTTGAATCACCCTGTATACAAAAATTTGGTGTTTCAGATACTCTGTAGATGGAAGGAACTGAACCTCTGTAACATGACAGCTCCTCAAGAGAAGGCACCATGTGTGTCCTGGTTTATCGAGAAAAAATCGGATGTTCAGACTCAACGATACTTCGGAACGAAGTATGGAAGATTCCACCATCGCGCCCTTCAGTCTGTGCATGGCACAAAAAATTTATAGAGACAGGGACAGTGTTGGACAAAGGAAAGAGCGGGCGACCAAGAACATCCGATGAAAACATCGATCGCGTTTTAAACGTCTTCACTCGTCCACCTACGAAGTCCATCCGCACTGGTGCCAGACAGTTGCAACTACCGCGTTCATCTGTACATAAGGTCCTCCACAAGACCTTACGGCTGTACGCTTACAAAATCCAACTGTTACAGACACTTGAGCCAAATGACAAGCCAATACGGACAGAGTTTGCGCTCAACATGCTGGAACGCGATTCGGGGGATGAAGCATTCCTAAAGCGAGTTTGTTTCACTGACGAGAAAACTTCTCATGTTTCTGGTACATTAAACAGACACTATGTGAGAATGTGGGGATCTGAACATCCCCATGTGACTAGGGAGCTTCACCGGGACAGTCCAAAAGCAAAATGTAAATATTGTGTGACTATGGCCTCCCGTGGGATCTTTCGATTTGACGCCACTCCGCCGACTTGCGGGTGATGGGAATGAAATGATGATAATTAGGATAATACAACACCCAGTCCCTAAGCGGAGAAAATCTCCGACCCAGCCGGGAATCGAACCCGGGCCCTTAGGAGTGACATGCTGTCGCGCTTACCACTCAGGTACCGGGCGCAGTTTGAAACTGTATGTGTGGTGTGGAATCAAGTGCAACCGAACAATTGGTCCATTTTTCTTCAACGAGTCAACAAGTACTGCAGATGTTAACCTCGACCTTATGACCGAATATGTAGCACCACAACTGATTGACATACAACCAATTATCATTTTACAGCAAGATGGTGCACCATCACACTGGGGACTGCATGGTCGTCGGTTCCTCAATGAAACATTTCCAGGTAGATGGATTGGGAGGGATGGGCCAATTCCTTGGCCACCGCCTTTGCCAGGTATCGCTCCCTTGGACTTTTTTTATGGGGCAATGTAAAAGATATCGTGTATCATACACAGATACGGGACATGGCTGAGTTGAAGCAAAGGATTCGTAATGACATTGCCACCATTGATGACGCTATGCTAGAGCGAACATGGAAAGAAATCGAGTACCGTCTTGATGTGCTTCGTGCAACTAATGGCGCCCATATAGAGGTCTGTTAAACACTGTCAAAAAAAGTTTATAAACACTGATTACAATAAAATAAATGTTGTTAACATATTTCAACAACTACGGTTGTAATAAAATTTTGAAGTTGTGAAGGGACTTTATGGACACCTTGTATGTTCACCAGCTCCAGTAGTTAAAAAAAAATAAAAAAATGTGGACATCATTTACTCAAACTTCCACATGACGTTTTCTCGTCCGAAATACAGATTATGTGGCGAAAGTTAAAGTCCGTCCATAAGACCAATGAAAGAATTTGTAAGTCACCGTCGCTTGATCTCTAGGCTTCAAAAATACGAAAACAATAAATATAATTCACTATCAGTAAAATTAACATATAAGTAATCACAAATTAAAATAAAACATAATAGTCTGAATAGATTCTCAGTTTTCAAAAGTTTCGTTGGAAGTCCTTATCCGGGCAGCGGATCAACAGATAGATGTGCCTCGCTGGCGTGTGCATCGTGTATATCGATTGCGTCCAACCATCTACAAGATGTCTTATATCGTGAGACTGACTATAATATTAATGTTGATTCTTCTAGGGTTATTGATAATCTACATGGTCCGCCGCTGTTTCGTGATGGACGTATTGATTTTGCTTTACTAGTGTTGCTGTCTCCAATAAGGCTGATTGGAGCAGAACAGCGATGTCAACGCATTCACCATCCCTTCTAGAATTCCGATCAAAGATACCTCTATTTAACGTATACCCGTCGCACCACTTGGAGCGAGAAAGGTTCAGACAACACATTTCGAGTTGTGGAAGGTCTTTGCTTCGGAAGGTGTGTCAAAGTCGGTAGTTGAAAGTCAAGCGCCAGCAGAGGAAGCAAAATAGTGATACATAGAGAAACTTCACTTGAGATACAAGAGAGCATAAAGAAATTTCTAAATAGTAGTAGTAGTAACATGGCTAGCGGCCTTGCCGCAGTGGTAACACCGGTTCCCGTCAGATCACCGAAGTTAAGTGTCCGCCCCGACAGCTGAGTAGTCAGAGTGACGGATTACCGTCCTAACGGCCCGGGTTCGATTCCCGGCTGGGTCGGGGATTTTCTCCGCTCAGGGACTGGGTGTTGTGTTGTCTTCATCATCATTTCATCCCCATCCGGCGCGCAGGTCGCCAAATGTGACGTCGAATATAATAAGACTTACGCCAAGGCGGCCGAGCCTGCCCCGCAAGGGGCCTCCTTTCCATTACCGAAGTTAAGTGCTGTCGGGCTGGGCTAGCACTTGGAGTGGTGACCATGCTGTCTACCGAGCGCTGTTGGCAAGTGGGGTCCACTCAGCCCTTGTGAGGCAAACTGAGGAGCTTCTTCATTGAGAAGTAGCGGCTACGACCTCGTAAACTGACATACGGCTGGACAGTGGTGTGCTGACCACATGCCCCTCCATATCCGCATCTATTGACGCCTGTGGGCTGAAGATGACACGGCGGCCGGTCGGTACCGTTGGGCCTTTATGGTCTATTCGAGCAGAGTTTGGTTTTTTTTAATAGTAACTTGGAGTTGTGTCTGTTCAACATCTCACTAGATCAATTAAAGGCTCTGACAATTTTCTTTGTTAAATATAGTACCGCTAGCAAAGCACACAAAACAGAGCCCCCTTGTTAACTACATGTTAATGCATGTGCCTTTTCAAGGTGACATCTTTTATTTTCATTATTTCAAAAAATGGTTCAAATGGCTCTAAGCACTGGCTTAACACCTGAGGTCATCAGTCCCCTAGACTCAGAACTACTTAAACCTAACTAACGTAAGGACATCACACACATCCATGCACGAGGTAGGATCGTAGCTGCGACCGTAGCAGCAGCGCGGTTCCGGATTGAAGCGCCTAGAACGGCTCGTCCACAGCGGCCGGCCTCATTATTACCTATAAACATTTTTATTAGGTGTGAAGTGTAATTTTTTTAATATATGATCAGTATGGAAGTTGGAAAGCATCTTGTCCATTAGAGGAAGGTAACCAATGAAAAAGATTTACTAGTGCGGCAGCACGTGATTCGGACCAACCAGCTGTTCGGTGCAGCGTGAAACGTTTCGGTGAGTGACCTGTGCGGTGGCAGGTGTTTATGGAGAAAGTGCTCGCGTCTGGCCGCAGACGGAAAAGGAGTCTCGTTTATGAGCTCTGAGAGGCGGCCTGATCTGGACAGGAGAAAGCTGGAACCCTTCCTCGGTCTCCGCCGCCGCTGTAGGCAGCCGGCGCCAGCCAAAGGGCGGACGTCGACGTCGCTTACGCCACATACGGGCCTTGCTGTGTGTCGTCGCGGCGAGAATGACACTGCATTTAATCCTGGTCTGAAACCAAAATGCGTTTCATGTCGTTTAAAAGGCTCGTTTGCGGATAGAAAAGTTTTACACTTCCTTCTACATTTTTTCCGTATGTCTCGTATATATGCTTAGGAGGGCTTATTGATTTACCCTCAACGGATGGAAGAAGTTCGTGTTCCATGCTTGTACAAATTGTGTTAGCCAAATATTAAATTTACTGAGCTAGTGATTATGACTGAAGAGGAAGTTTGACAGACGCGGAAAGCAGATCGACATATTGATACACGGCGTGTCACGCACAGTGGTCAACTTAAGCGAAGGACCATTGATCTCACAGGAACTCTCTGCCCATCAACATAAAGGGAATTTAGCTATCATCCCCAAGCTTTCCCTAAGGTCGATGTAATTGCTAACAACGAAGCGGCCATCCAGACCCTTCCTTGTGACAAAGCTAGTGAAATACACACTGAAACCTGCAGGATTCTCCATCGAGCAACACCAACAGCTGCACCCTGAAAAGAGAAGAGTTACAAGGTGTAAAGAGTCTTTAGGGAAGATGACGTACGGAAAGATAAGCTCAGATCCCATGCAGTGGATTACACGGAACACAAATTCGTTAACGAAGGTATCTTCTCTCTTGATAGATGCACAGAAGAACCTGCACAGCACGGATGTGCTATCGCAGCAGACGTATGGGTTATCAAAAATCCGTAAAGATGATGTACCATTAAGACCATCATAAGCACCCCTGAATCGTCTACGCATAAACTTCTAAAACACTTGACCTCTCTTCTTTACTCACACGTTGGAAAGGTCAACACATACATGAAGGACACGGGGCAGTTCATTGTGAAGCTAAGGAAGTTAAAACTTGGTTCAAACTACATCCTTGTCAGCTGTTGTGGTGACGTTTGGTTTCCTGAAATGCCAGTCAGTGACCCCCTTTAACATATTGCTTCGATTTTCACACAGAACATCACCAAGCTGCTTCATGTATGTGTTGCAGTGAGCTACTTCACGTGCAATGGCGGTTTCTGTGAACAGCTGGAAGGTGTCACCATGGGTAGTCCACAGAGTCCAGTGGTTGTCAAGTTGTTCATGGAGCATTTCGAAAGACAAGCACTGGACAAGGCACCCTGTGGACCTAAGTTGTGGTACAAGTAAGTGGAGGTGTGGTAAGGAACAGCTCAGTGATTTCCTTAGACACCTCAAGAGTCTCCATGCCAACATAAAAATTTAGTATGGAAATAGAAAAGAATGAACAGCTACCCTTCTTAGATATGCTGGTTGCGAGGAATGGCGAGACCATGGGCCACAGCGTGTATCGAAAATCGACATCCGCGGACCGATACCTGCACAAAACGTCGAATCATCACCTGAACTAGAAAAGAGGAATGATAAATACGCTCGTAACGCGTACAAGACGAATATATGAGCCACAGCACATCGTATGAGAGATGTATCACGTGGTATGCGCTCTTAGGAGCGAAGGGTACTCCACCAGCTGCCTAAGAAGTGTCACGAAACATAGTGCTTCGCGAAATAACATGCTAGAAGTCGAAATATAGGGTACGGCTTTTCTGCCATACGTTCCCGTGGTAACGGACAGAATCGGCTGTATATTCCGCAAGCACAGTGTAACGACTATTTACAAACCGATCAAGAACATTAAAGGGAGCCTCACATCGGCGAAGGACAAAAGGAGGCCACTCGCAATGTCGAGAATTTACCGCGCACAGTATACGAGTGCAAAAGTCAACGAGGGCTATTTGGGAAGCAAGATCCGATCGGTCGTGAAATGGAGAAGACAGCGAAAATCAGGTTTTTATTTTCTGCGACTTCTCTACATAGTCATCATTTCGAGTGAGACATTTCCCGCAGCATTGTACCAGTGCCCTGGTCATAGAAGGTAGTCGCTTGCATTCTGCCAATTTTCTACGCTGATCTGCAGCTTGTTGTCTGTGACAAAATGTTATCTTCATAGCCGGCAGAAATGAAAACCAGACGAAGCCAAGTCTGTGCTGTATGGTGGTTGATCAAACATGTCCCATCGGAAAGGCTGCAGGAGCGTCCTCATTGCCGATGCAGTTTGCGGCCGAGAATATTATTATCACGAAGAAGGAAATGCATGACAGTTATGTTATGTGGTGTTGTGTACATAGTTCCGCGTAGTCAGCGCGTACACAACTTTCCCACTAGAGCGCGCCCCGCTAAGCACAACAGCGCAGGCGCAGCGCTCGTCCGTCTCCGCACTACGAGATAGCGTTGCCATAGACACGGACCAAATTCTGCTTCCGCCGATCAGCGTATTAATACGTAACGCAGCCAATGAGATTGCTGCTAATGTAGGACCTTTTCTCCTCGCGGATCACACTCGCGCAGTGATACATAAACGCGCGGGGTATTATAACGAGTGTACAGACCTCCGATTAGTCAGTCTGCATTTGTCTGCATCAGTCTGTACCAGTCTGCATTAGTCTGCATCAGTCTGTACCAGTCTGCATTAGTCTGTACCAGTCTATACGAGTTCTACATTTGTCTGTACCAGTCTATAGTCAAGTTTCAGTCAGCGCCTAATAAGATTACCATATTCCTGTACATAGCCATGAAGATAAATGTATAGACACTTTTGTCAAGTATCAGAGATATATGTGAGAATAAGATTAACGTACCAATACCAAAGGAACTTCAGATTGTCAATTGTAAATAGCATCCAGGACTAAGTTAAGTAATTTTTATGCTTGTTGTTATTTTAATAAATGTGTGTGAAAATTAATCAAGTTCTGTTTAAAGTTGGTCACCGTCAATCTGCTACTCTAAGCGTGCAAGTGGCATTTCTATCATCTGACCTGACGGCAGAAGATAAACACGCCACGATAAGACCACGAGACATATTGCTGACACTCGCCTACTTCGTTAGAGCGTCAAGTCAAATAATCTGATGGTGTGTGTACTGAAGGTCTTACAGTACGCTCACCACGTGTGGGCTACGTGAAACCAGGTGAAATCTCTCACGGGCACTCATACTTGGCGGGAGACACTATTGTTTATGTGCTCACTGTACGCTCATAACTGAAATAGCGATGTCACGCGATCGATGGATACTGTCCAACACGCAAGCAAAGCTTCACCGGATTTTTACTGTAGTTCCCATTTGGCGACCGATCGGACCTTACTGTACGATTAGCCCTTTTGTGTTGTAATGACTGGACGGTCCGTCCACCATATAAAACGATATTTCAGGTTGGGACAGGTTGAGAAATCGTCCGAGAAGGAGCACGCCCCGTGTGAGAACGACGACATAATGAAATTCGGCGAGACGTAAGCCCTTGCTGTGGAGAAGAGCTACCGCATCTGCTTGTTCAGGGAAGCTATTTCTTTTATGAGTCTTCAGTCTTCTGACTGGTTTCATGCGGCTCGCCACGAATTACTCTCCTGTGCCAATCTCTTCATCTCAGGGTAGCACTTGCAACCTGCATCCTCAATAATTTGCTAGATCTATTCCAATCTCTGTCTTCCTCTATAGTTTTTATCATCTACAGCTCCCTCTAGCACCATGGAAGTTCTTCCCTTAAGTATTAAGAATGTCCTACTATCCTGTCGCTTCTCCTTGTCAGTGTTTTCCCTACGTTCCTTACCTCGCCGATTCTGCGGAAAAATCCCTCATTCCTTACCTTATCAGTCCACCTAATTTTCAGCATTCTTCTGTAGCATCATATCTCAAATGCTTCGATTCTTTTCTTTTCCGGTTTTACCACAGTCCATGAATCACTACCATACAATGCTGTGCTCCAAATGTACATTCTCAGAAACTTCTTCTTAGAATTAAGGCCTATTTTTGATACTAATAGACTTCTCTTGGCCAGGATGCCCTTTTTGCCAGTGCTAGTCTTCCATTTATGTCCTCCTTTCTTCGTCCGTCGTGAGTTATTTTGCTGCCTACGTAGCAGAATTCCTTAACTTCATCTACTTCGTGATCACCAACCCTGATGGTAAGATCTCATTTCCGCTGCCTCTCATTGCTTTCGTCTTTCTTCGATTTACTCTCAAACCATATTCTGTACTCATTAGACTGTTCACTCCATTTTGCAGATCCTGAAATTCTTCTTCACTTTCACTTAGGATATCAGTGCCATCAGCCATCAATATTACTGATATCCTTTCACCTTGAATTGAAATTCCACTCTTGAGCCGTTCTTTTATTCCCTTACTGCTTCTTTGATATATAGATTGAACAATATGGGTGAAGGATTGCATCCTTTTCTTTCACACTTTTTAATCCGAGCGCTTCGTTCTTACTGTTCCACTTTTATTGTTCCCTCTTGGGTGTAGCACATTTTCTGTTTATCCTTCTTTCCCTATAACTTATCCCTATTTTTCCCAGAATTTCGAACATCCTGCACCAATTGACATTGTCGAACTCTTTTTCCAAGTCGACAAATCCTTTGAACGTGTCTCGATTTTTCTTTAGCTTTGCTTACGTTATCAACTGCAAACTCATAATAACCTTGGTTGCTTTCCCAAAGCTAAATTGATCGTCATCCAACACATCCTCAATTTTCTTTTCCATTCTTCTATGTACTAGTCTTATCTGCGACTTAGATGCATAAGCTCTTAAGCTGACTATTCTATAATTCTCGCACTTATCGGCTATTCAGTCTTCGGAATCGCGTGGAAGTTGATTTTCGAAACTCAGATGGTATATCGCCTACCTCATACATTCTACACACCAACGTGAATAGTCGTTTTGTTGCCACGTCCCCCAATGATTTTAGAAATTCTAATGGATTGTTATCTATCCTTTCTGCCTTATTCGATCTTAAGTCTTCTAAAGCTCTTTTAAATTCTGATTTTGAAACTGGATCCCTTATCTCTTCCATATCGACTATTGTTTCATCTTCTTCACGCCATCAGACAAGTTTTGCCCCTCTTAGAGGCTTTCAGTGTACTCTTTCTACCTTTCATCTGCGTTTAACAGTGGGATTCCCATTGCACTCTTAATATTACCACACTTGCTTTTAATTTCACCGAAGGTAGTTTTGACTTTTCTATATGCTGAGGCCGTCCTTCCGACCATCAATTCGATTTTGATTCCTTCACATTATTCTTACAGCCAATTCGTCTTAGCTACCCTGCGCTTCCTGTTTACTTGCTTCCTAAGTGACTTGTATTTCTGTATTCCTGAATTTATCTGAACGTTTTAGTACTTCCTTCTTTCATCAATCAACTGACGTATTTCTTTCGTTGCCCATGGTATCTTCGCAGTTACTTTCTTTGTACCTATGTTTTTCTTTCCAACTTCTGTGAGTGCCTTCTTAAAGATGTTCATTTCTCTTCAACTGAGCTGCCTAGTTAACTGTTCCTTAATGCAGTATCTATAGCCTCAGAGAACTGGTGAAACACAACTAGCTCTTTACTCTCACCAAGTAATGAGTGCTATCGACAGGGATGCAAAACTGATTCCATATTTTTAGATTTCCAGAAAGTTTTTGACACTGATGCAGAATGATTTCAATAAAATATCGGTATGTGCGAAAAAAGGAAAATGAGTGTGAAGTAATCCACATGAATACTACAAGGTTCCCGTTAAAGCTCGGGTAACCGATAAATCAAACAATTCTAACGGATGCGAATTCAACTGACAATTTAATTGGTTGCCTGATTTGGAGGGAGGGGACCAAACTGGGAGGTCAGCGGTCCAATACGTTAGGGAAGGAAATCGGCCGTGCCCTTTCAAAGAAACTAACTACTTGAGGATTACAATTACGAATACGTTAATCCACCCACATCAGATGGAAATGACGGAGGACATTGACAAAGTTAAAAGAAGAGCAGTTCGTTTTGTACTGATCACAAAATGGGGAAGAGAGTGCCACGGATATGATAAGCGAATTTGGTGGCAACCATTAAAACAGAGACGTTATTCATTGTTACAGGACCTTGTCATGAATTTTCAATCACCAACAATCTCCTCCGAATGCGAAAATATTTAGTTTGTGCGCATCTACCTAGGGAGAAATGATCTTCACTATAAAGTAAGAGAAAAAAAGAGCTCCTACAGAACGATTTTTCCGCTCGCTATTCGAGAGAGGAACGGTAGAGAAATAGCTTTAAGGTCGTTCGATAAATACTCCTGCCACGCACTTTATTGGGAAATGCAGAGTAATCATGTAGATGGAGATGAAAGTCGTATAGAGCAATGCCTTAGCACACAACCCTTACATAGTCCGCACTCCACCTTCACTTCTGACGATGCCTTCCCATTACTATCGGCGTACCGAGTTCTGCCTGATAGACTTCAAACCAGTCGCATATCTGTTCAGATATTCAGTATGCAAATATTTTGTGCACTCGACTTTATTTGACGACGACGAGAAACTTTGTCGAAGGCTTTTAGGAATCAAGAAATACAACATCAACCTGCACTCTCCTATCTTCTGCCTCCTGTAGCTCCCGACGGTAGAGAGCAGGAGTGCACTTGCACCTGGAATCCTCGGCCTTACCCTCACATTACTCTCCAGTGCCAGATTAACTATCCCTGAGGCCTGAGGCCAGGATCTAACCTGATAAATGACCCCTTTTTTTTAGTGAAGTTGCCCCGTAGAGCATTTTCTCTCAAATTCAGTTTAGTATCCTTTCATTAGTTATTCGATATGTCGATGTAATCTTGAGAATTCTTCTGTATTGTAATTTCAGAAGCCTCTATTCTCTTCATACCTGTATTAACGCTTCACTTCCCTGCGACATTACATTCCAGGCAAAAAACACTCTAACACTTAAAATTTAGTTTTAAGTTAACAATTTTTTTTAAGCAATATTTTGTGTCCCCTTGCCAGTGCGCTTTCTATATCCTCTCTTTCCCGACCGCCACACGAATAGGAAAACTGGTATACTAATTTTAGTGCATCGTGTCCTAATCCAATTTCCTCATCGTCGCTTCGATGCTTTGGATGCATGAGTGGTTGAACTCGCAAAAATGTATAAGAGCGGTCTATTAGACCGCTATTAACATCAGTTACAAAATGATGACATCAAAGGAAATATTATCAAGTTCTTAAAGTCTTGGTGGCACAGAGTGCTTAAGAAATTATTTATTATGATATTATGACCATTACTTTAGTATGATATAAAGAACGATACTATAAATTACGTTACAAATTTTTTGAGACGGAATAACTATCTGTTTTAATGAACCACATCAGAAAAATTTCTCATTAAAAGCAACGTTCTTCAGAAAAAATTTCATTGCGTTCTTTGCACATATGTCTTGAGCGTTTGCAGAATGTCTGACTAATTTTTCTGCATAATCGATGTGGGCACATGAAGTATCTTCTTTTTAGTGAGCTTTGAGTTTCGGCAAGCGTCGTCTGTTGGCGAGCTACGCCGTCGTTGAACTTCCTTTTGTAGATGTGTGCCGGGCTGGGTGGCCGAGCGGTTCTAGGCGCTACAGTCTGGAACCGCGCGACCGCTACGGTCGCTGGTTGGAATCCTGCCTCGGGCATGGATGTGTGTGATGTCCTTAGGTTAGTTAGGTTTAAGTAGTTCTAAGTTCTAGGGGACTGATGACCTCAGATGTTAAGTCCCACAGTGCTCAGAGCCATTTGAACCATTTGTAGATGTGTGTTGTTGATGAATATTACGTAGGAAATTAAGTTAAGCGTGTCGTCCCGCGCTAAGACTATTGTGAAACAGAAGTGGCGTATTGTCAGAAGAGAGCACATGTTCCATGTTTGCTGAGGACACAGTTCTGCCGGGGTACGGGTAACAAGTGCATGAGACTGTGCTACAGAAGTGGCGCTGCAACTGAAAACGTACTGCGATGTTGAAGAACGCAGGACAGCACGACTCTTGTGAGCACAACGTCTAAATTTCACACAGATTTACCCTGAAAATCTGGTTTTACATGAACTAAATACAATGTCGTGTCAACCGTCATGAAATGGTGGCAATAATTGGACCAAAGCTACACAGACATATATAATACCGATCCGGAAGTCCATATATTTCCTCATGGAATATCCATCTTTTCGGCACGTTGTAAGTACATTGGGAAGAGAGGGGGGGGGGGGGGGATATTCCAGCGATGAGGACTTTGGGCGGGCAACTGAAAGCTTGGTAGTACGTTCCGAACATTGTTTACAGAGATCTGGAGACGACGATGAAAAATAGTGTCGTGTATCTGTGACACTTTGAAGTATGGTGCAGCACACAACAAAAGTGACTTGGCGTGCCATAATAATGTTTAACTTTATTTCTGAAGTTTGCTCGTACTAATCTTTCCTGTCTTCCGTGAATTTATTTCTTTTTTCCTTTTATTTAAACATCAAGTTCCTTAGGACCAAATTGAGGAACAAATCTCCAAGGTCATGGAACGTGTCAGTACATGAAATTACAACATAGAAGTAATAACAGATAAAAATAAATGTTCATGAACCTGAAAAAAGTCAGTTCATAAGTTTAAGCAAACGCTATCAGCAATACAATAAGAATCAGCTTAATTTTTCAAGGAACTCCTCGACAGAATAGAAGGAGTGACCATTGAGGAAACTCTTCAGTTTTGATTTGAAAGCGCGTGGATTACTGCTAAGATGTTTGAATTCGAGTGGCCGCTTATTGAAAATAGATGCAGCAGTATACTGCACACCTCTTTGAACAAGAGTTAAGGAAGTCCTTCTGCCGAGTATTGACCGAGTGAAAGCTGCTTATTCTTGGGAATAAACTAATATTGGTAACAAAAAATGACAATAAGGAATCTACAATTGAGAGGCCATTGTCAAAATACCGAGACTCGTGAACAGAAGTCGACAAGAGGTTCGTCAACTCACACCACTTATTGTCCGAACCGCCCGTTCCTGAGCCAAAAAGATGCTTTTATAATGGGAAGAGTTAACGCAAAATATAATACCATACGACATACGCGAATGAAAATAAGCAAAGTAGACTAATTTTCGTGTCGAACGATCAGTCACTTCTGATACTGTTCCAATAGTAAAAAAGGCAGTATTAAGTCTCTGAAGAAGATCATGAACGTGGGGTTTCCACGACAGCTTACTATCTATCTGAACACCTAGAAATCTGAACTGTTCAGTTTCACTAATCATATGTCCGTTGTGTGAAATTAAAACGTCAGGTTTTGTTGAATTGTGTGTTAAAACTGTAAAAACTGAGTCTTACTGTGATTTAGCGTTAGTTCATTTTCTACAAGCCATGAACTTAGGTCATGTACGGCACTATTTGAAACCGAGCCAATGTTCCACACAACATTCTTTATTACCAAGCTAGTGTCATCAGCAAATAGAAATATTTTAGAGTTACCCGTAATACTAAAGGGCATATAAATAAGGGATAATTCGTGGTATTATTTTCAACCATGACTTATTAAAGTGATTGTTTGGTTATATTCACATCTCTGAGCGCTTGCCTTCATTGGAATTGGTATTACCATATATTTCAGACATTTTAGTAATAGAACGAAACATACTACTTCATCTTCAAGACTACGTCAGAACTATCTATCACTTGGGCCCTAATCTTTCAAGAGTGGCATTACGAGAATCATGGTTGGCAAGACTGCTTCTCTTTACAAAACTCATAGCTGTATCGCTGAAATTTACATCATTTACCAAGCTCCCCTTTTCCACTTTTGGCGTTTTTCTTCTCGGTCTCCATTGTCATGTATTGGTTTTAGCAGTGGTAGTGGCAGTGGGTGGCCGGAGGACCTTCCTTACGCCACCACCTCCCCACACCAGGACAGAACCTACAGGGTGGTCCATCTTGTGACATTACAGCCTTTATCACTGCGATTTTTAACATGTAAAAGTTTTTTTTTCTGTATTCGCGTCAGTATGTGCGAACTTTTAACATATACCAATGAATGTTGTAACCAGATATCTTTGCCGCGCTCCTGAAAAGCGCAGAATATCACGATAGCTATAAACTGTTATACGCTGCTATCGATCAGTAAAAAAAAAAAACGATGCACCTATGTTTCAAAAAAAATAACAATTGCCAATTTTTACTTCTGCAGGGAGCCGCGCCGCTGTCTAGCTGTTCTGTGAATGTGTTGCGAGTCGGACGCAAAAGTATTGTGCTCCATACTGATATAATCATTTTATTGTAACTTTAAGAGTTTAAGTGATTAAAAAATATATGTGGCCACAAACAAGCGAGAATGTGTATCATGAAAATTCGCTCCACCGCCACAATGGGTGGCCATGTTAATGTAAGTTTCCGTTTCATAATATAATACTTGAAGCCTTGAAGTTTATTTAATTTCAAAGAAAATCTCTCAACCTTATTTTCATTAATTATACTTGTGATAATCTTTCCTGTTTAAAAGATTTATGCAGCTTATGATCCAGCGTGTGTTCTGTCGGAACAGGAGGCTGTCGTGACGACATCGTTATAGTATTTATTCCAAGTTCTTTCAGTTCCGTTTATATGTTCGTACAAATCCAATTAGTTGGTCCCTTAGGTTTCTTTCATGTAACTTCAGTCTGTTTTCTCCGCGCGATCTTCCTCCGAAAAAAATTTCTGTTCATTTTTTTTAGTAATTTTCGATATCGCGAATGAGAAAAGACAGCCGCCTCCTGCTCCGAAGGGAACACCACGACTTTTCTAACGTCGAAGAGTACCGCACGAATTTTCCGCTAAAAGGTAATAGAATTTCTTAAAGCTGGATCAATTACACATGTTGCTGCTGTTCTCCGACGAATCTGGTGTGATTAATAGTAATTTATTCTGTCACGACAAAAAGAACCAATTTTATTTTTACCAAAGCAACAAAGCTTTCAATTAAATTACTAAGAAAAAAAAATCATACCAGAATCTGAAGTTTCGGCTAAGATTATCTCGAAAACAATACATCGGGTAAAATTATGGGTAAGACAAGTTCGTAAGCTCAAAGTATAGTTTTCGAGATAATCTCATCCGAAACTTCAGATGGACCACCCTGCATGTATCCCTGCCATCTGCGTCGACATTAAATCTATGTTCACGTACGACAACGAGGCGTAAATGTCTGCGTAGCGTGTATTCCAGCCGGGCCATAGGAACCGGTCTGCTATTCATCTAATTGGATGTGGGAAACCGCCTGAAAGCCACATCCAGGACTGTGGGCCCGCTACCCTCGTCGTTAATCTGCCAGGCGGACTCAACCCGGGGCAGCCTCGCTTCCCCCCCTCTGTCCTGGAAGTGTGCGTTGGCGTTCTCGACTGCCCAGGCGGATCGTTCACTAAGCTACCACTAGCGAAGTCATTCTTCTGTAATTACTAGGGGAAGTGGAGAGAGAGCGAGTTACGGAGACAGTTTACGGCTGCTACAGCTGTTTATTTAGCAAAGACTCGTGTATTTCACTGGCCGGAAAACAGTTAATCGTGCGATGTACGTCGACCTATAAGGAGAGCACATAGAAAAACAATTTTATTCATGACACAAAAAAGTTTTTAATGGCAGGCCGCTGTAACGTATCTTTCCTGCCTTGCACACAGCAAAATGACAGGAATACTTCAATTGTGCAATTTCATGAACAATTATTTGTCTCGGGAACGATAAGTCACAAATGCGAGGGGACAGAGTAGTTAATAGCAGAACACACATCAAAGAGCAGTCAGATTTTTTTGCTGTATTGAATTATCTCATTACACGTTTAAGCCATTTTTTTAACTTCTGATGTATCACGCCCTGGTGGCTATTTATAGGTTATCGTTGCTTGGAAGCTTATTGACCGCGAAAATATTGTATTGACTTCCACGTACAAAATGGTAATAGTCCGGGCTTTGTAGAAATAAATCTGCAGGTCCGACTTTTGAAGAATACAGTACATAAATGGCACATCGCGATAAGCAGTCGGTAGTTCTGCTCTTAGACAACATGTGCACAATTCCTGACATGTCAATCTGAAAAAAAGAGCTCATCAAATAAAATTTAATATCGTGCACATCAGTGGTTTCTACAATAAATGCAATTTATTAACTGATAGTATGATAATTATTATTCGATAAATCGTATACACTAACGGAAGAAATCTCAAAACCAAAAAAATAATTAATATAGAGTCTAGGTAACACATTTAACTGATTAGCATTGCAAGTTCACAGGTAAGCGCGAAATGAGCGGACTGAAAAGTAAATGGCTGGTACATTAATAACCGGTGTAGCGGCCAAAACGTTGCATTCAAACATGCAAAAGTGCATGCAGTGTGTCGTACAGGTGCTGGGCGTGATGGCGTTCGTTGCCTGTTGTGCTTGGTCGGTCAGTACAGGCACTTGAAATGCCGGCTGTGGATGACGCTGGAGTTCTCGTCCGATGATGTCCTATACGTGCTGTCATGAAGACAGATCTGGTGATCGAGGAGGGTAAGGCTCACATCGACACATTGTAGAGCATGCTGAATTTCAACAGCGCTATGCGGGTGGGCGTTAGCTCGTTTGAAAATACCTCCTGGAAAGATGTACCTCAATGGCAGCACAACAAGTCGAATCACCAGGCTGACGTACCAATTTTACGGCAGGGCCTGGGATAATCACGATATGGCTCCTGGTGTCGTACGAAATCGCAACCCCGACATTAACTCCAGATGTACGAGGGTAATCCCAAAAGTAAGGTCTCCTATTCCTTTATAAGTACAGAACTCTGTGTGGCAGTTGGTCACACTTTTATAGAGAGTGCTTCACGCGCTGTGTGTAAACATGCGCACGCCGCTGAGGCGCTGAGACACTCAGTCTTGGCTTGGCAGCCGTTGAGAATGGAGCTCCCGTTGGATGTTACCGCCAAGTGCGATTTGCGCGGATGTATTCGGCTTCTGAACGCAAAGGGCATTGCGCCGGATGAAATTCATCGCCAATTGACGGAAGTATGTGGTGAGTCGTGCATGCATGTCAAAAATGTTCGTAAGTGGTGTAGAGAGTTTGCAGCTGGTCGGACCGAAATTCACAACGAACAAAGGAGCGGAAGACCTTCCGTTTATGAGAAGACAGTGTTGAAGGTTGAGCAAAGCATGCGTGAAGATCGGCGGATCGCCCTGGATGATCTCTGCACGTTGATACCTGAGGTTTCCCGAAGCACAGCTCACAGAATTTTAACGGAAACATTGAACTACCGAAAGGCGTGCACAAGATGGGTGCCACGCATGTTGACTGGGGACCACATGTGCCAAAGAGTTGATTCTTCCCGCCAATTTCTTCACCGCCTTGCAGCCGAAAAGGGCAACTTTCTGGACTCAATTGTCACGGGTGAAGAAACCTGGCCATACCACTTTACTCCTGAGACCAAGCAACAATCACGTCAATGGCGGCTTCCTTCTTCGCCAAAGCCACGGAAATTCAAACAAACACAGTCAATCGGTAAAGTCATGACAACCGTTTTTTGGGATCGGAAAGGAGTATTGTTGGTCGACTTTATGCCATCTGGGGCCACAATTAACGCTGACAGGTACTCTGAGAATCTGAAAAAACTCCAACGAGCAATTCAGAACCGGAGAAGAGGAATGTTGAGAAAGGGCGCACGCATTCTCCATGACAACGCTCGCCCACACACCGCTCGGCAAACCGTTGCTAGCCTGCAACAGTTTCAGTGGAACATAATCACCCACTCACCCTATAGTCCTGACTTGGCGCCCAGTGACTATCACCTGTTCCCTAGGTTAAAGGAACATTAGGCCGGAAAGCGACTGAGCTCCGATCACGAGGTGAAAGAAGAGGTTCATAACTTTCTAAACAGCATGGCGGCGAGCTGGTATGACATGGGCATACAAAAATTGCCACAGCGTCTACAAATATGCATCGACAGAAATGGAGATTATGTCGAAAAATAGCTAAACGTTCAAGCTGTAAGCTGATGGAAACCATTGTAGAAATAAACAGGTCTATGTACTTATAAAAAAATAGGAGACGTTACTTTTGGGATTAGCCTCGCAGCTCCAGTGTGTCTAGCACGCAAACAGGTTGGTTGCAGGCCCTCAACTGGCTTCCTTTTAACCAACACACGACCATCACTGGCACCGAGGCTTTCATCATAAAACACAACAGATCTCCAACCTGCCCTCCAGTGAGCTCTCCCTTGTCAACACTGAAGTCCCAAATGTCGGTGATTTTGAGTCAGTGGAACGCACACTGCAGGTGTCTGGCTCGGAACTGTTCTTGAAATAACCTATTTGTAACAGGTCATTGCGTCACTGTCATTCCAACTGCTGCTAATATTTCTGCTGCAAATGCAAAAGATGCGCCAGAGTACTGAAATGCAGGAGGATCTGCAACGAATTGACGCATGGTGCAGGGAATGGCAATTGAATCTCAATGTAGACAAGTGTAATGTGCTGCGAATACATAGAAAGAAAGATCCTTTATCATTTAGCTACAATATAGCAGGTCAGCAACTGGAAGCAATTAATTACATAAATTATTTGGGAGTAGGCATTAGGAGTGATTTAAAATAGAATGATCATACAGGGTGTTTCAAAAATGACCGGTATATTCGAAACGGCAATAAAAACTAAACGAGCAGCGATAGAAATACACCATTTGTTGCAATATGCTTGGGACAGCAGTACATTTTCAGGCGGACAAACTTTCGAAATTACAGTAGTTACAATTTTCAACAACAGATGGCGCTGCAAGTGATGTGAAAGATATAGAAGACAACTCAGTCTGTGGGTGCGCCATTCTGTACGTCGTCTTTCTGCTGTAAGCGTGTGCTGTTCACAATGTGCAAGTGTGCTGTAGACAACATGGTTTATTCCTTAGAACAGAGGATTTTTCTGGTGTTGGAATTCCACCGCCTAGAACACAGTGTTGTTGCAATAAGACGAAGTTTTCAACGGAGGTTTAATGTAACCAAAGGACTGAAAAGCGATACAATAAAGGATCTGTTTGAAAAATTTCAACGGACTGGGAACGTGACTTCCACGTATCGTCTCATGCGCCAGAGTTTACACCTCTATCCATACAAAATTCAAACGCGGCAACCCCTCAGCGCCGCTACCATTGCTGCACGAGAGACATTCGCTAACGATATAGTGCACAGGATTGATGACGGCGATATGCATGTGGGCAGCATTTGGTTTACTGACGAAGCTTATTTTAACCTGGACGGCTTCGTCAATAAACAGAACTGGCGCACATGGGGAACCGAAAAGCCCCATGTTGCAGTCCCATCGTCCCTGCATCCTCAAAAAGTACTGGTATGGGCCGCCATTTCTTCCAAAGGAATCATTGGCCCATTTTTCAGATCCGAAACGATTACTGCATCACGCTATCTGGACATTCTTCGTGAATTTGTGGCGGTGCAAACTGCCTTAGACGACACTGCGAACACCTCGTGGTTTATGCAAGATGGTGCCCGGCCACATCGCACGGCCGACGTCTTTAATTTCCTGAATGAATATTTCGATGATCGTGTGATTGCTTTGGGCTATCCGAAACGTACAGGAGGCGGCGTGGATTGGCCTCCCTATTCGCCAGACATGAACCCCTGTGACTTCTTTCTGTGGAGACACTTGAAAGACCAGGTGTACCGCCAGAATCCAGAAACAATTGAACAGCTGAAGCAGTACATCTCATCTGCATGTGAAGCCATTCCGCCAGACACGTTGTCAAAGGTTTCGGGTAATTTCATTCAGAGACTACGCCATATTAATGCTACGTATGGTGGATATGCGGAAAATATCGTACTATAGAGTTTCCCAGACCGCAGCGCCATCTGTTGTTGAAAATTGTAACTACTGTAATTTCGAAAGTTTGTCTGCCTGAAAATGTACTGTTGTCCCAAGCATATTGCAACAAACGGTGTATTTCTGTCGCTGCTCGTTTAGTTTTTATTGCCGTTTCAAATATACCGGTCATTTTTGAAACACCCTGTATAAAGTTGGTCTTCGGTAAAGCAGATGTGAGACTGAGATTCATTGGAAGAATACTAAGGAAATTCAGTCCGAAAACAAAGGAAGTAGGTTATAGTACATTTGTTCCCCCACTGCTTGAATATTGCTCGCCAGTGTGGGACCCGTACCAGATAGGGTTGATAGAAGAGATAGAGAAGATCGAACGCAGAGCAGCGCGCTCTGTTACAGGATCATTTAGTAATCGCGAAAGCGTTACGGAGATGATAGACAAACTCCAGTGCAAGACTCTGCAGGAGAGACGCTCAGTCGGTCGGTACGGGCTTTTGTTTGAAGTTTCGAGAACATACCCTCACCGAGGAGTCAAGCAGTATATTGCTCCCTCCTACGTATATCTCGCGAAGAGACCATGAGGATAAAATCAGAGGGATTAGAGCCCACACAGAGGCGTACGGACAATCTTTCTTTCCACGAACAATACGAGACTGGAGTAGAAGGGAGAACCGATAGAGCTACTCAAAGTAACCTCCGCCACACACCGTCAGGTGGCTTGCGGAGTATGGATGTAGATGTAGAGTCATACGCCTAAAGCAATGGTCTTCCCTCTCGGTTGTACCAGGTGGCCTTGTCTTCTTGAGACCGTACATTCTCGTGATCTCGGGTGCCAGAAATAACGTAGGTGGCTTCATTCCTGCCAAGTCTTTCTCTGCAATATCGCAGAAGGAAGATCCAGCTTCACGTAGCACTCTTACACGACCTCGTTCAAACCCAGAGAACCATTGATAATGGCGTCTTTGTCGCCTTAAAGGCATTCTTGACCAACAACTCACAAAGTCCAATTTCAAAAGTAACTAACGCTCACTAACGTTGTGTCTTTGAAGCAAACCTGATATCCACCGTCATAGTGGCGTGACTAGCACCTCTCTTATGCGACTGGTGCGAAATTTGAAAAGACATGATCTTTCAGCTGTAGAAACATGCCTAATAGTTGTAGTTTACGTCGCAAAACCCCTTTTTGGCGTTGCGATTTTTCTTTCCGTCAGTGTATTTTAGAGAGCTTACAACTCGCAGCTCCTGCAGGTTTGAAGACGAGATCAGAAGTACGTCCTCGCTACTATATGTTTTGATTTTCAAAAACATTGATTATAATTACAAAGTTTCTTTAACACTTCTTATACACACTGTATGCGAGTTATAATTGATACTCGTTCTCTGATCCTTGGTGTTATATGGGCATTTTGTAATATGGGTTTCTTCCATACTGATGATTTCTTCGTATGAAAAACACTAAAATAATAAAATAATGCAACTATTCCAAGATACATTCCAGCAGCACATTTTCATCTTTGCCTCGTATGATTACTTTTTCCAATTACGGGCTACAAACGTAAGGCATTCATCTAACTCGCCCTTTTCCTTTGTAGCGAAATACTGGTACAATTAGTACACTACTGGCCATTAAAATTGCTACACCAAGAAAAAATGCATATGATGAACGGGAATTCATTGGACAAACATATTATACTAGAACTGACATGTGATTACATTTTCACGCAATTTGGATGCATAGATAATGAAAAATCAGTACCCAGAACAACCACCTCTGGCCGTAATAACGGCCTTGATACGCCAGGGCATTGAGTCAAACAGAGATTGGATGGCGTGCACAGGTACAGTTGCCCGCGCAGCTTCAACACGATACCACAGTTCATCAAGAGTAGTGACTGGCGTATTGTGACGAGCCAGATGCTGGGCCACCATTGACCAGACGTTTTCAATTGGTGAGAGATCTGGAGAATGTGTTAGCCAGGGCAGCAGTCGAACATTTTCTGTATCCAGAAAGGCCCGTACAGGACCTGCAACATGCGGTCGTGCATTATCCTGCTGAAATGTAGGATTTCGCAGGGATCGAATCAAGGGTAGATCCACGGGTCGTAACACATCTGAAATGTAACGTCCACTGTTCAAAGTGCCGTCAATGCGAACAAGAGGTGACCGAGACGTGTAAACAGTGCCACCCCGTACCATCACGTCGGGTGATACGCCAGTATGGCGAAGACGAATGAATACACGCTTCCAATATGCGTTCACCGCGATGTCGCCAAACACGGATGCGACCATCATGATGCTGTAAACAGAACCTGGATTCATCCGAAAAAATGAGGTTTTGCCATTCGTGCACCCAGGCTGGTCGTTGAGTACACCATCGCAGGCGCTCCTGTCTGTGATGCAGCGTCAAGGTAACCACAGCCATGGTCTCCGAGCTGATAGTCAATGCTGCTGCAAACGTCGTCGAACTTTTCATGCAGATGGTTGTTGTCTTGCAAACGTCCCCATCTGTTGACTCAGTGATCGAGACGTGGCTGGACGATCCGTTACAGGTCTGCGGATAAGATGCCTGTCATCTCGACTGCTAGTGGTACGAGGCCGTTGGGATGCAGCACGGCGTTCCGTATTACCCTCCTGAACCCACCGATTCCATATCCCGCTAGCAGTCATCGGATCTCGACCAACGCGAACAGCAACGTCGCGATACGATAAACAGCAATTGCAATAGGCTACAATCTGCCCTTTATCAAAGTCGGAAACGTGATGGTACGCATTTCTCCTCCTTACACGAGGCATCACAACAACCTTTCACCAGGCAACGCCGGTCAACTGCTGTTTGTGTATGAGAAATCGGTTGGAAACTTTCCTCATGTCAGCACGTTGTAGATGTCGCCACCGGCGCCTACCTTGTGTGAATTCTCTGAAAAGCTAATCATTTGCATCTCACAGCATCTTCTTCCTGTAGGTTAATTTTCGCTTCTGTATCACGTCACCTTCGTGGTGTAGCAATTTTAATGGTCAGTAGTGTACTTTCCCAGTTTATTTCAAACATCCCATTTCAAATCCTTCCCGTGTCACTCTCTTACGATTTTGTAGTATCCACATTCACTGCATGAGGTGCTGTGTTCAAAAACGCATAGTCATGTTCTACCGAAACGTATTACAGCCGAAAATTTCGTCGGTATCTTACACAAAAGCGGCTCCGCGTGCACAAAGCCGATAGGCCCAAGTTGGTGAGTGTAACGCGACCTGGCGAGCCCAGATGGGATCAGCGGCGGGACGCCCCAGCGCCAGCTGCCGGCAGAGAGCCCTCACAACGGCCCCACCCCACAATAGCGCCCTTCCCTGGCCTTTCCTCACCCCGCCCGCGCCTGCGCGCACCGCAGATTCTCTATTCTCGTCACTTCCGGTCGCCAACATCTGATCCCGCTCCTCGCCCTGCCCTGCTGCGCCCCTATACAACCCCGCTCGGTATTTACTCTCGTGAGACCCTCTGTCAAAACCTGCGACCCGTAGTCAGCCAACACACGCGCTGGCGCGTCCCTTAAGACGTCGCAGTCGTGTCATCATTTGTCTCGAAATGCAAACCACAGTGTAAATCCCATGAAGCTCTGCACACATGTGTTTGACACTGTCTGCAGTATGCTCGTCGACTGTGTCACGTAGCCCTTTTCAGTTCTGAGCGCACAGTGAGTACGTAAACTTACCCAGAAAGTAGTGTCTCGTGCCAAGTATAAGAGGCTGGCGAGTGATTTCGCCTGGTGCCATGCGTCCCATATAACATCATTGTCATGCGCTTCCTTCTTCATATTACCCCTCTACTGCAACTTGAATGTGCCATGAATATGCTCCTGCAGCGTGTTTGATCACCCACAATACTGCTGGCAGAGGGGCCTGCACACGTACAATATTTATTGATGATACAGGTTCGTCAGACCTTCAGTATATTGAAGCGACTTCAAACCATCTTGAATAATACAGGTAGAGGGGTCCGCACACGTACAATATTTATTGACGATACAGGTTTGTCAAACCTTCAGTATATTGAAGCGACTTCAAACCATCAGTAATAATGCCGGTAGAGGGGCCTGCACACGTACAATATTTATTGACGATACAGGCTTGTTAAACCTTCAGTATATTGAAGCGCGCCCGCATCTCGTGGTCGTGCGGTAGCGTTCTCGCTTCCCACGCCCGGGTTCCCGGGTTCGATTCCCGGCGGGGTTAGGGATTTTCTCTGCCTCGTGATGGCTGGGTGTTGTGTGATGTCCTTAAGTTGGTTAGGTTTAAGTAGTTCTAAGTTCTAGGGGACTGATGACCATAGATGTTAAGTCCCATAGTGCTCAGAGCCATATATTGAAGCGACTTCAAACCATGAGTAATAATGACACAAATCGTCAGTTGACAACGCGGTTTTACGAGGCTGGTATGTCGAACACCACACCCGAAAGAAACTGTGTGCTGCAATTATATTATCTATAGCTTGCAAGCAACAGAAACCAACAAAAAAATATGAAATTGGTCTGAGAATGGTCGAAATAAAAAAGGAGCGACTGGCTACATGTTAATTTACTGACAACCAGAAACATGCACCCGAAAGATTCCACATTTTTTTCCGATGAGTCTTGCACCGTACCGGTACAACAAGTTATTAATGTTGAAACGAGATAATACGGAGAAGCGAAATACGTTAATGAGAGAGGCAGTCGCAGACAACGAGAGATTTGGGGTAACTCGGAGGTTCCTGGCGACATGTAGGACACTCGAATACTCGAAGTCTAGTTCTGTAATATCAGCAAACACAATTACTAAAATTCTGTAGAAACCTGTGAAGCAGTTATATCCGCCTGGGTCCAGGCAACTAACGTAAAAGACTTTTTTACGTTTTGTAATAATTTTGTGAAATTGACATGCATTTCGCAGCCACTGCAGATATATGACGTATTTTTCGAAGTGGAAGTGTTTTTCCACACTGCTGTGTAACCTAAAGTAAGCAGTGCCGTAAAGAATCCTCTACTGACCACCCTAAGTGGTATATACTATAATTACCCTCACATAGGTCTATTAAAATTGTTGTATATTAGAAGACCACTTAAAAACTCAGTCTGAGGTATGATACGAACAAAGGCGAATTGAAAACGAACAGTGCACACTAAACCCGTGTGGCTGATTCGTGAAGCTTTGTCAACATTTGAATGGAGAATACTTTCAAACAGCCAATACTTGACCTCACACGTTCAGCATGTATTGACAATACTGTGCCTCGCGGAGTGGCCGTGCGTTTAGAGACGCCATGTCACTTACTGCTCGGCCCCTCCCGCCGGAGGTTCGAGTCCTCCCTCGGGCATTGGTGTATGTGTTGTTCTTAGCGTAAGTTAGTTTAAGTACAGCGTAAGTCTAGGGACTGATGACCTCAGCAGTTTGATCCCTTAGGAATTAACACACATTTGAACATTTGACAATGCTGAGAATATTTTGAAGGCCATAAATATTACCCGTCAATATTTCTAGTATTGACAATAAATCAATACACCTCCTCAGACGGTAAATATATTGACGTTTGACAACATTATTGAGCGTGCGAGGGCTCATTAACTGGCTCCCCCCGTGTTTCGTCTCTGCTCACATGAACCGCTGGCTATGAAGACAACATTTTGGTACAGACAACGAGCTACAGGCCAGCGCAGAGAATTGGCGGAAAGGCATAGACGGCTACATTCTATGACAAGAGTAGTGGAAAGTTGGTACAAAACTACAACAAATGTCTAAGACGGAGAGCGGTGTCTACGCTGAAAAGTAGCTCGAAGGTGTAGAGAACTGCAGAAAATTTGAAGTGGAATGATCATACAAAATTAATTGTTGGTAAGGCGGGTGCCAGGTTGAGATTCACTGCGAGAGTCCTTAGAAAATGTAGTCCATCAACAAAGGAGGTGGCTTACAAAACACTCGTTCGACCTGTGCTTGAGAATTGCTCATCAGTGTGAGATCCGTACCAGGTCGGGTAGATAGAGGAGATAGAGAAGATCCAAAGAAGAGCGGCGCGTTTCGCCACAGGGTTATTTGGTAAGCGTGATAGCGTTACGGATATGTTTAGCAAACTGAAATGGCAGACTCTGCAAGAGAGGCGCTCTGCATCGCGCTGTAGCTTGCTGTCCAGGTTTCGAGAGGGTGTGTTCCTGGATGAGGTATCGAATATATTGCTTCTCCCTACTTATACCTCCTGTGGAGATCATGAATGTAAAATTAGAGAGACTGGAGCGTGCACGGAGGCTTTCCGCCAGTCGTTCTTCTTGCCAACCATACGCGACTGGAACAGGAAAGGGAGGTAATGACAGTGGCACGTAAAGTGCCCCCCACCACACACCGTTGGGTGGCTTGCGGAGTATAAATGTAGATGTAGATGTAGATAAAACATTTTTAATGTTTACAGTGGTTTCCACTTAGTGATCGACTGGACCTTACTTTCGTAATAGCCCTCGTACTTATACATGCCTACTTTATAATTTGGCAAAGGGTGCATAGAACCACTACCAGACTATTTGCCTACAGTTCCACTTTCGAAAAGCACGTGGGAGAAATAAACATCTAAATATTTCCGTGCATGGTCTGGTTTCTATTATTTTATCACGGTCTTCATTTCTTTCTACGCATGTGGGGGGTTAACAAAGTGGTTTGGCATTCGAAGGAGAAAGATGGTGGTGGTAACCTTTGGAAAGATTTCGGAACTACGACAAACGCCTTTGTTTTAATTATGGCCATTCCAACTCACTTTACATATTCGTGACACTCTCTTCTCTGTTTCGTGGTATTACAAAACGAGCTGCCATTCTTAGAACTTCCAAACGTTCTCCCCGAACCCTACCGGGTAAGAATTTCATATCACTCAGTAATACTCCAGAAGAGGACGGACAAGTGTGGAATAGGATCTTTCTTTACTAGAGTTGTAGCATTTTCCAAGTGTTGCGTCCATAAAGTACAGCCGTTGGCTTGTCTTCCCAAAGACATTGACGTTTCCAATTTAGGTTTGGTTGTCATTGTAATCCAGACGTATTGAGTTAAATCAACCAACAACCTTTAGGTGCGTGTCGTTTGTCGTGCAACCGAAATTTAACGTTGTTTTTTTTTCACATACTGCCAACTTCGCGTCAAACTGATATTTGTCTAGCCCATTCTGTATTCATTTTGATCCTCCGATGAATATGCTAGGCGGGACAACAGCATTACCTGCAAACAATCTACGAGTGCTGCTCTGATTGCTTCCTAAATCGTTAATATAGATTAAGAAGAGCAGAGTGTCGATAACGCTTCCTTGGAGAGCCACAAATGCAATTTCGCTTGCTACGAACTGAGGCCTTTCTGAGAGGAAATCTCGAACCCTGCCGCATAACAGAAATGATATTCCACAGCCATGCAATTTTATTAGAACCCTCCTTTGAGAAACGGTGTCTAAAGCCTTCTGGAACTCTTGAAACATGGAATCAACTTGAGATCTCCTGTCAGTGGCACTCATTACCTGCAAAATTAAGTGGTAGTAGTGTTTTAGAAGATCGATATTTTCTGAATCTGAGATAATTAAAATGGAGCAACAAAAAAGTATAAGAAATTAAAACACGATGAGCATACTACAGCTGAAGTAATTACAAAATTCGCTGTCGCTCTCTGACTCACCCACGTTCTTGGTTTCTGCTGAGCATGTCGTTCTTTTATCCACCCAATAAATGCCTCTCTCAACTGAAGTAAATAAAAGGATAGCGAAAATTTCTTCTTCGCGATCCCTGGGAGCTACGCTATCTATAGGATGTAAATGAATGAGTTGATGAATTATGCGAGCACATGGAGGGTGATGTGAGAGACCCATTTTGGTGGGAGCCGATCAGCAGAAAGAAGAAGTGTGGTGTTTACTGCGTCGTGAAATGTTTGAGTTCTTATCATCGCAGTAGCTCTTCTTGCATCCTCTTACGTCATTTTCATGCTACGGACGTTGGGATTTAAATACACTGTTAGCGCGTCCTGACCAGTCTGCGGTTATATGATTACTACCATTCTCTTTTTCGGTACGTATTGAGACGGCTTTCTGCTGACTGTATTAACGTTATGGAGAGTAGTTGGAACATAGCTGAACTTGTCGATATGCATTTATTTTAGGGATAAGCTCGTTTGAATTTCACTGCAACTCAAATGCGCACGTAATGCTACACAAAGGACAGCCTCGCAAATTAGCGATGGTCGTTGTTTATCACTGAATGAGAAACAGATGAAGAGCGTCAGGTGACAGATGTAACTCGGGCACAAAGAGCAGCACACACGCCTCAATTGAAATAACTCACACAATATACATCTGTTTGAGCGTTGCTCAGCTACATTCATCACGTCAGCAAATAATTCAGGAGATGACCTGACCTGTTACTGAGCCGACACAACAATATTTGCAATGGTTTCATTATCGTTCCCGCTTCCACTATGGTCAGCGAGTTTGACCGGCAAGCAAAGGACCTGGGTTTCGTTCCCGGCCATCAGTGGGAAGACTGGATGGGGCATGTACAGCCTCACGGCTATGTGACAAGCTGCTTGAGCTACAAGAAGCAGTTCCGACGACCAGAAAGCTAAAAACGGATGGGAGAGCGGTGCGGTGACGATATTCCGCTCCATACCGTAGACGAGCTCGTTAGCGGATATGACATGGCGGTCGGTTAGCACTGCATATTATTCAAGGCCTGATCTTGGAGTGCCTGTTTTTTTCTTCATTGTCAAACTCATACCTCTACAATTTACGATCATTTATAATGTTAGTGGGTGAGTCATGATTCGATGGTTGAAATGGCTCTGAGCAGTATGGGTCTTAACTTCTGAGGTCATCAGTCCCCTCGAACTTAGAACTACTTAAATCTGACTAACCTAAGGACATCACACACATCCACGCCCGTGGCAGGATTCGAACCTGCGACCGTAGCGGTCGCGCGGTTCCAGACTGAAGCGCCTAGAACCGCTCGGCCACCAACGGCCGGCCATGATTCGATGGAGAAAGTTTATTTTTAACATGTTCAACACTGCTATCTCCATCCTTCCATTGCTTAAGTGAGCTGGCGATTTCCTAGCAAACTGAAAAAAATAATTACACAGTAGTCTAGCGTCTTAGAGGGACACGTATAGAACCATTTTAAACCACATACTTGGCGGATTAAGAAATATGCTTGATTATATATATTCCCATCAGCTGTGGTGTACTAGCGTTTCCAAAAGCATGAAAAAACTTCCTCCTGGAAAAAGGTATACATTTATCACAAAGATTTCGAGTAGATATAAAAAACCAAAAATAGTTCATATTTTATGACAATAATGGTTACATTTAATTTATACGTAATTTACTTCCAAATGTAATGCTGAAAACATTGTAGTACGTCAAGCCCAATACTGCAGTCTTTGCAGCAGCATCCGTTTTCGTTAAGTAGTGTTCAAAAATGGCTCTGAGCACTATGGGACTTTTGAGGTCATCAGTCCCCTAGAACTTAGAACTACTTAAGCCTAACTAACCTAAGAACATCACACACATCCATGCCCGTGGCAGTATTCGAACCTGCGACCGTAGCGGTCACGCGGTTCCAGACTGTAGCGCCTAGAACCGCTCGGCCACTTCGTTAAGTAGTGTCTCTCTTTCCTTTGTCACATCAAACTTTACAGTAGACGTGGCATTTATTCTGTTGGCAATGAGTGATTCCTGCTCTGGAGAAAGGCGACCAAAATTTTTATCTACGCTAGTGGTAGATATTGGTAGCCGTGATCTGATGTCTTCTCTTGCAGTTTGCATTTCCATGATAACTTTTTTTGTAAATTCCAGTGCAGATATCTATTGCTTGGTGACAACCTTGTGCAAAATAAATCACTCACAATAGACATTCGGAAATCAAGAAAGAAAAGATTTTCCCAGCGCTTAATTGTTTTGATTGCAAATGGGTTGTAGCTGTAAAGCTGACACAGTCCAAACCAGTCTTGTTCTTGTTGGTGTTATAATCTAAGACATTGTTAGACTTCATTGTTGCTGTACGACCTCCATTTGAAAGTAAAGAAACCTCGTATCTTTGGTGGTTGACTGATGTTTTGTGGAGAGGCAATATACATCACGTTTATTTTTCCATTTGTGAGCTACAAGAGGATCCGTCTATGAAAAATATATGTAAATAAATGAAAAAATAATTTTGTTTTTAAGCTTCCTTGTTTTGGCAGACCATTTATTTTCTTCATGATAGTTTCGATGGTTAGTGTCTGATGTTACTATTACATGTCTAGTAAAGGCACACTTGTAAATCGATTATTGCTGCATCTAACAGACAAAATATGAACTAGTAGGACAATTCCTACAACTAGTAGTTACATAGCGTGAGAGATAACGCATATCAGCAGATAAGAAAGCTGTCCCCGTTTGGGGTACGGGCGCCATCCGCGCAGCCGATACATGTGCGCCCGTATGGCGTAAGGGCATAAGTGCTGAATGTGTTAAAACCTGCAATAGTTATTCGTATTCTGTTTAAAATACGCGCATCGTCAGTCCGAAACGCTGAAATTCTCATTAAATATTCTGGCAACAACTGCTGGAGGCCGCTCCTTACGCCAGACATCTGACCAGATCTATTGCAACCTCCCTTCTGCCCGTTCCTCGGAGTGTCCATGGTTTCACTCGAAGTCACACTCGGAGTCGCGGCCTGCATCCGCTGCCTCTTGGCGACGTTGGGCGCGCGAGACCAGTGGCGCGACGTACTGTTCCACACATTAAACCAGAAATGTTTTTAGCCGATCCAAATTAATTGTCTACTGTGCGACACTACTCAATCAGACTAAATTACCATTACAATGAAATAAATACCCCTAGCTGCAAACAGAGGTTGATATAAGTCAACAGGAATAGTTGAAAATGTGCGTCCCGACCGGGACTCGAACCCGGGATCTTCTACTTACATGGCAGACGCTCTAACCATCTGAGCCAACGACGACAGAGACAACAGTGCGACTGCAGGGACTTATCTCTGGCACACCTCCCGTGAGACCCACATTCCCAACTTGTTGTCCCGCACTGTATTTATACTGCCCCTGCCCATTATACTCATTACTCGCGGCTTTTTCCTGATTCACGTAAGAGTTCGAGCACTTTTTGTGCGTCCGCACAGAAGAAGATGGTCAAATGGCCGGCGAGCATTAACTATATACAGGGTGTTTCAAAAATGACCGGTATATTTGAAACGGCAATAAAACCTAAACGAGCAGCGATAGAAATACACTGTTTGTTGCAATATGCTTGGGACAACAGTACATTTTCAGGCGGACAAACTTTCGAAATTACAGTAGTTACAATTGTCAACAACAGATGGCGTTGCAAGTGATGTGAAAGATATAGAAGACAACGCAGTCTGTGGGTGCGCCATTCTGTACGTCGTCTTTCTGCTGTAAGCGTGTGCTGTTCACAACGTGCAAGTGTGCTGTAGACAACATGGTTTATTCCTTAGAACAGAGGATTTTTCTGGTGTAGGAATTCCACCGCCTAGAACACAGTGTTGTTGCAACAAGACAAAGTTTTCAACGGAGGTTTAATGTAACCAAAGGACCGAAAAGCGATACAATAAATGATCTGTTTGAAAAATTTCAACGGACTGGGAACGTGACGGATGAACGTGCTGGAAAGGTAGAGCGACCGCGTATGGCAACCACAGAGGGCAACGCGCAGCTAGTGCAGCAGGTGATCCAACAGCGGCCTCGGGTTTCCGTTCGCCGTGTTGCAGCTGCGGTCCAAATGACGCCAACGTCCACGTATCGTCTCATGCGCCAGAGTTTACACCTCTATCCATACAAAATTCAAACGCGGCAACCCCTCAGCGCCGCTACCATTGCTGCACGAGAGACATTCGCTAACGATATCGTGCACAGGATTGATGACGGCGATATGCATGTGGGCAGCATTTGGTTTACTGAAGAAGCTTATTTTTACCTGGACGGCGTCGTCAATAAACAGAACTGGCGCATATGGGGAACCGAAAAGCCCCATGTTGCAGTCCCATCGTCCCTGCATCCTCAAAAAGTACTGGTCTGGGCCGCCATTTCTTCCAAAGGAATCATTGGCCCATTTTTCAGATGCGAAACGATTACTGCATCACGCTATCTGGACATTCTTCGTGAATTTGTGGCGGTACAAACTGCCTTAGACGACACTGCGAACACCTCGTGGTTTATGCAAGATGGTGCCCGGCCACATCGCACGGCCGACGTCTTTAATTTCCTGAATGAATATTTCGATGATCGTGTGATTGCTTTGGGCTATCCGAAACGTACAGGAGGCGGCGTGGATTGGCCTCCCTATTCGCCAGACATGAACCCCTGTGACTTCTTTCTGTGGGGACACTTGAAAGACCAGGTGTACCGCCAGAATCCAGAAACAATTGAACAGCTGAAGCAGTACATCTCATCTGCATGTGAAGCCATTCCGCCAGACACGTTGTCAAAGGTTTCGGGTAATTTCATTCAGAGACTACGCCATATTATTGCTACGCATGGTGGATATGTGGAAAATATCGTACTATAGCGTTTCCCAGACCACAGCGCCATCTGTTGTTGAAAATTGTAACTACTGTAATTTCGAAAGTGTGTCTGCCTGAAAACGTACTGTTGTCCCAAGCATATTGCAACAAACGGTGTATTTCTATCGCTGCTCGTTTAATTTTTATTGCCGTTTCAAATATACCGGTCATTTTTGAAACACCCTGTATATACAGGTTGGTCCATTGATAGTCACCGGGCCGGCCGCGGTGGTCTAGCGGTTCTGGCGCTGCAGTCCGGAACCGCGGGACTGCTACGGTCGCAGGTTCGAATCCTGCCTCGGGCATGGGTGTGTGTGATGTCCTTAGGTTAGTTAGGTTTAAGTAGTTCTAAGTTCTAAGGGACTTATGACCTAAGATGTTGAGTCCCATAGTGCTCAGAGCCATTTGAACCATTTTTTTTATAGTCACCGGGCTAAATATCGCACGAAATAAGCATCAAACGAAAAAACTACAAAGAACAAAACTCGTCTAGCTTGAAGGGGGAAACCCGATGGCGCTAAGGTTGGCTTGCTAGATGGCGCTGCCGTAGGTCAAACGGATATCAACTGCGTTTTTTAAATAGGAACCTCCATTTTTATTACATATTCGTGTAGTACGTAAAGAAATATGAATGTTTTAGTTGGACCACTTTTTTCGCTTTGTGATAGATGGCGCTGTAATAGTCACAAACGTAAAAGTACGTGGTATCACGTAACATCCCGCAAGTGCGTGTTAAAACGGACCGTTTACCAATTGCGGAAAAGGTCGATATCGTGTCGATGCATGGCTATTGTGGTCAAAATGCCCAACAGACGTGTGCTATGTATGCTGCTCGGTATCCTGGACGACATCATCCAAGTGTCCGGACCATTCGTAGGATAGTTACGTTATTTAAGGAAACAGGAAGTGTTCAGCCACATGTGAAACGTCAACCACGACCTGCAACAAATGATGATGCCCAAGTAGGTGTTCTAGCTGCTGTCGCAGCTAATCCGCACACCAGTAGCAGACAAATTGCGCGAGAATCGGGAATCTCAAAAACGTCGGTGTTGAGAATGCTACATCAACATCGATTGTGATAGATGGCGCTGTAATAGTCACAAACGTAAAAGTACGTGGTATCACGTAACATCCCGCAAGTGCGTGTTAAAACGGACCGTTTACCAATTGCGGAAAAGGTCGATATCGTGTCGATGCATGGCTATTGTGGTCAAAATGCCCAACAGACGTGTGCTATGTATGCTGCTCGGTATCCTGGACGACATCATCCAAGTGTCCGGACCATTCGTAGGATAGTTACGTTATTTAAGGAAACAGGAAGTGTTCAGCCACATGTGAAACGTCAACCACGACCTGCAACAAATGATGATGCCCAAGTAGGTGTTTTAGCTGCTGTCGCAGCTAATCCGCACACCAGTAGCAGACAAATTGCGCGAGAATCGGGAATCTCAAAAACGTCGGTGTTGAGAATGCTACATCAACATCGATTGCACCCGTACCATATTTCTCTGCACCAGGAATTGCATGGCAACGATTTTGAACGTCGTGTACAGTTCTGCCACTGGGCACAAGAGAAATTACGGGACGATGACAGATTTTTTGCACGCGTTCTATTTAGCGACGAAGCGTCGTTCACCAACAGCGGTAACGTAAACCAGCATAATATGCACTATTGGGCAACGGAAAATCCACAACGGCTGCGACAAGTAGAACATCAGTGACCTTGGCGGGTTAATGTATGGTGCGGCATTATGGGGGGGAAGGATAATTGACCCCCATCTTATCGATGGCAATCTAAATGGTGCAATGTATGCTGATTTCCTATGTTATGTTCCACCGATGTTACTACAAGATGTTTCACTGCATGACAGAATGGCGATGTACTTCCAACATGATGGTTGTCCGGCACACAGCTCACGTGCTGTTGAAGCGGTATTGAATAGCATATTTCATGACAGGTGGATTGGTCGTCGAAGCACGTTCACCAGTTCTGACGTCCCCGGCTTTCTTTCTGTGGGGAAAGTTGAAGGATATTTGCTATCGTGATCCACCGACAACGCCTGACAACATGCGTCAGCGCATTGTGAGTGCATGTGCGAACATTACGAAAGGCGAACTAGTCGCTGTTGACAGGTATGTCGTTACACGTATTGCCAAATGCATTGAGGTTGACGGGCATCATTTTGAGCATTTATTGCATTAATGTGGTCTTTACAGGTAATCACTCTGTAACAGCATGCGTTCTCAGAAATGATAAGTTCACAAATGCACATGTATCACATTGGAACAACCGAAACAAAATGTTCAAACGTATCTACGTTCTGTATTTTAATTTAAGAAGCCTACCTGATACCAACTGTTCGTCTAAAATTGTGAGCCATATTTTTGTGACTATTACAGCGCCATCTATCACAAAGCGAAATAAATGGTCCAGCTAAAACATTCATATTTCTTTACGTACTACACGAATATGTAATAAAAAGTGAGGGTTCCTATTAAAAAAAAGAACGCCGTTGATATCCGTTTGACCTATGGCAGCGCCATCTAGCGGCCCAACCATAGCGCCATCTGGTTTCCCCTGTGAAGCTAGACAAGTTTCGTTCTTTGTAGTTTTTTCGTTTGACGCTTATTTCGTGAGATGTTTGGCCCGGTCATGATCAATGGACCACCCTGTATATGAAGATGGTATCTGCTCTATCGGACATGTCAGAAAGAACAGATACCATCTTCATATACGAGGGTCGGTCAAAAAGTAATGCCTCCCATTTTTTTTCTACTTAAAGAAATTAAGTTAAGTGAAATATTTGAATTTGGCGCCATTCCTCAAACCTTCTTCTGCAATCCACTGCAGTAGTAACTTTCTGTGTCAACAGGTGGCAGCACAGCAGAAGTTTGTAAGATGGCCGACATCGATGTTCGTTTGAGACAGCGTTGTGTGATTGAATTCTTGAATGCAGAAGGTGAAACGCCCATACGCATTCATGAAAGACTGAAGAAGGTGTATGGTGTTGTGACAGTGGATGTCAGCACTGTTAGACGATGGGTTCGTCGTTGTAAGGAAGCTGAAGGGCAAACACCGTTGACTGACGAAAAGCGGAGCGGCAGGCCGGTGAGTGCAGTGACTCCACACAACATTCAGCAAGTTGATGACATCATTCGTGGTGACCGTCGGGTGACTGCAGATGAAGTGTGTCGCATTATTTCTCTTAGTAAAGGCAGTGTGATCACGATTATTAAACAATTGGGGTACTCAAAAGTTTGTGCACGGTGGGTTCCAAGAATGTTAACCGATCAGAATAAAGAGGCAAGGAAAACAATAGCCTCCCAACACTTGCAGCGCTTCCGTTTGGAGGGAGATGAGTTTCTGAAAAAAATTGTGACCGGGGACGAAACATGGGTGCATTTTTTTGAACCCGAATCAAAGAGGCAGTCAATGGAGTGGCGTCACACAAGCTCGCCGAGGAAGAAAAAATTCAAAACTGTGCGATTGGCAGGGAAAGTTATGGCAACAGTTTTCTGGGATACAGAGGGTGTGATTCTGGTCGATTTTTTGGAGCAGGGATGCACAATAAATTCTGTTCAATACGTCACAACCCTCAACAAACTTAAAGCACGTCTTCAGCGAGTTCGCCCAACAAAATCAATGGCAGATGTTCTTCTTTTGCATGACAATGCAAGACCACACACCAGTCGTCACACCTCTGACGAGATTGTCAAAATTGGATGGGAAGTTTTGCCTCATCCCCCATACAGCCCTGACCTGGCACCATCAGACTTCCATCTGTTCGGGCCACTAAAAGAAGCTCATCGTGGGATTCATTTTGAAGATGAGGAGGCCGTCAAAACATCCGTGCGTCAATGGCTTAGGAAGCAGAGCTGTGATTTTTACCGTGCTGGGATACATGCCCTTGTTCAAAGATGGACCAAAACTGTAGAGATGGGCGGAGATTACATTGAAAAATGACAAAATGATCCTCAATGTTGTGGTTTTCAACCTATGTAATTGCATTTAAATTTCCTGACAATTAAACGTAGAAAAAAAAATAGGAGGCATTACTTTTTGACTGACCCTCGTATATAAATTAACATTGCCTGCCCCGCTTTGACCCGCGAGGCAGGATTAAATACTTACAACTGCAAAGCCGATAATTAAAGAAATCTGTTGTTACCTGACTACTTTTACACTAGATTCCATGATACAACCACTGGACTGGAAAGGTTCATCACTAATAGTTCAGTAAATCACCTTCATCTGGCTGCTAGCACTTTCGGTTGATAATCACCCGACCACGAAGGGGGAACGCAATTCGTTATCAGAAGGGATAGTAGCACTGATTGAGAGTGCCATTTAAATTCGTACTGCTACGAACGATGTTCATTATACGGCCCATCAAAAAGTTTCCGTTTGAGAGCGTTGCTGTAGCGTATAAGCAAGGTAGTGCGACTCCGATGCGGGTACATGAGCACTGACACGCACACAAGGGATTACTGTGGCATTCTTGTCTCCGATGTGCGTGTGATAAATGAGGAAATATTATTAGTAAATACGTCAGAACAGGATCAACGTGCCGTTATTTTTTTTTTGGTTACTGAAGGACAAACACCAGAGACATCTTTCGGCGAATGAAGAATGGGTACGGAGTAGCACGTCTACCGAAAACTGCCGTTGTGGAATGGTGCGTCAAGTTCCGTGCTTCTCGCGATTTGGCGCAAGACGCCAGTCGATCCAATATCGCAAATGTCGTAAAGCAGATGTTATGCCAACTCAAATGGGAGACACTCGGGCACACTATAGTCCTGCCTCCTCTCCACACGCTGCCTTCGGTGCCTTAAAAAGAATTTGATTGGCAGACGATTTCTGTTGGACGGGAATGTGCAGTAGACAGTTATGGACTTTAAGCAGCAGGTCACGGTGTTTTACCAACGGGCATCTTCAACCTGGTGCGTCGGTGGTTTGATTGCCTCAATGATCAAGGCGATTTTTCCTGATTGGTATACCGATTCTAGACTACAAGGCCTCGAACGGAACCTTTTAGATCGTCCCTTATACTTTAGTAAAACGTCAGCTAAGCCCGTCTAACTACCACTTCCACATAATTACAATCTCCTCTTTTCCACACGGTCCTTACTCATTACTCTTCACCACTCACAAAGAGCAACCGAATAATGCCTAAGCAGAAAGGGCTGCCCCCATTCTAGAACGCACTACGGATACTCTCGGTCTTTCGTATTGCGCTCAATCCCTTCGCTGATCGCGACTGATCACGAAACTCAGACTTCTCAAATACACTCGGAAAATACTACCATCTACATTAGGGCTGTTGATAAAATATCGATGTACAGATATACAGGGTGGTCGGAAATTCTAGTTACAAACTTCTAGGACATGTAGAGGGTAGTGAGTACATAACATTTTGAATGGGAACCCATGTCCGGAAACGTATCGTTTCCGTTCTACGACAGTTTCAATGCAGATGATTATCTCATCCACACCCACATGAGGAATGTACTTAGGCGTGACCCAGCACAATTGTTGCAATTCATTTGAAAATAATACTGACTCGTTACAATATTACTTACGCATCTGCATTACAACTTACACCTAATGGTTTACATTAGTCGACAGCAACAAGAACCCAGCATCTGCGGCACCAGCCGCAACGTACCGATGCATTACAACAGCGGCTCGATGTGGCGACCACCAACGTTGTTACACACATTGTACCTCAAGCATGTTCTGGTACACTCTCTCCATCCCAACTGGTGTCTCTTCAATGTCTTGTGCAGCGGCCAGAACTCGTGCCACCTGATCTTCCTCAATCCTTACAGGCGTCTCATAAATTAGGCTCTTCATACGACCCCACAAGAAGTACTCCATAGGCGATCGTGGCGGCCACGCGGTTGGACCACCACGGCCTTTCACCATACCGTCTGTTGAGATGTCTCCGGACAGATTGTGAAACTTACTTTACTTTTTGTGTCCGGAAACCACAATTTCTTTGCCCAGTATTGGGAAATGTCCAATGCTTCTCCTTTAGCCAGCCGTAGATCGTCGAGGGTGCATCTGTGGGGGCAGGCAGGGCATTGTAGAAGATGTTCCATGTCCTGTCGAGTGCCGCAGTCGCATTTGTCGTCATTTTCGTCCAACAAACCCCATTTGATCGGATTAGATTTCACAGGAGCCACCCCAGTCACCAGAAACGCCGCTTGGTGGGTCCTCTCGTGGTGGATAGTAGATGGGGGGCTCTTCTAAGGCGCAGCTTAGGAAACGGCGCCTAGATTTGAGTCTGCTGCGGCCACACTCTAGGCCAAATATTGAGTGACGGGCATCAAAGGTTTGTTTTAGCTTCTCGATATGTTCATGGGCTTTCCAACGTGAGTCGGGGTTTGTGAAACCTGCGGCCCTGTGAAGATTTTCTATGGGGGTTGGTTTCATGCAGCTTGTCACTATCCTGCATGTTTCATTCAAGCTAATATCTACCTTTTTTGCGTGGGCGGATCTGCACCATATTCGGCAGTTAAGAAGTACAAAGCTTGGGCTGAAGTTCTGACCACGATAGGTTTGGCACCCCATTTGCTATTGGACAGCTTTCTTATTAGGGAATTTCGTGCTTCTACTTTTTTGCGTGTTTTTTCGCAATGATATTTGTATGTCAATGTTCTGCATATTCGGCAGTTGAGAAATACAAAGCTTGGGCAGAAGTTCTGACCACGGTAGGTTTGGCACCCCATTTGCTATTGGACAGCTTTCTTATTAGGGAATTTCGTGCTTCTACTTTTTTGGGTGTTTTTTCGCAATGATATTTGTATGTCAATGTTCTGCCCAGCACGACGCCAAGGTAGGTGGGAGTATCTGTGTGTTCTAGTAATGTCCCATCCCAGGTAACATTGAGCCTGTACTTTGCCTGCCTCGAGTTCAGATGGAATGCACTCACTTGAATTTTGGAGGGATTGGGTTTTAGAGAAATCTTTTTGTAGTAGGTTGACATTGTAGAAACGGCGGTGTCTAGTTTCTCAAAAAAAAAAAAAACGGCTCAAATGGCTCTGAGCACTATGGGACTTAACAGCTATGGTCATCAGTCCCCTAGAACTTAGAACTACTTAAACCTAACTAACCTAAGGACGTCACACAACACCCAGTCATCACGCTAGTTTCTCCTCGATGGCTTCAAACCTGTTGCCTTGAACTGTTATTGCCAGGTCTGGTTTTGTCTGTGAAAAGTGAGGTGGTGCTCCATCATGCTGAAACCACGTTTTATCACGGACAGTCAATGGCACAGCTTTCAAGAACGGCTGCAGTAAGTGTCGTAGGAAGACTAAGTATGCGGGACCTGTGAGCTTGGATGGAAGGAGGTATGGTCCAGTCACATGACCGTCCAGAATACCTGCCCACACGTTAATTCCAAAACTGCCTTGAAATCCCTGAACACGAGCGGCATGAGGGTTTTCGTCCGCCCAGACATGGCTATTTCGAGCCTTCAGAACACAATCCCTTGTGAACCTACATTCATCTGTGAAGAGAACTCGACGTGGAAACAGGGGCGCGTCGATGCAACGGCGCAGGAACCATGTGCAGAAGGCGACGCGTTGTGGAAAGTCTGCTGGACCCATAACGTGTACCCTTTGTAAGTGGTACGGATGTAATTGTTGCTCGTGCAGGACGCCCAAGACGGTGCTGACTAACAACTATTGCACGCGCAATTGTTCGCGAACTCGTTGACGGGCTATCTTCAATGCGGCTCAGTACACCTTCTTGAAATTCGGGAGTGCTGCGTTGCCGTGGAGCACCACAGCCCTGCCTCCTCACGGTGAAGGTACCCGTTTCTCGCAGCCGATGTGTAACTTGGGCAAACAGTTTGTGCGATGGAGTGTGACGGCGTGGAAAACGTTCGTGATACAGCCGACTAGCAGCTCTTCCGTTACCTCCAGCTTCGCCATACACAAGGAGCATGTCCGTGTATTCCGCAAACGTGCACTGCACCAGTTTCCTCTATCGGTGATGCACAGGTATTGAGTCGGTCTCACAGCAAAGCGGACAATAAGTGACATCTGCGGATCGTTTGACGTAGTACACGTCATCGTGTCTGACCTGTTGCGTACCACGACAGGGAACTCCGAGACGTTTCTCTTACACTAAGCAAACGTTGACGAGGTACACATCTGAAATGAAACTGTCGTAGAACGGAAACTATACGATTCCGGACATGGGTTCCTGTTCAAAATGTTCTGTGCTCACAACAATCTACATGTCCTACAATTTTGTAACGCGAATTTCCGACCACCCTGTATATCGGCAATATCGTTTTCACCGGCATATCGATATCAAAATAGCAATATGGAGAAACAGCAATATCGAGTGCTGATATTTTTATTTTATATTACACTTTCGCCGGCCAGTGTGGCCAAGCGGTTCTAGGCCCTTCAGACTGGAACCGCGCGACCGCTACGGTCGCAGGTTCGAATCCTGCCTCGGGCATGGATGTGTGTGATGTCCTTAGGTTAGTTAGGTTTAAGTACTTCTAAGTTCTAGGGGACTGATGTCCTCAGATGTTAAGTCCCATAGTGCTCAGAGCTATTTGAACCATATTACACTTTCTTCGCAATTTTCGGTAAATATCTGAATCTGTTATTTTGATATTGTAGTAGAACACACTTTTATTTTCATTGTGTGAAGGAATGTTGCTACTTTTTGAGCTTTCATCACGTCCAGAGAAATACGGTATGTGGCGAAACAAAATGACGAACCCATCGGACTCCTTTTATTGTGCCACTTACATCTAGTTACCACTGTTAGCAAAGTGATTATCGCCAAGTGTTAAAGACCATGCACGACCAGCTTACATTGCAAGTCAAAGATACAGATAACAAACATATGTGTTTAAATCCTTACAACATTTTAGCTTCAAAGAGTCATCATTGCAAAAAAATAAAAATAAAAAGGCAATAAACTTATATTTTAGCATATTTACTTTTTACTGTCTCGGTGTGGCGATTCCGAAGATATTTACGTGATCTAGGTCCCAAAATCAGCTTCCAAATCACGAAACCGATACCAGCACAGAAAAAAATAAATGTGTTGAAATATAAATTTACAAGATTTTTATTTATGTTCTACATTTTACTTTCTTGCCATTAATGATGCTCTTAGCCTAAAATTTTGTAAATATTGAAACACACATCTGTTATCTGTCTCTTTGATTTGCAACGTAAACTGGTGATGAGTGTTCTTTCATTTAAAGCCATTGTATTTCTATATCAATGCAGTCTCTCGACAGTGTATGTTGTTTACGTGCTTTATAAAGATAAAATTATATATTCATGACGTCCTTCAAGGTGTATTCTACTAGAAAATATTGCAAATGACTTTATTATTGTTTCAAATTTGCAATTGCACTGCTATATTACTTTAAAAAGTTTTTACTTTATTTTATTTATAGCGAAGTGCAATTCAGACAACTGACCCCCACCATCAAACAAAAATGTAATGTAATCCACTGATGCAACAGAAGCTGTGGGACAAAACAAAATGCAATAAAACCAGTTGTTTTAATTTATCTTTTACGCCATAAACAGACGCAGTTTCCAAAACACAATCCAAAATGTAAAACATAGAATGATTAGTAGAAACTTGGATTTGTCACAATTTTTACCAGTAACTAATTGCATTGCTTTAACCTAACAGATTCGACATCTGCACGCTGAATGTGCATCCCGTTGTTTCGTTTGAGCTAAAGTGCTTCTGGCAACCACATACAGTCCAATACTTGCGCTGCAGCACGCAGCGGGCCACTACTGGCTGTTGGAGAGGGCGGTACTTCTGGTGTTGGTCGTTCACGAAGTTTACAACTGGAAATGAAATGAGCGTTTGGAGTCATTGGCCGGGAGGCCCCTTACGGGGCAGGTTCGGCCTCCTTAGTGCAGGTCTTATTACATTCGACGCCACATTGGGCGACCTGAGCGACGGATTGGGATGAAATGCCGATGAAGACAACACAACACCCAGTCCCTGAGCGGAGAAAATTCTTCAGCCAGACGGGAATCGAACCCGGGTCCGTGGGTCGGCAGTCTGTCACGCTGATCACTCAGCTATCGGGGCGGACAGCTTGCCAACTGATACCTGTGGAGTGACCGACAAACTGAGACTCTACACCGCCGTCTGACGACGGTCCCAGGCTCGGATGGAGTAACAGGTAAATAAATCGTGTAAAAGTTGTTGCTAGTGGCATTTTTTTTGTTCAGTGTTATTAAAAGTATTGATGTCTTCCTCCGATAAGTTGTTATCACCTACGAGAAATGAATTTGAAGAAGGACGCAAACAAATAATGCGTCTTCATGGCCATCGGTCCAAAGAAAGGGCCTTTCGAGGGTATTGAAGTGCAAGTTGGGTGTGTCAGTTAGGCGCAGGGCGCAGATCGAGGCCGCGCCTTTGTGGGTGTCGGCAGCCGCCAGCACCTGCTGCCGTGCGTTGCTGCGGGAGACCGGGCAGCGCAGGTGCGAGCTGGCTGGCTGGCTGGCTGGCTGGCTGTGTACAGTTACCGTAGCGCAGGACGCCGCACCTGCCCGTGGACCGCATTCATCGGAGGCAGGCTGCGAGCCGACACCTGCCCGTCAGTCTCTGGACCACCCCTCTTCCTGATGAACATTTCACTTCTTTCTAACATCTCTGACGTCCTGTCATCTTGTATTTAAACTTTCCTTTTGTGCAGCTTGTATTCTCAGTAACGCAAAACAATTTTTTTCACCCGTCTTCTGACTGGTTTGATGTGGCCCGCCTCGATCTCCTCTCCAGTACCAACTTCTTGGTCTCAGAGAAGCCGCCGGCCGTTGTGGCCGAGCGGTTCCCGGCGCATCAGTCCGGAACCGCGCGGCTGCTACGGTCGCAGTTTCGAATCCTGCCTCGGGCATGGATGTGTGTGTTGTCCTTAGGTTAGTTAGGTTTAAGTAGTTCTAAGTTCTAGGGGACTGATGACCTCATATGTTAAGTCCCATAGTGCTCTGAGGCATGTGAACCATCATAGTACTCATTCAACCAACCTTCTCAGTTATTTATTGGAGGTATTCCAATCTCTGTCTTTCCCTGCGGTTTTAACCCTCTACAGCTCCCTCAAGTACAATGGAAATTATTACCTGATATCACAAATGGTTCAAATGGCTCTGAGCACTATGGGACTTAACTTCTGAGGTCATCAGTCCCCTAGAACTTAGAACTACTTAAACCTAACTAACCTAAGGACATCACACACATCCATGCCCGAGGCAGGATTCGAACTTACGACCGTAGCGGTCGCGCGGTTCCAGACTGTAGCGCCTAGAACCGCTCGGCCACTCCGGTCGGCCCTGATATCACATAGCACATGTCCTATCATGCCGTCGCTTCTTCTTGTCGACGTTTTGCATATGTTCCTCTTCCCACCTATTCTACTGAGAACCTCCAAGTTTATCAGTCTACCTGATATTCAACATCCTTCTGTAGCACCACATTGCAAATGCATCCATTCTCTTCTTCTCTAGTTTAGTACACGGATCACATCCGTTAAGTGTTGTGCTCCAAATGTACATTCTCAGAGATTTCATCCTCAATTTAAGGGCGATATTTGATGCTAGTAGATTCATTTTGGCAAGTATTGTGCTCTCTGCTGCGTTAGTCTGTTTTTTATATCCTCCCTCAGTCGTCCCTTTTTTACCTCCAAGGCAGCAGAATTCCTTCACTTCTTCCTCATTGTCCCCAATTTTATTGGTTAAAAACTGTCTTGGTGCAATTTTAGTTTTTTATTTTTCAACTACGCGTTTCGCCTTATTTAGGCATCTTCAGGTTATCTTTATTTGGTATTTCTTAGAAGGATCCTTTAGTCAGTGTAGCCAAATGGCATACCAAATTAAGATAACCTGAAGATGCCTAAAATAGGCGAAACGCGTAGTTGAAAATAAAAAACTAAAATTGCAACCAAGACTGTTAACCAATATTGTTAAGCACTGGTTTGCTGTATGCCACATATTGATTGGAAGAAGTCCCCAATTTTGATGTTAAGTTCATAGCTAATGCCATTTCTGATACCTCTCACTATTCTTGTCTTTTTCCGATTTACCGTCAATCCATATTTTGTCCTCGTTAGACCGCTCATTCCATTCAACAGACGCTGTAATTCTTCTTCACTTTCATTGAGGACAGCGAAGTCATCAGCGTATCTTATCTGCATTCCTGTCTTACACCGTTTTTAATCTGAGTGCATCTTCCTTGGTCTCCCATTTTCATTGTTCCACTCTTACTTTGTACCTACTGTATTTTACCGGGATTCCTTTACAGCTTACATCTATTTTCCTGTGAATTTCGAACATATTGCTTCATTTTGCAATTTCGAACACTTTTTTAAGGTCGAAAAATCCCAAGACCGCTCCTTGATTTCTGTTCAGTCTTGCTTCCATTAATAAGCGCAATGTTAGGACTGCGTCTCTCACGCCTGTACCTTTCATAACAGTTTCTCAATCTTCTTTTCCATTCTTCTGCGTATTATTCTTGCCAGCATCTTGGATGTATGAACTCATAAGCTGATTGTGCACTTACCTTCTCTTGCTATCTTCAGAATTGTGTGGATGATATTTTTACGAAAGCCAGATGGTGTTTCTCCAGTCTCACAGATTCTGCACACGAATCTGAGTAACCGTTTGGTTCCCATTTACCACAACGATTTTAGAAATTTTAACTCAATGTTTTCTATGCTTTTCACCTTTATTTGATCACAAGTTTACTTTTTTTCTCGCTGCATTTCACTTTTCATATTCATTTGCACTATTAGGGACCACAACCTAGTACGTTTTGTGCGGACCGTAATGCCGCATTCAGTCTACTTAGCCGGAAGCAACGACCCCCAACACTAAGCTCTTATAGTATGCACCTGACTCCGCTGACTGCGTTGCCCATGCAGCACCACATGGAGGAGGATCCTCGTGGAGATCTTTTGCCCTCTTTCTTTGTGTAAATGACAGGTCTCGAAACGTGACCTCGGGCCCAACATCCTGTGCAGTGCATCCCATGGTTGCTTGCTGAGCTATGTTGAGATACTAGTCTACCTAGTTCTAGGTTAGTGTCTCACAGTTTTAAAGTGGAGCCTGGCACAGTAATCGGCCACAATTATATGGTAACTCGTGTCTCTCTCTCTCTCTCTTTTGATCTATGTTTAATGTTCCTACATTTTTGTGTGTCTACATGTTCTTCTAAGTGTGTTATTTCCTCTGCGTCCGTGTTGGCGGATTCCGTTCAACTAAAGTCCTCATCCGAAGTGACCCAACTGAACTAGTCGTCCCTTAGAAAGAAATTAGAATTATACCTTAATACCTTCAGCTGCTGACGGGAGTTGATATAAATCAACGGGGACAGGTGAAAATGAGTGCCCCGACTGCGACCCGAACCCGGGATCTCCTGCTTACATGGCAGACGCTCTATCCATCTGAGCCACTGAGGGCACAGAGGATAGTGCGACTGCAGGGACTATCTCGCGCACTCCTCCCGCGAGACCCATATTCTCACCTTATATGTCCACACACTACAGTCGTAGTGTCCCTACCCAGCACACACAGCTGGCAGCCGTGGCCGAGCGGTTCTATGCGCTTCAGTCCGGAACCGCGCGATTGCTACGGCCGCAGGTTCGAATCCTGCCTCGGGCATGGATGTGTGTGATGTCCTTAGGTTATTTAGGCTTAAGTAGTTCTAAGTTCTAGGGGACTGATGACCTCAGATGTTAAGTCCCATAGTGCTCAGAGCCATTTGGACCAACACACTCATTGCTCGTGGAAGACATTCTTACCGCGTCCCGTAAGAGTTCGCGTAATATGTATGCATCCGCACAGAAGAAGGTCATGGCCGGTATTGCCAGAACAATATACTTATATGCATATGGTATCTGTTCTTTCGGACATGTCCGAAAGAACAGACACCATGTCCATATAAGTATATAGTCGTCCGTTTGTCGTCTGCTGCGATTTCCGTAATGCCTCATTTGTTTATACTCGTAGATGTGTTCTGTCTTGGAGATGTTGCCTGTCATTTCATTTAGTTTTCAACATTTGTGTAAGTCCCTGAGTGTATCCTGAAGCCTTTCTGTTGTGGTTCCTGTTATGTTTCGCCGTGTGTGTGAGTACCACTCACAGTACAGCGCGATATGTTTGGGGGACTCACATTCACCGCCGCATTGGCAGTTGCCGTCCGCAGAAAGACACGCGTTAGATGCTCTACCCCTTGCGAGTCAGGAAACGAACCACGACAGGGCCAGGCTTGGAGTGATTCGTGGTGTTCGGGAGAAAGGTGTCTACTGCAATTATTGAAAGACAGTCGAAGATCACCCAGGGTGAACGTCTAAATCGGGCAGAACTGGTAATCTCTGTGCAGTCGTACGAAACTAGTTCGCCGATAGAGAGAGTCTGTTTGTTTGTGCGCGCTTAGAGAGGTTTGCCGCGAAAGTAGTTTGTGAGGTCGCCAGGAGTGGCCGGGGCGTGGAGCAGAGCATGCTGGTGAAGTTCTGTTCTGGTGGTAATGAACAGTTAGCTGGTGCGTGTGTAAATACTCCTCGGAACGGGACAGGTGACGCACTTCCGCGTTTGTTTTGGAACAATTCGCGCTACGCCAGCATCTTCTGATCTCCACTGCCACCAGATGTGGTACACGACACCACTTCGCTCCGCTGTATTCGTTATCCCGACCTGTTGTTCTGACACGGGAGTCACTTAGCAGTCCTCGACTACAAGTAACAGACTCTGAAACATTTCCTCGCGTTATCTATGCTGCTGTGGCCAATGTCGTGTGGAAAATTCTGAACTGGTTCGCGTTATGATCAAGTGCAACGGGCGATGTAAGTCGTATTAACATTTGATGGCCAGTGTGAACTAAAACGGTAATAGTGCTTATTTATCGCCTTTAGTCATTTTAGTTTCGTCGGTCGGAGCGATATACGCATGAAATCGTGTTTTCAAAATATTCTTTCGATATTACCAGAGTCAGCGTGTAAGTAAGCTGTTTAGGTTTTTATGTTGGTAACGCCAAGTAGAGTGAAAATCACTGACTGTGCTGTGTGCAGTCTATGGCTGGTTGGCATTGTTGGAATATTCGCGTTTGGCAGTTGGATGTGAACAGCGCATAGCGTTATGCAGTTGGAGGTGAGCCGCCAGCAGTGGTGGATGTGGAGAGAGAGAGACGCCAGAGTTTTGAAGGGTTACTATAAGTGGACGATCTGGACGTGTTTCCGCCAGAAAAAGGAAACTCGTAAAGATGGATGTCATGAATTGATTGATATACATATGATGACTTTTGAACATTATTAAGGTAAATAGATTGTTTGTTCTCTACAAAATCTTTCATTTGCTAACTATGCATATCAGTAGTTAGTGCCTTCAGTAGTTAGAATCTTTTATTTAGCTGGCAGTATTGGCGCTCGGTGTATTGCAGTAGTTCGAGGTACGAAGATTTTTGTGAGGTAAGTGATTCATGAAATATATAGGTTATTGTTAGTCAGGGCCATTCTTTTGTAGGGCTTATTGGAAGTCAGATTCCGTTGCGCTAAAAATATTGTGTGTCAGTTTACTGTTGATCAGAATAAGTAAAGAGAGAAATGTCTGAGTACGTTCAGTTTTTCTCAGCTGTTTGTAAATCAAATAACGTAGAAGTTTACCAGCACAGTCATTTATAATTTTTCAGAGGGGACGTTTCAAGCGTACAGAAGCTACGTCGTTCTGGCATCTTATTCCCTGGCGTCAGTTCCTTCTGCAGCCAGTGTCGCTGTGTTGCAGGGCAACCTACGTCTGTTGTTCTCAATATCTGTATATCTGAACCGTGGCACACGAGTTTTCAATTGAGCTTACGGCGAATAAGAGATGTTTGCTCTTGATTAATGGGTGGATTTTCGATGGTTGTTAGCAGGGGGCAGGCGGAAGATGGCGGATATACAGGCGCGCATGCGCGGGTAGTGCTTTCTGGCACCCTGGCTCTTATGAGGAGAACATGGGCAAGTGATTTCCTAGAAACTTCGTTCAGTGGAAGAGAGGTCTAAATGAGCGAATACATGTCTCGGCTTACCCGTAGATACTCGACCTTTCCTGGGAAGCCGGCATTCGAAGTTTGCTGGCTGCTTTATATCCCTTTTAGTAAGTGGTTCAACCACAACGGTGGCAAAATGTTTAGCATCGTGGCTTCACATATTTGCACCCCCTGTTCGAAACCGAATTATTATGTTTTTTAATTTTTGTTTTTCATTTATTTGCCCATGTCCACAGAAGATTACTGCACGAGTGTTTCCTAATGCGTACTGAAATAACGCTGTCCTTATTCCTCTATTAGTTGTACAGTGAATGAATTAAAAAGAAAATTGTATTGAATGAAAAATAATTTGGAACTGGTTTCCGTGAAATTCTTGTAATATATCTTGATTAATAATGAGTTACAAACGCCAGTGATCCTTTAAGCGTGGTTTGTCTCGAAATTATTGAAAACACTTGAAATCTCTAGCAATGTTTACGACGTTTCTTTGCCGAGTGAGACTCATACAAAGAAACGTCGTTGCAGCAAACCTACTTTCGCTTTATACTCGTATTGTTCGGAATTTCTGTGTTTCGAATGTTCCTACGATCTGCGTCACCTAAGAGAATGCATCAAATCTTCCTGAAGAATAAATGTAAAAATGAAATATAAGAATTAAGAACTGATGTGAGAATGAAATATAACAATATGAGAATTTAAAAAGACGGCAGCTCCTGAAAATAGCATAACACATATACACACACCAAAAACTGTTTTCCATCGCCTCGGTTCCGAGAGTTCCGGAACCTATACAGAAAATTGGAATAGAGATCAACATAAACATCATTTCAGCCCTTCTTATTGCTCGTGAAAACCACACATTGCATTCGTCAACGGCGATTCGGCGTAGATCCCTCAGAGTGGTTCGATGGGTCACGTCGTCCATAAAAAGCATTTTCAATCTATCCCAGGCATGTTCGGTAGGATCCATGTCTATAGAACATGCTGGCCACTCTAGTCGAGCGTTGTCGTTATCCTGAAGGAAGTCATGCACAAGATGTGCACCATGGGGACGCGAATTGTGGTCCATGAAGACAAATGCCTCTCCAAAATGCTGCCGATATGGTTGCACTATCGGTCGGAGGATGGCATTCACATATCGTACAGCCGTTACGGCGCCTTCCATGACTACCAGCGGCGTACGTCGGCCCCATATAATACCAGGGAACCTCCACCTTGCTGCACCTGCTGGACAGTGTGTCTAAATCGTTCAGCCTGACCGGGTTGCCTCCAAACACGTCTCCGACGATTACTGGTTGAAGGCATATGCGATACTCATTGGTGAAGTGAATGTGATGCCAATTCTGAGCGGTCCATTCGGCATGTTGTTGGCCCCATCTACACCACGCTCATGGTGTCGTGGTTGCAACGATGGACCTCGCCAGGGACGTCAGGAGTGAAGTTGCGCATCATGCAGCCAATTGCACACAGTTTGAGTCGTAACACGACATACTGTTGTAAGACGTCGTGGTCTCCTGACCTTCATTGCTTACATATTCTGCCCTCACAATCATATTCTGCACATCAAGACGCTTCATTCGAACCCAAACTCGATAAGATAAAGTCAATGTTGTATGAATTCATGTAAACGATATACAATTAACAAGTAAGCGCAACGTGGTTGAAATACACGAGGCTGGCGTACACACATACACTCCAGACACGACGGTCACAGAAGCTTTTAGTTTGGGTGAGAAACCGCACAACGGGACGCCGGTCCCTTCAGAGGACAACCCAGCCTATGTCGGCTGGTGACCGCCCATGTAGCGGACAGCATAGACCCGAGTGAAAGACGGGAACGACCCCGTGTTTGGCTTAAAAGCAAATTCCGCCACATTGTGTGGGAGCGGCCACCCTACGCATTCTTTACACATAGCACTCAGTTTCAGAGATTTTCACAGGGAGACAGCAAACACCAAACGCCAATGCTACAGGTTTCCAGATTGGTCGCCTTAAACGAAACGCCATTCTCCCGTTTTAGAAGAGCAATGCTGATTGGCAGACGATATTTCTGACGCCTTGAGCTGAAGGAATAATGGAAGAGACCAAAAGATATACCCCTTCACGTCTGGCGTGGAGAGGCGCCGTTCCGTTGTCGCTCTTGGAGTGAGGAACGAGCCTCTCCTCAGTACTTCACTGGGAGAGCACCTCTGTCGAGAGCAAATCGAAGTGCTACGCTATTTTGGGTCCTTGCGATTAAGCGTTGTTCACTGTGTTGGCCGACACACTTATTGTACGGTGTGAACGGACAGAGTTATAGTTAAACGCCTGCGAGCGAATTTTGAGTGGCATCACAGTGGACTGGTTGTATGACCGGTGTACCACGCCAATAGTTAGACTATGGGTGAATACGAATCCTTGATGTCATAGGGAGAGTTTGATTGGCGAAGGTCAATCCAGACAGAACGAGAGTTATCTTATTTGTCAGCAGCGAGCGGCGCAGACAGCAGTCATCACAGCTTATGGTATTGTGCGCTACAGCTATTGTGAGCCCCATAGTTCCTCCACAACAGTACACTTCACTACATTTCACACGCACAGCCTCGACCATACCTAGCAACATTCCAAAGGATAATTATTGAAGTTGAGTAGGCGCACCTCTCAGCCATTCTGCCAAGTCAACAACCATCTTAAACTTAGTATAGAAATTTCATTAGCGAATCCTATCCTTGAGAGGTAACTTCACATTCCGAAAAGAACCAGGATATAACTTGTTCAATTCATAACAAAAAGTGCCATTGTGATTTCTCAAAATTTTTGCAAAATAAATAATAACTTTCGTTAGTTTCATGTTTCTCTTATACTAACTAGCACTACTCCAGTACCCAAGTATCCCACTAGTTACGTAAGAAATTTTGTGAATTTTTGTGTCATTTCCTTACAGCGGACGACAACATAAGATATTTATTGCTGAAAGTTTTACTGGCATTTCTCTTTAGAACGTTAGGAGCGTCTGTCTGACTTGTGTAGTAGTGTGGGGGTGGAAATTGCATCTTTCAGGAGCCACAGGGTAAAGGGTACATCTCAGATTAATCCGTTGCGCAGAATAACAGAATAACAACCCCACACCTCAGACTGTGGCTGCACGAAAAGCATTATTAAATCTAGTGGCGTTGCTGTCGAGGTTCCTCCGAGCCATAATCCGTATGTAGCGGTCATCCACTGCAGCAGTAGCCTTGGGCGGCCTAAGTGAGGCATGTCATCGACAGTTCCTCCGTGTCCGAACAGCATCGCTTTGGTTCACTCCGAGACGCCTGGACACTTACCTTTTTGAGAGCCCTTCCTGGCAAAGTAACAATGCAGACGTGATCGAACCGTGGTATTGACCATGTAGGCATGGTTGAATTACAGACAACAAGAGCCGTGTACTTCCTTCCTGGTGGAATGACTGGAACTGATCAGCTGTCAGTCCAATTCCGTCCAGTAGGTGCTGCTCACGCATGGTTGCTTACATTTTTGGAGGGTTTAGTGACATGCCTGAACAGCCAAAGGACTGTGTTTGTGATCCAATATCTACAGTCAACGTTTGTCTTCAGGAGTTCTGGGAACCAGGGTGATGCAAAACTGTTTTTTGATGTTTGTATTATTCAATAAGTGTGTGACACTTATTGTGAAACCCAGTTGTAATTTTACAAATACCGTAATGCCCTTTCATCCCCTTGCTTGATAAGAAACATTCCCGCAGTAACCTTTTATGACCATGGGCCGACAAATGAAAAAAAGAAAAAATAGAGAATAAAGTACATAAACCAATAATCGGGTCTCGAACATGGGACGCAAAAGTGAGAAGCTTGACGCTAGCCACTGTACCACCAGTTAGGATGAAGAGAGTGAGCTCTAAAGGAGTCTACGTTACATCGACAGCTCTGATCGTCGTTTGCTCAAACACGTTTCAGTATCTACGGATAAGCCGAAACACAAGTTCGCCTATTTTGACTTCTCTTCCACTGAGCTAAGATTCTGGGAAATCGAGTTGTGGCACTTGTCGTGTTCTTCTCGGTAGAGTGGTAACAAGTGGAAATGTTTTAGTCTGCAAGCAGTGTAGTATTCTCGACAAGAACGCTCAGAAGTATTTACGGTTTTGGCGTAGTGCAGGAGATGCTAGCGTGTATTGCAGTCGATAGCCGGCGGTAAGCAACAGAGCTCTATCTCTCGTGAAGAAGCGTGATTCTTCGAGGGCGTTGGCTGTCGTTCCTATGTTACACTGAAGAGCCAAAGAAATTGGTACACTTGCCTAATATGGTGTAGAGCCCCCGCACACAGGCAGAAGTGCCACAACACGACGTGGCATGGACGCGACTAATGTCTGAAATAGTGCTGGAGGGAATTGACACCATGAATCCTTCAGGGCTGTCCATGAAACGTCCCCTTTGAACAATTATACATGACTGTCCTTAAACTGACACACAATGTCTTTAGCGCAACGCAATCTGACTTTCAATAGTCCCTACAAAAGAATGGCCCTGACTAACATTAACCTATACCTTTCACAAATCACTTACCTCACAAAAATCTTCGTTACTCGAACTACTGCAATTCAGCGAGCGCCACTACTGTCAGCTAAATAAAAGATTCAAACTACTGAAGGCACTAACTACAGATAGGCATAGTTATCTAATGAAAGATTTTGATAGAGAACAAACAATGTATTTACCTTAATAGTGTTCAAAAGTCATAATATATATATATGACATCCAGTCTTACAAATTTCAAAACTCCGCCATTTCTCTCCCCACATCCACCACTGCTGGCGGCTCACCTCCAACTGCACAATGCTACGCACTGTTAACAGCCAACAGCCCAACACTACAATAGCGAATATTACAACAATGCCACCCAGCCACGGGCTGCACACAGCACAGCCAGTGATTTTCATACAGAGCACTACGTGGCGTTACCAATATAAAAACCTAGACAGCCTACTTACATAGCCCCCCAAAAAAATTTTACAAATTGTTTTGGGCAGTGGCCAATAATGATTTGATAAAATTTTTCATAATTACAATAACAAGGAAATCAAATGCACACACTTATTGGTACAATGTTGGTCATAAGCTAAAATTTTCTCACAGTCCATAAAGACAGTCCTGATCATTCATCACAGTAAAATTGCAGTGTTTTTCTCAAAGTCTGAGCAGTAATAGAAAATGCACACGGAAGTAGTGGATTTCCATGCAGTCTTGAAGAAGTAGTGTTGTCCTTCCAGCGGAAAGACAGTGCTGACTCTCGACATGCAGACAGGTAATGGGCCACAACAGAGGAAACCCACAGCAGAGTCATTTGACGTTTTGAAGAATATTGGTAGGTAGGTCATCACAGAGTAGACCCACTGTAGTCCTGGTAGAGATTACGGTATTGGTGGGCCATCAAAGATTAATGGTATTGATGGATGTCGACCCACTGTAGTCCTTGTAGAGATGGCCAGCAGCCATCTGCTGCGACTGTGCAGGTGCACAATCACCATTGAAGAGTCTTGCGGACAATATAGCAAGTCCATAACCACCACTTGCGCACTCACAAAGTTTTTGGAATTGTCCTTAGAACCAGCAGTGCTGTTATCCAGTCCCTTGCTGAATCATTAACACATGTGCAAACACTAACAGTCCCTACTTCTCACATATTGTCCATATACTATGACCAACAGAAACGTGTGCAGTGAAATGGAACTTACAAGTTAATAATATGATGAACTGGTGTCAATTACAATTTTATAACATAAGAATACAATTATAAAGGTACAAAATACATCATTAAGGAACATAATAATACAGATAACATTCGTAGTACAGGGATTACAAAAGAATCGAAATAACATATACATCAGTGTTACAGGAATTATGACATGAGTACATACATAAAAGATCAGAATAACTTTCGAAACATCAACTTCACACATGAGCATTAAAACTGAACAGAATAAATAATGTCTAAACATCTTTACAAAGAAAATAACATATTATCAGAACTCTTATTAGCTAAACACATTAAGACAGGAAAAACACAAATTCACATAGTGTAATAACACAAAAATACAGGACAGGGTTTGTTTTCAGTGTGACATTTGGTACTGCAGTCCACCCCAAAACTTCATTCCATTTATCTTTCCTCTTATTTCAACATTTGTTTCCACCCAAAAAATTCTATCGAAGCTTGCTTTCTGTATTTATATGTTCACACATTCCTTACCCCATTATTTATTTTCCATTATCTTACCTCATCATTTATTTCCAAGAAAATCCTACCTATACCTGCTTTTTTCATGTAACTTTTTTTGTATACCTTCTCAATGCATTTCTTCCAATTCATCGCAACTCATTCTCTTATATAGTCTACCCCCTCTTACGCTAACTTAAATCTACTGAGCTCAGATGCTAAACTAAGGGACGAGGCAATGCAACAGCACAAAACAATTAACACAAACAGCAATGACAAAAAAATGCAAATTGGCAAAGCAAGCAGCAATATTACAACTAATATAAGCCAATGAGCAGCAAACAAGAAAAATAAATCAGTAGTAAAACTGGCTTAACAGAGTAATGTAAAGTGAAATTTAGTAGCACTATGCCTGGCAAATAGCAGCAGCAAATGCAATAACTTATATCTAAACATGACATAGCTCAAGCAGAAAAAATATTACAGTAAAAATGGCCATGTGTAATACCTATGTCACATCTTAACACTAGAGTGATGCATCACAAAAACTTACTCTGCAAGAAAGTTACCAAGTCATTAAAAAAATTGTTTATGTAATTCCTGTGAAGGGAAATGTCTGTTTCTGCTCTCTTTTCTAAGAAAGTATATCATAAACGTATTCTTTACTGGGTCTGTAGACAGAAAATAGTGATATTAGTACATCTATTAAATTTTATAATAAGCAATGCTGCAGTGCAGCTAGAAACTAGATATTAAACAAAATGAGCAAATATGTACAAAGGAAGGCCTGAAACATCATTCACTAGCCATATGGCATTTCATAATGCAGTAAAAAAATCTCTCAACTAGAAAGACAGTAGTCATAATCAAGTGTATAGACATAAAATATTTCTCGTCATTTCATTAGGCATTTCAGTAAATATCATAAATTAAGAGCTCCACAGTGTAATCATACGTTTTCAAGTCTGAGCGTGTCGTATTTGCGATTCTTTCTACAAAGAAATGTCAATAGCGAGGATAATGGCCTCTAGGATAATGGTCTCTTTTTTTCTTCACCTGTGCCTCTGAAAGGCACACACTAATGGCTTTTTTCCAGGCAGGTGGTACAGCTGGGCATCCATGATGCATTACGTGAAGGTCACTTAACTTTCTTACCGAAATATTTACGACAGCAGTGACAGTCTCGTATAGAAATTTCACAGGTCGAGAATTTGCATTACGAATGTGTAGAAACAAAATCCTATGAATATAATAGTGTTCAAAAACTTTTGTCGGCATTGTGATACATTCACGCATTTACACACATTTCATAACTCTTTAAGTACGATTCTTGGTTTCCAACACCCTTTTCCACAAATCAGAGTCCCTAACCACTACTCATTAGTCATATACGTATTTGTCGACACTTCTACAATATTTCATCATAATAAATAAGTAGCATACTCAAATTCCTCATATACGATAGCATCATCTTATTGATCATAAACATACCTCAACAGCATAATACACATCGTCGTCATGAAAATAACATCATAACACCTCAGTCAAATCTCAAAAAAGGTGTAGCTTTCAGCAATAATGTCAAAACCTAAAAAAAATTCTCTGCTCATTTCAATAATGTCATCTATCTCAAACGTACTTTAAAATCATACTCCCTTACCAAATACATCATTCAAAGCTCTCATAGTATCACAATGGTTCCGAAAAATATGAACAGTTCACAAAGTACAGACATAATACAATTTCATAAGTGTGAAGTTACCCAGCTGTGTAATTGCGTAAACATGTGTCACTGATGTAGTAAAAAAAATGTTTATCTCTCTGTTAAATGATCAGATAGCTGTGTAATTTGTGTGTTAGAAAAATATGGTACCAATGTTTAAAGTTGTGTAAGCAAATACCATATTAGCTGGGGCTCCTTGTGCTTGCCAAACACATGGTACACAAAGTAGACGTGTACCCCCCTGAGGATTAATGTAATTATACCCTCAGGTGTTACAGATGACAGCAATGGAATGAAATGTATCACGGAAAACCTTTGTATCAATGTACTTCAAATATCTTTAAAAATAAATGACTTAAGTACAAAATTAATCACTCAAATACGTGTCCTGTAGCGCTAAATGTGCGTCTTGCTGTAAAATAATCTCTGTGGAAGTGTCATAGTTATTGTCCTCCGAAAGCTAAGTTCTGCAGAAGCCAATGTACTTACCTCATGATAAACAAAAGTGAAATGCTTTGCGTATAGATATCTTAGTTATTACGCTTATTGCCGTGATGAAGAAAGGACTGTGCTGTAACGTATTGTTGTGCTACGGAAAAGGCTATCTCATTGTAGCTATACCACAAAGGTTACTACTAAAACATGTTTTACTTTCCAGAATAATACAGAAAAACTGTGCAGATATAAAACAGAAACACTGCAAAAGCAACATTGTAAATTGTCACTCATTAGTAGCGTCGTGATAAAATCGTGTAGCTGTCACATAAACTAACCACTGTGTCATCTGGTATCTCACTGAAAGTACTTTAAATCCAGAACGTATTTTCAAGTAAACCAAAATGTTGCAGGAAAATCTCATTAGCAGTCCTGGTATATGTTCTAAGCATGTGAGCCTTTAGTCGTTACGTGATCGTGCAACTAACAAGCAAGAATGTACAAATAACAACACTGTGTCATCTGTTCACTATAACAATGCATTCGTAATATCTGTTTAAATAAGTTCTCTTGGTTCTTGACTGGATATTTAATTTCAAACATTGTTGCATGTTAACAGATTCCAAGTCTGACAAAGCATACTGATAATGTAAAGTGAAAAGTTATATGGCAAAGACAAAGTTAAAAAGCAGATTATCTTTCAATAAACGTTTTACATCTACATCTACATCTACATCCATACTCCGCAAGCCACCTGACGGTGTGTGGCGGAGGGTACCTTCAGTACCTCTATCGGTTCTCCCTTCTATTCCAGTCTCATATTGTTCGTGGAAAGAAGGATTGTCGGTATGCTTCTGTGTGGGCTCTAATCTCTCTGATTTTATCCTCATGGTCTCTTCGCGAGATATACGTAGGAGGGAGCAATATACTGCTTGACTCTTCGGTGAAGGTATGTTCTCGAAACTTTGACAAAAGCCCGTACCGAGCTACTGAGCGTCTCTCCTGCAGAGTCTTCCACTGGAGTCTATCTATCATCTCCGTAACGCTTTCGCGATTACTAAATGATCCTGTAACGAAGCGCGCTGCTCTCCGTTGGATCTTCTCTATGTCTTGTATCAACCCTATCTGGTACGGATCCCACACTGCTGAGCAGTATTCAAGCAGTGGGCGAACAAGCGTACTGTAACCTACTTACTTTGTTTTCGGATTGCATTTCCTTAGGATTCTTCCAATGAATCTGTCTGGCATCTGCTTTACCGACGATCAACATTATATGATCATTCCATTTTAAATCACTCCTAATGCGTACTCCCAGGTAATTTACGGTATTAACTGCTTCCAGTTGCTGACCTGCTATTTTGTAGCTAAATGATAAAGGATCTATCTTTCTGTGTATTCACAGCACATTACACTTGTCTACATTGAGATTCAATTGCCATTCCCTGCACCATGCGTCAATTCGCTGCAGATCATCCTGCATTTCAGTAAAATTTTCCATTGTTACAACCTCTCGATACACCACAGCATCATCTGCAAAAAGCCTCAGTGAACTTCCGATGTCATCCACCAGGTCATTTATGTATATTGTGAATAACAACGGTCCTATGGCACTCCCCTGCGGCACACCTGAAATCACTCTTACTTCGGAAGACTTCTCTCCATTGAGAATAACATGCTGTGTCCTGTTATCTAGGAACTCCTCAATCCAATCACACAATTGGTCTGATAGTCCATATGCTGTTACTTTGTTCATTAAACGACTGTGGGGAACTGTATCGAACGCCTTGCGGAAGTCAAGAAACACGGCATCTACCTGTGAACCCGTGTCTATGGCCCTCTGAGTCTCGTGGACGAATAGCGCGAGCTGGGTTTCACATGACCGTCTTTTTCGAAACCCGTGCTGATTCCTACAGAGTAGATTTCTAGTCTCCAGAAAAGTCATTATACTCGAACACAATACCGGTTCCAAAATTCTACAACTGATCGACGTTAGAGATATAGGCCTATAGTTCTGCACATCTGTTCGACGTCCCTTCTTGAAAACGGGGATGACCTGTGCCCGTTTCCAATCCTTTGGAACGCTACGCTCTTCTAGAGACCTACGGTACACCGCTGCAAGAAGGGGGGCAAGTTCCTTCGCGTACTCTGTGTAAAATGGAACTGGTACCCCATCAGGTCCAGAGGCCTTTCCTCTTTTGAGCGATTTTAATTGTTTCTCTATCCCTCCGTCGTCTATTTCGATATCTACCATTTTGTCATCTGTGCGACAATCTAGAGAAGGAACTACAGTGCAATCTTCCTCTGTGAAACAACTTTGGAAAAAGACATTTAGTATTTCGGCCTTTAGTCTGTTTCAGTACCATTTTGGTCACAGAGTGTCTGGACATTTTGTTTTGATCCACCTACCGCTTTGACATAACACCAAAATTTCATAGGATTTTCTGCCAAGTCAGTACATAGAACTTTACTTTCGAATTCATTGAACGCCTCTCGCGTAGCCCTCCTCACACTACATTTCGCTTCGCGTAATTTTTGTTTGTCTGCAAGGCTTTGGCTATGTTTACGTTTGCTGTGAAGTTCCCTTTGCTTCCGCAGCAGTTTTCTAACTCGGTTGTTGTACCACGGTGGCTCTTTTCCATTTCTTACGATCTTGCTTGGCACATACTCATCTAACGCATAATGTACGACGGTTTTGAACTTTGTCCACTGATCCTCAACACTATCTGTACTTGAGACAAAACTTTTGTGTTGAGCCAACAGGTACTCTAAAATCTGTTTTTTGTCACTTTTTCTAAACAGAAAAATCTTCCTCTCCTTTTTAATATTCCTATTTACGGCTGAAATCATCGATGCCGTAACCACTTTATGATCGCTGATACCCTGTTCTGCGTTAACTTTTTCAAATAGTTCGGGTCTGTTTGTCACCAGAAGGTCTAATATGTTATCGCCACGAGTCGGTTCTCTGTTTAACTGCTCAAGGTAGTTTTCAGATAAAGCACTTAAAAAAATTTCACTGGATTCTTTGTCCCTGCCACCCGCTATAAACGTTTGAGTCTCCCAGTCTATATCCGGCAAATTAAAATCTCCACCCAGAACTATAACATGGTGCGGAAATCTACTCGAAATATTTTCCAAATTAACCTTCAGGTGCTCAGCCACAACAGCTGCTGAGCCAGGGGGCCTATAGAGACATCCAATTACCATGTCTGAGCCTGCTTTAACCGTGACCTACACCCAAATCATTTCACATTTCGGATCTCGGTCAATTTCCTTCGATACTATTGCACTTCTTATCGCTATAAATACGCCTCCTCCTTCACTGTTCAGCCTGTCTCTGCGGTATACATTCCAATCTGAGTTTAGGATTTCATTACTGTTTACGTCTGGTTTCAGCCAACTTTCTGTCCCTAGTACTATATGGGCGTTGTGACCGTTTATTAATGATAGCAGTTCTGGGACCTTTCTATAGACGCTCCTGCAGTTTACTATTAGCACATTAATATTGTTATTCCCTGCTGAATTTTGCCTACTCCTACCTTGCCGCGTCTCAGGAGGCGTCTTGTCGGGCCTAGGGAGGGGATTCTCTAACCTAAAAAACCCCCATGTGCACTCCACACGTACTCCGCTACCCTTGTAGCCGCTTCCGGCGTGTAGTGCACGCCTGACCTATTCAGGGGGACCCTACATTTCTCCACCCGATAGCGGAGGTCGAGAAATTTGCACCCCAGATCTCCGCAGAATCGTCTGAGCCTCTGGTTTAAGCCTTCCACTCGGCTCCAAACCAGAGGACCGCGATCGGTTCTGGGAACGATACTACAAATAGTTAGCTCTGATTCCACCCCGCGAGCGAGGCTTTCCGCCTTCACCAATTCCGCCAACCGCCTGTACGAACTGAGGATGACCTCTGAACCCAGATGGCAGGAGTCATTGGTGCCGACATGAGCAACAATTTGCAGTCGGGTGCACCCAGTGCTCTCTATCGCCGCCGGTAGGGCCTCCTCCACATCTCGGATGAGACCCCCCGGCAAGCAGACAGAGTGAACACTGGCCTTCTTCCCCGACCTTCCCGCTATTTCCCTAAGGGGCTCCATCACCCGCCTAACGTTGGAGCTCCCAATAACTAATAAACCCCTCCCCCCGTGTGCCTGCTCGGACCTTGCTGAAGGAGCAGCCACATGTCCACTCACAGGCAGAGCGGGCGTTGCCACACGGACAGCCTCCACATTGACCCTTCGCCTCGTGCGCCGCGAACGCCGCTGAACCCGCCACTCCCCTTGGGGAGAGGGTGGCCCAACCGCGCCCGGTACCCGCGAAGATGTCTCGACAGCAGGGACAGTGGATGAAGCATGTAACACCTGGGGTGTACCTTGCGACGCACCAGACTCCCCACTGCCGCTACACTCCGAGGCAGCAGCCTGAAGACGGCTGACCGCGGCCATCAACACGCTCAGCTGTTCGCGAACAGTGGCCAGCTCCTCCTGCGTCCGTACACAGCAGTCACACATCCTATCCATCCTAAGGAATCAATTTACTGAAGAGAGTTAATCAACCTTTAACTAGACTGCTAATTCACTAAAGGCGGCTGTTTATTCACTAAACTGTGGTTGCTAGCCACTTCTTGTAGAAAACAATGAAAATAGCACTACCTGTCTCTGGACTGTATTGAAAACAAACACTAGCACTACTGGCACTATGGCTGACTAAAGGGACTCTCTCTCTGACTGTATTCAAAACAAACACGAACTCTATGGAACACTATTAATAACACCCGACAACTAAAGCTTCCTAAAAGCAAATACACACGGAAGAAGAAGTGACAAGTAAGAAAAATACAGTTAATACTTAAATTAAGGTAGCTCGCTGCACAGCAGACGTGAAGCAGACGGCAGTTACGACGACACTGACACTGCCACATGTGAAATGTGGTGTAAACCTTTACTCTTCCTAGTACGCAGAGTTTCAGCTTCAGTGGAATTATCATGTGGTATATGGTACATCGGTAAAAAATGCTAAAATTTTTCTCAAGGTTAGCGTCTATGTAATTTTTCCCTGAGCCAGCCGGCGCACGTGGCTTCCCGCGGTGCGAGTCATTGTCTGTCTCTTTGTTGGCGTGCGTCGTTATTGGGATTAGGAGACCTAACTTCTACAAATTCACCTTGTCGAGAGTGCCCTGTTCTGTTTGAATCCCGCCAGTTCTGATGGAATTCAGGTCTGTCGTTTTGTCGGTAGTTTACATAGTTTCTTGTTTGTCAGTCATGTGGTGGAGAATTTCTCCCGGAATCGTAACTGCGCGCTGAACTGTTGCGTCTGAAGTTATTCTCCCTTGATAATAATTGTTTTTGTTCCCATATTGTCTGTTTCTATGGTAATCTCTGTCATATTCATTACTACGGAAATGCGATCTTTCTCTCTAACTATTATTACTCTGCCAGTGGTTGTCATATGGGTGGTGTCTGTTTTGGTCACGATTCTTTCTCTGTTGGTGGTAAACAGCATTTTATCAATACAGTGTTGGCTATTTGGAACGTTATTGAATATTGTGTATCAGAGGAACCTTTCGCAAGAGGTAATTCGTCACATATACATGCATATTTAAAGCTTGCTGAGGGTAAACTTTTGTCTGACGTTAGAAGTGGACTTGAATTTATGTTTGGAAGTATAAATGGTGTTTTTGATGTGCAGAAGTGTAGGAGTAGGAAAACGGCTTTAATATATATTACTAAATCAGATGCAGAACCAATATCAAATTGTAATGACTCAGCCTTATCATTTAATATATGTCTTCGTAGATGGGCAGAACGCACGAAGTACATTGATTACACTGATTCATTTTTAGTTAATAACTGGCCACGTGTGAGGTTTATAGAAAAATATTTTGAATCGTTTCAGGTGAAGAAATTTGTTGTCCGTGCACTTGACGAGTGTCATCTGAAGTACAATGGCTGGGCGGGGCGTGTGGTCCGTTGGTACAATTAGGCGGCTTCATACACGCTTGTCGTGTCCAGTTATTGTTTCTGTCGTCACGGAATTGTGACGGATGTGACCTGTAATTGTTGTGGTCCTGTTTTCGCGTTCCGCGATTGTCAGTGTCAATTTCCAGTTCTTGTAACAGTCCCTGAAAAGCTTCAATGTCGTCTTTGCAACGTCCTGCTAAAATAATATGTCGTAAATGTTCAGGCAATTTGATTAAGCAAATGCGGATGAGTTCTGAGGGGCTGTATGGGTTTGAAAGATGTCTTCAAAATATTTCATAAGACTGGAAAATTCAGATTGTTCGAAACGTTTCATCATTATGATGCTATGTTTTACTCGGTCTTGTGTAGCTTGAGACCAATACGCTGAGAGGATGGCATGATAAAATTCTCCTTCACTGTGACAATCGTGAATGACCGATCGCATTCTTACAGCTGGTTCATTCTCTAAATAGCCACACATAAATTCTAATCTGTGCTCTAATGACCAGTTGGGAGGAAAACAATGAGAGAATTGATGGAGCCACGCTTGTGGATGAATGTCGTTGCCAGAATTCTTAAATGTTTTAAATTTACGTGTAGTAATGAACAGCTTATAGTCAAAATCATCGTGTCAGCGAGTCGCACATCGCTCATTGTTACTGCGTTTCGGCGGTTTCATCTCAAAATCCAATGCGCCTTGCCAATTTCTTTCATAATTACCGAAGTGTCCTGTGTTATTATTTTGTGGTTGTTCCGTATTTCTATGTCCCTCTTCCCGTACTGGAGCGCGAGTGTCCTCTGAAATACATAATTCTTGTATTACTTGTGCCAACTGATCTTGTACTTCCCGGATTTCTCTTTTGTACTGTGTATTGATTTGATTTTGATTTTGTTTGAATTTTCTAATTGGTTCATACTCTTCAGTGTCCGTGAAGGCTACAGGTCTTGTGTCATTCAGATCATCATCTACCTTTGTAGATAAGTTAGTGAACTGATCTGAAAGTTCGGCTACTTTATCCGTTAGTGAAATTATTTCCTCTGTGTGTTTTTCTGAACCACGTTTCAGAGTGTCCATTTGTGTTGAAATCGTATCTACTGTGTCCTTTAAGTTTTCCTGAGTTTTTGCAAGTTGCGTAACCGAATCGGTAGATGCAACTGAGTCAATTTTAGCTTGCAAGGTGTCGTGATTTTCATGAACAATAGTTTGCAGTTCTTTTATGGCTGCTTCGTGATTCTGTAATGCATTTTCATGACGCGAAAAAATAGGTTGGAAATGGTCACAAATTTGTGTTTTTACGTCATTACAGACTTTTTGACATTTCGATTCAATGTTATGTAACTCAGTAGTTAAATCTTCACGTGTTTGTTCAAGTGTGGTGTCTAACTTCCGAAGATTTTGTTCCATTGTGTCTAACTTTTGAAGATTTTGTCCCATTTGTTTCTGATTTTGTTCAAGCGCTGTGTCTAACTTTTGTAGCCTTTGTCCCATTTGTTGCATCAACTGTAATAACAGTCCACTGGTGTCTGAAACATGTTCCTCAGTGCTATTCGGCAGTGCATTTGAACCGGCAATATTCGCATTTTGAAAAGCAGAAAATGTGTCTTGATTTATTTGTGAAAACGGTGAGGACGCAAAACCTGAATCTACAGTATTTGCAAGATTGTGTCCTGTCATTGCGAAATCCTGAGGCGAGCTGTTGCCGACCGATCGATCGATAATGCTTCCTTGTTCACTAATTGTTTCACTGCCTACACCATTATTTGCAGCTGGCTCCATTTCCCTATGCACAATTACCAAATTACTACTTTGAACATTAGTTTATTCATTACATGGTGGCGCTAACACACTGCTTTCGTCTTCACTGTCATTTCTCAGTTTACTTTGGAGCCTAGTATTACGTTTTTCACACGCCATTATTGTCACGATATTTCATACGACAACACATAAAAACCTAATTTGAACAGCAAAAATAAGAGAACACATTAACATAGCACTGAAAATAATATCTAGTTAATTGCAAGCGCAGCTGCGAAATACTTGGTGCAAATTTACATGCATGCCACAGCTGTTTTAATGTACAACAGTGAAAGACTGCAACTACAAAGGAGATTGTCTCTACAATTAAGCGCTAGCAACAACAAAATCTACACTAATTACACAAACTACAAGAAAAAATCAGAAGATTCCAGTGAGGTATCCTCGGCTAAGGGTCGACATATGAAACGTCCCCTTTTGAAAAATTGTACATGACTGTGCTTAAACTGACACACAATATTTTTAGCGCAACGCAGTCTGACTTTCAATAGTCCCTACAAAAGAATGGCCCTGACTAACATTAACCTATACCTTTCACAAATCACTTACCTCACAAAAATCTTCGTTACTCGAACTACTGCAATACAGCGAGCGCCACTACTGCCAGCTAAATAAAAGATTCAAACTACTGAAGGCACTAACTACAGATAGGCATAGTTATCAAATGAAAGATTTTGATAGAGAACAAACAATGTATTTACCTTAATAGTGTTCAAAAGTCATAATATATATAGCAGTTCATGACATCCAGTCTTACAAATTTCAAAACTCCGCCATTTCTCTCCCCACATCCACCACTGCTGGCGGCTCATCTCCAACTGCGCAACGCTACGCGCTGTTAACACCCAACAGCCCAACACTACAATAGCGAATATTACAACAATGCCACCCAGCCACAGACTGCACACAGCACAGCCAGTGATTTTCATACAGAGCGCTACGTGGCGTTACCAATATAAAAACCTAGACAGCCTACTTACAACTTGCCTAATATCGTGTAGAGCCCCCGCACGCAGGCAGAAGTGCCACAACACGACGTGGCATGGACGCGACTAATGTCTGAAATAGTGCTGGAGGGAATTGACACCATGAATCCTTCAGGGCTGTCTATAAATCCGTAAGTGTACGAGAACATGGCGATCCCTTCTGAACAGCACGTTGCAAGGCGTTTGCAGATATTCTCAATAATGTTCATGTCTAGGGAGTTTGGTGGTCAGCGGAAGTGTTTAAACTCAGATGAGTGTTCCTGCAGCCACTCTGTAGCAATTCTGGACATGAGGGGTGTCGCATTGTCCAAATCCGTTGGAATGCACAATGGACATGAATGGCCGCAGGTGATCAGACAGGATGCTTACGTACATCTCACCTGTCAGAATCGTATCTAGACGTATCAGGAGTCCCATATCACTCCAACTGCACACGTCCCACAACATTACAGAGCACCAACCAACTTGAACAGCTTCTGCTGACATGCAGGGTCCATGGATTCTTGAGGTTGTCTCCACGTCCATCAGCTCTATACAATTTGAAACGAGACTCGTCCAACCAGGGAACTTGTTTCCAGTCATCAACAGTCCAATGTCAGTGTTGACGGGCCCAGGTGAGGGGTAAAGCTTTGCGCCGTGCAGCCATCAAGAGTAGACGAGTGAGTCTTCGGCTCAGAAAGCCCATATCGATGGTGCTTTGTTGAATGGTTCGCACGCTGACACTTTTTGATGGTCCAACATTGAAATCTGCAGCAATTTGAGGAAGAATTGCACTTCTGTGACGTTGTACGATTCTCTACAGTCGTCGTGCGTGCCGTTCTTGCAGGATCTTTTTTCGGCCGCAGCGATGTCGGAGATTTGATGTTTTGGCGAACTTCTGATATTCACTGTACACTCGTAAACGTTCATATGAGAAAAGCCCCACTTCATCGCTACCTCGAAGATGCTGTGTCCCATCACTCGTGCGCCGACTATAACACTACGTCCAAACTCACTTAAATCTGGATAGCCTCCCATTGTGGCAGCAATAATTGATCTAAAAACTGTGCCAGAGACGTGTTGTCTGATATAGGCGTTGCCGATTGCAGCGCCATATTCTGCCTGTTTACATATCTCTGTATTTGAATTCGCAAGCATATACCAGTTTCTTTGGCGCTTCAGTGTAGAATAGTCAGCATCTGTCTCACTGCGATCTTTCAAGAAGTTATCCGTTCTATGGGGCCTACCGGTCTATATTATCCTGATTTTCGATCTGTTGTATTGTGGTTCACTAAGAGCTCGCTGTGAGTGCAGCGCAGCCGTGTTTAGATTGAAGTATTTTATTAAACAGCATCTGATCCGCGGCCTTACACCTAAGAAAGAGTTGTCTTTTATTAAAAGTTTCTGCGTAATTCTGACCTGAGTGACGGGCGACTGCTGTTGCCATTAAGTTATAACATGACTAATCAGTACTTCCTTGTTTTAGCCTGTTAATTTCCTGAGCCGCTAGAAAATTATTCCAAGCAAAGTACTTTAAAAGGCTGGTGGTTCATTCAGTTGTGGCCATTGTCTTATAATTTAAAGATTGTCTTCAAATTTTAAGTACTTACGGCTGTTGAATCCAGGAAGGGTTATTTTATTGTGTTTGTTAACAAAATGGCTCGAGCACTATGGAACTTAACTTCTGAGGTCATCAGTCCCCTAGAACTTAGAACTACTTAAATCCTAACTAAGCTAAGGACATCACACACATCCATTCCCGAGGCAGGATTCGAACCTGGACCATAGCAGTCACGCGGTTCCGGAATGAAGCGCCTAGAACCACTCGGCCACTGCGGCCGGCTCTAAGGTTTCTCATCTACAATCAGCTGCAAGGGCGACACGTCGTTTAAAAGGCCCGGGCGTACAGCTATTGTAACATACCAAACAGGTAACAAACCAAAGAGGTGTATGTGCTTCGTTCATTAAGAGGAACTGTACTTCTACGAATGTACCCAATAACATTCTGGTAAGAACACATTTGCAACCTCACAAACGGTTTGTATGTGGATCCACATTTACTAAGCCGTTTTTTGTTTTAGCTTCTCGTACTTCCAATTGTGTAAATTGCTCCATTAATTATGATACATCCCGCAGTTCATAAAAAACCATGCCTTCGCTTTAGACCCGGTTCATAGGAACACGAAATTATAAGAAGAGAGCATATAATTGAAAGGCTTATGTTGAAGAAATCGCAGCGAACGGTTGTGATCCTTACAACGGTATGCGCAGTTTCAGTTTTACATGCTGATATTCTACTCGTTTATTTCAAAAAGTATCGGATGCTCTCGCCGTTTTTCAGCACAATACATCTTTCTTTCCTCTTCCATGAGAAAGAAGTAATACTAACGTAATTTTCCTGTCGCGGTACACTAGCTTTGGTTGCCGCTGGAATTCACTAGAGAATTTAGTAATACGAAATTCAATACTGAAGGGTAGCGTAGAAGAACACAGAAGAACAGTTAAATAGTTTCCAGTAGGTCGCCTAAAGCTGTTCCATACGAAATGTCAATTGTACGTTTTCAGGGAAATCGTGATCTGAATAAGCAGCATAATGCCTTTTTCTTTCATTTTACCCGAGACATAGGTGGCTTTAAAGAACGCTTGTCGATGTGGGGAGAAGTGGGGCCCGGTTTCGCGAAAGTGCGACAAAGGGACAGGATTGAGCACAAAACATTGTATATAGCGAGATGATGAAAATTGGCGAATGAAGAACGGTGGTCCTACTTTGAGGCAATAGAATCGAGGCCGCTCGTATCACTAGGGCGCATTTGCCGCCGTGTAATCTTATCAGCTTATGTGCTATATTCGCATTTTACTTTATCTAGAAACGTTCTTTTGATATACTCTCTCTCAAATGTACCCGGTGAACAAAAAGTCAGTATAAATTTGAAAACTTAATAAACCACGGAATAATGTAGATAGAGAGGTAAAAATAGACACACATGCTTGGAATGACATGGGGTTTTATTAGAACAAAAAAAAAAACAAAGTTCACAAAATGTCCGATAGATGGCGCTGGACAGCAAAACGTCAGTGACTGCGCATGACAATCGTGTATAAAAGGAGCTGTAATGAGAGAGAGAATCAGATGCGCCAGCAGTCGCAGCATGTTGACGTTACCCGAAAAGGCGCTTTTAGTGAAGCTGTATTATCAGAATGGGGAATGTGATAGTTCGGCGTTACGATCCTATCGCCATAGGAAGGGGATTCGAACGGGTAAAGGTCCGTTGACAAATGCAGCTGTGGCGAGAATGATTTCGAAGTTCGAAGCCACGGGTTGTTTAGACGGTAGACGCCGTAGTGACCGACCGAACACAAGGCGTAATGCTGCTGAGACAGTTCAGGAAGAAGTGGAGACTGTAGCGGGTTCGTCTATGCACGAGGAAGTCAGCGCTCGTGCAGTCGCACGTCGCACCGGCATTCCATACACTAGTGTTTGGTTGGCACTTAGGCGTACCATCCGATGCTATCCGTACAAAATCCGTCGGCATCATGAACTGTTACCTGGCGATTTAGTGAAGCGGAGGGTATTTGCGGTGTGGGCGTTTCAAAAGATGACAATTGGTTGAGTAACGTGTTGTGGACCGACGAAGCTCATTTCACGCTCCGAGGGCCTGTCAACGCCCACAACTGCAGAATTTGGGTTACCGAAAATCCTAGAACTGTCGTGGAAACTCCATTGCACGACGAGAAAGTCACGGTATGGGTTGGATTTACCACATCAACGTTGTCCAGCCTTATTTTCTTCGAGGAAATGCGTGATTCTGTTTTTGTTCCTGTAAAGAACATCATCTTTGCTTTGTTTTACTTTGTTACGCTAATTATTGCTATTCTGATCAGATGAAGCGCCATCTGTCGGACATTTTTTGAACTTTTGTATTTTTTTTGGTTCTAATAAAACCCCATGTCATTCCAAGCCTGTATGTCAATTTGTACCTCTCTATCTACAATATTCCGTGATTTATTCAGTTTTCAAATTTATACTGACTTTTTGATCACCCTGTACACTGTCTCAATTTCTTTCTTTGGGTTGGAATGATAATGATAGATAATGATCTACTAGGGTCGGTCGATAAGTAATGCAACACATTTTACGTGAAAGCAGGTTGGTTTTATTCAGGATTTCAACACACCATATTATTCCCCACTCCTCTGGTTACAAAACTCTGTTTTTAAGATGATCTCCATTCAATGCGACAGCCTTACGCCACCTTGCTGGGAGAGCCTGTATGCCAGCATGGTATCACCCTACTGGCCAGCCTCGGAGCCAACGTCTTGCTGCACCGATAACCTACCCGTCACACACGTACTGCTTTGTAACACCGAAAATGCAGGATGCATGGCACCTGCTACCGATACATAATTTTTTTGAATTGTATGTAAATATTTGTAATTTAAATGCTTTCTTTTAATAAGTAAGGACGTTGCTTCACTGTATGTGTGCATTTAGGTAGAAGTCTGTTGACGTTTCATTGTATTTATCTTTGTTTTATAGTGAAACTTATAAGCCCTGGGAAAAAGCCAAAGAAATTGTTATTTGCATCGACTAGCAACGATAATAACAGTGCTTGCGCGTTGTAAAATCTTTGGGTAGGGGGTTGTTGCGCAGTGCGCGCGGAGAGAGCCAGAGACGGGTTCCAGCGCTTGTGGTGTGCGGAAGTGTGGTGTTAACGCTCTCGCAGTAGAGAGTACTATTTCGGCTGCATCAAGTACGCGTGTCGCCAGATGACTAGTAGCAGGAGGAAGGACAGTGGACGGCCGGAAGAGGCTGTATTAATTACGATTGCCCGTTCCTGAAATTAGCCGTGGCCCCACAAGCTGCTACCGTCTTCAACAATAGCAGCAGTTCCAGCAACACAGATTCGTCGTCGGCTGCGAGCTCCGTCGCACGCACAGCACTGTAGTAAGACTGTTCATTGGTAGAAAGTATTAACGGCTAATCCAGCAGCACAACTGAATGTGATTTGATTAATGAACTTCATTTAAATAATAATCAGTTAAATTCAGTGCGATTGTGTCCTCATTGCCCCCAGATATTGTTACCAAGCACGGTTCTTGTTCCCTTTTTCCCTTATATATAACAGAAGTTTATCTATCACTGGAAAAAATCCAAATCTAAAGAAAATGCACAAATTAAGAGTGTGGAAGTTTTATTTATTTTACATATAGCTTGGAGCGCATGTCTGTTTGGTTTGGTACGTATTCTATTAAAAATAAATTCTGTTCAAGTCAGTAATAAAAAGGCTAATATGAAATCTAATTTGAAAACTAAGTAGCTGCAAAGTAAAAAGTGCTTGCCTTTCTCTAAATTTCTTTGATGACGTTATGTTGAGGTCTCTGAAAGTCATTGTTTGTAACGAAGTTCAATACGAACATACAATTTAAGTGGATATTTTGAAATCATTACTGGAGTGCGTTTTTCAAATTGTACTGACAAACTTAACGTAAAAGTGACTTCTCAGTTTTCTTTATCATTATATACTTAAAATGAGTGCCAAAAAACGTGGCAACCTTCAGTTGCCACGTCAGTGTTTAATAATAAATGTTTTTCTTTCCCAACATCTTGTACAGGATTTTGGATGTAAATCGCCCTAGTGGGCTTGCGACCGTAATTATTTCCTTTTCGTTCATTAGTGTAACTTTTGGATTCATGATTAGTGGTACCCCTTTTCTGTCCAGTGTTGTTCGTGAGTGAATGCACAAAATAATTTTCATTTTTCCAAATTGTAGCCCTGTTCGGTTTAATTACTTTTTTATTTATAGTAGACTTTTCTGTCAGAAAGATCGGTTGCACACTTTCCGTCTACTTATCGGTATTACTTGTTCGGGAAAGATGGCCTTATCCAATTAGAAAAATTCCATTAGGTAGACACGCGATCCACGGTCATATTTTATCTCGCAAGCAGAATAGGCCGGTTAGCAAGGGGGAGGTTACAGCTTCCCGCAGAGTGCGTGCTTCATTGGGTCAGACAGATGGATGCGGGAAGGTGCGAGATTCGGACTGTAGGAAGTTTTGAGAGCTCCTCTCGTGTGTGCATACTTTTGCGAGGCGTTGCGTTGCCATGCAGATGGAGAAGTTCTTTTTCATCTTTGTGGCGACGAACACGCTGAAGTTGTTTCTTCAGTAACCCTGAGGTTGCTAAAATACACTTCAGAGTTTATAGTTGCACTATGAGGGAGGACAATAAACCGAATAACCCCTTCAGTCCTACAAGACCGTCGCCATGACTACCAGCTGACAGTGCGAATTTGAACTTTTTCTTCGGAGGTGAGCTGGTACCACGCCACTCCATAGACTGCCGTTTTGTTCCCGATTCAAAATGATGAACCAATGTTTCATCGCTTGTGATGATATTTGACAAAAAGATTGTCACGACCGGCCTCGTAACGCGCAAGCGATTCCTCGCAGATGGTCCTCCACTGCTCTATACAGTCTTCTATTAGGCGGCGAGGAATCCAACCGGCACGCATCTTTGAGTACCCCAGGTGGTACGCGCGTGTCAGCGCTGCCAACATAGACTACCAGATGGAATGGAAATGTCGTGTGGCTAGGGCCTCCCGTCGGGTAGACCGTTCGCCTGGTGCAGGTCTTTCGATTTGACGCCACTTCGGCGACCTGTGCGTCGATGGGGATGATGATGAGCAGCGATACGTTGACTGTGGTCCGTCGATCACCTCGAATGGGATTGTTCAAGCGTTCCACTATTGCTGTAGAGACAGCTGTGAGCCATTGGCCGGCACGCGGGAAATTGGACAGGTCTGCGCGAACTTATTGCGATGATGACGGACGCTCCGCCCAACGACTCACCGTTCTTTTATTCACTGCCAGCTCTCTGTAGATATTCTGCAAGAGGCTACGAATGCTGTGATGCTCTCGTTTTCCGCCAAAACAAACTCAACGACAGCTCCCTGCTTGAAACGCACTTCCGTTACAGATACCACTTTGAAATATCTGAATAGAGCGGCCACGTACCGAAACTTCATGAAACTTTAGAGGCTGAAGCGGTCATATTCCACGATGTCCCTCAATAAATTCCGCATTTTTTCAAGCGACATTGGTCGACACCAAAAAAATGTGTTGCATTGCTTAATGAGCGCCCCTGTGGTCAGAGAGTTGGGGAAATGGAAAGGGGGGTGGGGGAAGGTAATGTAATAGAAAGGAGGAGAACGTCATACCTCACATACCTCACTAATTAACTGCCGGGCGTTGTGGCCGTGCGGTTCTAGGCGCTTCAGTCTGGAACCTATCTCCAGATCAGCGCGTATTAATGGTTAACCTTAAGCAGACGGCCGGCCGGAGTGGCCGAGCGGTTGTAGGCACTACAGTCTGGAACCGTGCGACCGCTACGGTCGCAGGTTCGAATTCTTCCTCGGGCATGGATGTGTGTGATGTCCTTAGGTTAGTTAGGTTTAAGTAGTTCTAAGTTCTAGGGGACTGATGACCTCAGATGTTAAGTCTCATAGTGCTCAGAGACATTTGAACCATTTGAACTAATTAACTACGAAAGATCGGTTTCTCGGTAAGGTCTTATTCTTAGATGAGCTGGTTCACCGTAATTTCCTCCGATCTGTGGATCGTACCCAGTACGTAAAACTGTAGTAAGATTTTGTTCATCATCGGATTTTTGTGTTATTATCTATCATATATGAATGAAAGGAAGCGAAAGTGAGTCTTCATTCTCCGTAGCTTAACGTTCGACATAATGAGCCGTCTTAACAGTATTTAGTGATCTCACTCTATAAAATACGATGCAAAAATACATACGTTTAACTCATTACTCTGCTATTCACAATAAAGTGCCTTACAGAGGGTTCAGTGAACCACCTTCACGCTGTCTCTCTACCGTTCCACTCTCGAACAGAATGCGGAAGAAACGGGCACCTAAATTTTTCTGTTCGAACCATGATTTGTCTTATTTTGTCGTGATTATCATTTCTCCCTATTTAGGTGGGTGCCAACACAATGTTTTCGCAATCAGAGGAGAAAACTGTTGATTGAAATTTCATGAGAAGATCCGTCTCAACAGAAAACGCCTTTGTTTTAATGATTGCCACTCCAATTCACGCATCGTGTATGTGGCACTATCACCCCTATTTCGCGACAACACAAAACGAGCTGCCCTGCTTTGAACTTTTTCGATGTCTCCGTCAGTCCCAACTGATGCGGATCCAACAACGCACAGCAATACTCCAGAAGAGGGCGGACAAGCGTGGTGTAAGCAGTCTCTTTAGTAGATCTGTTGCACCTTCTAAGTGTTCTGCCAATGAATCGCAGTCTTTGATTTTCTCTACCCACAACATTATCTATGTGATCGTTCCAATTTAGGTCATATTTGTAATTGTAATATCTAAGTACCAGGTTGAATTTACAGCCTTCAGATTTGTGTGACTTATCGCGTAGTCGAAATTTAGCGGATCTCTTTTAGTACTTATGTGAATGACTTCACAGTTTTCTTTATTCAGGGCCAATTGCCACTTTTCGCGCCATACAAATATCTTATCTAAATCATTTTTCAATTCATTTTGGTCATCTAATGACTTTACAAGAAGATAAATGACAGCATCATCTGCAAACAATCAAAGACGGCTTCTCAGTTTGTTTCCTATTGCGTTAATGTACATCAGGAACAATAGAGGGACTATAACATTTCCTTGGGGAACGCTGGATATTACTTTTGTTTTACTCGATGACTTTCTGTCTATTACTAAGAACTGTGACCTTTCTGACAGAAAACCACGAATCCAGTCTCACAGATGAGGCGATATTTCATAGGCACGCAGTTTGGTTGGAAGACGCATGTGAGGAACGGTGTCGAAAGCCTTCTGGAAACCTAAAAATATGGAATCAATTTGACACCCCCTGTCGATAGCACTCATTACTTCATGAGTATAAAGAGCTAGTTGTGTTTCAAAAGAACAATATTTTCTGAATCCGTGCTGACTATGTGTCAATAAATCGTTATCTTCGAGGTAATTCATAATGTTCGAACACAGCATATGTTCCAAATCGACGTTATTTCACTCATGAAATTTACGCTCTACCGAGTAGTGGGGAAAAATTTACGGTCCACCGAGTAGTGGGGAAATATGTTTAATTACGTCGCCTGCTGTTGAATAAATTGTAACGATGAAAATTTCAGTAACTGCGGTGCACGCGAGACACACACTCAAAGAGGTCGTAACGTGTGACAACCGCACCTGAAAATCATGATTCGCGGTGGTGTCATTTCGCACTACCACTTTTTTCTACCTCACTTTATATTTGGAAATATTTAAAAATAACACGTCCACTTATGCTCTAATTATGAAATTAAATGTTCTGTACTTGGTCAACTAGTCATTTAATCGGGTAACATTTCTTTGTCTTAGTGAGGTAAATTCTTTGAACAGGATTGATAGTAACCTAATTAAGTTGAAGAAAATATTGTGGAAACGAAAGAAGAAGTGGATGGAGATGAGACGGAAGGTACGATACTGCGAGAAGAATTTGCCTGAGCACGTAAAGACTTAAGTTGAAACAAGGCACCTGGAGTGGATGACACCCTTCACAATTAGTTAAATTCTTGCGATGACAGAGCACGACGAAGGTATTCCATCTGGTATGCAGACTATATGAGACAGGCGAAATACCATCAGATTTCTAGACGAATGTGATAATTCCAATTCCAAAGAAGAAGCTTCTGACAAGCGTGAATATTACCGAAACGTTAGTTTAGTAAGTCATGGCTGCAAATATTGACACGTATTATTCGCAAACGAAAGGAAAAAGTGATAGAAACCCGTGTCTTTAGAGATCTGTGTGCGTTTCAGCTAAGTATAGGAACACACGAAACCATGCTGAGCCTACGACTTATCTCAGAAGAAAGACTTAAGAAATGCGAACCTATTTTTACAGTATTTGTAAAAACCTTTTGAAAACGTTGACTGGATTAGACTCTTTGAAATTCTTGAGGTAGCATAAATAAAATACAGGGACACAAAGGTAATCTACAACGTTTGTAGGAATGAGACTGCCGTTATAATGTCGATGGGAAATAGCAGCCGAGAAAGGAGAAAGACAAGGTTCTGCCCTGTCGCTGATGTTATTGAATCTGTGCTTTGAGTAAGCACTAAAGGAACCCAAGGAGGAATTCTGAAAGGAAGTTGAAGTTCATAGGCGAGAAATAAAAACTTCAAAGATCTCCAATGACATTGTAACTCAGAGAGACACAGCAAAGACGTTAAAATATCAGTTGAATGGAAAGAATAGCGTCTGAAAAAATGTTACGAGATGAATATTAACGAAAGTAAAACAAAAGTAATGGAATGTAGCCGAATTCAGTCAGGCGATGCTGAACGAATTAGATTAAGAAACAATACACTAAATGTAATAAATGAGTTTGCTATTTGAACAGCAAAATAACTGACGATGGTCGAGGCAGAGAGGATAGACAACGTAGGCTGTAATAGCAAGAAAAGAGTTTCTGAAAATGAAAAATTTGTAAAAATCGAACGTAAACTAAGCGTCAGAAATCATTTTTTGATTTGTCTGGAGTGCAGCCCCATACGAAAGTGAGAATTCGACGATAAACAGGTGAGGCAGGAATGAATAGAGGCTTTGGAAATATGGTGCTACCTAAGAAGTCTGAATTTTGGATGGGTAGATCGAATAAATAATGAAGAGGCACTGAATAAAATGAGAGAGAAAGTTGTAGGCATAACGTTACTAGAAGAACGAGTCAATTGATAGGACACATCGTGAGGCGTCAAACGTGTCTCAGTTTTGTGCAAGTGTGTTGGGAGGTGAGGGGAGGGTGGGTGTTAAAGGAGGTAGAGGTCGTAGAGGGAGATTATGGCTTAACTTCAGTAATCGGGTTCCAAAGGATGTAATATGCAGTAGTTTCGTATGTATACAGTTGAACTCTACCAGAACTACAGCCTGGTAGTTTTGCCGCACTTCGCAGTGGGCGTAGTAAATGGTGGGATTCCCTAGAGTATTGTTAACGTTGGCAAGTGAAGAAGTGAAAATGAGTGTGTAAACGAAACTGGAAGCAGACGACTTCTTTTTGTTTTTTTGTTTGTTTCTTTTGCACGTAATTAGAACCGCAGATTATATAGTGTTAGTCCACTACGTATTTTACGTCCTTGCGTAATATAAATTGCATCTTATAAATAATAAAAATTATTTGATAGCGTTTTTTATCTACGTTTTTGTTGAGGAAATTTCGTTTTTTAGCTCTATGAGCTAAATTTGTATAGTTTTCTTTATTTTTATTACAATAGCCCTCCGTTTCAAGTTACAAACCAGCAGTTTTCGAATGAAACCTTAATTAATACTGACAATTTTAATTTTTCTGTAAATACTGTTTACTTTTCAGTAAGAGACAGGAGGATAGCTATGTAGAACAAGCATGTTCCATAGGTTCAATGGGTCTTTATATATCCTCACCGAGATTCTAGACAGTTCACCACTTACGATTTTTAGGGGCGAATAGTAAGACACTGATCCCATATGCAAAGAAAGCAATCGTTATGAGGTAACGCCTGATAGGTATGCAACACACTTAACATACGGGAATGCAGGTACAACTTTAATTGACCAAAGCTATTAGGAGAACTACAGCAACGTATGCTTACTTACGATAGTCTACAGTAGCTTAGAGTAGTTCCACAACTCTATGCATACATGAAGCGGCGTGCACAGGATAGACTAACGTGAAGAGCTGTGTCAAATCAGTCTTTGCACTGAGCATCACACAACAGCACAATTTTTGAATGTGATACTGTTTGAAAAAGCAGATTATCCTGTATTCAGCGATAGTCAGATGTGTCTGTGAGTCTGTTGCCAATTTACCATCATCCACTGGCACATTTGTACGTCAAATCACATCTCATAAATTTTTTTGAGGGGCAGTAACTCAACAAACAGTCACTAAAGCTACAACCTTTCATAGTAATAAAGCTACAACCTTTTACAGTGGCTGACACCGTCGAGTCACTGGCGAAAGTTATGCTGGCAATAAATTAGTGTGCAACCATAGGAGCTGTTTGATTGTTGTAAATGTCCTTTTACAGTTTTGGAACACTCTTGTTCCTTATAGTAACATATAGTAACATGTTCCGCGGACGTTTAAATCAATAATGAACCTATTTTACGCTCACAGACTTTGTTCCGCATACTTTCTCCCAATATGTGACAGGATATTTTTGCTGTTTGTAATCAAAATTTAATAAAATTGATTAAAGAAATTGAAATAAAAATTGATAGCACTGGCCCTTGCCGATAGCTCCTTCAAAATGCAAATGCGTATTTTTAACAGCCATCTTCCAATTACATATTGTTCCAGTCACCAAAAGTTTTGCATAATTTCTTGTCTATGATGGGTAATGCTCTTGTACATGCGCTACGGTTTTAAATGAACATCCATTTGCCTTTTCAACGTGCTATCTGAATATATTAAGAATTCGTCGTGTACAGATCCCACAGCCCCGGAACTGCCTTTAGCAGTCAGTTAGACTGTATGACAGTTGTAATCACGGTGTCACACAGTTTGTTGCCATATTGCAGTTACTGAAGAGCGCTTTCAGCCCTGCAGTCACATTCATTACTTTCACCGACAGCATCCACGAGTTATTACCAGCTTGAAATTAGGGGCAATCACGAGCGAGTTTATCACTTCGAACTAGTTGGATAATTACACATGCTGGAAACAATCAGTCTGTGACGGTAACGGGGAGTGAGGTAGAATATATTGTGTGGCTGCCACGTAGATTAAACCGTATGTGCAACTGCATTTCAACCTAAATGAAGCTCTTCGAAGTACCAAGTTAAATTATAATTTTTTCTGTAGATAAGCTAAGTGAGACTTGACACGACACGCCATCTTGTCCACACAGAACAAAAACACTCCGAGGACGTTCATCGTCTGAGTCTTCCCCACCTTCCAGTTTTGTTTTCAATATTTCAGTATTTCGGCAATCATTCCTGTACTCAGCTTAGGCTCGTAAGGTTCGACTCGACTGAAATTCTTCATTATTCTAATCATTAGAAGTTCGATGCCTACTGAATGAATGTCTGCTGTACAATTCTTTATGTCTAACTGCCTTCATCTAAGTATATCTACCGAGCGAGGTGGCGCAGTGGTTAGACACTGGACTCGCATTCGGAAGGACGACGGTTCAATCCCGCGTCCGGCCATCCTCATTTAGGTTTTCCGTGATTTCCCTAAATCACTCCAGGCAAATGCCGGGATGGTTCCTCTGAAAGGGCACGGCCGACTTCCTTCCCCATCCTTCCCTAATCCGATGAGACCGATGACCAAGCTGTCTGGTCTTCCCCAAACCAACCAACCTAAGTATATCTATGTGGCTCTTTCACGTTTTGTAATGTCACCTAACCACCTTCTATTTGGTCGTCTCTCGATTCTTTCGTTATATTTTGTAATGTAGCAAATAGCTTCCTTCCACGACCGCATATTCATTCACCTGGGTACAGGTCTTCTACTCAGTCTGTTGCCTCATCCATCTGTTTTTCCTTTTTTTTTATGTTTCTCCCAGTAATTTCTAACATACATCACTCAACACTCAATTGATCACTGAGTAACTGTCAATTTTGAATGGTTTTCGAATTAAAAAGTCCCTGCTTCACTGCCATAAGTCAAAACTGACAATGAGTGCTCTCTGTAAACTTTCCGTTTCAGACTTGTCTGCATGCTTTATGGATGAAACTTTGTAGGACAGTAGAGGCTTTCGCTATGTCAGTAGCAAAATCTGCGGAGGCATTCAAAAGTGGGTGAAAAATTCTCCATTTGTTTGGCATTATGGTGAATGCATACCGTAAAAATGGTCTTGCTTTATTTAAGAAATTAGTTAAAAATACGATTATTGAGGTCAAGTACTCGGCCACCGTAGGGAGGCAGTAAATTATTGTACAATTCAAATGTTCAAATGCTTCATCCTGAACGAATACGTAAGCCAGTTACCCTGAAATGTTCGGGAACGCACTGAGAAGTAGATTCAGTGCGTTTCTTTGAAACTTTTCCATAACGACGTCTCTTTCAGTACAGTTGAGTCACAATATTACCATATGCAACACCACAATTTTGTCCATTACTGCCATCATTATTTGTACTCTGTATAACTGAAAAACACTGAATCCGTTTCTTATGGTGTAGTTCTAGTAATTCTGATATGGTTACCATCACTGGCCCCTATGCAGAATAGAAAATTTGCAGTAATTTCAGAGCGACTTTCTGTATTGACCTGGTTATGTTCCTTCAGATTGGGAATGTCTGTGTTATACGATAAAAACCACATCTTCACGCCATTTGCCATCAATGGCTCCTATGAAATTTGGAAAATTTGCGGTAATTTCAAAGTGATTTTCTGTATTGATCCAGTCACGTTCCTTCAGATTGGAGATGTATGTGTTATACATAACAACCACATCTTCATGCAGTCTCGAGTATAATTTGAACTGCTTTTATTTCCAGTCTGAAACTGTAATGGAGATCAGTGAAAGTATTTCTTGTTGCAAGGTACCTGAAATGAGAAAAATAATAAAGATGGCAATGAAGAATCGGCCAGAGTCAAAGGTAATTGCATGGAATCTCACAAAAAATTAGACGAAGTGGGTAAGAGAGGTTCTGGAGCAAAAAAGTATAGAAATAATGTTTTATGAGCAACAACATTTTATATTACAGATAGCAGATTGACGATAATTTTTTTCAAATATGCCTCATAACAGTGGTAATGTAAACACTGGTAACATACAAATCAAAAAGAACATTGTCACCAAAGTAATCTAAACATATAGAAAAGCAGGAGAGCTACCAATAAATTGGACAGGAAAATGATGGCTATCGTTGACGTATGTATTGAGCTATGTCAAAACCGGAGTATGTCTTTTTTACGTATATTGCACCAACTGTAGATAGATTTAACAGTGTAGATGTCGTAGATTTCCAGTACGAAGTCGTGACCCTTATAAAAAGAAGTATGTCAGAAGAATAAACTAGAACTGCGCAGCATTAATGTTCCTATGTTTCTTGGAATCATGCATCACATGACTACCAAGCTTTCGGTGGTTGACCATCGTACCTTATCTCACTGCCTAATCAACACTGAAACTATTCAATGTAAAGCCGTGCCCTGACGAACACACTCAAGTCTCATCTGATACTAGTGCTACACTTAATGAAGGCAAATATTTGGAACTGTATATGATTCCTGCTTCCGCATTATCTAATGCTTATGACACATTCAATTTTTGAATGGAATTCTGAGCTGAACAGTGATTTTTCATCTCAATATAAACACCATATCGCTACTCACTGACTTTTTATTTGGTTTAAAAGAGATTTTTTAAATTGAAGTGTTAAATTTCTATAGGAAACGAATATTTCCTAACAAGTATTAGGTTGGTGCATGTTAGTAAAGTTTTTGTTTTGCATATTGGTATTCCGGTTGATATGGGTTAATTCATCTATTGTAATTTTTAATTAATAGTTCGCTATTGCTATTTGAGTTTACATATTGCCACTTTGTGGTTTGGAGGTAGTGAGTAGAGCTATGAACGCTAGAAAATGGAGTGCTAAGTGGAGAAATGGGAACATTTTCGACATATTCTTCTATTTGACTTCTACAGAAGGCGACAGCAACGGAGGCAGCCAGATGCATTTGCGCCATGAATGAAGAAATGCCACTGGACAGAGTACGACAAGAAAATGGTTTTCCCCTTTTGAGGAGGCTCGTTTCAACATTGGTGACTCTCCACGTTCAGGAAGACTTTCAGTCTTTGATGAACATCGATCCCATTAATCCACGTCAGTGTACTCGAGAACGGGCAAATGCAATGAACTGTAATGATTCCATTATCGTGAGACATTTGCGTGCAATGGGGAAGATTCAAAAATCGAGGGTATGCGTACCGCATGTTCTAAGCCAAAATTACACAAATCAGACCGAGCGAGATGGCGCAGTGGTTAGCACACTGGACTCGCATTCCGGAGGACGACGGTTCAAACACGCGTCCGGCCATCTTGATTTAGGTTTTCTGTGATTTCCCTAAATCGCTCCAGAAAAATGCCGGGATGGTTCCTTTGAAAGGGCACAGCCGACTTCCTTCCCTATCCTTCCCTGATCCGATGATACCGATGACCTCGCTGTTTGGTCTCTTCCCCCAAAAAACCCAACCCAACACAAATCAGCGGTTGACCATATGTGAATCTCTGCTTGTTGATTAGCAATTGGCTCGTGAACAACACTGACCATTCCAATCGTGCTTCTTTACTGATAACGAGAAATGGTGTGTGTATGCTAACACACGGAAAAGAAAGAGATGGTTGAGTCCGAACAAAGCAACAACTCCTTGTACAACGACCAGCGCGCATCCACAAAAGATAAGTGTTATGCAGCTGGTGGAACAGCAACGGTGTAGTGTACTACGAATTGCTTGCCTGAGATCCAACCATCACTGATGACGCCATCCACGAACAACGACGAGGAAGACTGCTTGAAAAGATGCTACTCCACGATAACGTCCGGCCATATTCTGCGAGACTGACAAAAAACGGCTATACAGGAGCTAGATTGGGAGCTCGTTCTGCACTCATCTTATTCACCTTATCTTGCGCCGTCAGATTTTCACCTTTTCCGCTCTCTATGGAACAACCTTCAAGGAACTTTCTTTCTGGATGAAAATGTGCTGCGAACAGGGCTCGATGGCTTCTTCGCCTCGAAGTCACGTGATTTCTACAATCAAGGAATCGAAAAGCTACCGCAGCGTTGGCAGACTGTTGTAATAGTGAAGGAGAATGTATTATTGATGGCTAAGGTTTTTTATTATGTGTATTTATTGAGTTTATTAAACTTAAGGCAAAATACTACGAATTTCTGCACCAACCCGATAAATTTCAATTTTGTACTCACTTCACTGTCACTGTAAACTTTTCAAGAGGAGAAATGGAGTTATGCGTATTCGTGTGATAATGTTGCAAATGAGTTCAAAAAATTGACAACGCCTTCTTCGTCTGGTCGCAGTTTTTCATATACCGAGCTGAAGGCACCGGATTACATCGTTGTTGCAACACAGGATGCACGCTCACTTCCCAGGTCGAGCTGTTTCTTTTCGTAAAAATAATGGAGTTCAATGAGGTGCTAACAGCCGCATTATCCTTCTTATTGCTCTCTTGCATGTAGCTCGTCTGCAGTATTTCCTTTGCGCCTGTCATCTCCATAGACAAGGCCGCCCGTTTTTTTCTACCGGCCGGCAGAAACACCGGTCCTGCAAAAATTCTTGTCGTGGACAAGAGCCCAGTGGTTCCTCTGGCGAGCTGGCGCTGGTCAGCTACAAAGGTGGAGGAACAGCGGAGCGCTCTCGGTCTCTGCCTGATGTCACCCACTGAGCTCACAGCAGGCGCGCAGCGCCGCCCTTCCATGGGTTGCGACTCGCCCCCATAGGCAAAGCAACCTTGTCGAGACTACTGGTCATTATATGAGAGGAGACAATGCCGCTAATTCTTTGCAACTGATCGAGGCTGCCTTACTCCAGGATATTAAGCAGCTGTGTGCAGGAAATGAAGTCAAGCAGCGCTGCGGGACAAAGTCCCTGCGTTCGAAACCGAGACCACGAGCACGTCAACGGACCTACAGCCGCACCGTACCGTGGTAGACTTGGGGAGACCTTGGTGTCGCATGAAGTTTCTTTGAGAAAGCCAGTGCAACCAGTTTAGATACTTATCACCAGCTGAGGTGCCCCCAGGACCACCCCCACACCCTGCCATCACTACTCTCAGCCCCAATTAGTATCTTACAGTGGGCGATGGATTCCCTTGCCAGTTCAACTACTCATGGCTGAATACAAAAGTGTTGAACCCCAACTCATGCTTTTGTTTGTTGATTCACAGTTTGTGGAAAAAGTTTTCGGACTTATTGTTTAAACTACACTAGCGGAAAAAGAAACAAAAAATAATAAATGAGAAATAATGAAATTTGGGGAACACATTTGTCTAGGTAACATATTTAAGACAGTAACATTGCAAGATCACAGGTTAATCTAAGGACGAGGTAAGCCATAGCAAATGTGAAACGCTGGTACATTAATAATCAGTGTAGCTACTAAAATACTGAATGCAAGCATGCAAACGTGCATACATTGTGTCGTAAAGATGACTGATGTCAGTTTGTGGGATGCTGTTCCATGCCTGTTGCACTTGGTTGAATAATACATGGGCAGTTAATGCTACTTGCCAACGACACAAGAGTTGTCCTTCGATTAAGTACCATATGTGCTTGATTGGACACAGATCTGGTGATAGAGCAGGCCTAGGCAACATGTCGACACCCTGTACAGCATATTGGGCTATACTAGCGCTATGGGGATGTTATCCTGTTGGAAAACACACCCTGAAATGCTGTTCATGAATGACAGCATACCAGATTGGCGCACTAATTTGAAGTCAGGGTGCATGAGATAACCAGGAGAGTGCGCCTGCTGTTGTACGAAATCGCACTCCAGGTGTTGGTCCAGTGTGCACGAAGACAGGTTGATTCTAGGCCCTCAACTCCTTCAAACCAACACACGGCCATCACTGGCACCGAGGCACAACCTGCTTTCATTCGAAAACACAACAGTCCACCACAGTCCCCTCCAAAGATTTCTCGCTTAACACCACTGAAGTCGCAAATGGCGTTGGTTTGGGGTCAGTGGAATGCACGCTACAGGGCGTCTGGCTCGAATCCGTCCTTTCAGTATCCTATTTGCAACAGTCCGTTATGACACTTTGGAAGCAGTGAGGAGACGAATCTCGGGGAGAACCATGAAGGGCCGCGCGGTTGGAGGCGCCTTGTCACTAATCGGGCGGACCCTCACCCCGGAGGTTCATCTACATCTACATCCATACACCGCAAGCCTCCTGACGGTGTGTGGCGGAGGGTACTTTGAGTACCTCTATCGGTTCTCCCTTCTATTCCAGTCTCGTACTGTTCGTGGAAAGAAAGATTGTCCGTATGCCCCTTGTGTGGCCTCTGATCCCTCTGATTTTATCCTCATGGTCTTTTCGCGACATATACGTAGGAGAGAGCAATATACTGCTTGACTCCTCGGTGAAGGTATGTTCTCGAAACTTCAACAAAAGCCCGTACCGACCGACTGAGCGTCTCTCCTGCAGAGTCTTCCATTGGAGTTTGTCTATCATCTCCGTAACGCTTTCGCGATTACTAAATGATCCTGTAACGGAGCGCGCTGCTCTACCTTCGATCTTGTCTATCTCTTCTATCAACCCTGTCTGGTACGGGTCCCACACTTGTGAACAGTACTCAAGCAGTGGGGGAACAAGCCTACTGTAACCTACTTCCTTTGTTTTCGGATTGCATTTCCTTAGTATTCTTCCAATGAATCTTAGTCTCGCATCTGCTTTACCGAAGATCAACTTTATATGATGATTGTATTTTAATCATTCGTCACACATCCCCGGTAAGGGACTACAAGTCCCACTGCCACACCTTCACCTGCCCATGTTAGGCAAAATTTTTCTGCCTGACTCATGTAGTACTATCACCGTCAGAGGGTGGTACGGGACTACAAGTCCCACCGCCACACCTCCAAAGTGAATTGCAGTGACGCAGTCACTTCCCTGTGGAAATTTACTGCCTCACCGACACAGTTAGACCGCAATAGACCGGTGATGCTGTAATGTAACTTATCACCCCGGACTAAAAAAAAAAAAAAAAAAAAAAAAAACAATCCTAATGTCTACTCCCAGATAATTTATGGGATTAACTGCTTCCAGCTGCTGACCTGCTATTTTGTAGCTAAATGATAAGGGATCTATCTTTCTATGTATTCGCAGCACATTGCACTTGTCCACATTGAGATTTAATTGCCATTCCCTGCACCATGCGTCAATTCGCTGCAGATCCTCCTGCATTTCAGTACAATTTTCCATTGTTACAACCTCTCGATACACCACAGCATCATCTGCAAAAAGCCTCAGTGAACTTCCGATGTCATCCACAAGGTAATTTATGTATATTGTGAATAGCAACGGTCCTATGACACTCCCCTGCGGCACACCTGAAATCACTCTTACTTCGGAAGACTTCTCTCCATTTAGAATGACATGCAGCGCTCTGCTATCTAGGAACTATTCAGTCCAATCACACAGTTGGTCTGATAGTCCATATGCTCTCACTTTGTTCATTAAACGACTGTGGGGAACTGTATCGAACGCCTTGCGGCGTTCCTCCCTCTGGCATTGGTGTGAGTGTTGTCCTTAGCGTTAAGTTAGTTTAAGTAGTGTGTAAGTCTAGGGACCGATGACCTCAGCAGTTTGGTCTCTTAAGAATTAACACACATTTGAACATTTTTTGAGACCCATGAAGGACTTTCTCAGACCGTGACAGGCACATCCCCATCTCTACACCTTGGGTGGCACAGCAGCACAACTCCTGTGATACCTGACTGTTGCATCAGTGCGGCGGGGCTACAGTCGAGAAGAAATGTGAGATATAGCATGGTTCTAACACCAATAACGGTAGTGTTGTGTGGTGTGGTGCTGTGCAGTGTACTGTTGTGGCAGTGTAGTCCCGAATTACAACTTACAAAACTTGTGATGTACCAATGCAGCAAGGGTGATAGAATAGTACTGTCTGCCTTCTGTATTACGGATCAACATATCTGTGCTCCAGATCGTCAAATGGCAGTATGCAAACTTTTTTTAAATTATTATTGCTGTTATTACTAGTTATTCTATGTATATTACATCATGTTACATTATTATGTGCTTTATTCATGACAATTCATGTGCAACATTCTCTTCGTTGTTTTATGTAGGCAACAGGTAGCAAATAAATAAACAAATAAATAGATAAATCACACTGTGGTGCCAACTGCTGCACTAATTGCTGCTGCAGGTGCAGTACAATGCGCCAGTGCCATACGCCTAACAAGATGGTCTTGCCTGTCGGTAGTGCAACGTGACCGTCCGAAGCCCGGTCTTCTCGTGACGGTACATTATAGTGACCACCGCTGCTAGCAATCATGCACAATGGCTACATTCTTGCCAAGTGTTTCTGCAACATAGCAGACGGAACATCCAGCTTTTCGTAGCCTTATTACAAGACCTCGTTCAAAGTCGGTATGGTATTGATAACGACATATTTACGGCCGTAAAGGTGTTATTCATTAACATCAACTCTCCACGTCCAATCTGAAGGGCAACTAGCGCTCTTGACCGTTACAGCGTGTATTTGCATCATCACAGTGCCGCTGCTAGCGCGACTCTTATGCTATTGGCGTGAAATTGGAGTAGCCATCCTCTTTCAGATGTAGCAACACGAATACCAACTTTCGTTTATATCGCACACCTACACTGTTCTGTCAAGCTTCACTGGGGCAGTTCTGACGATATCCTTGTCTCTGATGACCATTCGCCGTCGAAGATAACATACTGGGTGGATTCTATTACTCAGGAAGTCTTCGAGCTATTCACATATCTGTGAACTTATTCCACATGCTCGTACCTTCGTTAACAATCTGCAATGGGGCACAGTGTCGAACGCTTTCCAGAAATCTAGAAATATGTAATCAGTCTGTTGCCCTTCGTCCATAGTTTACTGTACATTAACTGAGAAAAGGGGAAGCTGAGTTTTGCACAAGGAATGCTTTCGAAATCCATCCTGATACGTGGACATAGGCGTCTCAATCTCAAGAAAATTTATTATTGTCATTTTTTTCTGTTTCTCGACGTTGCTTAGTTGCTTTATAACTCTGAGAGGTACATTCCGTCTATGCAACTAACTGAAGGCAGTTTGTTTATAGTCATACGCGTTTCGCTTCTTTTATTTGCGAATTACTTTCAGTGACCTGAAATACATGTTTGTTTTTATGTATATGATGAAGGTATTACATGATACTTACAATACATTACAATGTTACATATTGTCATGTCTTTCTCTTGCTTTTTGGGTAGTATCAACTTTTTTTAGCACAAATTGCGAGATGTAAAATTATCATTCGGCCTTATTTACTATTAACGGCACTGTTAGCCCATGTGTGTGGGCCTGGAGCTGTATTCATTTGTCTCCACGCTCCAGTTGGCCGATTTCCGGCGTTCTTTCACCCAAATTTGATTCAACGCGTCACGAACATTACTTGCACTTCACATTTTGTGTAACATGCGTGCGTTTTCAGTGTACAGTGTGGCCAGCTGTCGCTGTGTGTTTATTGTTCGTCGTTTGTTTGAGTTGTGTGTGCGGTTTGATATTATTATTTGTTTTGTGTTGTGTGTATGTGTGTGTTTTGGTGTGTGTAAATTTATCTTTCTCTATGAGAGTGTCTCTTTTATGGATGTGTGTGTGTGTGTGTGTGTGTGTGTGTGTGTGTGTGCGTGTGTGTGTGTGTGTGAGAGAGAGAGAGAGAGAGAGAGAGAGAGAGAGAGAGAGAGAGAGAGAGAGAGAGGGGGGGGGGTATGGTTTGGATCTTTGTTTGTCATTGTTTTAGTCGCTAACATGATCAGAGAGTTATTGCTTATAAGGTTGTGGTGAATGAGTACCTCCTTTTCATTGCAATGGCTCTTTGTATATGAAAGTTTTCTTGTAATGTCAGGAGTTTCTTGTTGTGATTATTCACTCTAACAACTGTCATGTCATGTTCCATGTTGGATGGTTCGTGTCCATGTTTTGTCCGGTGTTCGGCGAAGGCAGAATGGTGGCTTTCGTATTTCCAACTTCTTACATGTTCTTTATATCTAGTTTTGAAATTACCTGTCATCCCCAGATATACTGATTTACATTCTTGGCACACTAACTGGCGTGTACCTACTCCTCGGTATCTATCTGGTTTGTCTGTTCTTGTAAATGTGACTGGAGTGTGTTTCTCGTACTAACTGGCATGTACCTACTCCTCGGTATCTATTTGGTTTGTCTGTTCTTGTAAATGTGACTGGAGTGTGTTTCTTGCTCTGTAATCAATGTATAATCCCTGTTTCTGTAATATATTTGCTATCTCGTGTGTTGCTTAGTATTTGTATGTTAAACTGTAACATTTTTTCTGTTATTCATGTAATGAGTGTTACTATTTTGTATTTCCGTGTGAGCTGTAGTGTCTGTGAGGTTCTTTGATGTTTGTGTTCACTGCTTGCTTTCATTTTTATTTAGTTGTGATTTAATTTTTTGGGAGTTTCTGTACTATATGGGTACTGCAACCATGGTTTGTGGCTATGACTTGTATTGTTTTTATTTTTCTCATAGTTATCTTGTTTAACATGCATCGTAGGCTGCTAATTTTTGATTCTGTGGGTGATCGGATGAAGAATGTACAATTGTGTGTGTGACTGCTGGCTTTCTGAAGATGTCAAATGTGTGGCTCATACGCTGTGTCTTCTTCAGTGTCACAACAGCCGAGTGCTTGCCTCCTCCTTTTCTTTCTTGCTTCTTTTGTCATTTGCTGGGCAGCTAACTCTGCTTCATGTACACGTGAAGCTCATCCAGTTCCCACAGTCCTTTGGGTGTGTTCTGTCCAAATGTTACCCCTAACTTCTCCAGAACCTTAAGTCTTCCATACTTCCCATCATTAAAAGTTGTTACAGCATCAGACACTGCTAACGTTAGAGTCATAATACCAACAAATAAATTTTTAGGCACATGGCACCACACAACATTATTGAAAGACTCATTCACATTCTGGGTCTTCCCACGTAAACACTTCTTTAGTAGCTCAGGACTTGCCAGATCTCTGTAAATAGGTTTGATTGCCTCCATTACTGCCAAAGGAAGAGAATGTTTATGTGTAAATTCATGCAGGGTGCCAGAAAATTCAACTTGCCCATATTTACACCAAGTGTTTGGTGGAGGTGGACACAAAGCATGACATGGCTTTTCATCGGTTGATATACGATGAAAGTGCTCCACACAGCTTTTTCCATCTTCTCTAAACTGTCTCAGTTATCTCTAATGGCCTTCCCATAATATTCCTGTAATTCATCAATTACTTTGTCCGTTAGTCTTCCAGCACATTTTATTGTCTTGCTGTCATACTTTTAACGAAAACTAGTATAAGAAACAAAGGACTGATGTGTTTATTCGTAATGTCAACTTCTGAGACGTAGAAGTAGGCACAAAGCAAAGAAATTCACAGCCTTCTAGACCGTTAGTTCCCAAGATATGACTGCTCAACAGCGGCAGTATATGCGTAGCCGCGAAATGTGACAGTCACACGTTAACATTCAAAATATTATTTGAAGGTCTCACAATTGTCTGATTTTAATGTATTATATACCAAAATGTTCAGGAAAGTCCAAAGTACGTTATGGAGTAGAAAACAGAAAATGTCAAATTTCAACGAATTTCACGTACAATGTCCCCTTAAACAAAATGGCGTTTCCAAAACTTTTATTTGGAAACTTTGTGGAACAGACTTGATAATGAAAGGTCACTCGTTTTTGGAATCTTACGCGATCAGCAGCCAGCTGCGAAGTATTTAGAGCTGAGAGTCGCACCTGCGGATCTCTGCAGCGCCGCAGTCGGCCTAATACAGGTCGTGAATGCGTAGGAGGCGGACACGTGGAAGCCGGCCGGGCGATCCTTAAGAGTTAACGAGCGGCGGCCGCTGCGTTGCGGTCAGCCGTCTGCGGCGCGCATTATACGGCCGTCCGTCTAGGCGCCACTCGTAATATGTTGACCACGAAAGGGAAAGCGGGACTCGTCCCCACGTACGGTAGCCGTCTGCCAGGCAATAATCTGCTCCGTCCGTCTAGTGATCTAATTTACTACGAGGGCGTCTCACTTCATGTGCAGCTCACCCTTTAACGTAGCTGACGTGTCAAACAGAAGTAAAATAAGTTACGCCAGCTTTTTCGTAAAGCTTCGGTATGCTTCGGTCTATAGTGGAATCGCCATTACAACAGATATGTGTTGAAGTTGTGGTCTTCAGTCCTGAGACTGGTTTGATGCAGCTCTCCATGCTACTCTATCCTGTGCAAGCTGCTTCATCTCCCAATACCTACTGCAACCTACATCCTTCTGAATCTGTTTAGTGTATTCATCTCTTGGTCTCCCTCTACGATTTTCACACTCCACGCTGCCCTCCAATACTAAATTGGTGATCCCTTGATGCCACAGAACATGTCCTACCAACCAATCCCTTCTTCTAGTCAAGTTGTGCCACCAACTCCTCTCCAATTCTATTCAATACCTTCTCATTAGTTATGTGATCTACCCATCTAATCTTCAGCATTCTTCTGTAGCACCACACTTCGAAACCTTCTATACTCTTCTTGTCCAAACTATTTATCTTCCATGTTTCACTTCCATACATGGCTACACTCTATACAAACACTTTCAGAAACAACTTACTGACACTTAAATCTATACTCGATGTTAACAAATTTCTCTTCTTCAGAAATGCTTTCCTTGCCATTGCCAGTCTACATTTTATATCCTCTCTACTTCGACCATAATCAGTTATTTTGCTCCCCAAATAGCAAAAATCCTTCACTACTTTAAGAGTCTAATACCCTAATCTAATTCCCTCTGCATCACCCGAGTTGACTACATTCAATTATCCACGTTTTGCTTTTGTTGATGTTCATCTTATGTCCTCCTTTCAAGACACTGTCCATTCCGTTCAACTGCTCTTCCAAGTCCTTTGCTATCCCTGACAGAATTACAATATCATCGGCGAATCTTAAAGTTCTTATTTCTTCTCCGTCGATTTTAATACCTACTCCAAATTTTTCTTTTGTTTCCTTTATTGCTTGCTCAATATACAGATTGAATAACATCGGGGACAGGCTACAACCCTATCTCACTCCCTTCCCAACCACTGCTTCCCTTTCATGCCCTCGACTCTTATAACTGCCATCTGGTTTCTGTACAAATTGTAAATAGCCTTTCGCTCCCTGTATTTCACCCCTGCTACCTTCAGAATTTGAAAGAGAGTATTCCAACATTGTCAAAAGTTTTCTCTAAGTCTACAAATGCAAGGAACGTAGTTTTGCCTTTTCTTAATCTAGCTTCTAAGATAAGCCGTAGGGTCAGTATTGCCTCACATGTTCCAATATTTCTACGGAATCCAAACTGATCTTCCCCGAGGTCAGCTTCTACCAGTCTTTCCATTCGTCTGTACAGAATTCGCGTAAGTATTTTGCAGCCGTAACTTATTAAACTGATAGTTCGCTAATTTTCACATCTGTGAACACTTCCTTTCTTTGGGATTGGAATTAATATATTCTTCTTGAAGACTGAGGGTATTTCGCCTGTCTCATACATCTTGCTCACCAGAGAGTTTTGTCAGAACTGGCTCTCCCAAGGCTGTCAGTAGTTCTAATGGAATGTTGTCTACTCCCGGGGCCTTGTTTCGACTCAGGTCTTTCAGTGCTCTGTCAAACTCTTCATGCAGTATCATATCACCTATTTCATCTTCATCTATATTCTCTTCCCCTTCTATAATATTGTCCTCAAGAACATCGTCCTTATATAGACCCTCTATATACTCCTTCAACCTTTCTGCTTTCCCATCTTTGCTTAGAACTGGGTTTCCATCTGAGCTCTTGATATTCATACAAGTGGTTCTCTTTTCTTCAAAGATCTCTCTAATTTTCCTGTAGGCAGTATCTATCTTACCCCTAGTGAGATAAGCCTCTACATCCTTACATTTGTCCTCTAGCCATGCCTGCTTACCCATTTTCACTTCCTGTTGATATCATTTATGTGACGTTTGTATTTCTTTTTTCCTGCTTCATTTACTGCATTTTTATATTTTCTCCTTTCATTAGTTAAATTCAATATATCTTCTGTCACCCAAGGATTTCTACAAGCCCTCATATTTTTACCTACTTGATCCTCTGCTGCCTTCACTACTTCATCCCTCAAAGCTATCTATTCTTCTTCTACTGTATTTCTTTCCCCCATTCTTGTCAATTATTCCATTACGCTCTCCCTGAAACTCTGTACAACCTCTGGTTTAGTCAGTTCATCCAGGTTCCATCTCCATAAATTCCCACATTTTTGCAGTTTCTTCAGTTTTAATCTACAGTTCATGGCCAATAGATTGTGGTTAGAGTCCACATCTGCCCCTGGAAATGACTTACAATTTAAAACCTGGTTCCTAAATCTCTGTCTTACCATAATATAGTCTATCTGAAACCTGTCGGTATCTCCAGGGTTCTTCCATGTATACAACCTTCTTTTATTTTTCTTGAACCAAGTGTTAGCTATGATTAAGTTATGTTCTGTGGAAAATTCTACCAGGCGGCTTCCTCTTTCATTTCTGACCCCCAATCCATATTCACCTACTAAGTTTCCTTCTCTCCCTTTTCCTACTGATGAATTCCAGTCACCCATGACTATTAAATTTTCGTCTCCCTTCACTACCTGAATAATTTCTTTTATTTCATCATACATTTCATCAATTTCTTCTTCATCTGCAGAGCTAGTTGGCATATAAACTTGTACTACTGTAGTAGGTGTGGGCTTCGTATCTATCTTGGCCACGATAATGCGTTCACTATGCTGTTTGTAGTAGCTTACCCGCTCTCCTATTTTTTTTATTCATTATTAAACCTACTCCTGCATTACCCCTATTTGATTTTGTATTTATAACCCTGTATTCACCTGACCAAAAGTCTTGTTGCTCCTGCCACCGAACTTCGCTAATTCCCACTATATCTAACTTTAGGTCCATTTCCCTTTTTTAAATTTTCTAACCTACCTGCCCAATTAAGGGATCTGAAATTCGACCCTCCGATCCGTAGACCACCAGTTTTCTTCCTCCTGATAACAACAGATATGTATGGTGTTCAAATAAAAGTGCCACACATTCTCAAAGGAGGCAGTACTGGTTGAAAACTATAAAAATGATCCTCTGGAAAATGGTTCAAATGCCTCTGAGCACTATGGGACTTAACTTCTGAGGTCAACAGTTCCCTAGAACTTAGAACTACTTAAACCTAACTAACCTAAGGACATCACACACATCCATGCCCGAGGCAGGATTCGAACCTGCGACCGTAGCGGTCGCGCGGTTCCAGACTACAGCGCCTAAAACCGCACTTCCACGCCGGCCGGCAGATCCTCTAGAAAAATATTTGCAGGACTATGGGCCATTATGTTCTATGATATCCACATATCCTTTGAAATTTTCGTACTTCCACTAAAATAACAGCAGACCGTCAGGGTTTTGCACGCAGCTGATTTTGAATTAGCTTCCCGGTGAACTAGAGGCCTGAAATTTTCAACATAGCTCTGAAGCTGATGACAATGCAATATAAATTCGCTCTCCTGTCTGGAGTTTGGCGGAGGGTACTTTATTTTTCTGTCTGTGTGACGTTCATTACACATTTATTTTAATCTAACAACCAGATGAAGATCGTTGTTGGCCCTTTCACCCAATGTGAGGTAACGGGCGAGTTGTGGCGCCCTGGAAATATTGTAGGTTCGGAATTGGGGCGGCCGCACAGGAAGCTCGTCAAAGCCGGGGCCCAGCATCAAATAGGTTGTGGCAAACGTTATCCAGACAACATGGGTAGCCCCAGCGCGTGGTCCAACCGCGTGGCTGGAAATTCCGCTGTGACGAGGACGGTGCTTTGTGTCGATGAAGGAGATGTCTATCCCGGGAGTGACAAAGATGGCGGACTTTGTGAAGCCTTAATGGCAGACATTTCACAGTTCGTATAGAAATTAACAGTATCCAGATGAATCATGATACCTCAAAAAGAAACATGTACATTACTATTATTTGCACGACGATTCTGATGGTGTAATCACATTTCCAATATCTTTATTAGTTTAAAGTTTAGTATCTGACGGTAAATTATACAAGAATCACCCAGCAACGAATTTCCAAAATATAAACGCTTCATCCGATTTGGTCGATCGCCGTGCCTTTAAAAAGCTGTTAGTGTAAACCTAAATTTGTATAAATTACAGGCATGTAACTTGAATAGTACATGAGTTATTAGAGGTCAAAGTGGCCGATTACTATCGATCGCGTCAGGCCATATGTACTCCACAGTTACACAAAAAAACGGTAGCAACATGCTTATAAATATATTTATTCTTCTATGTCGTTGTTAATATCCGATATATGCTATTCGTGAAGAAACTGGTCAATTATTTACTGTGTTTTAGAAAGCCAAGAGACATTAGGGTCCCGGTCTACCTTTTGCTTTTCTTTTGACATATGTTTATTTAATTGTTTATGTATTTAATTATGTGTGTTAGAGCGTGTTTATGGTCCAGCTGTAGGAATATTTATTTGATTTCAAGTATTTGAAAGTAAATTCAGTATTTCGAATATGTTTCATTACGTTATTTAGAGTACGTTGGATTTAAGACATGGTGCGAGCGCTCTAGCCAATCAAAGCGTTCGTGAATGGAGAGACTGTATGGAAGTGGGGAGGAGCTTCGTTTACGGAGAGGACACGAGGCAGTTTTGGAGAGGACGGCTCAGGAGACGGAGCGCCGGCGACGGTAGGGCGCGGCGGACGCGCGGTTGGCGGCAAGACTTGGACAGTGGAGCAGTTTGCGCGTGGTCGCGGGAGATAGAAAAACTTTGGAGTGCCGACTTGTGCACTTGTGAGATTTCCGTGGCTTTTACAGTGAAGACGTAGTGTGCGTTTAGAAGTGAATATCTCGCTAGCTATGTTGTTGTTCATAACCAATTATGTGCAGTTGGAATCTATTGTTTCCCTGTTATTCAACTTATATTTTATTTAATTGCTGGACCATCGACACCAATAAGTGTTTTGCAGAAATATACGGCATTCTCAAAAGTACGTCTGCTATCGTACTCATCATTTAAAGTCGTTAAAATAGTACCTGCAGATTTTATTTAATTGCAATCTTTCATTTATAAATTTTTATATTAATTCGCAATTGCCAAGTGATAGAAACCTTCGACCATTCGTTTCAGCAGTGTATTCATACTGTATACTGCAGACTCAGCAGTATTGGCTTCTAATGCGGCAACTACGTATCCCAGCCCCTAGCAACGAAACCAGCCAAAACTTTTAATATTCCAACGTCGAGTCAGAGGGTGCGTAATTATTTCGAAAGCCCGCAAGAGGCCAGGCAGCCTTCTGACCGAACACGCTGAGCTTCCGCGCGGGCACCACTTGGCTACCCTTGCACGACTCCCGGCCGCACTCGAACTTTCATACGCCGTCAACCTTGCGTCTACGACCTGAGCTCGTACATCCATTATGTATATTCCCGTACAGATTAGACATTCTACTTGAAAGTTGCTTGCACGGTATTGGCAGATGAATACAATATTGCAGGCACTTTAATGTATTTCACAATGGCTGTAGTCGTTGGAGTGCCTGTTTCTTTGGACATGCATGAGCGTCCAAAGTACCTTTTCATCGTAATCAGAACACAGGCACTGCAATATCGAGTGCAGTATTAACATACTTTCATGGTGTGTCCCGGAGAGTAGTTTGCGTACGTCCACCTATTTCCCCCTATTTCTGCTCCAGTCGCCAATGTTTCACGGTAAGAACAATTGCTGGTTAGCCTCTGTACGACCAAGAAACTCTCTAATTTTTACCTACACGGTCTTTTCGCGATAGAATATATACATAATAGGAAGCGATATACTAGCTCGTACGTGCCTGCTCAGGCCCGATACAGGCCAGACGTGTTAGACATAGCCCTCAAAAGGGTACCGCATGCACACACAACCTTCTGGTTGAAAACGATCTGGCCTCAGACCACATGCCTGTAATACTACACACGGAAGAAACACTGCGGGACACAGAACCACGCAGAATACTGAACTACAAGCGCGCGAATCGGACCCTGTCCAAGGAAGTGCTTGATATTCGTATTGCGGACACCCACGAAATTAACAACACGCAACAAATTGATGAGGCGGTGGAAATTACTGCAGTCCAACACGCGATGACTGATGCCATTCCACCCACGACACCAAAACAACACTCGACGGCCATGCCCCAGGAAATCCTGGGCCTTATCTCAATGAGGAACCGCCTCAGGAGATACTGGCAGCGTACTAGCTGCCCGTTCTATAAACTGCACAACAGACTCCAAGGTACAACACGGGACAAAATGGAAACATTTCGAAAGGAACAATGGGGGCAGAAACTCGCAGCGCCAGATACCACACGTCCTACCGTCTGGAAACTAGCCAGACACTTCACCATGGAGAAACATTACATTCCCGCTCTACAAGGACCAAACGGCCCAGCTTACTCCGCGACGGAGAATGCAGAACTTATGGCCACAACACGTGCGGCGTCTTTCATGCCGAATCTGGCTCCTTCAGATCCAGTATTCACACTTGAAACTGACCAGGAGGTTACACGACTTGTAGCCCAGCCCTCGCGCGAATAAATCAGACGGACTAGTACAAACGAAATTACTTGGGCTATCAAGTATACCACTGCTACCAAAGCCCCTGGGCCTGATGGCATTCGCGTTCTCCTGGAGTTCAAGGATAGAGCCGTAGAATACCTTGCAAACATAACGAATGCCATCTTCAAACACCAACACTTCCCTGACTTTTGCAAGGCGGCCGAGGTCCTGATGTTTAGGAAGCCAGGGAAAGACCACTCCCTCCCACAACATTACCGTCCCATCAGTCTGCTGTGTTCGATCAGCAAGATTGTTAAGAAGGTAATACTTAAACGCAGCATTAGGCACGGCATCGCCAACGATACACTAAGACCGGAGCATTTCGGCTTTGGGAATCACCACTCAACAGCACCACAACTCCTCCGCGTAGTCGAACATACAACAGACGGCTACAACACGAACAAAGCAACAGGGCCCGTGTTCCTGGACATCGAAAAAGCTTTCGACCTGGTCTTGCACAATGGCCTTATACGCAAACTAAGCGAAACTGGTTTCCCAGACGAACTCGTACGTCTCATACACTCGTATCTCACGAACAGATGTTTTAACACTGACGTGCTGGCCAAACAATCGACACAACACGGTATCCAAGCTGGAGTACCCCACGAAAGCATCATGGGGTACATCTTGCTCAACCTGTACATTACTGAGTTTCCAGCAACACAAAACACGTCGTTAGCCGCCTACGCGGATGACACAACCATCCTTGCGCGAGATTGGAAACCGTCGAACATTAATTCACGAATACACACGGCATTCAGAACTGCCGAGCCTTGGATGGAACGATGGCGTATTGAAGCAAACGTCGACAAGTGCGAAGCATTTCTGTTCAGACGCAGACGGAAACTACTGCGCAAACATCCACTGTCAACAGATATCACTACATATACGCCCAATATGTTTCCGAGAGAGAGTCAGATATCTCGGTGTCTGGCTGGACCGGAAACTTACATGGGGGGACCACACTGAATACGTTGCCAACAGAGCACACGCGAGGCTCAGACAACTCTACCCAATGCTCAACAGGGAAAGTACACTGAATAGGAGGGTGTCGGGGTCCATATACTCGTACATGACGCAGCTCTCGTCCGGGGATACGCAGCTCCTACACGCCTGCGCCGCCTGTAGATCATGCAGAAAAAAGTGCTACGCATCACTAGCAACGCTCCACCGTGTACTTCACAAAGAATACCGCCTTGAAACCCTCAAGGCAGTATTCAAAAAACACGCCACACGACCATACAGGAACTCAAGACACTCGAACAATCCTTTCATCCTTACCTGGGAAACTATGATCACAATCATAGATGAAAGCTTAAGCAGCCAAAGACACTACTAGCTAGGGCATAATCACATATAGCAAGCTAACGTACACCAACAAGCGACAACGTCGCCAAGTCCCTTCATATCAGCAACGTTGACTGTATATGTCAGCTGCTATTAAAGCCGACAAACAGGTTACAGCAAGGAAACCGACAAGCTCGCACACTGACGCACAAGCAAACCGCCAACATTACCCTATACTGTGAATCTGATATATGACCTATCGGACACAAAACGATGATGAATCTTACTCTTACAGGTATGCTGACGCTGACCGAGAAATCAGCACCGGCAGCCAGAGGCAGCCGCCGAGTAACAGCACCGCACAACGTCAAAGGTATCGACCTGCATGATACCTACTACTAACAAAGCCTACCCTTGCAAGATCTGTCGCAAGCAGCAAGAAAACTGCTGCTGCCCTTACAACCCGACCCAACTACCGCAGAGGTTTTTTTCCCCTTGGCTGTTTCCTTGGCACTTTTTTCCCTCTGCCCTTCAAACTGTTTTCCCTTGGCTATTTCCTTGGCACTTCTGTCCCTCTGCCGTTCAAACCGCTACCCTTCGTTCAACCATCGACCCAACCTATCTCTAGATCAGCGCGTATTAATGGTTAACCTTAAGCAGACGGCCGGCCGGAGTGGCCGAGCGGTTCTAGGCGCTACTGTCTGGAACCGTGCGACCGCTACGGTCGCAGGTTCGAATCCTGCCTCGGGCATGGATGTGTGTGATGTCCTTAGGTTAGTTAGGTTTAAGTAGTTCTAAGTTCTAGGGGACTGATGACCTCAGAAGTTAAGTCCCATAGTGCTGAGAGCCATTTGAACCATTTTTTGACAGGGCGATACTACAACAGAAATATGGCAACATAATAAGAAACAATAGTACAGGGAGATTCAAAAAGAATACCACAACTTTAGGAATTTAAAACTCTGCAACGACAAAAGGCAGAGCTAAGCACTATCTGTCGGCGAATTAAGGGAGCTATAAAGTTTCATTTAGTTGTACATTTGTTCGCTTGAGGCGCTGTTGACTAGGCGTCAGCGTCAGTTGATGCTAAGATGGCGACCGCTCAACAGAAAGCTTTTTGTGTTATTAAGTACGGCAGAAGTGAATCGACGACAGTTGTTCAGCGCGCATTTCGAACGAAGTATGGTGTTAAACCTCCTGATAGGTGGTGTATTAAACGTTGGTATAAACAGTTTACAGAGAATGGGTGTTTGTGCAAAGGGAAAAGTTCTGGACGGCCGAGAACGAGTGATGAAAATGTAGCACGCATCCAGCAAGCATTTGTTCGCAGCCCAGGAAAATCGACTCGCAGAGCTAGCAGAGAGCTGCAAATTCCACAATCAACTGTATGGAGAGTCCTACGAAAAAGTTTAGTTATGAAACCTGAACGTCAACTACCCGAGGCGATGGATCGGCCGCCAGGCAGCCCGTGACAGAGCACTTCATCACTGGCCTCCAAGAAGCCCTGATCTTACCCCCTGCGATTTTTTCTTATGGGGGTATGTTAAGGATATGGTATTTCGGCCACCTCTCCCAGCCACCATTGATGATTTGAAACGAGAAATAACAGCAGCTATCCAAACTGTTACGCCTGATATGCTACAGAGAGTGTGGAACGAGTTGGAGTATCGGGTTGATATTGCTCGAGTGTCTGGAGGGGGCCATATTGAACATCTCTGAACTTGTTTTTGAGTGAAAAAAAACCTTTTTAAATACTCTTTGTAACGATGTATAACAGAAGGTTATATTATGTTTCTTTCATTAAATACACATTTTTAAAGTTGTGGTATTCTTTTTGAATCACCCTGTATTTCACTTTCGCACAGTTGGATACATGACACTTGGTGTTCTATACCTCATACTATGGTGCCTAAACTGCGTTGTTGTTTCTTGGCAGTCTATGGTATTGTCTCTATGACAGTAATATAGCAGACACTCCATTAATTGTCCTAATTCGACTAAACAGCTAAGCTGGAATGGAACTTGTAGAACTGTGCTCCGTTGCGTAACTGCAGGAGCTGTACTGATCTGGGTACAAACACGGAACTGAACTATATGACCGCTGGATCGGAGCTATTTGAGTGTCAGCGGCGCGTCGCGTTTTGTGCCTGTCGGCGGATGGACTTCAGTCTCCGCCAGAACAAGGCGGAAGAATGTAGTCCACGGTTGCCAGCGCTCCATCTGGCGATTGGTGGCACTATCGGCGGACTAGTACGATGCGCAATTAACGCGGCGCGGAAGCGGAAAGAGGTCCATGTTTGTGAGGGCCATCTGGGAGCTACTGCTCGGAACTGAGAGGCCTCTCGTGTTGTTTGTTGTGTACCTCCCCAAGCGCTATCAATGGAACGTCAGAAATGAAATCAAAAGAAAGGGGAAACAAATAAGTATTCTCCCCACAGCGATACCATTACAAGCCCATCATTACATAATTTCTGTGAAACACAGGAAGTTTTATAGATGATTAACAAATGTGAAAGAAGACTGGGTTTTGAGCTTTTACGTAAGCTGGTGTAATATAACATGCATAAATTTACTCCTTATTGTACGATTAAATTACCCCTGTCTTATCACCAGAATCCATTGCTATTGTCAAATATGCAGGCGTATCATTCATCTGAGATTTAAACATGACGAGCAGTAAAATTAAGCGTTAAGGAGGAGCGATGCCGTACTGGAAGTGACTACCTAATCAAGTAAATCCACACTAAGAGACGGTTGTTTACAAACATTTTATACACACTGTTCCACAGTACTTTCGTTATTCCAAGACTTGCTGAATGGGATTAACGTGAAAGATCCAGAGCAGAACTGGGTAACTGATCACAGTTGCTTTTAGTCAGTGTCAGTGAATCACAGACGTACCCAACAAATCTCTAATTAGTGATGGCATAGGAAAGACGCGAAGACATTAATTATAAAATTCTGAGATTTGCTATATTATTTGTCAATAAACATAATACAACAGCTTTTCCCAGACTTTTTTAACAGCCATAATACTAAAGTTAGAAGAACGTGGACTTATCTAGATGTATACCAAGCGTTTCTACTTTCCATGGTCTAACTGTGAATAGTATAGGAAAACAAGGAAACTATATTGTTCCTTCCCACTGATTATTCAGGGGCTGGAAAATTAGAAACGTACATAATAATGTACTTCGAGCGTTCTTTACGTTTAGGCATCAAAGGTTTTGTTGTGAAATGGAGAGTATAATTATTGAATGTACATACATTTCGGCTGGATCAGCTTTCTTGTTTGTTCGTTCCACGTGTTCATTTATGATAAGGACGGGTAGAGGGGAACTTTATTGGAACCTATCAAGGATCAATTTATTTGCCTGGAATACTGCACTAGATTTGATTGATAATCGCTTTAACACAGTTACAAAACTTCACAAGATGCGACATCGTCGCGAAAAAACACAGTGTCCCGTATATGTAATAAGTTTCCTTTAATTTACGTCTATGGTCACAATCTTTTCTGTTTAACAGATTACCGGTTTCGGTCTTTAATGACCATCATCAGATCTGTCTCATAAAAACAAAGTCCTAATGCACTGCAGCCATAGTGGCATTGTCAAATGTTAAATACGGAATCAGCACCAGTATCGTCAAATACATATAACTCACATCACTGACAAAACTGACAACATGATTCGTGCATGTGATGTGAGTTATATCTATTTGACGATGCTGGTGCCGATTCCACATTTAACATTTGACAATGCCACTATGGCTGCAGTGCATTAGGACGTTGATTTTATGAGACAGATCTGACGATGGTCATTAAAGACCGAAACCGGTAATCTGTTAAACAGAAAAGATTGTGACCATAGACGTAAATTAAAGGAAACTTATTAAAGTTACAAAAACCTTAATAAAAAGTCAATACATAGAAAATTTAAAACACATATGAAATTTAAAAAAGAGTAATGACCGATTACGTTGATGGCTATCAATGAACAAGAAGCCACTCCAATTCCAATAACGATCATACAAGGAATGATATTCAAGCAAAACCAACACTTTAAAAGACAGCTTCAGTTTAGTGTACAATTACGAAGATCTGCACAGAAAGTGACTTACTGTGTTATAGAATTACGTTATGAATATACAGAAAACTTAATCACCCACGATTTTTAAAAGGACACATGTCACAGATACCAAACAGCTCGGCAAAAAATATCAAATCGAAACATACTGCACGAGCAATGCCTTAACCAATTATAAAATTATTACTCCTTTAAACTCTAAGAACTTTCAGAACCTAGACAACATAAACTACTTTTCCCCTATTACCGACAATCGAAAAACTTCACTCAAGTACATGGAGCCCAACCAATAACCTTTCATGAGCATATTCACTGTGGTAAAATCAGACTGACTGGGACTTAGATGACCACCCAGCAACCACCGTTTTGGAAACAGGCGGAGCTACTTAAATTGCCTTCACAGCCAATACCCCTTCTCGGCAGGCAAGACAAGTCGCGCATCTCACTCAGCAATGATAGGGGAGAGTAATGACCGTCTGTACGTGCGCTATCATGGGTCAGTTTACTCTTTTTTAACGTAACGGCGGTTATTATGAAGGTGTGGATGAATGGTTCCCTGGCACAGGTCAGTGGAGCTGCCGAGACAGAAGATAGCCAATTAATCGATGAAATCTACTAAAGTAGTCCGTCATCAGGCCACGAGTGGCCTACCGGGACTATCCGACCGCCGTGTCAACCTCAGTGGAGGATGCGGATAGGAGGGGCGTGGGGTCAGCATGCCGCTCTCCCAGTCGTTATGATGGTATTCTTGACTGAAGCCTCTTCTAATCGGTCGAGTAGCTCAATTGGCATCACAAGGCTGAGTGCACCCTGAAAAATGGCAACAGTGCACGGAGGCCTAGATGGTCACGCCTCCAAGTGCCAACCACGCCCGACAGCGCTTAACTTCGGTGACCGCACGGGAACTGGTGTATCCACTGTAGCAAGGCCGTTGCCTATTAAATTCTCTACTAAAAATCATAAATACGATTAGAACAGTGTGTCTGCAGCAAGCAGCAGCAGCCAGTGGGCGATGACCCTGAGACCCAAAAGCATCATTACGGGTGCACCGACACAGGTGTTATTCGAGGGTGGTATGTCTACAGCCTTCTGGTACCTCTGTATTGCAGTGGACAATGCTGGCTGCACAGGAAGACAGGACGGTGGAGCGACAGTCGGCTCAGCTGTTGAACACAATCCCTGCAGGCTGGGAAGCTTTAATGCCACGACCAACATAGGCTGGGCGCGGGTGCACTGGCCGGCTTGTCAACATCGTGATGGGCTGAAAATGGGCATTTAAATGTAACAGCTCAGAGCTGATTACACAGAAATGGCTGGAGCAGAGTTGGTGACCTAGGTCCAACAGCTGTTATATGACAGTGGGTCGAACTGCAGAAGCTACTTGAAGGTTGGTCAGTGTCACAGGTCATGAATACATGGAAGTTTGAAAACATGGAAGCGGCTGCTGGCTGAAGTTGCTGAATAGACTGGGCGTTTTCCAGCATGACACGTTGCTACCATTAAATGGATTCAAACACAGTAATTTCAATGATTCAATATAAATTCATAAGAAAGAGTAGGTGTCACTAAATGCATGTAGCGCATATTGTCGTTCGCAAATACATATGGCCCAGAGCGTGTAATGCCACAATGAAGCATAGCCAAGACGCAGCAGTTGAATAAGTGAACGCTCGTGCCATCTGTTGGATAGTTGCGCAAACAAAAGCACAGGTGCTTCCACCTGGCGGCAGTCAAATGAAATAGCGCGAGTAAGACAGTATCTGAATAGTGCTGCGCTCGGACGATGAAATAAAGAAGCATTAAACTAAGATAATATTATTATGTATAGTAAAAATACTAATTTAATATTAGATTTTATATATATATATATATATATATATATATATATATATATATATATATATAATGACTGTAATTGAATATGATAATGTTATGGTATGTCGATTTTTAAATAGAGATCTTCGCATAGTGTAAATTAATGTTTAAATGTGAGGGAAATCCCTGAGAACGCAGACAGTGCAGATTGGCTCGGGAATTTGGCAGTAGAGAGAGATGTGTTCTGGATCTGTTCAGCTGCAGAACAGAGATTATGCGGTGCAAAAGTGACGGTTTAAGTAAAGTACGGTAACGTTGCTTATAGACAGTTAAAAGTGAGCTTACAACAAACATGAACTGGATTTATGGTGTGTCAGCAAGTCAAATGGACAATAAGGCTGGCAGGATGCAACATTTCGACGGAGACGGCTTGTGAGCGATATAGTTGCTGTTCCCGCTCAAAAAGCACATGGCACACCTTGTGGAAGTCTGTGTAATGTACGACGGTCTGCAGCGACCAGCAACAAGGTATGAAGTGACCAGTGTCTGCAGCTAATGTTGCAATGTGATCTTACTACCATATGAGGTCCATTGATGAGCTCACGCCAGCACAAGCAACGAACTAGTAGTTATCGTACGACAGTGTTTTTATGAACTGTGCATTTTATACCGCCGCCATAACAAGTACATTTATCCGCAGCGAACCAATTTATGTATTTATCAAGTCAAGTTCTCTACAGTGTAATGTCTGAGTGAAATAATAAGTTTGTGATTCAAAGTGCATTCAACGAGTGTCATCAATTATTTACAGAAAATAGTTCATTATTATCCCAAATCCATCACTGTGAGTGCAGCAATACCAGTAAAAAGGCTATATTACGTGAGTATCAGCGTAATAATGCAACAAGAGGATATAATCGGAGTTAACGCCGAAAATTTCCAACAAACGCCGGATTATACAACTGACAGAAGACGCCAGGTACTGTGCCACATTAATTACAGCTCAACTCGATGTGGTGGCTTTTCAGTACATTATCAACGTAAAAACTCATTCGGTTTCGTTAGAACAAAATGATTCTAAAGTAATGTTTTTAACATCTCTAGTAACCATCAGTTCTATAGTGTTCATTGATTATTCAATTAAAGAATTTATTGCCATCACAGTACTCATGGTACCTTCAGTACAATGCAAATTCAGTAACATTAAAATCATTACTGACAGTTGGTGTAGATCAATTTAACTTACAGCAAGTTCAAGTGTTTATCATATGTGTGTGTATATTGTGTTACGTAAATGTTGTTCGCCTGCTAGGCGTGATTAACGTACACCAGTTAGTGCATTCTGTTCAGTCACTTCAAAGAGGTTATTTTTGTTAATGAAAATCAGAATTCATTTAACATTCGATTTCTTGTACGCCAACACCAATATTTATTCAGTAATTCCGTGTAGTAGTCTGAACTACATAGCAAAGCTATTCACGATTATTACACGCGATAGCCGCTTTTCAGACGTCCGATGCCGCATGGTCTAAAAATATTGCAGTACATTCGGATAGTGGCATTGCAAGCGGTACTACAGCCAATGCTTCGTACCGAGTTTGGCGTGACGCTTAGAATGTTACATGTAAGGGAAATTAACCAGGGTCAAAAACCTTGAAATGTTCGTGTGGCCGGTTGTAATGTCTCTTGCAGCGGTCTCTCCGCGATATTTTCAGAAATTTTATAAATTATATAACTCAGTACGTATCTCGAAATATCTCTTCTTATCTTACCGATTCCTAAACTTTAATATACGATGATTATCAATGCAAAGTAGTTTCAAGCCCTATTATTCCTTGGAGCGTCCATTTACTCCAAGGAATAGCTTCTCTGCTATCTGTTTTCTCTTATGAAAAGAAGGAAGGATCTTGCCGATTAGCCGTGAAAGGAGGAGGATGTATATGTAGGTATTGTTGAGCTAGTCGCCATCTTGATGAGATTCTGTATGAGAAGGAATTTAATACATGAACTAAACTACAGTAAGTGTGTTCGCGTATTATTTAACTGATTATTATTGACAGTGTCTGCCTACTACGCTGTGTTGCACGGGATCAGTGGGGAACGTCTGATTCAGACAGGATAGAACAGTATTGAACTGTGTGAATGTGATAAGCCTGCTTTGTGAATCAAAATTCCCTTAACATACGCATGTTTTTACTATCCTGATCAGTGAAGCTAAATCAGGCCGGTGTGAGAGAGGTTTTTAAATTTTTTGAATACCACAAAAAAAAATATTAAATTTGGCTTCACTGTGACAGGATAACATTTTTGAGCATTACTTAAACATTGTGTGAATTTTATGTTGCATGTGCACGAGAGAAAAGAAGACGAGGCCTGTTCCAGAAGTCACAATTTCGCCACAACCTACGAGAACGTCGTTCAGGCCAGACAATATACAATTAAATTTTTGTAGATAGAAATTTAGAATAACTATTTAAATGTCTATCGGTTGGAATCAGATTGATTGAGTGACTGTTGGGTTGAACTTTAGATAGGAAGTGTTTATTATACGTGAGTATTATGCAAAGTTTAGGTCAGTGACATTATTAACTCAGACAGTGACTTTATATATTTGTTGTTCTGTGTATTAATGGTTCTTACTAGGGCGGCTTATAAAATGGCAGTGCAACAGCAGGGCGAATCACAACAGCCCTCAGCTGTTTCTGAGGTTAGTGAAACATTAGACGCTAGCTTAACTGAAGTAGTGCCTAGCGGCAGCATTAATCAGGCCCCACAACAAAGCTTAAGTGTTTCGATGTCATCTGAGCAACACGAAATAAATCCATTGACTGTAATCATGCAGCAGTTAACACTGTTAGCCAAAAATGTAACAGACTTAACTAAAGCGCAAATAGAGCCTGAAAGGGAAATGAATGAACAATTAGCAGCCAATCAAGTGAAAGTGGAACAATTAGCAGCCAATCAAGTGAAAGTCCAGGAGCAATTACTAGCTAATCAAACAAAGTTGAATGAGCAATTAGAAGCTAATTATGCGGAATTAAATAATAAATTAGTAGAGAGTTTTCAGAAACTCGATGATAAATTAAATAAAACTGCGGAAGAATTGAAAATTCAGAATGAAAAGACAGAATTAAAATTAGCTGCTCAAATTGAGCAAGTCACTCAACAGTGTAATGAAAATGCGAAGAAGTTACGCCTAGAGCTAACCAAGTATGTTGCTACTAAGCTTGATACTACTAAAGAGCAGGTCGAGTCAATCCCACAGATAGTTCAAGCACAAGAACAGATGCAATGTTCTATGGCGGTAATTCCGGTATTCGTTAAAGTTCAAGATGAGTTAAGGCAACAAGTAAATGAGATGTCAGTAGATATGCAAGATTTGAGACAATCACAAAATAAGAGTCCGAAGGACATCCAAAATTTGGGTAAATCCATAAATAACATAAAGGAGAGACAAGACGAGGTTGATCATAAGGTTAAACATTCTCGCGGGAAAATTCTCGCAGTTAAGTTTGGAAAGGCAAAGCATTTCTTCAGACAATATTGAACAAACGGTCAGAACAGCTATACAATTTATGACCGAGAGTTCTGAAGAAAATTTATTTAATAAAGATTTGCGAGAAGCCAGAGAACAACTAGGCGAAGATTTCTTCAGACAATATTGAACAAACGGTCAGAGCAGCTATACAATCTATGACCGAGAGTTCTGAAGAAAATTTATTTAATAAAGGTTTGCGAGAAGCCAGAGAACAACTAGGCGAAGAACTTAAACAATGGAAAGAAAACAAAGAAAACATTGAGAGATCTTTAAACCTGTCTCGAGATTTGCGCTCCACGCAAGGAAATCAACCCATAGCAAGATCTGTTAATGGAGCTACATTATTTAACCGATCAAGTACAGAAAGGGACATTAATGCACACGTTCGTTTTTGCAATCAACATCAATCACAACACTATGAGGGTAGTCATAATGACTGTAATTGTAAAAGCAATACTGACGAGAAAATGCTGAAACAACGTCAATTCCAGAACTACAACCGAGACAAGAAAAGTATTCATCCCGTAGTGTTTATAAGAAGTTTTAGGGGAGTATTGGCAAAAAATTGGAGTGAGTGCAAAACGTTAGTTTCGTGACCGGTTATATTCAGCGGTCAGGAGCTATATGGGCATCTGATATGATATCAACTTGGGACACATATGAAGATTTTGAACGAGCATTTTTATCCAAATACTGGTCCGAAGGAGTACAAGAACGTTTAAGGCAGGAGGTATTACACCTGGAACTTTTTCCTTTTCACGTGGGTCTTTAAAGAAATACTTTGAGAAATATATAAACAAATAGCGGCATTGGGATAAGCTTATGCCTCTACAAGACGTGATTGGCATATTAAAATCTCGACTTCCGGCCAGCATCAGAAATAGAATGCTGTATATTAATGAGCATGACCTTGACTCTTTCATGACTACGGTTGACACTATAGATATGATCAAGGAAGATGAACATTGGCCAAGACAACCGGTTATGCAGAGGAGAGCGATTGAGGCACCAATCGCAAACCGGAACGGAAACGGATTTAATAATTATTATACTAGGAATAGTCAGAGATTCGATGGAAACAATTGCAACGGAAATGGAAATTTCAATAACAGTGCTGCGAGGGGCAGATTCAGAGACAATCGAACAGGTCGCAGATACAACCCAATGTTTGGAAATGCAAGAGATTATCAGAACCAGCAGTTTTCAAACAATAATAATGCTTACAGAAATTCTGACCCTCGATTTGAAGCAAATAACACAACCAGTCCTCAACAACAACCAATCATAACAGAAGTAGTAGATGATTCAAGAGGAAATAGTAATCGACATTTAAACTGAAGAGGGTCGCTTTATGCTCCGTAAAGTCGGCCGGGGAATACAAATGGGGCAAACCTGTTTTAAACGAAATTAATTCCGAGGCAATGTTGAGATATAATGAGGGCGAATTAATGACAGATGAATTGATGAGAGACTTAGAGGCTTGTGCAGTCGAAGATAAAAGGGTTCCTGTGTCTGAGATCATCACAGAAGTGGGAGGAATTTTAACCAATGTTGTATTGGACCAGGTTTCATCTACAGACGTAGTACCCGGAACTTTGTTTCGCAGAATCAGTAAAATTAAGAAAATCCCTGTTCTACCAGTACAAAATTGCCGAGTTATAGGTGCAGTGGGAGCAAAATCCCGGAACGTCAAGATACAAACGCTTATAGAGATAAAATTGGGAAATGTAGCTAAACAATGCACATTCCTTGTAGTGGAAAAGTTGTTAGTAGATTGTATTCTTGGCATTGGAACTTTGCAAGCCTGCAATTGGAAGTTGGACTTGGTAGAAGGAAAGGTGCATTTTAAAACCGAGTATCAATTTGTTACACTGATCTTACTGAGAAAGGAGGCAGTGTATGAGCGATATTTCCGTGGTGCTGCTGTGCAGTTGATTTGAGCTGAAAATAGTAATATGTACCGACTACCGATCAAGTCAATTCAAGTAGGGGATTTCAGACAAACAGTCGAACAGAAAATTGCTGAGTCAGATTGCCTAACGGTTAGTCAGAGGGAACAATTATTCAATATATTAACAGAATATGAGTCAGTTTTCGATGAAAAGCCTGAAATTATTAGAGGATATGTTTGTACATTACAGATTAAGCCCCATAAGACATTTTGCCGCACACACTATACCATTCCCTGGCGATTAAAACAACCAGTTCAGGAAGAGATACAAAAAATGTTAAACTGGAATCTTATTGAACCGTCGAACAGCCCATATTGTTCTCCGTTGCTTGTTGTACCAAAGCCAGGAGGAGAAGTTCGATTGGTATTAGATGCAAGGGAAATTAACAAAATTATAGTACCTGTGCGCACACATCCGGAGAACATTGATGAGTTAATACAGAAATTTCAAGATGTATCCTATTTAACCAGTATTAATTTGAGAAGTTCGTTCTGGCAAGTCCAATTAGACAAGGACTCAAGAAAATATACTGCTTTATACATGGAGGGAGAAGCTATCAGTTCAAGGTCGTTCCGTTTGGTCTCAATATCAGCTCTGGAGTTTTTATTTCTGCGTTGGACTATGCCCTAGGACCAGAACTACGTAGTCGAATAACAATTTTTGTGGACGATCTATTAATTGCCTCTAAAAGTTGGGAGGAACATGTACAACTTATTATGAGGATTTCTACTGTGTTCAAACAAACTGGTATATCTGCAAATCTAAAAAAAATCCCAATTTTCTCTACAGAGAATTAAATTCTTAGGACATATGATTAATGCAAAATGCATTCTTCCAACAGAAGCCAAGATTAATGCGTAAAAAATTTTCCAACTCCAAGAAACAGAAGACAACTGAAAGGCTTTATAGGCTTGGCTTCATTTTTTCGTTTATTTATTAAAACTCAAGCAACGAACTCTGAAGCACTAAACCGGCTCCTGAGGAAAGATGTACCATGGCAATGGTCTAATGATTGTGAAAAGGCTTTTTGTGAAATTAAGGATCAACTGATAAATGCTCCGTTATTATACCACCCTGATATGAATGTCGAATTCTGTTTAGCCACTGGTTCATCAGATGTGGGATTAGGATCTTGTTTATTTCAAATTAGGTACATCGATGGTGTAAAAAACCTTTTGTCCAATTGCATTTGCTAGCAGAGTTTTATCCACCTGTGAAAGAGCATATACCACTACGGAATTGGAAGCTTTAGCAGTTATGTGGTCTTTGAAAAGGTTTAATTATTATGTATATGGCTCAAGGATAACCGTTCATTGTGACCACCAATCACTAGCCTTTTTACAAACTTGTAAGTTCCTACATCCTCGCTTGTCAAGTTGGACGCTGGCACTGCAAGAATATCAGTTTCAAATTATTCATGTAGCCGGAAAAGAAAATATTATAGCTGAAGCGTTGTCAAGATCTGCAGAAGGAACAACACCTGAAATGGATGTAAATAATAAGGCAGAATTTCCAGTGCTTCTTCTTCAAGAAAATAATTACAAGTTATATCATATTCATTTATGTAAGACAATGGCTCAGCTTCAGAAGAAGGATCGGCGATGGAATGCTATAATACGACAATTCAATCAACAAAATCCTACGGTCAATTTGGAATACTACCGGCTTGTGAATAATGTTTTATTTTTTAAATCTGGGAAGACTGAGAATCCAAAGTGGTGCGTCTGCATACCCGAAGAATATGAAGAACGATTAATTTGGTTTACACATTTGACCTGGGGTCATGTTGGTGTTGTAAAGTGTGCTAATAAGATTAGATATTATTGTTACTTCCCAAATATAAGGAGAAAAGTGCACAAAGTCATACAGAAATGTGTTCTCTGTCAAAAGGCCAAGCCGGACAACAAGGGAAATAAAATTGCGCTTCACTCAATAATACCTGAAGCACCAAGATCACTTATATCGTGTGATATTTGTGGACCACTTCCTAGAGCCAGAGCTGGTGTTAAGTACATTATTGGATTCTGTGATGTGTTTACAAAATATGTTAAACTATATCCTATAAAATCAGCAACTGCAAGAGCTGCCGCAGTAAAGTTTGTAAATTACTACATTCCTCATGCAGGGATTCCAAAATTTATAATCTCTGACAATGCGAAGATATTTACTGGATATTTATGGAGAAAATTAGTATCACAACTAGGAATAAAACAGATAATTACATCTTGCTACCATCCACAAGGGAATTTAATTGAACGGGTTTTTCGAGAACTAAACAGATTCATGAGAACGTACTGTCATGATAAACAAACTACTTGGATAAACTATTTGACCAAGTTTGAGCAGATTTATAATAATTTACCACACAGTTCTACAAACTTTACCCCGGATGAACTGATGTTCAGAGATAACGAAAGAAACTTTTGGGTGGAGAACTTGCCTAAACTCAAGGACATCAAAATGTCATGGGAAGATAAAATTCGCAATGCTCTCATTAATATTGCGGAGAAAGCAAGACAGCGAAAGGAAATCCACAATAGAAACATCAAACGGATTCAGACTTTCAATATCGGACAGAAAATTCTTTTAAGAAGACACATCAAGTCATCAAGGTTGAAGAAGACCATCAGAAAATGGAATCTAATTTATACAGGTCCATATATAATAGTTAATATACCGAATCCTGGTGCGTATTTATTAGCATATCCGGATTCTGCAAGAATAAAAGGATTATTTCCCCATGTAGACCTAAAGAGGTACTTTTAAGGAAAGTGTTTCAAATTAAATGAAAAGTCTGTATGAAGTATTTGGGTGTCGAAAAAAAAAATGAAGTGCGAAGGACAGTATGCCTCAGCTACTGTGATAGGTTAAATGACAGCATGACAAGCATCTGTGATAGTTTAATGAACAGTAAGCGATTGCTTCTGTGATAGTATAGGAATATTTAGAAAAGTAAGTGGAACTGTAGCTATTGCTGCTATGAAGACTTACGGATTATCTGTCTACACAATGATCACCAAAGAAGCTTGTGCGTGTGAAATAATATACATTCAGGGAGTGTTAATATCCAGTGATAATAAGTTTACTGAAACTATATGATCGAATACGGCGCTTGCGTGTGAAGTTAGTGTTTGTAAATTGACAGTTCACAGGAGAACAAATGAACCGCGTTAGGAAATTAGAATCGATTGCAACTGTCCACAGACATAAAGACTCGCAGTTTTTTTTTTTTTTTTTTGAGTGAGCTAAATTATATTAAAGAGAATTTAATTAACTAGCTTAGTGTGTGTTTAAAAAATTAGAGTTAATAAGAAAGTTCTTCATTGAATTTATAATAATGTGTCATTTTCCAGTTGGAGTTGTTTATTGTTATATTGCATTCATATATGTTCATGAGAAAATGCGGCAATCGGAGTATAAAAGAGAAAAATTTGATCGTCAATCACTACTAACAAAGATTAATTTCAGCTGGGGAGGTCATGCAGCAAGACTTAATTAAACGTTCTTTTTCAGCAAAATTTCATTTTAATCGTGTATGAGTAAGATATAATTTTTTTGGAAATTGTCTCAAATAATAAAGTTTTTAATATTCTGACATGCTATCCACATTCGTACTTGAAACCAAATTAGGAAAGATTCAGATCTACTTCCACCTGGAAAAGCCAACGAATATATATATATATATATATATATATATATATATATATATATATATATATATATAATTAAAACCAGGATTAGAATCTTTCGGCTTACTCAAGAAGATGGATGAAATTATCCACGTTTTCAAAATTGTTTTCGGATCTGGAGTTGTGATATTGTGCAACTACAGTATAGATTAAGACACCTAGGTGTGGAAAGTATAAGACGAATGAAGATTGGATGGATCAGGTCCATATTTGAGTTCAAAATGAATCTAGAAAAATTCGACTAACCCTTCTCTTCCAGGAATCTTTAATAGTTGACCATTCCTTAGACGAATTTCGATTGTTTCATGCCAGAATCCTGAGTACCTGTTCGTGAGGTTCTTTCTGGTCTCTCAAATCCGTTACGTCTCCTGTCTGGTACGCCAATGCGACGCCTGTCCTCCATGCCGTGTCCCATGTTCCTGTTCGATCAGTTTCACCGCAGTTCAGCAAGACATCGATGAAGAAAATTTATCAGAAGATTGTAAAAATTTGCATGTGTAAAGATTTTTTTTTTTTTTTTTGCTATGAGGCAGATTTTATCTTCCCTATGAATTCTCGAATATCTCTCAAATTTCTAAATTATTCTTTCTTTCCTACCATCTATGATACCTAGTTGGGGTCTAAGCCTCCAGGTTTTCCGGGGTTTCCCTGTGAAGACCAGTTCCTGAATAGGTAGACCTGATTAACAACTATATAAGTCCATCTTCCCTGGTTGTGTACGTGGGATCCGGGTATGCCCCACTACACGTGAATGCAACAACTAGGTATCTAGGTAACGAAGATCGGTGTTACCTACACCATATCTCTTTCAGTTCTTGTAATCAAAAAATCTAACTAACTTCGTAAAATTTATAGGAACATATGTTCCACAAATTCTAATGAGTTAGCTAAGCCAATAGTTAGCTCGCAAAGTGGATACATATCAACTTTGCTCGCTGCGACGGGCGATGTAATGTCTCTTGCAGCGGTCTCTCCGCGATATTTTCAGAAATTTTGTAAATTATATAACTCAGTACGTATCTCGAAATATCTCTTCTTATCTTACCGATTCCTAAACTTTAATATACGATGATTATCAATGCAAAGTAGTTTCAAGCCCTATTATTCCTTGGAGCGTCCATTTACTCCATGGAATAGCTTCTCTGCTATCTGTTTTCTCTTATGAAAAGAAGGAAGGATCTTGCCGATTAGCCGTGAAAGGAGGAGGATGTATGTATTGTTGAGCTAGTCGCCATCTTGGTGAGATTCTGTATGAGAAGGAATTTAATACATGAACTAAACTAAAGTAAGTGTGTTCGCGTATTATTTAACTGATTATTATTGACAGTGTCTGCCTACTACGCTGTGTTGCACGGGATCAGTGGGGAACGTCTGATTTACACTGGACGAACCTGCCGTTTTGTATGCTCAAGATATCCAGTTACTTCAAATAAAGAGGCTAACACGGTCTTACCAGCGGATCTCCGGCCTTCCCCATGTGATCACCGAAAGTTAATAATTATTACAAATGTTTTCAGGAGATCGACTGACAATTTTCGTCGCACCGAGACTTCGAAATTGCTTCACTGCCTTATGGAATTTAAGTTAAGCTCAATTTAATCAGGATAGAACAGTATTGAACTTTGTGAATGTGATAAGCCTGCTTTGAGAATGAAAATTCCCTTAACATACGCATGTTTTTACTATCCTGATCAGGCCGGTGTGAGAGAGGTTTTTAAATTTTTTGAATACCACAAAAAAAATTAAACGGTGTCCTACTGGTGTAGGTCGCACAGCGACGTCATTGTTAATAGAGGAATGACGGAAACATTCTTTGCAGAGCTTACGTGAAAATCCTGCAAGATATAAACAAAATGAACGGTCGAAGTATCTCAGGGACGCATGGCGGAAGACACAATGAAAAGTGTTCGGTCATTAAACTTCACAGAAAATATACCGTCGACGCCTATGTTCCAGACGCGATCCTCTGAAGACATATCACACAAATTAAAAATCATATAAAACTTACATGGTTTTTGTTTGAAACAAAAGGCGGACTAATTTTAACTTCATAATATATTAAGAAAACCTAATTATCATTCACATAACGCCGGCCACTGTGGCCGAGCGGTTCTAGGCGCTTCAGTCCGGACCGCTCTGCTTCTACTGTCGCAGGTTCGAATCCTGCCACGGGCATGGCTGTGTGTGTTGTCCTTAGGTTAGTTCGATTTAAGTAGTTCTAAGTCTAGGGGACTGATGACATCAGATGTTAAGTTCCGTAGTGTTTAGAGCCGTTTGAACCATTCATTTACTTAACAATCTTTATAACGAGCACAATAGAATGGCGTCCGTACTGTATGAGATCGAGGCAAAGAAAGAACAAACTCACAACAGACAACGAAACATCCGAAGTATAAAAATATCAGATGAATGAAATTAGTCCTGGGATTAGATATGAGGTTTTAGGAGTCGACTGACTCACGTAAAGGCATAAATTTAAAGTAAGAGCACAGGTGCAGCGTTCGCAGAGTTATTTCACAAACAGTAAATACATACAAAATAGCATGAAACAAAAGGTAATAATACAAGCAGTGGTCAATGTTCGGCACCCAGAGCTCTATCTAAGGTACTGAGCACGGGCTCTGTTCTATACCGTTACATTACTTTCCACCAAAGAAAAATCTAACCCTCCGGATTCCCGTAACATACGCACTGATTCTTTTACAAGCGTTTACGTTTCGTATCCTCCCACTTTACTCACAGTGACGCTTAGTCCTTTACACTGTTCACATCATCTTAGAAGCACTGAGCTGCTACGTTCGTGTCAGCGCTCTCCTGACTAACTTTTACTCCTGTTAAAAGCTACATCATTCCACATCATAGGAAGGGAATGGGAATCTGGAAGGAATTCGAACCCGCTTACAATTTGCGTGCTAAAGCTCATGTCCCACACATTCCCATATTACGTATATCACATGCCTCTAGTAACTCGAATAAAAGTCTCATGTTAAGTTATACCCTGCGTTCACATATGTAGTATCACACGCTCTCCGTTGCTAACATCAAATCCAGGCGCACCTTGATCTGTATAACTCTTACCGTTAATTTGCAAGCGAACCATCCTATTGCCTTATTTAACAAATTATGAAGGAGTCAATGGTGGCATTCCAATTGTCACGTTCTCAGTCGTGTTGACCGGCAAAACTCTATGACCCTAATGGGTAAGAACTGTTGCATATTTGTAACACACATTTCATCCTCAAAATACATCAGTAAACGCACAGAATAATACATCATCATGTTTAGTACGATACTTCATTAGGATCGTCAATGGCTAAACTCACAGTTACCTCTCATTCTGAGAAAACGTAAGTAGTCCAGTGGCCTCAATTCAGGGGCCCTCTGATACAACGTACTTACTTCCTGAGTCATAGTCGCCTTTCAGCTACCCTCGTCTGCCCTTAAAACACCTTTGAAATTCTTCATAAAACTATCCCTAGTGCATGCGATCAGAAGTATCCGGACACCCCCAAAAACGTTTTTCACATTAGGTGCATTGTGCTGCCACCTACTGCCAGGTACTCCATATCAGCGACCTCAGTCGTCATTAGGCACCGTGAGAGGGCAGAATGGGGCGCTCCGCGGAACTCACTCAGGTGATTGGGTGTCACTTGTGACATTCGTCTGTACGCTAGATTTCCACACTCCTAAACATCCCTAGGTCCAATGTTTCCGATGTGATAGTGAAGTGGAAAGGTGGAGGGACACGTACAACACAACAGCGTACAGGCCGACCTCGTCTGTTGACTGACAGAGACCGCCGACCTTTGAACAGGGTCGTAATGTGTAATAGGCAGACATCTATCCAGACCATCACAGAGGTATCCAAAACTGCATCAGGAACCACTGCAAGTACTATGAAAGATAGGCAGGAGGTGAGAAAACTTGGATTTCATGGTCGAGCGGCTGCTTATAAGCCACACATCACGCCGGCAAAGGCCAAACGACGCCTCGCTTGGAGTAAGAAGAGTAAACATTGGACGATTGAAAAGTAGAAAAACGTTCTGTGGAGTGACGAATCACGGTACACAATGTGGCGATCCGAAGGCAGGGTGTGGGTATGGCGAATGACCGGTGAACATCTGCCAGCGTGTGTAGTGCCAACAGTAAAATTCCGAGCGGGGATGCTATGGTGTAGTCGTGTGTTTCATGGAGGGCGCTTGCACCCCTTGTTGTTTTGCGTGACACTATCAAAGCACAGGCCTACATTGATGTTATAAGCATGTTCTTGCTCCCCACCGTTGAAGAGCAATTCGGGGATAGCGATTGCATCTTTCAACACGGTCGAGCACCTGTTCATAATGCACGTCCTATGGCGGAGTGGTTACACGACAGTTACATCCCTGTAATGGAGTGGCCTGCACAGAGTCCTGACCTGAATCCTATAGAGCACCTTTGGGACATTTTGGAAAGCTGTCTTCGTGCCAGGCCTCACCGCCCGACATCGATACCTCTCCCCAGTGCAGCACTCCGCAAAGAATGGGCTGCCATTTCCCAAGAAATAGGTACACTTTTCTTCACAAGTAAGAGAGATACTTCGATGAATTTTGCACATTATACAAACCATACTTACAGGTGTATAAAACTAGTATTTTCCAAATATATTAGAAACAGTGGTAAAAATTGAGATATTTAACTACACAATTTGAGGTTTTTCTAAGCATGAAGTTTAAAACGTAACAGCTCAGCCATTTTTCATAAATTAAATAAATTCTAGAGTTTCATACACCCGTAAGTATGGTTTGTGTGCTGTGCTAAATTCATCGAACCATCTCTCTTACTTATGAAGAAAAGTGTGCCTATAAAAACAAATGCAGCCAATAGTAAGTGAAAAAAATGACGAAATTTCACATGTAAAAAATATGTATTTTGTTATGTTTTTGAACTACCACTGCTATAAGTGTGAATCCTCACTCCTTCCTGGTCATTCTAACGAAGATTTATGAATTTATTTGTAATAGACTAGACAGTGGAAATGAAAATATCGTGTGGTGCCTCTCCTGCTCCAAGACAGTCCATTCGACGTCGTACCTCATTTAAAGACGTACCTGCAAGATGTACATGTGTGAATTCCACACATAATTCTAATTAACTTTTTGTGCAATGAAAAATTTTTGCCTAAGAGAGAAGTTAACCCATATTATTACCCCTTAAGACATTAATGAATTAAAATATACAAAATACATTTGCTTACTGGCTTCTGTATCACTATAGTTGGCATTTACTCTTAACACAAAATTAACTGAACCTAAATTTTTTAACAAATTGCCATACGTGCTTCGCAGGTTAAGTTTTCATTAATATGCACTCCGAAGAACTCAATTTTCTACCATATTCATTGTTTATTGTCAGTATACTACGGTAAGATGTGAGGGATATATTTGACAGTACAAAACAGAATCAGTTGTGTTTTTTCAAAGTTTAAAGCTCTGCCATTTGTGTAAAACCATTAACTAACTTTCGCAAAAGCATCGTTTATTATTTTCTATGCTCATGCTTCTTTGTTCAGCTTCACAACACTGCTTTCATCAGCTGTAAACAGGCCTCATTCTACCTCATGATTCAAATGAAATGACAGGTCATTAACACACAGCAAGAGCACTATGGGGCCAAAGATCGAAACCTGTGGGACGCACACTGCAGTTTCTCTCCACGCAGATGACGTGGCTCTCTCTTTGTATTACTCAAAAGCCAAGGACAACTTTCTGTTTCTTAAATAAGAACTACACTAGGCAGTTCTGAACTATGTACGTCTCTAACGGTATATTGTAATGAACACAATCAAATGTCTTTGATAATTCACATATGACCTAGCTGGCGACGTTTTTGTAACTGAAGGATTTATTATATCCTCAGTAAATGTATAAACAGCTGACTCAGTATAATGGCACTTTTGAAATCCAAACTGTGATTGATTATATCCCATTACTACGGAGGTGGGTGATAACCTTAGAGTATGTTACATTACTTTCTAAAAAAGTTTAGAAAAGATGTAGGGAGTGACACTGGGTGGTAGTTAAAGACGTGTATGGTGTTAGTAGTTAATGACGTGTGTGGAGTTGCCCTTTTTATAGAGAAGCCTAACAATGGCGTATTATAATCTTGTTGGGAAAACACTCTGAGTTGACCATGCATTACACAAGTGAAAGCATTTCGTATTATAGGGCCACAACTTTTTAATGTCTTTTTCGAGATATTAGCCATCCAATATAAATTTATAGATTTCGAAATCATGAAGATCTTTCTTATTTAAGATGGGGAAATGAGGTTATTTGTAATTCCCTAAATGTCCTCTGTATTGTTTCTTCAGTGTGGTGTTTTACTTTCTCTTCTCAGCTACTTGCTCCAATTTTCTCAGTCATTTTTAAAAAGAAATCATTAAAAATATATGCTGTACATCTGTACATGATCTTTTTTTATAATGGTCCTAGCGTCTACAGCAGAAATCATGTCATGTTCTAAGACTTCTTTACCTGTCTCTCTTTTTCACACAAAATGTGCACACTCCTGGATTTTCTACAAGTATTCTTAATATCTTACAGCATTATTTATAACAAGAAGGTATTTCTGGTTCATTACTTGTCCTGGATATTTTGTACAAGTGCTTTTTTCCTTGTGAAGCGTCTCTGATACCAGTAGTGATGAAAGATTTCCTTAACGACTTGACATTGTTACCTTTAATTATATTTTTAAGAAATTTGCTTTACAAATGGATACAAACTCAGTAAGAAACATGATGAATTTAGAGTTAGCATTAGTCTCACTGTAAATTTCAACCAAAGTCACATTTTTAAGCTTTCTTTAAAATCTTGAATAGTTTTTCCATTAATGAGTCTCTCTGTTTTCTTAGAGTGTTTCCAAATTATACATGGAACTGTAATATGAAGTGACTAACTGTGCTTCATGATCTGACAATCCATTTACCAGCAGAATGGCATATGTCTCTTCAATTTCTGCTTGTTGATAAAACACATCATTTGTAAGAGTAAAACTACCTTGAGCAATTTTGGTAGGGAAATTTATGACTGATACCAAATCACAAGTAGCTAAAAGTACCCATAGGTAGTTCTTCCTGTCAGATTCCTTTAAGAAATTTGCATTAAAATCACCACAGGTTAACAATCCCTTCCTTCTGGCTGACACACGGAACAATAACTCATCTTAATTTCTTTCGAACTACTAAGATCAAAGATACAATCAGAGACATAACATGTGCATATCGATACTACATGCCTAATCCTAATACATAGTTCACTGATGTAAGAAACATTGGTAGTTAGATGTTCCATTTGCAAAGTATATTATACATAAAATTAGTTGTATTGTTGGGGCTGTATGAACTTAATGACATAATGTGAACTGTATTTACAATTAGTGAAAAGCACGCACTCTAGATACAGACCTCTTTAGCATCATCAAAACTGGAGAATTACCTATTCAGTGCATGTCAGTATTTTGAACTATCAGTTCACATTAATCCAGCCAATGAGGTGAAGAGAAGTAAGGAAGGTGTGGATATTATCATAATTGTATACCAAAATTGCAATACACATAACATTGGTTCCAAAGTCAAATCAGAATGTTCCTAGTAACAAGAACATCAGCTGTGTCTTATAAGCACTGAGGCAAATAGTATACACATACAAACGGTCACATGCATTACCAAAGAAGAACAATTAAAAGATTTACATAAGTAACTGGGGGTACTTTGACAAGCACAGCAGTGTTACAAACCCTGAATGACACTGATTCAACTTGGGAGGAGGAATTAAGACACACAAAATTAGTGAACATTGTCTTTGATGTATTCTCGAATTATGGTACATGTAACAATGTGTATAATGTTATTGGTAAATAAGCCAAATGATATGAATGTCAATTGGGTATTACACAAAGTATATAAAATATACATATAAACTTCATCCACAACATCAGTTTTTTACAATTTCATGAATTGCATGCATCTTCAACCATCATACAGCGCACAGTGGTGATACATTCGTAAAACATGGAAGCGCTCCAATCTAGCTGAATAAAGAAATAAGGAACAGAAAAAGAGAGACCGTTATCACAAGCGAAGCAGAAGACTTGTGCTTTCTCATCTCACTGCATATAAACAGGTATTACCTATAACGTAGCTAAACTATAATTAATAATAAATTATAACGCTCCAACTCTTGCCTACCTTGCGAATAAAATAAACCGCAAATGATTGTAGCGATATCTGAAACACGCCAAAGATCTTAGAGATGTGGTTATTTGCATACGTAAATTTTTAGTCACAGCTGCATAGCACATCTAACGTGACGGAACATAATAAAAATAAAAATAAGGCAAGGGATCTTGATGTATCACATAGAAATCGGGAGTATCATTCATATTCTATCGTACAGTGTATAAAATCACAAACCACATAAGTAGAGCATATAAATAAGTCATAGTTTTTATACTGTACTGACATTTGTCACTGTTAAAGTAAATTAACATGACCAAAAAAAAAAAAAAGAACCGAGACATAGTCGAGCAGTATTAAATGAAAGTTTGAGAGACAAGAGTAAACCGGGCATTACTGTCGTCAACAGCATGTACCGCAGATGAACAGAACAATTCTGTTTCCGAACGAAGAACGTAGCTCATAACATCAACACTTGCGATTTTTTGCAACTATTTTCATTGCAGTACACATACAAAGGTGAAAAGTTGCAAGAAATCAAACGAAATACAACCAGTCCGTAAGGAGCCACCAGATACCATGGCTCCTTTACACCAAAATATTCAGAAAATATTACTGAATAATCTCCGAAATTCTGAATATGCAACATTTTTTATGTCCAACGTACCTCTTTAGACCATGGAATTTGCATCTAGTAGAAGAAACTGTAAGACATACGAATTCATGTACCAGTAGTGACCGGATGAGCGCTAAACTGTATTTCACTTTCTCACATATTCTCATCAAGCAGACAAAGCGTACGGTTGATGGGGTTTTCTGCGCATTAAGCGTCAGCCGAATAAGCAGCGTTGCAGTCGAGACAGATCTTATATAACTCGTCGTAAGACATTCTATTGCTGTTGACAAAAGCATGAAGCAAAAAGAAGTGAAGCATCCAGAAGGGGAGGAAGAAACTCGAAACTTCACGAGGCGGCAGGGTATGTGATGTTATTTTAGCGATTAAAAAGTCGACTCAAATTTACAACGAACTTGGCAGTATGAGTCCACTTATCAGTAATATGTTTCACCCGTTTTGGCCACGATCCATGAACAGATTCCGTAAGGAATTGTGTCACAAGGCCGTTACATCCTCTCCTGAAGCATGCTGGCACTCAACTGGAACAGGTCCTTCATATCCTGAATACCGGCACTGGGACGCAGTTTACGACAGAGCCGGTCCCAAACATGTTCTATTGGGAACAAATGTGGGAATCTTGCTGTCCACAGGAGTACCTCAAGATCTCGCACACTGTTTACACAGACACGTGTTATGTGCAGACGAGCATTGTCCTGTTCAAGAATGGCACCCCGATGCAGTCGCATTAGAGGTAAAATAGGAGGATACAGGATGTCCGAGGGGTCCTGTTGTGCTGTCAGAGTTGACTCAACCACTACCAGTCGTTACCTTCAGTCATACCCGATAGCTACCCATGCCGCGAAACCAGGAGCAGCACCTCTCTGTTTCTCCAAAACAATGGCAGAGTGGGACTCTCCCCAAATCGCCACCGTTCTCGCCAACTATGGTCGTGCAGGATAGTGCCAAATCACGAATCATCGCTAAACGCAGTGCGATGCAGTTCACCAGAAGGCCAACCTTCCCGTCACGGCAACACTCCAAACTTAGCCATTTATCTTGTGGTCTTCAGGGCTGCCTATGCATAGAACGATAATACCCTCGTCCAGCGCCGGCCGAAGTGGCCGTGCGGTTAAAGGCGCTGCAGTCTGGAACCGCAAGACCGCTACGGTCACAGGTTCGAATCCTGCCTCGGGCATGGATGTTTGTGATGTCCTTAGGTTAGTTAGGTTTAACTAGTTCTAAGTTCTAGGGGACTAATGACCTCAGCAGTTGAGTCCCATAGTGCTCAGAGCCATTTGAACCATTTTGAACCCTCGTCCAGCTGTTGCTAGTCTTCGATTAGTAGTGCAGGGTGACACAGAATGCCCATCATTTGATCTCTGACGGCAGACACAAATGTGAGGGGGCTACGATGTGTGCTCTCACGTTCCCACGCAGTCCACACATGGTCACTGCCACAAACAAATGCCTCACAAATCTGGATATTGCACGCATCGATCTACAGGCCAAACGGAGACCAACTATGAGGCGTCTTTCAATCGTTGTCAGGTGCTGCTGAAGTTGTCTCACACGAGTACGCAGCATCTCCGTGTCCTTCACAGTGAACACTCAACATCTAACGCTGTTCATGCCCCGTGTATTCCCTACCACACCGGTAACAACAATCAACACGTTTTACAGTAACGCAGTCTGGTGGGCGTTCTGTCACTAAGACCTGCAGGTTCAGTCATTTACATACCCGGCACAGGTGTGTACGTGGATTGACATCTAATCATGTCCTCTTCGTGCCTCACCTTTTTTGTATGTTTATGACGGTACAAGCAATTTCCTTCAAACAATGGATCTTTTCCACAAATTACGAAGTTGTAAAGTATGTTATTGTCCAACTATTACAATAGATTCAGAGTGACAGATTTTGTAGACAGTCTGTGTCGCTTTGAAGACCCTATGAGAGAAAAAAATACGTGTAGGTGAATTTGTAGGAATCAATCTGGTACTGCGATAACCGAATATCCCTGTACACAGCATAAACTTTACCTGTCTAAAAGTATTACTACTAGACTAAGTTTTTTGCGGCGCGATGTGGTGACTGCAGCGTGGTGAGCTGCAGGTCGCCAGTTCAGACCTGACCCCCATTAATCATTTGTTATTTAGTTGCAGTCTTGAAATATTTTATGTTTGCAAAATTTTAATTTTCTGAAATATTTGGTGTCTGTATAAATAGCAGCTTTCTGGAATATTCCACGTTTGTATAAAAAGCTACACTCTATCCAGGAAATCAGTACTGTTTTGGCTGGGGCTGCTGTCCGTAATAAACGTTTTTACCATTGCTAAGTGTTGTGTTTCATTGACAACCTTCCTTTCAGGTTTGGATTTAAGTATGGTTACGACATGAAGTTGTTTGGTGAGGCGCTAGGTACTCCAAAAACATCTGCATCGCCGTGGTTACCATTAGGTAATGTAAATCCGTCGCCTGCACGGACAGCAACTTGAATACAGGCAGTACATCCTTTCTAAGATCCCTGTGTGCAGGAAACAGATTGGCGAAAATCAGTAGCAAGTCTGCTTAATGCAAAAACAACTGAACAACATTGGGAAACAGCAAAATCGAATATACATGCAGAATGTCTTGGCCCTGTGTTGCAACGTGTGTCCGAATATAACAGAAGCTGACAGAATCTCATACTTGATGTAAAGAACTGCAGAAGACATGCACCAAGCTCTTCTGGACACAACACCCAAGTGGTATGCACGGTTCGAAGAAATACAACAGAAAAGAATAGGACGACCGAAGTATGACCGACTCCGAATGTGGGCTCAATAACAGTTGTGGAAGACAACCATGATCTCGCCTCTCTTATACTCCAAGTACCGAGAGAAGAGATACACCACTTTATAGTATGCGGAACTGTCGACCCAAGAAAGCAAGAGATGGCGGCCATGACTGACTTACACTATACTTTAGGAGGTAATAGAGAACGCTGAAGAATATAAATATCTTCAACATTTCGCGGCCCTGTCAGCAACTATGTAAATATAAATTTTAATTTTAGTAATTAACAGCCTCAGTTGCAGCCTCAGTTCCAGTACAGCACTCATGGATGCCGCATCGCGGTCGGGAAGTGGGGCCTGGACAGTTCCAGGTAAGTTTTATAGTCTGACGATAATTTATGGATTTGTAGTTTTAGCCTGACGATGTCCACTATGGAAAGACGATAGTTACTGTTGTTCTGAAGAAGGTTGGGTTATCCCGACTGAAACCTAGGTAAATTCTAGGCAAACGGTGCAACTGAGGCTGTTAATTATTAATATTAAAATTAAAACGCTGAAGAATAGTTTTATCGATCCTGACCACCAGTCTCCGCCACCAATCAACGCTATGGCATGAATGGACTCAGCTAGCTCAAACTTATTCCGCAGCCATCAAACGACAAAACTGGTACAGTCAACTCCTACACTAAGTACAGGGTGATTCAAAAAGAATACCACAACTTTAAAAATGTGTATTTAATGAAAGAAACATAATATAACCTTCTGTTATACATGATTACAAAGAGTATTTAAAAAGGTTTTTTTCACTCCAAAACAAGTTCAGAGATGTTCAATATGGCCCCCTCCAGACACACGAGCAATATCAACCCGATACTCCAACTCGTTCCACACTCTCTGTAGCATATCAGGCTTAACAGTTTGGATAGCTGCTGTTATTTCTCGTTTCAAATCATCAATGGTGGCTGGGAGAGGTGGCCGAAACACCATATCCTTAACATACCCCCATAAGAAAAAATCGCAGGGGGTAAGATCAGGGCTTCTTGGAGGCCAGTGATGAAGTGTTCTGTCACGGGCTGCCTGGCGGCCGATCCATCGCCTCGGGTAGTTGACGTTCGAGCTGAGGGAACAGCCAATTCTCTAACATCTCCAGATACTGTAGTCCAGTTACAGTAGCACCTTCGAAGAAAAAGGGACCAAAAGCTTTATTGGCTGAAATGACACAGAAAACGTTCACCTTAGGCGAGTCACGTTCATACTGAGTTGTTTCCCGCGGATTCTCAGTGCCCCATATACAGACATTGTGACGGTTGACTTTCCCGTTAGTGTGGAAAGTTGCTTCATCACTAAACACAATCTTTGAAACGAAAGATTCATCTGTTTCCATTTGAGCAAGGATAAAATCACAGAAATCGATTCTTTTAATCTTATCAGCTGCAGACAGTGCTTGAACCAATTTCAGACGATAAGGTTTCATAACTAACGTTTTTCGTGGGACTCTCCATACAGTTGATTGTGGAATTTGCAGCTCTCTGCTAGCTCTGCGAGTCGATTTTCCTGGGCTGCGAACAAATGCTTGCTGGATGCGTGCTACATTTTCATCACTCGTTCTCAGCCGTCCAGAACTTTTCCCTTTGCACAAACACCCATTCTCTGTAAACTGTTTATACCAACGTTTAATACACCACCTATCAGGAAGTTTAACACCATACTTCGTTCGAAATGCACGCTGAACAACTGTCGTCGATTCACTTCTGCCGTACTCAATAACACAAAAAGCTTTCTGTTGAGCGGTCGCCATCTTAGCATCAACTGACGCTGACGCCTAGTCAACAGCGCCTCAAGCGAACAAATGTACAACTAAATGAAACTTTATAGCTGCCTTAATTCGCCGACAGATAGTGCTTAGCTCTGCCTTTTGTCGTTGCAGAGTTTTAAATTCCTAAAGTTGTGGTATTCTTTTTGAATCACCCTGTATAATGTCCCATAGAAAAACAGAAATTTGGAACACAGAGAACACCATGCCACTGTGTCTCCATAATGGACGCCCTACAGCAGAACAAGAAGGCGAGGTTTAGACGAATACCACGCCACCAGATGTCATCCATCACAACTTTTCTGTTCATTCCAGTCTGCTACAGACGATTATGGTCGGCCTCTGTGTCGAAAACCATCGCTGTACACTGGAGGAAGTCGCTCCACAGTATTCTGAAGCCATTCCCTTTCTTTGTCGTTTTAACAGACTGCGGTCATAATGCTACTTCGGATGAGACTTCTCTCATGCATCACAGCAGTTATGGACTATGGAAGATCAGTTATTCCAGCAGGCACATTTAACAAAGGTTGTCCTGTCAGTTGTTTGCTAATGAAGACATTCCTATCCCGCCTACATCAATGAGGTGAGTCCCAATCATCAGTTTATTTGCTCAGTTAAACTTTGAAGCATTTTTGGATTGCATTCTCAGGCTCACAAAAGAATTGCACAAGGAAATGAACGATCATAAACATTGTAGATGGAGAAGGAGAACTTCCTGTCATTAACTGTCATGAGCAGCCACGAGTCATCCCTGTAGCTATGTGTGCAGGAAAGTCAAAATAGGGCAACTTAGTGTCAAAGAATCGTGCTCTGCTACTACTACAGACAACAACTGCGAGTAGAATCTAGCCTAACCGACATCAGTGAATGTTAGCCATTCTGCGTCGTTTTCACATGCTTTCAGATCCGAGAGACTGATCAAGAGCACAAGGTGCAATACTATACGAACAGAGGGGATTATCCATCAATTAGCGAGCACTCATACAAATTGCCACTGGCTAAACGACGAATAATCGGAGAGGAAATGGAGAAAATGCTGCAAGATATCATTGAGGCTTCAGAAAGTTCTTGGTCCTGTCCTGTCGTCCTTATTACGAAGGAGGACAGCACATAGGGCTTCTGCGTCAACTACCTACGTCTGAAACTCACAAGGAAAGATGTATATTCACTGCCAAGTAATGATGACACCATAGACTCTGTGAAAGGAGCAAAGTGTTTCTCAAATACGGACATGCAGATGGGATACTGGAAAACTGATGTTGATGAGTCTGACTGGGAAGAGACTGCTTTCGTAACTCTAGACTATCTCTATGATCTTAAAGTTATGCCGTTTGAAGCACGTGAAGCTCCAGCCCTCTTCGAACATGTGATGGACAATCTATTTCGAACCCTTAAGAGGACCATGTGTCTTTGCTATTTGGATGACCCTGGCGCTTCTTTGGAGATGTCTGAATAACAGCTGAGTCATCTGAAGTGTGTTCAGACCGAAATTCTGTCTCCGAAACAGTGCCTCTTCGTCTCACAAGAATTAAAAACATTTTGGACAGCTAGTGAATGGCGGTGCTGTTCGTCCCAATCCAGTGAAAATAAGAGTTGTCGTAAATTTTCCGACTCTTCACTACAATTGTGAGGTGAGAAGTTTTCTGAGAATATGCTCGTACTACCAGCGATTCGAAGGGCTTATGTGCCAAGGCACATACCTTCCAAGAAGTACTGCAGGGGGTCAACATATTTCCTTCGAATGGGTTGCTAGAAAAAATCTTTCATTATCCTTAAGAAGGTGCTAAATTCTTAAATTCTTCTCCAATCCTAGCATTGTATGATGAGAATGCCGAGGCAGAGCTTCATACTGATGCTAGCGGTTATGGGTCCACATCCACATTGACATGGCTACTCTGTATTTCAAATGTAAGTGCGTGGCAGAGCGGTAATTTCTAGTACGAATTCAAGAAGGTGCTGAAAAGGTTCGAGCTTATTCTTTCAGAATACTGTTCAAGTCCGAGATGAGCTACACTACAACCGAGAAAGACCGCCGTGGAGATGTTTGGGCCATCAACAAGTTCTGGCTGTGTTTATTTGGGAACCATTCACCACTGTGATGGAACAACATTCTCCATGCTGGCTGACTAGTCTAAAGGAGCCATTGGGTCGACTGACGAGATGGGTACTAAGGCTTCAGATATTAGATATCAAAGTGGTACACAGTAGTAGCAGCAAAGAGAAGGACGCCGTCTGCCTTTTAAGGGATCCTTTGTGGAACGCGGCAACGTGAAGAAATTTGTGGCGCTGCTTTAAATGACATTGCTGTGGAACAGAGCAAAGACCCAGCGTTGCTGAAAACCGTAGAAACCTTGTAGAAGAAGGAACCGACCAAAGAAGAATTCCAGAAATTCCTGTTAATAAACAGGACAATAAGAGGAACTATGATCTAATGGAGCAGGAACTGTTGCTCGTCATCCTACCCCGGTTGCACCCAGCTATGCTGAAATATTTCCACGGCTCACCAACATGTGGTCAGCTGGGATTCGTAAAGCTTTTGTACAGAATCAGTCACGTGTATCACTGCCAGGTCTCTACCGATTTGTTAGACACCATGTAAGCCACTGAAAGGAATGTCAACGACACAAGCACATATCGCATTTACCTCCAGGGCACCTGGCAGCAATACCGGCTACAGCAGTGCAATACCACAGAACTGAAATCGACATCTTCAGAGATTCCTAAAGTCTAGAAATTGGAAACGACGGACAACAGTCTACACTGACCACATCTCCCACTGTGCTGTCACTGAAGTATTTCCTACGGCCTAGGGTTGAGGATCTGCAAAGTTCCTTGTAGAAGTCATCAGTCTGAAATACAGTTCTTTTCAAATGGCTCTGAGCACTATGAGACTTAACATCTGAGGTCATCAGTCCCCTAGAACTTAGAACTACTTAAACCTAAGGACACCACACACATCCATGCCCGAGGCAGGATTCGAACCTGCGATCGTAACGGTCTCGAGGTTCCAGACTGAAGCGCCTAGAACCGCTCGGCCACACTGGCCGGCTGAAATACGGAGCACCCCTGATGATGATCTCCGATCATGGAAAAGTATTCAGAATAATATAATAAGGTGTTGGCTTGCACGCTCTTAGTGTGAACTGATGTTGAGTAGAGAGAGGCACTCTGCTCGTCATAACATTTGCATACAAAACGATGAAAAGCGGGGCACTTCACAGGTTTCACGCCGTTTCTTCTGCACTATAGCTGCGAAGCAGAAACGACGATAGATACACTGTTCCCATTTCAACAGGACAATTCTCTGCGAGGTTAGTGAAACACCTCATTACCAGAACCGAAAATCCAAGGCAGCTGGTTCGCATGTGGATTCTGTACGTTTTGGAGAAAGGCAGAGAGGGTTGTAACGCCAGGCAGGGAGATACAGCCCAGGAGACTTGGTACGGATTTTTAGGCCTGTGCAGAAGGAGGAACTATCGGAAAGGTTACTAAAACGTTACTTTGGACCGTATCACACGTATGAAGTCAAGGAAGAAAAAATGAGACGAAAGAGCGGAGACGTCGTCCCTGTCCTCCGTACGAAGACCAGCTACAATCCAGAAGAGCAGATCAATGATACGTGGTTCAAGGAAAATGGAGACCTATTCGACAATCTTGAAACTTCGGCGGGAGGGGCCAACTTTGATGCTTATCATAGTAAAGAGGATGAAACAACACGACCATAATGCGAGGACCCACCAGCGCCGCCATACAGAGGGCCACTGACAAGACCCGGATCCAGGATACTCCAGCTGACTCCACTGAGAGCTTCTCAAACAGCGGGTCGCAGTTTCTCGAGAAGAGGAAGCAATACCCTGAGTTGTGGCGGTGGCGCGCTGTGGGTCGCCACCTCAACTCGGAGCACACCTGGAAGGATCTTGAAGTGTCTTTTGTTTGCGCTGCTGCTTATTTCATGAATCCACTTTCTCAGAAAAGATTCCAGACACGTTTTGAAGTAGTCGAATATTAAAGTATGTTTGTGATTTCAAGACGAAAAGTTAGTTTAATGCCTTTTTAAATATTTTCTTAAAGTGGTATGTTCACTATAAATGAGCTTGAGGTCAATTTTAAGTTTCGATTAAAAGAACCATCTGATTGTATAAGGCTATATATTATACATGCATGTCAATACAAGCTTGAGGTACTGTTTACAATCTACATCTTCATCCATACTCCGCAAGCCACCTGACGGTGTGTGGCGGAGGGTACTTTGAGTACCTCTATCGGTTCTCCTTTATATTCCAGTATCGTATTGTTCGTGGAAAGAAATATCGTCGGTATGCCTCTGTGCGGGCTCTAATCTCTCTGATTTTATTCTCATGGTCTCTTCGCGAGATATACGTAGGAGGGAGCGATATACTGCTTGACTCCTCTGTCAAGATATGTTCTCGAAACTTCAACAAAAGCCCGTACTGAGCTACTGAGCGTCTCCCCTGCAGAGTCTTCCACTGGAGTTTGTCTACAATTTCGCGATTACGAAATGATGCTGTAACGAAGCGTTGGATCTTCTCTATCTCTTCTATCAACCCTATCTCGTACGGATTCCACACCGGTGAGCAATATTCAAGCAGTCGGCGAACAAGTGTACTGTAACCTACTTCCTTTGTTTTCGGATTGCATTCTTCCAATGAGTCTCAGTCTGGCATCTGCTTTACCGACGATCAACTTTATATCATCATTCCATTTTAAATCACTCCTAATGCCTACAACCAGGTAATTTATGGAATTAATCCAATTGCTGACCTGCTAAATTGTAGCTAAATGATAAAGGATCTTTCTTTCTATGTGTTCGCAGCACATTACACTTGTCTACGTTGAGATTCAGTTGCCACAATTGCAACAATTACGTTTAAATAATATTTTTCGTTTACTTTTCAAAGTGTTCAATGCGCTCTGCACCGGTAGATGAGAAGCACGTCTCATACTTGTAGGACTTTGGACTACATTTTCAGTTACTGCCTTCCCTGTCGTTGCTACGCTGCGTCATCGTTCGACGGAAGTTGTACCCAGGAAGGCAGATAGAGTGAGTCATTCACAGAAAAGGGATAAGATCAGGCGACCTTGGTGCAACGCTAGATCCATACGGCCTGTACGGCCCCTGTATTTCAGTGCTCTCGACGGAGGAAATTACTGTGCCGTCCAAATTTGAAATGTCTAAATGGAAATCGCAAAATAGGTTTTGTCACCATCTCGACTCAGCCCACTATAAGTAATGAACGGGCGAGCTAGTTGCTACAGACAGAAGATATTGTGAAATCGGATGAAGCTCTTTTTTAAATATCCTTAAATTAATAATAATGATAAGAGGTCTCTCTGAAAGAAAGCTGTATGAAGCTATAGTACGTGCGACTTCGTGTTGACAATTACGCTCTTGCTCGTGGACAGTTTGCATGTGCTTTGTAGGTAGAAATATCTTCGTCGGTGACAGTCCTTCGTGTCTCACAAAACGTTTGTTCTGGATACCTCCGGGCGCCAGCTGGTGAGAAGGGGATAAGAAACAAACGCAGGATGGAGCGGTCGCATGCCGGCCAGGAAGAGGCCGATTAGCGAGCGTGGCCGGCTGTTACGTTTTGTTATGCGGCGACTGCGTCTGGGACTGACCGGATTGAAGGCGCTGCGGGACCCGCTCATCAGGACGAGTTGTGGGACTCTTCAGAACGGGCGGCTGGGGGCGCCCCTCAAGTGCGCGACTCGTCTGCGGATTGCCGGCTCTCTCGTTGCAGGGCAGTGGACAGGGCCATTTGTAAACTTATTACAGTAGGCAGCACGCGGGCACCGGTTCACTGATCTCCCACCTTGGACACTATGTTGATAGCTATGCAAAAATTGGGTCGATGAAAGCTGACTATTTTTTGTAAGTAACGAATAAGGTGCTACAATCTTTTCCAATTTTGTAGAAAAGAGGCTACACCTAGAAACTAAAATGTTTTTCCTTTTGGCTTTTCTCTCAGCACCGACCACGTGAAATGCCTCAGATAATATGGTTTCGATGAGTGCGACAACGGCTCACAATTCTAGTAAAATGAATACAACCATCGTGATGACTTATTTCACATGTGCAACATGCCCATTGTTATTAAGTCTGTGCGTTGAGTAAGCACAATGGAAACCACGGATGAATTTGGAAACAGAATGAAATTTCAGTGATAAGAAATAAAAACTTTTAAATTTGCCGATGACATCGTATTTCTGTCAGGGAGAGCAAAGAATTTGGCGTAGCAACGGAACGAGATACACTGCTCAACATAATTAAAGGACCACTTTTACGAAATCTCATAATAGTCTCCCATTGCGACGCAGAAGTTTAAAATTTTTCTCGAAGGTGCTAAATCGTTCCTCTGTAATGGTGCAAAAGCGTGGCGCCCTGCGAAGTCAACCTCGGGCTCGACGACGCCTCGAACGATAACCTGTTCATACTTGCTAAAACAAGGCCAGAACTCAGAAGCTTATGTGACGTGTAAAACGCGTTAATGATGTCACATTGCCACCATATTTCACCAAAATTTTGCCCAACACCTCTGTGGACGTCTCAAGCAATGGTAAGTTGGACACAGCAGTGCAAACAGCTTAAGCCAGTTACTCGCACTCCACACTCTCTCAGTAAGTCAACAGTTAGTTCACAAACACCTCGGTTCACGAGAATAACAAAGTCAGCACACTTAATCGTTCTAGAACTACACTATGTGATCAAAAGTATCCGGACACCCCCAAAAACATACATTTTTCATATCAGGTGCACTGTGCTGCCACCTACTGCCAGGTACTCCGTGTCAGCGACCTCAGTAGTCATTAGCCATCGTGAGAGAGCAGAATGGGTCGCTCCTCGGAAATCACGGACTTCGAATGTCAGGTGATTGGGTGTCACTTGTGACATACGTCTGTACGCGAGATTTCCACACACCTAAACATCCCTAGGTCCACTTTTTCCGATGTGACAGTGAAGTGGAAACGTGAAGGGACACGCGCAGCAAAAAAGCTTACAGGCCTACCTCGTCTGTTGACTGACGAAGACCGCCGGCAGTTGAAGAGGTTCGTTAGGTGTAATAGGCAGACTTCTATTCAGACCATCATACAGGAATTCCCGACGGCATTAGGATCCACTGTAGGTTCTATGACAGTTAGGCGAGAGGTGAGAAAACTTGGATTTCATGGTCGAGCGGCTGCTCATAAGCCACACGCCAGTAAATGCCACACGACGCCTCGCCTAGTGTAAAGAGCGTGAACATTGGACGATTGAACAGTGGAAAAACGTTGTGAGCAGTGACAAATCACGGTACACAATGTGGTGATCCAACGACAGGGTGTGGGTATGGCGAATGCCCGGTGAACGTCATCTGCCAGCGTGTATAGTGCCAACTGTAAAATTCGGAGCGGTGGTGTTATGGTGTGGTCGTGTTTTTCATGGAGGGGGCTTGCACACCTTGTTGTTTAGCGTGGCACTATCAGAGCACAGGCCTACATTGATTTTTGAGCACCATCTTGCTCCCAGTTGTTGAAGGGGGGCGGGGGGGGGGGGGGGGTTGACGATTGCATCTTTCAAAACAATCGAGCACCTGTACATAATGCACGGCCTATGGCGGAGTGGTTACACGACAATAACATCCCTGTAATGGACTGGCTTGCACAGAGTCCTAACCTGAATTCTATAGAAACCCTTTGGGATGTTTTGGAACGCCGACTTCGTACCAGGCCTCACTGACCGACTTCGATACTTCTCCTCAGTGCAGCACTCCGTGAAGAATGGGCTGCCATTCTCCAAGAAACCTTTCAGCACCTGACTGAACATATGCCTGCGAGAGTGGAAGCAGTCATCAAGGCTAAAGGTGGATCAAAACCATATTGAATTCCAGCATTACTGATAGAGGACGAACTTGTAAATCATTTCCGGTTTCTTTTGACCGCATAATGTAGGTGATCACATCATTTAACGAGGACAGTGTCAGATATGAAAGCAGCTTTGGATTCAATCCAAGGCATTGTCATAGGACCACTACTATTCGCAATAAATATAGTATGTATCATAATTAATAGTGAAATCTAACTTCATGAAACCCACATCCATTTTAGTGTACTTACTGTATTCATCCCATGGTATGTGGTCCATTAACCGATGCCTTTGCTTGATCAAGTTGTGCCATAGGCCTCTTTTTTCCAGCTCAGTTAATTACATCCTCGTTAGTTACACAAACTACACATCTGATGTTCGGCATTCTTCAGCAGCGCTGTATTTCTGAAACTTCGATTCTTGTCTGGGCGCTTATCGACAACGATAGTAGTTTACGCACATAAAACAGATAAAGTGAGGTAATGACAGTGGCACGTAAAGTGCCCTCCGCCACACACCGTTGGGTGGCTTGCGGAGTATGAATGTAGATGTAGATGTAGACCGTAGAGTCACCACATGAACATAACATGAAATGTAATGTATTCAGTCTGATTACTCACCTTCACAGTAGGTAGTGAAGGTGTCCTCCGCCCTGTTCAGCACACGTGAGCACACTTGAGAGATTCATACACACGCCTGTCAGGTATTGTGTTGTGATGATATTGGTGCCATCCTGGATCCTGGTCTCAAGTTCTTCAATCGTTTGTGGATTTGTATTGTATACGCCTCCGTTTAACAGTCGCCACAATTAAAAGTCACAAGTGGACAAGTCTGGTGATCGAGGAGGTCACAAGCCTTTGCTGGTTGTCCTCTCAGGTGTAAACAACTCATGCACACGGGACAAATAAGCAGTCGATGTGCGGCATGTTGCACCGTCCTTCTGAAAGTAGCATAACTGAATCTCCTCTTCCGTCAAGTGTGAATAAAATTCGTCCAGGATTCCCAAATACACGCCGCAGTTCACAGTCGTCTCAAAGAATATGGGCCCCATGACGTGTGTGGCGGAAATGGCATTCCAAACCCCAATCTTCTCATCTTGCAAGGGTACACGGTGGATAGCGTGTGGATTTTCTGTCGACCAATAGCGGTTGTTTTGGGAATTTATGTACCCAGACAGGTGGAACCACGCCTCGTCACTCATGCTGGGTGTTAGTGGGTCCAAGACACCATTGGCAACTTTTATCAGCAGCCATGAACAGAAAAATCCTAAGGAGATGTAATTTCCCCACGAGAGTGGTATGGCTCTGAGCACTATGGGACTCAACTGCTGAGGTCATTAGTCCCCTAGAACTTAGAACTAGTTAAACCTAACTAACCTAAGGACATCACAAACATCCATGCCCGAGGCAGGATTCGAACCTGCGACCGTAGTGGTCTTGCGGTTCCAGACTGCAGCGCCTTTAACCGCACGGCCACTTCGGCCGGCCACGAGAGTGGTAACTTACAAAACAGTCGTCGGGTTAATCCTGAGAATTGCTTGAGAGGCAGGGATCCTTCGGAATTAATAGATGAGACAGAGAAGATATGAAGAAGAGCAGTGAGTTTTTTTTGATGGTTCGCATATTGGAGATGCTCACCCAGTTTTAGTGACGCGATAAGAGAGACTAGGTGCATCATACGGAGGTTTATAAGTACTACACTTTACCAGAGCGCACGCTTCCAGGAGAGTCAAGCAATACATATCTTTTTAAAGCAATAAGGCGGTACAATCAGAGAAATTCTAGCTCATGCCGAAAGGCTTACCAACAGTGGGTGCTTCTCTCTCATCATTCACGAAGGGAAGCAAGAGGGAGAAAATTTAGTGGAGCACGGTGTACCTTGTAACGTTCCCGTCTAATTAACCCCATCTGTTAACCAGAGCTGCTCAACTGTTTCAGGCGCAGGCTGCTGCAACACGCAGTGCTGTGGGCGGCTGTAGCTTGTCTTAGCAGTCGTGTGCTTGGAGCGTGGCGCGCCACGTCACATCATATTACAAGGTAACACATTTCCTGGTCTCTCGTTAGTGGATTTACCGCCACAACAACAGATGCGTCGCCTCACCTTGTATTAAAAAAAAAAAAAAAATCAGGCACCCAACACCCAATCTAAGCTGTCGAAACACTAAACACAGATACGAAGTTTGCCTGTCATGGTATGCAAACGTGACAGGCGCGGTCGCGCATCTGAAATAGTTTATGGTGAAGTTGCCAGTTACTGCCGAGGTCTCCAGTCCGAAGACTGTGCAAGGTAACACTTTTACTTTCTTTTCTGCTTGGCGCGGATTAGCAAGTTTCCATCGTAATCTGCGTGTGTTTCCCGGAACATATAGACATTTCTCAGTAAACAAGAAATTGTGTACTAAGTTCTGTGTTTTATTTTATAACCTGGGTATGAATTAAGGAAGTGGTACTTAATTATGGTTTATTCTTAAACGCTCCAAAAAGATGTATGTTCTACACTATTGAGAAACAAACAATCCTATGACGCGAATGCAATCTGGACGTGAGTGATGGAAACTCTGGAGAGAAGAAACCCAGTGACGGTCTAATTTTGCGACGTTTCGATAATTTACCTTTTATCTATATAATGAATATTCATTGATTAAGCGTATATATTAGATGCGAGCACCATAACTCTTTTTCGCCATAGTTACTAAACACAATATCAAAGAATAATTCTTGTGCTTTTAACAATACAATCATAGAGAATTTCAGTGGTGGTAAAGAGGGAAGGACATTCTAACTGATACTATAGCGCGCCGGCCGCGGTGGCCGTGCGGTTCTGGAGCTGCAGTCCGGAACCGCGGACCTGCTACGGTAGCAGGTTCGAATCCTGCCTCGGGCATGGGTGTGTGTGATGTCCTTAGGTTAGTTAGGTTTAAGTAGTTCTAAGTTCTAGGGGACTTATGACCTAAGATGTTGAGTCCCATAGTGCTCAGAGCCATTTGAACCATTTGATACTATAGCGCAATGTAGTTTATATTATTGCAAAGCATTATTTTTATTATCCAGATTACAGCGTATATTTTCAGAGAATTTGAAGAATAGCAGCGTAGCTTGTCACTTTTCGCGTAAGTAAAGAAAAAACTTCACTAGAACTGGCTGGAACCGCAACTTACGTTGTGGCAGCGGTGTCACTAATTTCGACGGATTTATAGTAAATACTGTGCTAGCTGGGGACTATCTGCTAAAAAGGAACGTTAACATGCTTTCCGGTGTATTTCTGGGAGTAGTTAGCTCTTAGTGCGTGACGTTGGAAGTACAATGACATTTAAATTTGAATGTATTTAATAAAATATGTGGAGAACGTATTGCTTCTCTTTTGAGCTACCACGCAGGAACTGTGGAAAAGAAACATGCATCAGAAATGTTTTCAGGCTTACTGATTGTTTCTTGTTAAAACTTTTAATGTCTACCAGCAAACTCACTGTTTCGGATAAGGCTCTACTACACATTGGTATCCTGGAGACGGAATTGTTTAAATATTACTTCATCCGCTCCCAGGTCGGAGTCCGATTCACTGTGCAGTCACTTGCTTCATGCAGCAGTCTATCTGTGCAAATAAAGGAAACATATTCGCAGTTGTGAACATGAACCACCTTCGGCTGTATATTGGATTTCCCGCCTTACGTGAGCGGTCGCCTTGCTTGCACGTCCTAAGGAACGTTGCAGTGAACTTCTCAATAACACACGCACTGCGATTTCGTATTTATTAACCAATACCAGGCCCTCAATTCCAAATACACATGTGCTTCCTGGACGGAAATGTGGGTTCTGACAGATGGATGTCGGCTTCGGCTGTGATTCGTGCTCGGATGGTCGAAGTGATTAAAGCGACTGCTCGCGTAAAGCTGGAAATCCTATTTCGAATCCCCGTCCGGCACAAATTTTCACACCCGTCATTTCAATATCCAGCCGAGGGTGGGTGGTTCATATTAGAAACTGCGAATACATTTGCTGTCTCTCTTGACGGATGTCGAAGCTGCAGTGACTGTTCCTTCGGACATGCATGCATCGTACTTCTTAACAAGACACGCACCGCGGTTTCGTACCCGGTGAGAGTCTCTTCATCTCTGTATAACGAACTGCAACCTACGTCCGTTACTGCTGATTTCTGTAGTCAAGTCTGGATATCCCTTTATAATCTGAAATTTTCCCCCTTCCCCTCTCTCTTCCACCTATCCACATACACATTACTCCATTACCGAGTGAGATGGCGCAGTGGCACACTGGACTCGCATTCGGGAGGACGACGATTCAATTCCGCGTCCGGCCATCCTGATTTAGGTTTTCCGTGATTTCCCAACATCGCTCTAGGCACATGCCGGGTGGTTCCTTTTAAAAGGGCACGACCGACTTCCTTTCCCGTCCTTCCCTAATCCGACGAGACCGATGACCTCACTGTCCGGTCTCCTTCCCCAAACCCCACTCCATTAGCAAAATGATAATTCCTTGACGCCTCGGACCGTGTCCGAAAAACGAATCCCTTCTATTAATCAAGGTGTTCCATAAATGACAAATAAGAGACCTTTGCCGCCTTGAAATTTCGTCGAATGGTTTTGAAATGTTCCTAGTGGTTCCATCGTGTACACCAAAGAAAAACTGCTTTGACACTACATCTCAAAAGGATGAGATCTCGTTCAGTGTGGTTGCTAGCCCAGAGTGTCATATGAGAAGGGGTGAAGCGTCAGGGGGATATCAGCAATATGGTTCAAATGGCTCTGAGCACTATGGGACTTAACATCTGAGGTCGTCAGTCCCTACAACTTAGAACTACTTAAACCTAACTAACCTAAGGACATCACACACATCCATGCCCGAGGAAGGATTCGAACCTGCGACCGTAGCGGTCGCGCGGTTCCAGACTGAAGCGCCTAGAACCGCTCGGCCACGCCGGCCGGCCGGCTATGAGCAATATTAAAGATTGTCAAAAATGTCTTCCTGTTGCTCTTCGCACTGCAGATCGTCGTTTCAGACTGTTAAATTTGTTGGAATTGACGTCAAAAGGAAAGGGATGGTATTATTGTCGCCCTTTATTCCCCCCCACCGTGGCCTTTTCGTGTCGATTCCTAGAGCCGTAGTTTCTGAAATGTTTTCCTCGGCTTCTCATGAGATAACCGCGAGATTTCAACGCTGGGTATCGAGGTTATGATCTGAGGCTCTAAAAGAAGGGGTGAATGTGGGTAAGAGGGGGTGTGACGACCTTGCAAGACGTCCACGGCGGCGTTAGTCAGAATTTTGGTGAAATTTGTTGCCAATGTGACATCATGAACCCACTTTATTCGTCAGTTGACTTCTGAGCTCTGGTCATTTTTCCGCAAGTGTTGACACTGAGCCGTACGCGCCGGCTTCGCGGCCAGAGTATCGCCTCTCTGCTTATCGATGGTCGTCCGTGGTCTAGTCTTCTGACCAGAAATGCTGGTATAAGGGCCTATGACTGGAAGGCTATTTAAGAGCGCGCGGCGTGTCGGTCGCTCTCGAGTCCTTCAAATTTCATTCCGCGGTGGTGAAAGGATACTCCGAGAGGTGGCGGATCTCGCGGCTGCTGGAAGAGTGAGAGAGCGAGAGGGCGGTACAGTGAGGGGGCGAGTTGTCCGCTGTGACTGAGCGTAGCCGGCGTGGTCACCGAGTCCGACGATAGTACCGCACTCGAGTCTCAGGGGCCAATTTGCACTTGTGTTCACAGACAGTGACAACCGTCTGTTAGTTTGGTAACCAAACGGCTGTTTGAAGCGTTAGTGTTTACCACAGCCTGTTTACAGTATGAGTACATTTACGCTGTTACATACTATTCTGTGACATGATAGCACTACTGAGCGTATGTTGTGAAACAGCTGGTTGGTCAAAGTGATCAGATATTAGTAATTTTCTCACATTTCTCTGTTCACGTTCCTTTCTCCCGTTAAGAAATGTCTTAGCGTCATTTGGGCGTAATTTAGTAGGCCCTGTAGTGTTCATATTTAAAGAACTACCATGTGCTGTTGTTGTTTCAGTGTTTTGTGCTTTAAAAGGAGTTCCTTCTACTCAACTATGTGATCAAAAGTATCCGGACACCTGGCTGGAAATGACTTATAAGTTCGTGGCACCCTCCATCGGTAATGCTGGAAATTAATATTGTGTTGGCCAACCCTTAGCCTTGATGATAGCTTCCACTCTCGTAGGCATACGTTCAATCAGATGCTGGAAGGTTTCTTGGCGAATGGCAGTCCATTCTTCACCGAGTGCTGCACTGAGGAGAGATATCGCTGTCGGTCGGTGAGGTCTGGCAAGTAGTCGGCGTTCCAAAAAATCCCAAAGGTGTTCTATAGGATTCAGGTCAGGACTTTGCGCTAGCCAGTCCATTACAGGGAAGTTACTGTCGTGTAACCACTCCACCACAGGCAATGCATTATGAACAGGTGCTCGACTGTGTTGAAAGAAGCAATCGCCATCCCCGAATTGCTCTTCAACAGCGGGCTAGCAAGAAGGTGCTTAAAACATCAATGTAGGCCTGTGCTATGACAGTGCCTTGCAAAACAACACGGGTGCAAACCCCCCTCCATGAAAAACACGACCACACCATAACACCACCGCCTCCGAATTTTACTGTTGGCACGCTGGCAGATGACGTTCACCGGGCATTCGCCGTACCAACAGCCTGGCATCGGATCGCCACATTGTGTACCGTGATTCGTCACTCCACACAACGTTATTCCACTGTTCAATCGTCCAATGTTTTACAGTCCTTACACCAAGGGAGGCGTCGTTTGGCATTTACCTGCGTGATGCTTCTTTAAACAAACCCTGTTAATTCAGTTGTAACAGTCTATCACAGTGATATGGAGATTCACGTTGCCTCTTACGATTAAATGGTTCAAATGGCTCTGAGCACTACGGGACTTAACATCTTAGGTCATCAGTCCCCTAGAACTTAGAACTACTTAAACCTAACTAACCTAAGGACATCACACACATCCATTCCCGAGGCAGGATTCGAACCTGCGACCGTAGCAGTCCCGCGGAACCGGACTGCAGCGCCTAGAACCGCACGGCCACCGCGGCCGGCTCTTACGATTACTCTACCTAAATATGGCAGCTGCGTTTATTGCTCGCTGGCGCAAGTCTCTGGACTCGGACGTTCGTAACACCGCCCGCAGATGACTCAAGAGTTTATAGACATTTTTTCACTATATGGATAAAATTAAAATAAGAAATAGGAGTAAAAAAATATGTCTTACACTGCAAGGAAAAAGCTTTATTTTTATATGACAAGTGAAAGGGAACTGTTTCTCTCCGTTTTTAAACTAGTGGGTGTGTTGCGTAAGAGTCGGTACGACTTTAGTGCAACCTTGTAAGAAATGTTTTTCGTCAGAACTTGTGATCGAAAAAAGAAATTCCGGAAATGAACATGATATTAATCTTTCTCTTTTTATGTGTGCTTATAGTGATGAATGAGCTCCCGAGATGAAGACGATGGTGAAGATTCTGGGATTCCAATGTGAGAGGCCGTAACGCAACTGTTGAAGCATTGCCCGTATGCGGAAAAAGCCTCTGCGGGCGGAGGCATCTCATTTAGCGTATGCAACAGTAAATTTGTGCGAAAGTACATTTAATCGTTGCAATAATTTTCCTTTTATATTTCAAACCGTTTTCGGTTTGGCGCACCAAATGAAGCTATCTAGAGAGGATGTACATGTTATGTGCCGCAATCAGTCACAATGTTTAATGATTACTAATCTTACGACATTAATTTATCAGCGATGCTCTTCGTGCGATTAAGATTCATCATCATGCATCAATGCATAGAAATCTTTTAATTATTATTTACAGCACTAATATTATTACTCAAACTATCGCCAGTTTGTCGCACAGGCAATGTCTCCGTTAGGTCCAGAACATATGCTTCCTTACGGTGAAGTGAAGAAAGAAACCGTATGTCAATGCTTTCCGTGACACTATGGCGGTGACGTTCTATGTTGGGAGGTATTTGTTCTAAAACTAATGAAAACCTTGGCAAAGCAAGAAATTTATATATGTAATAGGCAATGTCATGATTCACTGACTGATCATCGGGTAATCGTATCCCTATGCACAGAAATATGATCTTATACTGTAGGCGTCGTTTAAGAAAGGAATTTTCGAAATTCCACCCGTAAGGGGTTGAAATAGGGGATGAAACGTTTCTTGAAAATCTGTCGCTATTAAGGCAATTTTGAAGCTAGCACTACGAAAATGGGAACTTGGTTTCTCAGTTAGAAAGAAGAAATACGTATTTCAGTATTTTTGGAAATTCAACCACTAGGGGGGTAAAATGTTCGGTGAAAGTATTTTGAAAGTAAATCATTATTAAAGAAATAATGCAGATTTTTAAAGCTACATGAACGAAAATTGGTATTTGATTTCTCGGTTACAAATTTAAAATATTCGTGTTTCACTGCTTTTGAAAATCCATCCCCTAATGGGGTGAAACAGGGCATGACAAATTTTTAGAAAATATTTAGTTACATAGAAAAAATTTTAAAGGTAAGTTTATGAAAAGTGGTACTACACTTGTCGGTTAGATACAAAGAAATATGTCCTATTGGACGAAAGTTTATATGGAAATATCTCCACAACAACTCCAGAGGCACGATTAACAAATGCCTCGGACGCCAGCTACCAGTATCGTCCACGGTTCTATGGCCTTAATTAGCATGAAAAGCTTAGAAGGTGTAGGTGTTCGTAAAAACATGAAAATTCGATTAAAAAAAAGCAAAATAGAATCCATGCACATCGTACAGTGTACGCGAGCGAAGCAGTGAGCTCTAAGCTAGTAAATAAATAAATTAATAAAATAATACAAAATAAAATAAAGAAAAGCCGGCCGGAGTGGCCGAGAGGTTCTAGGCGCTACAGTCAGGAACCGCGCGACCGCTACGGTCGCAAGTTCGAATCCTGCCTCGGGCATGGATGTGTGTGACGTCCTTAGGTTAGTTAGGTTTAAGTAGTTCTAAGTTCTAGGGGACTGATGACCTCAGATGTTAAGTCCCATAGTGCACAGAGCCATTTGAACCATTTTGAAATAAAGAAAACCCTATTTACTTGTGTTAGTGCTGAAATAATGTTTAACAGATATGTATGCCTCGATGAATAACTATTTTAACCCCTTGAGGCCCAAAACGCATCGATAATAAAATAATTTCATTAGATTAACTACCCTTAAACACTGACTGACTGCAGCACATACATACAGTCCTTAATATAACGCAGTTATGGGATATTAAATTGCCAACATGCCAGAAATGTAGATTCCAAGAAGTTTGATTATCAGCTTACTTGTACGAATTCTGCGAAAAGCATCAGTTAGCTGAAGGAGCCTTGTGATATTATCACATTTCCAGAAACCAGATCCGAGTGCCCAGCGAGCTAGTATACTGGACGCGTCTCGTCTACCTGCCGTCCACCTGGCGATATTCGCAATAAGCGAACGGACGGTGTAATTGCTTGTTCCCGGTAAGCTGCGCTCTGGGAAGTCCCCGGTGCAGTAATGCCACCTCCGCGCCGTTCCACTGCGGGAGGCAGGCTTGCCAACGGCAGGAGGGCGCTCCATTACGGCCGTTAGGCTGGTACGCAGGCCCTTTGATCATGGCGACGGCGCGGCCGACCCGCAGCGTACTGTCATTAACGCGGCGTGGCGCGACGGCGTGTCACGGCGGCCCGGCGCCTCCAATCACCGCTCTGTACCACGCCTGTGCGTCTCCACGCCGCACGGCGGCATTCCGGCAGCTCGCGACACGCGCTTTAACTGCTGGATCTGCGCTGGAGCGGGTCTGTCTGTCTGCCTCTACGATCTGAAGCGGCGAATAGTACGAGTAAGATCACCACTGAAATGTGCATTCTTACAGGACAACTATCCAAGGAGGTCCACCCAGTAATATCCAAACAGCAGACTCTCTGCACAATTTATCAAATTGCCAATACTAAACTCTTTTAAGTAACAACAAATTCATATAACTTACAAAACTTAACAAATGATTAAAGAACGAGTTTTAAAAACAACAACGGCGGCTTGCCACCATAAAATCAAGAACCTTTTACACTAGTGCTTTTAAAGTTTACCCAAAAGACAAAATCCAATAATAAGTTAACTTGGCATTACAATTTAATATGATTTATATAAAAAACTTTGAGGAAGATAATGGCGCTTGACACCATAAAATGAAAGAAGCGCAACAAATGGTTCAAATGGCTCTGAGCACTATGGGACTCAACTGCTGAGGTAATTAGTCCCCTAGAACTTCGAACTAGTTAAACCTAACTAACCTAAAGACATCACAAACATCCATGCCCGAGGCAGGATTCGAACCTGCGACCGTAGCGGAAGCGCAACACACAACCAAAAAAATATAATAACAAAGTAATAATTTGATACAACCAAAGGGCGAGGGCAACTCCCAACGCAATCACAGACGAGCGAGCTCTCAACACTTCGGAACCTTCCCACTAGAAACGGTCCGCGAAATAAACAGCAGATAGCTCCCCGACATACCTCCCACAACTGCCCATCACTTACGCACCTTGGTTATGTTCTGTAACACACGACAGGTATTATCAACACAAAATAAAATCCAAAAATATAGTACAACATCCCGTTAACTCGGGCGCTCTTAATAAGTGCCGGAAGCCAACACACAAATCTCAAACAATTCTCGCTTCTTAAAAAGAAACAATAAAAAAATGGTTCAAATGGCTCTAAGCACTATAGGACTTAACATCTGAGGTCATCAGTCCCCTAGAACTTAGAACTACTTAAACCTAACTAACCTAAGGACATCACACACATCCATGCCAGAGGCAGGATTGGAACCTGCCACCGGAGCAGTCACGCGGTTCCGGACTGAAGTGCCTAGAACCGCACGGCCACCGCGGCCGGCGAAACAATAAAAGCCAAGCGCACATGAATAGTCAAACCACTGTCTTAGAAGTGCCTTAATGACGCGAAACGCGACTACGCCACCAAGTTAATAATAACACAGTAAACAAAAAAAAATTCAGAACATACCACTAAATGCTGTTACACAACTAAATTGACGAGATTGTAATGTTCAGGTCCCAGAAGAACACATATACCAAGCAGCAGTAATCCACTATTTATATACTGTACAAAAACGCCCTTCTTAGACAGACTTTACCTAACACATCGAATGCCAAATGTACCATACATAAACGCAACTCCGGGCAGGACTCCAGTTGAGCAAATAAATTACTACCAACAAATATCGTAACGAGCCACACACACAGCAAAAAGTTCCATCAACACCGTCCCACATCAGAAAAGTTCAGAAACCGCTGCTGGAGCTTCCAGGGGAAAATCTGAAGAGCCAACCGAGCCCACACCCTAACCTGGCAGACGACTCCAAAATTAAGCAACTAGTTGTCTCCGGGCCAGAGTATCACAGGACCCCACCGGACATCCACATCAGACAGGCAGGAAGAACAAGTACGCCGACTCCAATTAATCACCACCGAATGGCCAGCACAGCGGCGAGTCGCCTCCGCCCAAACCACTCTGCTCATATTGCGAGGCACAGCAACCTTAGCGCTAGTCACTAGCAGGTCAGGCAGAGCGAACTTCACGTTCCGTGCAATACCCGGAAAACCAACTACCCTCTCGCTTTCCGCCAGCCACCGCAAACACACGCCAGCGACGTCATAGCAAATCGCCACCGGAGCGCCACCCGCACCAGGACAGCGAACTATAATCGATTACAGTGCGCGCTCTGAACAAGATCACAGGACAGCGGTGCGCGCCATATCAACCACGTTACGGTTTGCCTCATGTTCTTGCTTATACGCATTAATATAAGCGCTTCCGTCTGGTTTCAGGTTATCTTACATTTCTTCGCCCTGTTGGTTTGCATTTGCATAGTATTTTCGGCAGTCTGTCACCCTCCATTCTAATAAAATGCAATTTTCTTCTTCTTTTGTATTTTTGTATGTTTTAATTTAGAGGTGTTAATCCTGATTCTGTTCTTATTTCTGTATTTAGCTTCCGATCTTGTCTTATGTGTCTTACTACATATTAGAGAAACCTAATTTTCGCACTCTGGATTCTTAGTGTCATTTTTGTTATTAGCAAGGTTTCGCCTCCACAGATTACAGCTGGGATGGAAAATCATTACCATTATCATTTGGAACAATGTTCAACCCCAGTCTGTTTGGAACATAAGCCGTTCCATCTAGTTACACGATAAATCAGTCTAATATAAAAGCCGTAATTCAACTAAATGCCTAGGTATTTCAATTACGAACAATTTAAATTGGAAGGAACACATAGAAAATGTTGTGGGGAAGGCTAACCAAAGACTGCGTTTGATTGGCAGGACACTCAGAAAATGTAACAGACCTACTAAGGAGACTGCCTACACTACGCTTGTCCGCCCTCTTTTAGAATACTGTTGTGCGGTGTGGAATCCATACCAGATTGGACTGACTGAGTACATCGAAAAAGTTCAAAGAAAGGCAGCACGTTTTGTATTATCGCGAAATATGGGAGAGAGTGTCAAAGAAATGATACAGGATTTGGGCTGGACATTATTAATAGAAAGGCGATTTCCGTTGCGACGGAATCTTCTCACGGAATTCCAATCACCAACTTGCTCCTCCGAATGCGAAAATATTTTGTTGACACGGAGTTACATAGGGAGGAACGATCACAAAGATAAAATAAGGGAAATCAGAGCTCGTACGGAAAGATATAAGCGTTCATTCTTTGCACGTGGTATACGAGATTGGAATAATAGAGAATTGTGAAGGTGATTCGATGAACCCTGTGTCAGGCACTTAAATGTGATTTGCGGAGTATCCATGTAGATTTAGATGTAGATGTAGATGTAGTACTGTTTTCCCACCATCGATCTGTATTCAGTCTGGTCCAGCTCTCGCCTCTTTTTTCAACACATTCCTCCACAACTTTTAGCCATCTATTCCTTGGTCTTCCACTTGGTCACTTCCTGCATATCTCCAGTTCAGGTATCTTCTTCGGAATCCTCTTGTTTTCCGTTCACTTTAAATGCCCATACCATATACGCCTTGCCGTTTATATCGTGCCGAGCGGTTCCTGCCGAGCGGTTCTAGGCGCTACAGTCTGGAACCGCGTGACCGTACGGTCGCAGATTCGAATCCTGCCTCGGACATGGATGTGTGTGGTGTCCTTAGGTTAGCTAGGTTTAAGTAGTTCTAAGTTGTAGGGGACTGATGACCTCAGAAGTTAGGTCCCATAGTGCTCAGATCCAATTGAACCATTATCCTGCTCTCCAAGGGTTCTTCTCCCAGTACTCCCCTTACCCTCTTATTCCTCAACCTGTCTCTTCTTGTTACTCTTATTCTGCTTGCGAGGAACTTCATTTTACATGCCTGTAACATGCTTACATCTCTTTTCTTCATTATCCAAGCTTCAGATGCATAGGTCATCGTTGGAATGTAGTAACTTCAATGTATAACTTCTCCCGGGTCCGGTTCGTTGGAGGCGGGCAACGCCGCGATGTAGGGGATGGCTATCAAGGGTGAAGTACAGTGGGGACTTCGAATGCCACGGGGCAGATACAGTAGCTGTGAAGGCCTTAGAAGAGCTCCGAAAAATGGCGACTAACGGGGATTCGACGAACCCGTGATAGGACTACCTAGCCAACAGCGGAACAACAACCTGTTTGCCTCAAGAGAAATTAACTGGGGAAAGATTGAAAGGAAAGTTTAGTAAAATTTATAATTGTCTCTTTACTTGCCTCTGAAAACTTCTTTTTACTCTACAGTCCATTCATTTTCTATATATTATGCTGAAAACCTATTTCGTTTTCATAGCCGGCCGCGGTGGTCTAGCGGTTCTAGGCGCGCGGTCCGTAACCGCGCGACTGCTACGGTCGCAGGTTCGAATCCTGCCTCGGGCATGGATGTGTGTGATGTCCTTAGGTTAGTTAGGTTTAAGTAGTTCTAAGTTCTCGGGGACTGATGACCACAGATGTTAAGTCTCATAGTGCTCAGAACCATTTGAACCATTTTTTTTCGTTTTCATATGATGTATTACAACCCATGTATTTAAATGTGTTACTCGGTTTTGCTATTTTTCCGTTTGCCTGCCGGAGTGGCCGCGCGGTTATGGGCGCCATATCACGGAGTGCACGGCCCCTCCCGCCGGAGGTTCGAGTCCTCCCTCGGGCATGGGTGTGTGTTTCGTTCTTAGCATAACTTAGTTTAAGTAGCGTGTAGATCTAGGGATCGATGATCTCAGCAGTTTGACACCTCAGGAATTTACATACACATATTTTCCGTTTATTAAAATTTCCATTCATTAAATTCTGTTTTTGTCACAAAATTCCTTCACAGTTGTTTTGTCCTCAGATACCTAGAATTTGATCAAGCAGAAACTGAATTCTGAATGGTAAATACATTTGTTTACATTGGGTTTCAGTGCCCTCAAGGACTTGTAACCAGACCAGAACTAACATACTAGCAGCACTGAAAACTTTCAGCCATACCTCCTAACACCGAACAGCAGAATTTCTTCGTTGCTGCATCTAGTTGAGTTGAATGTCTACGGATTCAAAAGCCCCTGCGATCAGCAAGACCTGTCAAGGCAGGGGCATCATCAGGATCTAGTACAGTTTGTTTCTTTCACAGTTGTGTAACGCAAGAACAGAAATATGGTTTCATTTAAAGTCAACAATGTATGGGTGCCCAAACTTTTCTCCTCATTTAGGTTTAGATACGTGGGTATATTTTATGAAAACAACTTTTTGGCTTTGAACTGTACAGAGAGAATGTGAGAATGTCTGGTATAGCCGCTTAGCACTAATTAGGAACAATAACAACAACAACGACAACAATAATAATGATAATAATTAGGTTGTTATCTGAACGTCTGCACACAGTAACTGACAGCACATAAACTCAATCTAGTTTTCAAACAACAGCCTCGACTGAAGAAATAAATAAAGGTCAAAGGTCTTCTAAGAAAGAACGTGAGAGAATAAGAAGCGGAAAACGGAAAAAGAGACGTTGACAAAAAATGCTGAAACTCGTTTTCCGGGATAACAATCAGAAGAGACTGGTACAAAGTGGTGCAGGGAGAGGAGGAAGACACACCGTGAGAGAATGAAGAAAATTGTAGAAGGAGTGAACATCTTGATGGGCTGCCACCCAGTCTTGTAATGAGAGTTCAGAAAAATTAAGTGCTTCTCTATGGTGCGACGTGAATTTAACAATTTGCAAATCATGCAACTTAGCACAAGAGAACAGCCGCACATGAAGACAACAACCATTGAGGATGAATAATTTTACCAAGAAGCGCACAACGTGGTGCGTCACAGGAAAGCTTTTAGACAACAATTTACCTTATAGAAATGCACCCTCGTGTACTTTATTTGCAGATTTGCGCGGTATTAGGCCAGAGAGCTGCCTGCCACACGTCAATGTTCGGAAACGGAAACCGATAAGAGCTACGAATTTGTAATTGCAAGACATTGCATACAGCTGCGAAATTATCGAAATAAATATATCAGGGGGGTTCGTATTTTTAACTGAAATGTAATTAACGAGTGGACACTAATTACGCCCGACCCTTCGTGTCCAAACAATGCACCACCGACATAGCCTACGTTACGCTGTAACAGATGAGGTAGTGGCTTAACTCACTGATGGAGCTGACTGACAGATTTACATAATCATTATCGATCAAATATACTGACAACTGCGAAAGTTACACCAGCTCAGCTTTAGTTCGAAACAACAACTCGAGAGTACAAAAGAGTAGTGCTCATTCATTTATTCTCAGTGGCTTTGCATTAACTACTTTTATAACTTCTGGAGGTTTTGCTACGTTAAATGCAATCTTTGAACACACAGCGGATACGTTTTTCACAAACATTTTTCTCTCTTTATAAACGAGATATGGTTTTCCTGTTACACATCATTATATTACCAATTATGAGAATAAAAATTATGATTAAAAATAAATGATAATGTGAAACGCTTTAAACTGATGGGGAAGCATTGATATTGTCCGTCATCGGAGCCCCAAATAAAGGTAGCTGTTATAGAAGTAGCGGCGAAAAGCATTGTTGGCTAGAGAACTGAATGGGTAGTTACTGCCATGTAATTTGAAAGGTTTTCTTATAGGTGCATTCTGACACTACCAGTGTGGAGTGCTTACATCACGAAGCCCCACGTCAGCATGCCACTCAGGCCTTACTAAATCATCTGTGGCAGGCGAATTACCTCGCCATTTGACTTTATAACATCAGCAAAAGGCTGCAGCAATGAACAATTTGGGGGCTTTACCAGCAAACTAAATGAAATATCAAAGCTCGAAATCATCAGTAATTTCTCCAGCGGGCTGCTTAACAAGACCGCGGAAATTTTATACCTAAATACTGCGTTGAAGACTTAGTTTATCTGAGCATTCCGCTACTGAAAAACTACATTGGAAAGGGCCAGGTCAAGTACTTGAGTTCATCTACCTGTTTACATCAAAAGTCAGACCGCCGTTTCACAGTGCACGTGAAGCTGCACTTGAGCAGGCCAGCTACTGAACCAGCCGATGAACTGAAAAGCGACCCCGTGGCAGCCCCTACAGCGGCTGAGTCACTCGCAGAACGCACCAGACGGTGACCAACTGGTGACCCGCCGACATCGACATCCGTTGCTCGACGCTTACGAGGCACGACGTTGTCAGACGAGCCAGGACGCTGTTAGACGAGCTAGGATGCAAGCATGAGCAGCGCTTCGACACCGCATCTACTACGCCCGAGACAGCGCTAAGCGCGTGCTTCGTAGGTATACACCGCTTACAAACAGCGCACGAAGTGTGGATGAGCAGAAGTGAAAAATCTGTTCACCTCACTCAGGCATCAAGCTGACAACTGAGTCAGAAGTTAACATCATCTTTTCCTTCGGAGAACTAGTCAGTTACCTTGACTCCCTTAGGTTATGCTTGAGGATAGCGATTATTGTTTCTGTTTTGATCACTATTTCCTATTTTGAATGTTGTCTGTCTGTCAGAATCCTTCTACATTAATCTGGTGTTCTTATGAGCGACAAACAAGTAGCAGCTAGTGGTAATTTTTAAATGTATTTTGAAGCATATTCTAAGTGAGTTAGAAGAGCAATTCGAGAACATAAATGAACTCAGGAAAGTTATTGAGACAGTTTCCGTCAGCATTAAGATGTGGGGCCCAGAAGTCTCATGGTGCCATAGATGGGTTGCAGCTAATTGCAAGTTAAAGCAGCATTTAAGACCTGTAAAGGGAAAACAGACTGCTTTTCAGTCCTTTTACCCCACAACAACCCCTTTAGAGCCAGCCGCGGTGGCCGAGCGGTTCTAGGTGCTTCAGTCCGGAACCAAGCGACTGCTACGGTTGCAGGTTCGAATCCTGCCTCTGGCATGGATGTGTGTGATGTCTTTGGGTGAGTTAGGTTTAAGTAGTTCTACGTTATAGGGGACTGATGACCTCAGATGTTAAGTCCCATAGTGCTCAGAGCCATTTGAACGAATCTCTTTAGATATAAGGGAGTGTGATCTGATTTTGATGATAATATACTCCGAACTGTTCAAAATGGTTCAAATGGCTCTGAGCACTATGGGACTTAACTTCTGAGGTGATCAGTCCCCTAGAACTCAGAGCTACTTCAACCTAATTAACCTAAGGACATCACACACATCCATGCCCGACGCAGGATTCGAACCTGCGACTGTAGCAGTCGTGCGGTTCCAGATTGTAGCGCCTAGAACCGCACGGTCACCTCGGCCGGCACTCCGAACTAGCAGGTACATGGTTAAAATGAGTAACAAGTTGGAGCAGATAGGAAAAGAAATACACTCTAATAGTGTAACATCTCCTTAACATTTAGTAATATTACGTAATATACAAAGCGTATTTTTAAAGTAAGGTCGGATTAGGCGCAAAATGGAAACCACTATGAAAATCCGATGGAACTTTGCACAGATGTGTTGGGCAGTGTCTCTAATGTGCCTGTCGATGGCTTCACGTCGCTCTTTTCAGTTGAGAGCGCAAACTGATCATGTAGAAATGTCTAAAACAACAGCGTCTCCTGCCAAGTATGTGGCTCTGGTGAGAGATTTCGCCTGAAGCTATGCAGCCCACATAACATAAATACCATGCATTTCTTTCTTCAAGACAATTTTCAGCCGCATTCTGCAGGGGAAATGAAGACGCTCCTGCAGCGTTTTCGGTGGTAAGTGTTTGATCACCCACAATACAGACCTTAATCGGCTCCCTCTGTTGTTCATCTCTGCTGACATGAACCGCTGGCTACGAAGGGACAAAATACGAAAGGCAGGCCAGCGCAGAGAATTGGTGGAAAGCATATGCGGCTGCTTTCTGTGATGAGGGTACTGGAAAGTTTGTACAACGCCACGACAAATGACTAAGTCGGAGCAGTGTCTATTTAGAGAGTTAGCTGGAAGGTGTGGCTAAGTATTGTGAATAAAAATTTTTCGATTTTCACTGCGGTTTTCATTTCGCGACCGATCGGACATTACTTTCCGAACAGCCCTCGTACCATCCTCACTGGTAAGGTTGTTAAGCAGTTCATTGCTCGTTTCAGTGATATCTACAACTGGACTACAATGATCCAGAAGGAATTTCAAAATGAAATCAATATTCTGAACGCAGCGGAAGAATGAAATATTCTGATGTTTACAATTATCGATACCCTGTGCAGTGCATGAATTGATGTTTCTAATTTGAAGTAATCAAATAATTACTTGAGTAGTCTTTTGTTACCCCAAAGATTTTTCGTCATTGCTCTTAGCTATGGAAAGGAAACCAACTACCCCTGCGACTACCATCTTAGCTATCAATATGCATAATGCGTATTCCTACTACCAACTGGGTGATGGCCGGCCGAAGTGGCCGTGCGGTTAAGGGCGCTGCAGTCTGGAACCGCAAGACCGCTACGGTCGCAGGTTCGAATCCTGCCTCGGGCATGGATGTTTGTGATGTCCTTAGGTTAGTTAGGTTTAACTAGTTCTAATTTCTAGGGGACTAATGACCTCAGCAGTTGAGTCCCATAGTGCTCAGAGCCATTTGAACCATTTGAACCAACTGGGTGATGTTGATGTCATCATGATGAACAATGAACAAACTCTGCCACCATCCCCTTATCTGACTAAGTATCATTTTGAATGTTACCGTGTGTCCTCTTATCCATCATTCTCAGCAACATTTCATATGTTTATTCAGTACTACCTAAAGTAGCACTTCTTAATAAGCCACAATCGAAGATGCTTCTTAGACTCTAGGTGAACGTGAGCACACAAAAGACTTTTTTATCTTTCGAATAAACAGTATTATGTTGGAGCTTAAGTCCGCAGCGCTTTTGTTCTGCATGTTGGTACTCCGGTTGCTATGGGTTTATTTATCGATTGTCATTTCTTATTTGTAGTTCACTGTTGCTGTTTGAGTTTTCATATTGTCATTTTGTCACCTGGAGATAGTGAGTGGAGCTGTGAACGCTATAAAATGGAATTTCAAAAGGAGAAATCGGAACATTCACGACATATTCTTCTGACTGGGTTCAACAGAGGGGTGACAGCAACGAAGGCCGCTAGAAACATTTGGGCTGTGTATGGGGATAATGCTACTGGACAGAGCACGGCAAGAAAATGGTTTTCTCGTTTTAAGGAGGACAGTTTTGACATTAGTGACTCTCCACATTGAGAGAGACTTTTGGGGTTTGATGAAGATCGTTTAAAAGCTTTAATCCACAATGATCCACATCAGTGTACTCGAAAACTGTCAAACGTGACGAACTGTGACCGTTCCACCATCGTCCGACATTTGCTAGCAATGAGGAAGGTTCAAAAATTAGGTGTACGGATACCGCATGGTCTGAGCCAAAATCACAAGAAATCAGGGGATGGCCATATGTGCATCTATGTTTGCTCGTCGTCAATGGGCTAGTGGACAAGGCCTGCCATTACTGTCCTGTATTGTTACTGGTGACAAGAAGTGGTGTCTTTGTGTTAAAATAAAAGAAAGAAAGAAATGGTTGAGCCCAAACAGAGCAGCAGCTCCCCATACGAAGACCTGAAGCATCCTCAAAAGATGATGTTATGCAACTGGTGGAACAGCGACTGTGTGATGTAATTATACAATGGTTTCTGCGGAGTGTAACGATTACTGCTGACATTTACTGCCAGCAACTGAGGCACTTTAAGGTCGTAATTCAAGAACAAGACTGAGTGAAGTGATGCTACGCCACGATAACGCCCGTCAGCGTTCTGCTAGACACAAGAACCACTGTACAGGAACTGGCTTGGGAAGTCATGCCGCATCCACCTCATTCATCTGATCTTAGCCCTCAGATTTTCACCTTCTCCGCTCTTTATCGAACAACCTTCAAGGAATTTCCTTCCCGGATGAAAACGCACTCCGAACGTGGCTAGAAGAGCTCTTCACCTCAAACCCACGTGATTTTTACAGATGCCGAATCGAAAAGTTATCATAGCGTTGGTAGACTGTAGTAAATAGTGAAGGAGAATATACCACTGACGGCTAAAATCTCTTATATTTGTACCTGTGCCGGCCGCGGTAGTCTAGCGGTTCAGGCGCTCAGTCCAGAACCGCGAGACTGCTACGGTCGCAGGTTCGAATCCTGCCTCGGGCATGGATGTCTGTGATGTTCTTAGGTTAGTTAGGTTTAAGTAGTTCTAAGTTCTAGGGGACTGATGACCACAGATGTTAAGTGCTCAGAGCCATTTGAACCATTTGAGCCATTTGTACCTGTTGTGTTTATTAAACCCGTAAAAAAACGCTGCAAAATCGTGCACCAACCCAATAGCGTTTTGCGACAGCTGTGTATACAGCTGTGAGAGAAATCTCTTCAGCCTCTGCGCTAGAGTTCCAGGAAACTGAAATCACTAAGTCAATCCTTGCTACAACGACCTGGTAAATGGTATCATCTACTCTTTCAACTCCAAAATTGACCTAACTTTCTTGTGCAACAAATCTAACTCTCCATTTACCAAAAGATATGGGGTAGGCTTCCACTGGCAGATGTAAAAGATTGTGGACTGTCAAGTGACATTTTCCACGTACCCCAAATATCCAGAGGCTCCCTATATGTAGAAAGTAAATTATCCCTCACTCCAATTTCTACTGTATTCCACAATAATTATTTATTTCAGCCAATAATTCATTCAGTTTTAGTTTACTTGGAACACACGAACTGTAGAACCAAATAGTACAACCGATAAGCACTAGTGGTAATTAGCTGAAGGTAGTTCATGCTTTTACGAGTATTGACCAATATGAATAGGCTATGCGTGGTATTATTACTCTTACGCTTTCAGATGGCTTAACAGCAACTTCCCTAATCATTCTGAAGGACGACGGTTCAATCTCGCGTTCGGCCATCCTGATTTAGGTTTTCCGTGATTTCCCTAAATCACTCCAGGCAAATGCCGGGATGGTTCCTCTGAAAGGGCACGGCCGACTTCCTTCCCCATCCTTCCCTAATCCGATGAGACCGATAACCACGCTGTCTGGTCTTCCCCACACCAACCAACCAACCAACCAACCCTAATCATTCTGTTATGTTGGATCACATTTGGTTTGTTGCTGTGTTGTTTGGATTGTGTCGTCACCAACGGCAGTTTTCCCGCCCTGCGTTCGAGTAGGTATGCCGTCGGGTCGTCGACCGCTGGAGTGTACGTATGTATCGTGCTATGAATAAAGTTACGTAAAAGTAGCTGGACTAGGGCTATGAGTACTAATCAGTTCCTCACGCTGATGACCTTGAAACATCCCCTTAGAAAAATTAAGAATGACAGTGCTGGTAAACCTCTTACGTTATTCTGATCAACAGGAAACTGACACATATATATATATATATATATATATATATATATATATATATATATATAATCGCAACGCCATCTGACTTTCAATAATCCTTACAAAAGAATGGTCCTGACTAACAATAACCTATGCCTGTCATGAATCACTTACCTCACAAAAATCTTCGTTACTCAGACTACTGCAACACAGTGTGCGCCAATACTGCCAGCTAAATAAAAGATTCTAACTACTGAAGACACTAACTACTGATAGGCATAGTTAGCAAATGAAAGATTTTGATGGAGAACAAACAATGTATTTACCTCAATAGTGTTCAAAAGTCATAATATATATATCAGTTCATAAAATCCGGTCTTACAAATTTCGTTTTTCTGACGGACACACGTCCAGATCGTACGCTCTCAAAACTCTGCCATCTCTCTCCCCACATCCACCACTGCCGGCGGCTCACCTCTAACTGCACAACGCTACGCACTGTTTACATCCAACTGCCCAACACTACAATAGCGAATATTCCAACAGTGCCAACCAGCCACTGACCACACAGCACAGCTAGTGATTTTCATACAGAGCGCTACGTGGCGTTACCAACATAAAAACCTAAAGAGCCTACTTACAACCTCACACCTCGCCCCCACTCATTCTGGACTAGATTCCTCATAATACGTTCATTAATTTGAAGGAGGGTTGATAACACAAACCATACCTATTCATTTATTACATTATAACGTAAAAAATGAAAACAAAAGCTTTTCCTATATTCTTGTTTGCCCTTCTTCTATACAATCGTATACGAGTTAATATACTTAGCATTTTCTGGCGGTAAATGAGTTCCAATATTTGTTGGTAAAGCACTCCCAAAGGACATCAGACGCTACATTAATTGTTTTCTTGATATCTTCTGTCACAGCCGAAGGATATGTGTGTAACATGTTCCTCACTCTCGCATTTACATGAAGACAATGTGATGACGTTGAGGCGATAAAGGTATCACCGGAAACTCTCGTGATTGAAGCGAAGTTGTCCCATTGTCATTATAAAGTTTCTGCATTACATGCAGTTTTGGTACCGAGGACACGAGGGGAGATTGCGACCCGCTGCGGCCTACTGTCTCACTGCAAAATCCTAAGGAAATGCAGTCGGAAAACAAAGGAAGTAGGTTACAGTACACTTGTTCGCCCACTGTTTGAATGCTGCTCACCGGTGTGGGATCCGTACCAGATAGGGTTGACAGAAGAGATAGAGAAGACCCAACGGAGAGCAGCGCGCTTCATTACAGGATCATTTAGTAATCCCGAAAGCGTTAGGGAGATGATAGATAAACTGCAGTGGACGACTCTGCAAGAGAGACGCTCAGTAGCTCGGTAAGGACTTTTGTTGAAGTTTCGAGAACATACTTTCACCGAGGAGTCAAGCAGTATATTGCTCCCTCCTACGTGTATCTCGCGGAGAGACCATGGGGATAAAATCAGAGAGATTAGAGCCCACACAGAGGCATATCGACAATCTTTCTTTCCACGAACAATACGAGACTGGAATAGAAGGGAGAAACGATAGAGGTACTCAAGGTATCCTCCACCTACCATTAGCTGTTACCAACAAACATCGAGGCTTATCTGACCAGGTCACGTTTTTCCAGTCGTCTAGGGTCGAGCAGACATGGACACGATCGCAGGAGAGACGCTGCTGTTAGCGATGACACTTGAGTCGGTCGTCTGCTGCTGTAGCCCATTAACGCCATATCTCGTTGCTCTGTCGCAGCGGATACGTTCGTCGTACGTCCCACAGTGGTTTTTTTTCAGTTATTTCACGCAGTGTTACTTGTTTGTTAGCATTGACTACTCAAACGGCGCTGCTCTCGGTCGTTAAGTGTAAGCCGTCGGTTACTGCGTTGTCCCTGGTGAGAGGTAATGCCTGAAATTTGGTATTCTCGGCACACTCTTGACAATGTCGATGTCGGAGTATCGAATTTCCTAATGATATCCGGAACAGAATGTCCCATGCCTGTAGCTCCAACCACCATTCCGCCTGTTAATTTCCTTCGAGCGACCATAATCACATCGGAAACTTTTCCATATGAATCACCTGAGTGGAAATGACAGCTCCGCCAATGCACTGCACTCTTATACCTTTTGTACACAGTACTGCCACCATCTCAGTCATTTGCTGGATATGCAGTTTTGGTACTAAGGAAGCGATGTGAGATTAGTAGCCACTGCGGCGTACTGTCTCGCTGTAATTTCGTAATGTTCTCACTGCGTAAAGCGGCAGTCTGTACTCGAAGGCATATCCATGGCCAACACAACGCTATTTTCTTCTCTTCTCTGCTGCCAAGTGTGTGCACCCAGCGTAACTTCACCTTTCGTTGAATGTATCGCCTGGGAACTACCTGGCAATGGACTTCAGCCACCCACTTGGAGCGGAATTTCGGGAAGGACGTGCAGCGCCTGCTCGACGCCGATGTCCTTTGTGCGAGGCGACAACACGCAGCGCGCGCGCGCGCGTGTCCTTCACGGGGCTGCGTGTCCACAGCTATGTGGCGCTCATTACACACCCGGCGGCGGTGCGGTTGCGTGCTTGGCGCCCGCGGACGAATATCGCTCAACGCCCACCGAATTTTTATATCCTCCGGGAACGGGAATGTCTTTGTCGTAAGACCGTGCACGGGCGGAAGTGCGGTTTCGACCTCCATTGGATGGCGACGTGACGGAAAAAAAGATACGGCATGTTGAGAAATTACTAGCTCTTGTATTTCCTTGGAGCAACGAGTGTGTGGAACCTGCCTCGCTTTCGAAGTGCTTCGCGTAGTTTGGCCACGTGTTATTGCTTCTCGGGCGGGAGGTAGGCGACCTGCGCTCGACGCACTGTTATGACCAAAAGCACGGCAAGTGACACCGATAGAGTGCACACATCATCCAACGTGCAACGTTTTCACGTGTATCAAAGAACCTGAATTAGTAGAATTTAATTGCGTCATTCTATAGTGGGTGCTTCAATCCGCTGGAAAAATCTGTTATCGCACCTAAAGAGCTTTGTTATCGAGTTTCCGAATGTACAGCACCAATAAGTAGAATAGATTGCTTCTACACGCTATCTGTCTCCACGGATTTGTTAACGTGTGGAAGTGGTTCTAACTATGGCGACATAGTTATTAGCTACAAACCAGTGTAATTGAATTTAAGTTGAAAGAGGAGCTAAAAGTCTCGTTACAAAATACAAGTATTTACCGGATGTCTTTATTTTTGAGAAACGAGAAGACGGATAAACTACTGACTACAGTTATTATGTTTATCATGTGGATGAGACTAAATAATACCCTCCTTTAAAACTGGATGTTTCTTTTCAGTATTATAGTTTTCATTCTTATCTACATGACAAACATAATTGAAGCAGCAACAGAAGAAGAATTGCTGCAAATATTAACGATATTACGTCTTCAGTAACATCGGAAAGGTTCTTATAATTTCTTTTTCTGAAGTTACATGGAATCATGCTGCTGCTCGTGTTGGTGCTGTTCGTAGGTTTCCGTCCTCTGTTGCAGGCCAGACCGTATCGTTTAGTTGGCATGGTTGCAGTTGTTGGTCTTCTTCTCGTGTTGACTGGTGCCACTTGGTTTCACAAGCGTTGCCTGTCCGCTAGTGGCAGCAGTGGTGATTATCGATACGTAGTAACTGTGGCCCTATCTTTAGGGTGATGTCGTTCTTCTTCTGGTTCATGTCAGTGGGCACTTCGGTTGGTGACTCAGGAGGAGCGAGGTCCGCACAGTTCGTGAACACGCCGGGACCGCTCGCGGAGAGCATGGACTGCCGGATCGAAGGCCTGTGATCACGAGGGGGCACGATCTCGTCGTAGACAGGATCCTGCAAGCTTTAAGTTGAGTGCTTTTGGATTCAAGTAGATAAATCTCCACCATTGTGAGATCTTGCGATTCTCCAGTGACTTGGGTTCGTATTGCTGCTCGTAGTGTTGCCGAGGCGAAGGGCAGCAAGTGAAGTGCTTGGGGAAAGCAGGTCTGATTAGATTTTCTGGAATTCTTATTACTATTTATTGAGTTCAGTGTGTCACTATTTGTTAAGTTCAACCAGCGGTATTTTTCCTGCCTGGTGGCCGCTAACGCCTCAGTTACATGCCCTGGGGCGGTGTACGTTTCCTCGACTTGCCGCTGCTGTCCTGTGAGGCGTGTAGTTTTGACAGCTTTCTTGATTGTAGGTTGGTTGGCGATTCTCCTCTCTGGTCGTAGTGATTCCTTTTTCGTTCCTGGCGCTCTAAGCACAGTATTTTGCAGGTGGAGTCCAGACCGCCGGTTCCGACTTCGGCGTATTTTTACATCTTTGCATTTTGTTTATTGGACGTCAGGTGGTTTCAGCAAGATTATCATTGGTCATTCGTTAGACTGCCACTAGTCTGAATTACCATCTTGTGAAGTGAATGCAACTCTTGGCTGCCTATTTCATCGCTCGCGATAGTGTTTTTTGCTGGACCTACTCAGAGGTCGATTCCTGGTGCACCGTCTGTGACTGGCCCTTGTGTTTTATTATTGTATTTGCTGTTTTATTGTGTGTTTCTAAATTTTTTTATATAATTGCCATTCTTTGCGCTACAGCAGGTTTAAATGGTTGTGCTACCAAGTTTATCATCATTTTGTTTCACCCGTTTGGTCATCAGTTGCCTGTCTTTTTAAATTAACCTTTCCTATTGTATTGCTGTTTTACAGTATGTTTGTTAAATTTTTTATAATTGCCGTTTTTGGCCTTAAAGGACTTCAGCTGTGACTGTGGTCACTTGCCTTAAAATTCTAATTTGGATCACATTAGCTTGTTTTTAAAGCATTATTTGCTGTGTCTGTATTTTATGATCATATGGTAAATTGCAATGCACTGAAAGCACTATTAATTACGCAGTTGTGTATACCTTCATTAATAACGTGTACTATCTTAATTTATTGCTGAGTCTGGAATTAGCGCTTTAAAATAAATGGGTGTAATTGCAAAAGGGAACCAATGGTATCTGACTACGGCCCCGTCCACAATCGTAATCGAATCCTGCCTTCCTTGACTACCAGGTTTCATACATGTAACGTTTACAGCACAAATACGAAATATCTACATTGCATTCTGACGCACACTTTAGCTCTTCAACGCTATAACTGTCGCAGTGTTCAGAAAATCTATGCATACCAAGGAGTGTTCATGCAACACTCACTATTGCGTTATGCCTGTTTTGTATTATGTACTTTTTTTTTCAAGACTGCATTTAGACAATTAGGGTCAGCCATGTAATAAATTTTGTGCGGTCTTCAGTGCACCAGTGGCCCCACTGAGCCGTTACCGACGGACCCCACCGTGCACTGAAACTTGACGAACACAGCTGAAGCCACATGACACTGTTGTCTATGCAGCACAGCTTGGAGTTGGAACTCTGTGGAGGTTTTCTGTCATTTCTCGTTTAAGGTACAGCTGTAATTTCCTCTTGAAAGAAACTGGTACACCTGCCTAAAAACGTGTAGGGCCCCCGCTAGCACGCAAAAGTGCCGCAACACGCTGTGGCATCGACTCGACTAATGTCTGAAGTAGTGCTGGAGGGAACTGACACCATTAAAACCTGCAGGGGTATCTATAAATCCGTAAGAGTACGAGGGGGTGGAGATCTCTTCTGTACGGCACGTTGCAAAGCATCCCGTATATGTTCAGTAACTTCATATCTGGCGAGTTTGGTGGCCAGCGGAAGTGTTTAAACTCAGAAGAGTGTCCCTGGAACCACTCTGTAGCAATCCTGGACGTGTGGGGTGTCGCAAATTTCCTCCTGGAATTGATCAAGTCCGTCGGAATGTACAATCGACATGAATGGATGTAGGTGATCAGACAAGATGCTTACTTACGCGTCACCTGTCAGAGTCGTATCTAGAAGTATCAGGGGTCTCATATCACTTAAACTTCACATGCCCCTCACCATTACAGAGCCTCCACCAGCTCGAACAATCCCCTGCTGACATGCCGGATCCATGGATTCATGAGGTGGTCTTCATACCCGTACCGTCCATCCGCTCGATACAATTTGAAACGAGACACGTCTGACCACGCAACTTGTTTCCAGTCATCAACAGTCCAGTGTCGGTTTGGACGGGCCCAGGCGAGGCGTAAGCTTTGTGTCGTGCATTCGTCAACGGTGCACGAGTGGGACTTCGGCTCAGAAAGCCCATATCGATGATGATTTTTGAAGGTTCGCACACTGAGACTTATTGATGCCCCAGCATTGAAATCTGCAGCAATTTGCGGAAGGGTTGTACTTCTGTCACGTTGAACGATTCTCTCCATTCGTCGTTGGTCCCGTTCTTGCTGGATCTTTTTCCGGCCGCAGCGATGTCGGAGGTACGATGTTTTACCGGATTCCTAATATAAACGGTACACTCGTGAAATGGGCTACGGGTAAGTCCCAACTTAATCGCTACCTCGGAGATGCTGTCCCCCATCGCTCGTGCACGTTCAAACACACTTAAATCTTTATAACCAGCCATTATAGCAGCGGTAACCGATCTAACACTGCGCCAGGCTCTTGTTGTCTTATACAGGCATTGCCTGTTTACATATCTCTGTTCAAAAAATGGCTCTGGGCACTATGGGACTTTACTTCTGAGGTCATCAGTCCCCTAGAACTTAAAACTACTTAAACCTAACTAACCTAAGGACAACACACACATCCATGCCCGAGGCAGGATTCGAACCTGCGACCGTAGCCGTCGCGCGGTTCCAGACTGTAGTGCCTAGAACCGCTCAGCCACTCCGGCCGGCTACATGTCTCTGTATTTGAACACACATGCTTACACAGTTCCTTCGGCGCGTCAGTGTGTAGGACATGATATTAGGAAATGGAAAACTATAAGATATTGATATTTAAGAAGATAAAAAAAAGGAGATAGGGAAGATTAGTGTTGGAGGTAGTGTCCTTCCGCCGTCACTGCTCTGGGTGATGGACTCGGAATGTGTCCTCGAGCCGAATGTCCCTTGGCAACGCGTCCCATTGTTAGTTTATTACACGAGATAATTCACGTCTCAGATGTCAGGAGTCGATTATCTCCAGCATAACTGTTCTAATAACTACGTTTTTTTAATGTTTTTATACTGAAAGTGTGTTGATTAGATGGATAACTTGTATTACAGTATTTCTATGTTACTGCTACATAATTACAGGTTTAACGTGGCACTTGGTACAATAACCGCCCTCGAATTATCCTACTTAATAGATTAACAGCTTTCTATTCTAATTTATTGTAGTGTATGAGTTATGTACAGTTTATTGTTCATTTGTCTCATTATTGTTGTTAACGTTAGTGAAATCCGCTGTGCTGAAGACTTCATCTGAGCTATCAGATCAGTCTCGTTGTCGTCTAACTCGATATCGATATGGTCTGTGTTCAGTTTTCGAGATTTGATCTGTTCCCATTTGTCTACGTCCCTGATTGTTTCTTCTGGTGTCCATGTGGTAATTCCCGGCATGTTTCTACACTGAAGCTCCAAAGAAACTGGTATAGGCATCCATATTCCAATACAGAGACATGAAAAGAGACAGAATACCGTGCTGCTGTCGGCAACGCCTTTGTAAGACAACGGGGGTCTGGCTCAGTTGTTAGATCGGTTACTGCTACTACAATTGCAGATTATCAAGATTTAAGTGAGTTTGGACGTGGTGTTACAGTCGGCGCACGAGCGATGGTACACAGCATTTCCGAGGTAATTACAGTTAAACATCAGATCTCAGACATTGCTGCGGCCAGAGAAAGACTTCCGGAAGGCGTTCGATACAGTTCCGCACTGTCGCCTGATAAACAAAGTAAGAGCCTACGCAATATCAGACCAGTTGTGTGGCTGGATTGAAGAGTTTTTAGCAAACAGAACACAGCATGTTGTTCTCAATGGAGAGACGTCTACAGACGTTAAGGTAACCTCTGGCGTGCCACAGGGGAGTGTTATGGGACCATTGCTTTTCACAATATATATAAATGACCTAGTAGATAGTGTCGGAAGTTCCATGCGGCTTTTCGCGGATGATGCTGTAGTATACAGAGAAGTTGCAGCATTAGAAAATTGCAGCGAAATGCAGGAAGATCTGCAGCGGATAGGCACTTGATGCAGGGAGTGGCAACCGGCCCTTGACATAGACAAATGTAATGTATTGCGAATACATAGAAAGAAGGATCCTTTATTGTATGATTATATGATAGCGGAACAAACACTGGTAGCAGTTACTTCTGTAAAATATCTGGGAGTATGCGTGCGGAACGATTTGAAGTGGAATGATCATGTAAACTTAATTGTTGGTAAGACGTGTGCCAGGTTGAGAGTAATTGGGAGAGTCCTCAGAAAATGTAGTCCATCAACAAAGGAGGTGGCTTAAAAAACACTCGTTCGACCTATACTTGAGTATTGCTCATCAGTGTAGGATCCGTACCAGGTCGGCTTGATAGAGGAGACAGAGGAGGTCCAAAGAAGAGCGGCGCGTTTCGCCCAGGGTTATTTGGTAAGCGTGATAGCGTTACGGAGATGTTTAGCAAACTTAAGTGGCAGACTCTGCAAGAAAGGTGCGCTCTGCATAGCGATGTAGCTTGCTGTCCAGGTTTGGAGAGAGTGCGTTTCTGGATGAGGTATCGAATATATTGCTTCCCCCTACTTATACCTCCCGAGGAGATCACGAATGTAAAATTAGAGAGATTCGAGCGCGCACGGAAGCTTTCCGGCAGTCGTTCTTCCCGCGAACCATAGGCGACTGGAACAGGACAGGGAGGTAATGACAGTGGCACGTAAAGTGCCCTCCGCCACACACCGTTGGGTGGCTTGCGGAGTATAAATGTAGATGTAAATGTAGAAACAAGTGTCAGCGTGCGAGCCATTCAACGAAACATCATTGATATGGGCTTTCGGAGCCGAAGGCCCACTCGTGTGGCCTTGATGATTGCACGACACGAAGCTTTACGCCTTGCCTGGGCCCTTCAACACCGACATTGTACTGTTGATGACTGGAAACATGCTGCCTGATCGGACGAGTCTCGTTTCAAATTATATCGAGCGGATGGACGGTAGGGGTATGAAGACAACCTCATGAATCCATGGACCTGGCATGTGAGCAGGAGACTGGTCAAGCTGGTGTAGGCTCTGTAATGGTATGGGGCGTGTGCAGTTGGCGTGATACGGGACCACTGATACGTCTAGATACGACTCTCACAGGTGACAAATATGTAAGTACCTTGTCTGATCACCTGCGTCGATTCATGTCCATTGTGCATTCCGACGGACTTCGGCAATTCCAACAAGACAGTGCAACACCCCACACGTCCATAATTGCTACAGAGTGGCTCCAGGGACACTCTTCTGAGTTTAAACATTCCCCAGAAATGATGTTATTGAGCATATCTGAGATGCGTTGCAACGTGCTGTTCAGAGGAGATCTCCACCCCCTCTCGTACTCTTACGGATTTATGGACAGCCCTGCAGTGTTCATGGCGTCATTTCCGTCTAGTATCGCTTCAGACATTAGTCGAACCCACGCCACGTCGATTGCAGCACCTCTGCGCGCTCACGGGGGCGCTACACGATGTTAGGCAAGTGTACCAGTTCCATTGGCTCTTCAGCGTATGTAAGTGGCTGCACCACTCACACTACAGAGCAAAATATTCCGGAGATCAGCATTCCCCACATTGACAGTCGTCGCTGTGAGCAAGTTACAAGCGCTGCAAATGAGCTAGTGAAGGGTTATGTCCGGTTATGAAGTGAACCATGAGACGGCTCGGATTGGTATGTTTCATTTGTAACCGCTTCCTGATGTCGGAGAACGAGGTGTACAGCCTAAGGCCCTTGTCACAAAGGTCCTAATCTCGTTGTCATTTGTCAATATCCAGGAGTTTATTCCTCCTGTAATTTCTCCGACCTTATCGCAACTTCCCTTCTTCACCCAGTAGGATGAAGCTTGATATTTGATGGTAATATCTAACTAACTGGTTATATCTAACTAACTGGAATACATCGAGCTTGCAACTGAGGAGATTAAGTGTGACGAGTACTCTCACATTATGACTTTTGCATGAGAGAGGAAGCTGTGGCAGGCCAAAAAAAAAAAAAAAAAAAAAAAAAAAAAAAGCATATCTGTAGAGCGGTCGTCTTCCAAACCTGTTTCCTCGGGTTATGCTACCCACCCACTGTTCGGAAGTGTTAAGAGGAGTCATTAGTGACAGAGTATTAGTCTGATCTGGAGGTGTGCTCCGATAACTTAGTCCAGTGGTTCCCAGACTATGGTTAATTGCCCCTGAGGTGTACACTTAATTTTTCTGAGGGGTAAAAACGAAAGCGTTGAACTGTGTTTCTGTCACGAAACTAAATTATTTTTAGTAGACCACTGCTATTATCACTGCTTCGTATAAATCATTACATAAGTTACCAATAATTACATTTTTAGAAACGCTAGGATTAATGTGTGACACGATGTGACAGAGGTTACAGCTATTGGAACAGATGTAAGAAATCAACTTCCTCACATAGTGCACACACTGTTGACATACTTTAAATCATGCGCCTGTGAGAGTTAAATTGAGACACATACGTCGCATCTGCTTAAATATCTCACGAAAATAACTTCTCCAAGTTGTACGTAATCCACACAATAGTCTATAAATTTCTTAATTATTCACTTCCCAAAGATAAATGAAGTAACTGACAGTTCAACACGACAGCAACTATGTAATGGCAACTACACCGCTGTAAGGCCTATACAGTATTACTGTTATGACTACTGCTACTGGTGAGACAAAGAGCATTGGCAACCTGAAGTCTGACCCTTGGCGGCTTCCTTCTTTCAAACCTCCCGCTGTGCGCATCAGAGAACTAGTGGTCCCTCGCCACAGAGAGAGCGCCTTCGAACAAGCGGCTGCGGCCTTGCCGCCACGAACGATTGCTGTCAGCGGTAGTGTGGTTTGCGGCATTAAGTCGGTCTTGGCTCCGCTCAGAGCGATGTCCCGGGTTTGGTGATGGGGCCCGAGTTTTCTTACGTCGCCCTTTAGGATTTCGTGCGAGGCCTAATGACACAGCTCTTCTCCGACGTGTTCCGAGTGCACATTATTGTATCGATTTGTGTTTCTTGAGCGCCAAATTTTATTTCATTTGTATGTTTAAGTCATTTTCCTCTAGTTTCTCGGTACAGTTTGTATGAACTAATGTACAGACAGTCTTGTGTTTTGGAGAATGATTCGTTAAGTGCCGGTCGGTGTGGCCGTGCAGTTCTGGGCGCTTCAGTCTGGAACCGTGTGACCACTACGGTCGCAGGTTCGAATCCTGCCTCGGGCATGGATGTGTGTGATGTCCTTAGGTTAGTTAGGTTTAAGTAGTTCTAAGTTCTAGGGGACTGATGACCACAGATGTTAAGTCCCATAGTGCTCAGAGCCATTTGAACTATTTTTTTGATTCGTTAAGTGCTTTGGCCTTTGGATTATCACCGTGATATCCGTCGGTCACGTGAGCACGGAGCTGATTTACCACGTTACACGGACTAAGTCAGGAGAAGGCGATATTGATGGTGTCTGGGGTTGTTTCCTGTCCCGGCATCTTGCCTCCTGGTGCTGAGCATAATCAAGGGGCTGCAATGCCAGGGATGTGGGTCTAGTAAGCGTATTGGAGGAGAGGCCGCCTGCTAAGGGAACCCTTTCCTGACTGAACACCCGATTACAGGAGACTGTGAAAAGGGCTGGTGGTGCTTCAAGTTAGATGATCCTTTAGTTTGTTCCAGTATCACGGCTGTTGTGACACACGCAGAGGACATTGAACCTGTTGGCCCCATAGTTCTCTTTTGGACCTGCTACCTGTGTGCATGGGATGCCGACATCGTCTTCGCCGAGCCTGCCATCTCACACCGCAAGAAATTATTTTATGTAATTACCTTACCAGCTCCCTTCCGCAATAATTGTAATATTTTGTTTTATTCCCCCATTTTTAAAAGAGACGTCATCCTGTCTCATGTTTTAATTAACGTATGAGAGTTTGACTGTACTGCGGTAATGTTTTACAGGACCATAAAAGGCCATTGTCTGGGCTGTTAATTTTTTTAATTTTATCATCTGGCGCTGGCCAGGTTTACATTTCTGAAGAGCAGTGATTGGTCGTTTGTTAATTTGTTAAATTTTTTCTTAAAGAGTCGTTATTTGGCACTGGCCGAATTTTTAATTAAAGGGGTTTTCAGATGTAGAGGTGGTATGTTAATGTGGATGTATTTGTAAGTATTACCCATCATCTTCTTGGTTTCATATTAGTTGGGATCCCGTTTGCAGATTTGAACTGTGGTATAAGATTCCAGAACGCCAGCTGATCATCTTTATCAGAATAATTACGTGTCATGGTGGCACTGATACTATTTTTTCTTTTCCTAAATGTGTAAAATTCAAAGTTAGGCTAAATTCTGATATTTCTTTTTCAAGTTTTTTTTAAGGGTCCTGTGGCAAGTTTTGAATTCTTAAACAATTTTTTTTTGTATTCACTATATTTTAAATTTAGTGAGTGGGTAGCTTAATGTGAAACAGAAAATTTGCACTTTATAATATTTTGTAATAAATGTTTTACAAATGGCAAATGTTATTTACCCGAAACCCAGTCCAGTCCTTCCACATAATTTATTCTGAGAGCCTGGGCAGCAACTTAAGGTCAACAACTATCGACCATTTCAGATGTAAGGCGTCCAGTAGTAAAGTGATTTACAAACAGTATTTTACCTTCAGTAATTTAAAATGAGAGTGCAGGACGTGGGTAAGTGAAGTGTCCCTAGGAATAGGTAGTAATGGGATAAGGAGGGTGTGGCACCACTCTGCATTGTTGCCAGATTTATTCAAGATGGAGGATGCATGACAGTGGCCATATATGTGGCAATGTCACACAGATGTCATTGCAGGGGGTTCAAATTTTGGCGGGAAAATTGGTCAATTGGGCTACTTCCACTATCCTAACTCCACTCCCCCCGCTCTCCCTTCTCCCGCTCCACCACCCCCATCCATTCCCCATCTAGTAACTGGCGGGGAAAGGACTGTGTGCTGGGCAACTGGATAGCATGGACGTAAGTCTCTATTTCAGATGCATTCCGGTATATTGTTTATTTAAGCAATTTGAGCTGTCTTAGACAGTAGCTCCATACACTGTGTTCACCTAGAGGTCTGGGGTCCAGCTACACCACCACCATATGATGCTGATGGCCCTCCCCCCCCCTCCCTTCTTGTGACTTAATCCAAGATGGCGGTCCGGGAGAAATAGCGGGAGAAATTCGCTCAGTCTGTGCTGAGCTTCCCATGAGGACGGACGCAATTGTTTACTGTACTATGTGTTCAATGGATGAGATGTCAGTGCCGGAGAAGGAGGAGTTTAACAGATATATTAGCTGCAATCATGCAGATGAGGACTGTGTCCATAGCTACCTCATGATGCTTGGAAAGCAATGATATTTACTGAACATATGAAGAAGACAAATACGCTTAATCAAATAATGAAGACGCATGAGGAAGAGGATTAGTAATACTACGCAACTCGTGCTGATACATGCTTGTGCTGTAACTGTATATCATTCGATAAAAGACCAGTCAGCCTTCCAAAGCACAAGAGGCAAGACGTTCAGCCACTCTGGTGTGCGTCCTCCCTGCCCCAGAGTCTCTGTGAGGCCTCACAGCACCACTATGAGGCAACCACAGGGCGGCCGCACGTTAAGTACATCCTGTCCTGTTGGAAATATATGTTGCCTTCTTTGTAGCACGCGGATGACCTTCCACGTTGAACACGAAGTGCTTTGGGCGTTGTTAAATCTGGTGTGAAATACTGTCACATACATATCTTGAAGATGTCACAAGAACTAAATGTACCAGTGCACAAAGAGAGAGAGCTTTGCAAATGACACAAGAATATTTAAACAATTCGTGATGTAATTACACGTTTTATTCCAAGGAATACCACCACCACACTTGAACAAGGACTCTAGAGACAAAAAAAACCTGAGCCACTTCGCGCGCTTTTGTGGGAAACACCACATCCTTTCCTTGTCTTTGACCACAAACTGCTTCAGGAGTTACAAAATCCATTTGCATATCTCTCTGAATACACTTCAAAAATATCGCTGCACGGCAGTTTGTTGGAATTTTCGGTGAATCTTCGCTATCGTACAGCTGCTGGTCTGGAAATACTCTAAAATCACAATGGCGGGTAAGGGATAGCATTCCGCTTGTGGGAATCACAGGAGAATGGTCTGGTTGAACTTGTCTCTGAACACTTGAACAAATAAGACAACACGAGGCTCTCAAACGTCACAGAGCTTTCCGTAGGTACCTTACCCGTGTTTTGTCCAAACAATTGCGCCGATAATCCCATGCCCTACACAAAGGCTGTCTTGTGACTCTCTGATGTAATGGAACTTCCTGTGAATGGAGCATCCTCATTGCTTCTTACCCGCGAAACTGCTGCTGCTGCTGCTGGTGTGAGAGGAGATCTGCAACTTTCTGCAGACGGGCCAATTACGAGACTTTCAGCGGCAAAACTATTTTGTAGAGATCGAAAAAAATAGAGCAGTCATATTGGACTGACAGTTAAACTCCGCAAAAGTGGTCTACAGATCATGAAGTATGAAAGCTATCACTTCCCCAATTACACTGCTCTGCTACTGGTAAGGAAAGTTTGAATTTTTCAGCGTAAAACCGATCTCCAGCCGGGCTATATCACCACAAACGATTACCATATCGATCGAGTAAACACAATTCGTCTCCTGCAGCATACGAAATGATCGACTCGGCATCCTGCATATAGCACTCGTACATATACCGCGAAGACAGACAGGTCCCGAAAAACATAAACACATACACTGTATGTGTTATTAAGCAGGAGATATAATGACATAACAAATTACAAATCATCCTTGCACTTTACAAAGAGAACTAGGGTGTTTCTCACATGTAGACATCCAGCAGACGTCTCTTCCACTTTTGAACATCTAGATCCACACAACACACATTACAATCAATGTTCTCTGAACCAAACAAAGACGGGAAATGTGTAGAATGGCTGCAAAAGCAGCCAACCGAACAATTTACATGGAAGGTAATAACTGTCCAGCGCAAACACACGCCTGTATTGAATCTTCTCAAATTTCCATGGAGAACACTGCCAACTGCCAACACACGCGATGACGAAGACTGGTCAATACATACGGAGTACTAGTTCCGCCTAGAGGGTGCACCACCACCTCTCCAGTTCGCACAGCTCCGGCCGTAAGTTGGAAATGTCAGTCGTTCCGACCACAGACTAATATTGGCCACAGGCTCCCTGCACGTCATGTAGAATCGCCCTACAATCGTCCTGGGAAACCAGACACGTATTTATCACTGTACTTACAATTAAATATCACGATTGCAGCCTCAATCTGATAATACTCGACAAAGAGCGAAGTATCGGAATACCTCCTCTTGAAGGCTGTGACTCTGGAAATATATATATATATATATATATATATATATATATATATTGAAACGTCACAGGTTTACACTAATTCATTTCACTGTTTCGCTTAGTTAATTAACCTTTGAATTCAAGAATGCTTCCGTGTATATTTTTCTTCTGTTGGTATCAGACCTCCTCTCTCATCCTTTGATCCCGTGATGTATGTGGATGGATAAATGTAATTATGCATGGAATATATAATAATCTGGGTTAGTCAAATATGGTAGCAGTAGGGTAGTTTAGCACCAACATAACGTGAGCAGATTCGGCAGAGAGTTCGTGATTCCAAAGATAGTAGGGATGAGCAGGGCAGAGTTTGTGAGGTTGGTTCTCACTGAGGTCCTACCCCCACCACCAGTTTTCTTGAACGATTGGCGGTTGGTCCTCGACGGAGACGGACGCAGAGGTGCGGCGCTCGTCATGGATGGTGAGAAAAGTTATTCATAATGTAGGTCTTTTGGGGTAACATTGATTATGAAACATGTTCAAGTGTGAATTAATACCGGGAAACGTTCAGCAATATTGTATGTTTAGAAATTTTTCAGATTAATGTGTTTCAACTAGCGGACTTGGGCGTGAGGTGACTGAGGGCATGAATCAACGATTCTTGTTCTTAGGTCAATAGCAGATAGGTTCATTAATGTTTCATTTGTTGCATAGTTTAGTTCCAGATACAAGCAATATAAATTTTCCATGATTCAACGATTTATTTTACTCGTTTCTTTGTTGTCGAACTTGGCCACGTGTTGCCAGCGTTCATAACGGTAGTCACTAGATTTGCCTTTCGTTAATCATAGCATGAATAATGTAGAGTCATGAAGCCTGGGCTGGTTTACTCACGTTGCATTTCGGTAGCATAATACGCGGTTTCAACATGAACTTATCCGCATGGTACTGCATGTGAAGTAACGCAAGTAATGTTTGAGAGAGTGAAAGGTGGTATCCTTCCCTTCTCCGCGCGTTAAATAGGTGTGACAATAACTAAATGGTGTTAAGAGCCACCATTCAGTAACAGTCATTTTTATCCATTTTAATCATTAGTGGATGTAATTTACAACGAAGTTTCCGATATGACCAGATGCAAAAGATAGTGAGTGCTTCATGAAGGTTTTGTCACTGAGAGTGGTAGTTTTCTTAAATATAATAGACTTCATGTATGTTTTGTCACCGAGAGTAATAGTTTTATTAAATATTATCAAAATAAATCAGAATGATAACTGAAATTCTCTCTTAGCGTTATTTAGTATCCTTCATCCATACCACTGAGATAATGACTATATTCTACGAATTTTCAATCCAGGCATATCCTCTTCATGCGACTAACTGAATTCATAGTATCAAAAAAAAAAAAAAAAAAAAAAAAAAAAAGTCTTACAGTCCCTAATGTGCACGTATTGTTCCATGGCAATTCACCGATGTTGCGTTATCCGTTGCTTCATTTTTAAATTAGAATACTATCTTTTCTAGCGGGTTTGATTACCCACATCTCAATTTATCGGGCCTAATTGAAAGAATTAGACACATAGCGGTAGAAATGGGAACCATGGAGCACTGCGTCCGCTTGTATTAAAAGGAGATACTTCTCACATGAAAATTAATCAGCTAATTAAACGAGGGGTTATATATATATATATATATATATATATATATATATATATATATATATATATATATCCTTCTAAACTGGACATAAAATTCCGCAATAAAAAGCTTTTTATTCCCCTTACTGCTATTGATGCGCTGAAATCACAGTTTTCCATTTCAAATCTAGATCTTCCTTACAAAAGGAGAAAGCCATTGTCTTTGCACACGTCAGAACAGTGACCACATTAACTTTATACCCCAACACATATCAACTGCTGATCACCGCCAATCTGTCACACATCTCTACTAAATATAATACTTCGCCAATAACTGAATGCTTGTGACACAAAACAATACTGATGTAAAATCCACGATGGGTGGACATGTCTCATTTCTTTTCTCTCGATTGACACCAGTGTATCTTGTTAAGAGAGAGACATAATTATCTTACAAGCGACAAGCTTTCAAAAAAACTCGATCGCAATGTCGATGTTGACGGTGATGGCTGGTGTGTGTATTAAAAGATCGGAAGTGCGAGTGCTCGTCACCAGCTGAGTAAGCTTGTAATAAAATAACCAAATTTAGAAAGTGATTCCATTAAGGAACGTGTTACTAAGCCGGTATTTGAGACTCCCTCATGCAGCCGCTAGATATTTCTCACGCTAAAAACAGTATTTGTAATGCATTCTGTGCTGATGCCATGTCAGAGGTTCTGCGATACATCCACTGGGCTACAAGTGAGGGAGAATGATGGTTGACTGAGGGTGATCACATACAGTAGAAGGTGTGCTATGTGACGAATCACTTTAGAAAACGCGACGCTAGATTGTGGTCGTTAAAACCGGCTTTTCACAACTATAGTACTCTGGTAGAAAAGCTGTCTGCAATTTAGAATCAAGTTTTTCCATTCAAACACACATCTGCATTATATCCTATCAGGATGTCTTTTAATGATTACAGCCACTAGTGAAACATATTGGTGACACTCTCTTATATCTCAAAACGAGTCATCTTTTTCGAACATATCTGCTACACTAAAACTTCAATGTGGTTTTAGACAGTCTCTCTGCGCCTTGTAACTGTTCCTCAGTCTCTGCCATGCCCTCTCTACAGCTTTGTCCATGTGATCACCCCAATTTAAGTTGGAACTGAGCAGAAGTCAGAGTGCGCTGTGTCTACCACCTTCTGTAACCTGTCGAGAAACAGGTTGAGCTGCGTTAATGAGACAGGATCATGTTTGATAACTCAGCGGACCAACTGTGTGCAATGTGTAAGGCCAACGACAAACGAAGCTTTCCCCTGCAACATGACGTAGGAGTAGTTATGGGAACTGGATACCGCTACTACATTGCAGTGGATTTCCAAACTACATACAGGTAAATGCAGTCTGAATGAGATCTGTATCCCTTGGGGTGCATTCACATCTGTCACCCAATTATTCCCTTTGTCATTGTTATTTCGTACCATCCAACAAAGAAAAACTACGAATTATAAAAACTCTGCTAAAGTCATCCGATAGACAATTGATATGATTTTTACAGCATATGCCTCTTCCGGTGTATTTGGAAACAAATACCATCTATGTGCTAGCATTGAGAATATGTGGCTATCCAATTAAATATTCAGGTACTAATCCATTGGAGCAGGATGCCATTGATAGAAGTCATCTGCACAAACCAGTGTGGAACTTCATCATCTTTACTATAGGAGGAGCATATCCCACAGACAATAAGTTGCAAGAGAGGTTCCCTGTGTTATTGTTTGAAACATTGTTTTTTTTCTGCTGTAACACGTCCAAGCTGTCTATGACCACAGCTTTGTACTCCACCATACACTTTATTTCTCTTACACCACAACTTTGAGGTCTATGTCAGGTTCTTAATTGACATTAACGTGTTTCGATCCACTGGCTCTCATCGAAAGCTGGACAATGTACTATGTGAATTATGTGGAGCATTTCCAAACATCTGTCAGCAGTGCGCTTTGCGCGTTCTTCGAACACTGCTCACGTCAGAGACCGCAGGGGTGGGGGGGGGGGAGGGGAGGTTGGTGGGTTGCTGTTGGCAAGTGATCAGCCAAGGCTATCCAAACAAATATAGGTATAAAAGGACTGTAATTTGCGACAGATGCAGTATTACTGTCACAGAGTAATTTGCTCTCCATCTCTTCTGGCAAGTTGTCTTTATGTTATGTAAAAACCCTAGCAGGTGTATATTACTATAGTTAACCTATTTTTTAATTTTATTTCTAGAAATTTCGGGTGAACCGTCTTTTGAAGCTGTAGAAACTTCGGACACCAATTTTAGTGATTATCTCCCATCAATATCAGATGCAAGGGCAATGTTAGAATGGGATTCAGACTAATTTGATAACATTATTACATATTCAGACGAGAAATCAAATAGAACTATCTCTGATTTACAAATAAAAGAACGTTTGAAACATGTTTATTTTAAATGCACAAAAGATATAACAAGTATAAATCCATTGAACCATAGAACTACATCTCTATCTGATGTATTTTCTTTTGAATTAACCTGGCCTAAATGTATTTTTAATTCACGCATTCATCAAGTTATTGGAAAAACAACTTATAATATATATCCTAATGATAATAATTTTCGGTGGTCTTTTGATCGGAAATTAAAAGAATTTAGAAGACATGATCATTTTATGCAGTATTTGGCTATAATACCTGATATATGTTGTATAAAATGGTCATGACCAAATCAGTATAAGTTTGCAATTAAATTAATTTGGTCAATTGTATATACCGTGTATGTAATATTGGAAAATTATATGTTTTTTGTAATTTACATAACAGTAATGTTTACAAACCACAATTATTATCAGCACTATGTCCTGAATGTTACATTAATGAAATTGTTAATAAAAAAGATAATGAAGCTTTGAAAGAATTAACTAATGTACATGCATATGTTGGTAGCAGACCTTATATCTATGCAACTTATTCTCCAAGTCAAGATCATTTGGCTTTTCAGACAATGGAAATTAGGTGTAAAAGTGTAGTAAAGTGCAGTAAAGTAGTGTAGTAAAAGTGCAGTACATGAAACGATATTGCCAATGAGTTCAATTCTTTTTTGCAATGTCTTTTTCAAAGCAGCATTTGGAGAAATAGTACATACAAAACTTGTTGATAAATATATTTAGTGTGACTCATGGCCTCTACATTAAATTTCATCTTTCCTAGTGATGGGGTAGCAGATGACTTGGTGTTCCATTTCGATTTATTCCTCATACTGCAGTCATGTAAGCGACTGCTGTTTTAGTGTTGGCTATCCACAGAAGGTGTTGCATACCAGTGAACAGAATGAATTGAAAAGACACTGTCGGTGTACTGTAATAAGCATCACAGTTGACAGTGTGATCAGTTTAAGAATTTTACCAGTTTTTCTGAAATTTCAACACTGACCAATGACACAGCAGCATGCTTCCCAATTTCCATGTCATCGCTAAACCAGCCCTCCACTACTTTGCGAGTACCATATATTAGATTGCAAATATAAGTAGATGACTGTGCAATACATCCATCCATTGCTCATTATTGAACATGTATATACGAAGGTACACCAGACAGCATCCTACACCGTGACACATATTTTTAGCGCTTTGTTCTTAGTGCATAATTTACGATTACGATTGCCCATCTTTTCCTATGCAGATGGAAGTCACACAGCATTCTCTCATTCTAATGATAAAGTTAGAAATTGAAAGATGTCTCACATTGTCTTCGACCAATCCTCCCTGCAACAATGTCACTGATTTAATTTGCAGTTGACCAAAAACAGACCACTACATTCCATATCTCGTGAAAGAAAAGATCGAGCCAAGTCTCTAACTGCAATTCAGTGAAGACTGTTCCATACCAGTCTTACTTATGGCAGCTATCCAAGTGTGCAAAATCTATTCAGATGCATGCATGCAAAGAGTTTAGCACCCCATATCAGTGTAAAGCGGATATGAAATTGTTGTGATGATATAAGAGACAGTTGAGAAAAAAATGTGTGATCTTATGCGTGATGGAGCTGGAGATGGATGGGGTTTGAAGCATTTTACGTAAATCAACTGTGCTATCACTTCTAAAGTATTGTTCTATTGTCTGGGGTCAGTAACAATAAGGTATTGGTAAGAGACAAATGATTGTAGAACATAAACACTTGCACTCTTGTGCAGGATATAAATGTCCAACATCTGATGTACACCCCCTCTTTAAGTCTTGTATCCCACCCACAACGATGACAAACTTCAACAAGTTGAAACTACTTACTTTTACCCCAAAGAAAAAGACAAGAGTCTTTGTGATACATACACACCATAGCTTTGCAGAGTTGCATAGTGCCCACTGCTCACATCCGATCATGATTCAGAAATTATACTATGCTTGCATCAGTTCTATAAAATGATTATCAGTAATGGGGAATCCCTCTTACAAGGAAACAGACAAACACATAGCAGTGCTGTTTGACATGTGAAATTACATGTCATGCTGCCACTAACTCGGTGTGGCCGTGCGGTTCTAGGCGCTTCAGTCTTGAACCGCTTGACCACTACGGTCGTAGGTTAGAATCCTGCCTCGGGCATGAATGTGTGTGATGTCCTTAGGTTAGTTAGGTTTAAGTAGTTCTAAGTTCTAGGGGACTGATGACCACAGATGCTAAGCCCCATGGTGCTCAGGGCCATTTTTTGAAGCCATTTACTCCATAAACAGGACATCTGCCCAGCAGATGTATACACGAGGATTGTAGTAACTCACAAATACCGGCCACTAACTTAGAATCGCCATAGTTATGAAACTGGAGATTTTATGCCCCAAGATGCAGCAGGGGAATGGAGTACATCACACAAATCTTTGTTCGTCTAGAGGAGAATGTTGAAACAGGTTTTCCATCGATGGACATGTTTCATCATCACACATGAGATGAAAGTCTTCTGATGACTGTGGTATAAAGAGGTTTGCTGTTAACGATCATAGGTAGGTAGTGTTCTAACTGACACACAGAACACACAATCGTATACAAGTCACAGGCAGGCTATGACACACATCTGATACATGCTGACAGAACAACGAAAGAAAAATTATTAAATGTGCAATAAATGGCCTGCAGCGACATCTCCCTCTCTATCTAGAGTGCAACATCAGTCTACCATTAAATCATACCTCGTTGCAATTCCTTCTCAACTGATCGCTCCATCCACCTTCTGTCAGCCTCTAACATCGATTTAGGGGCAGATGGCTCTCTTTTTTTCAGGAAAACATCAAAGACGGCAGTCAGCTTGCATGTATCACTATTACCTCAATAGACACACAGTAGAACGTCATTTAAAGAAAGATAGTACAGCAACTGTTTGTTAGCTGACACTGTAAGGTTGTGACTGGTGGAGAGTACAGACAAGCACATTGTAAATACTGTTTGTTAGGTTTTTAAACACCTAAACAGTGTCAAACAAGTGAGCCATTCTGTAGTTGTACACGTCAGTCCCACCCTGTGGGTGCATCTATGGTGTCTTTTCCATCCCATGTGTGTGCTGGTGCACTGCTGACTACCACATAATGAATAACTGAAACCACTTGCTTCAGCAGAGGGAGAGAGTCCTGGTGGAGCGACAGCACCGAAACAGTGGTCACGTACATGACTGCAATGCGAGGGATTAGTCAAAACAACACCTAGCCATCTGCTCACCCTTGGACAGCTGTTTGGAAACGTCCCATAATGCCATAAAAACACTTCCAGTTTCCATATGTTGCGATGCCTTCTACGTTTGTTTTTCTTGATAAGGAACACGCCCCTGTCTTTCAGTGATAGCCAATCGTTCGAGACATGTTAATGTCAGTTTACAACCTTATGAAGACCTCGAAGTTGTGGCGGTAAAAACAAAATGATGAATGTGTATGTATCTCTAGTCATACACTGCTTGGATGTATTACAGCACAAAAAAAACCAGTTTAACAAACAACAACAAAGGGACACTCTACCGTGACTGATAGTCTGTGGGATATGATCCTCCTACAGCATAGGTGATGAAGCTTTATATTGTTCTGTGGATGCGAGTTCTATCATGAACCACCTGCACCAATGGATCAATACCTATAACCTTAAGAGGATCGCTACAAATGGTCAATGCTACATGGTATTTGTTTTTGATATATTGCGAGAGAGAGATGGGGTATATCTTATCGAGTTCTCTGTTGGATGATGTTACCAGAGTTTTTATAGTTTGTAGTCTTTCTCTGATGGATGGTACAAAGTAACAAGGAGGAAGAGAATGTTTGCGTGACAGACATGAATACACGCTAAGGGATATATATCTCCTTAGGACGGCAGTAACTGTATGTAGTTTGGAGATGTACTGGAATGCAGTAGCAAATTCCTCGTCCTTCCAGTTCCTGTATGGTATAGAGTCTTCCCAATTTTCTCAATGAGAAACACCGCCATAACAGCACATAATATTTTTTCTAAGGCCTCATGTTGCAAGAGAAAGCTTCGTTTGGCGCTGGCCTTACACACTGTACGTGGTGGGCAGAGCTACATCAACATGTACCCACTTTCAACGACTGGCCGAAACAGAGTCTTGGCACATTAACACAGCTCACCCAATTTATCCACTGGATGCAGGTCTTATACACTCCTGGAAATGGAAAAAAGAACACATTGACACCGGTGTGTCAGACCCACCATACTTGCTCCGGACACTGCGAGAGGGTTGTACAAGCAATGATCACACGCACGGCACAGCGGACACACCAGGAACCGCGGCGTTGGCCGTCGAATGGCGCTAGCTGCGCAGCATTTGTGCACCGCCGCCGTCAGTGTCAGCCAGTTTGCCGTGGCATACGGAGCTCCATCGCAGTCTTTAACACTGGTAGCATGCCGCGACAGCGTGGACGTGAACCGTATGTGCAGTTGACGGACTTTGAGCGAGGGCGTATAGTGGGCATGCGGGAGGCCGGGTGGACGTACCGCCGAATTGCTCAACACGTGGGGCGTGAGGTCTCCACAGTACATCGATGTTGTCGCCAGTGGTCGGCGGAAGGTGCACGTGCCCGTCGACCTGGGACCGGACCGCAGCGACGCACGGATGCATGCCAAGACCGTAGAATCCTACGCAGTGGCGTAGGGGACCGCACCGCCACTTCCCAGGAAATTAGGGACACTGTTGCTCCTGGGGTATCGGCGAGGACCATTCGCAACCGTCTCCATGAAGCTGGGCTACGGTCCCGCACACCGTTAGGCCGTCTTCCGCTCACGCCCCAACATCGTGCAGCCCGCCTCCAGTGGTGTCGCGACAGGCGTGAATGGAGGGACGAATGGAGACGTGTCGTCTTCAGCGATGAGAGTCGCTTCTGCCTTGGTGCCAATGATGGTCGTATGCGTGTTTGGCGCCGTGCAGGTGAGCGCCACAATCAGGACTGCATACGACCGAGGCACACAGGGCCAACACCCGGCATCATGGTGTGGGGAGCGATCTCCTACACTGGCCGCACACCACTGGTGATCGTCGAGGGGACACTGAATAGTGCACGGTACATCCAAACCGTCATCGAACCCATCGTTCTACCATTCCTAGACCGGCAAGGGAACTTGCTGTTCCAACAGGACAATGCACGTCCGCTTGTATCCCGTGCCACCCAACGTGCTCTAGAAGGTGTAAGTCAACTACCCTGGCCAGCAAGATCTCCGGATCTGTCCCCCATTGAGCATGTTTGGGACTGGATGAAGCGTCGTCTCACGCGGTCTGCACGTCCAGCACGAACGCTGGTCCAGCTGAGGCGCCAGGTGGAAATGGCATGGCAAGCCGTTCCACAGGACTACATCCAGCATCTCTACGATCGTCTCCATGGGAGAATAGCAGCCTGCATTGCTGCGAAAGGTGGATATACACTGTACTAGTGCCGACATTGTGCATGCTCTGTTGCCTGTGTCTATGTGCCTGTGGTTCTGTCAGTGTGATCATGTGATGTATCTGACCCCAGGAATGTGTCAATAAAGTTTCCCCTTCCTGGGACAATGAATTCACGGTGTTCTTATTTCAATTTCCAGGAGTGTATATAGCGCTATCCGACTTCTGTTCAGGTATGATTACATGGACAAATCTGCAGGGAGGGTTGGGCAGAGACTGAAGAACAGTTACTATTTGCAGATGGACTGTCTAAAACCACAGTTTAGTTTTGCTGTAGCAGATAGGTTCGAAAAGGTGACTCGCCTCGAGATATGGGAGTGCCACAAATATGATTCACTAGTGGCTGGAATCATTTAAAGATATTTCCATGCGTTTGAATCGACGACTTGATTCCGAATCACATACTGCATCTCTTCCTGGAAGTATAACACCAAATATCTGAAAAGGATTTCGTACGTTTCTTACAACCTCAATCTAGCATTGGATTTTTTCAAATGTTCAAATGTGTGTGAAATCTTATGGGACTTAACTGCTAAGGTCACCAATCCCTAAGCTTACACACTACTTAACCTAAATTATCCTAAGGACAAACACACACACCCATGCCCGAGGGAGGACTCGAACCTCCGCCGGTACCAGCCGCACAGTCTATGACTGGAGCGCCTAAGACCGCTTTTTTTTTTTTTTTTCTTTTTTTTTTTTTTTTTTTATTTTTTAAATAAATAACGTCTGCTTTACACGCAGAAGGTCCCCGGTTCGATCCCGGGCGGAAACACGACTTTTTTTAAACCCCTTTTCGGGTTCCATTTCCGAGATAACGTCACGTCTGCTTATGCAGAGATAATAAATGTCGTGTGCTACACGGATATCGCGTCATTTTACTGTCACATGCTCTTGCTCCCATAGTGCACCGGTATTCAGTAACTCAGAACGCTCGTAGCTCCATTCTGGCCGGCAAAATTTATAATCCATTTCTTCAGGACTACTTCAAGTGCGCTTCATACTGGCTTTCCTGAGCTCGCTGCACTCGCCTTGTCACAGCTCTGCTGAAGTGTGAACGGCACTAATAGTGAGAAACTCTTAACTACGCTCAGTCTTGTATCCCATCCTTTGGTTGTCGTCGTCGCTAATCAGATGAGGTTCGTCTCCACTCACGGTGCACATGTTCTGCAAAGACAACCTTTGTTTTCCGTTGCATGCAAGATTACTGTCGGCTGTTCTACAGCAATCGACCAATGTAATTTACTGGTGTCAGATTCTTGCCATATCAAACGGTCCCTTCATCACCGTAGAGCTGCTCAAAGCGTGCTGCGGCAGGCATCTATTCTTCATTGCAGAGCTGCAAACGTGGGTGAGCTCCACCTACTCTTCAGCACGGTCAAAACAGTAGGGCTCGTCCGGGATTTGAACCCGGGACCTCCTGCACCCAAAGCAGGAATCATACCCCTTTTTTTTTTTTTTTTTTTTTATCTTTTTTTTTTTTTTTAATGGAACTAAAAAAACAAGTGCCACCGCCACTTTTCATCCTATAACAAAAAAAAAAATATGCCACTTCAGGCGTTGGCTCCTGACTAAACCTACCCCAGAGAGCTGCCTATATACCAGGGGAAATATGGGAAATCAAGGTTAGGGCTATCCTGGAAAACAAAACATAATCTTCCTTTTTCTGAATTTTATTTTAAGTTTTTTTTGTTTTATATTTATTTATTTATTTATTTTTTTTTTTATTTTTATTTTTTTTTTTTGTGTAATTGATCAGAGGCCTTCTGCGCCCCGCTGGTAATATGTTGAGTCACGTCTTCTCGAAATTGATGTGTTCCGTTCAATTGTTCTGAAATGTTCATTGGTTCAAACAGGAAACCTTCTTCTCTCTTGGCTTAACACATTCCAGCTGCGAGGCGGCTCGTGGAAAGCACTCCCAAGGAAGTTCGAGAAAAATTGTCTGTATTTTGGGTGACGGACAACGACATAATGACGGTCATTGAGGTATGTCCAAAAATCGAGTGCAGAGTCTACAGTTTGTCCAAATAAGTAGTGAATGGCATGTCCGCGAATCCAATTCACAGCATTGGTCTTTGTCCGAGGAAAATAGTCACGTTCCGGAAATAATAATGAAAGGGGAGTAATCCGATCCGGAATGTCCCGCGTTAGAAAAGCCACAATACGTCGAACCAAGTGCCAAACCTCCGCCGCCGGTCCGCAAACAAACCGATGTTCATCATTGTCTGGCACTCCACACGTGGAGCATAGAGGTGATTGGGCGAGGTGGATACGATGAAGGCGAAATTGGTTGATTTGCTTACCATTGACAGTTATGTACCAGACAGATTGAACATTCGTGTCAAGGTAACAGGCGAACACCGCGCGCCATACATGACGCCAGTCAACCTGGGGGAACTTTTGTTCAATCGGGTTAGGTGGACGACCTAATTGGAGGACATTGTATACTGCCTTTGTCTTGAGCAAAAGCTGTCTTGGTAAGGTGAGGCGTAGATAACTGAGTTCCAGAAAGAAGTACCGCATATAATGGAACTGGGCCGGAACATCCGAGATGATCACTGGGGCTGACAGTGAGACCGGCGAGTATGCCGACAGGAGGAGACCAGTGAGGCTCGTTGGGCAACGTGTCCATACCGCCATCTGGGAGCTGACAAATAGGGCGCGAGCTCTATCCGGCACGTGAAACAGACCTATCCCACCTCGTTCACGGGGAAGAGTAAGGGTCGCATAGCTAATTTTGAACAACATCCCAGAGCTGACGAAAGATGCCATCGCTGCCAACATGCGACGTGCCACAGTAAGCGGGAAAGGTAGAACTTGCGCTACATGGGGAACTCGGGATGCGATATATGTATTGACATATCGAGCTCGTTGGAGAATATCTAGGGATCGAAGGTGATGGTCCATAAGACCTGCTCTGATCATTAAAAGGAGGCGTCGGCAGTTGATGGTGGCTGAACGCCGGAGATCAGATGAAAAATCTATTCCCAAACAACGAATGGTATCAACGGTGGTGAGAGGTGTAACGCACTCCACGGGAAGTCCCGTGCCAATGAACATAACTTGTGACTTACGTACGTTTAAAGAGCTACCCGACGCCTCACCATAAGTCGCTACCCACGTCAAAACAGCTCGAACTTCGTCGGCATTACGTAAACAGATGACGACATCGTCAGCATAGGCCGTGCAACAGAATCGGTAGCGATCGATGGACAACCCTACCAAACGTTGTCTTAGTCCACATAGCAAGGATTCCAAGGAAAAGGCGTACAAAATTGCTGATAGAGGGCAACCTTGACGTACGGATCGACCTATTATTATCGGTGGAGTGAGTCTGCCATTGTACAGAATCCTGGATGAGGCACCCCGCAGAAGGCGCATCACTACCGTGATAACGGCGACCGGGAAACCCATATGATGGAGAACGGCCGTAAGGAAAGAATGGTCAACCCTATCAAAAGCTTGACTGAAGTCCAAAGACGCAAGTGCCCCAGAGAGGCGTTGTGCCTGGGTAACGGCGATCATATCCCTGTAGCGGCATAAAGCCGTGCGAATATTGTTGTCGCCTCCCAAAGATGCTTGGTCTGGCGACACAACATAGCGGGCAACGTTTTTAAGTCGTGCTGCCAAAAGGCGAGTGAAGATTTTCATATCACTGTTAAGGAGGGTGAGGGGCCGATAATCACTGATATTGTTGCCACCGTGCGGTTTATGTACAGGAATAATAATTCCTTCCATGAAAGCGTCCGGCACAGGTACTTCCGGAGACATCAGTTCCCGACAGATGGAGGTGAAGGTGGACTCTAACAAATCACGGAAGGTGCGATAAAATTCGAGGGGAAGACCGTCGGGGCCCGGGGAGCGATTGATGGTTCCTGCCCGGATCGCATCGCGGACTTCCTCATCAGTCACCTCCGACATCAAGTCAATCGCCGCATCTCCTGGGATACCACCGAAGTTGAGCTGTGAGACTTCCTCGATCAACTCTGGAGAATGTGGAACTGCGGCGTAGAGCTGCCGGTAGTGGGCGTGAAGCACATTCCCTATGGCAGATTGGGTTACATAGCGACGCCCTTCTTGATCCGTTAGGACGTGAATCAATTTTCGGCGTCGATTTTGTCGTTCTTGGATGATATGGTACATCGACGGATGTTCATGAGGCATGCGATCAGCAGTACGAGATCGTACTATCGCCCCTTCCAAATGCCGTCGCATGAGATTGGAGATTTGGGCCTTAGCTTGGTTCATCCTTGTATGGCGCTCAGGGGAGGCTGGCATCGTGGAGCATTCTCGTAGGATCCTGTAGTAAAAGTCCATAGTGCTCTTCCTCCAGGCGACAACATCTTTGCCATACCGGATTAAAGTTTTTCGAAGAGCAGGTTTTGCACACTGGATCCACCAGGATATGGTAGACGGATACGTGGGTCGGCGTCTATTACATGTGATCCAAGTGTCTTCTATTAGAAGTCGACAGTCAGGTGAATTAAGAAGTGCCGTGTTCAGTTTCCATAAACCACGTCCGTGCCAAACTGCCTGTCTTGTGAGAACAACATCACAGAAGTAAGCCTCATGGTCTGAGAAAGCAACAGGCCAGATTTCAGCCTGTCGAGTGTGTTGAATTAGGGATCGCGAGATGTAGATGCGATCCAGTCGGCTAGAGGAGTGCGCAGTGTGGTACGTAAAGCCCAAAAGATCACCGTGAACATGTCTCCACGTATCGACAAATCGTAGCCGCGTGACGACTGTTTCCAGAGCTGCGCATGGTGAGTGACGCGGCAATTGATCCTGAGGTCGCTGGGTGCAGTTGAAGTCTCCACCCATGATCCAGTCATCGTGTGGTCCCATAAAAAGGGGTGTGACTTCATTCGCGAAGAAGGCATTGCGTTCACGACGGTAGCTGGAGCCCGACGGCGCATAAATATTGATGATGCGTACACCAAAGAGAGTAAGGGCCATACCTCTGCCGCTGGGGAGGTACAGGACATCTTCGGCAGGAAGACCTTCGCGTAAGATGATGGCAACACCACTACCGGTGTCCGAAGCGGGAGAAAGATGCACCGTGAAGCCATATGGTGGTGAAAAATCGGCGACATGCACTTCCTGAAAAAGCGCAATATCTATGTCCGCATCATAAATCATATCGCGGAGCAGCGCTAGTTTGTGGGGCGCACGAATGGTCGCGAGGTTAATCGTTGCGACACGATAATGCTGGTGTTGGAGTCCCACAGGCACAGGCGGGACTTCTTCTTCAGGAGCGAGAGGTCGTCGATCTTGCCGGCCCGCTGAAGAGGCTGCTCTTGTGGAGAGTTTGCGGGCGCGGGCGCAACCGATGGGGGTGCCCCATCATCAGCAGCATCCGCCCCAGTCCCTTCGATCTCCACGTCGTCCGCCCAGGAGACTGATGCTGCGGTAGGGTATCGGCTGTGCACGTCATCCACGTGGAGAGGAGACGTAGTTTTCGTCTCATCGGATAGGTTCTCTTCAACGTCGACCTGTGGGGGCGACGGCGTCAGTAAGGAGGGGTGTTCGTTGCCAGTGGTCGCCTGTGGCGGGTCTTTCGCATCAGCCTTTCGGTCATCAAAGATCGGTTTGTCGTCCATCTTCGGGTCTGCATCCCCGGTATCCATCCGTAGAATGGATTCGTCAGGGGGTGTACGGCTACGTTTCTTCCTCTTTCGTGTCGACCCTTGTTTTCGAACAAGTCGTTCAGAGTCCGATTGCGGGTGGCTTTCGTCTGACTCCGGACCAGTCTGAAGGAAAGCAGAAGTAGGTACCACTCCCGGATCAACGTCCATCTCTGTAGCATTTTCAGTCACAGTGCTGCGATGATTCGGCAGGTTAGGATCTGGCGTCTGGGGCACCTCAGAAGGAATCTCAGGAGCGGTTGCATCTACCTGATCAGACGACGTCAACGGAGCAGGAAGACTCTGTGTAGACGTACTACCTTCCTGGGCAACCTTGGCGTATGTGACAGGGATCTGAGTCATCACCGCTGGGGACGCTTCCTCGCCGACCGGCGTCTGGATCAGGCGGCGTCGCATGCAGGCGGATCTGACGTGGCCTTCTTGTCCACAACCCGCACATGTTCGGGATTGGCCGTCGTACATGACAATGGCTCGCACCCCGCCAATGGTCAGGTATGATGGAATATGTTTTTTCAGTTCAATTTTGACCTGACGCACACCATTAAGGACATGGTAGGTCGTAACCGATGACGTTACCGTATGGTTGTAACGCAGAGACAACTTCGTCCTTCGGCACTTCAAAAGGTAGTTCAAACACCCTAATCGTGCGTTGACCGTACTCTGCGAGTTCAAGTGTTACGGCTCCGACGTGACCATCAGAGTATTTGAACTTAAGTCCATTGGCATGGCGGCGAATAACATCTTCACACACCTCGGTGTTTGTCATTTTAATATGAACGACACTACTCGTGATCGAAAAATGGATTCCGATAACGTGGTTAGGATCTAAACGAACTTCTTCACGTATGAACGTTTCAACTTCATGTGCACGAGGTCGCGCATGTTCAGATGGGAAGGAAACTTTAAGGGTCGCACGGCGGTAAGCGGTCGACATGTTGTTCACGGTGGACGGACGCAAGCCTGAAAGCTACGACGCGGATGTAAACAACGCCTGCAGCGGAGCACTGGCCGGCGCGCGGGGCCGTCCGCACGCTGCCACGGCTGAGAGCCGACTGTGTTGACCGCTCGGCTAATCACGCGGAGCTTTGATTTTTTCAATGATCTGTCATATAGCGCACCATCTTCTGTATGTGATCAATCTCAATCGAGTATCATCCTCCCTCAGCTATAACCCAATGGATACGTCGCAGAACCATTAACACGGCACCCAGATAAAATGTGTTAGAAATACCATCTGTCAGCGTGAGAAATATCTAGGGGCGGCATGAGGGAGGTGCAAATACCGGCATAATATCGCGTTCCTTAGTCGAATCACTTTATAAATTCGGTGACAAGATGATTTTATTACGAGCTTACTCCATCGGCGACGTGCACCCGCGCTTTCATTCTGTTAAAACACACTCCAGTGATCACTGTCTATATTCAATGTCGCTGTATTTGTATGGAACACAACTTCATTCTTAGGCGATACCATTTCTCGATTCTTATGGCTTATGTAGTTTTTAACATGGATATAATTAGCGATACTTGTGTGTGCCTGTAGAGCCATGACCGCTTTTTATGCAGGGTGGCAGTAACATAACAGTTGCCATCGTGTAGTTTAATAGCTGGCCACTTAAAAGCCAATTATGTCTCTCTCTTTCCAAGACACACTGGTACTACTCGCAAGAAAGACAAATGACACATGTCCACTCATCACGGATTTTCGCTCAGTATTGTTTTGTGTCGCGAGCATTCAATTATTGGCGAAGTATTATACATAGTTGGGGATGTGTGATAGACTGGCTTTGATCAGCAGACTTATGAAGTATTTGTTGGGGTGTAAAGTTACTTTGATTATCATTCCAACATGTCCAAAGAAAAAGGGTATGTCCTCTCGCAAGGAAGGTATAGATTTTACATGGAAAACTGTGATTTCAGCGCATCAATAGCTGTAAGGGGAGTAAAAGATTTTGCATGTGGAATTTTATGGCTCAAATGGCTTTGAGCACTATGGGACTTAACATCTATGGTCATCAGTCCCCTAGAACTTAGAACTACTTAAACCTAACTAACCTAAGGACATCACACAACACCCAGTCATCACGAGGCAGAGAAAATCCCTGACCCCGCCGGGAATCGAACCCGGTAACCCGGGCGTGGGAAGCGAGAACGCTACCGTACGACCACGAGCTGCGGACTGCAATTTTATGTCCAGTCATAAGGATATATATATATATATTTATTTATTTATTTATTTCCAGAGCCACAGCCTTCAGGAGGGGGTATTCCAATACTTCGCTCTTTGTCGAGTATTATTAGACTGAAGCTGCTATCGCAATATTTAATTGTAAGTGCAGTGATAAATATGTGTCTGGTTTACCAGGACGATTCCACGGCGATTCTACATGACGTTCGGGGAGCCTGTGGTCAATATTAGCCTGTGGTCGGAACGACTGACATTTCCAGCTTATGGCGGGAACTCTGCGAACTGGACAGGCGGCGGTGTTCCCTCTAGGCGGAACTAATACTCAATATTTATTGGGCAATCTTCGTGATCGCGTGTGTTGGGAGTGTTCTCCATGGAAATTTGAGAAGATTCAATACGGGGTGTGTTTGCGCTGGACAGTTATTCCCTCTCATGTAAATAGTTCGTTTGGCTGCTTTTGGTGCCATTTTACACATTTTACGTCATTGTTTGGTTGAGAGAACATTGATTATGGTGTGTGCTGTGTGCATCCAGATGTTCACAGGTGGAACGGAAGTTTGCTGGTTCTCTAGACACGAGAAACACCTTAGTTTACTTTGTAAAGTAATCGGATGATTTGAAATCTGTTATATCATTATATGCAGTGATTAACAACACATACAGTGCATGTGCTTATGTTTCTCGACATCTGTCGGTCTTCGCGGTATATGTATGAGTGTCTGGCGGTCCACAGCTACATCCAGCATACAGGGGTGATGATTTTATATGCTGCAGGACACGAATTGTGTTTACCAGATCCATATGGTAATCGTTTGTGGGGATACAACCCGCTTGGAGATCAGTTTTACGCGAAATATTCAAGCTTTTTTTGGCAGTAGCAGAGCAACGTATCTGAGGAAGTGTCTTTGGCGATAGTTTTGTAAGTAGGCTGTTTAGGTTTTTTTTTTTTTTTATTGGTAACGCCATGTAGCGCTCCGTATGAAAATCACTGGCTGTGCTGTGTGCAGTCTGTGGCTGGTTTGCATTGTTGTTAGCTATTGTAGTGTTGGGCAGCTGGATGTTAACAGCGCGTAGCGTTGCGCAGTTGGAGATGAGCCGCCAGCAGTGGTGGATGTGGGGAGAGAAATGACGGAGTTTTGAGAGCGGATGATCTGGACGTGTGTCCATCAGAGACAGTAAATTTGTAAGACTGGATGTCATGAACTGCTATATATATTATGACTTTTGAACACTATTGGGGTAAATACATTGTTTGTTCTTCATCAAAATCTTTCATCTGCTAACTATACCTATCAGTAGTTAGTGACTTCAGCAGTTAGAATCTTTTATTTAGCTGGCAGTATTGGCGCTCGCTGTATTGCAGTAGTTCGAGTAATGAAGATTTTTGTGAGGTAAGAATTCATGAAAGGTTGTTATTGTTAGTCAGGACCATTCTTTTGTAGGGATTACTGAAAGTCTGATTGCGTTGCGCTAAAAATATTGTGTGTCACTTTAGTGAATGTCTGAGTACGTTGAGTTTTGCTCAGCTGTTTGAAAATCAAATAACATAAGATGTTTATCAGCACATTAATTCATTAATTTTTCTAAGGGGACGTTACAGTTTCCATATTTCATGATTTGTAGACCACTTTTGTGGGGTTTTACTATCAGTGCAATATGATTGCTCTATGTTTTTATCGATCTCTACAAAATAGTTTTCCCGTTGAAAGTCTCATAGTTGACCCATCTGTAGATAGTGGCGGACGTCCTCCCATACCAGCACCAGCAGCAGTTTGGCAGGTAAGAACCAACCAGAATGCTCCAGTCACAGGAAGTCCCAAGATGTCGGAGAACCAAAATACATCCTTTGTGCGGGGAATAGGAGCCTTTACAGACTAGTTCGAACAAAACAGGGGTAAGATAATTACGGAAAGTTCCATGACGTCTGAGAGTCACGAGACGTCTTCTTTGTTCGAGTGTTCAGAGACAAGTCCAAGCAGACCATCCTCCTGTGGTTCGGTCAGCAAAGATGCTATCCCTTAACCGCCACTGTGACTTTAGAGCATCTCTAGACCAGCGGCTGAAGGATATCGAAAATTCACTGAAAATTCCAGCCATTCTTCTCGTCCATAGATCAGTGCTTCGAATGCTGCGTGTGTAAATGTTCTGATTTTCTCATCTGTGCTTAGACATCAGTGTGTGCTTCTATAAGGAGGAAAAAACGTCCCTTACTTCAGCAGCAAATACAAACTAAGCTCACTCTCCGCTTGAGAAAAGTGATGAATATCATAGCACCTGTACGACTCAGAAATTTTTCACTCTCTCTGGCAGTGCCTCCAAACAAGCAGATAGAACTCGAAAATCAGTGGGCGTCCTGTTTAGAGATGCGGAGATATTTATTTCAACTTCCAAATATCGTCGTTTCGGCCTATAAAATCAGATATTGCAGCTGATACGCTTTTCGGGATCTACTTTCCACAAAAGCGTGTAAAGTATCTCAGGGATGTCCCACAAGTGTTCAGCGATCCTTTTAGAGTCTGTGTTCATGTGTGGCGATATACATTGCAAAATTGAAGCAAACTACTTTGCAGCGACCTTTTTGAAAATGTATTTGGAGACATATACAATTGGAATTAGTAACTGCTGTAGAGCCTGTGCTCAAAGACAAGGGAAGGCTGTCGTATTTCCTACAACGGTGCGCGAAGTATCTAAGGCACAAGTTCATCGCGATGTTTCTTGAGTCTGTGTTCAAGTGAGGCGGTATACATCGCAATATTGAGGCGAACTACTGTCCACTGATCATTATGAAGAGTATTTAGAGACATTCCAACATGCTACTCCAGGCGGGTGTAAAATGAATGTGCGCAACGTAAAATACTGACCGCGAAAATGAAGATTTGGTCTTGTCTGACTACCCCTTGAAGCCGATCTTAGGATCTCTTAATGGTGATATTATATTCTCCTTCTTGCTCTTTAACATATAAATTACAACATAAACATAAATGAATGGTTAAGGAAACTAGTAACTACAAAATGATAAACGCTGTTTCGGCTTATACGTTTTTTTGTAGATTAAAACCCCCTTATATATTACAAATGTTAATATGTCAATGTCCAACGGACATAAAGAGATACAAATGAATTTTCTAACTAATACGAATGATCAATTGCCCAATCTGCCCCTTCTTATGGCTACGCGATCTAATGTAAATATCGCGGGATGACTGACTACATCTACGTACCAAACACTAGGAGGTACTACTTTCAAACATGACCTACAGTGGTGTGCAACCTCAGTGGAAATAAAATTTACGTAATCATAGCTGTTTAGCTTTATAGCCCTAATAAGCTGAGGCAATTAACAATATCACCGTATGTACTGCAGCCGGTGCGTCAGAGAGATGGTTCTCGTACGTTTCAACGACGACGGAAGAACTCCAGCCACAAAATATAAAAAAAACCCTCATTCAAACACTAGGACGGCAGAAGATGATCCTCTGACTAGTATAATCTAATACTGTCTTCTCCTCTCTGTGTTCTACAGACGAGAAACGCGAACTCCCAGCCACAAGGATGGAGTTCAGATAATGTCTCAATGTGAGTATAGGCAGAAGAAGTGCTCTCAGTCACTGAATACTACGTACTCTACGACGACTCCCTAACCGAAGCCGAAGTCCAGAATCGTGTAAGTTCGCAACAGTACAGTGCCTAACCGTTCTATCTATAAAATCTCCTGAGAGCAAAGACAGAAAGTCCGTCAGTAGCAACAAAGCTGACAATGAGGACCCTCAAACACGTGCGCCGAAAACGGAATAGCAGTTTCTCTCCACCACTCGCTTCCCAGCAAAGCTCGGCTCCCCTCCCCCGTAACTGCAGAAGCTGAATCACATTCTCGAAACCACGGAATATTTCCTCCCTCTACAGATTCTTCTGAACGGCAACCAACCATATTTTAGACCTCTGTCGTCCAGCGCGGAAAGTTTGTGAGGAAATACCTACACCCGTTAATTAGAAATTCATACAATGGTATGCATCTCAGAGTAAAAATCCTCAGAAATAACACAGCCTATGAGAGTTCCCCAGTAACGCTTCCTCGTTCCTCTCTGCTGTGTCCAAGATTTTCAGAGTTCCCGAAGTATTATCCGGTTATCCTTCCGGCCCCGCTGCAATACCGGCCGTATTGTGCTTCAGTGCTCAAGTGCCCCGACTGTCCATCTTGGGATACTTCCTGTGTTAAGCAGACCAACACACCTGTACAGGATTTTCCACCCAGGTCCTGAGTTACGCCTGCAGTTTCACTGTCACTAGCATTCCAACCTCTGCTAGTACAGGCAATAATTCATTACGCCAGTTTGATAATAAAGACAGTCCATGACCTTTCATCGTTAGCAACTATTTACAAGGTGTACGTGACAATATCAGTCTTCTTTAAATATTCATATATACGATGTACAACCTATCGAATGATACCGATTTCCGATTGTAAATCACGGCAAAGTAGGCAGATGAGTGCTTGTAAGGTGCGAAATTATAGCCACTTTATAACATATTCAATTGGATTTAGTAACTCCTGAAGCAGCACATGCTCAAAGACAAGGGAAAGATGTGATATTTCCCAGAAAAGCGCACGAAGTGTCTCAGGGTTGGTTTCAAAAGTGTGACGTGATCTTTTTTTAGAGTCTGTGTTCAAGTGCAGTGGTGGTATTCCTCGGAATAAAATGGGTAATTACATCGCAAAATGTTTTAGTATTCATGAGTCATCTGCAAAGCTCACTCTCTTTGTGCAATGTTATATTTAGTTCCTGTGACATCTTCAGTTTATGTATGCGGCATTATTCTGTACATTGCTTAAACGCCAGATTTAATACTCCTGAAGCAGTCCGTTCAACGACATGGGTATCTGTGCACTGGGGACAGGAAGGAGGGTGGCTGTGGGTATTTACAATGCAACAAGAAGTACTTAGTGTACAGCCCCCCCTTCAGTTGCCACGCGCCAGTGCTGTGAGTATGGCACGTGGTATCCTCCAGTGGGACAAGGAGACTCTGGAGCAGGGAGTACATGCGCCAGAATGGATGATCGTCTTGCCTCTTCCACTTCGGAAGACTGACTTTACGTTTATCGAATGATCTACAATTGCAGGACACACATTTATCAGCATGAGTTACTAAGTTTAGCTTAGACCCATCCTGCTGCATCTTCATTAATTGATGGAGAGTATTCGACTTCTTCATACATTCACCAAATATCGTTGCTTTCCAAGCATGATCGTGCATGATTACCGCTTACATACTCGTTAAACTCTTCCTTCTCCAGCACAGACTTCTCATCCATTGAACACACAGTACACAGTAAACAATTACGTCCGCCCTCTTGGGAAGCTCAGCACAGACTGAGCGAATTTTCCTGCTATTTTTTCCTTACACCGCAATCTTGGATTGCGTTATGGGAAGGGAGGGGAAAAGACCAACAGCGTCCTCTGATGGTGGTGCTGTGATGTGGGTTAGTTGGACCCTGGACCTCAAGGTGAACACCTAGGATAGAGCTACTGTCTGTTACAACTCAAATTGTTTAAATGAAGAATTCATACAAAATAAAGACTTACGTCCATTCTATCCAGCAGCCCAGCACCGACTGAGTTCTTTTCCTCCCAATTTGCAGATGAGGAGGTGAGAGGGTGGGATAGGGAGATGGGAAAGGAGGGCAGAAGGGAGGGGAGGGGGTGTATTAGGTCAGAGGAGGTAGCCCAATTGACCTACAATTTGAACTTCATACTATGACATCGCTGTGACATTGCCACATCTATGGCCTCCAACTCGGAGCTACCATCTTGAGGAACTTTGGCAACAATGGAGCGTGAGGTAACGTGAACTGTGTCGATCTACTAGAGGTGTGATGCAGAGGAAACATGTTTTGTAAGGAGGTCTATCCTCAATGTGGATAGTTAGCTTACTTTTCTGAGAAGGAGTTGTAAGTAGCACTCGAGATGCACTGAGAATTGCTTCATCATTCAATAAAAACTGTTTGTTAGAAATAAGCAGTACCAGTTGTGTCATTGACTCATTAGTTCCTGATTTAAGACTTTCATGGTTAAAATTTATTTTGCAAAACTGTCTTCCTTTGTGATAGATAACAGACTCTCGCTACCAAAAAAATTGTAAGCTCACCTATTTTGAAAATTGGTGACGTAGAAACCTAGGTCGATCCGTATTTTAATGTAAACAGAGGATTTTCAGAGTTAAAATTTAAATTTTGGAATGATTTTATCGGGATGGCAGTTACGGAAAAAAATATAACAAATAAGTATAAAAACTCATTTATTCACTTGACAGTGAAAAACATGAAACGTCGCACACAAGTTTTCAACAGGACATTTGAAGATGGCTTTGACGTTCCACATTGAAGTTTTATGGGCTTATACATCCCACAACACGGAAATTATGCAGAAACCAGCAGAATTACTGAGGTGTGCAGAAATATTTCAAAACATTGTCTATGATGTATAACAAGACACAGTTATTTCAGACATTCTTGGGATGGAGAAGATGGTGATTTGATCCGATTTTCGTGAAACAGACACAGTGTACTACCTATAAAAACACGCCGCTACACTTGATCGTTCACAGCCTTCTCTATATTCATGTCGTGATCCGTAGCATTTTTCTCCAAGTTGTGCAGGCACCTCGCTACACGCTATCATTAAACAGATGTGAGATATAGACGTCCCAACGCTCAAATTGGCGTATTACTTTAGTGGGACAAAAGTATCTCATCAAGCAAGGAAGGGTTAGTAAAATACCTACAAACACCTACAAAACCTACAAACACCTACAAAGATTTATACTCCGTAATTTTAAAAATAGAAGAGTCAATTTATATTCTTTTTCGTTCTTAAGCGCTGATGTTATTGATCGTGGGAGTAGGAGTAGGAGAAGGAGATTAGTGTTTAACGTCCCATCAACAGCAAGGTCATAAGAGATAGTGCACAAGCTCGAATTAAGGGAGGACTGAGAAGGAAATCGGGCATGCCCTTTCAAAGGAACCATCCAGGCATTTGCCTTAAAAATGGATCAAATGGCTCTGAGCACTATGGGACTTAACACCTGTGGTCATCAGTCCCCTAGAACTTAGGACTACTTAAACCTAACTAACCTAAGGACATCACACACATCCATGCCCGAGGCAGGATTCGAACCTGCGACCGTAGCGGTCACGCGGTTCCAGACTGAAGCGCCTAGAACCGCAAGGCCACTCCGGCCGGCGCATTTGCCTTAAGCGATTTAGGGAAATCACTGAAAACCTAAATTAGGACGGTCAGACACGGGTTTGAATCGTCATCCTCTTGAATCTGACTCCAGAGAAAAATTTTAATTTTGGTACTCTTTTAAAATAGAATTAAAAAATAGTTGTCATTTTGCATGTTTAGTAACCACCAACCACTTAAGGTTTTAAGAAGATAAGATTTTTCCATATAGAAGGGAAAACTTCATCTCCTTTTTTACGACAAGGGATTCCCCTGACAAGAACGAAGTTTCATCGAGATAAGTGTTCCTAATAATCAGGAGACCTTAGTTCGTGTCCAAGTCTAGCAGAAAATTTTGGTTTGTCATGAGTTGATTCTTTGTGTAGTTTGGAAGGCAGGAGAAGCTTTCTGGCGGATAAAAGTTTTGAGATGGGTTTTACATACTGCAGGGTATCTGAAATTGGAACCCCAGTGTCCAAGGAAAGAAATAATGTGCACAGCTATACTCTATCGGTCTGCTTCGATACAGTATAGAGTTCACAGCAAAGTGGATGCCTCTGTCCTATTTTCGGAGAGCGAGGTCTCCCTATCCTTCGCTCTCAGCTTCGTCCTTTCTCTGGAACCGGCTGCTCAGGCGACACGTGTCAGGGTTTCTTGCAATATGGAAGTTGTTGACACAGACACCCACTCAGCGTGTAAATGAAGTATAAGCTCCAAGCGAAGCCCGTCGCCGAGAATAGAGCGCGGAGTTCTTTACCTGATATTGACTCCGCGGGGTCGTAAACAGGGTGGAGCGGGCTGTTTGGGTTTCCTCGGCTGCCACCTCGCTCGCTGACGTCTCGCTCCTGCAGTCGCGGCTCCTTAGCCGCCTGAGGTTAACAATGGACTGCAGCAGTCGGCGCCAGCCATTATAATCCGGACGCGTCAATATTTGTGCGCGGCGGGGCGGGCCCTCGTGTTTGCCGATGGTTATCAGCGCACTCCGCCTCGCCGTGCAAGGGCTGCCGTGCCCACGTAGACGGGCCGCTGGTTCCCGACCAATCTCTTCTGCAAAGATGCACAGACAGGCCAGATGGAAGGAAAGGCTCTCTTCGTTAACGAGAAAGGCGCAGCGAACGGCTGCGGCGCTCTGCTGTGCTGTGCTGTGCTTTTGCTCGCGTAGGCAGAGCGTAATATCTGGCCTGTTTGCAGTCTACCGCGCTTCTGGAGCCGGATTTGATGCTGCTGCGAATATTTCCGTCAGCTCTGCAGCTGTAATTTTTTTTTTTTTTTTTTTTTTTTTTTTGCAGGTTCTTCACCTTCCAGAGGCGCCTTTCGCTGCTTTTCTCTGCTGCTTGGAATCTTTTTTTTTTACATCCTTGACCCAACTTCTCTTGACATTTTTCTTACCTGTCTGTTTTCTAGATTTCCGTTTTATGTTTCACTGATCATTCGTTTCGTCCTGAGTCATTCTCCTTCTGTTTGAGGATACTTTTCAAGTATTAGTTGACAGACATAGCGCTTCAGATTTCAGGCAAAGTCGATGTTTTCTACACTGCCGACACTGCCTTTGTCTCTCTGCTTCTTTCTGCAGTTTAAGCATAATGATCCCACGGCTTCCTCAAGTGTGTAGCTGATGGAAGACGAAAGACTCTATTGAAATGATGTTGCTGTTGTTGTCTTCAGTCCAGAGACTGGTTTGATACAGCTCTCCATGCTACTCTCTCCTGTGCAAGCTTCTTCATCTCCCAGTACCTACTGCAACCTACATCCCTCTACGATTTTTACCCTCCACGCTGCCCTAAAATACTAAATTGGTGATCCCTTGATGCCTCAGAACATGTCCTACCAACCGATCCCTTCTTGTCAAGTTGTGCCACAAACTTCTCTTCTCCCCAATTCTATTCAATACCTCCTCATTAGTTATATGATCTATCCATCTCATGTTCAGCATTCTTCTGTAGCACCACATTTCGAAAGCTTCTATTCTCTTCTTGTCCAAACTAGTTATCGTCCATGTTTCACTTCCATACATGGCTACATTCCACACAAATACTTTCAGAACCGATTTCCTGACACTTAAATCTATACTCGATGTTAACAAATTTCTCTACTTCAGAAACGCTTTCCTTGCCATTGCCAGCCTACATTTTATATCCACTCTACTTCGACCATCATCAGTTATTTTGCTCCCCAAATAGCAAAACTCCTTTACTACTCTAAGTGTCACATTTCCTAATATAATTCCCTCAGCATCACCCGACTTAATTCGACTACATTCCATTATCCTCGTTTTTGTTTTGTTGATGTTCATCTTATGTCTTCCTTTCAAGAAACTATCCATTCCGTTCAACTGCTCTTCCAAGTCCTTTTCTGTCTCTGACAGAATTGTAATCTCATCGGCGAACCTCAAAGGTTTTATTTCTTCTCCATGGATTTTAATACGTACTCCGAATTTTTCTTTTGTTTCCTCCACTGCTTGCTCAATATACAGATTGAATAACATCGGGGAGAGGCTACAACCCTGTCTCACTCCCTTCCCAACCACTGCTTCCCTTTCATGCCCCCCGACTGTTATAACTGCCATCTGGTTTCTGTGCAAATTGTAAATAGCTTTTCGCTCCCTGTATTTTACCCCTACCACCTTCATAATTTGAAAGAGAGTATTCCAGTCAACAATGGCAAAAGCTTTCTCTAAGTCTACAAATGCTAGAAACGTTGGTTTGCCTTTCCTGAATCTAGCTTCTAAGACAAGTCGCAGGGTCAGTGTTGCCTCACGTGTTCCAATGTTTCTATGGAATCCAAACTGATCTTCCCGGAGGTCGACTTCTACCAATTTTTCCATTCGTCTGTAAAGAATTCGCGTTAGTATTTTGCATCCGTGACTTATTAAACTGATTGTTCGGTAATTTTCACATCTGTCAGCACCTGCTTTCTTTGGGATTGGAATTATTATATTTTTATTGAAGTCTGAGGGTATTTCGCCGGTCTCATACATCTTGCTAACCAGATGGTAGAGTTTTGTCAGAACTGGCTCCCCCAAGACCGTCAGTAGTTCTAATGGAGTGTTGTCTACTACCGGGGCCTTGTTTCGACTTAGGTCTTTCAGTGCTCTATCAGACTCTTCACGCAGTATCGTATCTCCCATTTCATCTTCATCTAAATCCTCTTCCATTTCCATAATATTGTCATCAAGTACATCGCCCTTGTATAGACCCTGTATATACTCCTTCCACCTTTCTGCTTTCCCTTCTTTGCTTAGAACTGGGTTTCCATCTGACCTCTTGATATTCATACAGGTGGTTCTCTTTTGTCCAAAGATCTCTTTAATTTTCCTGTAGGCAGTATCTATCTTACTTCTAGTGATATGCGCCTCTACATCCTTACATTCGTCCTCTAGCCAACCCTGCTTAGCCATTTTGCACTTGCTGTCGATCTCATTTTTGAGACGTTTGTATTCTTTTTCCCCCTGCTTCATATACTGCATTTTTATATTTTCTCCTTTCATCAATTAAATTCAATATCTCTTTTGTTACCCAAGGATTTCTATTAGCCATCGTCTTTTTACCTACTTGATCTTCTGCTACCTTTGCTATTTCGTTTCTCAAAGCTACCGATTCTTCTTCTACTATATTTCTTTCGCCCATTCTTGTCAATCGTTCCCTAATGCTCTCCCTGAAGCTCTCTACAACCTCTGGTTATTTCAGTTTATCCAGGTCCCATCTCCTCAATTTCCCACCTTTTTGCAGTTTCTTCAGTTTTAATCTACTGAAATTGTAATGGGTTCAATAACTAGATCCGCCAAAGACACCCAAAAGCCGTCGGCACGCAGGACGGGGCAGCTAACGTTGACGTGCAAGCAGACGCAACATCCACAGCTACGAGACAGCGGGCCGTCAGCACACGGACCGATCTCGTTGACTTGATTTTGCGCTCTCAGCGCTCTGCGGCGCAGCTATCGGCTTTATTTGGCTCGCAAACAATAGACCTATAGTCTGTTCGCGAAAATGGATACGCATAGAATTCCTGCCAAAGGAAAAATTTAACTATCAGCAAACCAGCAAAGTTAAGTCATTTAAGAAAGTTCATGATTTTACTGCAGTGTGAAGTTAATAGCGTGGAGCATAACCTTAAATTTACACATAAGTTAGCGCTTCTTGTGTTACTGTTTGGCAGCATTGTATTATTGTTCTTGTCACTACAAACACTGTAAAAAATGCTTCTAATACTGGAAGTGCGGAGAGTAAAATACGCCAAGGAAAAAGAAGAGAAACTGTTGAAAGGAGTTGGCCGGAGTGGTCGAGCGGTTCCAGGCGCTTCAGTCTGGAAGCGCGCGACCGCTACCGTCGCAGGTTCGAATCTTGCCTCGGGCATGGTTGTGTGCGATGTCCATAGGTTAGTTAGGTTTAAGTAGTTCTAAGTTCTAGGGGACTGATGACCCCAGAAGTTAAGTCCCATAGCGCTCAGAGCCATTTGAACCGTTTTGTTGAAAGATATGAAACAAACATTTTAGTAGCAGTAACACATAATGCAAATGTCACTAAGGGGCATCTCGAAAGTGCGATAGAAATTAACCAAACGAGTGCTCTCCGAACACTACATTGCATCGCATTTCATCCTCTTCACATTTCATTGTATCTACAGATTCATATCCATCGCTTTCAAATTTGGTTATTTCTTCGAATGTTATCTACGAAAAGTGTAGAGTGATGCGTCATATCTGTGCAAAGCTTTGTATAAAGAAGGAGCATCATTTGCAAACCACGGGAAATTTTGGATTCATCGTCAGCTGAAAATGCACGCTGACTCAGAGAAGTGGTTAAAAACAACGCTCTTAGTCTGTCAACGTAAGGTGCGTGTTTTTCAAGACCCGCATCATTTTATTGATGAGAAGCTAAAACACTCAAGGGTCTCGAGTTCCTAAGATATGCCGCTACTGCAGTTATTGGAAGACATCCCACTGGACATAAGATAGTCAGTGTGGTACCAAACTGTCGGATGTCCCCCCCACCCCCACCCCCCTCTGTCGTTCTGCGCATTTAATGACTGATCCTCTTAAGAGGATATTTGGAGAACATTGGAAAGATCGCCCAGGAAACGAAAAATAGTCCGCACATCCAACAAAATTAACAATTTTGTACCTTTATCTGTGGCGAAAATTAAAACAAGAAGTCTATTAGGAAACAACTACTCCCGAACGCATGTGCTGCCGTTAACTTCGCATGAGATTCCACATGCATTATTGTTCCTCCAGAATCACTTTACAGCATGCGGCAATGTTCAAGGTCAACATCTTGAGGACTTCTTATGACAACGGTGATAATAAACACACGAACGTACCTGAGTTACTTGCTTATTTACGTTTGGTACAACGGGGCAAACGCTTATGAATCCTCTTCTACTGATGATAGGACAGTGGTGTGCGGTGCTCTTGATACTTTTGATCAAAATCTGTACACGTTATGTCGCTGAAGTTCTCTTAGAAGCTACTTTCAAATGCGACAAAAATAGTGTATAATTCCATCAGAAAAAGACAAAGCCCATGCCTTATGCCGGTGACTGTAAACGATAAAAGTTCCTTGCGAACGTCAACTAATTTGCCGTATTGTCCTGTATAAGTTGGCGAAAACCGCAGCTCAATGTGTTTATTGATTCTGGATATATTTGTAGCGGCCTGTCACTGCTGCCTCATCTCGTATATGTGTGTGTTTGCGTGTGCACAATAATATATCGGGAGCTTTTTGACTCGCTGTAGCCATCCTAGTCTAAATAATACTGTTACAAAGAAAGCTTGTAAAGCAACGGATCAATCAAAGATACCCACACTGATTTTTTTTTTTCGATTAGACACGACAGTATTTCATTGCATAACCTACCCGACACGCCAAGCAAAATCGTAATGCTTCAAAGATGTATTGGCAACTCGGAGTAAGCAAATGTCAATAACGTACGGTCCATGAGGATGACAGTATGCGTCTGATAATGAAAATAATCGCACCAGAGAGCTTGTGAAGTTTTAGAAACCAACTTTCCAGATGGATGATGTCTTCATCTACAAGGTATTTCAGATGATCGGGAAGTGAAGAGTAAGAAAGAAGCCGGTCAGGATCAGTAAGTGGAAAACTTCTTTCACTCCTATGTTGGCTCAATACTTCACCACCACCACATTAACGTTACTCCAAAACATAGCGAAAGTAATAGACGGCCAGCTCTGATTGTAAATTTAAACTGTAAAATGTAAACTGACTCGTTCCACATCATTTCGATAAAAGTATTGTTCAAATGATTTATGGAGAATGAAACTAACTAATTAACTAACATCCAAACTGTCTTGCTTAACATTTGTATCTTTTGTAAGTTATAGCGATATGTGGGACACATAAATCTTATACTATAATTCTTAAATAAAATGAGCAAAGTAGAGCTAGAATCACACACGTATCACTCCAAAACTGGACAAGAAATTCATCGGAGTGATCTAGTTTTTGTTATACTATTAATTCGACTACCTGGATGTACCAAGACACGACTTGGTGTAAGAAACAGAACCTATTCGTTTGATGAGAATACCATGTGAAATTTTTTAGCACAATCATTGTCTTTTAAAAGAGCCGTAAAGTTTACATCGATAACTGTGAGGCCTTTGACACAAATTGGAGTGTTTATCGAAGGAAGATGTAAAATTAGAGGCTACATCACCGATAATTCTTTTCGTGTTCGAAATTAATTACATTTAGTCATAATGGCGCAAATCGGAACATACTATTTAACAAACTCCCTGTATCAGGCAGCAGAAGTCTAACAGGGGTGCGTGACTCAGTTGTTACAACACAGACCTACCTGATGGTACTGCGTCTTCAAAATCCTACTGCAAACTTACCAGTTCTTACCTGCAGTGAAGTAGCTAGTAGGCTGCGCTCCAAAATGTATAGCCTGATGGTGAATTACTCTAACATAACAACAATCTGGTAGAGGTTGTTACACTGGTACATGAGGAGCAAACAAATCTGGTAAACTCTTAAAATATTGTTGAGGCCTAGTGTCCTGTTTGGTAGGTGTACATTCGTTACGTCAGCAGTTCAAAGTTGCAATTGCGTTTACAAGAATTTGAGAAGCTCTCGTCACCGTAGCTATTTCCGATCAACAAGGCGCTAACACTACAAATAAAACTGTTATTCACATGTGAATTTACAATCCCAATCTGCCACTGCAACACATGATTTATGCTCTCTGCCGCGCGGGACCTACGACCACGCCGCCACAGTACTTTTGGAACTGCTGGAAATCAGTAACAAGATATTCTCAAAGAAGCAAAAATAATCTAAACTCGCTGTGCCAACCAAGAGGTCGTCAGCGACGATACGGCCGCAACACTGAGATAGCACTCGGTCCAATAGTCCGCATCGTCCCATTTACCAACGTGAGTTGGAGTGATGACATACTGCACGACGCAAGCTTTACGCATTGTCCCGCATCGTCTAAGACTGTCTAGATAGCCCAAAATAAAATATCGTATATCAACACGAATTAAATTCACTGCCGACGTGACTGTCATTGATTTGATGTTGTTAAATTAACATGAGCCAAAACAAAACTTATTATGACATAGAGGAGGATATCTCATTTGACGCTCATCCGACCTCTGCCAACATCCGCCACGATCTCTCTGAGCGATAGCTCGTCGCCTTCACTGCTAATCTTTCTAGGCTGCAGTGACGACAGACAATCCACTTGAGAAAAATTCATCCTTGTCATAGTGTAATGGAGTTACTAGAGGGAGACATTCTAAGAGTGATACATGAAATCCTAACATCAACAATACATAAGTATGTGGTGAACTATTTTTTTCTTTTCGTTCTACATCGCTTTGTAGCGGTCCAGCAGGTTGTAGCTGAGAGGGTGTTCTCTCCAGGAAACAACACACCATATTTTAGCATTCTTACGCCAGCCTTTCAGACTTGCCGACGTTGCACACCAAATTCCCGCCATAATGACTCGTGCTTTTTGTACATGCCTTTTCCCTCCTGAGGTAAAATGGTTTCGCGTTGCATACACAGTGTGCTACTTGCAACTCTCTTGACTTTTTCTTCACCTTCTCAATTTTTACGTAGGCGTTCATTTTAGCAGAAGACGTTGAAATATCTCGAAAACTACACAACGAACTAAAAAATTTATGATTCCTATTTGTTTGCCGCTCACGGGGTCATCCAGAGGTGCGACACTCGACCACCCAGTTCGCAGCTCGTGGGCTCACGGTCGCGTTCTCGCTTCCCGAGCACGGGGTACCGGGTTCGATTCCCGGCGGGGTCAGGGATTTTCACCTGCCTCGAAATGACTGGGTGTTTGTGTTGTCATCATTTATCACCATTGAAGAAAGTGGTGAGATTGGATTGAGCAAAAGTTGGGAATTGGTACGGGCGCTAATAACCGCGCAGTTGAACGTCCTACATACCAAACATCACCATCATCATCATCATCGACCACCCACCCCAAATCGTGCGTCGGTGGTGGGGGCATCTTTGAATCTTCAGTGGTAACTCCAGGTTCTTATTGCAGATTTCGGTTCTACGACCAAATCTACATACGTTTTGTTTGAAGAATTTTCTTCGTCTCGCCACGGATAGTGCTCTAATTGGAGGGACAGAAACAGGCAGGTACACGATCGTAATTTATCACATGCCACTCAATGGCCCTTGAATATCCAACGATACGTGCGATTCCACCTCGATACTGCGAGGGTAGAACAGGCCAGTATTTCATAACTCATAATAGGAAATTCCATTCGCAGAGTTGTATTTCTCTGATATATGTAACTGGTGGCTACTCGACGCGCCACTTTGGCTGTGGGCCGAGACGAACGCTACTCTACTTTTCCAATTAGAGTAAGTGTTCAAAAGTAGTACTGCCAGCTTCAATACATTTAGTGATCTGCTTGTCAAATGAACGTACACGGGACAGAAGCATATTGGCGGGAATGTCAGCTGAGGTGTTTCTGACTCGGTCGACCCCGTCTTCACGGCCTGTTAGCACTAGCTGGTACACCTTATCTCTTAAATGTTCTCACAGAAAGAAATCCGGCTACGACAAATCCGGCGACGTCAAATCCGGCGACGTCAAATCCGGCGACCTAGTGAGCCAATTAATTGTGACACCTCTGCTGATCCATTAACCAGCGTAAACACGGTCTAATTCCTGCCATGCTTCAGTTGCGTAATGCACTGGGCAACCGTCATGCTGAAATCGTGTACGTTGTCGAACGTCCAGCGGAACATCCTGCAGCAGTACCGGTAATTCCTGTTCCAAAACATTTCGCTATTTACGTCCATCCAACGTGCTGTCAATAAAATACGAACAATGAGTTTGTTCCCCATGATGCGACACCATACGCTAACCGACATACGATGTCGGTGGTCAACTCGGCTTAATCAGTGGGGACTGTCTACACTCCAGTAATAGATGTTATGACAGTTAATCTACCATCGTTTGTAAACGTAGACTCATCGGAAAATAGTTGCTGAGCAAAGAACGAGGGCGTCGTTCGCATTTGTTGACGTGCCATTCACAAAACACTACCCGGTTATGGAAATAGGCACCATGAAGTTCTTGATGCAGTGACACGTGCCGTGGAGAATACTTGTGACGACGCAGTATTGCGACAATACCACCTTCGGACATACCGAAATAGCAGTGTAATTGCCGGGCGCTTATCCGTGAGTTGTAATGCGTTACTGCTTTTACAACTGGTTCAATAGCTTCTCCTGTAACACGTTTCCTTCGATCCCTTTAGCCGGTCCGTTCGCTGCCATCAAACTTAAACGCGGTCACAACCTTGTAAAAGAACGAACGAGAGCGAGCTTTATCTGGAAAACGCTCGCCATACAAAGCAACAGCAGCCTCAATATGTCCTCTAAATTCTTCGTAAATCAAGATCATTTAAATTCATCGTTCACTTGCATCTGTGTTCTCCAAATGATTGTTAGGTGTGCTGGCAATGAACACCGCAGTGGTGTTTTAATGTTTAGAGCTGCTATCTATTCTACGTCTGCAGGATACGTGAGATCCGGTCGCGGTGAACTGCCCGTCATGATGCGTCTCAGTTCGCTACACGGCTACGGTGGCGCGTAGAGTAGTCCCCTAGGTCCACGGACACTATGTGATCAAAAGTATTCGGACATCTGGCTGAAAATGACTTACAAGTTCGTGTCGCCCTCCATTGGTAATGCTGGAATTCAGTATGGTGTTGCCCCACCCTTAGCCTTGTTGACAGCTCCCACTCAATCAGGCATACGTCCAGTCAGGTGCTGGAAGGTTTCTTTGAGAATGGCAGCCCATTCTTCACGGAGTGCTGCACTGAGGAGAAGTATCTATGTCGGTCAGTGAGGCCTGGTACGAAGTCGGCGTTCCAAAACATTGCAAAAGATTTGTATAGAGTTCAGGTCAGGACTCTGTGCAAGCCAGTCCATTACAGGGATATTATTGTCGTGTAACCACTCCGTCATAGGCCGTGCATTATGTACAGGTGCTCGATTGTTTTGAAAGATGCAATCGCCATCCCACCCCCCACCCTTCAACAGTGGGGAGCAAGATGGTGCTCAAAAATCAATGCAGGCCTATGCTCTAATAGTGCCACGCTAAACAACAAGGGGTGCACGCCCCCTCCAGGAAAAAAACGACCACACCATAACGCCACCGCCTCCGAATTTTACTGTTGGCACTACACACGCTGGCAGATCACGTTCACTGGACATTCGCCATACCACACCCTGCCATCGGATCGTCACATTGTATACCGTGATTCGTCACTCCATACAAGTTTTTCCTCTTTCAATTGCCCAATGTCTACGCTCCTTATAACGAGCGAGGCGTCGTTTCGCATTTACCGGCGTGATACGTGGCTTATGAGCAGCCGCTCGACCATGAAATCCAACTTTTCTCTACTCCCGCCTAACTGTGATAGTACTTGCAGTGGATCCTGATGCAGTTTGGAAATCCTGTGCCATGGTCTGGATAGATGTCTGACTATTACACATTACGACCCTCTTCAACTGACGGCGGTCTCTGTCAGTCAACAGACGTGGTCGGCCTGTACGCTTTTGTGCTGCACGTGTCCCTTCACGTTTCCACTTCACTATCACATCGGAAACAGTGGACCTAGGGATGTTTAGGGGTATGGAAATCTCACGTACAGTCGTATGACACAAGTGACACTCGATCACCTGATCATGTTCGAAGGCCGTGATTTCCGTGGAGCACCACATTCACAATGTCTAATGACTACTGAGGTCGCTGATATGGAGTTCCTGGCAGTAGGTGGCATCACAATGCACCTAATATGGAAAACGTATGTTTTTGGGGGTGTCCGGATCCTGTTGATCACATACTGGTAATGTAGATACTCCGTAAGCCAGGGTGGAATGTACCCTGTACCACTATCAGTCGGCCGGCCGAAGTGGCCGTGCGGTTAAAGGCGCTGCAGTCTGGAACCGCAAGACCGCTACGGTCGCAGGTTCGAATCCTGCCTCGGGCATGGATGTTTGTGATGTCCTTAGGTTAGTTAGGTTTAACTAGTTCTAAGTTCTAGGGGACTAATGACCTCAGCAGTTGAGTCCCATAGTGCTCCGAGCCATTTGAACCACTATCAGTCATTTCCTTTCCTGTTCAACTGGCACATAGAACGAGGGAAAAACATCTGTCTGTATGCCCCCGTAATTTCTCCTATCTTACCTCCGTGATCCTTGCGTGCAGTGTATTCTGGCGGCAGTAGAACCATTCGTGAGTCCGCTTTAAATGCCGGTTGTCTACATTTTCTCAACAGTGTTCCTCAAAATGAGCGTCACCTTCCCTACAGAGATTCCCACGTAAGTTCCCGAAACATCTCCGTAACAGTTACGTGTTCTTCGAACCTACCGGTAACACTTTTAGCAGCCTGCCTATGAATTGCTTCAATGTCCTCCTTCAAACCGACTTGGTACGGATCCCAAGCACTCGAACAGTATTCAATGTTGCGCATGGGATTTCCGATTAGAAGTTATGAAATATTCCCCTGTCCTACCCTAGCAGCATGGAGATGGGGTCCCATGTGCCATTGGATATACGAGGGCCATGAGTAGTATGTGTGAATTACGATTGTATATCCATTTCTATTCCTCCAATTTATATGGCGAAACGAGGAAAATTCATCAGACAAAACGTATGTATATTTTTCCGTAGAGTCGTAATCTGCAATAAAACACGAGGGCTCCCACTGGCCGGTCGGTGTGGTCGAGTGGTTCTAAGCTCTTCAGTCTGGAACCGCGCGACCGCTACGGTCGCAGGTTCGAATCCTGCCTCGGGCATGGATGTGTGTGATGTTCTTAGGTTAGTTAGGTTTAAGTAGTTCTAAGTTCTAGGGGACTGATGACCTCAGATGTTAAGAACCATAGTGCTCAGAACCATTTGAACCATTTGAGCAGTTACTCTTTTTCGTAATTTAAGAATTGTTGAACTTTCTACACTTTGAAGAGGAATTCGAAAGTTGATCGAAATGTGGGATCTTACATGACTGTGCAGTACGGTTTTGGCGTATTACCCGAAAAGATTTTATCAAGTATCATTGCAACTGAGTAAAAACTATTAACTACTTAAATGAAGCACGTGCACACATCGCCAAACTATAGCCTGCATTCGTATGTTAAAATTAGAAATCTTCTTGATCACCACTAACAATAGCGCTTGGGCGTTACATGATCTACCATTCTAGGGTGACAACTTCGATTATTCTTAAATATTGACACAGGGAGTAAGAGTGCATGTTTGCAATAACGTCGTCGCCTACGCTACATTACGTTCGTATGTCCTCCCCACTTAATTAAGCTGCTTAGCGTCATAGGTATACCATTACAAACAATAGCAACAATTTTACATTGAATAATTGACGTGGTATCTGAAGTAAGAGAGGTGCTTAGTAAACAAAACAAAATCTGTTACTCGCTCTACAGTTTTCCGGTACAACTTCGTAGCTAACTGCAAACATAATCTGTGCTTAATGACTGAAAGACACGACAAAAATAAGGACTAGTAAGTCTACCTGATGATTCGCTTTTTATGAATATCGTTATTTCCAGTGATCGTCCCATCATAAATTTATTTCGTGCTGACGTGCACAAAATGGTTTTCTTAAATTGTGTTATTTAAGGGACAGTAGGTAACTACATTATAGGACCAAAGAAACTAGTACACCTTCCTAATATCGTGTAGGGCCCCAGCGAGCCCGCAACACGACGTGGCATGGACTCGACTAATGTCTGAAGTAGTGCTGGAGGGAACTGACACCATGAATCCTGCAGGGCTGTCCAAAAATCCGTAAGAGTGCGAGGGGGTGGAGATCTCTTCTGAATAGCACGTTGCAAGACATCCCAGATATGCTCAATAATGTTCATATCTGGGGAGTTCGGTGAACAGCGGAAGTGTTTAAACTCAAAAGAGTCTTCATGGAAACACTCTGTAGAAATTCTGGACATGTGGGGTATGGCATTGTACTGCTGGAATTACCTAAGTCCGTCGGAATACACAATGGACATGAATGGATTCAGGTGATCAGACATGATGCTTACGTAGGTGCCACCTATCAGAGTCTATCTAGACGTATCAGGAGTCCCATATCACTCCAACTGCACACGCCCCACACCATTATAGAGCCTCCAGAAGCTTGAACAGTACCCTGCTGAGATCCAGGGTTCATAGATTCATAAGGTTGTTTGCATATCCGTACACGTCTATCCGCTCGATACAATTTGAAACGAGACTCTTCCGACCAGGCAACATGTTTACAATAATCAACAGTCCAATATCGGTATTGACGGGCCCAGCCGAGGCGTAAAGCTTTGTGTCGTGCAGCCATCAAGGACAGACGAGTGGACCTTCGGCTCCGAGAACCCATATCGATGAATGGTCTGCACGCTGACCTTTGTTGATGGCCCAGCATTGAAATCTGCAGCAATTTGAGGAAGGGTTGCACTTCTGTCACATTGAACGATTCTCTTCAATACTCGTTGGTCCCGTTCCTGCGCCGGCCGGAGTGGCCGAGCGGTTCTAGGCGCTACAGTCTGGAACCGCGCGGCCTCTACGGTCGCAGGTTCGAATCCTGCCTCGGGCATGGGTGTGTAATGTCCTTAGGTTAGTTAGATTTAAGTAATTCTAAATTCTAGGGGACTGATGACCTCAGAAGTTAAGTCCCATAGTGCTCAGAGCCATGTGAACCACTTGAAACCGTTCCTGCAGGATGTTTTTCCGGTCGTAGCTATGTCGGAGATTTGATGTTTTACGGGATTCCTGATATTCACGGTACACTCGTAAAATGGTCGCACGCGAAAATTCCCACTTCATCGCTGCCTGGGAGATGCTGTATCCCAGAGCTCGTGCGCCGACTGTAACACCACATTCAAACTCACTTAAATCTTGATAAAATGCCATTGTAGCAGCAGCAACCGATCTAATAACTACGCCAGACACTTGTGTTGTGTAGGCACTGCCGACCGCTGCGCCGTATCCTGTCTGTTTATACATCTCTATATTTGAATTCGTATGCCTATACCAGTTTGGCGCTTCAGTCTAAATTACGGCTCACGCTGCTCCGAAAGCATGTGGTAGTACTGGCAGTACTTTAGTTTAGATATATACCACTAGTGTGAAACGTCTTACAGACTTTTAAACTGTTCAGTGGCAGTAGTATGGAAGTCGCGAAACAGCAGCATTGGTTCTCATCTGCGATGCAGCTAAGCGGTTGTGCAGAGAAAGACGACCGGGGAAGGAAAGAGGAGAAGAGCCGGGGAGCAAAGTTTGTCCTCGGCTGCCGTGAGGCGCGGCGGTCCCTACAAAGAAGGGCGGCCGTAATGGCACACTGCACCTCGACTCGCCCGTCCCGGAGGCTCCACCCAGGCCATCGTCACGCGATCCGCCACTACTCCACTAGTCCGCTCGCACGGCAGGCGCCCGTCTTCACTCCCACGTCACCAGCGTGCTGGACGGTCGATACCAAGGTGGAGCGGAGTCTCTAGGGAATCAGGAAAAATTAACATGGTTTGCCTGATTCGTAGAAGACGTCTTGCAAACAGTAGACGGAGGTTGCATAAATGGTTCGCGAACACCAATACTCTTCCCCGCGTTAGCTAGAACAGGTGAAACAAATCGCGTGTGCCCTGCCTACAGCGTAACTAATGTTTTTTGTGATATTTTGTCTCATGTGACGAAGTCTGGCACGGAGTGGCAAGCTGGCGAACAACACAAGTAAGACACCGGAAAGCAGTACTGTTCATCCCTACTGCAACGATTGACATCATCATTTGAGAGAGTAATGCTGCACTGTCGTGGTCCGCCTGTGCTGAGTGTTAATTATATTACTCACTAGCTGTTACCCGCAGGTGTGCTCGCATGTTAGTAGTTTTGTTATGCTGATGACGGTGAGTAAGTACGCTACTGTACGTGCAATAACATCAGCTGACCTCACGTGTCTGCTTGTTCGGGTAAGCATAGCTCGTGATGTGCGCCACACTCTCCTCTCTCCCAAGCTGCTCCAACGCTTTGTGTGTCGGCATCCGTGACGTCGCTGCTGAGCAGTGCACACAGAGGGCAATGGGAGGGAGCGTGTATCTATGCGTAGTGTTACTGAAGAACCTATGTTTTATACTGTGTGCACATTAAGCTATACACAGACTGGAAATACGGATTAACCGCACTCAGGATTCAATAACCACTACAGTCAAATCATTACTTTTAATGGTATCATGTAGCACCCATCAACCAACAAAAGCAGTTTCACAAATATGATAAAGACCAAACGTTGAAGAGCAAATAGCTTTTTCAAAGAGTAAATATGTTTGCCGAATTCGCGTGATGTTCTTCAAATGAATAAACGTATCGTACTACACAGTTTATAAAGTAGCCTACACACTTCTTCTTACCAAATTTCGACCAAATTGTCCGCGGCTCGTGGTCTTGCGGTAGCGTCCTCGCTTCCCGGGTTCGATTCCCTGCGGGGTCAGGGATTTTCTCTGCCTCGTGATGACTGGATGTTGTGTGTCTTTCATCATCATTGACTCGCAAGTCGCCGAAGTGGCGTCAGCTAAAAAGGACTTTCAATTTCGGTGGTCGAACACCCCGCATGGGGTCTCCCGGCCAACAATGCCGTACGATCATTTCATTTTTTCGACGAAATTGGTTTAGCAAGTTACTCGTGAAAAGTTGCTCTTACGCTTATAGTATTAATATCGATAAAACCTTACATTATTAAATTTTTTAAGTTTTCGTGGCCCGATTTTGATGAAATGAAGCCTATACGGTGCCCCAAGCGATGTTCAAGTTACGTGTAAAAACCACATGAAACAAATTAGTTTGTTCAAACAGAAGAAAAGAAAGATACGAATGGTTTGGATAAAGCTTTAAATCACTGTATTATTTCCAGTGATTCGATTTTGGTTAAATAAAGCCTGTACGGTGCACCAAACTATGGTCAAGTCACACGTGAAAAAATGGTTCAAATGGCTCTGAGCACTATGGGACTCAACTGCTGTGGTCATAAGTCCCCTAGAACTTAGAACTACTTAAACCTAACTAACCTAAGGACAGCACACAACACCCAGCCATCACGAGGCAGAGAAAATCCCTGACCCCGCCGGGAATCGAACCCGGGAACCCGTGCGTGGGAAGCGAGAACGCTACCGCACGACCACGAGATGCGGGCCACACGTGAAAACCTCTCGAATATTCGTCTATCACTTTTAGAGATTAGCATGTTCAGGTAGACAGATACGACAGTTTTAGATAAAACTTTAAATCATGATATTTTTCTTCGTGATTAGATTTTGATATGTCTCAAGTTATGCTCATGTTAACTCTGAAAACCTCTTGAAAATACGCCTAGTACTTTTGGAGAAGCGTGTTAAACAGACAAATGTTAAACAAACAGACAGACATGACAATGTTATACATTTATTATTAATATATATTATATATTTTACTCTTTGGAGCATCGGGCATGGTGGTCTACTGAAAACCGAAAGGTCGAGGGAGAAAGTCCTGGTCGGAAGACAGAAATTATCTGTCTGCCTTCAACTTCTCAGTGTTACGAAGATTCAGCAGGAACGATATTGTTGTGGTCTTCAGTCCAGAGACTGTTTTGATGCAGCTTTCCATGCTACTCTATCCTGTGCAAGTCTCTTCATCTCCCAGTAACTACTGAAACATACTTCCTCTATCTATTGGTCTCCCTCTACGATTTTTACACTCCACGCTTCCCTCCAATACTAAATTTGTGATCCCTTGATTCTTCAGAAGGTGTCCTACCAACTGATCCCTTCTTTTAGACAGGTTGGCATCAAATTCCTCTTCTCCCCAATTCTATTCAGTACCTCCTCATTAGTTACGTGATATACCAACCTAATCTTCAGCATTCTTCTGCAGCATCACAATTGGAATACTTCTATTCTCTTCTTGTCTAAACTATTTATCGTCCATGTTTCACTTCCACACGTGGCTACACTCCATACAAATACTTACAGATAGGAATTCTTGGCACTTATTTCTATACTCGATGATAACAAATTTCTCTTCTTCGGGAACGTGCATGCGCAGTCTACATTTTATACCCTCTTTACTTCGACTAGCTAAGCTAAGCTCCGTCCGAACAGGCCATGAAAGCCCAACGATACCGACCGACCGCCGTGTCATCCTCAAACCACAGGCGTCAATGCATGCGGATATGGAGGGATGGAGGCGCATGTGATCAGCACTCCGCTCTCCTGGCCATTTTGTCAGTTTAAAAAACCCGAGTCGCTATTTCTGAATAAAGTAGCTCCTTAGTTTGCCTCACAAGGGCCGAGTGCATCCCGCTTGCCAACAGCGCTCGACAGACCGGATGGTCACCCATTCAAGTGCTAGCCCAGCCCGACAGCTCTTAACTTCGGTGATCTGACGGGAACCGGTGTTACCACTGCGGCAAGGCCGTTGGCTTTTACTTCGACTATCATCAGTTATTTTTCTCTCCAAATAGCAAACCTCATCTACTACTTTAAGTGTCTCGTTTCCTCATCTAATTCCCTCAACATCACCTGATTTAAATCGAATACATTCCATTATCCTCGTTTTGCTTTTGTTAATGTCCATCTTATATCCTCCTTTCAAGACACTGTCCATTCCGTTTAACTGCTCTTCCAGGTCCTTTGCTGTCTCTGACAAAATTACAACCTGAAAGGTTTCATTTCTTCTCTATGGATTTTTAATTCCTACTCTAAATTTTTCTTTTGTTTCCTTTACTCCTTGCTCGATATACAGATTGAATAACATCGGGGATAGGCTGCAACCCTGCCTTACTCCCTTCCATGCCCCTCCTCACTTATAACTGAGGTCTGGTTTCTGTACAAATTGTAAATAGCCTTTCGCTCCTTGTATTTTACCCCTGCCACTTTCAGAATTTGAAAGAGAGTATTCCATTCAACATTGTCAGAAGCTTTCGCTAAGTCCACAAATGCTAGAAACGTTGGTTTGCCTTTCCTTAATCTATCTTCTAAGATAAGTGGTAGGAACAGTATCCAAACTGAACTTCCCCGAGGTCGGCTTCTACCAGTCTTTCCATTAGTCTGTAAAGAATTCGTGTTAGTATTTTGCAGCCATGACTTATTAAACTGATAGTTCGTTAATTTTCATACCTGTCGACACTTGCTTTCTTTGAGATTGGAAGCATTATATTCTTCATGAAGTCTGAGTGTATTTCGCATGTCTCATACATCTTGCACACCAAATGGAGGAGTTTTGTCATGGCTGGCACTCCCAAGGCTATAAATACTTCTGTCGGCCGAGGTGGCCGAGCGGTTCTATGCGCTTCAGTCTGGAACCGGGTCGCAGGTTCGAATCCTGCCTCGGGCACGAATGTGTGTGATGCCCTTAAGTCAGTTAGGTTTCTAAGTTCTGGGGGACTGATGACCTCAGGAGTTAAGTCCCATAGTGCTCAGAGTCATTTGAACCACCTTTCTGCTTTCCCTTCTTTGCTTAGGACTGGTTTTCCGTCTAAGCCCTTGATATGCATACAGGATGTTCCCTTTTCTGCAAAGGTCTCTTTAATTTTCCTGTAGGCAGTATCTATCTTACCCCTAGCGATATATGCCTCCACATCTCTACAGTTGTCCTCTATCCTCCTTGCTCAGCCATTTTGCACTTTCTATCTCATTTTTGAGACGTTCGTATTCCTTTTCGCCTGCTTCATTTACTGCATTTTTATATTTTCTCCTTTCATCAATTAAATTCAATATCTCTTCTGTTACCCAAGGATTTCTACCAGCTCTAATCTGTTTCTACCTACTTGATCCTCTGCTGCCTTCACTATTGCATCTCTCAAAGCTATCCATTTTTCTTTTACTGTATTTCTTTCCCCTGTATTTGTCAAACGTTCCCTCATGCTCTCTGTGAAACTCTCTACAATCTCTGGTTCTTTCAGTTTATCCAGATCCCATTTCCTTAAATTCCTACCATTTTGCAGTTTCTTCAATTTTGATCTACAAATTCAGAATCAATAAATTGTGAGCAGAATCCACATCTGCCCCTGGAAATTTAAAATCTGGTTCCTGAATCTCTGTCTTACCATTATATAATATATCTGAAATCTCCCAGTGTCTCCATTCCTCTTCCACGTATACAGCTCTTTCATGAATCTTAAATCAAGTGTTAGCCATGATTAAGTTATGCTGTGCGCAAAATCCTACCGGGCGGCTTCCTCTTTCATCTTTCATTCCTTACGCCCAGTCCATATTCACCTTTTCCGTCTCTATAGAATTTCAGTTCGCCATGACCATTAAATTTTCGTCTCCCTTAACTATCTGAATAATTTCTTTTATCACACCATACATTTCTTCAATCTTTTCATCATCTGCGGAGCTAGTTGGCATATAAACTTGTACTACTGTGGTAGACGTGGGCTTCATGTCTATCTTGACTACAATAATGCGTTCGCTATGCTGTTCGTGGTAGCTTATCCACGCACTTATTTTTTATTTATTATTAAACCAACTTCTGCATTACCCCTATCTGATTTTGTATTTATAGCCCTGTATTCACCCGAACTTCACTGATTCCCATTATATCTAACTTTAACTTATCCATTTCCTTTTTTAAATTTTCTAACCTACCTGCCCGATTAAGGGATCTGATATTCCACGCTCCGATCCACAGAACGCCAGTTTTCTTTCTCCTGATAACGACGTCCTCACCGCCCGGACGGCTGTAATTTCCCCTTGCTTTAAGCCGTCCGCAGTATCAGCACAGCAAGGGCGTTTTGGTTAATGTTACAAGGCCAGATCAGTCATTCATCCAGACTTTTGCCCCTGAAACGACTGAAAAGGTTCACAAACGTGTTATTTATCACTTATTGAAATATTAAGCGATCGATGAAAGGATAACACTTGTATATGTAATCCTTGACTGTGCTTAGTTACAGCTGCCAGATACTTCACGCCACTAAGTTTAAAGTGAGGAATAATTATTACGTGCTTGCCAACTTCTTGCCGTTCCTCACATGGAAAGAAGTTACAGAAGAACATTAAATCAAATCATAGTAACATTGACGGACTTACAACTAAACTTTATATAGAAGATTGATTGCCATTTGCGTACGATATACACACGAGATCTGTGAGAAAATACAAGGTCAGAGTGGGAATTAAGGTCTTGTCACGGTCATAAATAAACTAGTTCGGAAACAAAAGCCGTTTTTGTGGAACAGCGTAAGGTGAACTGGATTATTTCTGCCTGCATTTTTGAAAGGCGCTGGACACAGTACCACTATAAAGTTTACTGGAGCCGCTGCTCACGTAAGTTATTTAATGGCTTTACCGGTTTCTGCTGACTAGTCACTGTCAGTAGCCCGTAAATATTCAGAGTCACATTGCCAAGTACTAACATCGATACGATCACACCGAGCAAGTTCGCAAGTATCTGATTGGCTAGGTGAAAATTTGACTGATCGAACACAATACGTTATAATATACAGTTCGTGCGGGTCCTTAGGTTGCATTCACACCCAAACAAGAAAGAGTTTGGGTGACTGCATCTTCTGAGAAGACGTGTAGATCACCATAGAACGACGATATGCTGAGGAGTAATGTTTCCGATTTTTTTCATACGAAAACCCTTGAAGTTTTTTGGAACAGACCAAACTTTATTAACGTCCTACATCTTTAGTTTTCATTTTTATTTCTCATCATAGCCACCATGGCGTCGGAAAAACTTCAGCGAACAAGAGCCCATTTTGTTGATACCGTCGCTGTAGAATGTTTGACATTGTCGACGGAGCGACAACCTTACCTCTGGTCACCGCTTCATCACTATCAAGTCCTTTTTTTTTTCTTTATTGAATTTCCATAACCCGCCCTCCCCCCCCCCCCCCCCCCCAGAGGGTGGGGTAGGGGGGGGGGGGTGGCTGGCAGCAACATAATATGCCGCTCTGCAGCTTACAGATGTTAAAAACAAAATGAGGAAATGATAATACAATAAAAACAGGCGACAAAAAGGTGACTGGTTAAAACCGGAACATGGCGAAAAGTTTCTCAAAAAACAAAGGGCTGGTGATGATGATTAAAGACCAAATTTACTCTAACTCGGAAAAAATACTAACACTAGGGTACTAACGGCAGTTTCTCGTGTGACTCTACAATTACGACTTTTCTTTGGAACAAAACAGTATTGCCCCAATAACATATCGGGGACATGTGACAGGCTGAAGGCCAGTTTACTTTAGTTCCAGAAAAATCCAAAAAAATAGGAAACTAATGGGATTTTCTGCCTCGTGTAGATATTCATCTGAATCTACACATTGTGTTCTTCCTTTTAACCAACACAGCTTTACTCTAGCAGGCAAACTCCGGTTTTTCAACGCCAGTTTAAGCGAACTGATAAAATTAATCAAAATAACAGGCTTCTGAAGTAACCGATTTTTTTATTCATGTTATTTCCTGTAATAAACTTAGAAATCGAACAAAGACTGATCGAATTTGACACCCTGAGATTCAAGATGCATAGGATAAAAATATTAATTTAAATAGGCAAACAAAAAAAACTGAATTAGTCTTGTATTCGCTGCTTTTCTCGAAAAGTGATAAGTTTTCTAACACTGCAAAAAATCACCAGTATGTTCCTATTGATTCTAATTTTTTAAATCTCGGCTCAGAAATAATGTTGTAATCGGGTATCATACAACAGTTTGGACATTACGAATTGTCAGTGCTGAAGGGTGAAAACTGAGGTTGAAGAACGCTATTTTTCGTGTTAATCTGTCCGTTTTCAAGAGCTAAAAGCGGATGAAGGCATGTTTAGTTGACACAGGCAGCCGATCAGCTGCTTACTATTTTCACTGTAAACTATGAATGAGCTGTTAAGTTTTAAGTTTTTTCCTTATATCATTATTTCGAAAATTAGTTGAGGCTATTCCTGTTTTTAATTTTTTAAAGCAAATGGAGCATTTTACTTCACTGACAAATGGTGCCGTTCTGTAATACAGCTGATGTCCAACGATGACAGTGAGAAACTACCGTATAGACGAGATAGGCAACTCGCTACATTCACACAGGTACCATCTAATAGGGCACGCCACATGGTAAACAGGTACTTTATTGTCTCAGCAATGCTGTAACAATTCTTATCCCCTTTGTTTGTTGCTCGTTTCGTCGGCATTGTTGTTAAAATAGCACTGATTGTTTCTTCCATTTTCTACCATAACGTTATATTTCAAAGCAATGTAAATTTTACGAATAAAAATTACTCTTTCTTTAAAAAAGCTTTTTCAAAAACGAAAAATTTTAGCACTGCTGCTAGGGCTAACTGATATTTCGATTTTTTTACCCGGTTTTTTGTTAAAATTGGGAACACTTCTTATAACCAAGACCAAACACATGCCAAAAAATACCGGTTATTCGGAACTAAAATATCGGTATCGGTTTCAACCTGTCGGTTTTTCCCTGCATTACTGTGTTACACACAAATACACAAACGGAGTTGGTTCTATTTTCCAGAGGCTCTGTGCGTTTACAGCAGTGCGAGACAGCACTGTACACCGGTCACATGTTAAGACGCGAAATGCTTTTACCGCTTGTGAAAAGGACTCAACTGACCAGTTTCATAATTCTGATTTACTTCAAAGGTTACTACAAGTTACATAGTCAAATGTCTTTGGCAGATCACAGAATATATCAGTATGGGTGATTTTCATACATTCTCGCTGTATGTGTATTATTTCTACTCAGATGTTTGAGAAGCCGCTTACATATTACCTTTCTTAAATTTGTCGACAATGCTAGCAATTTGACGGAAATATGTCGGTATTACATTACCTTCTGTCTTATACATAGGCTTAACTGCAGTATATTTCAGCCATTCAGGAAATGTTTGACCGAGTGACTGGTTACACAAATAACTTAATATGTTACTAAACTCAGAGGAAGTCTCTTTAATTAACTACGCTGATATTTTACGTATTACTACAGATTACATACTGGACATTACTGTTCGCGGGTGTGGACAGGGGCATATTTATATTACGTTACTCAGTTTATTTGCAGTGGCTGGCCTGAGATATTCTATGACAGTATCCACTTCACCTGACAATCCCATCTTTTACGTAGTAGCATTTATGAACAACAAACTCTGCATCAATTCACACCTCCATCATTTATGCTTAATGCCATCTGCTCCTATTCATCTCTGGTTCTACCATTCTCCGTTCTACTTCCCTTGATGTCCTTAATTTGTTAGCTGAAGTAACTATATTTTCTTCCTAATGCATTTTCTTTGATTTTTTATTATTATCATGAATTCGAAAACGAATGTTGATTTCGGAAACCTAATTCCGAACCTCTCTGGCCCACTGTCGGCTCAATTGATGATAGGCTGCGAATTTATTTGTGGTTCTACGATGAACCTGATATGACAGAGCTGTGCCCTGTTAAAGTACAAAACGAGAGATAAAAAAAGGAAACCAACAACTACACGATGTAACGCGGCCTTCAGGATTTACTATTTAACTATCCTGCTTAATTAAGGGATGTGAGCGGGAGTATGTCGGACTGCCCAACGTCCTGTTACAACAAAATTTGGGGCGTGGCGGGTTGGTCTCTCACTATCCATCATATAATCAGTACACCTACCTGGATAGGTACACCTACCTGGATAGGTTTCAGGTTGTCTGCCCCTTCACTCTGCGATGGTAGATACCGGTTTAGCAGACAAAAGCAGCCTTGATGAAAATTCGACTAAATACCTACCACGCAAATGCCACATAACTCTAGTCCATGAGCAGTAGCTGGAAGTTAGTTAAACGATCGAGCGTTCGGTGTTCGTGCATGAGTCGTTTGAAAAAACTGTCAAAAATTTACTTTTAATTGGTTTATTGGCTTTAAAACAAGGAAAACGTCTATCAAGTTCGTATTTCATATTCCGAGGTCAATTATTAAATGTTACTGATTGTCTCTGTTCCACGTTCACACCCGAAAGCAGCCAAAAGTTATTCAGTCCGACCCGATATTTTAAACGTCCAGAACGGTCACTACTTGCGAGTTAACGCACTCAGTCGTTCAGAAGGCTTCTTGTACAGAAGTGCTTGCCATAATGTCTCGAAATATGCACGAAACAAGCCACGCGGAAATACTGTTTTGTAAATAAAACCGCCTTTTCCTGCTGCCACTTAATTTATTTATCCCAGATGTGTTTCGCCTTTTTCTTGCTCTAAGGTATCATCAGTGGGATCTATAACAATACAGTTTTGTTATTTTTAGATTATTAAACAGTTCACGTCGCGATTTTTATGCAGAAAAGTAATTACTTACGATTTGCTTGAGAGAGAGAGAGAGAGAGAGAGAGAGAGAGAGAGAGAGCTGAAGAGTTTTTTTTCCTCTCTCATAAACACACATGGTATAAACATCATGAATAGAAGTTAGTCTTGAAGATATACTTCGTTAGGTTGGCAACAAGTAGGTAAACACACCAAAGAGGAGGAAACACGTAATTTACGTTGTTAAAAGCAGTGTCCGGCGAAATAGTTATATGGAGTGGCAAAAGAACAATAGTACAATACAAAAAAGAAGGAGAAACTAGGTGAACAGTGTGAAGAAGTTTAGAACGCAAAGTTGTGCTTATATGTCAGTAATAAAGTGGTAGTGCGACCTCCAGACCAGATGAGAGGAAACACAGATCAGTAAATCGTAAGTAATTACTTTTTTACATAAAAAATAGTTACGTGAACTTTATAATCCTCTAAAAATAACAAACGTTAATCGTTATAGGTCCCACTGATGCCTTAAACGAGAAAAAGCCGAAACTCGTCTGGGATAAATAAATTAAGTGGCAGCAGGAAAAGGCGGTTTTATTTAGAAAACAAGTATTTTATGCTTGCTGCTGAGGATGGCTACGCAAACAAACTTGTTAAGTAAAGCCACGCGGAGTTTATATACGGCATGAAAGGTTCACACGCGAAATCTCATTAAATAGACCACTGACAAGGCTCAAACTTTCACAAAATACTCAGTAATGTTGTCGCTCTTCGTCAACTACACGAGAACCGATCAAACGAGCAAATTTCTTCATTTTGGTACGTAGGTGTTTTCCAGAAGACGGCTCCCGAGCGATCATATCGATGCACAGATAGGAGGCACAAAGCCCTACTCAAACGCGCGGGAAACGCTGAATTCCTATTGGCTTGTATGTTAAGCAGCCAGTCAGATCGTCTCGAGCACTTCTATACTCGCGGTATTTCTGATGTCAGCCAGTCAGATTGGACAAGTAATTTAGACCAGAAATTTCGTAAATGCGAAACTAAATAAAATTTAATGTAAACAAAAGACGATAGTTCCCACAAAAAATTACTAATAAATTTACTACCCAACGGCATTTGTATTTGTCTTTTACGAAATGAAGCTCACTCGGATGTACGTCACAAAATCCCCTATCACACAGCGACTTTCTGACACTTACATTTACATAGTTTTAATAAAATATAACATTCTCACTCTACGTATGTTCTCCACTCACTCCCTCAGTCTCTCCAAAACACTCACAAAGCCCGAAACACAATGAAGTAATGTTTCACTGTGGTGTTAATTTCGTCAGAAATCTGTGGCAATGAAACTAACGAAAATTCCAGAAAATTATACCATATGAACCTATTCTCTTGGTTGTAGTTTCAGTTGATACTACAGATGAATACATTACAGTCCCTAGCTCGGTTTCACAATGCCTGCAGAGTTATTAGGTGTCTTAGGTAAAAATTTACATTTCCGAAAGTATTGAATTTATTAATTTGAAATTTTAGCAATATGGTTCTCTTATCCGCAAGATTTGGTACTCTAAGTATGAAAAAGATTGATTAATATATAATAGTACTTCTTCAGATTGATAGAGGGTATGTTAACTGCACGCAGCATTAGTCCAGTACACCGCTTGCCCAACCTGGCGGCCAGAGTCAGCTGTGCAAACGTGAGAACCGTCACCTGTTCTCGCTGATCCACGGCAAGCTCCATTTTCAATGCAACGTGACAATTCGTAATAATGTGCTACGTTACAAACTGCTGAAAGCTCACACAGTTATGGAATCACACATTGGCGTGTGGCACAATTTTGAAATCAGAATTTTAAAACGAAAGAAAACTTTACCAATAACTACAAGGTTGATATAGGTATTGCTAATGATTTAAATTCCAGCGCTGAATCAACTATTAGTATGGTATTGCATTAATAATAATAATAATAATAATAATATCTCATTGATATCAGTATCTTACAAAATTCTATTCCAGTGCCTTCTCGATACAGCACAACAACATCTAGGACCAAAAACTGGAGAATATCAGGCAGGATTCAGACCAGGCCGTTCATGTCCAGAGCAAATTCTGAACCTAAAACTAATCTCAAGACATCAGAGAATAAGTGGCAAAGATGTAGTTGCACATTTGTTGACTTTAAAAAAGAATACGATTCAGTTGATCGTCAATCATTATTCCAAATATTAAAATAACAGGGTTCAGATTTTGAAACACTGCAATCATACAACAGACATTGATAGACACAAAATCTAAAGTCAAATTTATGGGGGAAATTTCTGAACGTTTTCTGATCAAAACAGGAGTAAGACAAGGAGATAGACTCTCTCCACTACTGTTCAACTGCATCCTTGAAAAGGAGATACAAGAAATCAGTCCTCAAGATTGACCACCAGTTACTCTCGGCAGAGGAAAATTAACAGTAGATTGCTCAAAATATCTACAGTAAAAAATGTGTCTCCAAGCACACAAAACTGCGACATAACAATACTGTCACCAAACCAGAATGCCCATATGGTTCAGAGACACTAACTTTATACAGGAAAACAGACATAGAAAACATTCAGAAAAAGGAAGGGAAGATCATAAGAAAAATTTTAGGCCCAAAACATGTAGACGAACAGTATCGGCTCAGAGGCAAACAGGAAATCAAACAATACTCTAATATTCACAGTGACATTAGAAGACGCAGATTAAGATTTTATGGAAACATCAAAAGAATGAATCCGGACAGACTCACAAAGCAAAGAGTTGAATTCTATGAAAACAGGAGTAAATCTAAAACAGACCCAATGAAATGGATTGGCTAAATCAAAACAGATATGAACCTAGCAGGAATTACACCAGAGGATATCCAAGACAGGGAAATTTTCAGATCCAAAATTCACAAGTGGCAAATTGACCAAGAGGATAAACCAAAGAAGGAGACTGGAACAACGTGGTCTCAAGAAAGAAAAGAAGCCCACAGCAAAAGACTGAAATTAGTATAGTCACAAAGAAAGGCAAATCCACGCCACTAAGTACTCGGCGTAGTCCTAATGGGCTCATTCGCGCATATATATATACATATAATAATAATAAAAATTTACGCATTCATTCATGCCAAGTTTACAATACAACGAACACAGTTCAGTTACTGTTTTCTCCAATGGCTACAGATTTTGGTGAAGTGACTTTACATGACTTGAACTGCCAAACTCCCTATTACTCCATGGTGGTAGGTTGTAGAATTAAACGAAGCGAGCTCCTTACATGTCGAAAGAAAGTTACTAATATATTTTAACCTATACTTTACAAGTTTTCTAACTTGGCTGAACTTTTGCGTTGTTGTTGACGTGGACGTTGCGTATTGTAGTAGCATTTCTGCGACACTTTTACATGTCGTCATACAGGGCAGTAAATTTCTTCTTCCCTCCTTAGCATATCGCCACCACAATTCCGACAAGCAACGCTGTTCTTTCAAATATCACGTTTTCACACCACATTACAAATACACGTACCGCCACGCTGTGAACCAGCCTAAGACTACTACAACTCGATGTTTTTGCAGTAATCAACGTGTTTGTCTAAACAGTGCAGTTTTCTTACAGATATAATAAAAATATTTACATACTTCCATTTTCTCAACACACGTTCTACTGTTACTGTACTGATTAACTTCATCTACGTCGGAATCGACAATGCTTCGCAGATGCTAAATGCAGGGTGGGTGAGAAGTCGCTTCCTAGTTATAAATGTCCTTATGTTTTGTGATTGTTGATATTTGCTAACGAACGCTGTTGTTTTGTTACAGGATCCCTGAAAATCCACTGGCAGTCCGTAGCATCTTTTTACGGTGAACGAAGAGATGGCAGGAAAGCTGACTTTACAAGAGTGCGCCCAGGTCGCTTCGCAGTATTAAGTGTGCCGATCGGTAGCCGCTGTTCAACGATGGTGGCAGGGTGTTTGTGGCTCTCATGTCGCAACTGATGCTAAAACCATTAGAAATTATCACACCGAGCTAATAATAAATGGGCCAGTTGTGGAAAAAACCACGAAGAGGACGACCTTCTGTAGCGCAATCTCCAGAAATCGTAGCGGCAGTGAGGGACATCTTTACGGACTGCCGTGGTAAATCAACACGGCAGGTAGCTCGTGAGAGTGGAATCCACAGGCACATGATGCTTTTACGTCCCGAAGGTATCGTTGGAGGACTGCGACAGGCGGATGGAATATGGGGAAATTATGCGTTATAGCATAACAATTGGCCGGATTTGTTCAAGAACATTATTTGGGGCGATGAAGCGGTTTTTCTCGTCGGGAGATTCGTCAGCCGATACAGCTGCCACTCTGGGCAGAAACAATAACAATTGAAAAACCACAAAATCGACCAAAATTTGCAGTCTGGTGCGGTATGAGTACGGATCGCTTCATTGATCCATTTATATTGCGAGAAACCGTGAACAGCGACCGGTGTCACCAGATGTTGAATAATGTTGTGTGGCCACTGATATCACAATGGGACAATGTTGTGGGTACCTTTTTCGGCCAGATGGAGCACCACCTCATTTTGCCTGCAATCGTTCGTGACTGTTTAGACGAACAATTTTCAGGACACTGGCGGGAATGGCGGCCACCACATGTATGGTCTCTAACAAGTCCAGACCTCACCACTTGTTACTGCTTCTTCTAGTGTTGGGCCAAAGAAGAGGTGTACCGAACAAACCAACGCTCTCCGGACGAATTAGATGAGAGGAACACAGTTGTCCTTGGGAATGTACCTATGACTTTCCTGAACGAATTAGTTGATGACATTCCTGTACGTTTACGCCATTTAGTCGACAACGCAGGAGCGTATCTGAAATTGTGGGGTGGTACCGTATTCTCATGGTCCTGAGAACCGACTACAACTTGTTCCTTATGCAAATACCTGTTCATAAAAAACTATGGAAATTTGAAACTCAGGAGCGACTTCTCAACCACCTTCTACGTATGGGCACTGAATATACCTCCTAATCCGGCTATTCATGGGGATTGTGTCAGGATGAAAATTTCAGTTCCTCGTTGCGGTTTCGCCCACTTTGAAGGCACGGAAGTCGAGATTAATCTTCTACATAAATAAAAATGTAAATGTTCGTTTGTTCAAAATATTATATCTCCAAAAGTTCTTGACCGACTGCTTTGAAATTTGAACACAACGTTAAATTACAATAAAGGTGTGCTCTGAGGTACCTAATATTTCAACATTTCAATCCAGAGTTCACCTGGCCCGGGTGATAGTACTTTGTCAGGGCCCCTTTGCTAGGGTTACAGCGAAGACCTCAACGGTAGTGAAGGCGGAGAGAACGAATCTCGGTATGGTGGAACTAGCGGAAGAGGCACATAATACAATAAATCCACCTTGCGTCTGACTTGTAACAAGCGGCACTGTGGTCGGCGTCTGTTCACCAGAGGTGCGGCCGTAATACAAATTCTGGAACTAACCACTCCAGTCTTAACCACTGAGCTTTTCTGAGCTCAACCCTTTGATTCTAAGTACTATTATGGAGCGTTTTAGTAATTACAAAATTACCCCAGGTGGTAACAAACCCTCCGCCATCAGTGGCGCAACTAGTCTATCGGATTCTGGGGAGACTAGGCTGAAACGCTATATCCCAAACCAGAGGAAATCGAAGTCTTTTGACCGACTCATGCCCAAGGTCGAAACATTTTTTGGAACTATCAATATTAACTCTCTCTTGACACCAGGAAAACTCTATAAATTAGGAGACACACTAAAAGAACAAAATATCAAAATTTTAGCCCTGCAAGAAACAAGGTTGCCTGATGAGAATACCATGGATTTTGGAAACTACCGATTGTTTAAAAGTAAAACAGACAAAAGAATTCTTAAAAACACTCCGCATCTGGGTGTTGCATTCGCAATTTCGCAAGACATTCTTGGCTCCGTAATCGAAGTAAATCCAGTAAACAACAGGCTAATGACAATTTCCATGAAATGTGCAAATAAAATGTACTGTTTAATTAACGCACACATGCCTATCAACCAGGAGAATAAAACAAATCCAGAAAAAGTAAATAAGTCATGGGAAGTGTTAGAGAATACAGTCTCCAAAATTCCTCAAAATTATGTAAAGATTTTAATGGGTGATTTTAATGCACAGTTAGGGAAAGAGAGAAAATTTAGAAAAACGGTCGGTGAATTCCCTGCACATAAATGGACCAATCAAAATGGAAAGAGGCTGGTAGAATTTTGCAGAAATTTCAATCTAAAATTATCTCAAGTCATTTTAAGAAAAAACCTTCAAAACAAAAGACATGGCGATCACCTAACAAGGACATAGGTGAATTCCAAATTGACCATATTGCAATCTCGTATCCATGTCACAAAGAAATTTTAAATGTTCAATTTCGTAAAGGCGCCAATATTGACTCAGACCATTACTTAACCCGTGTGAAACTAAAGCTAAAACCCCAAAATTTCAACAAAAGGACACCATTAATCCCCAAATTTGACACCAGTAAAATCCAACCATCATTATTAGCAGACGAATTTGACAAAACAAGTGCACAAAATTGGGAACAACTCAAACACAAGATTATCAAAACAGCTCAAGATCAAATTCCTTTACGAAAACACAAGAAACATGCTTGGTGGAATGAAAACTGTGATCATGCAATCAAAGCCAGACAAGAGACATTTAAAGCATGGAATAGCAACAAGACAGAAGACACATATGATACATTCCTGACAACTAGAAAAGACACTTCAAAACTAATTAGACAAACAAAAAGACAATATGAGAATAGTCAACTCTTAGAAATTGAAGAAGATTTTCAGAAATACAATACCAGAAATTTTTATAAAACTTTTAAAACCAAAATAAAGGGGTACCAACCCCAGAATCTTTGCTTCAAGAAGGAAAATGGACAGTTGGCTCTTAACAACCAAGAAAATTGCAAAGAACTTTCTAAATATTTTAAGAATCTTCTAAATTGCCCCGAGCCCACAGAAAGATTTCCACCAAAAATTCCCCAACAATGCAATCCAGTTTCACTTGCACCAAATGAAGAGGAAATCATTAAAGAAATTCATAGGTTGAAAAACAACAAAGCATCTGGTGAAGATGGAATTGTTGCAGAACTTTTAAAGGCAGCTGGTCCAAAAACCGTTAAAGAAATTACTTCAATCATGCAAAACATTTGGCAAACGGAAAAAATTCCTGATGAATGGAAAACCGCCTTGATTCACCCACTTCATAAGAAGGGAGACAAAACTGATGTTAATAATTACAGAGGAATTTCTCTTCTTCCAGTCACATACAAAATCCTCTCTCAATGTCTTCTGAACCGAGCACAACAACAACTTGAATGGAAAATTGGCGAATATCAAGCAGGTTTCAGGCCAAATAGATCTTGCCCAGAACAGATTTTAGTCCTCAAACTAATTCTCAGACATCAAAAAATTTACAATAAAAAACTAGTTTGTACCTTTGTAGATTTTAGAAAGGCTTATGACTCAGTGGATCGTGAATCTCTTTTCCAAATTGTGAAAGGACAAGGCCTGGATCCTAAAACCACGGCAATTATCAGAGACACGCTAACTGGTACAAAATCAAAAGTAAAGTTCAGAGGAGAAATTTCAGAATCCTTTGAAATAAAAACAGGCGTGAGGCAAGGTGATGGACTCTCTCCGTTGCTACTTAACTGCGTTCTAGAAAAAGTAATACAAGAGTGGCGCGAACGAAAATTGGAGTTCAAAATTGACCAACCAGTGAAATTAGGACGAACAAATATTCGAATAGACTGTTTGGCCTTTGTAGACGACTTGGTTATTCTAACGCAGGACATCCAAATTGCTCAGAAACAAATAGAAATTCTTAAAGAAACAGCAGAAAGAGTAGGTCTCCAAATCTCATTTGAAAAAACACAGTATATGACTAGCAACAAACTGGCACCCAAACTTTTGGAAACTAAGTATGGAAAAATCAAAAGAGTTTCGCAATTCAAATATTTAGGTGAAACAATCTCAGAGACTGGTCTAGAAAAAATTGGAAATGAAATTCGTTGTCAAAAGATGGAGACAGCTTTTAGACTTACAAAAGACATCTACAACAAAAAATGTCTCTCGAGGTACTCTAAATTGAGACATTACAACACGGTCATAAAACCAGAGTGCCTTTATGGGGCTGAAACGCTAATTTTAAACAGAAAAAAGGACATTCAAGAAATCCAAAAAAGAGAAAGAAAAGTAATCAGAAAAATTCTAGGTCCAAAATATACTGAAGAGGGAACATACAGGCTAAGAGCAAATAGTGAAATTCAACAATACACCAGCATATATTCGGATATGAAAAAACGCAGATTAAAATTTTATGGGCATATTAAAAGAATGGATGCTACCAGACTAACTAAACAAGTAGTGGAATTCTACGTAAATCGAAGTAAAGCTAAATTTGAGACAATAAAATGGATTGCTGCTATAAAAGAGGACATGAAAGAGGCAGATATAAAACAAGATGAAATTCAAGACAGAAAATTATTTGGGCAAAAAATTCATGACTGGGTAGTTGGTCAAGCTGAAAAACCAAAGAAAACTGGAACCACATGGTCTGATGAAAGGAAAAGAGCTCATTCCGAGAGAATGAAAACAATTTGGGCAGAGAGAAAGTCTAAAAGAAAATAACTGAATGCCCCGTGATTGTACTTCGCGTGGTCCAGTAGGGCCCAAACGTGAATAATAATATATATATATATATATATATATATATATGTATATATATATATATATATATGTATATATATATATATACCTGGTGAGGAATGATTGCTAGTGAGACACATGCAAGGTGCATTTAATATCAGTGAGCGTGCTGTCCGTGTGTAGAAAGAGAACGCATGCGGTCGAACTGAGTTTGACAGAGGGCAGATTGTGATGGCCCGGACGCTCGGCATGTGCGTTTTGTAAACTGCAGGACTTGTTAGTGTTCGAGGAATCCTGTGGTGAGTGTCTTCAACACGTGATGAAACCAAGCTGAAACGACGACCAGACGTCGTAGGGATGGACTGTCATCGCTCATTACAGATGTCGGACGTCGTAGGCTGGACTGACTGGTAATACAGGGAAGGCGGCGAACTGTGGCGGAAATACCATAAGGCTTTACTGCTGTGCAGAATACAAGTGCATCTAAACACACAGTGCATCGAACACACCTAACGGTGGGCCGCCGCAGCCGACGATCCATTCGTGTGCACCAATGTTAGCACAACGACATCGGCAACTGCGACTGAAATGGAAGCGGGGCCATCGAAACTGGATGTTGACGCAGTGGCAGAGCGTTGCATGGTCTGATGAATCCGATACCTTCTTCATCATGGCGATGAGAGGGCGCGAATCCACCGTCTCTCAGAAGAACAGCTCCTTGACAGCTGTATTGCGGGACGTAGACAAGCTAGCAGCGGCTCCCTTATGTTTTAGGAAACATTCACGTGGGCTCCAATGGAGCATCATGACGGCCAAGGAGGATCGTACAATGCTTGCAGACCACGTACACCTCCTCAAGACAGTGTGTTTCCCGACGGCAGTGGTATTTTTCAGCAAGACAATGCGCCATGTCACGAGGCCAGGAGTGAGATTGAGTGGTTCAAGGAACAGAGTGGCGAGTTTCAATTGATGTGCTGGCCCCCAACACGACAGATCTGAGCTTGATCGAACACATCCGGTATGTGATTGGTGTCAGATCTCATCGCCCCACCCCGTAATTTACGGGAATTAGGTGATTCGTGTTGTGTAGATGTGGTGCCAATTCCCTCCAGCGACCTACCAAGGCCTCATTGCTTCCATGCCATGAAGCGTCGCCGGTGCCAAAGATGGACATACCGGCTGTTAGGTAGGTGGTTATAATGTTCCAGGTGACACATACACAATGCTGGAACGTTGTTAGCAAAGAGGAAAGTTGTATTTACGGTCTACTGGTTTGCGATTAAAATACTACTGCAGAATCTGACTTTGCTGTAACAATAAAAAAAGGCTCAAGGTCAGAGAGAGGAGGGAAGAGGAGATGGGCAGAGGGCTGGGAAGAAATGAACGTAGGAAACGGGAAGGAAGAGATGGCCAGAGAGAAGGGCAGGAGAAGATGGGGAGAAATGGGGGAGGAGACGATGGATTGAGGAAGGGGAAGAGATAGGGGGCAGGATGAGATGGAGAGAGGTGGGGAGGAGATGATTGAGAGGAGCAGGAGGTGACGGGCGGAGAGAGTGGGAAGGGGGAGGAGACGGATAAGGAAAGGGGGAGGGGGAGATAGACAGAGACATGGAAGAGAAGGTATTTAGGACGCATATCCAATTACCACATATATTAGAAATGTGTGCATTCTTTTTTTTTGTGTCCCATTTATTTAGACTGAGCCACAGCACAAAGTGTGGCTTGGAACAGCCAGCACAGAATATGCAGAATATGAGTGAATAAGACTCCTTTGTTCTCAGTTTTGGTTTTAATTGTTTTTAAAGTTATTTTTTATTGTGCTCACTACAGGACTATTAAAAACCTTCAGAATACGCAATATTTTTTGGATACTGTGAGATAAGGGTATGAACTGGTCTTCTGAACTACCAGTTGACCATGACAAGGGCACCCATACGACAGTTTGTAGAGAGAGCAGGGGGCTACACCTGACGACACGGAGTGTTTTTAATATTTTGGAAGACGAATGCGACTTGTAAGTAGCCATAAACAAGTTCCAGTTACGATCCTGTTAAAAATGTTGCCCTGTTACTAAAACACTGCGCAACGATACTATAATCTACATAAAAATGAGAATAACGCGTCATTTTAACTACCTTTTTAAAATCTGTGGATTTTCAGCAGCACAAATACAGGAGCAACGTCCTTATACTTTAATACACAAAACGAACTAAAAATGCACCCGTCATGAGATTTTACACTGCTGTTGATATAAAAAGCAAACTGTATGGGAAATTACTATACGTAGTTTAGTTTATGTATTCGTCACTGAAGTTTATCTAAAAAAAAAACTGTGAATTTCTTTTCTTCTTGCTGAACAGCTCAGTTACTTTGTCCTCGAAACCAGGGTTTTCTCTCTTTTCTTGCGGACACTTTAGGGAAGCACAAGCTTGACAGACGGTCCTCGCTAGTAGTACTCCTCATCAACGTCTTCACTCTAGGCAGTGCGCAGAAAGATGGCTCTACAGCGCAAGTTTGGGGGAGGGGGCCTTGTAGTTTACTGTTAGGTAACTATATCGTGGAGCTTTGCTTTTTCTAAACACGTTATATTTGTCCAGATGTCATTCCATTATGTTGCTTATGCTTGAAAGTCGCCGATTTGATAAAACTTTCGCACATTTTGTGCCACTCACGAAATCCCCTCTCTTGTCCTTATTCAGTAAACATGAGTGAAGAATGCTAGTTTTCAGAGGCATGTCTTTACCTTTCTAAAATTTTGTGAAGTGATTACGGAATCCATGTATAGAGTGTAAATTGACAGTTTGAAATAGTCTCCAGGCGATGAGCACTGAAATTTCACATTGCCAATCTTTGAACTTTTATACCTTTGTCAGCTTTTACTGCCTCGAAAGTGCTTCTGATTTCACTGTTGCTCTCTTTTTCTGCTTGTGAAAGTTCGCTAGCAGGTCAGCGTTGACGTACTTGTATATGGTCTAGAGATCCATATCGGTATACTGGAATTTGTTCACTGGTGGTTCTAGATGTGGAGAAAAATGAGTTCCTCGCCAGGCCGTGAAGCCCCAAGGATGTGTACCGGCCTCCGAGTCATGCTCTGTCTTGCTGCGCCATGCAGATGCGGTATAGAAGGGCATGTGGTCAGCACACCGCTCACCCCGGCCTTTTCGCATACCTTCCAGACCGTGGAGCCGCTATTACTCGGTTTGGTAGCTCCTCAGTTGGTACCACGAGGCTGCGTGCATCCCGTACCACTCCTCCCACCAAGGAAAAATACCCTTGGGAATTGAACCGTGGTTCTCCGTATAGCAGCCATATACACTGACCAATTAGCTAGGGAGACGACAGATGCGGAGAATACCTTAGTGAAATGTGTCGACAGATAATAAATGTAGTAGATGATGTCTGCTATCTAACAGACTGGCATGGGAGCTAGTGTCTTGGTTGGTTTCACTGTTATTTGTAAGGCGAGTGAAACTATCCTTTATTGCCAAGAAGTTTTCTGTGAATTCCCTGACTGATATATATTTCTGTGACAACCTAGTTTCACAGGACACTGGAGTCTTAGGTGTTGTTTATCTACGAAATACCCTTTCTTCAGATCCTAACCACTTCTTTTATTGTTCTTACAGTGTTACAAATCTCCTGCACAGTGTTAAGGTCATTGACAACTAAGTCCGTTCTGCGCGATGCAAAGTGAAAACAAACAGCTGAAGGATACTTTTCTCTTACCCTATCCTGCACTTTAGTTTCATAAACTGTTATTGTCAAACAGCTATCAAACCCCAAGCCATCAACATGTTCATATCAAGGCCCTAATTTTCAACAAATCTTAAAATACACTCCTGGAAATTGAAATAAGAACACCGTGAATTCATTGTCCCAGGAAGGGGAAACTTTATTGACCCATTCCTGGGGTCAGATACATCACATGATCACACTGACAGAACCACAGGCACATAGACACAGGCAACAGAGCATGCACAATGTCGGCACTAGTACAGTGTATATCCACCTTTCGCAGCAATGCAGGCTGCTATTCTCCCATGGAGACGATCGTAGAGATGCTGGATGTAGTCCTGTGGAACGGCTTGCCATGCCATTTCCACCTGGCGCCTTAGTTGGACCAGCGTTCGTGCTGGACGTGCAGACCGCGTGAGACGACGCTTCATCCAGTCCCAAACATGCTCAATGGGGGACAGAACCGGAGATCTTGCTGGCCAGGGTAGTTGACTTACACCTTCTAGAGCACGTTGGGTGGCACGGGATACATGCGGACGTGCATTGTCCTGTTGGAACAGCAAGTTCCCTTGCCGGTCTAGGAATGGTAGAACGATGGTTTCGATGACGGTTTGGATGTACCGTGCACTATTCAGTGTCCCCTCGACGATCACCAGTGGTGTACGGCCAGTGTAGGAGATCGCTCCCCACACCATGATGCCGGGTGTTGGCCCTGTGTGCCTCGGTCGTATGCAGTCCTGATTGTGGCGCTCACCTGCACGGCGCCAAACACGCATACGACCATCATTGGCACCAAGGCAGAAGCGACTCTCATCGCTGAAGACGACACGTCTCCATTCGTCCCTCCATTCACGCCTGTCGCGACACCACTGGAGGCGGGCTGCGCGATGTTGGGGCGTGAGCGGAAGACGGCCTAACGGTGTGCGGGACCGTAGCCCAGCTTCATGGAGACGGTTGCGAATGGTCCTCGCCGATACCCCAGGAGCAACAGTGTCCCTAATTTGCTGGGAAGTGGCGGTGCGGTCCCCTACGGCACTGCGTAGGATCCTACGGTCTTGGCGTGCATCCGTGCGTCGCTGCGGTCCGGTCCCAGGTCGACGGGCACGTGCACCTTCCGCCGACCACTGGCGACAACATCGATGTACTGTGGAGACCTCACGCCCCACGTGTTGAGCAATTCGGCGGTACGTCCACCCGGCCTCCCGCATGCCCACTATACGCCCTCGCTCAAAGTCCGTCAACTGCACATACGGTTCACGTCCACGCTGTCGCGGCATGCTACCAGTGTTAAAGACTGCGATGGAGCTCCGTATGCCACGGCAAACTGGCTGACACTGACGGCGGCGGTGCACAAATGCTGCGCAGCTAGCGCCATTCGACGGCCAACACCGCGGTTCCTGGTGTGTCCGCTGTGCCGTGCGTGTGATCATTGCTTGTACAGCCCTCTCGCAGTGTCCGGAGCAAGTATGGTGGGTCTGACACACCGGGGTCAATGTGTTCTTTTTTCCATTTCCAGGAGTGTAGATGAAGAAATACCGTCAGCATCCAATGCAGTTAGCTCTGCAAAATCTAAACATTCCTCTTTTACTGTAAATTTCAGTTTCTCGCTTACAAATACTACTCCCACCGACCGCTGTTCTTTCCTACTAATGTCACCTGTTTCATCAGCTAGTAATGAAAGCAGATGACCTCTTTACCTCATCATCAATCTCGTGCTTCAACACACAGCCACATGTAGAATTCAATTGTTTTCAACAGTGTGTGATGTATACTTTGCTGTTCCATGATGGTTTTGTAAATGATCCTCGTGCACTTTGTCTCCCGCACTTACTCAGAACAAAAGTAAGTCTTGAAATTTTCCTTCACTCAGATTCTTTCCTCTAACGTCTAATGGGTATGTCATGAGTACCACAAAAAATTTAAAGTACCAAGAATTGATAACAGTTTTGTTTCTATTGGTGTTTACAAGCTCTAAGGTCCCACCGTCTAAATGTTAAGGCACTTTTTTCTTTCTCCTTTCTAAGGACGCATGACAGCACACAACATCTCGTGCTGGAGTGTGCTAACGTCGTGCATGCATTAGCTGGTGAAAAGGCTGGCTCTTTCTCTGTGAGACAAATGTATTTGTCATTGGATGTTCAGCCACTAATATAGACGGCTTGATGATGTCGTATTATATGTCCGAAATTGGTAGCCTATAACATAAATCAGAGATGAACTTACTTATGCTGTTTACGTAACTGGATTTGGTAAATTATTAAAAAAATTGTCACCTACCCACATCACTACCATCCGGAGCTCCATCCCCGTATTGCTGGCCTAATTTAAGGTCAGTGTTCCCCCCCCCCCCCCCGCCCCCCCCCCCCCCCCCCTCTGAAGCAAATTAACGTGGTGTTGAAATTCTCTAATATTTTTCCTATAGTTCTTTTATTTCCCAACATTAAATCAATTCTCATAAATCGTCTAGCCATTTACTTACTTGCTCAATATGTTGTAAGTAGGCTGTTTATGTTTTCTTATTGGCAACGTTACGTAGCGCTCAATATGAAAATCACTGGCTGTGCTGTGTGCAGTCTGTGGCTGCTTTGCATTGTTGTAATACTCGCCATTGTAGTGTTAGGCAGCTGGCTGTGAACAGCGCGTAGCGTTGCGCAGTTGGAGGTGAGCCGCCAGCAGTGGTGGATGTGGGGAGAGAGATGGCGGAGTTTTGAAATTTGTCATGAACTGCTATATTTATATATGATGATATCAAGGTAAATACATTGTTTGTTCTCTATTAATATCTTTCATTTGCTAACTATCCCTATCAGTAGTTAGTGCCTTCAGTAGTTTGAATCTTTTATTTAGCTGGCAGTAGTGGCGCTCGCTGTATTGCAGTAGCTTGAGCAGCGAAGATTTTTGTGAGGTAAGTGATTTGTGAAACGTATAGGTTAATGTTAGTCAGGGCCATTCTTTCGTAGGGATTTTTTTGAAAGTCAGATTGCGTTGCGCTAAAAAAATATTGTGTGTCAGTTTAAGCACAGTCTTTTATAATTGCTCAAAGGGGACGTTTCATATGGCGACCCTGCCAGGATAGGAACCTAGTTTTCCGTGATACATTTCATTCCATTGCTGTAATCTGTAACACCTGAGGGTATAATTACATTAATCCTCAGGGGGGTACACGCTTACTTTGTGTACCATGTGTGTGGCAACCACAAGGAACCCTAGCTAATATGGTATTTGCTTATACAACTTTACACATCGGTACCATATTTCTCTAACACACAAATTACACAGCTATCTGATCATTTAACTGAGAGATAAACATGTTTTTTACTACGTCAGTGACACATGTTTACGTAATTACACCGTTGGATAACTTCACACTTACAAAGTTGTATTTTGTCTGTACTGTGTGAACTCTTCATATTTTTTCGGAACCATTGTGATACTATGAGAGCTGTGAATGTCGCATTTGGTATGGGGTCATGATTTTTAAAGTACGTTTGAGGTAGATGACACTATTGAAATGAGCAGAGAATTTTCTTTAGGTTTTGAAATTATTGGAGAAAGCTACGACGATTTTAAGATTTGACTGAAGTGTTATGATGTTATTTTTTTACGACGACGATGTGTATTATGCTGCTGAGGTATGTTTATGATTAATAAGCTGGTGCTATATGAGGAATTTGGTTATGCTATGTATTTATTATGATGAAATATTGAAGTGTCGTCGCAAGGTTGACGTGTCGACGAATATAAATATGTGTAATAAGGTAAGGAGTAATGAATAGTGATTAGGGACTCTGACTTATGGAAAAGGATGTTGGAAACCAAGAACCGTACTTTAGAATTATGAAATGTGTGTACATGTGTGAATCATGTGTGAATGTATCACAATGCCACTGAAAATTTTTTTGGACAACGTTATATTCATAGGATTTTCTTTCTACAGATTTGCAACGCTAATTCTTGACCTGTGAAATATTTTTATGTGAGACTGTCACTGTAGCGGAAACTGGTGTCGTAAATATTTCCGTAAGAAAGTTAAGTGACCACCTGCACGTAATGCGTCGTGGGCACGCAGCTGTGTCAAACACATGGAGAACAAGCCATTAGGGTGTGCCTTTCATCGCTAATGCGACACCCTCGTTACTTGAAAACATATGATAACTCGCACTTTGTGCTAATTACTGAAATGCTTATGAATTGATGGGAAATATTCGTACATCTGCACACCTGATTACGACAAGCGTCTTTCTATGAGAGTTGAGAGAATTTCTACTAACTTATGAAATGTCACATGACTATTGAATGATATTTTTATGCTTTGCTTTTCATAGTTGCTTATTTCATTTGATACCTGTTTTTCAGCTGTGTTGCAGCATTGCTTTTATAAAATGAAATGCATTTGCTAATGTGAACACTTTCTGTCAACAGATCTATTAAATAATTATTTTATGATCCACATTCTTTAAAAAAAAAAAGGAGCACTTGGAAAGGAAAGAACAATAAGAAGGAACTAATAACAGTAACACATAATTTTCTTTTCAAGTACTTGGTAATTTCTTTTGTAGAATAAATTGTGATGCATCACTCTAATGTTAAGATGTGACATAGGTATTAGACATGGCCATTTTAGTGTAATATTTTTTTTGCTTGAGCTATGTCATGTTTAGATATAAGCTGCTGTTTGCCAGGCATAGTGCTACTGAATTTTAAATTGTGTTACTCTGTTACGCTAGTTTTACTACTGACTTATTTTTCTTGTTACTGTACATTGGCTCATATTAGTTGTAATGTTGCATTGCTTGGTAATTTAGATTTACTGTAGCTTGCTTTGCAATTTTCCAATTTTTTGGTCATTGCTGTTTGTGTTACTTATTTTGTGCTGCTGCATTGCCTCGTCCCTTAGTTTAGCATCTGAGCTCAGTAGATTTAAGTTAGCTTAAGAGGGGGTAGCCTCTAAGAGAATGAGTTGCGATGAATTGGAAGAAATGCATTGAGAAAACAGGTTTAGGTAGGATTTTCTTGGAAATAAATGTTGAGGTAAGAAATGTGTGAACATATAAATACGGAAGGCAGGCTTAGATAGGACTTTTGGGAATAATGATGAATGAAGGGAGATCTCCAAGAAGCAAAGAAAGTTTTGTTTGCAAAATACTGCAATGAAACAAACCCTATCCTTTCCTTTTGTATTATCCCACTATGTGTTTGTGTACCCTAGTGTATTTGTTTTCTTCCTGTCTCTGTGTAGTTTCATAGAATTTTTTTTCTTTTAATATTAAGCTACATTCACTATGATGAGGAATACTGTTATCCTCGAATATAATTGGCATTAATAATATGTTATTTACTTTGTAAAGATGTTAGACATTATTAATTCCGTTCTGTTTAATGCTCATGTGTGAAGTTGATGTTTCGAAAGTTATTCGATCTTTTATGTATGTACTCATGTCATAATTCCTGTAACACTGATGTATATGTCTATTTCTATTCTTTTGTAAAGCCCCTATTACTACAAATGTTATCTGTATTGTTATGTTTTTAATGATGTATTGTGTACCTTTGTAATTGTATTCTTATGTTATAAAATTGTAATTGTCACCAGTTCATGACATTATTAACTTGTTAGTTACATTTCACTGCACACGTTTCTGTTGGTCATAGTATATGGACAATATGTGAGAAGTAGGGACTGTTAGTGTTTGCACGTGTGTTAATAACTCAGCAAGGGACTGGATAACAGCATTGCTGGTTCTAAGGACAATTCCAAAAACTTTGTGAGTGCACAAGTGGTGGTTATGGACTTGCTATATTATCCGCAAGACTCTTCAATGGTGATTGTGCACCTGCACAGTCACAACAGATGGCTGCTGGCCATCTCTACAAGGACTACAGTGGGTCTACATCTTTGGTGGCCCACCAACGCCATTATTTCTACAAGGACTACAGTGGGTCTGCATCTTTGATGACCCACCAACGCCATTATTTCTACAAGGTCTGCAGTGAGTCTGCACCTCTGGTGGCCCACCAATACCATACTCTCTACCAGGACTACAGTGGGTCTGCTCTGTGATGACCTACCTACCAATATTCTTCCAAACTACGACTGACTCTGCTGTGGGTTTGCTCTGTTGTGGACCATTACCTGTATGCATGTCAAGAGTCAGCACTGTCTTTCCGTTGGAAGGACAACACTACTTCTTCAAGACAGCATGGAAATGCACTACTTCTGTGTGCATTTTCTTTTACTGCTCAGACTTTGAGAAAAACACTGCAATTTTACTGTGACGAATGATGAGGACTGTCTTTATGGACTGTGAGAAAAGGTTAGCTTTTGACCAACATTGTATCAATAAGTGTGTGCATTTTATATCTTTGTTACTGTCATTGTGAAAAATTTTTGTCAAATCTGTATTGGCCAGTGCCCAACACCATTTGTAAAAATTTTTTTGTGGGGAGCATGGGGGCTATGTAAGTAGGCTGTTTATGTTTTCTTATTGGCAACGTTACGTAGCGCTCAGTATGAAAATCACTGGCTGTGCTGTGTGCAGTCTGTGGCTGCTTTGCATTGTTGTAATACTCGCCATTGTAGTGTTAGGCAGCTGGCTGTGAACAGCGCGTAGCGTTGCGCAGTTGGAGGTGAGCCGCCAGCAGTGGTGGATGTGGGGAGAGAGATGGCGGAGTTTTGAAATTTGTCATGAACTGCTATATTTATATATGATGATATCAAGGTAAATACATTGTTTGTTCTCTATTAATATCTTTCATTTGCTAACTATCCCTATCAGTAGTTAGTGCCTTCAGTAGTTTGAATCTTTTATTTAGCTGGCAGTAGTGGCGCTCGCTGTATTGCAGTAGCTTGAGCAGCGAAGATTTTTGTGAGGTAAGTGATTTGTGAAACGTATAGGTTAATGTTAGTCAGGGCCATTCTTTCGTAGGGATTTTTTTGAAAGTCAGATTGCGTTGCGCTAAAAAAATATTGTGTGTCAGTTTAAGCACAGTCTTTTATAATTGTTCAAAGGGGACGTTTCAATGTGCGTTTAGTCGAAGCAACACAATGGGGAACAATCTTGCAAAAGATTCAAATCTCTCTGAACACAATTGAGAGACTGACGCCAAGTGAGGAATACGACACTTACCTCGCTGAGGGTAGCGGAACCGAGCCGCACTGGGCCCTTGTGTGCTCGATCGTTTTAACATTTTCTTCCATGTGACATCCTTGAATTGACGCTTACTTGCCACTTTGCTTTCATTGATAGGTAGGAGGCAGGTAAGTGGTAAGGTGCCACGAATAATTTTGACCAGGGTGTCAGCACAAAGTCAATTTAGCTTATTCTTATACCAAAACACCAAAATTTTGACCAGGATATTAGCAAAAAGTTAATTTAGCTTAGTGTTATACCAAAACAACAAACATATAATTTCCTGAAAACATATTTCTACATTTAGTTGTAAAAGAACATTTACGCAATTCAGTAAAAGAATCTTTGTGAGGTTAATAACAAAAAGCCTTTCACACACAGAATCAATAGAACAATTTTTACTTAAAGGCAATAAGACGTAGTTCTGGTTCACTGGTATTGTCACAAGGTCACTGGAGCCTTGGAATAATTATATATAATGCAGAATTGTAACAGAGAAAAAGACACACAATTAAAAAGAAGAAATAAGGGCGATAAAACACCAGTCCAAGCAAGATGTTGAAACAGAATATCAGTATGAGGAAATTGTGGTAAAGCATTGCAGAAACAATGTTATTCATTGGCACTCTCGAGATTATCATAGAATTTAAGATACGCGAACAATGGTCAGAAAATATCCTCAACTGGGGTAATAAAAACATTTAGTGGTACTGATCTGTTACCAACCCATCCGTAAGGAGATAAGATAAACGTCATCACAATAAACGCTACTGACAAACAGGCACATGACATTTTAGCCAGTGCAAGCTGTTATAAGTACATTTTCCCTGCCAGTTTTCTGCTGAGATCTGGAGAGACAATTTCAGCATAAGGTTCCCACGAAATAGTTTAGTTGTGGCCGTCCTGGGGTAGCAGTTTCATAGCGCTCGATGTCGTGTGTCAAACTTCATCCACTAACTACCCTCTTAAGGCGCCTGCCAAAGTTAACAGCCAGGCCACGATTGCAGGAAGTGCACCGGAAGTAGGCGGCGCCAAGCAGAAGTCTCCCACTCTGCCGCAACATGGAATCATATGGCAGTGCAGCAACTCCTGCCATCACTGGTGAAAATCTGCCAACTAGCTCCAGCTCGCGACTGACTTTGGGAGCGCGACCGATCTGCTTAAGTCGGAGTAGCGTTGGCTGCTTCCTGTGGGGGCGGAAAGTAAATGGGTTTTCGAAAGTCAAGCAAAGATACAGTAAGACAAATTATCGATCCCGTGCCTTCGCTAGGGTCACCATATTAGACTGGACAGACAGAGGTACTCCAAGTGGGTGACGTGGTTGATCAAAAAGTTCTTTAACTAGCTCAACACTATCTTATAATATTACTTTTTGATTCAAGAAAATCAATGCAAAGGATTTTTAATTTTCAAACATAAAGTATTTAAAATGCTGTTTACACATTTTTCATTTACTTTTTAACGAGAAAATGCTATAATTCTTCACTTGTCTAACGGAGACTTACCAACTTCTGTCTGACGTTTCGTTGCGTGACAGCATAATGTAAGTTTTTGAGCTGTAGCCTGGTTAATGAATTAATTTATGTAACGCTGTTTTATTTTGATAGGATTATTTGAAATACCTTGTTTCCTTGTAACTAATCAATCAGAAGTGTAAATTAATAATTTCGCAGGGTATTGGCTTCAGTAGGAATGTAGCCACATTGTTCAGTGATCAATCGATTTGAGCTTCATGTTGGCTCTTTCGGAAATCATTCTCATATTAGAGATATAACCTATCTTTGTCAGAAACGAAGTAGGATTATATAAATTTTTTTCATCTTCATGGTGTATGAATTTGATTGAAGTCCTACAGTCAAAAGTCACTGATCAGTATTGGCAACCAACCGTGACACATTGGCTTCATCATCCACTGGTTATCTAAGAAAATCGATGGGAGAGCAAAAAAATCTCATTTTTAATCGTGGTTCAATGAAAATTTCTTGCAGGAGATAAAGTCATTGATGCGACTGTATATGCATAAGAGTCTTTTCAGTTATCCATATCTTTTAATGTCGTTTCAGTGGAAGATTTTTTATTTGTTAATTTTCTCTAACAAGAAGGCAGATTTCAACAGGCGACCATAACAGGACCTCTTTTGTAAAATGTTGTATGTCACCATAATTTTACATTCTTTTCCATGTACATCAATCAACTTTCGAATACAGTACATGCTTAAATGGAAGTAGAATAGTTAAAATCAGTATTAATTGAAAAGATAAACAAGGATTATTTGGAAGAGTAAACTTATATAAAATCATACAAGATGAAATATTTTAGCACAGGACATTATTGAGAACCACTTGAATCAAACAGAGGACAGTTCATGATCCATGCTGAGAATTTTTGATCAATTTTATAGATTTTCAAATTTTTTTCACTTTGTAGATTGCATTGTATTTTAAGGTTGAGCATAACATGGCCGCTTCTGCTAGCTGAAGCAAGTATGGAGTTTAATATTCTCCATTAAAATGTCATACTGTGATCTATATTACACCACAGAACCTACACTTCGAAAATTGCTAATATGGAGGGTTGATTCGAGCTTGTTTTAATAAATGTGTGCACTCCATTTTGTAGATTCATTTTCTTTAAGCTTACAATACAGTGCACGTTCTTGTTAAACAATTACAAGAAGTGTAGAATGCAAAAATTTATTAAAGCAGTAGAGTCTATTTGTGTGTGTGTGTGTGTGTGTTGTTAAATTTGATAAACCTACAAAAATTGCATGTGCGAATAGCACTGAAGATAAATTTCGTATCGTTTGTAGCAATACAGTTAATCTGACAATGGGAGACGTGACACCGATTCCATAGAACCTGAACTAGAAATCCAGTCACAACCAATTTTATTATTCACCTTTTTTAATATTGCTTAACTCTAGGATTTTTCCTGTGTATAATTTTCTCTAACAAGAATTCACATTCCAAAAACTCTCCCCCCCCCCCCCCCCCCCCTTATACCGATACTGTAGAAAGGGCGCAAATAAAATTAAGCAACTAACCATTCGCTAAGAGGCGTACAAGTAGTAGTTCTTCCCATACTTCGTGGCAAATGAAACGGAACAAAATCTGTAATATGTAACATACTGAAAAGTACCCTCTGTCACCCACTTCATAGAGATTCGCAATGTACAGCTGTAGATATGATTCATTAAACGTCGTCCCAGTTGTCAGACAAAGAGAATCAGAACAGATCATGACGTCATATGTTTTCATTATCATCTGCTCTGGGAAAGTTCTATAAATGAAACCGAGAAAGTCAAAGACAATGACGTGGGAAGATCATGTACCCCTTGGCCTGTTTTATAGAATACCTGACTACCACTCCACACGGAGTGCAAACCTTAATTTTTAGCTTGGGGAACTAGAAGACCATAGCTACAGTCTCGAACAACAGGCGAATATAAATGGAATTTTTAACCTGGTGTATAATTTTACAGCTTACTTCGAATAAAATACTGCCTTTGGAAATCGAAACATCCCTGATGTCATCAACATCAATCTCGCCCAGTTCTAGCGTAATGTGTCCCGTTGTTGGTGATGCAAGAGCCCATATACGGCGTTGTGCAGGTAGACACAAGACATGGTTAGGTCACACTTTCTGCAGCTGACTAAGAGGATAGTAATGCAGTTTCCGTGATTAATGCGTGGTACACACAGATGTGGTTTGTTCGCTTGATTAACAAAGCATTACGTAATCTGCCGTTGTAATTAGAGTGACACGTAATTCGTCAGAATGTGGTAATGAGACCGCTGGCATGTGTCGACGGTAACCCAAGGAATTCGTGAAATTGAGCCAACAGCGCACTGGTGCCAGGGTTAATAAAGCAATCTAACCCCAGGCTATTCGGTGCAAGTACATGACAGGAGTCATTATTCGATGTAACCTGCAGAACGACCTACACAGCTCATATATCTGTCTCCGATAATTATTATTCACTGTGCACTCTTTACTACTGTAACTGGATTCCTCTCTTATTCTGTTCTGTGAAGGCACTAGTCTGCGATTTGGGTATTTCCACACTAAATTCATTTTCAACTTTCAGTGCAGTTTTCACTCTGTACGTGTTGTTGAATATCACTGAAGCAGAGGTAGGTGGTGGAGTTTCTAAGTCACAAAAAATTTGTTTTGGAGAATTTTGATTCAAGTATCTGTGCAGCTGTCTTGAATTAAATTTTCCGTAACGTTGATTGTTTAATGAATCCTTTAGCAAGGCCACGGATTTATTGCAGGTGCCGACTGAGCCTGGTATGGATAGTTAAGGTGTCGGCATCTTTAAGGGGTGTTAAATCAGAAGATTAAATTTTTAATGTTCCATATGAAGTTTAATGTCTGTACAAAGTGAATCTGGGGGGGAACTTACGTTGTTTCGCAAGACCGCTAGTTAGTTATCATGTTAGAAATGTAACTTTGTCATTCCCGAGGTCCAAAAAGAAGTCGAGAAGAAAAACGTACTGAAGCTAGCTGTGTACCGGATGGAGCTCGCGGTATTGGCCGATGCTCTGTGGTTGTGTTTCCCTTCCCCTTCCTCCCCCCCCCCCTCTCCCGCGCTAAACCTCCTCTCGCCACCCTCCATCGCCCCTTCCCCACCGCGTCCCCCGTGTCCATTATTCGCTATACACATGAAGTGCATAGACAACTGACTATTCGTCAGCAGTTCAAGGGAACTAATAACCATCGCCGAGACAAAGACCTTACTTGTCACATCGATCATAATGAAACTCAATAGAATTCAGTTTTCTAGTCATGTCTTCTGACTGGTTTTGATACAACCTGCCCTGAATTCGTCTCTAGCGTCAACGGCTTCATCTTAATGTGGCACTTACATGTTATATCCGCCATTATTTGTTAGATGTACTTTTTCCTACAATTTTCACCATCTGTAACTCTTTCTAGTATCATAATTTCTTAACGCATTTACTAACATCCCTCTCCCTTCTTGTCAGTGTTTTCCACATATTCTTTTCTTGGCCGATTCTGCAGAAAAGCTTTAATTCTTTATCTTATCAGTGCATCTAATTTTCAATATTCCACATCTCAAACGCTTATATTCTATTTTCATTCCGGCTTTCCCATAGTCCATCTGCAAGGTTTTCGTATGTTTTTTGCTATTGTAAATAATTCACCTTTACTGCACTGGGACTAAGATGAATGAGCGCACTGCGCGACTGGTGAATAAGATCCATGACTCTGTGTTTAGTTTTATCTGTGCTTTACCTAATAGTCAGTCAATCTAAAATATCTGGAGCAATCTTATTTGAGGCATAGTAGCGAGCAGTTGAATTTTTTTGAGGGTGAAAGCTGTTGTTTTGAATCTGGGAGAGACTATCAGGAATACTTTATTAAGCAGATTAAATTTTGTTTATAAAGCTGTTTCATTCTTTGTATTAGTGGAGAAGGTTTTTGGAAGAATTTTTAAAGGCAACCCGTCCATGTGCAATGATAAGATGTTTGTTTGTCAGAACTGTTAACTGAAGAAAGTGTTAGTAGCCTGTTTGTATGTTTGAATGTTGGTAGCGCTGTAGACTGTATTAATATCGCCGACAGTGCTCTACGCCCTTGGCAAGAGATTCTGTGGTTAGACGGACCAGCGGTTAGCGAGAGGATAGAGAAGGGTTGGGACATTTTCATAATGGAGACTTAGTTTTGGTAGGTCATGCATTGTAAAATGAAGATGAATGTATTTGGTAATGTTTGGATAGTGGAATTATTGACAACTATATAATGTTTAGAACTGAATGTCACATGAATAAGGTAAAATCTGCTAAACACATTGTTTGCTCTTCAAGAAAATCTTTCTTTTGCTAACCATATACTTGGTAGTAGTTAGAGTCTATAGTAGTTAGAACATTTTTATGTAGCTGGCTGTAGTTCGTGTTATGAAGATTTTCTGTGAGGTAAGTGAGTTATGAAAATGTATGGGTTATTGTTACAATCTCTTACAATTCGGGGCCATTCTTTTGTGTTAATTAATTGAAGCCATGCAGTCACATTGCGTTGGGATTGTATATTGGGAGTAATAAAAGAATATGTTAAGTTTGAGTTGCCTTTGTCAGGGAAAATTCCGTAGGTCGGTGTTTAAATGATGAAAATAAGCAATGAGTCAGTAGTCTCATCAAGTAAAGACTCAGTAGTTTCATCTACTCAGTAGCTTCAAAACTCTTTGCCCCTCATATTACTAATAATATATATGGTTAGGATTAATTTGATATATTTGTTCTCATTACGTCACAAATTACGGTATTGGTTAAGATGTCTGTAATTTTTGTAATGAGAAAATTTTGCAACTCTTAGTGTCTTCTTATGTTCCACATAATTAAGTACAGAGTATTTAATCAAAGAAAGCGCAAACAGAACACGTGGTCAGACTGTCCAGTATCGCAAACGTGGTGGACTCGGACGCAAAATTATCACAAAATTCCCAAAAATTACTAGAGACGATGAAATGGTTACACTATGAATTGCACTAATGAGTTCTCGGAGTGGCTAAGTATAGTGCCCATGTCCCTACTAAACCAGCAGCTACCCACACATGCCACCTGATGTGACCAATAACTCTCAATGTTCGCACAAAAAACCAACTGGAAATCTACAAAACTTGGAGAAAACGCGCCCCTTTCTTTTCAGAAAATTTATGTTAACGTTTTAACACGAATGAACATTAAACAGCGGAATGCTGTTACTACTGCCGCGCTCAGTCCCTGTCTGCAGGGCACGTGGCGCGAACACAACGCATAAAGAAACGCAACAAAATTCAGAAAATAATTACGTAAGACTTACGGCGACATAATTCCTATCCTTAATCTACACCACTTGCTATCCTTATTTGCTCACAGAATGCAATCCTCTATACACGGAAGGTGCCATATGGAAAAGCGCGCCAACATGCGCTCCGATACACATCACAAAGAAAATACCATAAAATATTAATTTCTCCCCACAAAATTTATACCACGAATTGAAATCATAACGAAAAACAACTGTACTGCTATCTGCTGTTCGTCTTAAAGCCCCAAGAGCTACTTGCCCATACTCGTACAAAGCCTGTATGACTATGACCTAGAAAAGCATTTGTTGCCTCGCTCAGTACTTGTACACCTGCAGCTGCAATTCTCAGAAACGCATCAAGTACACTGTCGCATTTTTAGCACATCTTCCCATACCGCGACCGCAGCGCCTGCGATGCTTGTCCTCTCTCTCCAGCGCACTCCAGGTAAGTGACTCCCCAGAGGGCTCCTGGCCGGATCCCAGGTCTCTTGTTCGAATCTCTCACTCTCATTGGCTGAGGGCCGACCGGTGACTTCTCTACTCTAGCCAAACTGATCTGTCTCAAGCATCGCAGGCGATTCCTGCTTTGAGCCACGCTAGTTTCTGCGCTGGGAAGCCTAATGCCCTACTACCTATCTTTGGAGCTACATACACCCTTCTAGTTCTTATTTCTTTCACACATCACCACTCTCTCACACATCGTAGGACGATCATAGAAAGGATCACGAAGTATGACCCAGTACGACGTTTATTGAAATAAAACACTGGTTTGTTCCATTCCTATGTTTAACAGTTGCGGTACACAAATAAAGAAATAAAAATAAAGATTGATGTTACGTTAATAGTAACTTGTAATGAAATAAATATTCATTATCTATCCGCATCTGTCATTCATGTTGCTCACAAGTGAGTTTCGTCAATGAAGCGTACTGCTAGCACCACCTCAGTACCTGCTAACCCAAAAAATTTCGCATTAAAAATTTTATTGCCTTTTCCCTTATTGGTTTTACTTACCATTTGAAAATTCTGTTGTGCTTCTAAACATATCTGATAATTCTAACTCGTACTGACCCCTCATAGGAATGCCAGGTGAGATCTGCCCTGAAATAAAAGTGACACTCTTCCTCAATATACTGTTTTGTGTCTGATGTACTGACATTTCCGAAAGCAAATACAAACCAGCAGATGCAGCAACTAGGGAAATATAATTTACTATTTTTTTTTATTTTATTTCTGCTTGTGCGAAGCAGGGTTTTGTTACATGTGACGTAAGATGCAATGCACACTTGAGAAAATATTCATAACCTCTCTAAGAATAATGGAGATGAGTTTTACTTGAAAAAAAATCGTTCTTGAAAAGTTAAATTCAGACTATTGACAAATCGGACTGAACAGCATAAGAAGACTCTAACAACTGCGAAATTCTCTCATTACAAAAATTACAGACATCTTAAGCACTTACGTAAATGTAAATGTCGTATGATTAGGGCCTCCCGTTGGGTGGACCACTCGGCGGGTGAAAGTCTTTCGATTTGACGCCACTTCGGCGATTTGCGCGTCGATGGGAATGGAATGATGAATGATTAGGACAACACAACACCCAGTTCCCCAGCAGAGAAAGTCTCCGACACAGCCGGGAATCGAACCCGGGTCCTTAGGATTAACATTCAGTTCCGCTGACCACTCAGCTACCGGGGGCGGACTAACCAATTACGTAATTTGTCACATAATGAAAACAAAGACATCAAATTAACCACAATCATAAATATTATTAGTTATATGAGGGACAAAGATTTTCTTTAGTTAATAGCTCTGACAAACAAACATCTTGTTCTTACGCAAGCACGTCTTACCTTTAAAAATTCATCCAAAAATCTTCTCCATTAATGCAAGGAATGAAATAGATTTATAAACAACGTTTCATCTCCATAGTAAAGTGTTCCAAATAGTTTCTTGCAGACTCACAAATAACAGTTCTCATTTTCTGAAAAACTCAACTGTTCGCTAATATGTCTCAAATAAGATTGCCCCAGTGCTGCACAACTGACTGAATAGCAAGTGAACCACAGATAAAACTAAACACAGAATCACGGATCTTATTCACTACTCGTGTAGTGCGCTCATTATTCTTTGTCCTAGTGGAGTGAAGGTGTATTATTTATAATAGTAGAAAACATATGAAAACCTTACTTTATCCCCTGCCTACATCCCCCCCCCCCCCCCCCTCCCCAGTCACAAAAACTTTATACAGATTGCTGTGGTAAAGTAAGGAGAATTATTTATTTTTAAAAATTACAAAGAAGTGAGTAAAATAAGTTACAACTGGCAGTAACATTACAAGTGTTACGATGAAGGTTACAAAATGTACTAGAAAACGCTCTGACATAAGTTCTACATATGAAGGTTTTCTTTGCGCAATTTTCTGCCTTCTGTAGATTATTCGTAAATATTGCATCACTTGAAACCATCGAAGATTTGCTTCAATGTTTCATATTATTAAACTTGTGGCCAGTATGGGAATACAATTGAAGGTAAAATGTTGAATTTTTTAGCACTAACGAACATACTGTTCAATGTCTCTTGTTATTAATCCTGTGCCTAAGAAAGGAAAGGGAATGCAACTAGCACAATATTGACATCTTTCTTGAAGCACTGATCATGTTATATCAGAGCTACTCAGTAAGGTAAGCGACTGTCCATGACTGAGAACACTCTGAGGAGTGGTGGTAATGTAAAATGAAATATGAGTGTACACGGGTAAGTAGTTTTCCACTGACAACTCATATTTTCAGTTAAAGGCTCGTAGATATCTTCCCAATCAGCACGGATTTTTTCTAGAAATGTGTGTAAAAATTATTTAAACCACTAGCAAGTTTTTTGAATTTGTGGTTTTCTACAATACACAATCAAAATGTAAACTGCACGTGCAGTATCTTGTCTCTAAGAAACTACGTTATTCCTAGCAAATATGTGAAATAGTACACGAAAATGTAAGATGAAGCTTATGTATAAAACATTAATATTTGGATTACAATAACCAATGTGATCAGAAAACATCGAAGTACATAAAGCAGTATGCAATTTTCTGTCCAAAACACAAAAGTCAAATTTAAAAAGGGGAGCAACTGACAAAACATCATTATCTTCTAATGGTTACAAATGGCCAAGTAAGTATACAAGAAAATGTAGTGTCCACATTATAATAGATCTTATGTTACCTATCACTCACAGAATGTCTGGTTACACTGAATTAACAAGTAACATTAAAACATAGAAGCATTGGTAATAAAAATACATACATGAAAAACATACACAGAAAAAATGACAAACAAATCAATGCATCCAGAATGAGATTTTCACTCTGCAGCGCAGTGTGCGCTGATATGAAACTTCCTGGTAGATTAAAACTGTGTGCCGGACCGAGACTCGAACTCGGTACCTTTGCAAGCAAGTGCTCTACCATCTGAGCTATCCAAGTACGACTCACGACCAGTCCTCACAGCTTTAATTTGGCAGTACCTAGTCTCCTACCTTCCAAACTTCACAGGAGCTCTCCTGCATACCTTGCAGAACTTCGAGTCTCGGTCCGGCACACAGTTTTAATCTGCCAGGAAGTTTCAAACCAATGTATCATGGTTTGCGTAAAGGAAAAGAAAGGGAATTAAGTGCACTTCAAAGTCAAAGTCTCAGTCAGTCTGTGTAATTTTTCATCATAGTGTCGTGCAGCATTCTAGTGTACTGATCAGCGTTCCAATTTCTGTACTGTATGCATACTATACTTTCACTGAAACCTGATACTTCTTTCCCAGTATCTTTAATCTTAGTTCACTTGCCAAGAACATCATATTCACATAATAGTATGTTTCATGTCTGTTTACCTGCCACAAAATAATTACAATTTACCTGCCGCAACCATCATATTCAAAATTAATCATTATTCAACTTGCCTATAATGTATATTTCCACGTTACAATCAACATCTTTCTTCAGCCATAGAATATATGAAATTTTATTCGACCTGCCTACTCACAAGTTTTAGTACTTCCATTTCTTAGTACAAATTTGTTTCCTATTTCTAGGTGCACCTACTATATTGTCAGCTTACTGTCCACCTATACACATTTTTCATAATTCTGTTATTAGTCATGATAATTATTTATAACCTCTAGAAGTAAATGCTTATCCTAAGTGAGCTCTCATAACATTATAGGAGCCGTGATATACATATATTCACAAAAATATTTCGTCTGTAAAGCAATGCAGCCAAACATATTACCACACATTTATGAACATGACAAATATTTCATCAAAAAATCAATGCAGCAAAACATCTTATCGTATTCATATGCAACAAAAGAGATTTAAAAATTATGGTAAACAAGTAAACGAAACTACACGTTTTTAAGCTGAAAGAAATCATACAGAAAAGTTTCATATTAAAAGAAATGCTGTAACTAAAGCAACGTACGACACCACAAAAATGCAAGACACCAGTATCATCACAAAACGCCAATAAGATAACAGTCAAAACTTCGTTGGTGCACCAATAATTGTGTAACGTATGAGTGAGTTCATATAAGGCAGTAACTATGTTAAATGATCAAATTATTTAACTAAATTATATAAATTTCACAACAGTAACCTAAGCAAAGGCAAGAAAATTAATTAATAAGTGCTAAAATGCAAAAAAAGGAAAAACATTATGGATTAGTATCATATTGGGCATTAAAGTACTCATTTTTCAATCAATAGTCTTCTCATGCGTATTTCTATTTGTACCTAATTTCATTATGAAAACTTGTCATTTAATGGAGCATCCTATGTGCAACTACATCTCACAAATGTGGGACATATTTATAGTAACCAAGTATATCATCATGTCTGTCACAATCTGACCTGCAGACAAAAACGTGTGTAGTAAGTTGCAGAAGAAAAAAGTACATACTCAACAGGATAATGCCTCTTGCTCGTCATATGCATCAAAATACTCGCGTAAAGAGTGGTCACAAAACATCATAAAGAACGTAAATACCCATATAAAAAAAAGTTTTACATTATCTCGGTTCCGAAAGTTCGGCAACCTGTACAGAGAATTGGAATAGAGATCAACATAAACACCATTTCCACCTCTTTTATTGCTCATGAAAACCACACATTGCATGTTGTACCACCATACAGCCAGAGCTTCAGAGGTCGTGGTCCAGACTGCTGCAAACACCGGTACCTCTAATGCCCAGTAGCACGTCCTCTTCCATTGATGCATGCCTGTATTCGTCGAGGCATACTATCCACAACTTCATCAATGCACTGTGGGTCCAGATTGTCCCACTCCTCAACGGGGATTCGGCGTAGATCCCTCAGAGTGGTTGGTGGGTCACCTCGTCCACGAACAGCCCTTTTAAATCTGTCCCAGGCATGTTCGATAGGGTTAATGTTTGAAGAACATGCTGGCCATTTAGTCGAGCGATATCGCTATCCTGAAAGAAGTCGTTCACAAGGTGTGCACGATGGCGGCGCGAATTTTAGTCCATGAAGACGAATACCTCACCAATATGCTGCCGATATTGTTGCACTATCGGTCGGAGGATGGCATTCATGTATCGTACAGCAGCTACGGCGCCTTCCATGATCACCAGCGGCTTACTTCGGCCCCCCCATAAAGCCACCCAAAACAGTAGTGCACCTTCATGTTGCTGCACTCGCTGGACAGTGTGTCTAAGGCGTTCAGCCCGACCGGGTTGCCTCCAAATACATCTCCGACGATTGTCTAGTTGAAGGCATATGCGACACTCATCGGTGAAAAGAACGTAATGCCAATACTGAGCGGTCCATTCGGCATGTTGTTGGGCCCATCCGTACCGCTTTCCGTGGTGCCATGGTTGTTAAGATGGACATCGCCATAGACGTCGGGAGTGAAGTTGCACATCATGCAGCCTATTGCGCACAGATTGAGTCGTAACACAACGTCCTGTGGCTGCACGAAAAACAATATTGAACATGGTGGCGTTGCTGTTAGGGTTCCTCCGAACCATAATCCGTAGGTAGCGGTCATCCACTCCAGTAGTAGCCCTTGAGCGGCCTGAGCCCTTCCTGGCACAAAGTAACAATGCGGACGCTATCCAGCCGCTGTATTGACCGTCTAGGCATGGTTGAACTACAGACAACACGAGCCGTGTACCTCCTTCCTGGTGGAATGACTGGAACTGATCGGCTGTCGGACCCCTCCGTCTAACAAGCGCTGCTCATACTTGGTTGTTTACTTCTTTGGTCGGGTTTAGTGACGTCTCTGAACATCCAAAGGGACTGTGTCCGTGACACAATATCCACGGTCAACGTCTCTCTTCAGGAATTTTGGGAACCGCGGTGATCCAAAACTTTTTCTGATGTGTGTATGTCAGAAATGTATGTTCTATTTTACTGCGCGGTTGCCCCTAGCCAGTGGTTTGAAAATTTTAATTTGCTAGACATGCAACAAAAGCTTGCATCTTCAATGGATGATTCTAATTCTTTTTAATTATGGTACTGTGCTACCAAGTGCTTCTCATAACATCCACTGAGGTTACAGGTGAAAGGCATTTCATATGAACCCCAAATGAATCTGGTAACTTTTAAGGGAAACAATGTGCACACCAAACCAACACATGCGGAGTGGGGGGGGGGGGGGGGGGCGAGGGGGGAGGTGGTGACTGGTGACTGCGTGCTATGAGCATGCCGCAGCTACATATATAATTACTGTCTGAACCCAATAAGACCTATGACAGTTCTACTATCAATGAACATCTTTATAGGAGCAGTAACTATCTTTCTTTGCTTAATTTCGGTTGAGTGGATTTGGTTGGGAAGGTGCTATCATTTTCGGTTACAACTTCATAATTTTGACTGTGATAGATTTTACATTTATTCTTTAAACAAAACTCACGTTCATTTAATTCTACACACATTTGACCCTACACACAAATCTAAATGAACTATGCAAATGATGTCTTATTTCATATTGCTGTGGGCCACACTATGCAAAAGTTGGTGGGATGAACATTCTTCTTCTTCTCTCTCTCTCTCTCTCTCTCTCTCTAACCAACCCGATACCTTCATTTAAAACATGCCACACACACACACACACACACACACACACACACACACTTAAATTTACTCACAGCGCCGATATTCTATTGGCTACGCAAAGAGCAAATGCGAAGGGTTATGCAATGGGCTACAAGTTGAGAGAGTTCCATAAGCAAAATCAAGGACTGGACCAAAAGAATTACACGTTACACAACTTATTAGTAAACCGAGTTAATGTGCGTTTCTGCAGCAATTGCCGTGATCTGTGACGTCGCGGCTCAGCCGATTCCAGCGCAAGTTGGCAGAAGTGAGCAAAGACGCTTCTCTCATCGGAAATGTTACGGCCAAAACTCTGGTTTTAACGCTACAGGAATGGCTGAAGGCCATGGTCATTCGAAATAATTAAACAGGGCGAGACAGAAATATCAGGTGCAGTGTTAAGCAGGCAGATTAATTTAGAGTGAACAGTGCTGGTAATTTCACACAGTAAATTTTTTCTGAGTAGTGCAGTAATTTATTTTTGTGGTTATTCGAAGTCAAACGTTTCACTTCATATCACGAAACCTCCAAATGTACTTCGGTACTGAGCTTCAGTTATGTAGTTTGTACTGAGCACACAGTTAGTTTCTTTTAGGAGTTGATTAGATTCGTTTCATTACTTCAAAGTCTGCATTCCATGAAGTTTAAAGACTTGATTCACGCCACTGTTCACATGCGCAACACAGAGAGCCAATCAGCAGTCAGTATTGCTCACAAGGGAACCTCCCCATCGCACCCCCCTCAGATTTAGTTATAAGTTGGCACATTGGATAGGCCTTGAAAAACTGAACACAGATCAATCGAGAAAACAGGAAGAAGTTGTGTGGAACTATGAAAAAAATAGTAAAATATACAAACTGAGTAGTCCGTGTGCAAGATAAGCAACATCAAGGACACTGGCAGTCAAGGAGCGCCGTGGTCGTGTGGTTAGCGAGAGTAGTTACGGAATGAGAGGTCCTAGGTTCAAGTCTTCCCTTGAGCGAAAAGTTTAATTTCTTATTTTCAGTTTATGTGACAAACTCTTATGTTTTCATCACTTTTTTGGAAGTGATTATCACATGCACAAGAAAACCTAAATCGGGCATTTTTCAATAAGAGTGAAATCGTATAGGTAATGGCGTGTAGACTGAATTATTCATTCGTCAGTATTCTCATCATTACTGAGATGCAGTAAAGTCGAATTCGCGTTACCTTCGGTATTTTCTGTGAAAATTATTTGCATTATTACTCGAGCTAATCTCATTCTGTGTAGTTAACTGAATACAAAGCTAGGTCTTGCACCGGGCACTAACACTTTCTTACGTAAGTTAATCACATAATATCTTCCAGTTGTTTTATGGATAGCGTGAATTTTTACCCAGCTTCATTTACTCCACTGTAATAAGAGATAAATGTAAAAATAGCTTCTACTGTAAGTGTGAGTTCGAAACACACAGCCGCGCGGTCTGAGGCGTTTTGTCACGGTCAGCGCAGCTCCCCCCGTCGGAGGTTCGAGTCCTCCCTCGGGCATGGGTGTGTGTGTCGTCCTTAGCGTAAGTTAGTTTAAGTTAGATTAAGTAGTGTGTAAGCTTAGGGACCGATGTCGTAAGCAGTTTGGTCCCATAAGGTCTTACCACAAATTTACATATTTACAATTCGAAATACACAATAGTAACAGTTGCATTTTACCAAAAGGCATTTAAGATTTTACAGGGTTCTAGGAGAAAAATAAATTGCGGGTAGAAATCTGAGTAAAAAACCGTAATCGACCGAGGCAACAGATCGGATTAGGGAAGGAAGCGTGCCGTGCCCTTTCAAAGGAACCATCCCGACATTTGCCTGGAGCGATTTAGGGAAATCACGGAAAACCTAAATCAGGATGGCTGGACGCGGGATTGAACCGTCGTCCTTCCGAATGCGAGTCCAGTCCTGTATTAAAGAATTCTTAATACTGCAGAATAACAATTCCGTTCCCGCATGCGGTGTAGCTAAAATGCAACTGATGATAAAGTTATATACGCGCGAAATTTTAAATCATGAATACCAGCACTGTTCATTACAATCAGTTAACTTATTTCAACTATCGCTCTTTTCTATTGCTCTAGGAAACTCTTGCGCAACTGATTTTCTTTATCTACTAACAACATTTAGCTAGAATAGTTGAAAGTATGTATCACAAAACTTACAATTGTTAGACGGCTGCGCAAAAGCTGAGATAACCTAGAATTTTATAGCCACTCTTTTTAATACTTAAAGCTGTATGCACTATGTCATTAGTTAACGACAGAAGGAAATACATTTTAACTTACACAGCAGATCATATTACCACCTCTTAAATATTGTTGCCTTTCTACTCGTGGTAACACTAGTTCTTTTCGCGTCCTGTCTGGCGGGGAGCAATCTCGCCACGCCCTCGCTAGGTCCTTCCAGCCGCGAATAGTAAAGCTCAGTTAAGCTTCAATGTGTGTAGAACTGAATGTCTAGTACTACATTTTTTTCCACTTTAGAATGGCGTTTCCACTATGTATGCGTTCGTAATGGTTTTCCAATCGCGTTGAAACGTTACTGTTCGACACGATAAGCGCAGGCAGCATGTACGATACCGATTCGATAGTTATTACCCTTACTGGCTTTTGCACTGCAAGAGGAAGATCTACAGGGGCGGTAAGGATCACTCGAAACCAAATTCAACATGAACTCCGGTGTGAATTATTATGGGTGGAGGTTACACTCAACGACCGAGCTAGGTTAATAATTAGCTCCTTTTACCGACCTCCCGACTCAGCAGCATTAGTGGCAGAACAACTGAGAGAAAATTTGGAATACATTTCACATAAATTTTCTCAGCATGTTATAGTCTTAGGTGGAGATTTCAATTTACCAGATATAGACTGGGACACTCAGATGATTAGCACGGGTGGTAGGGACAGAGCATCGAGTGACATTATACTAAGTACACTATCCGAAAATTACCTCGAGCAGTTAAACAGAGAACCGACTCGTGGAGATAACATCTTGGACCTACTGATAACAAACAGACCCGAACTTTTCGACTCTGTAAGTGCAGAACAGGGAATCAGTGATCATAAGGCCGTTGCAGCATCCCTGAATATGGAAGTAAATAGGAATATAAAAAAAGGGAGGAAGGTGTATCTGTTTAGCAAGAGTAATAGAAGGCAGATTTCAGACACCCTACAGATCAATACGAAAATTTCTGTTCCGACACTGACAATGTTGAGTGTTTATGGAAAAAGTTCAAGGCGGTCATAAAATGCGTTTTAGACAGGTACGTGCCGAGTAAAACTGTGAGGGACGGGAAAAACCCACCGTGGTTCAACAACAAAGTTAGGAAACTACTGCGAAAGCAAAGAGAGTTTCACTGCAAGTTTAAACGCAGCCGAAACCTCTCAGACAAACAGAAGCTAAACGATGTCAAAGTTAGCGTAAGGAGGGCTATGCGTGAAGCGTTCAGTGAATTCGAAAGTAAAATTCTATGTACCGACTTGACAGGAAATCCTAGGAAGTTCTGGTCTTAAGTTAAATCAGTAAGTGGCTCGAAACAGCATATCCAGACACTCCGGGATGATGATGGCACTGAAACAGAGGATGACACGCGTAAAGCTGAAATACTAAACACCTTTTTCCAAAGATGTTTCACAGAGGAAGACCGCACGGCAGTTCCTTCTCTAAATCCTCGCACAAACGAAAAAATGGCTGACATCGAAATAAGTGTCCAAGCAATAGAAAAGCAACTGGAATCACTCAACAGAGGAAAGTCCACTGGACCTGACGGGATACCAATTCGATTCTACACAGAGTACGCGAAAGAACCTGCCCCCCCTTCTAACAGTCGTGTACCGCAAGTCTCTAGAGGAACGGAAGGTTCCAAATGATTGGAAAAGAGCACAGGTAGTCCCAGTCTTCAAGAAGGGTCGTCGAGCAGATGCGCAAAACTATAGACCTATATCTGTGACGTCGATCTGTTGTAGAATTCTAGAACATGTTTTTTGCTCGAGTATCATGTCGTTTTTGGAAACCCAGATTCTACTACGTAGGAATCAACATGGATTCCGGAAACAACGATCGAGTGAGACCCATCACGCTTTATTTGTTCATGAGACCCAGAAAATATTAGATACAGGCTCCCAGGTAGATGCTATTTTTCTTGACTTCCGGAAGGCGTTCGATACAGTTCCGCACTGTCGCCTGATAAAGAAAGTAAGAGCCTACGGAATATCAGACCAGCTGTGTGGCTGGATTGAAGAGTTCTTAGCAAACAGAACACAGCATGTTGTTCTCAATGGAGAGACATCTACAGACGTTAAAGTAACCTCTGGCGTGCCACAGGGGAGTGTTATGGGACCATTGCTTTTCACAATATATACAAATGACCTAGTAGATTGTGTCGGAAGTTCCATGCGGCTTTTCGCGGATGATGCTGTAGTATACAGAGAAGTTGCAGCATTCGAAAATTGTAGCGAAATGCAGGAAGATCTGCAGCGGATAGGCACTGGGTGCAGGGAGTGGCAACTGACCCTTAACATAGACAAATGTAATGTATTGCGAATACATAGAAAGAAGGATCCTTTATTGTATGATTATATGATAGCGGAACAAACACTGGTAGCAGTAACTTCTATAAAATATCTGGGAGTATGCGTGCGGAACGATTTGAAGTGGAATGGTCATATAAAATTAATTGTTGGTAAGGCGGGTACCAGGTTGAGATTCATTGGGAGAGTCCTTAGAAAATGTAGTCCATCAACAAAGAAGGTGGCATAAAAAACACTCGTTCGACCTATACTTGAGTATTGCTCATCAGTGTGGGATCCGTACCAGATCGGGTTGACGGAGGAGATAGAGAAGATCCAAAGAAGAGCGGCGCGTTTCGTCACAGGGTTATTTGGTAAGCGTGATATCGTTACGGAGATGTTTAACAAACTCAATTGGCAGACTCTGCAAGAGAGGCGCTCTGCATCGCGGTGTAGCTTTCTCGCCAGGTTTCGAGAGGGTGCGTTTCTGGATGAGGTATCGAATATATTGCTTCCCCCTACTTATACCACCCGAGGAGATAACGAATGTAAAATTAGAGAGATTAGAGCGCGCACGGAGGCTTTCAGACAGTCGTTCTTCCCGCGAACCATACGCGACTGGAACAGGAAAGGGAGGTAATGACAGTGGCACGTAAAGTGCCCTCCGCCACACACCGTTGGGTGGCTTGCGGAGTATAAATGTAGATGTAGATGTAGATGTAGATGATGTGAAAACGAAATTAAGAAGTACTCCTATCATCCTCTACGCAATACAACCTTCATTCTTTACCATTCACCTACACCTATATCGGTAGTCCGGAAGCCACTTTACGGTATATGGCAGTAGGTACTTTGTGTATTACCATCACTTCGCCCTTTTCTGTTCTAATCGTGTAAGTTCCAAGGGATGAAAGATTGCTGGTAATCCTCTGTATGAGCTCTAAGCTCTCTAATTTTGTCTTCATGGTGTTTTCGCGAGATATGCATAAGAGGGCACGTCAACTAATGTACGCTCTCGGAGCTTTCAACAGTATACCATAAAGAGGATGCATAAGGCCTCCGTTGCAGCTTTCGCGCTTACTAAATGAACCTGCAATGAAACGGGCTGCTCTTCTTTGTATCACCTCTATTTCCTCTATCAGTCCTCTCTGGTACGGATTCCTTACTGATAAACAATTTTTAAATATTGGTCGTACAAGTAAGCTACTTCCTTTGCTGGTGGACTTCATTTCCTGCGAATTCTTCCATTGAATCTCAGTGTGGCATCTCCCTTACTCGCGATTAATTTTAAGTGATTGACCCACTTCAGATCGCTCCGTATCATCTTAACCATTTACATCTACAGGGCTACTCTGCAAGTGCCTGGCAGAGGGGACATCGAGCCACCTTCACAATAATACCCTTCTATTCCACTCTAGAACAGAGAGCGAACAGAGCACCTATTTCTTTTCGTGCGAGCTTTGATATCCCTTACTTAATTACGATGATCGTTTCTCCCCATGTAGGCCAGCATCAACAAAATCGTTTTGCATTCGGAGGAGAAAGTTGATGGTCGAAACTTCGTAAGAACATCCGGCCGCAACGAGAAACGCCTTTGTTTTAATCATATCCAACCCAAATCGTGTATCATGTCAGTGACACTCTTTTCTGTATTTCCCGATAATACAAAACGGGCTGCCCTTCTTTGAACTTTCTCGATGCACTCCCTTAGCCCTATCTGGTACGAATCCCACATCGTGCAGACAGTCTCTTTAGTAGATCTCTTACATTTTCTGTTCTGCCAATAAAACGCAGTCTTTGGTTAGCCTTTCCCACAACATTTCTATTTCCTATTTAAATTAAAACGCAGTCTTTGGTTAGCCTTTCCCACAACATTTCTATTTCCTATTTAAATTGTTCGTAACTGTAATTTTTAAGTATTTAGTTTAATTTACAGCCTTTAGATTAGACTGATTTATCTAATAACCGAAGTTTAACGGATTCCTTTTAGTAATCTTGTGAAAGGCCTCAAACTTTTCATTATTTAGGGCCAATTACCAATTTTTCCATCACACAGATATCTTATCTAAATGTTTTTTCAATTGGTTCTGATTTTCGGATGACTTTACTAGATGATGAACGGCAGCATCATAAACAAAAAACCTAAGACGGCTTCTCAAATTGTCACCTAACTCGTTTATATGGATAAGGAACAACAGAGGGCCTATAACACTACCTTGAGGAACAAAAGAAATCACTTCTGTTTCACTCGATGACTTTCGTCAGTTACTAAGAACTGTGGCCGCTCTGACAGGAAACCACGAATCCATTCGGATAACTGAGACGATATTACATAAGAACGGAATTTCATTACAAGCCGCCTCTTGTGAGGTACGGTGTCAAAAGTCTTCTGAAAATCTAGAAACACGGAATCAATTTGAAATCCTTTGTCGACAACACTCAACACTTCTTGTGAGTAAAGAACTAGTTATGTTTTACAAGAACGATGTTTTCTAAATGCATGTTGGCTTTGTGTCAATAGACCCTTTTCTTCGAGGTACTCCATAATGTTCGAAAACAATATATGTTACCAAATCTTGCGGGACTTCGATGTTAACGATATTGGCCTGTAATTTAGAGGATTATTTCTATTACCTTTCTTGAATACTGGTGTTACCTGTGCAGCTTTTCAGTCATCGGGTACGGATCTTTCGTCGAGCGAACGGTTATATACGATTGTCAAGTATGGAGCTATTGTATCAGCATACTCTGAAAAAAAAACCTAAGTGGTATACCATCTGGACCGGAAGACTAGCTTCTATTAAGTGATTTAAGTTACTTCACTACTCCGAGGATATCTACTTCCAAGTTACTCATGTTGGCAGCTGTTCTTGATTCTAATTCTGGAACGTTTACTTCGTCTTCTTTGGTGACGGAATATCGGAAGGCCGTGTTGAGTACCTCTGATTTAGCAGCACTGTCATCAACAGTATTTCCATTGCTATCGCGCAGAGAAGGCATTGATCGTGTGTGTATTGCCGCTAAAATACTTTCTACATGAACAGAATCTCTTTGGCGTTTCTGCCAGGTCTCAAACAAAGTTTCGTTGTGGAAACTATTATAAGCATCTCACATTGAAGTCTGCGCTAAATTTCAATTTTCTGTAAAAGATCGCCAATCTTGGAGATTTTACATTCGTTTAAATTTGGCATGCTTTTTTCATTGTTCCTGCAACAGTGTTCTGACCTATTTTGAGTACTATGGGAGATCAGCTCCGTCGTTTGTTAATTTATTTGGTATAAATCTCTCAATGTTGTCGATACTATTTCTTTGGATTCAAGCCACCTATGGTCTGTGCTTGCATAATTAATTTGGAAGGGATGGAAGTTGTCTCTCAGGAAGGAGTCAAGTGAATTTTACTGCTTTTTTTGAATAGATATCTTTTTCGTTTATTATTGGAGGATTTGGGAGTTACGGTATTCAGTCTCGCTACGACAACCCTGTGTTCACTAATCCCTGTGTCCGTTTTGATGCTCGTTATTAGCTCAGGATGATCCGTTTCCAAGAAGTGTGTTTTTACAACCGTTATTATTCGAGTGGGCTCATGAAATAATTTCTCAAAATAATTTTCAGAGGTGTTTAGCACAATTTCGGATAATGTGTTATACGTATCCCCGGATTTAAACATGTATTTTTCCAACATATTGAAGCTAAATTGAAATCACCACCAACAACAGTGTGAGTCGGTTACGTATTTGAAATTGGACTCAAGTTTTCTTTGAACCTTTCAGCAATTGTATCATCTCAGTTGGGAGGTCGATAAAATGATTCAATTGTTATTTTATTCCGGTTGCCAAGAATGACCTCTACCCATACTAACTCACAGGAAATATCTACTTCAATTTCGCTACAAGATAAACTACTTCTAACAACAACAAACACGCCACCGCCAACTACATTTAGTCTATCCCTACTATATACCGTTAGGTCCTTCGCAAAAATTATCTCTGGCTTTAGCCAGCTTTCAGTGCCTATGACGATTTGAGCATCAGTGTCTTCTATTGGAGTTTGAAGCTCTGGTACTTTCCCAACACAGCTACGACAATTTACGTCTGTTATACCGATGGTTCCTAGATTTACGTTCTTCCTGTTTTCGTCCTGCATCTTTTGAGACTGAAGCCTTTCTTGATGCAAAACACTTGGTTACTTGTTAACTTATTTATTCACCAAACTAGTTTCGGCGACAAATATTGGCAGCATCCGTGGGTTCTTTAAATCTAATAGCATAGTTACACAAGCACAGTAACACATTATTACATTTTTGCTGTTCGTTTTTTGAAATACAGTTTTCTGTGGATACCTTCATACTACCTTATTAACTGTATGTTATGGCATGTTTTTAAGAATTGTTGTCGCTGTTTGCTACGTATTTATGGGCTTCTTCTGTTGCCGTTTTTTCTCAGCGTACATCATGTCATCTGCAACTGTGTGAGCGGCTGTTAGTAAACAAATACTAAAAGGTGAACTTACGTATGTCACCGTTATACACTTGGGGATGCGGTATTGGTGTGAAATAGAGTTTTCCTGTGTACTGGCCTGTTACTTAGTTATTCCTATAATCACGTTCGTTGGATGGCATGTAGCAGACTCTGTACATAGAAAAACTAAACATTCGCACTTTGTTTATGATCCAGAACATTACGCTATCTTTCTGTTCGCGTGTGTCGTGAGAGATGTATCTCATGTTGCGAGAATGCTATGAAAACGGTAGCGCGAGTTTCTGCTCCTTATTTATGTCCCTGTGTGTGATGGGGAAGTGGTTCTTTTGTGTGTGTGTGCTGTCTGTTCTATGTCCTGGGACACTTCTCTCAGAGTGGTAAAGAGTGTGTTGTTGCAAAGTGTTGTGTTTTCGTTTATTACATTTTGCCCTTTTGTATGTAGTCATTTTCCTCTATTGTTAGTTGTCGGTATAGACTGTTGTTGTGTTTCAGAGCATGTAGATCACTTCGATATTAGTGGGGTTATGGCTTTGGTTCGTTAGGTGTTCTAAGAAAGTGGAATGTGTGCTGTCACTCTTCAGAGCTCTCATGTGCTCTGTGTACATCTACATCTACATCTACATCTATACTCCGCGAGCCACCTTACGGTGTGTGGCGGAGGGTACTTATTGTACCACTATCTGATCCCCCCTTCCCTGTTCCATTCACGAATTGTGCGTGGGAAGAACGACTGCTTGTAAGTCTCCGTATTTGCTCTAATTTCTCGGATCTTTTCGTTGTGATCATTACGCGAGATATATGTGGGCGGTAGTAATATGTTGCCCATCTCTTCCCGGAATGTGCTCTCTCGTAATTTCGATAATAAACCTCTCCGTATTGCGTAACGCCTTTCTTGAAGTGTCCGCCACTGGAGCTTGTTCAGCATCTCCGTAACGCTCTCGCGCTGACTAAATGTCCCCATGACGAATCGCGCTGCTTTTCGCTGGATCATGTCTATCTCTTCTATTAATCCAACCTGGTAAGGGTCCCATACTGATGAGCAATACTCAAGAATCGGACGAACAAGCGTTTTGTAAGCTACTTCTTTCGTCGATGAGTCACATTTTCTTAGAATTCTTCCTATGAATCTCAACCTGGCGCCTGCTTTTCCCACTATTTGTTTTATGTGATCATTCCACTTCAGATCGCTCCGGATAGTAACTCCTAAGTATTTTACGGTCGTTACCGCTTCCAATGATTTACCACCTATGGCATAGTCGTACTGGAATGGATTTCTGCCCCTATGTATGCGCATTATATTACATTTATCTACGTTTAGGGAAAGCTGCCAGCTGTCGCACCATGCATTAATCCTCTGCAGGTCCTCCTGGAGTACGTACGAGTCTTCTGATGTTGCTACTTTCTTGTAGACAACCGTGTCATCTGCAAATAGCCTCACGGAGCTACCGATGTTGTCAACTAAGTCATTTATGTATATTGTAAACAATAAAGGTCCTATCACGCTTCCCTGCGGTACTCCAGAAATTACCTCTACATCTGCAGATTTTGAACCGTTAAGAATGACATGTTGTGTTCTTTCTTCTAGGAAATCTTGAATCCAATCACAAACCTGGTCCGATATTCCGTAAGCTCGTATTTTTTTCACTAAACGTAAGTGCGGAACCGTATCAAATGCCTTCCTGAAGTCCAGGAATACGGCATCAATCTGCTCGCCAGTGTCTACGGCACTGTGAATTTCTTGGGCAAATAGGGCGAGCTGAGTTTCACATGATCTCTGTTTGCGGAATCCATGTTGGTTATGATGAAGGAGATTTGTATTATCTAAGAACGTCATAATACGAGAACACAAAACATGTTCCATTATTCTACAACAGATTGACGTAAGCGAAATAGGCCTATAATTATTCGCATCTGATTTACGACCCTTCTTGAAAATGGGAACGACCTGCGCTTTCTTCCAGTCGCTAGGTACTTTACGTTCTTCCAGCGATCTACGATAAATTGCTGATAGAAAGGGGGCAAGTTCTTTAGCATAATCACTGTAGAATCTTAAGGGTATCTCGTCTGGTCCGGATGCTTTTCCGCTACTAAGTGATAGCAGTTGTTTTTCAATTCCGATATCGTTTATTTCAATATTTTCCATTTTGGCGTCCGTGCGACGGCTGAAGTCAGGGACCGTGTTACGATTTTCCGCAGTGAAACAGTTTCGGAACACTGAATTCAGTATTTCTGCCTTTCTTCGGTCGTCCTCTGTTTCGGTGCCATCGTGGTCAACCTCGTTCGGAAATTTCTGGTTGTTTGTGCTGACAGGAGTTACATGTGAAGTTCCAGTGTTGCTGAATTTGTGGGAGATTTTTTTCTGGTCTTAGCCTTATTTAAGCCATATGTTTGTTCTAAATGTTATAGGGACCCCTTGATTTTCAAGATTTTGCAAATTAAATGCGATATTTTATTATTGTATGTTAGTGTGTACCATCTGTCTCTTTTTTCTGATGTGGTGTGGTCTGCTGTGTTGTCTGTGTGTTCTACCTATAGGTTTTCAGATCCTTTGGTTGTACTCTTGAGTGGGCTGCCATCATTTTTTAATGCGAAAGTTTGGTTTTTCTGTGTATAGAATCAGCTACATGCCGTCCAACGAACGTGAGTTCACGAATAACTAAGTAACAGCCCAGTACGCACCAAAACTCTCTTTCACAACATTACCGCAACCCCAAGTGTATAACGCTGACAATGTAAGTTCACCTTTTAGTATTTGTATACTAAGAGCCGCTCACACAGTTGCAGATTACATGATGTAAACTTGATTCAGCATATCTGGAGTCACTTCTGCAGCTGATTTTTAACTCATAGTCCCTAGTGACGTAACTACAATAATGAGTGAATGAAACAATTGCTACAAGAGTGCACCTTAACCACCTGATTTTCAGTTTTCCGTCGTTCCTAGAGGCGGAATTCGGTTCTACAAAAATAAGTGAATGAAACTTGATGTATTTTTCTACAGGAGGGTACCGTAATCAAATGCCTTAGTCGTCTCGATAAAATTCCGCATGTAAGAGAAGTTGTAAAGTCCTTTTAGAATCACCCCATATTATACTTTTTTTGCCAGACGTTTCTTCCATTATTCTGGAGAGACAATGTCATGGTATAACTATGTTTAAACGTCTAACAATAAGGGTAACTTTTACCTGCCAGCCCGAACATTGTAACTTACTCACATTCTTATGTAAAAGAATGAAGAACGAAGTTTTGAAAATACTATTTGTATTTGCGGATTTTCTTTTATGTAAGGTGTTTTGCTGCCACATATATATTAAAAATCTTCTAATGTGGCAACTTTGTCTCCACTTACATAGTTTGCAACATTCCCAAGCAGCCAGGCGTAAATGTTGTGTTTCGTGTTGGCGTATAAAGTCCAGTCTGCATAGATGATCTCCTGTATGGATATTGTGATTTCCGTTGTTCTGATGATAACTACTAGTTTCCTTCGGGTCGTGTTCCAGATATTAGTGCGATCTCTGCAAACAAAGGTAGCCTTAGCTACCAAAAAAAAATGGTTCAAATGGCTCTGAGCACTATGGGACTCAACTGCTGAGGTCATTAGTCCCCTAGAACTTAGAACTAGTTAAACCTAACTAACCTAAGGACATCACGAACATCCATGCCCGAGGCAGGATTCGAACCTGCGACCGTAGCGGTCTTGCGGTTCCAGACTGCAGCGCCTTTAACCGCACGGCCACTTCGGCCGGCCCTTAGCTACCAGTTTGCAGTAGTCACAATATGGGTCAGGCTTCAGTTTAATCTTGTATAGTTTTCCTCACGTTATGACTTGCTTATTTGACGAATAGTAGACCACGAGCTGTACACTCTGTTCGTCGGTGAAGTTATACATGAAATTAGAAATTTGCTTTCGCACCTGATCATGATTTCTGCGACTGCTACAAGAATGTTTAAACTCAGCAGGTTAATATTAACTATGCGAGAGAGAAATTATATCGTGGTAGCACATTCCATTCATGATGCCTGTAAATTTAACACGGCGTCGGAAATGGCGACCTTATTTGAATACCAAATAAGAAAAGGAATGAAACATGTACGTAATGAACTGCTGAGTAGTTGAATTTAGTAGCTACCGTTACTCTACTGCTATGTCACAGCATATTATAAAGCAATACTCTCGCTGAACATCTAGTACAACTACCACTGCCTTATGAGGTGAAACAAACCTGTTCAATTACAATTATAAAGAATGTAGCAACCAGTCGCGGAAACATAATTTATTTATCTTGTTGCAAATCGATTTCGACTGATATCAGTAAACATTGGTGCATTTTTCTAATCGATACATGCCGTAAGTTGAAGCACTGTCCTTGATAGATTTCTATCGTGAAGACTTCACGATAGAAATTTGCCAACTACAGTACTTCTACTTACGGCATGTATCGGCTAGAAAAATGCACCGATGATGACATATTAGTCGAAATCGATTTGCAACAAGATAAATAAATTATGTTTCCGCGACTGGTTGCTACATTCTTTATAATTTTATATTCCACGGTCGCTGCACAGAAAGGGAACCTTATGGAGCCCAAAATTCAAAACCAATTCATTGTAAAATGCTCAAAGGAAGCAGTTGATGCCTAGTAAACTGTTAATTGCCTATAAATCTCAATCGTAAATCGTGGTTTTTCACCGGAAAGAAATATGAAATCTAGCTAATTGCTCTTGATATTTCACATTCAAGCCAAGCGATGTTTCTATATCGACTTATAAAACTGTACTTCCATTAAATCCGTACTCTTAACCGTAACTGTGTTATTACGTTAAACAAACATGATCGTTGTCAATTATTCATTTATACGACTGACAATGTTGCGTCGCTTTCTCTTTCCTTGAAGTAGGAAATAGATCGATAGCGTCAGCATCGTTATCTGTACCTTCAACAATCAGTGCTGTCGCATAATCTAATACAGTCACAACACTATGGTGCGAAAGTTGTTGCCGTTTGGCAGCTGGAGCGACACTAGCACTCCAAGCGGTAAGGAAGCGTACAATCACATACGTCGTAAGGATAATGTTTGTTATAATAATTTTTTACTTAAATAACGAAATAGTTGCTATATTTTTCCGTTCCATGCATTAGTAAATTACCAAGAGACATGAATTATCGTGAAATACGTGTAAAAACAGCCGATTCACACAGATTCTGTGACGTAAGTTACAAATTATTCATGAAGAAATTCTTCCAAATAGGTGTATATTTGCAGAATATTTTGTTTTTCTCTGCTGTTGTTATCATAGGCACTTTTCTTGACACTTGACACAATTCGTCCAGTCTTAAATTTCACTTACCTTTCTAATACACACATTTTTGTGAATGTAATCACTTTTATTTCAAAAGCGAATATGTTGTGGATTCTTGCTATTTGTAACTCAGATTTAGTAACAGTTGTGGAACTGGTTTCTTCTGTATTGGAATACAGTTTTTGCTTTTATCGTTTTATAGTCACGTCTCTATGGTTTCACCTTAAGTTACAGTTGAGGTGGCTTATTTTGTACGTTAAATAATGTAGGTATTACATTCTACATATGTTTCCTGCTTTCCACACAGTTGTGCACATAGTTCCGCATAGTCAGCGCGTACACAACTTTCCCACTAGAGCGCGCCCAGCTAAGCACAACAGCCCAGGCGCAGCGCTCGTCCGGCTCCGCACTACGAGATGGCGCTGCCATACAGACGGACCAAATTCTGCTTCCGCCGATCCGCGCATTAATATGTAACGCAGCCAATGAGATTGCTTGCTGTTTACGTAGAACCTTTTCTCCTCGCGGATCACACTCGCGCAGTGATGCATGAACACGCGAGGTATTATAACGAGTGTACAGACCTCCGATTAGTCAGTCTGCATTTGTCTGCACCAGTCTGTACCAGTCTGTACCAGTCTGCACCAGTCTGTACGAGTTCTACATTTGTCTGTACCAGTATATAGTCAAGTTTCAGTCTGCGCCCAATAAGATTACCACATTCCTGTACATAGCCATGAAGATAAATGTATAGACACTTTTGTCAAGTATCAGAGATACATGTGAGAATAAGATTAACGTACAAATACCAAAGGAACTTCAGATTGTCAATTGTAAATAGCATCCAGAACCATTTTAAGTAATTTTTATGCTTGTTATTATTTTAATAAATGTGTGTGAAAATTAACTAAGTTCTGTTTAAAGTTGGTCACCATCAATCTGCTACTCTAAGCGTGCAAGTGGCATTTCTATCATCTGACCTAACGGCGGAAGATAAACACGCCACGATAAGACCACGAGACATATTGCTCACACTCGCCTACTTCGTTAGCTGACAGGTCAAATAATCTGATGGTGTATGTACTGAAGGTCTTACAGTATGCACACCACACACATATATAGATTTGACAGAAAATGTACTGGGAAAAACTCTACTTCTTTTGACACATATATAGATTTGACTGAAAATGTACTGGGAAAAACTCTACTTCTTTTGGTAGATACACGACGTCTTTCTGCAAAACGTCTGGTCTTCAGATCTTTACTAGCAATTTTTTGTTATAAAAGAAAAACTACTTTATTCAGCAAATGTCAGTGTGTTACAAGAAATTGTAAATAAACTCCCCTAAAAAGTACCGTTCCTTACCTCTCAGGGTCCTTAGGAAACTAAGTAATGACAAATATGGTGCCAATTTTTATTTGCTGTCGAATTTCGAGGCACTACATACACTCCCTACAGTAAAAATTATGATACAGTCAACTTAAACGTTAGTATTCGCACTCATCCGGTAGCGTATTCAGAAATATCGCTTGCTGGCCGCTTGGAGTGCTGCTATCACTGTTGGTAACAAAAACGAAACGATGTCGCGAGACTGTGTCTGTAGCATGGAGGTAAAAACACAAGAGAGATGGCTCTATAGACTTCCGCCGTACGATGTTTTGGGCGGGAAATGCCGCCATATTAAATAGCCGAAATGTTAGCAGACTTCTGTTTACGATTGTTTCTTGTTCATTATATCTGTCATGTGTACACAACAGCTGTTTTTAACACTAAAAATTACAGTGCTTACATGAATAACATAGTGTAAGGAAGCTATTTCTAACGTTTTCTGTTCCTGAATGCGTATTTGCTCTGGTAGTACGACATATTTGGTCTCGTTAATGTACCAAATTTTTGTTAATATATTTCGAATAACCAAGAAGAGAAGGATGTGATGAGAAAACGATGCTTTCGTAATGCATTGTATTCCACTTTTACTATATTTGTATCGATAACAAATGAAGCTGTAATTCCAGACCCACTGTGTGTGACTTTCTTCCTTTCTTTTTTCTTATTTTTCCTGGTATTGATACTTGTTCGTCACATTTTCAGCTTTTAACACGTAAGCGCAACATTTTTAGTGTTAATGTGCGCAAAAAACGTATCCACGTGTTCTTTTATTTGCTCATAAAAGTTTGCAGTGAGGAAAGAAGCAAGGCATGCTATTGCATCTTGTGCATGTGCAAAGTGAACGATTACTCAAATGTCAATGAAACACAAGTAAGTAGAGATATTATTCAACAATGTAAGAAAACAATTTTAAGCCTGCATAGGGTTGCAATATCTAGTTGGGACCTCGTCGCGACGATGAGATGGATTTGTAGAAACGAAGTAAAAAATTTATTTAATAGAATTACATTTTATTTAGAACACAATTACATGGAATTTGTTGCGGCAGAAGTAGTTGGCACACCACATTTTTCGGAAGATATCACCTTTTCCAGCAAGTTTTTTATTCCTTTTACATAGTTATAAAACTCCGTGCAAGGCAGTTTGTAGTCAAACTGGCGCTATAAGGGTGATTCCACAGTCCCTGGTAGCAGTCGATTTCTTTCATCAGTCTACTGGGCCGACATCAGCGAAAATACTCTTTCCACAGTGGCGTTGTGTGCTGGAACAGAAACCAAATCCTAGCATAATTTTAGCAGTTGGTATTTGATTTCGGGATTTTCAGTTCCCTTAAGAAAATAAATCCACTTACCTCCCACGGACTTACATTCTTCCAAGTCCGTTTAGTTTCTACAAAGCCCTTGAGATACATATATTCCTAAAAGCAATTGTCACTTGAAATCTTCAGACCATTTTTAGTCAGTATATAACAGTGTTTTCAATAATCTAGGGTTTCAGATAGCGTCATTCAATAAAATACTTGATAGTTATTGAAACGAATAGCTCATTTCCCTAAGTAATTAAATACTATGTTATAGATTGTCTCTCCCTCAAGTATCGAAATAACATTATTTGTTTCTTGGTTAGAATTCACATTCTTTAATTTATTCAAATTTATCTTGGTTTGCATGCCAATAAAACTGGCAATCTTCCTTTCATTCTGTGGTCTTTGACTGTCGGTTAATGCAACGTCGTCTGTGAGACGACCTTGTCAACACAAATTTGTTGACCTAAATAAAACTAATTGAGGTTGCATTTACATGTTGCGCTCATAGGTGGTGTTGCTTCAGTACTTCAGCCAAGCTCGTAACAGTATTTTGCACAATCGGGACAACATTGGGTCTCGTCGGGATGTCGGTACAAGAAGATCCATAACGGTGACAGTCCCAATATATCGGGACGGATGGCAACACTGAGCCTAGGGTATTACTAACTTGGCAGCCGATACATACAACGGCTTTCTGTCCCGCCGACAAGGGACTGGCGTTGCGTAGCGTGTGGGCGTGGTCGCTGTGACTCTCCCGCTATTAAAGAGAACACACGCGTGGCTGCGCAGCGTAACCGGTTCTCATGGGTGTCGTTTACACTGCGCTCAGCTGCGCACAGGCGGGGCTCGTTTATCAGACAACAGGCAGCGGCCACCACAGTAGTGGCTGTCGAGGAAACAACAGCAGTACGTAGCCTGCGGGTGCCTATCAAATGCCCCGGAGACACCCACTGCCTTAGCTCTGCGCCAGTGGTTCTTAAGCTGTAAGGGGTAAAATGCAATTTTCTGAAGGACAGAATCGAAAAGGTCTGATTGTGTTTCGATCATGAAACTAACTAATTTCTGAGATATCATTAACACTTTGAGTACTAGTTACTAATGTCAATCTGCTGTAACCTCCCCGCAAATAAATTTAAAGACAATGACAATTAAATGAAAACTAGCTATCTGACCCAAGTACAAGTTCCTCACAAAAAAAAATGAAAGTCAATTCAGTGATAAAAAAATCTCAGTGACAATGAAAACACAAATAGACCGAAATGTCGATCTTAGGCCCTGTTCACTAATTAAACTGTAATTCTTACCTTAGTAAAACTGCATCTGCTCTTACTTTTCGCCATAGCTTGGAGGAAATTCATTGCAAAAATTTTGAATTTAAGGGAAACTTTTTTTTTTAAGGAATAGCAAGGGAAATATTTCTTTCATTAAAGGATTCTTTGTTAAAAATTGCTTTGAAAACAAAATTATTATTGGGGCGATTCTTGGACAAATTAGTTACAGTTAATTTACATCATTAGCTGAGCGCAATGCTGCTTCATTACCTTATTTAAAAATAATATACCTCGTCCTGAATCTTGACCAGAATGCCATGTCGACGCCCGCCGACTGCTCACACACAACTGCTAACCCGCAACTGAACTGTCTCGTAACTCGACTGCCACAGAACTGATCTCTCGCGCGGTCAAGCGCAGACTAGGAACGACAAATAGCTCTCTGGTCAGAGACTCTGCAATGCCTCGCCATCGCCGCCACACAACATACGTGTTTCATAACCCTCCACTGGGGGGGGGCAAAAATTTGGCAGCGATGGTGAGTCATTTGGACTTGCCAAGCGCGGCAAAATTTTTTCTTTAATTAATCAACTTCTACAATTTACAAATTATTCAGATGTAGTACATGAATTAAATGTGGTGCACATGCACCGCGTACAAAACATTTCAGACAAAGACAAAATATAAGTACAAAACATATCAGGAAAATGTATATACAAATTATTTGATAGATAACAAAGTGCACACGCACTGAAAAATTCCTTAGCCTTTTCAGAACAGAATGGCAAAAAATCCTGTTGACACGTGACATGAGTGCACATGCACTGCAGTCAGAACATATCATCAAATGACGAAATGTATATACAATGAGTAACAAATGACATAAGTGCATACGCACTGAAGTATTGAACATATCATAAAAGGTATACAGAATGAGTACAAATCATATTGAAAAATGAGAAAAGTGCACAGGCGCTGAAGTTCAGTAGAAAACATACTAACACATAACATAGGTGCACATGCACTGTATATGCCTTTTTCACTTTATAAGAATTAGGGAAGGAATAGGAAGGATTGCGTCATGGTAGTAGCACTTAGGTTGCACGCAACTGCACTGAAAGTCCATATCTTTACACAGAAGTACAACACCAAGTGAGAAAATTTGCAGTTCTTTTCCCAGAAGTATTTATCAGCGTATCCAAGACACTGAAATGTCGTAGTAATATTTCCTGTTATCATTTAGGCAGTACATCAGGTACACCAAACAGTGGGACCATAATAACGTCTTCATCGCTCACGGTGGTGGACAGCATGGCGTGTCAACACCACGCTCTTACAAGGCACACCAACGTAGAATTAGTGCAAAAACCAAATATAGTGCTCCATGATCATGAGGATGGACAGGACAAAAGGATATTACAGTAATTACAGGTAGTTAGGTCAGAAGGTGAAGGACATTAAGTCACAGACTAGTCTTGATTAGGAATTACATTAGCAGTTTGCGGCATTCATAGCCCAGTTATTGAACATTTCTGTACCATGTACTTAGTATTACGGAATAATGTTCATAAAATTAAATTATTGGCATCATGGGTAATCGTATTACAATAAACAGCGGCAGTCTTTGGCCAGTTACAAAACATATTTAGTATGACAGAATAATGTTCATCAGAAGTCTTCATTGAAAAAGAGAGTCAATTATTGGCCTAGCATTAACATAATACATTGAGTTATACAAATTATTGGCACTCATTGGCCAGTTACCAAAACATGAAAAGTCATCATTGAAAACAAGAGCTAATTAATGGCATAATTATTAACATAATTCATTTAGTGACATTAATTATTGGCACTCAGTGGCCAGTTATAGAACATGAAAAGTCATCATTGAAAACAGGAGCAAATTAATGGCATAATTAATAACATAATTAATTTAGTGACATTAATTATTGGCACTCAGTGGCCAGTTAGCAAAATATGAAAAGTCATAATTCATTTAGTTATATTAATTATTGGCACTCAGTGGCCAGCAAGTATTGAATAGTATAAAACATTGTTCATCATTCAGTATTATTCAGATCATTAAGAAGTCATTATTAAAAATCAGTTAATTACAGTCATAGCATTAATAATCATGGGCATTATAAGTAGTCTCATTACAATAAACAGTGGCAGTTATTAGCCAGTTACAAAGCATTACTTTATATATATATTTTTGTATCATTAAGAAGTCATTACTGAAGTGACATACTATTCAGAGCTGATCAGTATTATTCAGAATTCTCTTAAACTAGTAGCATTATTTGGGACTGTTAATACATTGTTTTTTGTCTTTTTTTGTTTTTTGTTTTTGTGCTAGCAATGCATTGCGTTGGGATCGATAATTAATTGCTGAGGCATAACAATATTTGCTTTTGACCTATTGCTGCAAATGAGGGTAGGTAACGTTATTCGTCATGAGTCAGCTGTAGCAAGGCTATGTAGCAAGGCAGTATATGTGATCACATTTATAAATTATAGACACAAATGGGTAAAAAAAATAAAAATGCAAGTACTAGAACAGGTATAATAAGTAACAAGTTTTGTAAGTATCATGAAAAGCTTCTCCTGAAAAAAAAAAATACAAAATGGATTATTGAGCTGAAAGAAGAAACGCAGACTATGATGAAAAGTAGTGAACTTCGAATTAACAGGTAGTGAAATGTGTATAAAAATGTGTTCCATAGCTGTCCTTTCCAAAACCTTCAGTCATCATACCATACGATATAAAACATACTGTCAAAACAAACTGCAACAAATACTTAAATAACTACATAGCATAAATACATAAACTTCAACATCATCCTCATCTGTAAAGAAAAACTTCATTATCCATATTATCATAACTTCATTATTATCATCACCTGTAAAGAAAAACTTCATTAATCATAGTAGCATATTCTTCATCATTACTCTTCATCAGTATTCATTATCATCTGCAAAAAAATCACTTCATTATTCATTACACAACAATTCCTTATCTCTAGCATATTTCATCACTTAAAACTAAGATGTGTAGTTCTGTCTGACAGCTTGCATCAATCGCCTTGTATTCTGAAAGAAAAAATTAGTTAAGACTGCTATTCTACGATGAGTATAGTATATTCTTGTTAATGCTTGTTAATCCTGATCCATTTACTCTTCCTCATAAAGTTATTGCATCTTCTTTCGTTTATTCCGTAGGTGAAATTCCCATTTCTGTTTAATTTACTTCCTTTACACGTTATTTCTTTCTGAAAATGATGAACAAAGATTAGTGTCTTGCATTTAAATCATACACCCACTAAATAATGACTGGTTAATGGTGACACAATTAAGCATACAGCATAACATGACAGAAAACGTAATATGTCAAAAGCATAGACAGTGTTCAAAGGCAAAAAATGTACAATCACAATGCAGCAGCAAAAAAAAAAAAAAAAAAAGGAAAATGTAAATAGTCACGATGTTGAGATATCATAGGGCAAAAATGTGTCAAAGTCAACTGGTGTGTTATACCTTAACTATTTGACAGTGCATACAAACAAAACTGGAAAACAATCATACACACAAAAAAAATGGAAAATGTGCACGGTCTGATGTGTAACGACAAGAAGAGCGACCTGCTAACCTTACCTTGCCGGACACTTGCCAAGAAAAAATACGATAATCATCAATAATTAGTCATGTGAATATAATTGCATAAATGATCATAAAAATTAGTAAATAGCATTACAGTGTGATAAATCGTAAAGTATGTTCACTCAATAAAGGGTTTTATGTTGGATAAGTGGTGGTTTCCTTTCGATTTTCTGGTTCTCAGAGTTTCGACGTGTACTACATTGGGGTGAGAAATACTGCGAATCCGATATGGACCTGCGTATAGAAGTTCAAATTTACTGCACTTACCTGTTAATTTGCTGGATAAATAGTGTGTTCGTACTAATATCTTCTGTCCAATGTGAAAGTCTCCGCGTGTACAAACCTGTTTTTGCTGTCTTCTCCGACGCTCTGCGGCACGTTTGATGTTGTTCAGCGCAATGTCAATTATTTCGTGGTGTCTTAGTCGACGACAGGTAGGGAAGTTTACCAATTCTTTAATTTTGTTTGGTGGTTCAACGTTTTCAGTATAACAGACGGAGATAGCATAGTGGATTCATTTGGAATGGAATTAATTACATCTTGGAATGAGAATATGTGTGTATCCCAATTAATGTGTCTTTTGTGGCAGTATATTCTACGCAGTTTACCAATTTCTTTCATTAATCGTTCACAAGGGTTCGAAGAAGCATGGTATTTGGATATATAGATCGGAGAAATGTTTCTAGCTCGTAACATACGTGTCCATATAGCAGAACGAAATTGTGATCCATTATCAGAAATTACTTTCAACACATGCCCTACATGAAATAGAAAATGTTTTACAAATGCTCTCGAAACAGTTTTAGCAGTAGCTTTGCGTAATGGAGTGAAAGTAACAAATTTTGAAGTGAGTTCAACAGCGACAAAGATGTAGCAATAACCTCTATTAGTTCTCGGAATTGGACCAAAAATGTCTACTGCGGCCATATGTCTTAATTTAACAGGTACAATGGGATATAATGGAGGAATATGTGAAGTGGTGTCTGACTTAGCTTTCTGGCAAATTTTACATGACGCTAAAACTCGTCATATACGTTTTTCCATATTGGCAAAATAACAGTTCTGTCTCAGTATAAGAAAACATTTTCTCGCTCCGTAATGTGCGTAGCTTAAATGAGCGTACCAGATTAATTTGTTAACCAGTTCGTCAGGAATGCATAATAACCAATTGTTGCTGTCAGGATGAGAGCGGCGAAATATAATGTCATTGTGTACAGTGTAGTGGTTTCTAATCGTAACATTATTCCTATCTTGCCAAAGGTGTTTAATTTCTTTCCACACGTTGTCTTTATTTTGCTCTTGTGCTATGTCCTGTAATGACGACGAAATAAAATTTTCAAATGCTACTTGTTGGATGTACATAACGCTGAAATTTGCTTTGCAGAAGTTGGTTGCGACGTCTTGCTGATTGTTGCTGAGAGAACGAGGTAGTGCGTCTGCTATAACATTTTGTGTGCCGGGAATGTGAACTATTGTAAAATTAAATTCCTGTAAATAAAGTTTCCATCTACTTAACCTGTCGTGCGTAAATTTAGCTGAAAGTAAGAATTGTATCGCTCTGTGGTCTGTGTAAACGGTGGTATGTCTGCCATAAAGAAAATGCCTAAATCTCGTAAAAGCCCATACAACGCATAGCGTTTCCAATTCTGTGACGGAATAATTTCGTTCAGCAGGTGACAAAATGCGACTTGCAAATGCGATGTTTTTAATTACTGTTGAGCCATCTTCTTCAATTTCCTGAAAAATGTGTACGCCTAAAGCGGTGTTAGAACTGTCGGTGGCAATGGAAAAATTTCTGGTAGGATCTGGGTGCGATAAAAGTGGAGCATTCAACAAAGCATGTTTCAGGTTCACAAATTCAGAATGTGCTTGCTTATCCGAAGACCAAATACTGTTTTTACCTGTTAATTGGCATAATCTAGGTGTGTCTAAAGCAGAATGATGTATAAATTTACGAAAAAAGTTAATTAAGCCCAAAAAACTGCGTAGTTGTTTTTTCGTTGTAGGAACAGTAATGTCACGTAGAGCTTGAAGTTTTTCCGGATCAGGCGCAATGCCTTCTGCTGAAATTACGTGTCCAAGAAATTTTATGGAAGTTTTGCCAGAATGCGATTTACTGAGATTAACTGTGAGTCCTTGTGCATGAAAAGTTTGTAACAGTCGTTCAAGAATCATATTGTTTTCAGACCAGATAGCTTCAGCAAAAAGAATATCGTCTACGTACGTCGTAATTCTGTCTTTAAGTTCTGTCCGAAGTATTGTGTTCAAACCGCGAATAAACGCTGCTGAAGAAATAGTTAAGCCGAACGGTAATTTACAAAATTGATAACAGTCACCAAAACAGAGAAAAGCTGTATACTTTCTGCAATTCGGATGAAGTTGAATTTGCCAAAATCCCGATTTCAGATCTAGTGTAGAATAAATAGCAGTGCCGTGAAATTTCTGTAGCAGTTCCTCTAATGTCTGTGGTCCATCTGTTTCATTAATAATAATGTCATTAATGTGACGTGAATCAAGTACAAGGCGAAGTGAGCCATCCTTTTTCTTAACAATATGTAGCAGGTTTATGTACGGACTAACTGCTGGTTCTATGATTCCTTGATCGAGCATATCCCGCAATTCTTTTTTAACTTGTTCTCTGTGGATATATGGAATGGGATAATGCTTTGCTTTAAATGAATCGTGCTGTTTGACTCGAAATTCATACATACATCCGGACATAGTACCAGGAATGTTGTCAAAAACTGGAGCTTGCTGTAAAAGAATTTTGCGTAATTGCGTTCGTTCGTCGTCTGTATTTGCACTGCTTTGTTTAACTTTATCAGAAATCATTTGCATTACGTCGTAGTCAGCTTCGTCTGGAGTATTATAGTTATGCACGTACGTATCTGTAAACAATGTGGAATTGCAGTCTATGTTACGTGTTGCGGAAATGACCTCTGTGCGATTAATTGTTTGTTCTTCCGCAGATAAGGAATGCTGAAATTCTAAAGCCAATTGCACATTTTCGTCCTTCAACATTAAATAAGAATTTTGAAAATCAACCACTGCGTCGTGTTGTACGAGAAAATTAGTACCTAAAATAACGTCTGTTGTCAATAAAGGAACAATCCAAAAATTTGAGTGCAAAGTATGACCTCCAATACAAAATGATAAATGCGTCTGTAATTTCACATCCACTCCTTTACTCGATACTGCTCCTTTTACTTTCGTTTTGCCTAATGGTAATGTGGGATAAGTATTCTCTTTGTTGCACTCGTTGAAAGTCTCCTCATTTATTACCGACATAGGTGATCCGGAATCGATTACTGCTGAAAATTTCGATGAACCAATTTTAATTTCGATGACAGGATGTGAAATAGTTTTTTGAATAACTGGTCTTTCCTGCAAAAGAGTGTCTCTGATATCGTCAAAAGTAATTACATTTTCGTGAATAACATTCTGCGTGTTTAAAGTAGTGCTTGTGTTACTGCAAGATGCGATCTGTACTGTATCTAGTCAAATTCTATCTGACGTGTTACTATTTTCAGGAGGATGTTGTGGCATTTCTACTATTTGAACAGTTCTACTACTGCTTCCAGACGTGTTACGCTCTGGATGATACCTACTGTCGGGTTCATTCATGAGAATATGTTCTTGCGGATGATTCTGCTGTTGGTAAGATCGACTGTTATTATATGTACGCTGATAATTGTGCTCATCATTTTTACGTCTGTCGTGATAGTCATTCCTATACGGTGCATTGCGATAGGAATTGAAATACTGCGTTTTCTGTACGTAGTTGTTCCTTTGCTGCCGTGCGTTACTAATTGTTGGATCTGGGACTATACGTGCATGCGGCGAAACATTAAAGTTATGTTGACCTTGTGCATTACATTGTTGGTTAGGTATGCTAACCGGCTGGTTTTGTTGCTGTTGTTGTGAAAATCTCTATTGTTACTAAAGTGTGGTTCCTGTTGCTGAAAATTTTGACGATATTGATAATCAAAATTTTGTCTGCTATTAAAGTTCTGATGGTTGTCGTTCCTAAAGCGTCTGTTACCTTTTCTATTGATATTGCGTGTCTGATCATAATTGCTGTATGTTTGTTGATCTTGGTTATTATATGAAAAATTTTTGTTTACGAAAGAATAATCTGATTGCTGCACTTCTAAAAGCTGCAGCAGATCCCTGAATGCCGAAATATTTTCTTTTTGTTGACCTGTTAAAAGTGACACTCTTAATGATCGTGGTAATTTAGAGATACATAATTGAATGAGTGCAGATTCACTATAGGGTTCACTTAAATACTGGTTTTGTTGCACCATGTGCTCAAAAAATTGCGTCACACTCGGAAAATTTGAGTTCTCATAATTCGGTAAACTAATTAACTGATTTTTAATTCCGCGCTGTGTCGTCTTCGACCAATACGCTGACAGAAAAGCATTCTGAAACTCTTCTACCGAGTAACATTGTCTCGCGATCGGTCTCATTCGAGTTGCCGGTTCGCCTTCCAAAAAACTTCAAATAAATTCAAGTTTATGCGCAACGGGCCAAGTCGGTGGAAAAGCAAAGCTAAATCGTTGTATCCAATCCAGTGGGTGAATCTGTGTTCTGTCATTCTTAAACACTTTAAATTTTCTTACTGACAGAAAATGTTTGTAATCGAAATTATCGTCTCTGTGTAATGGAACAGGTTCAGGATTGTAAGAGAATCTGTTGAACTGTGGTTGTTCGGAATCTAAGTCCCGTACTCTCTGTTGTTGTTGTTGTTGTGGTCTTCAGTCCTGAGACTGGTTTGATGCAGCTCTCCATGCTACTCTATCCTGTGCAAGCTTCTTCATCTCCCAGTACCTACTGCAACCTACATCCTTCTGAATCTGCTTAGTGTATTCATCTCTTGGTCTCCCTCTACGATTTTTACCCTCCACGGTGCCCTCCAATGCTAAATTTGTGATCCCTCGATGCCTCAAAACATGTCCTACCAACCGATCCCTTCTTCTAGTCAAGTTGTGCCACAAACGTCTCTTCTCAGCAACCCTATTCAATACCTCCTCACTAGTTACATGATCTACCCACCTTATCTTCAGCATTCTTCTGTAGCACCACATTTCGAAAGCTTCTATTCTCTTCTTGTCCAAACTAGTTGTCGTCCATGTTTCACTTCCATACATGGCTACACTCCATACAAATACTTTCAGAAACGACTTCCTGACACTTAAATCTATACTCGATGTTAACAAATTTCTCTTCTTCAGAAACGCTTTCCTTGCCATTGCCAGTCTACATTTTATATCCTCTCTACTTCGACCATCATCGGTTATTTTACTCCCTAAATAGCAAAACTCCTTTACTACTTTAAGTGTCTCATTTCCTAATCTAATTCCCTCAGCATCACCCGACTTAATTTGACTACATTCCATTATCCTCGTTTTGCTTTTGTTGATGTTCATCTTATATCCTCCTTTCAAGACACTGTCCATTCCGTTCAACTGCTCTTCCAAGTCCTTCGCTGTCTCTGACAGAATTACAATGTCATCGGCGAACCTCAAAGTTTTTATTTCTTCTCCATGAATTTTAACACCTACTCCGAATTTTTCTTTTGTTTCCTTTACTGCTTGCTCAATATACAGATTGAATAACATCGGGGAAAGGCTACAACCCTGTCTCACTCCTTTCCCAACCACTGCTTCCCTTTCATGCCCCTCGACTCTTATAACTGCCATCTGGTTTCTGTACAAATTGTAAATAGCCTTTCGCTCCCTGTATTTTACCCCTGCCACCTTCAGAATTTGAAAGAGAGTATTCCAGTTAACATTGTCAAAAGCTTTCTCTAAGTCTACAAATGCTAGAAACGTAGGTTTGCCTTTTCTTAATCTTTCTTCTAAGATAAGTCGTAAGGTCAGTATTGCCTCACGTGTTCCAACATTTCTACGGAATCCAAACTGATCTTCCCCGAGGTCGGCTTCTACCAGTTTTTCCATTCGTCTGTAAAGAATTCGCGTTAGTATTTTGCAGCTGTGACTTATTAAGCTAATAGTTCGGTACTTTTCACATCTGTCAACACCTGCTTTCTTTGGGATTGGAATTATTATATTCTTCTTGAAGTCTGAGGGTATTTCGCCTGTCTCATATATTGTGCTCACCAGATGGTAGAGGTTTGTCATGACTGGCTCTCCCGAGGCCATCAGTAGTTCTAATGGAATGTTGTCTACTCCGGGGGCCTTGTTTCGACTCAGGTCTTTCAGTGCTCTGTCAAACTCTTCACGCAGTATCTTATCTCCCATTTCGTCTTCATCTACATCCTCTTTCATTTCCATAATATTGTCCTCAAGTACATCGCCCTTGTATAAACCCACTATATACTCCTTCCACCTTTCTGCCTTCCCTTCTTTGCTTAGAACTGGGTTGCCATCTGAGCTCTTGATATTCATACAAGTCGTTCTCTTATCTCGAAGGGTCTCTTTAATTTTCCTGTAGGCGGTAGCTATCTTACCCCTAGTGAGATAGGCCTCTACATCCTTACATTTGTCCTCTAGCCATCCCTGCTTAGCCATTTTGCACTTCCTGTCGATCTCATTTTTGAGACGTTTGTATTCCTTTTTGCCTGCTTCATTTACTGCATTTTTATATTTTCTCCTTTCATCAATTAAATTCAATATTTCTTCTGTTACCCAAGGATTTCTATTAGCTCTCGTCTTTTTACCTACTTGATCGTCTGGTGCCTTCACTACTTTATCCCTCAGAGCTACCCATTCTTCTTCTGCTGTATTTCTTTCCCCCATTCCTGTCAATTGTTCCCTTATGCTCTCCCTGAAACTCTCTACAACCTCTGGTTCTTTCAGTTTATCCAGGTCCCATCTCCTTAAATTCCCACCTTTTTGCAGTTTCTTCAGTTTCAATCTGCAGTTCATAACCAATAGATTGTGGTCAGAATCCACATCTGCCCCAGGAAATGTCTTACAATTTAAAACCTGGTTCCTAAATGTCTTACCATTATATAATCTATCTGATACCTTTTAGTATCTCCAGGATTCTTCCAGGTGTACAATCTTCTTTTATGATTCTTGAACCAAGTCTTAGCTATGATTAAGTTATGCTCTGTGCAAAATTCTACAAGGCGGCTTCCTCTCTCATTCCTTCCCCCCAATCCATATTCACCTACTACGTTTCCTTCTCTCCCTTTTCCTACTGACGAATTCCAGTCACCCATGACTATTAAATTTTCGTCTCCCTTCACTACCTGAATAATTTCTTTTATCTCATCATACATTTCATCTATTTCTTCATCATCTGCAGAGCTAGTTGGCATATAAACTTGTACTACTGTAGTAGGCATGGGCTTTGTGTCTATCTTGGCCACAATAATGCGTTCACTATGCTGTTTGTAGTAGCTAACCCGCACTCCTATTTTTTTATTCATTATTAAACCTACTCCTGCATTACCCCTATTTGATTTTGTATTTATAACCCTGTATTCGTCTGACCAAAAGTCTTGTTCCTCCTGCCACCGAACTTCACTAATTCCCACTATATCTAACTTTAACCTATCCATTTCCCTTTTTAAATTTTCTAACCTACCTGCCCGATTAAGGGATCTGACATTCCACGCTCCGATCCGTAGAATGCCAGTTTTCTTTCTCCTGATCATGACGTTCTCTTGAGTAGTCCCCGCCCGGAGATCCGAATGGGGGACTATTTTACCTCCGGAATATTTTACCCAAGAGGACGCCATCATCATTTAATCATACAGTAAAGCTGCATGTCCTCGGGAAAAATTACGGCTGTAGTTTCCCCTTGCTTTCAGCCGTTCGCAGTACCAGCACAGCAAGGCCGTTTTGGTTAATGTTACAAGGCCAGATCAGTCAATCATCCAGACTGTTGCCCCTGCAACTACTGAAAAGGCTGCTGCCCCTCTTCAGCAACCACATGTTTGTCTGTCCTCTCAACAGATACCCCTCCGTTGTGGTTGCACCTACGGTACGGCCATCTGTATCGCTGAGGCACGCAAGCCTCCCCACCAACGGCAAGGTCCATGGTCTCTGTAGATTACCCAAATTATACCCGTTGCGCGAGTCTGACAAATGTTCGCAAAGTGGCGTCTGCTGTGATGTGTTATTAACTGAAATACTTTTCATCTCTGTTACTTCTTTTTGTAAACTTGACAACTTTCTACGCAACGTGTTATTAGACGAATCGATCTCATTAATTGTCTGCTGTAAATTTTGAAATTCAGGTGTTTGATTAAATGAAACCGGTGAAGTATCGTCTGATTTGCTGTCATTATTACTTTCAATGACGTCAATACGACTGGCCAGTTCATCACATTTTTCAGTCAGTATTTTACCTGATCATCGGTTTTAGTGTCAGTGGTATTAATCTGTTTTTGCAATTTACGTGTAGTTTCGTTCAGTTTTTTAACGTCAGCTTTGACGACATCGGAATCCTCTGTTAGTTCTAATTGTTCGTGTCTGTCGGTCACTGTTTGAAACTCCAGTATCATCCTTCGACTGTAATAATTTGTAGTGCTAATTCTTCTGTTTGCAATACTTGTTGTGATGTCTGTTGTCTCAACAATATCAACAGACTGTAAATGGTCAACTCTGGACTCAAGATTATTAATATTAGACCTGAGTTTCTCGCGTACCTGAGTTTTCAGTCTGAGATTTGCTCGAATTTACAATTTAAATTTTCATTTACCTCGTCATGAAACAATTTTTAAAGTTCTGTTTCCGTTTGTTATTAGATTCCTTGATCTTGTCATTTGTATCGTCAAAAGGTTTTTTAATCTCACCAAGATGAGATAGTATTAATTGTGTAACGTTATTAATGAAAGAGGGGAAGACAAAATCGCTTTGCTCTGTAGAAGTAGAAGCAATACCAGAATCTATCACGACAAAATCGGACTGTGGTACGACATTTTGATAGCCTGAATTGCGTGTAGATCCCTGCAGTTCATCATGCATGATCTACAAATAATAGCCTATACTCTGATTATTCACAGTATTGTTTGAAAGTTTCCCGATTCATTATCCTGGCAGTGGTTGAAATGTCCCAGCAGGGTCCAGGTGGAAACAGTGGTGGGCTCCATCTTCGGGACAAAAGAAAGTGGTAGTTTCTTGGTGTCCAGAGAAGGACCACGGCAACTGATGGAAATGTTGGCGGTACAGTTTGCTGTCCCGAAGTGGGCCATTTTCCTGTGTGGTTATTGAGAAATTACTCCCAGAGAGCAATCTTTGCATCCCATACAAAAAGCAAGTGCCCATACTGGGTGTTGAGAAGACTGCCAAGTCTGAGGCTGTGAATAGTGGGGGAAGAATAGAAAGTTGGCACTGATGATATTAGCTGTGAAATTTCTAGGCAGGACACAAGCCATCCTGTTGGTCTGACCTGTAGGATGCCAGAAAAAGGGTGAGATCTTCGTCCATAGGATTGTGAGAGTGAGATTTAGACATTTCGGTTGATTTTAAAAGTGCAGATGAAACGTTCTACTAGTCCATTTTAGGCAAAGTGGAAGGGTGTTGTATAAACTAAGGTAATGCCTTTTTTGTCACAGAAAGCAGAGAATTCTGTAAATGCAATTTGGGGACCCTTGTACGTGCAATAGTGTCAGGTAGTCTTTCAGTGCAAAAAATATGAGAAAATGTTTGATTAGTTCGACTAGTTAATGGGGCAGACCTGCCAGAAACACATGCGAACTCACTGCCCATGTGTATTGCAATGAGTTAAGTGTGGCCTGAGAAATCCAAATGAAATGTGGACCAAAGGCTGGAAGAGTCTGATCAAGGGAAGAAACGGCATGGAGAGGCAGGCACCCTGCTCGCTCTGGCAGGTGGTGCAAGGGGATACCGTTTGAGTAATGGCAGCGGCCACCCCATGCCAGGCATTTAGTGAGCAGCACGCCCAGATGCCCTATGTGGAGAAGGGACAAAATACGCTACTGGAGAAATGCACGGTTGACCACCTGGGTGCGGCCGTTTTCTCCTTGGAGCCTCAGCATGTCTTTCCGTGTTGAGAGCTCATTTCAACGGTAACAGTAGGCCTGGACATCAAGTTTCAGGATCTTTATCCAGTTTGGCAGCCAGCCATGGCATATCAAGCGGGGAATCTCGCTCTCACTGAGGGATGGGTCCTCTGTGGTGTGGCAGCGATGAGCTTGTCATCCAGTGGGAGAATGGCGATAGCTTCTTCCACAGCGATGTTGCAGATATCATCGAAATATCTCCAGTTTCGCTGGCTATATCAAAGGGAAGACGATTATACTGGAGCAGCACAAAGGGAGTGTTGATGGCCAAAATACATTGGGATTATTCATCCAATGGCACTGTAAGTATATGTCCCTCAGTTCAGTTTTAGCAAACTCTTTTCCACGTACTAGACAGGCCATGATGTCCTCTGTCTTAGGCATCGAGTATTCATCTGTGATCCACTGCGCGTTAATTGTAGTCTTGAAATCTGGACAAATGCGTAAGGCACCACTTGGTTTTTCAACAATGACACCGCACATGGCCCAATGGCTGTTGCTGCCTCGACTGAGGATGTGCTGTTTAACTCCCCAAAAGATTATTCCTGAGCCAAAAGGAACATTTCTATCCTCAAAATCTTCGCTGTTGCTAATGGAAGGAGGATCACATTGGCTCCTAAGTAACTAACACCTCAAGAACCGAATTTTGTGAAAGAAATGTTGTGGTTGGGATTTCTACACAGGGAGTTAACTGTGGGGGAATTTATAACCCAAGTATATTAAAAAGATCCATGCCATCCACCGCCAAAATCCTCACCAAGATGTTGGGTAACCAGTACTGTACTTCGGCTGTGAATCGTCTGTTAATTTTTATTAAGTCATTACTACGTATTAGAGTATCAAAGGGTTAGAGGGAAGGGAACCCGACTCTATAACATGATTATGAATCAGTAACGGTCGTGGCGGGACCCGTATCTATCTGCAGTGTAATGGATACATTATTAGTTTTGACAGTTAATGAGGAACTTTATGTAGAGTGCGGGAACATTGAGTGAATATGTGTTATGTCTGGTATACAGTTCATCACGATGTTGTCTGCCCTCATGTCTGAGGGACCATGCAGGCAAAGTCCACTGACATCTTCAAAAGCCGGCCGCTGTGGCTGAGCGGTTCTAGGTGCTACAGTCGGGAACCGCGCTGCTGCTACGGTCGCAGGTTCGAATCCTCCCTCAGGCATGGATGTGTGTAATGTCCTTAGCTTAGTTAGGTTTCAGTAGTTCTAAGTCTATGGAACTGATGACCTCAGATGATGTCCCACAGTGCTTAGAGGAGTTTGAACATCTTCAAAGGTGATTGGCAGACTTCGGCTCTGTATCTGGATTTCCCGCAGCACGTGCACTTTGATGGCCCGTAATTGGATAGGTATCAATAATGACTGATTGCAGGAGGGAAACTTTGTAAGCCTGATCGGGCAGCTGTCTGTTACTGAATTTGAGGAGACGTGCTGTCTGAGTTGCAGACATTTCTGAGGATTTCTGTACGGTAACTGAGAACCGAAGAAATTATTTGGAAGCCTTGATGATGGTAGACAAGTTTCTAGAGATCAGTTCTTGAGTTTCAAGAGATCTAATGACTTGTGAACCTTCACTGTAAATGACCGTCGGCTGTTTATTTTTATGCTCAATGCTAACCGTTTTCGACCAGTAGATCATTATCAAGCCGAAGCAAAGCGTAATGAGCTTGTCATTACATCTGTTAATGCTTTGCTTCGGCTTGATAATGGTCTACTGGTCGAAACTGGTAGTGATGAGCATAAAAATGAACAGCTGATGTACATCTACAATGCAGTTTCACGATAATTTGACAGCTGTAAAGCCCCAGCTTAGCACAGATCTAAAAAAGCCGTCTTCGGGACATGAACTAAAATCATATCGCTAAGCTTAGAAGCTGCATATGATTGGTTGCAGCTAGGGTTACTGCATTGAAAACGGCAGTCACAAGAAAAGCCCTGTAAGCGGACAATCCATTCTCTGCATGAAAGCCCTCAGAATTTTTGACGACTAAAAGCGTGTGGCGGACTGTCACCAAGTAGACTTGGGAGTAGAAGTATTCAAGTACACTAGTCTTGAATTTATCATACAGAACGGTTCAACTTCCGGATTTAGTTACTGTAGTAAGTATTAAATGTCCTGGCCTACGTATGCCAAGGAGAAAGCGTGTCCCTGATCATCACCGGAGATTCCGTTACACAGGAAATGCTGCTCCGTGCTTGCAACGTAATTTACCCATGGTTCGATCTTCCTCTCGAATGGTTGGAAAGTTGTTGGCGCTTACCGGAAACCCTTAATCATGGAGCCAGTCTCAGAGGGGAGGAAGGACATTTCTAGAGGTGGTGTGAAGATGGCTGCCAAATGTTACACCAGGAGCTTGTGATGCGCTGTGTCTGCTTGAGTAAGTAGTATCAACACCCACGCAGAGGTATCCACTGGATCTGTCATGCTGCAAACAAAGTTACAACGAGCGTACTTTCAACTGGAAAACACGTGCAGGCAATGATACCTGGATTGTAATATACGAATAAGCCTGATGTGACCGCAATACCTTGCCAATTGATATGTCCCCCGAAGACGGTACATAATACATTGGCGGGAATGAAAATAACAACACGAAGAAGGAGTTGTGTGACATAAACGAAAGTTGGCAGGCGTGTTTCTACCCCTGCAAGATGATATCTACTCACAATCCGCAGAAGAGTGGCGCTAATAGCGCCATCACAAGGATTCCAATAATGTTTGTTTTAAATACAAATGAGGGTTAGTTACATTTGAGATTGGACGAGGGGACTTGATGTTAGTCAAGAATGACTTTAAGGCAAGAAAGACGACATTTTCAACACTTCACTGGCATTAACGAGGCTGTGTAACAGGGCTACGAGAAGCTGGACGTTTCTTCCGTAAACCTGCAGAGAGACCTGGCAGGAATGTAGCCACTATACATGACTGCAGACAGCGGTGGTCACGCGAATGTACAATCTCGAGAAAACCTGACTCCAGATGGCCACTTGACACTAACTTGAGGGAAGGCCATAGTGTTCAGTGTATGGCTCTAGTGCATCATACTGCATCTGCAGCAGCAATGTGAGTAGCTGTTGGCATCATAGTGACACAATGAATTGTTACAAATCGGTTACTTCAAGGACAGCTGCATGCTAGAAGCACCATAAGCCATGGCCATTAGTGACTGCAGTGGCATCGAGTGCCCATTGGAGGGAAGGCTGAAGGTCTGTTGTGTTTTCTGATGAAAGCTGGTTCTGATTCGGTGCCAGTGATAGCCGTATATTGATTAGAAGGTGGCTATTTGCGGGCCTGCAACCACCTCGTCTGCACGCTACACATATTGTGCCTACACCTGCAGTTATGGTCTCGGATGCGGTTTCGTATGACAGCAGGAGCACTCTCGTCGTTATCCCACGCACCCTGACTGCAGATTTGTGTCTCCAATCGAGTACATATGAGATGTCATCGGACGACAACTGCAGCATCCACAAACAACATTAAATCTCCCTGTGTTGACTGAGCAAGTGCAACAGGCATGGTACTCCATCCCACAAACTGACATCCGGCACCTGTACAACACAATGCTTGCACGTTTGCATGGTTGCATTCAACAAAATGGCTGCTACACCGGTTATTGATGTACTGATGATTCAAATTTGCAGTGGCTAATCACAAGTTTACATTAACCTGTGATCTTGCTATGTTAATCACCTACATATGTTAGCTAGACAAAAGTATTCCCAAAATTTCATTACTCTACAGTAATTTTTTTTGTTCAAATCAAATGGCTCTAACCACTACGGGACTTAACATCTGAGGTCACCAGTCCCCTAAAACTTAGAACTACTTAAACCTAACTAACGTAAGGACATCACACACATCCATGCCCGAGGCAGGATTCAAACCTGAGACCGTAGCAGCCGCGTGGTTCCGGATTGAAGGTTTTTTTGCGATTGTTTTTCCGTCAGTGTATATACAGGTAGCGATGAATCAAGAAATTTATTTATCACTGATTAAAATCATGTCTACTCTGATATGGATTGAAACAAAACGTAAAATAAGCTACTTCTTGAAACAGAGGAAAGATATCTCTGGCGGCTGAAGGCCGGTTAAATAATCATTGTCTAAGTGCATTAAACATACAGCTCATGAAGGTTAAAGTCCCAAAGGGAACAGTTCGTCTTAACCTGGCGTGTAGCCGTTTGCAAGTTAAATAGGAAAAATTTGCAAGTCCGCAAGTCTGCCGCGACGACAGAGTCCCTGTCTTCTTCAGTGAGGAGCTCACAAACCTTCTACAAATCTTGATTAATGGTATCGTTGCAGAATCGGCGCCTGGCCCAGGAAACTCACTCAGAGTGAAGTCTGGCTCGAGTGCTGTCCTAAATTCCACTCAGTGCTGGGACACAGCAGATAGAATAGGTCCATGAGGACAGCGGCCTCTAGCGGAGCTTGAGCCGCCTCCTGGTCGACGGCTGGAGCATGGCCGTCCGTCTTGTAGAAAATTATCCCCTTCATGACAGGCATTTTCGAAGCACTGATGTGATGCCGGTTGCTGACATTGCAGGTGTTAGTATCTGGTATAGCACCATCACTCCCACATTTAGTACCTAATACTTTTAAAAACATATAATAATAAAGATATTTAACACTTTAATGTGTAACAATAGTAATAATAATAATTTGTATACATATGTGCTCAGTACATCGCTTTAGTATAATTTCAGGAAATTATACATATCTCTGGGATAGCAAAGAACTAGAAAGGGCAGTTGAATGGAATGAAGAGTCTCGTGAAAAGAGGCTACAACAAAAGTAAGGCCAAGGTAGTGTAATGTAGGTGAATGATATCAGGTGATGCTGAGGCAATTACGTTAGGAGGTGAGACAGTAAATGGAGTCACTATCTGTTGAAACCATACTGACATCCCTACGTGATGTGGAATTGATCAGTAGATGTCACTAGAGACAGGCCCACTAATGTAAAAGGAGGCGGTAAATATTGCATTTTCAGTATAGAACCAGTAAAAGTAGAATTTTCGATCATTAGATTTCGAATGTGGACTTGTCACGGGATATCTTCTGAGTAAAAAATCCATCAATTCACCCTTCTACAGTTGGCAAAGTCCACTATTGGTGATGTGACTGTGGAGTGACAACGGGAAGCAACAACCACAACTAAACCAAGGCCCAGAAAACCTCGTGTAATGCTGGGCAACCACCGTTGAGCTTTTCAGAGGGCGGTTGTAAAAAATGGCATGAAAGATCAGCAGAAAGAATCACTGGTGAGTACAAAGTGCCACCAGTAGCTCGGCTAGCACAGTGACTGTGCGAAGGGAGTCAAAAAGAAAAGGGTACTATCGTCGAGCAGTTCCTCATAAGCTTTACACTTCTGTGGTCAATGAGTGGTGCAAAGAGCGATGGCACTGGACTTCTGATGACTGCAGACGTATTTCAGGTTGATGAAGCACGCTACATCCTATGGTCATCCAGTGCGAGGATTTGGGTTCGGCGAATGCCTGGAGACCAACCCGCTGGGGTAGGACGACGTCTGACCATCCTGATGTAGGTGATTTCCCTAAACTGCTTAAGGCAAATGCCAGGATGGTTCCTTTGAAAGGGCACGTCTTCTTTCCTTCTTCATCCTTCCGAACTTATCTCCAATGACCTCGTTGTCGACTGGACGTTAAACACTAATCTCCTCCTCCATCTGCTCCTGGAGACCATTAGCTGCCATTATGTGTAGTGTCAACAGTGAAGTACAGAGGAGGCTGTATTATGGTGTGAGGGCATTTTTCGTATTTAGGATGTGGTCTCCTTATCGCACTTAATAAAACGCTAAAAGACGGCTGATATGAACACATTTTATATACTGTATATGGTAATGTACAATAGAGTAACAGCTGGCAGAAGCTGATTGCATCAGCGTGGCGATGCACCCTGTCATAAAGTAGCATCTGTGAGGCAATGGTTTGTTGACAATAAATTCCCTGAAATGGACTGACCCACCCAAAGACCCGACCCAAACCCAACGGGACACTTTTAGGTTGTGTTAGCACGTAGACTTCACTCTAGAAACCAGTGATGTACATCACTATCGTCATTGTCATCGCCCTATGAGGAAGAGTGGGCTACCACTCTTCTACACACAATCAGACACCTCATTGAAAATTTCACCAACAGAATTCAAGCCATAATAGACGCGTATGGTGAACACACTCCATATGAATTTCCACTAATAGGTGTCCAGATACCTTTGGTTAGATGGTATGGATTAATCTTATTTTTTCGGCAGCAAAATAGCTGATAGTGGCCGAACAAGAGATGATATTAATTGCAGAACAACAATAGCAAGAGAAATGTTTCTGAGAAAGTGAAATTTATTAGTTTGGAATATAAATGTAAGTGTTGGGAATTTTTTTGTGGTGGTAGCCTTGAACAAAAGTGAAAACTTGACGGTAAACAGTTGAGACGCGAAGAAAATAGAAGAGGGTTAGGTAGACTATGGAGGTCGCAGTAGTTTTGTAGAGATACAGAGGCTTCCACAGGATAGACTTGCGTGGGAAACTGCATCAAATTAGTCTTAGGACTGATATCTACAACAACAATACTTCATTTGAAAAGCATTCGTTCGAAAATTTGGCAAATAAATTTTTCAGGCAGTTGATTTAAGAAGTACATTGGTCTGCAAGCTTTCAAGTGCTATGTCTCTGCCTAGTAGCATAGCTCAGTGAACCTTGAATAAATAGGAAGAGCTGCTACAGTATACTACAGATGGCAACTGAAAGTAGTACGCAGTGAGACGAACAGAAGTGACACTTTTATTCATAGAGAGTAATTAAATTCAGGTCGACGCAGTTCGTGCTGGTCCCCTGGACATTGCGAAAGCGGTACATAGTGTGTGTGATTACGACAGCCGGCACTGCTTGCTCTGTCCCGCGCTGGCCTCAATGTTGGTAAGTTCTTGTGGCAGAGCGCTCCATTCCTCCACCAACGTGGCTAATAACTGCTGGATATTCGCTGGTGTGTGTGGACCTGCTGCAGTGCACCTCCCGGATGCATCACACACGTGCCAGATGGGTTTAAATCAGGAGAACAGGCAGGCCACCCCTTCTCCAAATATCCTTTCGTTAGAAGAGCTCCTCCAACTGCTCTGTACGATATGGTCACCCACCGTCATCCATAAAAATGAAGTCAGGGTCACAAGGAGCCCTGTGAAGACGCACATGAGAAAGGAGTACACTCACAATAACTGTAAGTTTACCGAGTACTGAATTCAAAGATTTGGAGGTCTGTACGCCAATGCATTTTGACTACCAACACCATAACTGGACCGCCAAAATGATAACGTCCGACGATATTCCTGGATGCATTACGTGTTCCGTATGTCCAGCATTGTCGAACATGTTCGTTTTAGTCGTCGCGCTGTTATTAAGTGGGGAGGCATGTTACTGTGACGCTGTACTCCCCCATATGCGTCTGTTCAGGGCTGCATTCGGCATGGATGAAAATGCGCGACCGCATCGATCAGCGCCATTCTTCTGGAATGAGAGGATATTCGGCGAATGGACTGGCCTGCCGGTTCCCCCGATCTAAATCCCAACGAGTAGGTGTGGGTTGCTTTGGGGATACGTACTGCAGCACTTCCATAGGCACCAACGGCCCTCCAGCAGTTGTCAGACCCACTGGTGGAGGGATGCATCGCCCTACCGAAAGAACTTCTTACTCACTTTTTGACCAGTACGCGAGCACGTTTCAGAGCAGTCGTGACTGTCCGTGGTGATCACACACCTATTAAGAAACTTGTCTCATCTTTTGTAATGTCCAGGGGACCATCACGAATCGCGGTGACTTCTGTGTAATCATTGTCTTTAAATAAAGATGTCATTCCTCATCGTCTGACTGCGTATTTTTTTTCACTTACCTTCTGTACTGTACTGCACTATACTAGAGCAGTTCTTTCCATGTATGGTCCAAGTTTCTAGGAGCTATGGTATTTGGCAGTGGTATGAGAAAGCTACTTTCGTCCTTATGGTAACTCACAATTTTGACATTGAAATATGCACAGTATAAAACCGATGTGTGCACTTAATTTTATCAGTATTTGACTTAACACTACGACTGTGGAAACATATCTGAAGATGATGGTTACGCAAAAGTTTAAACGGGGGATCCTGTTACTTGCTTGCTTTTAGCGTCTTCCCCCTTCTGTCTGGTCTTAAAGTCGTTTACTGGTTGCACTTCTGCACTGTCATACTACTACTACTGCTACTATCACCACCACTAACCGTCTCTGCAGCTTTGGAGTGGGTTACTTTACCTGACTTGAATACCAGTCGCCAGGCCGTTAGTCAACACAAGTGCCTTACGCAACAGCCAAACAATTGAAAAGTATGCTGTGGTAAATATAGAAAGTGTAAGGTTTCCATATTGTTTTGCCATTTTAAATAATTTACCTGCTCTGTGCTGAGTCAAAGATCCTTGCGCACGCTGCACGAGTAGTGAGTAACATCCTTGACTCTTTGTTGAATGTAATCTGTGGTCCGCTTGGTCGCCGGGCAGTTGTGCAGAGCTGGGGCATTCTTACGTATTTGTGGCACACCAGCGAGCAGTTGAGTTTTTAGAAATGGATATTTATGAATCCGAGAGAAATTATCCGGAACACTTTATGTTAGAGATGGAAACTTGTTTATAAACATTCCATTGTTGAACAAGACTTTTAGGAGGAGTTTTCAAGGTAACCAATGCAAGGGAAAGAACGAAATTCTTGTTTGTTAGAAGTATTAATTGAAGATAATATTTGTCCCTCAGATAACTAATAACAATCATGATTAGTGTTGATTTGATCTCTATGTTTTCATCATGTCTCAAATAACGCAGTTGGTTAGAAAGTTTATAATTTTTACATTGACAGAATTTCGTAATTTTTAGTGTTTTGTTATGTTGCACAGTCGTTTCTGACACTAATCAGAGCTTAATTATTCAAGAACGAATTTCTTCACAGTAAAACTGTTTATCGTTATTAGTGAAGTAAATGAATGTCATGTAATCTCCCTACATAATGTAATATGATTACAATATTCCGGCCGCGAGTACCAGCGATGATGTGCTACCGTAATTTGATACGACAACGCTCTTTGCTAAAAAATAAAAAGAGGAGCATCTGTCTTGTAATTGTTGGAGATTATATACAGAAGTAATTTGAAATGCAAAGGTCACTATGTTGGATCATCGGGCCTTCATAAAAACTCTTGTGAGTGTTTAGCAACTGATCAGTTGACTTCGAAGCAGCTGAGGAGAGCTCCGCCTACCATCCTAAGGGAGCCATGGGTCTGATGATGGTTATGTAAAAATAACCGAAACCGGTTACCTTGTCATTGAAACATAAATGGTGTGATCAAAACTGAACTTTAGTCAAAACATAATAATCTATTGATCACTGTATTCCAAAAATGTTTACCAAAATTGTACAGTGCATAGTGATTTATTCGCGAATTAACAATACAAGTCGAATCTGCTACTATCATGGTCCGAACGACGCGCAATATTTCGTTCCATAAGCGAACACTTTGTTAATCAGAAGATATCATACTGCCACTGTTGTTCAACCTTATCATTCTGAAAGTGTTTCCAGAAAAGAAAATCTTACTGCGACTATGAATATTGTAGCTTCTAAGGGAGATGGCGTCGTCATCGCGAGTTGTAGCAGTTTTCTCCGATTTTGCCTGGCGATCTCTGAGAACCAGAGAAGCAGAAACTCCGACCGCCAACTCATCCTGTACCTAACCCGTTCTCTCCTTACTGCAGCCACGAAGAAAACCAATTCATCTGTTGTCAAATTTTTTCACAGATTGTTTGTATTAGACATGTAAAAATTTTATAATGTATGCCTCTAGGCAAAAAATTCAAAAGAGTTTTTTAACGCAGTACCTGTCTTATCTGTGTCAAAGCCAAAGAGCAAGCTAGTTAACTAATTTCCTTCTTTTGCGATGTAGCGGTTCATTTTAACACAAAAAATCATGCTGAGCACTGAGTAAACTATTTTTTTTTTTTCAGGGCAAATCTCGGTTTGCATTCTTGTGAGGAAACTTCGTACTCATTATTATCAAGTGACGTGCTACGCAAGCAGATTAATTTACAGTGAACAGTGTAGGTAATCTCAGTTATTTTTCTTCTGAGTAATCACGCAGCTTTCACAATTTACTTCAGTACTGAGTTTCATTTAAGGGGAGGTTTACTATCTATGGCCCGAAAAAAAACATGTTCTTTGAGAATTTTTTGTCTCGGAATGTGTTATAGATATCAATGTCAAATTTGGTCAAAATGTTTATTCATATTTCCTCTACAAACTGGAATGCTTTCGACCGGAAATGGAAACTAAATTTCGATATAGACCTCCACACGCGGTATGTCACAGGTCAGCCAGCTCGTCTGAAATCAAAACTGAGTTGACGCTAGCGAAGTATATAAGATTCTTTAGGAGTTGTACCTCGTTTAAGTTAGTTGGACCGTAGGAAACAAAATGGCGACCATTTGAAAAAATAGAGTTTTTTCATCGATTTTTCGACTTCGTGGCCGGCCGGTGTGACCGAGCAGTTCTAGGCCCTTCAGTCTGGAACCGCGTGACCGCTACGGTTGCAGGTTCGAATCCTGCTTCGGGAATGGATGTGTGTGATGTCCTTAGGTTAGTTAGTTTTAAGTAGTTCTAAGTTCTAGGGGACTGATGACCTCAGATGTTAAGTCCCATAGTGCTGAGAGCCATTTTGAACCATTTCTTTCAACTTCGTCGGCCAAGTAAAAATATTTAAAATTGATGGATCGGAGTAAAAGTGGTACAACTCCTAGGCAATTTAGTTACCTTCGTCGGAAATAAAGAATCATGCTAATTGGTTACCATACCGTGCGATAAAAAAAAGTCATTTCGAGAAAAACGCGTTTGAATTTTTGACTGCATATAAATGCAATATTACGCAACTTACGTTCAATCTGCTATTTCGGGACCATGACTACTCCTTCCTCTTCCTCATAGAAGGCGTCCTGCTCGATCTGGGCCATCCTGCGCTGCTCCAGAGCCGCTCGTACGGCCGGTGACAAGCGGTTTTCGGCCGCTTGAATCCGGTGGTCGTCCGAATGCTTGGCGAACTGCGTCGAATAGAGTCCCAGGGTGACGTCCATCTTTGTCATGATCTTCAGAATTGCTGAATACCCTTCGTTCTAGCTGCTCACTGCCAGGATAGTCGCAATCTCCACAGTTCAAAAAATGGTTCAAATTGCTCTGAGCACTATGGGACTTAACATCTGAGGTCATGAGTCCCTTAGGCTTAGAACTACTGAAACATAAGGACATCACACACACCCATGCCCGAAGCATGATTAGAACCCGCGACCGCAGCAGCAGTGCGACTCCGGACTGAAGCGCCTAGAACCGCTCGGTCTTAACTGCCGGCAATCTCCACAGTCTTCACACCAGCAAGCAAATGCTTGGACGCTAACTTCCAAAGACACATGTTCAAAATTTCATTTGAATTCTGTGTGTTTCCTCCAAAACACCGGTTTCACTGATGCGTGAAAAAGGCCGATTTCAAGCAGGTGCATTTTTTTTGTTCAACCACGAATAACAAACATTTCCGTTCCGTATTCGGAAAAACCGTTTCAGGGGTGGATTATAAACACTTTTATGGATCCAAAAATGCAATTAAAAAATAGATTTTTTCAACCAAAAGATAGTAAACACCCACTTAAATACTTTTCATTGAGTACACGATTAGTTTGTCTTGTAATTAGATTAGTTCTCATTATTTCAAATTCAGCATTTCACTAAGTTAAAAGTTTTGTTTCAGACACTGTTAACATTCGCAACACGGTGCCACCCAGCAGTCAGCATTGCTCCGGAACTGAATACGATATCTAAAGCATAAGTTTCACGAGGAGAAAGTATTTTTTTAAAGGTATATTGAGTATTTTCATTTAAAGATAACTTTTGTAGAATGCTTACAACAGTAGTTCTCTAGAATTGGTTGCGAAATTCGAGACTCTTAGGTTTCATGCTGCTGTATTCTCCGAATATTAACTAAGAATATGTATGTAAATACAAATATTATTAGTAAATGTTTAGAGGCCTGGGGAGGGGCGGGGGTGGGCGGTGGGGGGCATGTCCATAGCCCTCGCCCCCCCCCCCCCTTTCTGGCTTCCACACGTGAACAGGCCAAAGTTTCTCGGTGTGGTGACCACGCCTTCGTGGCATTCTATTGGTGCTATTCTTGCTCTCTAGATTGCTTCTGCAAACAGGTTTGCAACTTTTTCCTCATCTCCAGAACGTCTCCGCATCATATCGCTTCAGAGGCTATTAGACTGGTGTTCAGACCTCTTCTTTAGAGCGAGATACAACCTTTTTATTCAACCTTTACAGTGTAATCGACAAATTTCCTTTGGCGTTCAACTGCTCAGCTTGTCAGTTCTATGTCATCTCTTTCTTATCAGTCCTCCTGACAGCAATTACTGATGCATGGGGACACATTCCGTAAGTACCTGCACATGAAATATATATATATATATATATATATATATATATATATATATATATATATATATATTTGACGCCGGTCAGTTTCCGTGCCGCACACTTGGGCATAGAAATAAACGGTCTGATGAGATGAAGTAGTCATCCACGAGCGGTCGTAAACGTTGTAACGCGAATGCACACCCAAACAGACCGCGATGCATCGCACAGGGCTATTGTCGTAAACCCGGGTTACGGTCTCCAGACACTAAACCTCTCCGCACTGGCCGGGGAAGTAGTGCGCACTGGCTGCGCTGGAAGGGGTATGACAGCGTCCTTCACCGAACTAGCCAAGATTTTCATCGCGCAGCTGTAAACGTTACTCTTCTCTTCCAAGCTGGGCTCTCACTGCGCACGTGTCAGTCGTATCCCTTAAAAACTGTGTACTCGTATTCTGCATTTCATTGGATCCTGGTAAACAGCTTTCTGCTTTCAAACCATAAAGCAAATATACGAGTATATGTTGGCTACCTCTGAATTACGCGTCTGCCCGCTCTGGTTGTAAGCAGAAAGTCTCACTACTGTAACTCCATGGTTGCGATCTTTTCAATGTTTTTTGATGTTCTGCTCAGCTTATTAATGCAGTTTTCTTTCTTTGCTATTGTATTCGCACAGATAATCTTTACTCTGGCGTAAAGTTGAATTCACAACACCCACATACAAAAGTTATCCAAATGCATAACACTGACTTAAGTAAAATTTACATAACAAAATATTGCCTCATACTGCAAGTCAAAAGGTGTTTTTTTTTTTTTTTTTTTTTTACAGATTGCAGTAACACTTGTTGTTATGTTACAGCTTGTGAAGTTCCTAGATTTAGGATTTGTTTTTCTTTAATCATACATATCACATGTTCATGAACGAATAACTAAATACAGGCCCGCAAGGTTAGCCGTGCGGTGTAACGCACGGCTTTCCGGAGTGGGAAGGACCGCTTGGTCCCCGGCGCGATCCGCCCAGCGGACTTGTGTCGAGGTCCGGTGAGCCGGCCAGTCTGTGGATGGTTTTTAGGCGGTTTTCCATCTGACTCGGCGAATGCGGGCTGGTTCCCCTTACTCCGCCTCAGCTAAACTATGTCGGCGATTGCTGTGCAAACAAGTTCTCCACGTACGCGTACACCACCATTACTTTACTATGGAAACATATGAGTTACACTCGTCTGGTGTGAGACGTTCCCTGTTCCCTTGGGGGGGGGGGGGGGGTCCACCGGGGGCCGAGCCGCACACAGTAGCCCTGAAGGAGTGATTCGGTGTGGGGCGGAGGGGAGAAGTGGACTGCGGTAGTCGTCGTGGGATTGTGGATTACTGCGGCTGCGGCGGGGACGGAGTCTCTCAGTCGTTTTTTAGGCCCCCGTTTAACATCTAGGCCCCCAGTCAACATACAGCTAGATACAGGGTGATTCAGCTGCCTCTGCGATTGGGTTTTATGCAACCCGCAACGCCTTCAAATACCAAGTGCACAATTTTCACGAACAGGACATTTTTCTAGAAAGTATAACGTACCAGCAGTTAAATGTTGTATCGGGATACGTTTTCGCAACAGACTATCTTCTTTGAAATATTCAAGATGTACGTTGGAAAGTGATTTTCAGATGCGTTATTCTTAAGTGAAAATCTTTCACACAGTTTCTGAATGCGACGTGGAATGCACAATACTGCGACAAAAGTGCACCTGAATCATCTTGTATAACAAATGTTTGCGGATTTTCGCTTGCGAGAATCCTTCCATGCAAATAACTTTATTTCAGTCAACAGAAGTTGAAGAGTCTTAAAACTCTATGTCGGTTCAAAATATGAATGCTTCTTTCATTTTGAATGTATACGTAGTAGCACATTTCCATTGCTTGTGTTTAATGTCAGTGTATCTGGCGAAGTAATGACCTTCTCCTGCCTGATGACGGTGGTAAGGATGCAGCGCTTTCTCGTCCTGCTATCTCTGCTTGCGCACTGCAGCCAGAATAGTGATCTTCGTTTTCAATACCATAAAGCGCGCTGTTAAAGTTGCGAATAGTCAGGAAATGAGCGACGAATCGCTGTAATTTGTCAGTTTCTAGAAGTCAATTTTACGTAGTACGTTGATGGCAGGATGTTCAGTCCGGGTGGATAATAAGTCCACGCAAACACCGTTTTACTTTGTATAGATTGCACGTTCAGTTTTTATTGGAACGTAATGTGTTTGTTGATTACAGCTCGCACTGAATTCGACATGCTATACCCTAATAATTTAACCAGTTGTACATGTTCTTTATTCCAGACTACTGAATAAAAGACAGTTCAAATAACGTTCATACTTGTTAACGCGTACTATACCTGATTTACAAGATCTTTATCCATTCATTGTAAACGTTACCCAGGACTTAATTTCGGACGGAACGGCGTTCTGGCGGTCCTAAGGAATTTTTTTTAACTCACCGAAACAAATCGGCACCGGAGCTTTAGAATAGTGGAGATATGTTAAATCGCAACTTAAATACGAGGCCTGTTCAGAAAGTAAGCTCCGATTGATTGCCAAATTGAAACCACAGTGAACATCAGAAATGTTTTACTTGTAACAATTAGCTACACCTTTCAGCTACTTCTCTACGTAGTCGCCGTTCTGACTTAGACTTTTGTCATAGCGTTGTACCAACTTTTCAATAGCCTCATCATAGAAGGCAGCCGCCAGTGCTTTCCGCCAATTCTCCACGCTGGCCTACACCTCGTTGTCTGTGTCAAAATGTTGTCTTCAAAGACAGCGGTTCATGTGACCAGAGATGAAACTCAGGGGGAGACAATTGCGGACTGTATTGTGGGTAATCTAACATTTCCATTTGAAAACGATGCAGGAGCATCTTCATTGCCCCTGCAGAATGCGGCTGAGAATTGTCGTGAAGACGAAACAGCACGACAGTTATGTAATGTTAGCTGCATAGCTTCAGGCGAAATTTCTCACCAGGCCCTCGTACTTGGCGGCAGACTCTATTTTCTAGACATCTTTACGCACTCACTGCGAGCTCAGAGAAGAGCGACGTGATGCTAACTGGGGTTATACTAGAGACACTACCCAACACATCTGTGCAAAGCTTTATCGGATTTTCATAGTCGTTTCCATTTCGCGACCGATCGGAGCTTACTTTCTGAACGCCCCTCGTATAATTTGCCGCTGCTCCAACACCAGTGAACGTGACAGTCGGTTAACAACGCGATGCGATGAGCAGGGGCGTGGGGCAAAGTACTGTGTGTGTGTGTGTGTGTGTGTGTGTGTGTGTGTGTGTGTGTGTGTGTGTATGTGTATGTGTAGTATATCAAAGAAAAGTTGGGCTTCGTTCCGAAGTTGTGTTCGGCACATATCTGTAACCTCCGTATCGACTGTCTTTTGTTTACGACTACCAGCAATCTCGGCGATCTAGTAGCTTGGTGACGTCTCGTGTTGTTTTTGCCAACGAGATGTAGATAACGTACGGCTCGTTTGAACATAACCGTATGTATATTGTGCTTTCACAAAAACTTGTATCTTCCGTGTCGTAATTTATGCCATAGCTGCTGATCCACTGCGCGAACGGTGCATGCATCGCTAGAAGTTGGCAGCCTTTCGAGCCGACGGGTAAGCATCCTTCCCTTTACGTCCCTTTGCCTCTGGCGCTCAGGATCTTTTCCTCTTTCCCTGCCCCGTACCCTTGTCAGAACATAGGCCGTCGCTTAACGTTCAAAAACCGAGACGTGATTATTATAGGCTTGGTGGGGTGGAGGGTTGGCGGGACGGGGACTCGGGGGGCGTGGCCGGGGATGGGGGTTGTTGTATGGTGGGAGAGGTGCGTTCTAGTACCCAAAAATTCAGAAATTAAGCACTGACGTTACCCTTCGAATTGCATCAGTCTAGGCTCACTTTAGACCACTTACCAAACTAATGATTAATTTTTAACATCTTATGGAGTAACTTTCCATAAACAGAAGCTAAACGATGTCAAAGTTAGCGTAAGGAGGGCTATGCGTGAAGCGTTCAGTGCATTCGAAAGTAAAATTCTGTGTACCAACTATTGACAGAAAATCCTAGGAAGTTCTGGTCATACGTTAAATCAGTAAGTGGCTCGAAACAGCATATCCAGACACTCTGGGATGATGATGGCATTGAAACGGAGGATGCCACGCGTAAAGCTGAAATACTAAACACCTTTTTCAAAAGCTGTTTCACAGAGGAAGACCGCACTGCAGTTCCTTCTCTAAATCCTCGCACGAACGAAAAAATGGCTGACATTGAAATAAGTGTCCAAGGAATAGAAAAGCAACTGATATCACTCAACAGAGGAAAGTCCACAGGACCTGACGGGATACCAATTCGTTTCTACACAGAGTACGCGAAAGAACTTGCCCCCCTTGTAACAGCCGTGTACCGCAAGTCTCTAGAGGAACGGAAGGTTCCAAATGATTGGAAAAGAGCACAGGTAGTCCCAGTCTTCAAGAAGGGTCGTCGAGCAGATGCGAGTTGTAGAATTTTAGTACATGTTTTTTGCTCGCGTATCATGTCATTTCGGGAAACCCGGAATCTACTCTGTAGGAATTAACATGTATTCCGGAAACAGCGATCGTGTAGGCCCAACTCGCTTTATTTGTTCATGAGACCCAGAAAATATTATACAGGCTCCCAGGTAGATGCCATTTTCCTTGACTTCCGGAAGGCGTTCGATACAGTTCCGCACTGTCGCCTGATAAGCAAAGTAAGAGCCTACGGAATATCAGACCAGCTGTGTGGCTGGATTGAAGAGCTTCTAGCAAACAGAACACAGCATGTTCAAACAAATTTCGGGCTTGCAGCCGGTCGTCGTTCAATACTTCGCACGATATTTCAACTGGGCACCTCCCAGTCATTTTCAGGTGAGCCGTCGCAGACTGGCGAAAACGTCCTCCGTTCCGCAATATATAGCGTACTGTAAGTATTCTGCGTATGTGTCGATTTTATCAATACAAGATACCGTGCCAATGTGGTATGGTTTACATAGGTCAAACCACACGCACCGTGAAAGAACGCTGCACTGAACATCAACGTTACACCCGTGTTTTGCAGCCAAGCAAGTCCGCTATCGCTGAACATTGTATTTCTACTGGACATTCAATGGAGTATGAGAAAACAATGATTTTGTCCACAGCAATGTCTTTCTGGGACTCCATTATTAAAGAATCCGTAGAAATACGACTGGCGGAAAATCTGTTAAACCGTGGCAGCGGTTTCCAGCTGGACAATGCATGGAATCCCATCATCTCCACGATTTGCTCAAATCGAAGACGACAGAGTGCGTCGACGGCCGTGGCAAACAGCAACGTAGAGGGCGACTGAGTTCCGCTATTCCAGCAGCGAGCGCGCTGCCGGCGGGCAGTGTGGTTCAGCTATCAAGTTCTCGACGCATGCGCAGAATACTTACAGTACGCTATATATTGCGGAACGGAGGACGTTTTTGCCAGTCTGCGGCGGCTCACCTGAAAATGACTGGCAGGTGCCCAGTTGAAATACCGTACGAAGTATTGAACGACGACCGGCTGCAAGCCCGAAATTCGCCGGGAAAATTTTAAAATTCACATCAGAACACAGCATGTTGTTCTCAATGGAGAGACGTCTACAGACGTTAAAGTAACCCCTGGCGTGCCACAGGGGAGTGTTATGCGACCATTGCGTTTCACAATATATATAAATGACCTAGTAGATAGTGTCGGAAGTTCCATGGGGCTTTTCGCGGATGATGCTGTAGTATACAGAGAAGTTGCAGCATTAGAAAATGGTAGCGAAATGCAGGAAGAAATGGCTCTGAGCACTATGGGACTTAACATCAGTGGTCATCAGTCCCCTAGAACTTAGAACTACTTAAACCTAACTAACCTAAGGACATCACACACAGCCATGCCCGAGGCAGGATTCGAACCTGCGACCGTAGAAGTCGCGCGGTTCCGGACTGAGTGCCTAGAACCGCTAGACCACCGCGGCCGGCCGAAATGCAGGAAGATCTGCAGCGGATAGGCACTTGGTGCAGGAAGTGGCAACTGACCCTTAACATAGACAAATATAATGTATTGCGAATACATAGAAAGAAGGATCCTTTATTATATGATTATATGATAGCGAAACGAACACTGGTAGCAGTAACTTCTGTAAAATATCTGAGAGTATGCGTGCGGAACGATTTGAAGTGGAATGATCATATAAAATTAATTGTTGGTAAGGCGGGTGCTAGGTTGAGATTCATTGGAAGAGTCCTTAGAAAATGTAGTCCATCAACAAATGAGGTGGCTTACAAAACAGTCGTTCGACCTATACTTGAGTATTGCTCGTCAGTGTGGGATCCGTACCAGGTCGGGTTGACAGAGGAGATAGAGAAGATCTAAAGAAGAGCGGCGCGTTTCGTCACAGGGTTATTTGGTAAGCGTGATAGCATTACGGAGATGTTAAGCAAACTCAAGTGGCAGACTCTGCAAGAGAGGCGCTCTGCATCGCGGTGTAGCTTGCTGTCCAGGTTTCGAGAGGGTGCGTTTCTGGATGAGGTATCGAATATATTGCTTCCCCCTACTTATACCTCCAGAGGAGATCACGAATGTAAAATTAGAGAGATTCGAGCGCGCACGGAGGCTTTCCGGCAGTCGTCCTTCCCGCGAACCATACGCGAGTGGAACAGGAAAGGGAGGTAATGAGAGTGGCACGTAAAGTGCCCTCCACCACACACCGTCTGGTGGCTTGAAGAGTATGCATGTAGATGTAGATGAAATGTCTTATGCAGACAGTCACCAAACAACTTCCAAAAATGCCACTGTTCATCTCTCGAATCGACTTTGCTACAACAGTCTGTCCACACATTACACCAAACTGCCCATCGAATGATCAATTCTTGCCTAATACACTGTAAATTTTTGTATCGCTCGCGCATCGTGGGACCAACCACTGCAACGAACGCCAACTCAACTGACGTTCATCTCTCTCCATCTCTCGATTCTTCTGATTTTACATTCATGTGAATATCTCCTGGCATGGAACAGTAATTATCCTGATTAATATACATAGTGACAAGAAAGTGAAGTATCCAGAATGGGAAGGGGAAAATAAATGAAACTTCGCTTGGGAGGGTACGTGAGATAATTGCGTGATTACAAAATCGAGTCGAATTTACAAAGGAATTGGCAGTACTTATCAATATAACGTCCTTTGGCTTTGATTCGCCGATTCGGTTGGGAGGGGTGCCATAAGACCTTTGTATCATTTTCTGAGGTGCGCTAACCCATATTGTTGTAAAAAATTCTTGATATCGGCTTCACGATGGAGTTGGCATCAGAGCAGTTCTCGTGCATTTTTGGATGACAGGTCTGCGGAACTTACTGGTTTCTGTCTGTGCTGATAATGCTGTTTCAAACGAGTACGCGGCCTATCCATGTCCTTCACAGCGACCATTCAGTATCTCACGCTGTTCGCACCCGTTATAGGCCCCAACAGAGCTGGTAACAATGGTAAATACGAATAACACTAATATACTCTCGTGACTGTACTACTTGTCACTGATAACTCCATCTCTAATCATTTACATCATGGTTCCCAGCCTTTCTTAGACCATTACCCCTGAATGCAATTACTCATTAGCTAGTTCCCCCTCCTCCCCATCCGCTGCCCCTCTCCTCACATTGTCACCAACTGTAGCCCCTAACTAAACTGTAGAATGAAAGACTTTTATTGGATTATTTTTAAAATGGTGAAAGATGAAAGATATTTAGTTTTTATGTGTGTCCTAGAATGAATAACGAAGGAAATCATTGTCCATTATAAGTGCTACTCACAACTCCTTCTCAGACATGAAAACTAATTATCCACAGTGAGGGTAAACACTTGCTACAAAATATACTTCCCTTGCATTACTCCTCTCCATTGCGGCACTTGCACAATCTGCACACTGCAACCTCTTTTAAAATCAACCAAGAACTCTACTGTACTCATTGTTCGTAAAACACTTGACTGTTGCACTCTGTACTTCTGAACGGGCAAAAATTGGAAAACTTCAGGTCGTTAATGCTTTGTGTCTGACCGCAGCCACTAATAATAATAATAATAATAATAATAATAATATCAATAATAATAATACCGTTTACAGCTCTATAATAGCCCTGATGTAGTTACTGCTGTTTCATGCTGTCAATAATGCATTTATCTGTTTTCAAGCGAGTAGTGAAACAATTTCAGGACTACTGCAGGTACTGTCTACAAGTTGGAGAAGACATCTTCATGAAATATTTAGCATTTGTAATGTAAATGTCTCAATTTTATCATCAGCGATGTACGGGACAAAGCACAACATATGTATGTAGTGGGTGGCTATGTGAGTAATCTGTAACCTCCAGCGCATGAATGCTAGTAATTGAGAAAAAGTAATTATTGGTAAGTTAAATAATCAATATGAGAGTCTTACAAAATTGTGATAATAGTAATGGCCATTGAGTGTAATTTAATTTGTAACTGAAACAGAACCGAATCATATACTTTTTACACCTCAGAAAATTTCATTTTACCCCTTAGGGGGTAATTACTCCCAGGCTGGAAACCACTGTTTTACATTCTCGCCGTAGGTGTGTACGTGTACGTAGTTACTCTGACATCCGACCGTGTCTTCTGGGTGCTTCTTCTTCTTCATGCAATGTATAACATTTACACATATGTAAAAATTAGATATTTTGTGTAACGTAAATAATAATAATTAAATAAATAGAAAAAAATAAACACACAAACAATAATTCCATCTCAAACTGAAATGATACATTCGTTAGAATCCCGAAGTATGTAGCAATGTCGCGCTCTGAAACTTAAACATTCTGCAGTCAATCTTTTGAAAATTGTCATGTAAATTGAGTGAGAAGCCAGATGAAGACTGGCACTTTTAAAGCACTTGGTGTTCTGAGCAGTTTCACTATTGAATAGTCTCACTTGCACGTTAAAATTTACTAACGATTGGTAGAAAATGACAAGCTTCCATTACTAGACCTCGTACAACAAGCTAAATCTGGGGGTACAGATAACAATGTTTATACTCTATATGAAAACTGCTAGCGTAAGTGAACTGGTAGAATCATTAAAAATATCAATGAAGCTATCACTTCATCACGGAGATTTTACGAAAAGTTTACAAGATTCATGGAGACGTATTCGTAACTAAACGAAAGGCAGTTTGTTTTTGCCATACTCTTTTTGCTTCTTGTATTTCTGAAGCATTTTCAGTGGCCATTTCTGATGTTGTTGATCTGTTTGTCTCGGCCTGGAGATAAATTTATCCGGTCTACATATTCATTTAGTTGCAAAGACCAAACCCGCCTCCATGAATTTTTAAGTACTTAACGGACGACGGGAAACGGATAAAATATAGGTTACTATGGTTTTACAAAGATCTTTTGTCACCGGGTATCAGCTTGAAAATCGATTATGTCTTGCAACTAAACCCGTCCATGTTGGTGAATCTCTAGATACCCGTGTAGTATAGTGCCAGTGACAACAGATGCTGAAGGAAATGAATACTGAACAAAATAATCCACCACAGTCACGGTAGCTTCTAGCATTAGCGATGTGTATGGAGACTGGGAACTGAAAACAAATGTTGGTGACGGCTGATTGAACGATGTGATTTCGGGGTGATCGATTTGTTCCATGTCCGTAACCTACGACGGAGAAGTTGCTTTGCAGTCGAAATATCGCTCTTCATTCACCGTGCTTACATGAGACTTCCATTTCCATAACTTAGACACCAAAGAAATTCTCTTTAAATTGAAACTGCCTGAAGAGCCTCTGTCACGTCGCATGTCCAGCCTATGTTCTACCTCATCCACAGTACTTGGCATCGTACTTTTATTTTCACTGAGACAGCTGACAGTGATAATCAGCGATTGTTTTTACTGTAGGGGAGACCGGGGCCACTTATTACACTTTTCTTGAAAGCTCAAATATCTCGACACACCGAGCGGGGTGGCGCAGTGGTTAGACACTGGACTCGCATTCGGGAGGACGACGGTTCAATCCCGCGTCTGGCCATCCTGATTTAGGTTTTCTGTGATTTCCCTAAATCACTCCAGGCAAATGCCGGGATGGTTCCTCTGAAAGGGCACGGCCGACTTCCTTCCCAATCCTTCCCTAATCCGATGAGACCGATGACCACGCTGTCTGGTCTCCTTCCCCAAACCAACCAACCACCCAATCTCGACACAAAACACATATGCCCATGGGACAAGTGCCTAACGTTAGCACACCATTTAATCTTCAGAAACCAGATTTTGTTCCAGATGTGAGTTCAGATTATTAAACTCTATATTAATTTATTTTTCTAACTTGCATGATGTAACAACTTGCTCCAGTATACAGCACGTTGTTACACTATATGGGGTTAGTTGTTACATAATAATTAAAAAGAAATATCTTTTTAGTCCTGTAGCAGAGATATATTTACTCAGTAATTTTAATCCAAGGGAAATTATTTTAGGTTTCAACAAAGCATAAAACTTGAACTCAGTACTGATATTGAATACAGAATATTTGTGAAATCCTTAATCAGATGAACAAATACCAGTTTCATTATCGGACTCGCAGTTTTTACAAATGAAAAAATTGTCATGCGTGGCACACTATCATGTGCCCATCTTTGACACTTTGTGCATTGTAATCGTGGTAGGTGGTCTTGATTTAGAGTAGGGCTCCGTACATTCAATACATAAGCAGTCGTCTTCCTCATCAGATGATTCCTCGATCTGACATTTTCGTCGTCCTGTTTTAGATTTCTTGTTTTTATTTTTCTGGGACAACACCAGTCGCCGTGTTGCAGGCTTCTTTATTTGCCTGTCAGTGCTGCTTTTATTGGCGAATCAGTCAGGATAGCACTCGCTCGAAACCGCGTTCTTGCGGGCGGGAGCCATCGGGATATGTCTCATTGCTTCAGGCTGCACATGTGTGCGTATTGAGTGTGCCGTAGCAACTGTGGAGGTGCATGGCATGGGGTTTCGATTCCCACCTGTTGCTATGCTGCGAACGCTTCCCCTAAGTGCGTATGAGACACGCGAAGCGGAGTTTCATCTTCTCCGTACGGCCAGTCCGTCACAGTACAAGGCAAAAAGTCGTCATCTGCAAAAATGTCTCTGTAAAATGCTCATATTGCAGTCACCTGAAATCCAGCCTTGATGATTCTTGGCTTTGCAGCACTAAGCAAAGATTGCTTCACTAGAAATGAAATGACATATACCGTCGTTGAGTTTCCAGCATTGTTTGTATGCACGCGTCTGATGCAGAGTTAATATATTTTTGAATGGGCCTAACACCGCTCTATCTAAAGGTTGCAATTTATGAGACAGCATGACAACGCCGTTTTCTTTGGCTAGGTCTAATACTAGAATATCAAGTTGCGGCTGATGATTGTCCAGAAGAACGAGAACCGCTCACCCTCTTGTAGCCCTGGTATGATGAATGACATGATCCAGGAACGAGTGAGTCCTGCCGTGCCATCAAACCTGATTTATTTGCAGTCCCTGCGTTTCCTTCTTGCCCATTTTGGAGGAAATAATCCCTGAAGTCCTTTTTTGGAAACACAAAGAAAGGCGGGATCGAGTTCCCACATGCACTTATAGCCAGGGCATCAGTAACTAGAGTTCCTCTTTGTGTAGAGGTTACAGCACCGTCTTGTTTCACGACCTTCCTAGCTAAAATTTTGGCAGGCATTTCTACCGTAGTGACGTCAGTCTCGTCCACATTATAGACTTCTGAAATTTGTGTAGATCATAAACTTCAATTAGGTATGTAAAAAATCTACCTACATTGTGCTAGTTGAAACTTCTAGCCCTGATTATGCTCATAGCTTCTTGTGTGCTGTTTAAAACCGTTTTATTTCTTTTGAAGAATCCTCCAGACCACACAGCGGAAGCTAGTTCTGTATCACTCCTACGGACGGGTAACTTGACATTATTATTCTCGGCGTATTGATATGCTAGAATTCTCACTTCCTTCGCGGAAAGTCCGTAGTAGAGCATAGCAGCTTTCTGAATGTATTCTTGAAGCTATGCTTCTTGTTCGTCGGAGAAGACTTGTCGAGATCGTTTACAACAGGCCCGTATACGCTTTTCTGCCCGCATCTATTATGATCGAAGAGATTAATTTACTTTAAATATATTGATGTATTTGCTCGTAACATTACAGCAATATCTACAACACCCAGTCGGCAACGCTAACGATACAAAATAAGCTGTCTACCTCCCTTTGTTGATTCCATTCACTTACAAAACCTCGGCAACGTCATATAATTTATATCGTACTTTTCGGCAGCTTTTCACAGTGAAGGTGAGCCACTCAGCACTTCATTTTCTGCTTCAGCATATGCTTCCTTAGGCGTAGCGCCTCCTTCAAACTTTTTTTTTATAATTATGCATTATACCTGTAGATAAACATAAATGTATAAATTAATGGAAAGCAGAAATACTTCGGGGCAACTGTTACAGCCTAGCAACTTGCCTCTGCCCCTATCGGACAACTGACCCAATGCTACGCATTTTGTCCGCCCCCCCCCCCCCCGCCCCCCCGTGTCACTCTTTCGAAGGACGCGAGTGTGTAGTACATCTCAGCGTCTCAGGTCGCTATAAAATGTCAAATCAAAACACCTTCAGCCGTCTAAATTTCCAATTTTTTTTAAATTTTTGCTACCAGTTTCAACGTTACACTACGCCATCCCACTGTTAGACAAACATTTTATTCATGACAAAGGAGAAGGACGTTACTCTGGTATCGTTCAGCGTAAACTAACAACTTCCACAGCATACATTCCAAAACTCTTCTTTAAAGATGCGGATTTTGCAAGCAGACTGAGCAAGGTTCAAATGGTTCAAATGGCTCTGAGCACTATGGGACTTAACATCTGAGGTCATCAGTCCCCCAAGAACTTAGAACTACTTAAACCTAACTAACCTAAGGACAGCACACACATCCATGCCCGAGGCAGGATTCGAACCTGCGACCGTAGCAGCCGCCTGGTTCCGAACTGAAGCGCTTAAGAACCGCTCGACCACAGCGGCCGTCACTGAGCAAAGAAGAGCCGGTAGTAACAGGGATTCTGAAAGGAAAGAAAGAAAGCTGTAATTAGCGTCTCGCCGATGTGAAAGGCATTAGCTCATTTTAACAGTTACGAGGGAGCCAATAAACGGCTACCTACTTGAGTGCCCCAAGAGCCATTCACCAAAGATATTTATTGAAATCACTGATTCAGAGTACTGCGCCAGCAAATAAGGTACGATGATCGTGACGTACTCTTCTTACTGCTACAATTTTTTATGCAATGTATGTAAATATACTTCATTGTCAATATCCTTGTAGCTATCACAATGCAGATAGTTCTGTTCTTTGTATCTGCCTACATTTTAGGGCCATACTTCTCCCTTAATGAACTCCCTTTTGCAAATCAACTTACCTTCCATTTTCTGTACTGTTGTACTTCAGCAATGTACGCAACTACTATTTTATGTCTCAGACGAATACGATTTCCGAACTTTTTCTGCGACGCTTTTCTCAGTCATATTTTGGCTAAACTATAAATCCATTCAGATACTATACTGCGAGGGTGATTTGATAAGTCTGGTAAGAAAAAGCAATAAAAAATGTATTTTTCGTAAATAACTAACCTTACTTTTCGACATAGTCTCCTTTGTGGTATATGCACTTGCTCCAGTGATCCTCCAGCTTTTTCATCCCACTGGAAAAATATGTTCCGTAAAACTCTGTAAAACATTGACTGCAACTATCACTTCTTCCTATGGTGAAAATTTCTTCCCAGCAAGTCAAAGTTTCAAGTTAAGAAACGCGAAAAAGTCACTTGGGGCTGGTGAATAGTGTTGATGAAGGATCCAATACAGAACCCAATTCGTGCACTGTCGCCACTGGTATCGCTGATGTGTGGGAAGGTGCATTATCCTGGTTAAAGAGCATTTTTCTGCTGGCCAACCTTGATCAAAAAGCAGCGGCCATTATCTTACCAGCTGACAAAATAGTCTTTGCTTCTTCGGTGTACTTTTACCAGCCTTTGTCCATTGTTTAGACTGCCGTTTCGACTCTCGTGTGTGATGAAGGATCCAAGTTCTATCAACAGTCACAATACGGATCAAAATATTTCATGCATTGCGATTAAACATCGCCAGACTTTGTGTTGAAATGTTGTGACGAATGCACTTTTGGTGGACCGTAAGCAATCGCTGCACCCACCTCACACACAGCTTCTTCATAGCCAATTCTCCATGCAGGAGATTATGCAGTCGCTCATTTGAGATGCCTACAGTTTCAGCAATATCTCGAAGTTTTATGCGGCGGTCTTGCATTAAAGTAAATGTTCTTTAATGATGGTGCAGAGTCCACTCTAAAGTTATTCAGTTAGATTTTGATTAGCGCGGCAGTCCAACCCCTCAAATGAATGCGTTTAACAACAACGCGAAACTCGGTTCTATCAGTCGATACACTGACATACTCAGGCGGCTGTCAACAAAGAACTGTACGATGTACGTCGTTGAAATTCTTTATATGATCCTTGTAATAATGAAGCTTACCAACATACTTTTCAGGAAATTTGACACACTTATCAAATTGACCTTACATAGGGGAGGGCCGGGAATAGTGGCCAGGCCAAAGTAATCCTTTTTTTAAGCTGAGTAACAGTTGACTGAAATGAACAGAAATGACTGATTATAATCTGCAACCATTTAAGCATAATATTGTATAGTTTAATTACCATAGAATCAAATTAAGTACTTCAAACGATTCGACTTTCACAAAGTGGCAGAATGGTTGCTTTGAACGACATGAGCAGGCAAAGCGACCACTTGGTTTTAAACTCAAAAATAATGGGTAAAAAACTGTTTTAACAAGGAACTAAATACATTTTACAGTATAGCATGATTCGAATTAAATACTTTACACTTTTCACCACTGTAATTCAAACTGTGTACCTCAACTTCTGTACAGAGTTCGTGGGCCCAGAAGGAGGGCAACTGGCACTAAATCCACTGCTCTTCTGGCCCTGAATTTGTAAATTTTTCTTCGCAGTACATGTACTGCATTCGCTCTCCACATTACGTTCATAAACTGCCTACTTATTTTGCAGCAGGGTAATTAAAATCCACAAAAATTATTGTAACTCTGAAAAACGGCACAGCAAACAGGATAGACTTCATGGGTGACTGGGCTCTCCAGGGACGCCAGTGGCCATTTTGCCCGGCTCTCCCCTACATTTGGACGCTGTTCCGTTTACTCCATATTCAACTATTTGCATATATTCCATTTGAGTCGTCTTTCGGTAAACAGTTTCATAAACCTCAACTTCAAAATATACTGCTCCCGAAACTTCTTCGTCCGTACTGGTTTCAAGTAGGACTTTTTTTTTCCTTTTGGTCTCTTCATCTTGTGTCCTCTTACCTTCCATGCGTCGACGTCAGCTTCGAACTATCCTCTCCATCTTTTATGTTCAGCGACTCTCTTCTAATCTATTCATAACTTTTATTAAAAGCTTTTCAGTCGTTGGCCCGAAATCAGTTTCAACAAGAATGCTCCTCTTCGTTTAGTACTACGACTGTTGTAAAGAGCCCTGCTCGTATAGAGTTACGCCTAACGAACCAGATTGCGAGAGAGGGGGTGGTGAGCCATACGCCGAAAGAAAACACTTGACTAATTAACGACAGAGCGTTAGTATGCATAACCAGCCTGAGTGTAGTTTTTAGGTGATTTCCCACGTTCGTTTAGACCAATGCTGTGTTGGTTTTCAAATTCCTCCAGCATACATCTCGCGTAATGATAACAACGATAAAATTAGATACATACTGGCCCATATGGGGGGAAATCAACCGTGTTGTGTGTCGCGTACTATCCACAAGGGGAACTGACAATGGCAGACCATGTATCCTCTGCCGCACACCGTACACTGGCTTGAGGAGAACAGAGTACACGCAATTAAAGAAAAGAAGCTGTGTGCGAGAACATCATCTGCTGAAACTTAATGTTGATTGTCGGACCTGCGGATTCCTGCGTGTTATCGTAAGTTGTAAACTACGAAGAATTTTACCACAGGAGAGTAGTGAACTATTAAATTTGCTCTTTTGATATCCAGACACGACAAGAAGAAAGGGAGACTGATGTTTTACGTCCCATCCAAGCTAAGAGTATCAGAAATGGAGCTTTGCTTGGATTTGTTGCTACCGAAGGGGAACGAAGCGGTCATGGCGCTTTTAAAGTACCATTATGGCATTTGCATGGAGTGATTTGGCTGACAGCAGAATACCGGTATCTGGATGGCCGACCCGCGAATTGAATCCGATTCTATTGAAACCACTACTCCGCCTTGTGGTCCCCCTGAGGATAATACTGAATTAGTAACCACTGACTTTTTTCATCTTTATCTAATAATTGAATTCATATTTGTGCAGTTTGTAGAACAGACATCGACATACTGACATTTCTGTACGTTCAATAATGTATGAGATATAACTAAGTTGCTACAAATGGAGAGGGAGGAAAGAGTAAATTGTTACTGAATACAGCCTGTAATTTTCATAGGTAGAATTTCAGAACACGTAGAAAAGTCAATCTATATGTTGCTTATGCACTGTTTCAGCTAACATTCGACATCTCTTTCATTGTCTTGAACGGTTTTATAGAAAGCTACAACAGACGAAGCATTAACACTGGCATATTCTGCATGCAGGTACGGATTTAGTGAGATTTGGAAGCTGCAAAGACAAAACGGAAACTGTATGGATGACTGCAGCGACTGGGATTGTAGTGATTTGTAAATACCATTTTCTTTATTAATTTCCTTAAAAATGTCCAGGTCCGACAGATAAATCACTAACAATAGAGTCAGAAAAAAATCTGTATCAACTGAGCTTCACTTGTCGTACAAATAGAACTGAACGTTATAATTTCCCAGTTTGTCAAAACTAACATTGACACAAAGTTTTTGTTACAATATAAGAAAACTCGTTAAGGAAACCGAAAGAAATATGAAGCCGAGGAGCGACTGCAAGAGCACAGTTCGCACCTTCACGGTCACGCCACTGCCATTTAAAATCCTACAGCCAATCACGTCGGTGGAATCACGGTCCAGTCGCGGCACTGTTGCGTCACTCATCTAATCAGTGGCTCTGTATTGTTTCGTAGGGTTGTGCCAATGTCAAGTCCAAGTAGTAGCAAAATAGCAAAGAAACCTAAAACATCTTCTCGTAAACGTTACTCCGACTTCTTAAAACTTGGGCTCGTGTATTCTTGTACCGAGGATGCGTGTGTATGTATCTGTAGGTGAGTGTGTGGGAGGGCGCGCGCAATTTGTTGCGGAACGCTATCCAACAAATAGATGACACAATCAAAACGTCCAAAATGTAAAGTAAGGCCCCTCAATTTCTTTCAAAGGAAGAAAAGAAAGTTTTCTATGACGAAATCCACCATAGAAAAGTTTTCAAAACAGTACTTATAAAGTGTCAGAGCCTTTTATGAGCTATCTTTGTTAACTGAAGGGATCAACTCACATCGTGGGAGAAGAACCTATTAAAGCCACTGCAAAAGTAATGCATAATGCATTGTTCGAAAAAAAAAATGTTCACATAAAATAAATGAAATTCCCTTAGCAAATACAACTGTCGAGGAAGGAATGGATGAAATATCCGAAAAAGCATTTTACTGCAACTTAATGAAAATACAAATGTTGTGCCAGGCTTATTTATTAGCTTTTGGTCGTTTTGACTTAAATAGCAGCACTGAAGAACTTCTTTTGTTTTAATAAAATACTATCGGGTTTCGAGCCGCGTCAAGTGGTTAACTGCTCACGAGCATTCGGCAGAGATCTCTGCCATTGCCAAGTGGTTGACTGTCTTCTGAATGCCTCTGCCATGCTTGTGTACCTTCGCCGCTGCCAATGACGACACTGCTACCAAGTTCCGAGCCGTACATGGCAGTGTTCCGTGGCGCGGTCGCCGCACCCGCTCCAGCTCCCACATTACACGATCCCAGGCCGTACTTCGCTGCAATCCACCGTCCTTATTGAGGGTGTTGTCCGATATTCTGATCTCTATTGCTTCATGCAATACGCTGTCCCAGAAACCGTTGCTCTGTTTAATAATGGGAGTATCGTCGAATGCAATCCGGTGTCCGTTTTCCAGTGAACGCTCCGCTAAAGTTGATTTTTTTGGGATAACGTAGGCGGAAACACCATTAATGTCCTATGCTACGCTGTTCAAGAAGTGCAGACAGGCCACCCGATGTAAACTATTGTATTGCTGGTCCTCGACAACAAAAGCAAATGGTGTAGACATTTTCAAACCCTTTTACGAATTTATGAAAGGAAAGGAAGTAGATCGGTCAAAGTGCGTAGATTCGACATCTGATGGTGCATGTGCTTGGTCGCTAAAGTTTGATCAATTGCTCGCTTGGTTTAGTTGACACGTGGCAGCATGTATGGAGAGGTTCTTACACTTAAAGGGCTGGATGCAACAAAAATCATCAACTCTAATAAAGCAAAGCGTGAAAACTCGACACTGGTCAGTGAACACAAGCAGCTTCTACTTTACTACGAAGCTCGGTTGCTCGAACTCTGTCGAACCGAGGATGTAACAGACCAGTTAATATTTAATTTTTAAACACTAAGATTTTCAAAACTAATAATAATATTGTATTTACTTGTCTTATACTGTGACCACATTTCATTCATGATTCAAATGAATGAGAAACGTACTAACTAGAGTAGTACTGGGCCTTTTCACGTTTCTTTTACGAATTTCTTCCCTAAAATTGAGAGTGAAATCCAATGGATGAGAAATCCTTTTGAAGGTTATTTACAAAAACTGAAAATGTCATCAAATGAAGAAGATTGGTTTACTGAACTGTCAAGTGATCAGCCTCTAGAATCATTTTATAAAACAACACCATTGATCTTGTTCTGGATATGTGTGCGGCAAGAGTATCCAGCAATTGTAAAAATTGCCATGAGACACTTGATGAGTTTTTTGACAGCCTATCTGTGTGAACGAGCCTGTTGAACTTTGCGCTCTTTTAGAAATGAATGCAGCAGTAATTGAATGTAGACAGTGACTTGGGACTAAAATTAAATCAGTTTTAATGCAGATACTGATTTTCTTATGGGGGTCTAACAACGTATTTTTGTAACATTAACTAAACGAAGTTGAGTTTTCATATAGTTGCGAGAAGCTAAATGAATACAATAAAAATTTTTCTCTGTAAAAATTATAAATATTTTTCAGTCCTCCTTGTGTAGCATGCTTTACTGATTAGACCTACTGACATAGTTGCACATGATATATATATATATATATATATATATATATATATATATATATATATATATATATGCACTCCTGGAAATTGAAATAAGAACACCGTGAATTCATTGTCCCAGGAAGGGGAAACTTTATTGACACATTCCTGGGGTCAGATACATCACATGATCACACTGACAGAACCACAGGCACATAGACACAGGCAACAGAGCATGCACAATGTCGGCACTAGTACAGTGTATATCCACCTTTCGCAGCAATGCAGGCTGCTATTCTCCCATGGAGACGATCGTAAAGATGCTGGATGTAGTCCTGTGGAACGGCTTGCCATGCCATTTCCACCTGGCGCCTCAGTTGGACCAGCGTTCGTGCTGGACGTGCAGACCGCGTGAGACGACGCTTCATCCAGTCCCAAACATGCTCAATGGGGGACAGATCCGGAGATCTTGCTGGCCAGGGTAGTTGACTTACACCTTCTAGAGCACGTTGGGTGGCACGGGATACATGCGGACGTGCATTGTCCTGTTGGAACAGCAAGTTCCCTTGCCGGTCTAGGAATGGTAGAACGATGGGTTCGATGACGGTTTGGATGTACCGTGCACTATTCAGTATCCCCTCGACGATCACCAGTGGTGTACGGCCAGAGATCGCTCCCCACACGATGATGCCGGGTGTTGGCCCTGTGTGCCTGGGTCGTATGCAGTCCTGATTGTGGCGCTCACCTGCACGGCGCCAAGGCAGAAGCGACTCTCATCGCTGAAGACGACACGTCTCCATTCGTCCCTCCATTCACGCCTGTCGCGACACCACTGGAGGCGGGCTGCACGATGTTGGGGTGTGAGCGGAAGACGGCCTAACGGTGTGCGGGACCGTAGCCCAGCTTCATGGAGACGGTTGCGAATGGTCCTCGCCGATACCCCAGGAGGAACAGTGTCTCTAATTTGCTGGGAAGTGGCGGTGCGGTCCCCTACGGCACTGCGTAGGATCCTACGGTCTTGGCGTGCATCCGTGCGTCGCTGCGGTCCGGTCCCAGGTCGACGGGCACGTGCACCTTCCGCCGACCACTGGCGACAACATCGATGTACTGTGGAGACCTCACGCCCCACGTGTTGAGCAATTCGGCAGTACGTCCACCCGGCCTCCCGCATGCCCACTATACGCCCTCGCTCAAAGTCCGTCAACTGCACATACGGTTCACGTCCACGCTGTCGCAGCATGCTACCAGTGTTAAAGACTGCGATGGAGCTCCGTATGCCACGGCAAACTGGCTGACACTGACGGCGGCGGTGCACAAATGCTGCGCAGCTAGCGCCATTCGACGGCCAACACCGCGGTTCCTGGTGTGTCCGCTGTGCCGTGCGTGTGATCATTGCTTGTACAGCCCTCTCGCAGTGTCCGGAGCAAGTATGGTGGGTCTGACACACCGGTGTCAATGTGTTCTTTTTTCCATTTCCAGGAGTATATATATATATATATATATATATATATATATATATATATATATATATATATGTGTGTGTGTGTGTGTGTGTGTGTGTGTGTGTGTGTGTGTGTGTGTGTGTTTAACTTTTGCTACTGGCTAGGAGAGCACAGCAAGTGCCAAACCTCAGTATTCCAGAAACCTTTCTGAGTGGAAGAGGACTCAAAGTATGCGACACGTGTCTGGCTCATCCGTAGATACTCGACCGTTTCTGAGGAAACGACAGTCAAAGTTTTCGATGTAATTTGGATGCCTTTTCGTACGCGATAATCTCAACCGAAATAGTGACATAGTGGTCAGCGTCGTGGTCTCCTACTTTTGTGGCCCGTTTTCAAAACTCAGTATTGACTTTAGTTATTTTCTTTTATTTTAATTTTTTTATTTACCTACCTATGCCCGTAGAAGGTTATTACACAAACGTTTCTTATCAGGTTCACATTAACTAGAAAATTATAGCTAGGTTTAATAATGTCATACGTGAGAATGGCTCACGAAAAACCGGTCCCGAATAGAGAATACTCGCCAATTACGCACGAACTGTTGCTCGCCACGAGCAGAGGCAATAACAAATAGATAAATATATAATAATTACATCATGAAGCAATAACAAATAAACTAATGCAAAGGTATATATTTACTGAATTGATACTGACTCTTAGATTACGTTACATTAAGTGCTGAAAATGACCTTTTGCTTCAATACATTTTTGTGCGCAACCTAGCACGCTAATACGCAGTTTGCGCAAGTCTACCACATTAATTCTCAGAATCTCACTACGAATGTCATGTAACTTGATTGGATTATGTGCGTAAACTTTTCCCATCAGAAAAAGGAGGAAGGTACGGCCGCACATATAAAAGTCACAAAATCACGCGAACGCGGCGGCCACAGTCCTTTGCTGATACTCCTTTCTTCTGTTAATCTTGATTCGTGAGATTGACACATGTGACGTTTGACAGTTCTATATCTACATCTACGTCATCACTCTGCTATTCACAATAAAGAGCCTGGCGGATGGTTCAATGAACCACCTTCAGCTGTCTCTCTACCGTTCACTCTCGTACGGCGCGCGGGATAAAACGAGCACTTAAATTTTTCTGTGCGAGTCCTGATTTATTTTATCTTGATGTTCATTTCTCCCTATGTAGGTGGGTGCCAACAGAATCTTTTCGCAATCGGAGGAGAAAACTGGTGATTGAAATTTCATGAGAAGATCTGTTTTAATGATTGCCACTCCAAGTCAAGTATCATATCTGTAGCACTATCTACCCAGTTTCGCGATAATACAAAACGAGCTTCCCTTCTTTGTACTTTTTCGATGCCGTCCGTCACTCCCGCTTGATGCGTATGCCACACCGCACAGATATACTCCAGAATAGGGCGGACAAGCGTGGTGTAAAGAGTCTTAGACCTGTTACACCTTCTAAGTGTTCTGCCAATGAATCGCAGTCGTTAGTTTGCTCTACCCACAACATTATCTATGAGACCGTTCAAATTTAGGTTATTTGTAACTGTAGTTACTAAGTATTTAGTTGAATTTACAGCCTTCAGATTTGCGTGACTTATATCGTAATCGAAATTTAGCGGATTTCTTTTAGTACTCATGCGAATAATTTCACAAGTTTCTTTATTGAGGGTCAATTGCCACTTTTCCCACCATACAGATATCTTATCACAATCATTTTGCAATTCGTTTTGGTCATCTGATAGCTTTAAAAAACGTCTGCAAACAATCAAAGATGGGTACTCAGATTGTCTCCTATGTCGTTAATATAGACCAGGATCAATAGAGGGCCTATAACACTTCCTTGGGGAACGCCGGATATTATTTCTATTTTACTCGGTGACTTTCCGTCTATTACTACGAACTGTGATCTTTCTGACTCTATATCACGAATCCACTCGCACAACTGAGGCGATATTCCATAGGCACGCAGTTTGGTTAGAAGACGCTTGTTAGAAACGGTCTCGGAAGCTTTCTGGAAATCTAAAAATTTGGAATCAGTTTCACAGCCCCTGTCGAAGGCACTCATTGCATCATGAGTATACAGAGCTAGTGCGTTGAGCAAGAACGATATTTTCTGAATCCGTGCTGACTATGTGTCAATAAATCGTTTTCTTTGAGGTACTTCATAATGTTCGAATACAGCATATGTTCCAAAACCCTACTGCCCATCCACGTTACTGATATGTGCCTGTAATTCAGCGGATTACTCCTACTTCACGTTTTGGATATTGGTGTGACCTGAGCAATTTTCCAGCCTTTACATACGGATCTTTCTGTGAGCGAGCGGTCGCATATAATTGCTAAATATGGAGCTGTTGTATCAGCATACTCTGAGAGAAACCTGACTGGTATACAATGAGGATCGGAGGCTTTATTAAGTAATTTAAGCTGCTTTGCTACACCGAGGATATCTGCTTATATGTTTCTCATCTTGGCAGTTGTTCTTGATTGCAATTCAGGAATATTTACTTCGTCTTCTTTGGTGAAGGAGTTTTGGAAAACCGTGTTTAATAACTCTGCTTTAGTGGCACTGACATCAGTGACTTCACCGTTGTTATCGCGTAGTGAAAGTATTGATTGCGTCTTGCCACTGGTGTGCTTTATGTATGAGCAGAATCTCTTTGAGTTTTCTGCCAGATTTCGAGACAGAGTTTCGTTGTCGAAGTTATTAAAAGCATCTCGCATTGAAGTACGTGTTGTATTTCGAACTTCTGCTCAACTTTCCCAAGCTTGCGTTCTTTTAAATATGCATGCTTGTTTCGTTGCAACAGCGATCTGACCCGTTTTGTGTACCATGGGGGGTCATCACTTATTAATTTATGTGGTATATATCTCTCAATTGCTGCCGTTACTATCTCTTTGAAATCAATCCACAAATTTTCTACGCTCACGTTATCAGATCGAAAGGAGTGAAGACTGTCTCTTAAAAAGGCGTTAAGAGCATTTTTATCAGCTTTTTTTTAAATAGATATACTTTGCGTTCCTTTTTGATGGTTGTAAGTGTTGCGGTATTCAGCCAATAAGCAACTACCTTGTGGTCGCTAATCCCTGTATACGCCATGATACTCCCTACTTGTCCAGGATTATTTGTTGCTAATAGCTTAAGTATGCATTCGCAACCATTTATGCTTCGAGTGGGCTCATGAACTATTTGTTCAAATTAACTTTCTAAGAAAGCATTCAGTACAATTTCGGATGACGTTTCATGCCTGCGGCCGGCTTTAATCGTGTAATTTTCTCAGCATATCGAGGGTGGATTGAAGTCACTACCGACTGTATTTGTATGAGTGGGATACCTATTTGAAGAAAAACTAAAGTTTTCTTTTAACTGTTCAGCAACTTTATTTTCAGATCCGTGGAGTTGGTAAAACAATCCAATTTATACATTAGTCCGATTGTGAAGTATAATCTCTACCCTTACTATTTCGCAGGAACTATCTACTTCAGTTTCACTACAAGGGAAACTACTTCTGACAGCAATAAATAGTCCACCACCAACTGTATTTAATCTATACTTTCTGAACATTGTTAGATCGTTGGAAAAAATTTAGGCTGAACTTATTTCCGGCTTTAGCCAGCTTTCCGTACCTATAGCTATTTGAGCTTCAGTGCTTTCTATTAGGGCTTGGACCCGTGGTTCTTTCCCAACACAGCTACGACAATTTACAACTACAATACCGATCGTTTCTACAACTACCTTGTTGTGTTTTACCTGCCCCCCCCCCCCCCCTTTTAGACTGACGCCCTTTCTGTGATTCCCTGAGACCCTCTAACCTAAACAACCGCCCAGTCCCTTCCACACAGCCCCCGCTACGCATGTAGCCGTTTCCTGTGTGTAGTGGACTCCCGACCTATTAAGCGGAACCCGGAAACCTACCACTCGATGGCGCTAGTCAAGGAATCTGCAGCCTACACGTTCACAGATTCGCCTGAGCCTATGATTGAGACCCTCCACTCGGCTCTGCACCAAAGGACCACAGTCGGCTCTGTCGACGATGCTGCAGATGGTGAACTCCGCCTTAATCTCACAAGCAAGACGGGCAGTCTTTACCATTTCCCCTAGCCGCCCGCAACCAGAGAGAATCTACTCCGATCCAAAGCGACACACGTCATTGGTACCGACATGAGCCACTATCTACAGTTCGCTGCACCCTGTACTCTTCATGACTTCCTACCCTCCTTGGGATCCATGTTCCTAAGGAGCCCCATTACGCGCTTAACGTTGGCGCTCCCTACTACCAGCAAACCCACCCTTTGTGAATGCCCAGACCTTGCGGGCCGAGAATCTTCCTCTGGAACAGGCAAGACGACTACATCCGGCTTAGAGACATCGTCAGCCACAGATAACGCCCGAAACCTGCTCGTCAAACGAACTGGGGAGACCTTACGATTGGCCCATCGGAAAGTTTTTTTGCTGCCTGCCAGACTTTAGAATGACTTCCCAGTCGACAAGGGTGAGGAGTCATCCTCATTGCAGGCAGTAATTGGGGCGGCCACAGCAGTGGACTGATTGGGGAAAACGTGGGACGTGCTCGACGTCCTTCTCATCCTTGCATCAGAACCCCCACAGTGATGCCCCTTGGCAGCAGCCTCAGTCTGTGTGACAGAAGCCAATGCAGCCTGTAGCTGTGAGCGAAGGGTCGCCAACTCAGCTTGCATCTGTACACAGCAATCACAATTCCTATCCATTGCTGCAGTCGCTCCTGTTTGAAGCTCATAAAAATATGTAACAAATGATCAGTGTACTCAGCTTACTAGCTGCACGAAATCGAAGTGCTCTCACACTGTTGGCCGGTGTGGCCAAGCGGTCCTAGGCGCTTCAGTCTGGAACCACGCGACCGCTACGGTCGCAGGTTCGAATCCTTCCTCGGGCATGGATGTGCGTGATGTCCTTAGGTTAGTTAGGTTTAAGTGGTTCTAAGTTCTAGGGGAGTGATGACCTCAGATGTCCCTCAGTCCCATAGTGTCGTTTGAACCATTTTATTTTTTTTTTTTTTTTTTTTTGCGCTACACTAACCAAAACAAAGAAAAGCTTATACGATACGAGGGTCGATAACAACGGCGGTATTGTTCGCTACACTGTTATTAAAGTAAAAGGTTGTCCCTGGTAAGCACTCGAACACGCAGGAAATTACAGAAATAATCTAGTGACTACACAGGTACCAGTAAATAAATCGCTCCTGTTGGAAGCTTGTAAAAATATATAACAAACGAACGGTGTACTCGCCTTATTGGCAGCAGGAACACGAGGTGCTCTGTCTCTGACGGTCTATCCGACGCAGGTCTTCCATTTCTGTTGAAAGACGGCATACTTCCGTTCACGAAGGGCAAGTATGCGTAAAATTACTCAAAGGTTCGAATATACACAGCACTGTTTACAGTTGTTTCAAACATATTGGACTTGCAGTGCGAGTTGCTGACGTGGCACATTACACTCATTTTTTCATCGTAAAGTTGTTCCTTATTAATAGTATTGGGATAGTTTGTTGACCAAAATCTCGTGTTCTAGGACTTCACATGTCCTGTCAGATGAAACGACGCTTTATCACTGATGAAATACAGCAGCGGATCCGAAATTCCAGTCAAATTTGTTTGTCATTGCCACATACAGCAATTCACACGTTTTGCCTTATCTTCCTTCTACAGTCCTTGAACACATGTCATTTTGTAGGGCTTCATCCCTATATAGTTTAAAACTCGTTGACAAGACCTACGCGAAACGTTCACTTGTTGCATCAATTTACGTGTCGACTTCTACATCTACATTTATACTCCGCAAGGCACCCAACGGTGGGTGGCGGAGGGCACTTTACGTGCCACTGTCATTACCTCCCTTTTCTGTTCCAGTCGCTTATAGTTCGCGGGAAGAACGACTGTCGGAAAGCCTCCGTGCGCGCTCGAATCTCTCTAATTTTACATTCGTGATCTCCTCCGGAGGTATAAGTAGGGGGAAGCAATATATTCAATACCTCATCCAGAAACGCACCCTCTCGAAACCTGGCGAGCAAGCTACACCGCGATGCAGAGCGCCTCTCTTGCAGAGTCTGGCACTTGAGTTTGCTAAACATCTCCGAAAAGCTATCGCGGTTACCAAATAACCCTGTGACGAAACGCGCCGCTCTTCTTTGGATCTTCTCTATCTCCTCTGTCAACCCAACCTGGTACAGATCCCACACTGATGAGCAATACTCAAGTATAGATCGAACGAGTGGTTTGTAAGCCACCTTCTTTGTTGATGGACTACATTTTCTAAGGACTCTCCCAATGAATCGCAACCTGGTACCCGCCTTACCAACAATTAATTTCATATGATCGTTCCGTACACATACTCCCTGATATTTTACAGAAGTAACTGCTACCAGTGTTTGTTCCGCTATCATATAATCGTACAATAAAGGATCCTTCTTTCTATGTATTCGCTATACGTTACATTTGTCTATGTTAAGGGTCGGTTGCCACTCCCTGCACCAAGTGCCTATCTGCTGCAGATCTTCCTGCATTTCGCTACAATTTTCTAATGCTGCAACTTCTCTGTATACAACAGCATCATCCGCGGAAAGCCGCATGGAACTTCCGGCACTATTATTAGGTCATTTATGTATATTGTGAAAAGCAATGGACCCATAACACTCCCCTGTGGCACGCCAGAAGTTACTTTAACGTCTGTAGACGTCTCTCCATTGATAACAACATGCTGTGTTCTGTTTGCTACAAGTTCTTCAATCCAACCACACAGCTGGTCTGATATTCCGTAGGCTCTTACTTTATCAGGCGACAGTGCGGAACCGTATTGAATGCCTTCCGGAAGTCAAGGAAAATAGCATCTACCTGGGAGCCTGTATCTAATATTTTCTGGGTCTCATTAACAAATAAAGCGAGTTGGGTCTCACATGATCGCTGTTTCCGGAATCCATGTTGACTCCTACAGAGTAGATTCTGGGTTTCCAAAAACGACATGATACGCGAGCAAAAAACATGTTCTAAAATTCTACAACAGATCGACGTCAGAGATATAGGGTATATAGTTTTGCGCATCTGCTCGACGACCCTGGGACTACCTGTTGTGGACTGGCAAGACAGCCAATCCTCAGTGACGGGTAACCGAAAGGCACGCGCTTAAACTCACGCAGGCTGGCGTGAGGTCTGAAACAGGATACGTAATGAATGCTATAAAGAAAAGTACGTAGCTGCTGGAATACTTAACTTTAATCCACAATTGGTGAACATTGGTCTTGTTACTGTACATGCTTCATTAGATACATAGCAAAGGATAAATGGCGCCTTGCTAGGTCGTAGCATTGACTTAGCTGAAGGCTATGCTAACTATCGTCTCGGCAAATGAGAGCGTAATTCTCAGTGAACCTTTCCTAGCAACGTCGGCTGTACAACTGGGGCGAGTGCTAGTACGTCTCTATAGACCTGCCGTGTGGCGGCGCTCGGTCTGGATTCACTGATAGTGGCGACACGCGGGTCCGTCGTATACTAGCGGACCGCGGCCGATTTAAAAGGCTACCACCTAGCAAGTGTGGTGTCTGGCGGTGACACCACATTCCTCCCCCGCAAATCGGCGGACGGTTGTGGTATAAGGCTTCCGCCCGCCGTGGAGAGGACCACATGTTGGCGTATGCGACGAGGTGGGGAGCCTAACAACAGGCGAGGCTGTGCCACCCGCAACCGGCCATTCGGTCCGAGGGGAGCTAGGAAACGCCTGAAAACCTAGTCCAGGGTGCACGCCAACATGCGGTGTATGCGCCTTAAGATAGTCAGGAGGGGCCGACGGGTCGACCTCCATCGAGTCGGAGCACCGGACGGGCGAAGACGACATCTGGTCCGGAGCGGGCAAGAGTTCTATGTCGGCGGACAGCTGGTCACGGGAAGCGATCGGCGGCGCGTGACCCAGGGAGGCGCCCGGCGGTTGCAGCGATGCGTCCACTGCAGGCGGCGCCGGCGGGAGAACAGGCGGCGGCGGAGGCGGCGCGTCGCTATGGGGCAAAATGGAAGGCAGCGTCGGTAACACCTGGGGATGAGGCGAGCCAGTAGATGGGTCCCCAGGGCGCTGACCGGACGGCACCGTCGCTGAAAGCAGACGGGGAGCGGCAGAACAAGTGCGACGACAGAGGCGCAGCTGATTGAGATGCCGACGCACCTCACCAGAGGCCCCCAAAACCAGATACATAGCGCGGCCGAGGCAGCGAAGAATGCGCCCTGCGAGCCAACGCTGTGAACCGCGATAGTTGCGATAGTATACAACGTCGCCTGGAGCAAAAGCAGGCATCTGCCGCTGCACAGGAACCTGATGCGGCGGATGCAGCAAAGACATCAAGGTTCGATGAGGACGACCGTGCAACAACTCAGCCGGCGAGCGACCATCTCGGGGCTGAGAGCGATACGAGGACAAGAAGAGCAATAACGCGTCCTCCCGAGAATGCGACTCTTTTAACTTCAACATCTGTGACTTGAAAGTCCGGACCAATCGTTCAGCGGCACCGTTTGACTGAGGCAAAAACGGCGCGGATGTCAGATGTTGAATACCATTGGCCTTGCAGAATGACTGAAATTCTGCAGACATGAATTGTGGGCCATTGTCGGAAACTATAGTCTGTGGAAGACCTTCAATGCAAAAGATAGCGGATAACGCTTGGATGGTGGCAGATGATGTCGTGGAAGACATCTTGACAACAAAAGGAAAATTACTGAATGAATCGACAACAACCAACCATCGAGCATTCCAGAATGGACCAGCAAAATCGATGTGTAAGCGTTGCCAAGGGGAAGTGGCTTTCGGCCATGCAAAGAATTTCCGTGGAGGGGCGGATTGTTGTTCGGCACACGCCATGCAAGAAGAGCACATATTCGTAATCGCAGCATCGATGCCGAACCAAGTACAGTGCTGACGAGCAAGTTGTTTCGTGCGCACTATACCCCAATGTCCGTGGTGGAGAAGCCGTAAGACAGAGGACTGTAACGAACGTGGGACCACGACCCTGGACTGATCATTATCAGAACGCAACAACAAAACACCACGTCGAACAAAAAGTCTCTCCTTGTGAGCAAAAAATCTGCGAACCAACGGATCCTCGATCCGTGACTTTGACAAGGGCCATTGCGTAGCAACAAAACGCAAAACCGTAGCAAGGACAGGGTCAGCAGCTGTGGCTGTTGCTACAAGACGAAAATCGATCAGAAACGATTCGACCACGTCATCGGTTTCCGAATCAATGAACATGCAAGCAAGTTCGGAGGAATCGAATGCTCTATACTCAGCAACAGGCAAACGGGACAACGCATCGGCGGTTCCGTGCTCAGCAGTGGACCAATACAAGATATCGTAGCGGTACTGCGAGAGGAAAATAGACCAGCGGATGAATTTCTGCGCTGTACGTGGAGGTACAGGCTTGGTCGGATGAAATAGCGATGTCAAAGGTTTGTGGTCTGTGATGATGGTAAAGTGACGACCATACAAGAAATCATGAAACTTAGTAACACCAAATATGAGAGCCAAAGCTTCTTTCTCTATCTGTGAATAATTTCTTTGCGCAGATGAGAGCAATTTGGACGCAAAGGCAATAGGGCGATCATGCGATCTATCTTTGTGCACAAGCACAGCACCGATCCCGAAATCCGATGCATCTACCATCAACAAAAGGGGTTTCTGGGGATCGAATGGCGTAAGGCAAGTATTAGAAAGCAACGCCGATTTCAACTGGCGAAAGGCTCGTTCGCATTCCGTCGACCAGACGAACGGAACACCTTTACGGCGTAAGCGATGAAGCGGAGCTGAAATGGAAGAGGCATTGCGCACATAGCAATGATAGTAATTTTTTTTCCCAGCACACTCTGCAGCTGCTTCAAATTCTGCGGCGAAGGCAAGTCTTGTATGGCACGGAGGTGCTCTGGACTCGGATGTATGCCTTGGGCATTGATGACATGGCCCAGATAGGGTAAGTCCCGAGCAAAAAACACACATTTGTCCTTCCGCAAGCGAAGACCATTTTGTCGCAAGACCTGAAATAATGTTCGGAGGTTGGCTAAATGTTCTTCTTCCGTCGTTCCGGAGATCACAATATCGTCCAGATAGTTTGCTGCAGTAGGGACCGACGCACGAACAGTTTGCAGATATTGCTGAAACAATGCAGGGGCGGATGCACACCCGAATGGCAGTCTTTTGAATCGATACAAACCAAGATGCGTGTTAACCACCAATACGCGCTGGGATTCTTCGTCCACAGGTATTTGCAAGTTCGCATCTGCCAGTTCCAACTTCGAAAAATATTTATCCGGGCACAGTTTGTCAAAAAGATCTTCCGGGCGGGGTAAAGGATAAATGCAATCACTAGTTGTGGATTCACTGTTGCCTTGAATTCCACACAAAGTCACAATTTTCCAGAAGGTTTTGGCAAAATTACTAAGGGTGATGCCCAGAGAGAAGCCTGCACACGTTCAATCACACCTTGCGATTCCAAATCGTGTAATGTTCTTGCGACCTCATCACGCAATGCGTGGGGAACATTGCGCGCTCTGAAAAATTTCGGTTGCGCGTTTACTTTCAGTTCCAAATGTGCTTCAAAGTTCTTAGCGCAACCAAGGCCTGGTGCAAAAATGTCTGCAAATTCTTCACATAGACGAGAAACACTGGCTGAAGGCACAGTCTGGTTCACCGATAGGACCTGATTTACGATAGACAAGTTAAACAACTGAAATAAATCTAAACCAAACAAGTTCACTGCAGAAGAAGAACGAAGAACGTAAAATGACACAAGTTTTGTTTGTCCCTTGTATGTTGCAAGAAGGCTGCACTGTCCTACCACAGGGATCTTGTGACCTGAATATGTAGTTAGCGTAACATTTGCAGCACGCAACGGGTGTGTGCCCAATTGTTTGTACGTGTCTTTATTGAGCAATGAAACTGCAGCTCCGGTATCGAGCTGGAATGGTATCACGTTGCCATGAATGTCCAAATCTACAAAAAGTTTATTGTCCTGCTGACGACAAGAGCGACTGTCTCGTGCAATTTGAACAGATACTGGTACAGAATCACTTGCTAATTGACGGGATTTCCGTCGACGTCGACGCACACTATTTGTGGGACGAACACAGTCACTGTTAGAAGGAGCGGCACTGGGCGGAGTGGAATTAACTACATGAATGTCCATGGGCGAAGGTTCACGAGCCTGAGTATTCTTGGTTCGATTCCGGCGCGAAGCAAAGGGCCTGGAATGGGTGTGAGTGTCCGTTCTGAGCTTTTTCTGGCAAACACTTTGAACATGTCCTTTTTTATTACAGAAAAAGCAAATAGCTTGGCGTGACGGGCAAGTCTCACGCGAATGTCTAGTAGCACACCGCGTGCATGATTTCACTGCATTTGCATGCTGGTGTGGGACACGTTACGAAAAGTCCCCTTTTTGCAGAATTATACAAGACTGTACTTTAACTGACACACAATATTTTTTAGCGCAACGCAATCTGACTTTCAATAATCCCTACAAAAGAATGGCCCTGTCTAATATTAACCTATACGTTTCACAAATCACTTACCTCACAAAAATCTTCGTTACTCGAACTACTGCAATACAGCAAGCGCCACTACTGCCAGCTTAATAGTCATATTATATATAGCAGTTCATGACAGTCTTACAAATTTCAAAACTCCGCCATCTCTCTCCCCACATCCATCACTGCCAGCGGCTCACCTCCAACTGCGCAACGCTACGCGCTGTTCACATCCAGCTGCCGCTGCCCAACACTACAATGGCAGGCAACACTGCAAACTAGCCACAGACTGCCCACAGCACAGCCAGTGATTTTCATACAGAGCGCTACGTAACATTGCCAATAAGAAAATATAAACAGCCTACTTACAACGTGGCTGCGCGGTCGTGCGCGAGGGCTGTTTACAGGTCCGTGCAGCTCGCCCGGCGGGCCGGTTAATGTGACACACAGCTGGCGAAGTTGCAAATGATTCCTGAGCAAAGTCAAGTGTGTCTTGCCTATCCAATATGTCTATCACTTGTTGAAGGGAGGGATTGACTAGTTTCAAAATTTGCTCCCGTATACGAACATCAGAAACGTTCTGTGCAATTGCATCACGTACCATACTATCTGAATAAGGGAGTCCACATTCACACTCAAAAGCACAATCCCTTGTAAGGCCTTGCAAAGTTGCAACCCACTCCTGATTAGTTTGACCGGCCGTACGTTTTGTACGAAAGAACGTATACCGTTTTGCAACTACATTAACTGATTCCTTGAAATAGGTATCTAAAGCAGACAAAATTTCTTCGTAGGACAGAGTTGCTACGTCGCGTCGGGGAAATAATTTCACTATCACACGGTACGTTTGCACCCCTACACACGACAATAAGTGAGGCTGACGCTCGTTACCTTGAATTCTGTAGGCGGTGAGATGAAATCCAAATTGGCGTGACCACTCCGTCCAGCTTTCCATTGCCGCATCATACGGTCGAAAAGGTGGTGCAACTGCGTGTGTTGGCTGCAGTAGCGGTGGAGCGGTGGCTGCCGCATCGTTCTGCATTGCACGTTGACCCTGGACGAGCTGTCCAAGGGCATCCAATAACGCCTGCGTCTGCTCATTCAGCAAGCGATAAAATTCGGACAGTACATCTGGAGATTGTGGCGAAGCCATGACACAAGTAAATTAGAGCAATACGACTGTTAAATCGTCGTCGCCAAAAATGTTGTGGACTGGCAAGACAGCCAATCCACAGTGACGGGTAACCGAAAGGCACGCGCTTAAACTCACGCAGGCTGGCGTGAGGTCTGAAACAGGATACGTAATGAATGCTATAAAGAAAAGTACGTAGCTGCTGGAATACTTAACTTTAATCCACAATTGGTGAACATTGGTCTTGTTACTGTACATGCTTCATTCTATACGTAGCAAAGGATAAATGGCGCCTTGCTAGGTCGTAGCAATTGACTTAGCTGAAGGCTATGCTAACTATCGTCTCGGCAAATGAGAGCGTAATTCTCAGTGAACCTTTCCTAGCAACGTCGGCTGTACAACTGGGGCGAGTGCTAGTACGTCTCTATAGACCTGCCGTGTGGCGGCGCTCGGTCTGGATTCACTGATAGTGGCGACACGCGGGTCCGTCGTATACTAGCGGACCGCGGCCGATTTAAAAGGCTACCACCTAGCAAGTGTGGTGTCTGGCGGTGACACCACACTACCTGTGCTCTTTTCCAATCATTTGGAACCTTTCGTTCCTCTAGAGACTTGCGGTACACGGCTGTTAGAAGGGGGGCAAGTTCTTTCGCGCACTCTGTGTAGAATCAAATTGGTATCCCCTCAGGTCCAGTGGACTTTCCTCTGTTGAGTGATTCCAGTTGCTTCTCTATTCTTTGGACACTTATTTCGATGTCAGCCATTTTTTCGTTTGTGCGAGGATTTAGAGATGGAGCTGTAGTGCGGTCTTCCACTGTGAAACAGCTTTGGAAAAAGGTGTTTAGTATTTCAGCTTTTCGCGTGTCATCCTCTGTTTCAGTGCCATCATCATCCCGGAGTGTCTGGATATGCTGTTTCGAGCCACTTACTGATTTAACTTAAGACCAGAACTTCCTAGGATTTCCTGTCAAGTCGGTACATAGAATTTTACTTTCGAATTCACTGAACGCTTCACGCATAGCCCTCCTTACGCTAACTTTGACATCGTTTAGCTTCTGTTTGTCTGAGACGTTTTGGCTGCGTTTAAACTTGCCGTGGAGCTCTCTTTGCTTTCGCAGTAGTTTCCTAACTTTGTTGTTGAACCACGGTGGGTTTTTCCCGTCCCTCACAGTTTTACTCGGCACGTACCTGTCTAAAACGCATTTTATGACTGCCTTGAACTTTTTCCATAAACACTCAACATTGTCAGTGTCGGAACAGAAATTTTCGTTTTGATCTGTTAGGTAGTCTGAAATCTGCCTTCTATTACTCTTTCTAAACAGATACACCTTCCTCCCTTTTTTTATATTCCTATTTACTTCCATATTCAGGGATGCTGCAACGGCCTTATGATCACTGATTCCCTGTTCTGCACTTACAGAGTCGAAAAGTTCGGGTCTGTTTGTTATCAGTAGGTCCAAGATGTTATCTCCACGAGTCGGTTCTCTGTTTAGTTGCTCGAGGTAATTTTCGGATAGTGCACTCAGTATAATGTCACTCGATGCTCTGTCCCTACCACCCGTCCTAAACATCTGAGTGTCCCAGTCTGTATCTGGTAAATTGAAATCTCCACCTAAGACTATAACATGCTGAGAAAATTTATGTGAAGTGTATTCCAAATTTTCTCTCAGTTGTTCTGCCACTAATGCTGCTGAGTCGGGAGGTCGGTAAAAGGAGCCAATTATTAACCTGGCTCGGTTGTTGGCGATGGACTCTGGATTATTCGTACTCGAATATTGGCGATGACAGCAGGTGTACGACCGAACGGGTTTAGATTCTTTTTTGCGTTTACAACTGACCCTGTAGGACGCCAAATACTGTATTGTGCTCATTGCTAGTACGGAAACGCCAGAAAACCTCTTTACAAAAATTTCCCACGTTTCCTTAGCTGAACCGATAGAAGCGCACGCTCCCACTACTATGATTCTTTCTTGAAGAGGACACATCTCATTGAGTTATTTACTTTAAACTTCTTAACCAGGACGCAACGGATTTCGCACTGACAATACAGTAGATGACAATTGGCGAGCGACAATGAGAAGTCTAGTACTCGGGGTCGGTTTATCATGCACCATCCTGTAAAATTAATGGGTGTGCATAGTATTTTCAGAGCTTACTATCTTTTTACAGTCTTATATTCTTAAATTTCGTTTTGATATCAGTTCTTTATTCTTATACTTTATTCTTATCTTTATTCTTTAGGAAGACTTGGCACATTCACTTGGATGATACCAATCGTAGAACATTCTCAACGTAGAAGTTCCAAACACTATCAGACGCGTGCAGTGTCAGATTTCTTTGTATGAATCTCACTCGGGATATATACGTTGTTAACATTGCTGAAGGTTTAGGGTTGCCTTACCTAGCTGGGATGTCATCGGAACACTTTGAGATGAGGGTGTAGAAATGAAGTAAATAATTTATTTAATATAATTGCTTTTTATTTAGAGCACAGTTACGTGGAACTTGTTGCGGCAGAAGTATATCTTCATACTCATAGATACTCCGCAAACCACCGTAAGGTGCGTGGCGGAGGGTACCCTATACCACTACTTGTTATTTCCCTTCCTGTTCCACTCACAAACAGAGCGAGGGAAAAACGACTGCCTGTACGCCTCCGTATGAGACCAGATTCCTCGTGTCTTATCTTTGCGGTTCTTACTCGCGATGTACAGGGTGATTATAATTAAAATTAAACTTTCAAACCGCTGTAGAAATAACACCACTGGTCAGAATGACGTCAAATTGCAACGGAACGGACAAGGGGAAAAACGTATGGCAGAAGAAAAATAAATAGTTACAAAATGTAGCAATGGATGGCGGTGTAAGCATCATAATTTAATAGTGGTCGACTACAAATGACAAATGAATCATACAAAATTGCATAAAAGCATCAATCACATCGGTTTTTAATTGCAAACTCGCGCAAAACGTTTCAATATGCTCTCCACCGTTTCCTGCACCAAGTTGAAATCGAGAAACAGCATGTTCCACAACTGATCGAAGTGTTTCCGTGATCACGTTCAGAATGTGTTGCGTGATGCGTACCTTCAATGCAGCTAAGTTTGCAATCGGAACACTGAACACAATATCTTTCAGATGGCCGCACAGCCAGAAGGCACACGGATTAAGATCAGTTGATTGGGACGGCCAGGCTGTAGGGAAATGGCGGCTGATAATTCTAACATTTCCGAAATGGCGCTTCAGCAGCTGCCTAACTGTATTTGCAATGTGCAGAGGTGAGCCATCTTGCATAAAAACGATCCCACCCACACATCCATGCTGTTGGAGACCTGGAATTATGCGGTTGGGCAAAACAAACTCATAGCGCTTACCAGTGGCGGTACAGGTAACAGGACCGGAAGCACCTGTCTCTTCGAAAAAATATGACCCTATGATAAATGATGCCGCAAATCCGCACTACACAGTGACATTTTCAGGATGAAGTGTTACTGGTTGATTTGCGTGTGGATTTTCCGTTGCCCATATTTGACAATTCTGTGTATTGACATGTCCTCTTAGATGAAAGTGGGCTTCGTCTGTCCACAAAATCTTCCATGCCCAATCATTGTCCACTTCCATCCGAGCAAGAAATTCTGAAGCAAAGGTCTCTCTTGCTGGTAAGTCAATAGGAAACAACTCGTGCACATGGGTTATTTTGAATGGATAGCAAAGAAGGATGTAATGCGGATGAGTAGGAAACCGTCTTTTCGAATTAACGAATCATATGCTCCAGTCCCATGGCAGTCATCGGACCAACGCCGCTTTTCAAACCCTTCAGTGCCCAGAACTTCTGAAAAGCACCGCGTGCAGAGTCGTCATTCTTGTAATACAGCTTTACAAGCAGAGCACGATCCTGCATCGAGACAGTCACGGCGAACGACGCAGACGCGAAAGGAGGAGAAGCCATGTACCCGGCGTGTTTATACCAACTTCAATGTGTCGTGCGCATGACAGGTGTTTTCATTTACGCATTATGACACATACAGCGCCAAATATTGATCAATTTTCACACTATTTATTTCTTCTGCCATACATTTTCCCCCTTCTCCGATAATATTCCGTTGCAATTTGACGTCATTCTGACGAGTGGTTTTATTTCTACAGTGTTTTGAAAGTTTAACTTTAATTATAATCATCTTGTATGTTGGCGGCAGTAGAATCGTTCGGCAGGCATCTTCAAATGCCATTTCTCTAAATTTTTCTAGTAGTTTTTCCCGAAAAGAAGGCCACCTTCCCTCCAGGGATTCCCATTTGAGTTCGGAAACATCTGCGTAACACGTCTATTCGAACCTACCGGTAACAATTCTAGCAGCCCTCCTCTGAATTGCTACGACGTCTTTACTCAATTCGACCTGGTACGGATCCAAAACACTCGACCAGTACTCAAGAATAGGTCGCACCAGCATCCTATATGCGGTCTTCTTTATAGGTGAACCACACCTTCCTAAAATTCTCCCAATAAACTGAAGTCGACCATTTGCCTTCTCTACCACAGTTTTCACAAGCTCGTTCCACCTCTTTGCAACGTTACGCCCAGATATTTAAACGACTTGACTGTGTCAAGTTGGACACTAGTAATACTGTATCCGAACATTACAGGTTTGTCCTTCCTACTCATGCGCATTAACTTACATTTTTTCACATTTAGCGCTAGCTGCCGTTCATCACATCAACTGGAAATTTTGTCTAAGTCGTTTTGTATCCTAGAATCACTCACCTTCGATACCTTACCGTACACCACGGCATCATCAGCAAACAACCGCAGACTGCCGTCCACCCTGTTCGCCATATCATTTATGTATATAGAGAGCAACAACGGCCCTATCACGCTTGTCTGGGGCACTCCCGACGATACCCTTGTATCTGATCAACACTTCCGTCGAGGACAACGCACTGGGTTCTATTATTGAAGAAGTCTTCCAGCCACTCACATAACTGTGAACTTATTCCATACCCCCCGTACCTTCGTTAACAGCTTGCAATAGGCACCGTGTCAAATGCTTTCCGGAAATCTAGAAATGTGGAATCTGCCTGTTGCCCTTCAGCCATAGTTCTCAGAATATCATTTGAGAAAAGGGCAAGCTGAGTTTCGCAATAGCGATGCCTTCTAAAACCAAGCCGATTCGTGGACATAAGCTGCTTAGCCTCAATAAAGTTTATGATATTCGAACTGAGAATGTGTTCGAGGATTCTGGAGCAAACAGAAGTTATTGGTCTGTAATTTTGCGGGTCCTTTCTCATATACTGGAGTCACTTGTGCTTTTTCCCAGTCTCTTGGGACTTTGTGTTGGGTAAGAGATTCACGATAAATGCAAACTGGGTAAGGAGCCAATGCCGTCGAGTACTCTTTGTAAAATCGAACTGGGATTCTATCCGGTCATGGTGATTTATTTGTTTTCAGTTCCTATTTTTCAGAAGATTTTACCTTTCTCAGCAGCGCTTTTTCCCTTTTACTTATTTATAAAACTCCATGCAAGTCAGCATTTAGTTAACTGGCACTGTAAGATTAATTCCACGCCGGCCGCGGTGGCCGAGTGGTTCTAGGCGCTTTAGTCTGGAACCGTGCGACGGTCGCAGGTTTGAATCCTGCCTGGGGCATGGATGTGTGTGATGTCCTTACGTTAGTTAGGTTTAAGTAGTTCTAAGTTCTAGGGGACTGATGACCTGAGATGTTAAGTCCCATAGCGCTCAGAGCCATTTGAACCATTAATTCCATAGTCCCTGACAGCAGTCGATTTCTTTCATCAGTCGATTGGGCCGACATCAGAGAAAATACTCTTTCCACAGTGGCGTTGTGTGCCTGAATGTAAAACAAACACTTACACAATTTTAACAGTTGGCTTGAGGCTTTTCGTGTTCATGTTGCGCTAGCAGATGGCGTTACTTCATATTTGAGCCAAGCTCGTAACAGTATTTTGCAAAATTGGGACAAAATTAGGTCTTGTTGGGCTGGCGGTACAAGAAGGTACATAACGGTGAGGGTCCAGATATGTTGGAACTGATGGCAACTCTATGAATATTTCATGCGTTAGCAATAATTTCACAGCAAACAATGCATAGTGGATCACTTTACCGAAAACTGGCGCTTGCCACTTATTATGAAACAAAATACACTACAGAAATTTCACTGAAAACAATTTCAAATAATTTTCTTATTCATTTGTTGTTTTTTTATTTTTATTTTTAAATTAGTTCACTGCACTTACATTTAGTAGGTGAATAAGGACAACGGTATTTGAATATACATTGGAATAAATTCGTGTAGTGATCTTCCACGGACATGAGTAGATAAATAAAAAACAAAAATAGAAAGAATTATCAGGTTTGGAACAAAGTGTACACGATGGTGCAAAGCCGCGACACAAGCCACTGCAGCATCTTTTTTGATTGATGTACTCGCTAGAAGGCACGTATAGTACTTCGAAAACTTTGACCGTCGTTTTCTCAGAAACAGTCTAGTGTCCACGATAAGCCAAGACTCCTCGTCCACAGAGAGAAATCACCGAGCGAGGTGGCGCAGTGGTTAGCACACTGGACTCGCATGGGAGAAGATTTAGGTTTTCCGTTCAAATGTTCGAATGTGTGTGAATTCCTAAGGGACCAAACTGCTGAGGTCATCGGTCCCTAGACTTACACACTATTTGAACTAACTTATGCTAAGAACAACACACACACCCATGCCCGAGGGAGGACTCGAACCTCCGGCAGGAGGGGTGGCGCAGTCCGTGACATGACGTCTCAAACTGCGTAGCCACTCCGCGCGGCTAGGTTTTCCATGATTTCCCTGAATCGCTTGTAACGCCGGAAATGCATATCCTCGTATTTCCATCTATTGTACTATAAATTTTTTCCTTATTTTTTCACCTGAAGATATGACAATACTGTCTCTTTATGTATTGTAATTGTTTTACTGTTTATATATATATATATGCATTTATGTCGATGTATAATTGGTTTGTTTTGTAAATATTATTTGTATTTTTACGCTGTGTCTTGCCTAGGGAAAACTATGCTATCGAACGACTACATCGATAGGTCGTGTGGAGAACCAAAGTGTTTAGGATCTTTGGTAGTATTAACTCTACCGCGTGGAGCGCGGGCAGAGCGGGAGTCTGGCTGGAGTAGGGCGGTGGAGCAGGTGTGTTGTGTGACGCTCCCGCGAGTTGCCGCGCTTTCGGGGTTGGGCAGCATGTAATTGCGCTCGACTTGCTGTGATAGTTGCTGACACGGTGTCGCGGACGGGAAGCATTAGCTGGCGCACATCAAGAGCCCGTTTTCGCCTGATGACCGTGTCGAGAAGAAGGCGCGCCAACATCCTGCTTCTGCAACAGCGACGGGTGACAATGAGTGACTGTCGCCACCTCCCCGATCGACGACTGCAAACCCTCAATCAACTAACAAGGAAGACTGAAAGCACGTAAAGTTTTAGAACTGTATGGCAGACCTCAGCTTTTCAAACTATTCCATCAGCAAAATACAGCAACTTAGCATGAACTCATTGTCCCAATTGCATTACCAAGCAGGGTCCCTTCCTTTTCCGAAATGAACCCGAGTGTCGTTGAAATTCAAATGCCAGCATTAAAGTAATATCATTCCTTTTCACTGCTTTAATTTCAAAGTTCAGTTAAGGTATTCATAGCTGGCTACAATACTTATATTACACAAGCACAAGTTAAGAGTGCGAGTTTTGTTACCATATTTTAGCTTAGCTGTGACTACAGCTCAGCTTGGTACGTACTAAATTTTACTATTGTTAATTGTTCAGAATCATTTAATTCAAGATCAAAGTCAAATCTCTTATTTCTAAATTGCGTGGATTCAAGTAACTTTTGAAACGATTGTTGGGGTAGCCCAAGATTAACCTTATTATTGAATTTCGTAGTGCTTCAGAAACAAAATTCACTATTAATTTCAGTCACTAAATTAACTTTCAATTTTCCGGTTTTATTAATTCTTTTGCTAAATTAAGTCAGAGTGTAGCGAAATTTATTACTTCTGACAAACATTCAGTTTTCACACAACACGTGTCAACCCTCAATTGCCACGCTTTTAGTGCTAATTATATGTGCAATAACCTTTCTTTTTCAGTTATTACAGTAGTTGTCCATAGGACTGGCGACCGTAATTTTCCCCAAATCTCAAATATCTAATTAACGCCAATTAATTGTTAACGTAACGACCGCACATTTACTTTCTTTATTAACTTTACCCCTTTTCAAAATTAATTTCCACCAATTTCATTTGCATTTTTCCTTTCATTTAGATGTAACCCTTTCCTCCCTCTTTACCGACAAATTAACTTTGGTGACGATTGCTTTTCCCAAATTTCCATTAGGTGCACGCGGTTTAATATTTCTCTGTCATTAAGGTCGATAAGTGAGGGGGAGGTTACACGCTTCAAGCAAATGCCGGGATGGTTTTTTGAAAGGGCACGGCCGAGTTTCTTCCCTAATCCGATGAGACCGATGACCTCGCAGTTTGGTCTCTTCCCCCGAATCAAACCCCTTTCTGCGAAATCGGGTTATGGCACTCGCCGTGTTCTCACCGTGATTCTCTACGCTTCCTTTACAAAACCGGTAGTCTGTACAGCTAAAGAGGTTGCAAACATCTGATTCTAGTTGTTTAGACGTTCTCAGTTATGTCTTCGTAAAACTAACGCATAAAACTCGATTTTATTGCAAACCAGATTGAAAATAGGACCTTCAGTTAATGTTACCTGCTTCTGGCTAATCCAGCTTTTCCCTAATCTTTATCCTCTATATTCGCGATGTAGGTATGATCATCTGGATTTGGCAATGTTAGTGAAACACAGGGTGGCTAGATGCACTCTCCCCCTGCCCTGGGAAGGAAATTGTCTATGTACCACAACCTTTTGCATCTTATGTTACCCGTGTGAAAGTGTGAGAGTGATTTAGGAATGTTTACAAATCGTGTAAGTGAGGTGGTACATGGGTACCAGCCCAGTACTCACCTTGTCTAGTGTGAGAAATCGAATTTAGGAATATTTGCAAATCGTGTAAGTGAGGTAGTACGTGGGAACCAGCCCAGTATTCACCTTGTCGAATGTGGAAAATCGGCTAAAAACGACACCCAGCCTGGCCGGCACACCGGCTCTCTCAGTCAATCCGCCAGGTAGTTCGATCCCTCGCCGTGTCTCACTGAATCCCTAAAAGCTGCGTGCTAACGCGTGCAGAAAACCGTGCTTGGGTTTAATGTGCTGTGAAAAAGAGCTGGGGCCACTGAACGTTAGAATATGTTATTCACACTTCTGTATCTATATCTATACCCATACTTTTCAAACCACTATGAAGTGCGTGGCAGGGGATACTTCCCACTACACCATGTATCAGAGTTTCTTCTTGTTTGATACTTATGTGGAGTGCGGGAAAAATGACAGCATCAGTGTCTCCTCGCAAGCTGTAATTACTCTAATTTTCGTTTCATCGTCTCTGATAGCTAAGCGTAGAGGTTGTACTACATTCCTAGATTCTAAAATAGTTCCCAGAAACTTTATAAGTAGTTTTTTTTGGGTCAGTTGACAGTTATCTTCAAGCATCTCTAGTTTGTAACAGTACAACCATGTGCCTCGCGCAGTTTTCAGCTACTTAATTTCATGGGTTTGAAACTATTCTTTGTAACAATATATATTTACGAATTTTGTCAGTAACTAGAGTTCATGAAAATGTATTGTATGCCGAAATAACATATAAGAAATAATTATGTCAAATCGTTGTAGCAAACGCGCTGACAATGTCAGGGAAATTTAAGTTGTACGAAACACAAAGAATATTTTTCAAGTAACAATAACATCCTTGGCGCGAGAGCGAACAGTCGTAGGTGTAAGGACAGATTTGAGTTGTGAAGCATCTGTGGCTTGGTACTGATGAGTGTGTTGGAGCGCAAATGCCAAATGGCTATTGTGCTGTAAATGGTTTTATAATATCTGGCAAGGCAAAATATAGATGAGCTGGCATGTGTATAATCGCAAGAGGATTCTGCAGTTAATGAAGGATACTGCGTGGCCCAAATTTATTCAAACTGCTAGCTTATGAAGAAGAGCCTACTGCTAACGATGAATTTCATAACGTGCATTACATAGCACCACAAGCGACTCATAGCGAAGTAAGATACAGCCAGTATTTTTATAGCTGTGTAATAGACATGCCAGCCTAATAGTAACTTTTTTGGAGCATTAGAGTAGGGAAAGAGACAGTTAAAAGAAAGCAGATTCACTTAAATTTACAGCTGATTTTCGATCAAGTAATTATTGTAATAAAAAGCATTAGTAACTCTAGTTATTCACATACTGTTTCACTACTACTGCAGTCCCTTCAAATTAGCTGCAGTTCATATTTCTATGACAAAATTGTGCTGGTTTTCCTGTAGTCAAAGTAATTTTGTGATTTTATGTTGTGTTCCGTAAATGATATACATGTATCTACGCAACTTCGGTATCGACATATAGCTGTTGCCACGAATGAAAGTTTGTATGGCGTTATTTGAAAAGTAGTTTCCATCAGTAAAAGTAATTTTATTCAGTAAAGAACAGAAATTACATTTGGTCATGATTATTAATCATCTGTTTTCATAATTATAAGCTTCATTGCATTCCAAATTAAAGTCATTAGTATATAGGCTATGTTGCACCTATTTTCTACATCAATGCTCACCCACGTGTACTTTGTTCAGTTGCTGCATTATGATTCTTGCCCAGTATTTACGTGATTTCAAAGCCATTAGAGTCCTTTACCAAATTTAGCTTTTGCTCGTTTTGGAGCTGGTGACAGTTTTTATTGTGCAAGCTAAATTCATACAAGCAATTGTGGTATACAAAATTACCATTGACTCCAGTGAAATTTAACTTATTACCATTTTTTTACATTTCGATCGTTGCTGTACTCAGTAAAAACTCATGCGATAACAATCAAGTTGTTAACGGTTTATATTCTGGCGGTAAGCACTGATCTTAGGACTCTCTGCCTTTGATTCCATTAATTACAGAACATTAGGTACACGTGTCACAAAAATGGTTTTTATATACCGGAGAGTATAGCTACGTTATAAATCCAGTTTCTTCAGTATTTTCGTGACGCTCTTCTGAGAGCCAAAAATTCTGTAACGAACCCTGTTGCCTTTCTAGGAATGCGTTCAGCATTGTCTCCTAGTTCTATATGTTGTTGATCCCACAGACTTTAGCAGTAATCTATGACGAATCGCATGATAGCTTTGTAAGTAATCACCTTTGTATACTGATTATTTTATCTCAATATCCCACTTTACCCATGACTGAGTGTATATGATCATTCCATTTCATATTCTCGCATATTCTGAGACCCAAGCATTTTTGTGAGCTATTTGATTAAACCTGTGACTCACTGATGACATAGTCATAGGCAACTCCAACTGTATATTTTGTGAAGTGCATAGTTTTACATTTCTGAATATTTAGAGCAAGTTATCAATCTTTGCGCTACTTTGAAATCTTATCGAAAGATGATTAGACATTTGCGTCATCAGCACAAACCCGAAGTTAATAATAATAGTATCTGTCAGGTCGTTAAAGTACAACATCAACCGCAAGAGTCCCAATATACTTCTTGGAGCACGCCTAAAGTTAATGCGACATCTGTTTATGATTCTTCATCCAAGATACAACGTTTGATTCTATCCAACAAGAAATACTCAATTCATTAACAAATTTCGTTTGATACCTCATATTGTAATACCGTACTTTCGTTAAGCAATGTTGTGATTCTGTATCAATGTTTCTCGGAACTCGAGATATGCGGTATGCATCTGATTGCCTTGTTCCATTAATCGCAGGATGTTGTTGGAACAAGGCGCGATTTGGGTTTCCCATGAACGATATTTTCTGAATCCTTGCAGGTTGACTTGCCTGAGGTCATTAATTACATTTAAGCTTAGAATATTCTCTAATATTCTGTAACAGACGGATGTCAGTGCGATTGGGCAGTAGTTTAGTGAATAGCTTCTGTTACTCTTCTTGCACACGGATGTGACCCTATTTTCTCCCAACTAGTGGACGCAGTTTTTTCTTCGAAGGATCTATGGCATACTTGCCCCCCTTCTAACAGCCGTGTACCGCAAGTCTCTAGAGGATCGGAGGGTTCCAAATGATTGGAAAAGAGCACAGGTAGTCCCAGTCTTCAAGAAGGGTCGTCGAGCAGTTGCGCAAAACTATAGACCTATATCTCTGACGTCGATCTGTTGTAGAATTTTAGAACATGCTTTTTGCTCGAGTATCATGTCGTTTCTGGAAACCCAGAATCTACTATGTAGGAATCAACATGGATTCCGGAAACAGCGATCGTGTGAGACCCAACTCGCTTTATTTGTTCATGAGACCCAGAAAATATTAGATACAGGCTCCCAGGTAGATGCTATTTTTCTTGACTTCCGGAAGGCGTTCGATACAGTTCCGCACTGTCGCCTGATAAACAAAGTAAGAGCCTACGGAATATCAGACCAGCTGTGTGGCTGGATTGAAGAGTTTTTAGCAAACAGAACACAGCATGTTGTTATCAATGGAGAGACGTCTACAGACGTTAAAGTAACCTCTGGCGTGCCACAGGGGAGTGTTATGGGACCTTTGCTTTTCACAATATATATAAATGACCTAGTAGATAGTGTCGGAAGTTCCATGCGGCTTTTCGCGGATGATGCTGTAGTATACAGAGAAGTTGCAGCATTAGAAAATTGTAGCGAAATGCAGGAAGATCTGCAGCGGATAGGCACTTGGTGCAGGGAGTGGCAACTGTCCCTTAACATAGACAAATGTAATGTATTGCGAATACATAGAAAGAAGGATCCTTTATTGTATGATTATATGATAGCGGAACAAACACTGGTAGCAGTTACTTCTGTAAAATATCTGGGAGTATGCGTGCGGAACGATTTGAAGTGGAATGATCATATAAAATTAATTGTTGGTAAGGCGGGTACCAGGTTGAGATTCATTGGGAGAGTGCTTAGAAAATGTAGTCCATCAACAAAGGAGGTGGCTTACAAAACTCTCGTTCGACCTATACTTGAGTATTGCTCATCAGTGTGGGATCCGTACCAGATCGGTTTGACGGAGGAGATAGAGAAGATCCAAAGAAGAGCGGCGCGTTTCGTCACAGGGTTATTTGGTAACCGTGATAGCGTTACGGAGATGTTTAATAAACTCAAGTGCCAGACTCTGCAAGAGAGGCGCTCTGCATCGCGGTGTAGATTGCTCGCCAGGTTTCGAGAGGGTGCGTTTCTGGATGAGGTATTGAATATATTGCTTCCCCCTACTTATACCTCCGGAGGAGATCACGAATGTAAAATTAGAGAGATTAGAGCGCGCACGGAGGCTTTCAGACAGTCGTTCTTCCCGCGAACCATACGCGACTGGAACAGGAAAGGGAGGTAATGACAGTGGCACGTAAAATGCCCTCCGCCACACACATTTGGGTGGCTTGCGGAGTATAAATTTAGATGTAGATGTAGATGTAGATACTATGTTCAAAAGAGAGGATAACTTAACCTAAAATTCTGTCTGGTAGGCATCCCGTCTATTCCACTTGTCAGGAGGCTGTCTTTAAGAAGTATCTCAGTGGATGCAAAACTCACGATCATATCCTCAGACCATAGAAACTGACAAGGAATAAAATAAGAGAGATGATAAATAGCACATCAAAGAGCGGCGCATTTCAGCTTCGTTTATCTCTGCGGATGCTTACTGGTTGTCGGAATCGCCTTAACGCATCCTGTGCTCCGCCGTTCGTCACGCCTTTGTAAATATTTCCTAATTATACGGCCACTGTGACACTGGTCTTATTTCCTAAGCGTTAATTCTCAGCAATGGTATTCTTTGTCGCTGTTCCCGAACGCATTACTCGAGCTGCGGAAACGCAGCTTTAACTATTTCATTGAGTCCATTTAAGTTAAGAATTTCCGTCTCGGAAACTCCTCTTTTTAGGAGTCTTAATGGCTCTGGAGCGCGCCTCCTTCCACAAAACGTCGCGAAAGACGGACTCGGCAGTTATTAAAGGGGTTTTACGTGTAGCGAGTTTTCGCTGCTTTTTTTTATTATTCATTGCACGCTTCCATTAGCGAAATAAGATTTTGAGCGACGAGTCTGGAGCAAAGAAGGGAAAGAAATTTATTACAGGATGAACTGAAGCGCACCATGGAATACGCGACTTCATAAAAGTTTGGACGAAATAATCCTCCAGCGATGGTCTATTCCCGCTCTGAACTAGCGTTTTAAAGGTGGCAAATAACTGCAAGGCATTTGTAGAAACAGCAAAATCTTAACCAAAATCTGCCTCTGCACCTCTCCTGTTCCTGGAAACAGATTTAGCGCAAGTGTAAGATACTTGCCGCACTTTTTTGTACCTTCTTAACGTAAGAAAAAAAGAAAACAACGTATCTCTCAAGCTAAGCCGAAAAATTATCAAGATTATGTCGTGAGACATGAGTTTCTCCTGGCGTATGCAACTTTCAAATACCTTCCGGGAATTCATCCAGGTAACACTTTCAGCGACCGCCGATATTTCGGCGGCAGAACACCCCGCCATTTTCAAGGAAAACTGCAACGGACAGGCGGCGTACATGCAAATTTAAAACCTCGGTTCTCGGACAGAAGCAGGGAAGATAACACACACACTGAACACTAGTGCCACCAAAGATGACCAAAGTCAGAGCTATCGATAGTGAGACGATGAATTCGCAGGTGAGGTAGCATTGACTCTGTCCCTCTGTTTTTTGACAAGGGAGGGAGCCGGATGTCAACACATGCCGAAATACATGCATGTGTTGACATCCGCTTACTTTTTATTTAATGACCAGTATTACGAGCAGACAGATGGAGTTTCGATGGGTAGTCCGTTGTCTCCTGTGATCGCAAATTTGTTTATGGAAGACTTCGAAGAGCGTGTATTGGAGTCGGCGCCTTTGAAACCCGCCTGTTTCTTTAGATACGTTGATGATACCTTCGTTGATTGGCCTCATGGTAGGGAGAATTTGAATGTCTTTCTAGAACATCTGAACTCGATCCACCCGAACATTCGTTTTACGATGGAGGTGGAAGAGGATGGTTGCCTTCCCTTTCTTGACATGTTGGTTGGGAGGAAGGATGATGGATCATTGGGACATGCAGTCTACAGGAAACGTACGCATACCGACTTGAACTTACAGACTACTAGTTGTCACCATCCGACTCAGCGGAAAGGGGTACTTCGTACGTTGGTACACAGGGCACATGTCGTTTCTGACGCTGAGACTTTGCCAGCTGAGCTGTCCCATCTTCAAGTTACATTTCGTCAAAATGGTTATAGTGATAGACAGACTGAACGTGCGTTGCCCTCTCGACCAACTGAACATCGGGTGATGATTTAACGGAAATACGATACGAAATGTGTTTTCCGACCTCCATCTAAAATTAGAGCACTTTTGAGTTCCGTTAAGGATGATCTTGGACTGCGTAAGGCGGGTGTATATCGTGTTCCTTGTAGCTGCGACATGGCATATATTGGTCAAACTATCTGGACCGTGGAGGACCGATGTACTGAGCATAAACGGCGCACACGATTACAGCAGCCAAATAGATCTGCTATTGCCGAACATTGCTTGGATACTGGTCACCCCATGTTATATAATAATATCGAGATATTGGCATGCACGTCCAGCTATTGCGACAGTGTTATTAGGGAGGCAGTTGAGATTAAATTAGCGAGCAACCTCGTTAACAGGGATGGAGGTTTCTGTTTGAACTCTGTTTGGAATACGGCTCTCTCCCTTGTCAAAAAACAGAGGGACAGAGTCAATGCTATCTCACCTGCGAATTGATAGTATCGATATCGATAGCTCTGACTTTGGTTATCTTTGGTGTCACTAGTGTTGAGTGTGTGTGTTATCTTTTCTGGTTCAGTCCGAGAACCGAGGTTTTAAATTTGCATGTACGCCGCCTGTCCGTTGCAGTTTGCCTTGAAAATGGCGGAGTGTTCTCCCTCCGAAATATCGGCGGTCGCTGAAAGTGTTACCTGGCTGAATTCCCGGAAGTAGTTTGAAATATTATGTTGTTCTGTTCTGGTAGTTGATTGTTTTCAGCCTTTATATTTTTGTTTGACCACAAACTGTAAACCTTGGTGTTCGTGCTGTCTTTTGTTGTCCTACGTTAGTAATGATTTAATGATTGTATACTTTCTACACGGCGTGCAAAACGTACGGACGTAGTACCGTCGTGTAGCGAGAGATAATAATACCAAAAGCACCCAGGAACACTGTCGAACTTGGTCCTTTGGTGTGGGGAGGCTTAACGTTTCGTGGGTGTACAGATCTCCAGATGTTTGAACACGATGCACTCACCAATCAACGTTATTGCGACGCTGTTCTCCGCCCAGAAATGCGTCTGTGGTCGCGTCTGCCTTCATTTTTATGGATGGCAATGAGCGACCGCATCGAAAAGCGTGGGTGGAGAAGCTGTAGCCACGAGACGATACTGGGCGAATGGACTGGTTTTCTCGTTCCCCCGATTCAAATCGCATCAAACACGTGTGGGGTGCCCGGAGGAGACGTATTGCAGCCCGTCCAACTGCATTAATGACCAGCCAAAGTTTTCAACCGTGCTGGTGGTGGTGAAAAGTCCTATCACAAGAACTCTTTATCACCGTTGTTGCCAGCATGGGAGCACGTTGGAGAGCATGTTGTTCCTGATGATCATGCACCCCATTAAGAGCCTTGTCTCGCCGCTTGTACTGTCCGGGAACCATTATAAATCACAATAGATTACAACTATTGTCTTTGAACAAAAAGATTATATCTGTTTGTCTCATTGCTTATTTCTTTCATTTGCCTTCTGCAGCAGTCCTTGCTATGTGTGGCTCAAATGTCGTCCAGCTACGTTACTCGACAGTAACACATCATATTAAAGTTACTTTCGTCCTTAACTTTTGCACACCAGTATAGATATATAAGACTAACATCTCTGCATTGTTTGCTTTTTGAGATGCCAACATTGGCGGATGAAATGAGCTAGGATCCAAAATATTTCCAGTATCTAAGTTTAATTCAGAGATAAAACGTTCCGAACTTTTAGGTTCCTACTAAAATCACCAAGAGCGTATTAATTCTGCACACTAGTGCATCACCTAGTCAAAGAAAATCGAATGCAGGGAACTACTGGCTAAATTCAGACATAAAATTAATTCAGGAGTAATGAATATCGACTTTACATGAGAAATTGAGAATTATAGCAAGATAACAATCAGTACAAGGACAGTCAAGAAAAGATCCCACGAAATCTGGAAGAAGAGCAAGAAAATCAATGGGAAAATAACTTTTCGTTGCAGTATCTAAAACGTCTACAGTTTACAAAGGTGCATTTTTCCCATTCTGTTGTTCATTTAATGGTGGAGAGTAACTCGTTCCAATGTTTTGGATTTACTGTCCTGTTCCATTCGCGTGTGTAGCGACGGGAAAAATTACCTTCTCTCCGACTCAACGCGCGCTGTAATCTCTCTAATCCCATTTCGATGGTCCCCAGGCAACGTTTACAATGGAGGCTATAGGAAGCAAGCTATCCTGCAAGTGAACAGGAAAGAATGTAAATTCTTATTTAACGCTCTTGTGTACTCATACAGCCATCAATTACCATCACCCTCTATGATATATTAGACGCTGAATTTTTCTATTAAAAAAGAAAGATAATGGATGTGTGTCAATGTGTTATTACGCTCACGTGACACATACTTATTAAAAACTCTTAGTGAAACTACTGTCGTCAACAGGGATTCACGTTGTACCTACCACCCGGAGTCACTTTCCTACAGTCTCCATCTCACAGCTACGTGTCGTACAGTCAGCACATCTGACTGTTTTGACGCTATTATGGAATTATGGCAACAACTTTGTATACTTCTCTAAAGCCCACCAGTACATATCATACGTGGCTGCTGATAACTATTTTTTATCAAACTAGCACAAGGACCAACAATATTGTTACTCGAACACTGAGGAAGCGATTTCAGTTTGCTGAACGCCTTGATGCTACTGCAAGAACATTAAAACCTGAAATATTACTCTCGCAGCCACATACTACACCAAAGATATTTTTTTAGGCTCTTAACTGTTGCTAATTATATCACTTGAAAATTCTTGTCTTTCCAGATATGAGTCTTTTCGCATATTATTATGATAGCTCCACTCCCTTTTTTCTCAGAGTAATATTCTTGGATTACTCACTGAAAATCCATTGTTCTCCAAACTAAAACATACCATTGTTACTTACATAATCTGGCACTCTTTCCTTCCTCCCTGCTATTCTTTCAAAAAATACACCGTTAGCTTTGATTGTCTCTGGAGCACACTTGCGTATGCATCTACATTATGTTTATGTAGTATATATAGAATTAATCTGTTCTTCATTTACTTTCAGTCTTATTTTTGGACATTTATTTCGTTGCCATAACTTCCTTTTATGAAACCAATGATTTCTTATTTAGTTCCTTGAAAGTATGAGCTACAGATTACATTGAAGTATAATACGCTACATTCTTTCGCTTGACAAAATCTTCTTGTGTAAGTATGGATACTGTTAGTGGATTATTTCAAGTTACTGTACTAAAAAGTGTGTTCCCTTTTTATAATCACAAAATATACTTTTCAATGTAAATGACTTTATCTGTTGCCTTATTGTCTTCATGGACTCTTCTCTTCATACAGAGAGCAATGTTGTCTACAATTCAAAATTACTGCCCTTTTCTTTCATTTCTTGATTTCATTATCCTATTTCGTCTACTGAAATATTATGTATCATTACTCTATAGTCTGTGAACACTTGCTTATAATGAGTTTGAGTAAAGACGCGAAATTCTTGGCCAAATCGTAGGTTGCTGCTCCAGTATTGCTGAGAATAGGTCGTAAAGACACAACTATTTATGGATCTTAGGCAGTCCATACGGCTTAAAGGGAGCTGTATGACTTCAGTTTCTCAATGAACTCCTTTGGTATGGAATTGTAATTCAAAAGTTTCACGGTTTTTCTGATCACACGCTTAACTGGATCCTGATCGGTTCTGTGTTACTATGTGTCACATAATTAAGGGCCAATCTTGTCAGTGTTGTCCTTCTGTGGGATGATCACAGCAGCATTACCTACATCCACTTTATGTACTACTCTATTCGCGTCTGTTCGTAAGTTACAAATGTCTGACTGCAGCATAGGCGAAATGTTGATCTTCAACGATGCGGCTTTCGTCAACACACGGCGAGACTCACGAAGAATTTCCTCTGTTGCGTCTTCATTTACAGGCAGTTAGCGTCAGCATCCGGCACAAACAATGGGTGTTCTGAAGAACTTGATTCACCGAGCTCAGGTCATCGCAGATGCCAATAACCGGGAGTGGCGGCATTGCAGACACCTCCAAACTGTGTTCCTGACAAGTGGATATTCATTTCAGCAGATACGGGGAGTGCTGCAAACATACATAAGGCGAACAAGGAGGAATCCAAAACGTCAGGCTACTTGCCACATATTGGAAAAAAAGGAGAGAGAGGTTAAAGTGATCTTTCGTCCTCCGTCTAAGACATCGGCGTTTCTGGGATCAATCAAAGGTGACTTAGAGCTTCACAAGGCAGGTATTTATAAGATACCGTGCGAGTGAGGCATATCGTAAGTAGGGCAAACGACGGTTACTCTTCAGGAACGCGTCGTGGAATACCAGCGGTTGTTTGTACTTGTTATTCGATGAAATACAACTGCCGGCCGGAGTGGCCGAGCGGTTCTAGACGCTTCAGTCTGGAACGGCGCGACCGCTACGGTCGCAGGTTCGAATCCTGCCTAGGACATGGATGTGTGTGATGTACTTAGGTTAGTTAGGTTTAAGTAGTTCTAAGTTCTATGGGACTGATGACCTAAGAAGTTAAGTCCCATAGTGCTCAGAGCCATTTGAACCATTTTTGAAATACTATTGAACAAAAATACTTCAAACAGTGTTATCAATGAACTAGTGGAAGTATGACTCTCCGAGGCCCTTGTCAATTGGAACAGCCGTTTCCAGTTAGATAATGAATGGAATCCTGTCACAGCGAAAATTCATTCGCAGCGTGACGGTGTCGTTCAGCAATTTTACTGTGTGAACATGATCGATCTCATATCGATGAGGCGAACTTGCACCACTGAGTGCGCTCGCAGCAGACTTGCAGCAGAAGCGTGTGCGCCCTAGTAACGTACCTACAGTGACAACTGGGTACACCACGCATGCGCTGGCGGGGTCTCAAAATGGGGATCTCAGTGTAATTCCATCAGTCTGCACCCGAAGACAGTCAGAAGACTCTGCGCTGAAATGTAGTGGCAGCACGTTATTGACATCTAGCAGTTCGCCCGAATTTTCTTAGAACAGTCTATACGTCGGGAAAGTTTTAAATTTCATAGTGGAGCCTTGTTTCTATATTACGAGGGCGTGCTGGAAGTAATTCCTTTTAATTTTTATTTTGTTCTGAATAGCGGTTGTGGTAATACACTCCTGGAAATGGAAAAAAGAACACATTGACACCGGTGTGTCAGACCCACCATACTTGCTCCGGACACTGCGAGAGGGCTGTACAAGCAATGATCACATGCACGGCACAGCGGACACACCAGGAACCGCGGTGTTGGCCGTCGAATTGCGCTAGCTGCGCAGCATTTGTGCACCGCCGCCGTCAGTGTCAGCCAGTTTGCCGTGGCATACGGAGCTCCATCGCAGTCTTTAACACTGGTAGCATGCCGCGACAGCGTGGACGTGTATGTGCAGTTGACGGACTTTGAGCGAGGGCGTATAGTGGGCATGCGGGAGGCCAGGTGGACGTACCGCCGAATTGCTCAACACGTGGGGCGTGAGGTCTCCACAGTACATCGATGTTGTCGCCAGTGGTCGGCGGAAGGTGCACGTGCCCGTCGACCTGGGACCGGACCGCAGCGACGCACGGATGCACGCCAAGACCGTAGGATCCTACGCAGTGCCGTAGGGGACCGCACCGCCACTTCCCAGCAAATTAGGGACACTGTTGCTCCTGGGGTATCGGCGAGCACCATTCGCAACCGTCTCCATGAAGCTGGGCTACGGTCCCGCACACCGTTAGGCCGTCTTCCGCTCACGCCCCAACATCGTGCAGCCCGCCTCCAGTGGTGTCGCGACAGGCGTGAATGGAGGGACGAATGGAGACGTGTCGTCTTCAGCGATGAGAGTCGCTTCTGCCTTGGTGCCAATGATGGTCGTATGCGTGTTTGGCGCCGTGCAGGTGAGCGCCACAATCAGGACTGCATACGACCGAGGCACACAGGGCCAACACCCGGCATCATGGTGTGGGAAGCGATCTCCTACACTGGCCGTACACCACTGGTGATCGTCGAGGGGACACTGAATAGTGCACGGTACATCCAAACCGTCATCGAACCCATCGTTCTACCATTCCTAGACCGGCAAGGGAACTTGCTGTTCCAACAGGACAATGCACGTCCGCATGTATCCCGTGCCACCCAACGTGCTCTAGAAGGTGTAAGTCAACTACCCTGGCTAGCAACATCTCCGGATCTGTCCCCCATTGAGCATCTTTGGGACTGGATGAAGCGTCGTCTCACGCGGTCTGCACGTCCAGCACGAACGCTGGTCCAACTGAGGCGCCAGGTGGAAATGGCATGGCAAGCCGTTCCACAGGACTACATCCAGCATCTCTACGATCGTCTCGATGGGAGAATAGCAGCCTGCATTGCTGCGAAAGGTGGATATACACTGTACTAGTGCCGACATTGTGCATGCTCTGTTGCCTGTGTCTATGTGCCTGTGGTTCTGTCAGTGTGATCATGTGATGTATCTGACCCCAGGAATGTGTCAATAAAGTTTCCCCTTCCTGGGACAATGAATTCAAGGTGTTCTTATTTCAATTTCCAGGAGTGTATTTGTCACGGATATTACTCGGTCGACACTACCGCTTCACTCAAGCAAGTAGAAACCTTCATCCTCTAGAGGGCTCCGAATTGTCGCGTCTAACATGGCGGTGTGTAACCTAACTACGCTGACATCGTGTCGGATCTCCTTTAGCCCGGTGTAGTGTAGCAACTCGACGTGGCATGGGGTCAACGAGTCGTTGGATGTCCCCAAGAGAATTATTGGGCCATGCTGCCTCTATAGCTGTTCATAATCTCGAAAGTATTGCCGGTGACGGATTTTGCGCAGGAACTGATCTCTCGATTATGTTCCATAAATGTAGGATAGTATTCATGTAGGGCGATCTGTGTGGCCAAATCATTCGCTCGAACTGTCCAGAATGTTCTTCAAACCAATCGCTTACATTTATGGCACGGTGACGTGGCGCATTGTCATCCATAAAAATTCCATCGATCTTTGGTAGCATGCTCAGTGCCTTGTTGACAACCTGGATCCATGACTTCGTGGTGTCTGCACCACACTGGAACACCACTATCGGCTCTTACCAACGGAAATCGGGAGTCATCTGACCAAGCCACTGTTTTCCAGTCATCGAGGGTCCATCAATACAGTGACGAGCCCGGAAGAGGCGCTGAAGGAGAAGTCGTGCTGACAGTGTATTCGCGTCGGTCGTTGCTGCCATAGTCCTCTAACGCCAAATTTCGCCGCAGTATCCTAACGTTCGTCGTACGTCCCACATTGATTTCTGTCGTTAGCAGTGACAACTCTACACAAACGTCGTTGTTCTCGGTCCGTAAGTAAAGACCGACGGCCACTGCGTTGTTCGTGGTGAAAGGTAATGCCTGATATTTCGTATTCTTGGCACACTCTTTACACTGTGGATCTCAGAATATTCCGGAATATTACGGCGCCTTCCATGACCACTAGCGGCGTACGTCGGTCCCACACAATGCCACCCCAAAACAGCAGGGAAGCTACACCTTGGTGCACTTGCTGAACAATGTGTCTTAGGCGTTCAGCCTGACCAGGTTGCCTCGAAACACGTCTCCGACAATTGTCTGGTTGAAGGCATATGCGACACTCATCGGTGAAGAGAACGTGATGCCAATCCTGAGCGGTCCATTCGGCATGTTTTAGGGCCCATCTGTACCGCGCTGCATGGTGTCGTAGTTGCAAAGATGGGCCTGGCCACCGGCCGGAGTGGCCGAGCGGTTCTAGGAGCTACAGTCTGGAGCCGCGCGACCGCTACGGTCGCAGGTTCGAATCCTACTTCGGGCATGGATGTGTGTGATGTCCTTAGGTTAGTTACGTTTAAGTAGTTCTAAGTTCTAGGGGACTAATGACCACAGCAGTTAAGTCCCATAGTGCTCAGAGCCATTTGAACCATTTGGGCCCGGCCATGGACGTCGGAAGTGAAGTCGCTCATCATGCAGCCTATTGCGCATAGTTTTAGTCGTAACTCGACGTCCTGTGGTTGCACGAAAAGCATTACTCAAAATGGTGGCGTTGCTGTCAGTGTTCCTCCGAGCCATAATCCATAGCTAGCGGTCATCGACTGCAATAGTAGCCGTCGGGTGGCCTGAGCGAGGCATGTCATCGACAGTTCCTGTCTCTCTGTATCTCCTCCATGTCCGAACAACATCGCTTTGGTTCGCTCCGAGATACCTCGACACTTCCCTTGTTGAGAGCCCCTCCTGACACAAAGTAACAATGAGGACGCGATCGAACAGCGGTATTGACCGTCTAGCCATGGTTGAACTACAGGCAACACGAGGCGTGTACCTCCATCCCGGTGGAATGACTGGAACTGATTTTGTTGTCGGACCCCCTCCGTCTAACAGGCGATGCTCATGCATGATTGTCTACGTCTTTGGACGGGTTTACTAACATCTCTGAACAGTCAAAGAGACTGTGTCTGTGATACAATATCCACAGTCAGGAGTTCTAGGAACCGGGGTGATGGAAAACTGTTTTTGATGTGTGTATTACTGTATACTTCGCGCTTAGCAGCCGAATCAGCAGCATGTATCATGCGGCGTCTTTTTGATCTTAGCTGCCAGTCGTTGGTGAGTTTTTCTCGTAGCATGGCTTGGATTCATTCATTCTGGTTACCGCAGACGTCAATCAGTATATTTATCTTATGATTCTCTGTCGTCGCGTATTCCCCTTTCTTCAGTAACTTCAAGACACTATCTTCCAGGATGACTGCAGCTACACCCACAGGGCTACACACATACATTCCTGTTGTGATGAACTCTGAGGCACTCTATCGCATCTCGACTAGCCCTTTATATTATTCGATCCCGATCAATAAATGCTTGGGACTATTTGCATCAGCGGATGAAACACAGCAGTCAACATCCTGTTGTCTAGCGGCTCCACGGGATCTGACAATGAATGTGTAGCCCAGCTTGCATATGGGGTATCTGAAGAAGTGTACGTTAAATAAATAAACGAGACAAATAAATAGAGAAGGTGTTACATCGTATTACCATGATGTGTCCTGGACTGATTAAAATTTTTGTCCGGTGTGCTCAGTAACCAAAGAAATATAGCTCCATAGATGTTCTTCCAATAATCAATGAAGCTGACGAAATACCAAGTGCAAATATTAACGTCAAAATACGTTAAGAACGAAATTCTGTTTTTGTATTTACTTTATCCGTTGGAAATGACTGGTGAAAGCCTGTGGCTGTAGAAAGAATGGTTTTGCTTGTTGTAAAATAATATTTGCTATTGACCGTCCTATTTTTCCTTTGTTTCTGGAAATAATTCCCATTCTCAAATGTGATTCTTGTGTTATGACATTTTGCGAAATGTGAGTAAATAACAATTGTGAAGATGTCATAATACAGAAAAAAGTACACGAATATGATAATTGTTTTCCGAAACATGTCTTGGCAGTAAATAAACAAAGGAAAATAGTGTCTGACAGGAGCAAATGGTATTTTGTAAGAAAAAAATCTCGCAGAAAGTGAAGTCTTCTTGCTGTCAAGGTTCTCACATATCCTTCAGGCGCTTGCTGTTCTCGTGATGAAGTGTTTTGTCGACCGATTGGTCCGCAGGAACCTAAGCGCACCGAATATGAGTCATCGGTCTACAGAAGTATTACAGGTATATGGCACCGACATAATTACTCCCGTAGTTGTTTACTATCTCACGACAGTAATATAGGCCTGAATTATAACGTGTCTGACCGCTCAGAAATCCGAGAGCGAACTTGAATATTACGAATCTTGAGTAAAATCACAACTTTCAGAGAGCAACTCTCTTGCACAGAATACATGAACTGTGTTTATAAAACTATACCGCCAGCCCTATATCCAAAACTAACTCTAACCGACGCAAGCTTTCAGTTCAGTCATGTAGAATCGCTGTAGTTCAGCAGAGTGAACCATGTAGAGCGACGCTACAAAATCGCTTCCAGCATAAATAAAATTTCACACCGCTGTATTTATCCAATGTCAGGATTCGAACCCAGGTCTCCATCTCACTAGGCAGATTTGTTAACCACTACACCACCCTAGCCCAGTGTCTTTGCGCAACTGCGTATATTATCCTTGTGCGCCTCAGTCCATTCGGCACTCCCCCTAAACTGGAACAGAACTGCGCCGGTTCTCCAGCTGTACTGGGATGGCACCTCAGCACCTGACAAAACTGGGCAGGCGTAGGGGCTTTAATCAAATGCAACTGTATGGTCCCAGAGACCTTTTCATTTGAGTAACGCACCTATGCCTGGGTTTCAGGTAGGAACCCCCGTTTCGTTCGATGCTGAGAAGTTATTCCAATACAGTTGGAGAGAATCTGCAATGCTGTACGACTTTAGGGGGAATATCAAGTAGGCTAAGCCGTCAATGGGAATTTGGATTGAGGGGGGAGGCGTACTAGTATAGTCCGTGCAGTTGTGCAAAGAGTCTGTGCTGGGATGGTGTGGTGGTTAGCACAGCTGCCTAGTGAATAGCAGACCCAGATTCGAATCCCGGTCTTGGCACAAATTTTCATTCGTCGCTTCACTCTGCATATATACACCATAGAGGTCTGAGACTTGGAAAGGTCTCTGGAACCATATATATTCATCTGATTACTGTACTTTTCTATAATATGTACAACCAGGCACCACTTAAAATCATTAACATTTCTTTAAAATCAGTTGTCACGTTCAAAAATCGCAATCTGTTTGGCGCATTACAGATCGTTACTAATTCATTTACAGATAGGAAAAAACTGAATTTTTGTAACACTTTCGTAACTTTTTTCTAAGCGGTCGGATTCCTTGGTGGCTGCCGTAAGTGGCTCCCAGACGAGCAATACTATTGTATAATTTTTCCTGAAGCGATATCTTATTGAACATCTAGGGAGGGTGGGGGGTGGGGTGGGAGGGGGTGGCGGGTGGGGGGGGGGGGGAGAGAGACAGCGCAGTAATACTGAATACCTCAAAAGCTTTTTAAATTTACTGCGCTGTCCAGAAATTTGTGACGACTATGGGCAGTTTTGACAACATCCTTGCCAATCTTTCGCATGCTGCAGACTGCAAATACCTATCGTTGTGTTCTCTGTTCGTTGTTGTTGGTATTGAAAACCATTCCAAAACAAGACGAAAGAGATTTATGGTTAGAGTGCTTCAATATGTAAAATAATGCAGTGCCTATGTTGTTTCGAAGTACGATGTAATATTCCTTCGGGCATACATGCATGCTCGAAGGAACAGACACTGCGGCGACTACAGCCATTACGAAATGTATTCGCAGATGCGTATATGGATAACCATTATGACAATGAAAACTTGTGGCAGACCGGTACTCGAACCCGGTTTCCAGTTTATGCATGCATGGCCGAACGAATATGGCATCCTGCTTCGGAAAAATACACGCAATGCAATACCATATTTATCCGCCGACACCTGGAAATTCAATTAACATGTCTCCCCTGTACGGGAATATACATAATGGATATACGAGTAAGTTCTAGGGCACTGATGACCTCTGAAGTTAAGTCCCATAGTGCTCAGAGCCCTTTGAACCATTTTTGATATACGAGTACAGACTGTAGACACATGGTTTGCGACGTATGGAACTTTGGATCTGGCCTAGAGTCTTCCATGGTAAGGCGACCGCTCGTGATAAGCCTGAAATCCGTGTTCGAGTTACGGTCTGGCACAAATTTTCATAGTCGTCATTCCATTATACAGCTGATGGTTCTCTATATTCGCAATTGCGAATACGGTTCATGTACAAATAACTGCCGTCATTGTCGGACGTTACAGCAGATGATTACAAAAATAGAGATGTTAAAAATGAACGATATGATTTGTTGCTCATAAAATACGGAGAAAGGCCACGAAGGACGATGTTTTAAAAAACATTAATTAGTGCAAAATTAGGAATTAAAGTATACAGCAACTTCTCATCATTCTTAGTGACAGCAGGCCTTGTGAAAAAAAGTAACATTATCAACAGCAACAGCATACATGCATGTTCGAAGGAACAGACACTGCGGCGACTACAGCCATTATGAAATACATGGCTACACTCCATACAAATACTTTCAGAAACGACTTCCTGACGCTTAAATCTATACTCGATGTTAACAAATTTCTCTTCTTAAGAAACGCTTTCCTTGCCATTGCCAGTCTGCATTTTATATCCTCCCTACTTCGATCATCATCAGTTATTTTGCTCCCCAAATAGCAAAACTCCTTTACTACTTTAAGTGTCTCATTTCCTAATCTAATTCCCTCAGCTTCACCCGACTTAATTCGACTACATTACATTATCCTCGTTTTGCTTCTGTTGATGTTCATCTTACACCCTCCTTTCAAGACACAGTCCATTCCGTTCAACTGCTCTTCCAAGTCCTTTGCTGTCTCTGACAGAATTACAATGTCATCGGCGAACCTCAAAGTATTTATTTCTTGTCCATGGATTTTAATACCTACTTCGAACTTTTCTTTTGTTTCCTTTATTGCTTGCTCAGTATACAGATTGAATAACATCGGGGATAGGCTACAACCCTGTCTCACTCCCTTCCCAACCACTGCTTCCCTTTCATACCCCTCGACTCTTATAACTGCCATCTACTATCTGTACAAATTGTAAATAGCCTTTCGCTCTCTGTATTTTATCCCTGCCACCTTCAGAATTTGAAAGAGAGTATTCCAATCAACATTGTCAAAAGTTTTCTCTAAGTCTACAAATGTTAGAAACGTAGGTTTGCCTTTCCTTAGTCTTTCTTCTAAGATAAGTCGTAGGGATCAGTATTGCCTCACGTGTTCCAACATTTCTACGGAATCCAAACTGATCTTCCCCGAGGTCGGCTTCTATCAGTTTTTCCATTCGTCTGTAAATAATTCGCGTTAGTATTTTGCAGCTGTGACTTATTAAACTGGTGGTTCGGTAATTTTCACATCTGTCAACATCTACTTTCTTTGGGATTGGGATTATTATATTCTTCTTGAAGTCTGAAGGTATTTCGCCTGTCTCATACATCTTTCTCACCAGATGGTAGAGTTTTGTCAGGACTGGCTCTCCCGAGGTTGTCAGTAGTTCTAATGGAATGTTGTCTACTCCAGGGGCCTTGTTTCGACTCAGGTCTTTCAGTGCTCTGTCAAACTCTTCACGCAATATCATATCTCCCATTTCATCTTCATCTACATCCTCTTCCATTTCCAAAATATTGTCCTCAAGTACATCGCCCTTGTATAGGCCCTCTATATACTCCTTCCACCTTTCTGCTTTCCCTTCTTTGCTTAGAACTGGGTTTCCATCAAAGCTCTTGATATTCATGCAAGTGGTTCTCCTTTCTCCAAAGGTCTCTTTAATTTTCCTGTAGGCAGTATCTATCTTACCCCTAGTAAGATAAGCCTCTACATCCTTACATTTGTCCTCTAGCCAACCCTGCTTAGCCATTTTGCACTTCCTGTCAATATCATTTTTGAGACGTTTGTATTCGTTTTTGCCTGCTTCATTTACTGCATTTTTATATTTTCTCCTTTCATCAATTAAATTCAATATTTCTTCTGTTACCCAAGGGTTTCTACTAGCCCTCGTCTTTTTACCTATTTGATCCTCTGCTGCCTTCACTATTTCATCCCTCAAAGCTACCCATTCTTCTTCTACTGTATTTCCTTCCCCTATTCCTGTCAATTGTTCCCTTATGCTCTCACTGAAACTCTGTACAATCTCTGGTTTAGTCAGTTTATCCAGGTCCCATCTCCTTAAATTCCCACCTTTTTGCAATTTCTTCAGTTTTAATCCACAGTTCATAACCAATAGATTGTGGTCAGAGTCCACATCTGCCCTTGGAAATGTCTTACAATTTAAAACCTGGTTCCTAAATCTCTGTCTTACCATTATATAATCTATCTGATACCTTTTAGTAACTCCAGGGTTCTTCCATGTGTACAATCTTCTTTTGTGATTCTTAAACCAAGTATTAGCTATGATTAAGTTATGCTCTGCGCAAAATTCTACCAGGCGGCTTCCTCTTTCATTTCTTAGCCCCAATCTATATTCACCTACTATGTTTCCTTCTCTCTTTTTTCCTACTGATGAATTCCGGTCACCCATGACTATTAAATTTTCGTCTCCCTTCACTACCTCAATAATTTCTTTTATCTCATCATACATTTCATCAATTTCTTCGTCATCTGCAGAGCTAGTTGGTATATAAACTTGTACTACTGTAGTAGGTGTGGGCTTCGTATCTATCTTGGCCACAATAATGCGTTCACTATGCTGTTTGGAGTAGCTTACCCGTACACCTACTTATTTATTCATTATTAAACCCACTCCTGCATTACCCCTATTGAATTTTGTATTTATAACCCTGTATTCACCTTACCAGAAGTCTTGTTCCTCCTGCCACCGAACTTCACTAATTCCCACTATATCAAACTTTAACCTATCCATTTCCCTTTTTCAAATTTTCTAACCTACCTGCCCGATTAAGGGATCTGACATTCTACGCTCCGATCCGTAGAACGCCAGTTTTCTTTCTCCTGATAACGACGTCCTCTTGAGTAGTCCCTGCCCGGAGATCCGAATGGGGGACTATTTTACCTCCGGAATATTTTACCCAAGAGGACGCCATCATCATTTAATCATACAGTAAAGCTGCATGCCCTCGGGAAAAATTACTGCTGCAGTTTCCCCTTGCTTTCAGCCGTTCGCAGTACCAGAACAGCAAGGCCATTTTGGTTAATGTTATAAGGCCATATCAGTCAATCATCCAGACTGTTGCCCCTGCAACTACTGAAAAGGCTGCTGCCCCTCTTCAGGAACCACACGTTTCTCTGGCCTCTCAACAGATACCCCTCCGTTGTGGTTGCAACTACGGTACGGCTATCTGTATCGTTGAGGCACGCAAGCCTCCCCACCAACGGCAAGGTCCATGGTTCATGGGGTAAGTATATATATATATATATATATATATATATATATATATATATATATATATATATATATACACTCCTGGAAATTGAAATAAGAACACCGTGAATTCATTGTCCCAGGAAGGGGAAACTTTATTGACACATTCCTGGGGTCAGATACAACACATGATCACACTGACAGAACCACAGGCACATAGACACAGGCAACAGAGCATGCACAATGTCGGCACTAGTACAGTGTATATCCACCTTTCGCAGCAAAGCAGGCTGCTATTCTCCCGTGGAGACGATCGTAGAGATGCTGGATGTAGTCCTGTGGAACGGCTTTCCATGCCATTTCCACCTGGCGCCTCAGTTGGACCAGCGTTCGTGCTGGACGTGCAGACCGCGTGAGCCGACGCTTCATCCAGTCCCAAACATGCTAAATGGGGGACAGATCCGGAGATCTTGCTGGCCAGGGTAGTTGACTTACACCTTCTAGAGCACGTTGGGTGGCACGGGATACATGCGGCCGTGCATTGTCCTGTTGGAACAGCAAGTTCCCTTGCCGGTCTAGGAATGGTAGAACGATGGGTTCGATGACGGTTTGGATGTACCGTGCACTATTCAGTGTCCCCTCGACGATCACCAGTGGTGTACGGCCAGTGTAGGAGATCGCTCCCCACACCATGATGCCGGGTGTTGGCCCTGTGTGCCTCGGTCGTATGCAGTCCTGATTGTGGCGCTCACCTGCACGGCGCCAAACACGCATACGACCATCATTGGCACCAAGGCAGAAGCGACTCTCATCGCTGAAGACGACACGTCTCCATTCGTCCCTCCATTCACGCCTGTCGCGACACCACTGGAGGCGGGCTGCACGATGTTGGGGCGTGAGCGGAAGACGGCCTAACGGTGTGCGGGACCGTAGCCCAGCTTCATGGAGACGGTTGCGAATGGTCCTCGTCGATACCCCAGGAGCAACAGTGTCCCTAATTTGCTGGGAAGTGGCGGTGCGGTCCCCTACGGCACTGCGTAGGATCCTACGGTCTTGGCGTGCATCCGTGCGTCGCTGCGGTCCGGTCCCAGGTCGACGGGCACGTGCACCTTCCGCCGACCACTGGCGACAACATCGATGTACTGTGGAGACCTCACGCCCCACGTGTTGAGCAATTCGGTGGTACGTCCACCCTGCCTCCCGCATGCCCACTATACGCCCTCGCTCAAAGTCCGTCAACTGCACATACGGTTCACGTCCACGCTGTCGCGGCATGCTACCAGTGTTAAAGACTGCGATGGAGCTCCGTATGCCACGGCAAACTGGCTGACACTGACGGCGGCGGTGCACAAATGCTGCGCAGCTAGCGCCATTCGACGGCCAACACCGCGGTTCCTGGTGTGTCCGCTGTGCCGTGCGTGTGATCATTGCTTGTACTGCCCTCTCGCAGTGGAAATAACGCCAACAACACACACAACCCGACAAACACTTGCACGAAGACCTGAACGATACCAAACAGTAACGAAGCACGCACGAAGACAAATCGGGAGTCGATGCGCGCGCGCGCGCGCACACACACACACACACACACACACACACACACACACAAGAGCCGACTCATGAACGATCGGCGAGCCAAAACGCGTTGTCCGGTAGGACGACCGACCGACGATCCACCAAGACCGTAGCCGGGCTCAAGTGATGCGACTATTGTCCGACGAGCCATGTGGACGCAGACCTCACTGCTCCAACGCGACTGCACTAGTGCCGCATTGCAACTCCCCGACTGGCAGCTCCGGACTGCGCTCCAGACGCGTTCCAACTGACTGGCAGCCCGAACTCACGACCCGAACTGCCTCACGATAGACAACGACCGGAAAGTAGTAGCAGTCGAGCAAAGATGCTACGAGAGGGGATATATCGAAAAGTGCTGCTAACGCCGCTCACGGTCAGGTAAAACAGCAACTCAGTGACAACAGTAATTTAAATTAACGTAGTGAGGTGGAAGTACATTAAAAACAGCGTGTAAAATACATGACGGCGGGAACACGAGCCACGCACGGCTCAGTTACCTGCGTTTAATTATTTTCTTCTTACGTCTTTGTATTTCGTCATGGTCTTAGACACTTACGCTGGGGCTGTGCATCCTTTCTTCCAGAAAAGTTAATTCAGCAGTCTAGCAGGAGCCATGGGGGTAAACAGAGTGGAGTTCAAAATGGTTCAAATGGCTCTGAGCACTATGGGACTTAACATCTGTGGTCGTCAGTCCCCTAGAACACCTAACTAACTTAAGGACATCACACACACCCATGCCCGAGGGATGATTCGAACCTGCGACCGTAGCGGTCACGCGGTTCCAGACTGAAGCGCCTAGAACCGCACGGCCACACCTCAGAGTGGAGTGGTGAGGCGTGTACGTACAGCGCAGGTGGTAGCCACAGAAACTCCAGCAAAAGCGCGTATAGAGAAACTGCACTACATGATTTCTATATAGGGAAGCCACGCATTCCTGCTACTGACCAGTACTTCTTTATCAAGATGGGGAGACTTTCCGTTGGGAAAATCTTCACTCAGGAGCATTCTACATGTAACTATGTAACCTACAACGCCAATCAAAAAGTTAATTTCTTTACTTTATCGAGGTGTCAACCAGAAGGGTTGATCTGTAAAAGATAGCTCTATGGTTTGTCCTTAACTTTGCTACGTGCCGATTGTATCGACCGTCTTAAATTACTATACGCACAGGTCACACGGTGAATGGGTGTCGGAATTTCAGTAAGTAATGCAATATTTTCTGTGAAAGCAGGATTACAATACACCATGTTATTCTCCACTCTTCTGGCCACAAAGTCATATTTCAACATAATCTCCGTTCAATGCGTATACCCTACGCCACCTCATTCAGAGGGCCTGTATGTCCGCATGGTACCATTCTACTGGTCGACATCGGAGCCAATGTCTTGCTGCATTAATAACCTCCCAATCGTCGACATACTGCTTTCCACGTAGTGCATCTCTCATTGCGCCAAACACATGGAAATATTTTGGTCTTCTGTTAGATAGGAAGAATCCCAGCAGGCACACACCTTTGAGTGCCCCATCTAGAAGACCAGAGCTTCAGCACTATCTACAGAGATCGTGACAAAAAATAAAAATACCTTCAGCTGTTCTTATGATTTTATTTTATTTTGTCTCTACCAGTTTCATATAAAATCTTAATGACGGCTGAAGGTGTTTTTATTTTTTGTCACGATAGTAAATGGCCGTCGTCCCAGAGACCTCCTGCTAAAAGGATGGACATACAAAAGACCGATAGAGCTGTCCAGCTGTGCAACGAGCTGTTTGGCTGTGATCCGTCGATCACCTCGAACAGAGTGACTGCACGTACCAACACTGCTGGAGTCACAGCTTGTAAGTAGGCTGGTTAGGTTTTTATGTTGGTAATGCCACGTGGTGCTGTGTATGAAAATCGCTGACTGCTCTGTGTGCAGTCTGTGTCTGGTTGGACTCATTGTTGGAATATTCGCTAGTATAGTGTTGGGCAGTTGGAAGTGAACAGCGAGTAGCGTTTGGCAGTTAGAGGTGAGCCGCCAGCAGTGGTGGATGTGGGGGGAGAAATGCCAGAATTTGAGAGCGGACGATCTGGACGTGTGTCTGTCAGAAAAAGGAAATTTTTAAGACTGGATGTCGTAAACTGAACACTGTTAAGGTAAATACATTGTTCTCAATCAAAATCTTTCATTTGCTAACTATGCCAATCAGTAGTTAGTGCCTTCAGTTGTTAGGGTCTTTTGCCGGCCGAAGTGGCCGTGCGGTTAACGGCGCTGCAGTCTGGAACCGCAAGCCGGCTACGGTCGCAGGTTCGAATCCTGCTTCGGGCATGGATGTTTGTGATGTCCTTAGGTTAGTTAGGTTTAACTAGTTCTAAGTTCTAGGGGACTAATGACCTCAGCAGTTGAGTCCCATAGTGCTCAGAGCCATTTGTTAGGATCTTTTATTTAGCTGACAGTATTGGCGCTCGCTGTATTGCAGCAGTTAGAGTAGCGAAGATTTTTATGAGGTAAGTGATTCATGAAAGGTATAGATTATTGTTAGGCAGGCCCATTCTTTTGTAGGGATTATTGAAATTTTGCAAAAACAGACATACTGTCTTATGGGATAACAGCAATCAGTGATTTTATAATGTTACGTAAAATCCGTCTCGATTGCAACTTTTTTTTATTATTCATATGACCGGTTTCTGTTCATTCAGAACCATCTTCAGATCTGATATTTCAGTTACAGAAGTAACCCGTCCAAATCCAGCAACTTTCACATGCTACGTCACATGTGACAGTTGCTGGATTTGGACGGGTTACTTCTGTAACTGAAATATCAGATCTGAAGATGGTTCTGAATGAACAGAAACCGGTCATATTAATAATAAAAAAAAATTAGGATTATTGAAAATCAGACTGCGTTGCGCTAAAAAATATTGTATGTCAGTTTAGTGATGATCAGAATAGGTAAAGAGAGAACTATATGAGTACGTTCAGTTTTGCTCAGCTCTTTGAAAATCAAATAACGTAGAAGTTTGCCTGCACAGTCATTCCTAATTTTTGAAGGGGAAGTTTCAAGCTGTATGCGGCCGGCCGCACGCGCGAGATCGGACGGTTTTGTGCGACCTTGTTGCTATGGTGACGGAGGCCTCGCCCAAAGATTCATCGTGCTTTTGTTTACTGGTAGGTCTCCGTAGACATTCTGCAAGCGTCCTGAATGTCTGCGATGCCGTGGTTTTCCGCCAAAAGAAACTGAATGACAGCCCTCAGTTTGGAACGCGCCTCCTTTATAGATGCCATTTTCAAGGCTACATGTAGCACCGAAACCTATCGGAATTTCATGAAACCATAATGGCTGAAGCAAGAATATCCATTGTGACCTAGAGCAAATTCCACATTTTTGCAACCGGAAATGACTGCGAAAAAATGTGCTGCATTATTTATTGAACACCTCTCGTACAATCATAGTCCGAACAAGGGAATCTCCATGTTATTAATAGAAATTGAAAATTTTTGGACAAAGCCTGATGTAAGTTGTGGGCCGCCGCTGCCGGTAAAACGATCGATGAACCGAATAGTTGGCCGCTGGCAGCGGGCAGCCGACACTGCACAACAATTTTGTGCAGTGTAAAGAAAGCTTCTGATATGCGGTTGTTTATTGCCTTGACCGTGCGTCATATATTAAATTAAATGATCGCTCTCGAGCCGATAGTGTCAGGTATTGTTAGTTTTGTGCAGTATTATTGACATTCTCCCTAGCCTGCTTATAATATTGTGCAGAAATGTGATCGTTCGCAATGTTGACGATAAAGACACTGGTCTACTTTGCTGCAAGAAAGGAGGTGGCTGCAAGCAGGAAAAAGGTGATGAGAAATTGGGTCAAGCAGCGACAAAAATCACACGAAAACATGTGTAGAGAATTGAGGTTGAACAAAAAGAAGAGGTTATCATAGTTTTTATGTGTTGAAGTTCCAACATCTGATACAATAGCGGCAATGGTTGTCACATACACTACTGGAAATTGAAATAAGAACACCGTGAATTCATTGTCCCAGGAAGGGGAAACTTAATTGACACATTCCTGGGGTCAGATACATCACATGATCACACTGACAGAACCACAGGCACATAGACACAGGCAACAGAGCATGCACAATGTCAGCACTAGTACAGTGTATATCCAATTTTCGCAGCAATGCAGGCTGCTATTCTCCCATGGAGACGATCGTAGAGATGCTGGATGTAGTCCTGTGGAACGGCTTGCCATGCCATTTCCACCTGGCGCCTCAGTTGGACCAGCGTTCGTGCTGGACGTGCAGACCGCGTGAGACGACGCTTCATCCAGTCCCAAACATCCTCAATGGGGGACAGATCCGGAGATCTTGCTGGCCAGGGTAGTTGACTTACACCTTCTAGAGCACGTTGGGTGGCACGGGATATATGCAGACGTGCATTGTCCTGTTGTAACAGCAAGTTCCCTTGGCGGTCTAGGAATGGTAGAACGATGGGTTCGATGACGGTTTGGATGTACCGTGCACTATTCAGTGTCCCCTCGACGATCACCAGTGGTGTACGGCCAGTGTAGGAGATCGCTCCCCACACCATGATGCCGGGTGTTGGCCCTGTGTGCCTCGGTCGTATGCAGTCCTGATTGTGGCGCTCACCTGCACGGCGCCAAACACGCATACGGCCATCATTGGCACCAAGGCAGAAGCTACTCTCATCGCTGAAGACGACACGTCTCCATTCGTCCCTCCATCACGCCTGTCGCGACACCACTGGAGGCGGGCTGCACGATGTTGGGGCGTGAGCGGAAGACGGCCTAACGGTGTGCGGGACCGTAGCCCAGCTTCATGGAGACGGTTACGAATGGTCCTCGCCGATACCCCAGGAGCAACAGTGTCCCTAATTTGCTGGGAAGTGGCGGTGCGGTCCCCTACGGCACTGCGTAGGATCCTACGGTCTTGGCGTGCATCCGTGCGTCACTGCGGTCCGGTCCCAGGTCGACGGGCACGTGCACCTTCCGCCAACCACTGGCGACAACATCGATGTACTGTGGAGACCTCACGCCCCACGTGTTGAGCAATTCGGCGGTACGTCCACCCGGCCTCCCGCATGCCCACTATACGCCCTCGCTCAAAGTCCGTCAACTGCACATACGGTTCACGTCCACGCTGTCGCGGCATGCTACCAGTGTTAAAGACTGCGATGGAGCTCCGTATGCCATGGCAAACTGGCTGACACTGACGGCGGCGGTGCACAAATGCTGCGCAGCTAGCGCCATTCGACGGCCAACACCGCGGTTCCTGGTGTGTCCGCTGTGCCGTGCGTGTGATCATTGCTTGTACAGCCCTCTCGCAGTGTCCGGAGCAAGTATGGTGGGTCTGACACACCGGTGTCAATGTGTTCTTTTTTCCATTTCCAGGAGTGTATATTGGCGTTCCACACATACGAACTTTGCCTCTACCGCCCTAACCCCTTTGAATCTGGAGTACGGTGTTCTTATTCATCACAAAATTCTTACACACTTCTAGATGTCATTTCCCATGATTCCTCTAAACCTTTAGTTTAGGTAAATTTCTCACTATGTCTGGAATTGCTGCATAATTGTTTGTTTTTGTTCTGACTATCGAAGTAATGTACGTGTTATAAATATTGAGTGGACAGCCCTCGGTCTTCTGGATGTAATGTTTCTTCCCCCCTTTTTTTTCAACTGTAAAATGTAATTGTTGAGGCACGATACGTCTCAAAACTGACCAACTTATTTACATCAAAAATGTCAATTTTAGAGGGTTCCTGGGCCCCTCCCCCCCTCCCCCGCCCCCTCACCAGTTCAATTTTTGCTGACGTCCATATCACCACGATCATAACACGAAATACTACAATGAGAGCTGTAATTCCATCAAGCAGAGTTTACCTGTTATGCAACAGTAACTGGCCACTGTTAATTCTTTCGAAAACTTTCAATTTACGAGAGCACTTTCATCTTAAAGTATCGCTATATGAGACATAGTTACGGAAACATGGCATGCAGTAATACGTTCACCAAACTATTGCATTTGGGTGGGTGATGTATATACACATATAACAATATGTATATATGTAAAAAGCTTCCAAAATGGAAGTTTTATTGCCCTGATCACAGTATTCTGGATCGGGCTGCATCACAGGCAACTGCGTTGAACGACTCAACAGATGTTGATTGGAATACTCTCTTTCAAATTCTGAAGGTGGCAGGGATAAAATACAGAGAGCGAAAGGCTATGCACAATTTGTACAGGTTATAAGAGTCGAGGGGTATGAAAGGGAAGCAGTGGTTGGGAAGGGAGTGAGACAGCGTTGTAGCCTATCCCCGATGTTATTCAATCTGTATATTGAGCAAGCAATAAAGGAAACAAAAGAAAAGTTCGAAGTAGGTATTAAAATCCATGGAGAAGAAACAAAAACTTTGAGGTTCGCCGATGACATTGTAATTCTGTCAGAGACAGCAAAGGACTTGGAAGAGCAGTTGAACGGAATGGACAGTGTCTTGAAAGGAGGGTATAAGATGAACATCAACAAAAGCAAAACGAGGATAATGGAATGTAGTCGAATTAAGTCGGGTGAAGCTGAGGGAATTAGATTAGGAAATGAGACACTTAAAGTAGTAAAGGCGTTTCGCTATTTGGGGAGCAAAATAACTGATGATGGTCGAAGTAGAGAGGACATTAAATGCAGACTGGTAATGGCAAGGAAAGCGTTTCTTAAGAAGAGAAATTTGTTAACATCGAGTATTGATTTAAGTGTCAGGAAGTCGTTTCTGAAAGTATTTGTATGGAGTGTAGCCATGTATGGAAGTGAAACGTGGGCGATAAATAGTTTAAACAAGAGGAGAATAGAAGCTTTCGAAATGTGGTGCTACAGAAGAGTGCTGAAGATTAGATGGGTTGATCACATAACTAATGAGAAGGTATTGAATAGAATTGGGGAGAAGAGGAGCTTGTGGCACAACTTGACTAGAAGAAGGGATCGGTTGGTAGGACATGTTCTGAGACATCGAGGGATCACCAATTTAGGATTGGAGGGCAGCGTGAAGGGTAAAAATCGTAGAGGGAGACAAAGAGATGAATACACCAAACAGATTCAGAAGGATGTTGGTTGCAGTAGGTACTGGGAGATGAAGAAGCTTGCACAGGATAGAGTAGCATGGAGAGCTGCATCTAACCAGTCTCAGGACTGAAGACCACAACAACAAATATCAAATATATATATATATATATATATACTATTGCGGCCTTGTGCTTTGGAAAAGTTATGGTAATTTATTGTAAAATCTTAAAAATTTTATTGTGGGCTTTCAGCCGTTTGTATTGCATCTTGTTTATGTTTGTCTATTTACTGAAATGATTTTTCTCTAATGTTAAGGAGGGTATACGTCGCATTAAAAATTTTCACACGAGCTTGCGAGGTTTGGAGGGCAACTGCTGAGATCTTGAGTTGGTAAGGTGGGTGAGAATGTATGAGCCTATTGGTAGCGTACTTCACTCTAGTCCCATCCCTGCACGCAGTTTTGCCACATTTGTCCATATAGCCTGCTAAAAAGTAGAAAACTGTAATCGCAGTATAGATAATATTTCTTGATCTATCATTTTATTTGTATACTAGTCCTGATTAACTGAACTGACCTACATATGTAATGGGTATTCACAAATTAATGTTGTGCGTAATAGCCCGGAGAGCGTGAAAAATTTGTTTTAGCAGAGAATATAAAGATGAACAACCTGATCATAAAAGTTTGCGGCCCGTCGAAACACTGCAGTAACGTGAAGATGAACGGCTGGACACTGTACCGGCAGTATGCTGCCGTTTACGAGCGAACAAATAATAAACATGACGGACGAGGCTACGGGCGTTCTCGCGGAAAATGTGTTTCATTTAATGTGGCGTTATTTATCGCGGAAATGCGTGCAGTCTCACTGGACGGTCCGCAGAGCCGAAAGACAGTAACGCCAGCCAGATGCGTGATCTATGGCTGTAGATGGGAAGGGGGCCCGCAGGGCTGCGATGTAGTCTACAGTCCAGCGGAACAAGTTGAGCGACACACGGCGGGTGTTGAAGCTGCCTGTTGGCTGGACGCAAGGTGGAACAGAATGACAAAACATTTTTAATACGCGAGCCGCTTGCGAAAAGTAATGACCATTCAGTCAAACAAAATACTGAGAGCGTAAAGTCGATCCGTGGTTACAAAAATTTGTTTTTAAGAAACTATGCTAGGTACAGCTGTGTGGCTTTTTTGCAAATGGTAGCTTAGCTCCTGAACTTTTAACACCTCTGCTTGTGCTCTGACAGAAAGTGATTTCTTTTCTCTTCCTGTTGTTAGAGGTAGCATGATTCAGGAATGTTGCTGTCACAAGGGCTTCTATACAGAAGAAAACGCAATGTGTTTTCTGGTTTCACGGCATACGGTCGCGTATTACCTTACAGTGACAGTTCAGATCTGCCAGGTATGAAGAGCATCAAAGGATGGTATGAAAAGTTTCAGAAGACAGCTAATCTCGCTGGAAAAGGGAGAAGTGGTAGACCTGTAGTGAGTGATGAGACCGTTCGTACCGTGCGTACTGTATACATCTACATGGATACACTGCAAATTACATTCAAGTGCCTGGCAGAGGGTTCATCGAACCACCTTCACAAGTCTCTATTATTACAATCTCGTATAGCACTCGGAAAGTACGAACACCTATATCTTTCTGTACGAGCTCTGATTTCCCTTATTTTATCGCGGTGATTGTTTCTCCCTATGTAGGTCTGTGTCAACAAAATATTTTCGCATTCGGAGGAGAAAGTTGGTGTTTGGAATTTCGTGAGAAGATTCCGTCGCTAACGAAAAACTTCTTTCTTTTAATGATTTCCAGCCCGAATCCTGTATCACGTCTGTAACACTTTCTCCCATATTTCGGGATAATACAAAACGTGCTGCCCTTCTTTGAACTTTTTCGATGAACTCCGTCAGACGTATCTGGTAAGGATCCCACACCTCACAGCAGTATTCTAAAAGAGGACGGACAAGCGTAGTGTAGGCAGTCCCCTTAGTAGATCTGTTAGATTTTCTAAGTGTACTGCCAATAAAACGCAGTCTTTGGTTAGCCTTCCCCACACATTTTCTATGTGTTCCTTCCAATTTAAGTTGTTCGTAATTGTAATACCTAGGCATTTAGTTGAATTTACGGCTTTTAGATTAGACTGATTTATCGTGTAACCGAAGTTTAACGAGTTCCTTTTTGCACTCATGTGGATGGCCTCACACTTCGTCATTTAGGGTCAACTGCCAATTTTCGCACCATTCAGATATTTTTTCTAAATCGTTTTGCAGTTTGTTTTGATCTTATGGTGACTTTATTAGTCAATAAACGACAGCGTCATCTGCAAACAACCGAAGACGGCTGCTCAAATTGTCTCCCAAATCGTTTATATAGATAAGGAACAGCAAAGGGCCTATAATACTACTTCGGGAAACGCCAGAAATCACTTCTGTTTTACTCGATGACTTCCCGTCAGTTACTACGAACTGTGATCTCTTGGACAGGAAATCACAAATCCCGTCACATAACTGACACGATATTCCATAAGCAAGCAATTTTACTACGAGCCGCTTGTGTGGTACAGTGTCAAAAGTCTTCCGGAAATCCAGAAATACGGAATCGATCTGAAATCCCTTGTCAATAGCACTCAACTTTTCGTGTGAAGAAAGAGATAGTTGTGTTTCACAGGAACGAGGGGTTACAATTAGACTTTCGCTACTTGAGTGGGTCTCCATGGAAAACGAGTGAAAGTAGGACAGTGAAACTTTGTGAAAACATTTGTAAGTACTGGCGTAAAAGAAATAACGAATAAATAATAGAGAGAAACAGATTTTAATTTCCGCATGATAGGGTAACGTTTGTTAATTGCATACCTTGTTTACGTTCCAGTTCACAAACGTGACGGCCATCTTCACCGACGACAGCCTGGAACAGCACCAGAGACTGCTCTACTGCTGTCCGAAACAACGATGCACCATAGAGTGTTCAGATGTCGTGACACAGTTGGTGCACTGCTTGAAGATCGCGCGTTGCGTCCAGCATTCACAGCCATGGCAATACTAACCTCTTCATTAATTCGTGGCGCAGTTGGTCGTCGGTACCTCGCAGAAGCAATTCCTACGTCTCCAATTAATTCGAACTTCTGAATCATGTTCTTCAAGCCCGGTGCGGAAAGGGGACCTCTCCGTATTCATTCAATGCGTCCATATCCGCGAGGAGCAGCAGCACTATTGCTTTTGTTTTGATGAAACAGCTCACCTTGTCCAGAGCCGTGCTGACTGTCTGCAGCGGTAATGCACACTGACGCTTGTGTTTCGGCCCTACGTCGCTAACGGCGCCTAACGGCGAGTCGTGACACTAACGCTACACTAACCTGCGGCGCACAGTCTGAACATCATCCCCATGTTGCTGGGTACCCATACGTCTAGTCTGTTGGAAGTAGCGAAAGTTTAATTATAACCACCCCGCATTTTATCGAAGGTCACGGAAATCGACGTTCCCAGAAAAACAAACATACCTCAGTGCAGTGTGGTGAATATTTTAAACAAACGGCTGCATTTTCATGTGTGCGAAGTGCTACTCCTGCATGCTTAGCAGCCGGACAATAGGCCCAGACGTGCTGTGTTTGCTGTGAACGTGCTGGAACGATTCGATGCAAACAAGAGCTATCTTAATAAAGTTTGTTTCTCGGATGAAACGACTTTTCCCACCTCTAGGAAAGTAAACAGTCATAAAGACCGGACTGGGGATCAGAGAATCCACAATATCGTGGTACAGCAGATAGGAGACAACCCGCAAGTGAGTGTGTGGTGTACTCAATACACAACACAGTTACTGGATTGATCTTTTTCACTGAGTTTACGGCAAAAGTTCACCAGGACATGTTGGTACTTAACGTTGCACCGCAGTTAACAGGAATTTCAGTCATGGGTAACATTTCAAAAGTATGGTGGACCGCCATTGTAGGGGTTACCTGTTTGCCTTTTCTCGGTTGAAAGGTTGATCGATGAAAATGGCCCAAGATCATGGTCACGTTTCTGTGCATTTACGGAAGCTCACCAGTTCCTGATATGCAAACTCTTATGGTACGTATACCGATGCTGTATAGGTGTTGACGGAAGTGATGTTGACAAAGGCATGGAGAGAAACTGAGTGTCGCCTAACTGTTATGCGCGGAACAAATGGAGCACAAGTGGAAGTTTACCCACAAAAATCTTTGAGTTAAGATCTGTTGGCAATAAACCGCACAGCTGCATCTAGCATAGCTCCTCACAAATAAATTTTTATAACCTGGTAAAGACTTCATGACCTCGCTAGAAAAAGCTGTAACTTATGATTTCAGGTTCCTGCAGCCCTACATGACTTTCCATATAATGCAGTTCAGGCCTTGGCATTTTTCACAACTTTGCACTAGCTTCTTCAGGTCCTTGTAGTGGTTCAGTATTTTGTATTGTCTCCATAAAAAGCATGTAATATACATAAGATCTTGGGTAAAGTGAAACACCTGTTCAAAGAAGCCCATATGTAGCAAAGACTTAGTTCTACACAGTTATAGCAGAAGAATCCACTCATATATGTCATCCTTCTTATGCCATTCGTCTTTTATAGAGCGCTCATTGTTTGTTTCATTAATTATTCTCTCTTCTTTCTCTTGGAGCCCGACCATTCAGATGATAGTGTCGTGTAACGAATTTTATGTTAATAACAACACCATTTTAATTCGAAACAGTTTAAAGAAATGCATTTAAAAACACATTTCTTTCGTTAGGAGAAAGATATAAATTCAGGGTGTTTTAAATTGTCGGTGGTGTAAAAAGTTTGGGCGGGTTCTTTAGTGGTTAAAACGATCTTGCGGCAGTCACACACTATCGTTGAACATTTTCTTATTTTTTACAAAGAACCTACTGTCAAACAAAAAACCCCGGTTATATTTTAATTAACATTTCTTCGCATGAGAATTTCAATAACTTAAGTGGTCAAATACCACTAAACAATGACGGAATCCCACATTGCACATTGCCCTGATTCAAATAACAGCATTTCGAAGTAATTTTTATTTACGGGGTTTTAATTTTCAGTTTTAATTTGCATCTTCTAGTCGATGCGAAGACTTACAAATACGATAGGTTTACATAAAATGTTGTGTTGATTGCACTCCCATACTTTAGAGATCAACTCTAAACCGCTAGAAAATATAGGCGAGAAAGTACGCTTCGCCCTACGCTTAGAAGCATGTGAATTGTACCAGTTGATGGTGGCAGTCTTCAGTTCATCTTCGAATCGTTGTCCACTATGTCATTGTTTCAACTGTAAGAGGTAGTAGCATTTACTGTGTGCGATATTGGGACTATAGAGTGAATGGTCGACAGATTCACTACGAAGAACCTTGTCCTTGGTACGGACAGCGGTTTGTGTACAGCCCGTTTTCGGTAGTTTGCGATATCCAGGCTCTCCCTTGGCAGTCGTCTAAATAGCGATGCTTCCAAAATCAGGAAATTAATCAGCAAGAACACCAACCGTCGATCAGATCACATGTTTTGGTTCCACTGCAACACGACTTCTTCGGTTTGGATACTGAAACTGCCACTTAAGCTCTTCATCCTAACATTTGTTCGGCCGCTTTTAGTGTCTCGACACCGTTGCTTTTTTCCTTCACTCGCTACTCTGAGTTCATAAGTTAGGCAAAACATGTGCAGAATTTGAACAGCTGTGTATCCTTTTACACACAAAGTCGAATTACAGCACGCGCATCACAACTTGCAGGAACAATAACTCTCGAAGCCAGTCTTGTTTGCTTTCATCCACAGTAAAAATTATAGTGAATTAAAATAATGACTCACATAGCTTTGTAAACAATCCACAGACAGCGCTGCATTCATGCAAATTTATCCTTAGCTGTCAACATTTACATTAAAGTAAACGGCTCTTACTGTTTGTATACACGACCTAAAATAGTGCTAACAATGTCTAATCGGTAAAGTTCTGAAACTGAAAACATGTTTTAAAAGAAATAGTAACAATATCTGAATAAAACCGCTTGAGAACACGGCAGTTTAATAGTGGACAGTAGACTGTCAATTGCCGCACACGGTTGGCACCGACGTGTTCCTTAATATATGGTTCAAGAGCTCTTTTGGTAGTCGACCTCGTTCTAGACAAAGAAACGTGGGAGATGAAGCTAGCGACCTGTAATTCATCCCACCCTTCCAAATCCTTACTAACATATTTTACAGAATTCAGATCCTCACGCCTCACCGACCGATCCCTGTGAGTCTTCCGCTAGAAATTCGTGTACCAGTGAAGCACGATGCAGAAGAGCATTATCGCCTTTGAAGAGTCACACATGTGATGGTAGTACTTCATCTCTTTACCTCTCGACGTCGTGCAATTACCAAGTAAGACGGTGTGAAACTCGGTACGCCATTTAATATTAGGCGTCTCTCTCTCTGTGTCACTCTCACGCACACGCACGCACGCACGCACACGCACACACACATACACACACACACGTCATCAGCGTGGTCTCTATCGATGATGCTCCTATGATGAACTGCCTCGCAGATTTCCTCGCCATCCTGTGCGAAAAATATCATTCTGTGGGGCAGGAGTCATCTGTTAGAGCCACATTCCGTTAAACCATCTCAATGCTCCTGCTTCACCAATAACTATTTTATCTCTGGGACACAATACCAGACTTTAGAAATGCAGACCAGCCGCTCTGAACCATCAGTAAAGTGGCGGAAAACTGTGGCTTTCAGGACAGATGAAAAATGATCTCGAATTACTAGCTGAGAAGAATATCCTTTTGAAAAGACATTTCGAGAAACTTCCAGTCGAAGTACTCTAACCTTGTAGAAAGTCATCTTTCTATAGACATCGTCCTTCTCAGTCAATTCCTGGATTCTCTAGGGAATATCAGACAAGTCAGTCACGTTGCTCTGATCAGCGTAAGGAGTATGGCGTATGAGGGGAAAGGAGGGGGATGGCGGCAAAACCAGATGGGTTGGGTTATGTTGTTGCGATTTCGTCAAAAACATTCCCACCTGGGATCGGCGGTAAAAACATACCCAAATGGCGGTCTTGATGTTCTTCTAAATAAGTGTACTTAGGAAGTACGTCGGACAGCTTTAAGATGGATACTGATAGAGACAACAGACAAACAACAAAGTTTTTGCTGGGATGTCCGGACACTGTGAGAAGCGAGCGGATCATTGGGCTGGTCAAGTAGCAACAGGTCCGAATGGGCTTCCAATTTGTTTTTGAAGAGAGTACTCTGCAGCATTGGGCTCTTACGTAGCTTGCATTTACCGCGGATCTCTCGCCTAGCGCAAAGCCCCAAGCGACTGGAAAAAAGAGCAAGTGACCGATTTCCATGACATCGTTTCGGTGCAGAATGCTTGAACATATTCTCTGTTCGAATATAATAAATATTCTTGGGACTGAGTAACTTACGCCCACGAATCAGCATGATTTTAGAAAGTATCACCCGTGCAAAACTCAGTCTGCCATTTTCTCACATGATGTACTACAAACTATGGATGGAGAGCAACAGGCGGATTCCCTATTTCTAGATTTCCGGAAAGTGTTTGACACGGTACCCCCTGCAGGCTGTTAAAGAAGTTTCGAGCGAATGGAATAAGTTCACAGGTATGGCTCCAAGATTTCCTCAGTCATAAAATCCAGTATTTTGTTCCCGAGGCGAGTGTTCGTCAGAGACGAGGGTATCGTCAGGAGTTCCCCAGGGAAGTGTGACAGGACCGCAGTTATTCTCTATATACATAAATGATATGGCACACAGGGTGGGCAGCAATCTGCGGTTGTTGGGTGATGATGCTGTGGAGTATGGTAAGGTGTTGACGTTGAGTGACTGTAGTGGGACAGAAGATGACTTGGACGAAATTTCTACTTTGCATAATGAATGGCAGCTATCTCCAAATGCAGGAAAAAGTAAGTTAATGCCGATAATTAGGAAAAGCAACCCTCTAATGTTTAGATATAGCATTAGCAGTGTCCTGCTTGACACAGTCAAGTCATTTAAATATCTGAGCGTAACGCTGCAAAGCGATATGGTATAGCACGAGCACGTGAGGGCTTTGGGAGGATAGGCGAATGGCCAGCTTCGATTTGTTGGGAGAATTCTGGGAAAGTGTGGTTCATCTGTAAAGGAGACGGCAGATAGAAGACTAGTAGGACCTATTCTTGAGTACTGCTCGAGCGTTTGGGATCCGCACCAGGTCGGATTAGAGGAAGACCTCGAAGCAATTCAGAGGCGGGCTGCTATATTTGTTACTCTTAGGTTCGAAGAATTCGCAAGTGTTGCGGAGATCCTTCGGGAACTCAAACGGGAATTCCTGGAGAGAAGGCTAGGTGCTTTTCGAGGAACACTTCTGAGCGTTAACAGCAATTAGCGTTCGTTGAGTCGTAGCTTCTGCTCCGTTCACAGCCACGTCTACCATCATGGCGTGAGCTCTGAAGATGGTCTAAGACAGACCTAACCCGGTTAGCTCATAATAAAAGAAGTTTCTTACGACTGTGACTGTTCATGTTCATTTTTAGTAGTAAAAAACAGCTTTTTTCCAAGAGAAATGTTATCAGAAATTACTACAATTACATCTAGGTGATTACTCTGCTATTCACAATTAAGTGCCTGGCAGAGGGTTCAATGAACCACCTTCAAGCTGTCTTTCTACCGTTCCACACTCGTACGGCGCATCGAAAAAACGAGCACTTAAATTTTTCTGTGCGAGCCCTCATTTCTCTTATTTTATCGTCATGATCATTTCTCCCTATGTAGGCGGGTGCCAACAGAATGTTTTCGCAATCTGAGGAGAAAACTTTTGATTGAAATTTAATGAGGAGGTCCCATCGCGGCTAAAAACGCCTTTGTTTTAATGATTGCCACTCCAATTCACGTATCATGTCTGTGGCACTATCTCGCCTATTTCACGGTAATACAAAACGAGCTGCCCTTCTTTGAACTTTTTCAATATCATCTGTCAGTCCCACCTGATACGGACCACACAACCCAATAGCAATACTCCAGAATAGGGCGGACAAGTGTAGTGCAAGCAGTCTCTTTAGTAGACCTGTTGCACCTTGTAAGTGTTCTGCCAATGAATACCAGTCTTTGGTTTGATCTGCCCACAACATTATCTATGTGATTGTTCCAACTTAGGTTATTTGTAATTGTAATCTCTAAGTATTTGGTTGAATTTACAGCCTTCAGATTTGTGTGACTTATCGCGTAATCGAAATTTAGGGGATTTCTTTTAGTACTCATGTAAATAACTTCACACTTTTCTTTATTCAGGGTCAATTGCCACTTTTCGCGTCACACAGATATCTTATCTAAATCGTTTTTCAATTCATTTAGGTCATATGATGACTTTACAAGACGGTAAATGACAGCATCATCTGCAAATAATCTAAGAGGGCTACTCAGATTGCGTCCTATGTCGTTAACATAGATCAGGAACAATAGAGGTCCTGTAACCCTTCCTTGGAGAACGCCGGATATTACTTCTGTTTTAATCGATGACTTTCCGTCTGTTACTACGAACTGTGACCTTTCTGACAGGAAATCACGAATCCAGTCGCACGACTGAAGCGATATTCCATAGGTACACAGTATGGTTAGAAGACGCTAGTGAGGAACGGTGTCGAAAGCTTTCTGGAAATCAAAAAATATGGAGTCAATTTGATATCCCTCTGTCGATATCTCTCATTACTTAATGAGTATAAAGAGCTAGTTGTGTTCCGCAAGAACGATATTTTCTGAATCCATGCTACGTGTCAGTAAATCGTTTTATTCGAGGTACTTAATAATGTTCGAATACAGTATATGTTCCAAAATGCTACTGCAAATCGACGTTAGTGATATGGGCCTGTAATTCAGCGGATTACTCCTATTTCCATTTTTTGGTATTGGTGTGACTTGAGCAACTTTCCAGTCTTTAGGTACGGAACTTTCTGTGAGCGAACGGTTGTATATAATTGCTAAATATGGAGCTGTTGTATCAGCACACTCTGAGAGGAACCTGACTGGTAGACAATCAGGACCGGAGGCCTTGGCTTTATTAAGTGATTTAAGTTGCTTTGCTACACCGAGCATATCTACTTCTATGTTTCTCATCTTGGCAATTGTTCTTGATTGCAGTTCAGGAACATTTACTTCGTCTTCTTTGGTGAAGGAGTTTCGGAAAATCGTGTTTAATAACTGTGCTTTAGTGGCACTGTCATCAGTGACTTCACTGTTGTTATCGCGCAGTGACGGTACTGATTGCGTCTTGCCACTGGTGTGTTTTATGTATTACCAGAATGTCTTTGGGTTTTCTGCCAGATTTCTACACAGAGTTTCGTTAAGGAAATTATTAAAAGCATCTCGCATAAAAATACGCGCTATATTTCAAACGTCTGCACAACTTTTCCAATCTTGCGTTCTTTTAAATATGCGAGCTTTTTTCGTTGCTTCTGCAACAGCGTTCTGACCCGTTTTGTGTACCGTGGGGGACCAGTACCATCACTTACTAGTTTATGTGGTATATATCTCTCAACTGCCGTCGATACTGTCTCTTTGAAACTCCACATCTTTTCTACGCTTAAGTGATCACATCGGAAGGAGTGGAGACTGTCTCAAAAGGTGTGAAGAGCATCTTTATCAGCTTTTTTAAATAGATATAGTTCGCGTTTCTTTTTGATGGTTATGGGTGTTACGGTATTCAGCCTAGCAGCAAGTGCCTTGTGGTCGCTAATCCCTGTATTCTTCATGATTCTCCCTATTTGTCCAGGTTTATTTGTTGCTAAGAGGTCAAGTATGCTTTCGCAACCATTTACGCTTCGAGTAGGCTCATGAACTAATTGTTCGAAATAATTTTCTGAGAAAGCATTCAGTACAATTTCGGATGACGTTTTATGCCTGCCGCCGGCTTAAACGTATAATTTTTTCCAGCATATCGAGGGTAGATTGAAGTCGCCACCGACTGCAATTGTATGAGTGGGGTACCTATTTGAAACTAGACTCAAGTTTTCTTTGAACTGTTCAGCAACTACATCTTCTGAGTCAGGGGGTCTGTAAGGTTTACAGAACTGGCATTTGAAGCTGACTGAAGAACGATTCTGTTGCCTCCAGCATACATTGCGCGTAAGGACTACAAAGATAAGGTACGAGATATTAGGGCTGATACGGAAGCATAGGGAGAGCCGTTGTTCGCTAGTTCTATTTGCGAGTGGAACAGGAAAAGGAGTATTTAGTAGTGGTATGGCGTATCCTGCGCAACGCGCCGTAAGGTGGATGCGTGGGTATCGATGTAGATTTACATGTAAAATCGATGTTTACAAACTATAGCAGTTCATATGTTAATAGAGGGCTGGATACGACAGAACATCTATATTAAATACAGAATCGATATTCCTTCTTGGCAGAAAAACAGACTACTTGTTCCCACTGTCAATTATATTTTCTTCATTTAAACGATTATTTTTGTGAATATGTCTCGTACCGACATCACTGTAACTCATCTGCGACTTGTCAAACATGGCTGTGTGGTTGGACGATGGTGATTTGGGATGGTCTTTAAGTAATAAGGGAGGCTTGTCATGCCATCAGCCAAGTCCATACACTTGGCGCTCTGGTGTACGAGTATTCTTATTGGCAGTGTAATTCACTCCCAAAGATGCAATTCATACTCAAACGTAACTGGGTAAAAGCAGAACGTATTATCCCTTAATGACACGCTGGGGACCGAGGGTTCCTGAGATCGAAACAGTCAGCCACCAACCTCGTTTGACCTATGAAAGTTGGAAGTCATCTGTATTGCTGGAAGTTCTTTGCTGTAACTGTGTGTAATTGAATTTCTCCCCAACAATCTGAGAAGTGTCTGACTTCTAAATTCTAATTACAGGTTCAGATACAGAATCTGCGTAGCTAGTCTGCTTTTGAGTATGAACTTATTTATGTTAATTACTTTTAAGAACGTGCTATCTGTAGTGACAATATTCCGAATAAACAGATAATTTTCATTATTTTTGCATTCAAAGATGTACCAAACTAACTGTGATTTACTAAAATTTTATTTAGTATACAAACCTTTCAAATTTTCAGTAGTGTACTCTCGTCTTGGTCGCTGAGTTCTTTTTATTATACCCTTTATAGCGCTTTTCGCTTTAACAGCATTAGCAGATAGATGTGTGGTACAAAGAACTAACATCAGAGTGGATGAAACAGACTGTTATAAAATAAGAATGTTTAGAGTAATGTTTGCTGTTTCTCATACAACAGCGCTATATTCGATATTTATTTAATTTACATATATAGGTAATGTTGGATGTGCATTTCACGGTGGATTTGATGTGGACTGCAGTTCTTATAATTACGCACTGTACATGATGAATTGCACATACTCATAATGGTTTGTTTCTTTTTTTGTCGTTTACCTAGCTAAAATTACATATATTATACACATTTTTTGTCAACTATTAATAGCTGGTTTATTGTGCATAAATTTCTCAAGAATGCTAGACTCACGACAATGTCCACAGCTGTGTCACATTATCGATGCTGTTTAACATCATATTTGTTGTTACTGCCATTACTGTCGTCATACGATCCTCTATTTAGGATGTTAAATAAAGGGGCTTCCTTCCTCTCCAGACCTCAAAATAAAGTTCCCTATCCCTCTCTACAGGTCAGAATGAATCTGCAAAGCTTGTAAGGTCGTTGAGGGTAGGTTGTCTGAGAAATAACTCTTAAGAAAAAAATTCGGTACGAGGCGCCATTTCCGAGTTAATTAGAATTACAGTTAGCCATTCAGCCCGTTGCACGCACGAATGCGAGCGCCCCGCCAGATACAATTGCTGTCAGTTTATCTTATGGAGTGGATGATACGATGCGAGGCTGCTCAGCCTTTGGCTCGCTTTCGATCCGTACTGCCTTCCCATGTTCAGTTGTTTACAGCTTTCTTGTTCGGTTTTAGCAAACCAAACGAAGTAATCATTCGTTGACACTGTCTCTTGAGTGTGGCTTGAACTTGCACACACAAGGGCCTGATTGGATAAATTAGACGCTAATTAACTCGAAAATGGCACAAATGTCAAATTTTTTTCGTAACAATTACTTCTTAGCATCACCTACCCTCCAACATTCTTAAATCTTTACAGACTGTTTTTCTAACCATTCTGTTTTGTAACGGCATTACTTATGGTTTATGTCATTAATTTTTCAGTAATATTTTGTCTAAAATACATGTATTAATTGCAATTTTCGTGATTTTTAAAAATTGTATGATTCAAGCTAAACATTTTTGACGCACGATAACGTTTACTGTGAAGTAATAACGTTTTTTATAAAAAGTAATATGTATAGGCTGTAATTATAATACTTGTGATGAGAATAATTGTTTCACATTAAACCAATATAGGAAATTATATTCAATACTCGCCGTTCACTTCAGCCATCTGGTGGCCGAACGTGTTTACCTTGTAACGCATCGCACGGCGAGAACCAGTCTCGCCTTCGTTGTTGTGTAAGATGTTAACACTGAGTAGATACACTGAAGCGCCAAAGAAACTGATATAGGGATGCGTATTCAAATAATACAGTGATACGTAAACAGACAGAATACGGAGCTGTGGTCGGCAACACCTATACACGACAACAAGTATCTGTCGCACTTGTTAGATCGGATATTGCTGCTACAATGGCAGGTTATCAAGATGTGAGTGAGTGTGAAAATAGTGCTATAGTCTGCGCACGAGCAATGGGACACAGCATCTCCGAGGTAGCGATGAAGTCGGGATTTTCCCGTACGACCATTTCACGAGTGTAGCGTGAATACCAGGAATCCAATAAAACATCAAATCTCCGACATCGCTGCGGCCAGAAAGAGATCCTGCAAGAAAGGTACCAACGAAGACTGAAGACAATCGTTGAACGTGACGGAAGTGCAACCTTTCCGTAAATTTCTGCAGATTTCAATGCTGGACCATCAACAAACGTCAGGGTGAGAATCATTCAACGAAACATCACGATATGGGTTTTCGGAGCCGAAGGCCCACTCATGTACGCTTGATGACTGCACGACACAAAGCTTTACGCCTCGCCGGGCCCGTCAACATCGACATTGGACTGATGCTGACTAGAAACATGTTGCCTAGTCGGAGGAGTTTTGTTTAAAAAGGACGTTTACGGGTATGGAGACAACCACATGAATCCATGGAACTTGCATATCAGCAGGGGAGTATTCAAGGTTTTGGAAGCTCTCTAACTGTTTGGGGCCTGTTCAGTTGGAGTGATATGGGACCCCTGATTCGTCTAGATACGACTCTGACAGGTGACACGTACGTAAGCACCCTGTCTGATCACCTGCATCCATTCATGTCCATTGTGCACTCCGACGGACTTGGGCAATTCCAGCGGGACAATTCGACAACTCACATGTCCAGAATTGCTACAGAGTGGCTCCAGCAACACTCCTCTGAGTTTAAACACTTCCGCTGGCCACCAAACACCCCAACGTGCTGTTCAGAAGAGCTCGCCATCCCTCGTACTCCTACGGGTTTATGGACAGCCCTGCAGGATTCATGATGTCGGCGTCCTCCAGCAGTACTCCAGACATTAGTCGAGTCCATGCCACGTGGTATTGCGGCACTTCTGCGTTCTCGCGAGGCTTTACACAATGTTAGTCAGGTGTACCAGTTTCTTTAGCTCTTCAGTGTAGTCTCGGTGGCCGAGCGGTTCTAGGCGCTTCAGTCCGGAACCGCGCTGCTGCCACGGTCGCAGATTCGAATCCTGCTTCGGGCATGGATGTGTGTGTTGTCCTTAGGTTAGTTAGGTTTAAGTAGTTCTAAGTCTAGGGGACTGATGACCTCAGATGTTAAGTCCCATAGTGCTCAGAGCCATTTGAACCATCTTCAGTGTACCATGTAACCGTAAGGACTAACATGTCACCAGAATTACTCTAAACACTGTTCGTTTAAAAAATCTGCTTCATACATTATAATGTTAGTTTTTTGCACCACGGATCTATCTCATGATGTTATTAAAGCTAAACGCATGATGAGGAGTATAATAAAAAGAGTGTATTTTTGAACCAAACACGGCTTCGGATCCCATGAAAGACTTTATATTCAAAATAATGAATAATTAAAGTTTTTCGGGAGAATTTGGACTCATACTATTTTCCTATGTGTATAGTTCGTTTATCACATGATAGCTGATCGAAACTCACAGCAAGCCTTGCCGTCAGTTCAGAAAAAGATATCGGTTTTTCTTATAAATAATTATGTTTATACTTTACACCTTACTTCCATTTGAACATGTCAGCCGTATCAAAGTTCCCCTATCCTAGGTTCAAGAACATATACTATCAGAGTGCGTTCGCATGTTCGAAGACAGTCAAAACCATCTGCATCTGCGTCTATTGAAACGACTGTTGGTGAGGCCGGGCGACACGTTGGTACATTATCTATAGGAAAAGAAAGAAAGCGAATCTCGTTTGTTCAGTGAATATTTTAAAGTAGCACAAGAAAACAGTAATTTTCAAACTGGAACCGAAACGGACCTACAAATACAGTTCAATTACTATCTGAAAGATCGCCGCTTAAATCTATTAGTATAGAATCACATCACCAATACTACCTATCCAAAGCTACAGAAATTCCACTTAAGTATTTGAGCTGTGTAGTCACCACGTCAGCTTCTGGATGCCTGTTCACAAAAGCAGAATATGCTCTTTATTAATAACGCAATATACGGAAGGGAAGGCTTCTCTAAAAAAATGTTATTTTCACAGTTGTACGCAAGAAGTTGTGGGATACGTACCGATAATAATTGCTGTATTTATTCAGTAATGTAAGTGATATTGAATGTATTGGTATGTGGCTTTTTTACGCCCTTTTGTAAATTAATAATTAAACATCGATGTTAAAACATCGACGTTTTCGGGCGACAACGCAGGGGGCCCGGGTTAGATTCCCGGCAGGGGACTGGGTGTTGTATGCCATTAATCATCATTTTCATCATCATTGACTCGCAAGTCGCCGAAGTGGCGTCAACTAAAAATGACTTGCAAAACGGCGGCCGAACTCCCCCGAATGGGGCCTCCCGTCCAACAATGCCATACGATCATTTCCATTTCATTATCGACAATCAGTGTTTAGTCGTCGAAGAGGAAATCTAAATCAGAATCGATGATTTGACAACATCGCACATCCTAAGGTAACTACTGTGTACTGGGCATGGAATTAAAAGCCGTACATACTATAAAAATAGATGTATGTATGTATCACAAGCTGCGACATCGTCGCGAAAAAACACAGTGACCCGTATATGTAATAAGTTTCCTTTAATTTACGTCTATGGTCACAATCTTTTCTGTTTAACAGATTACCGGTTTCGGTCTTTAATGACCATCATCAGATCTGTCTCATAAAAACAAAGTCCTGATGCACTGTAGCCATAGTGGCACAGTCAACTGTTAAATGCGGAATTAGCACCAGCATCGTCAAATACATATAAATCACATCACATGCATGTGATGTGACATAGTGATTTATATGTATTTGACGATGCTGGTGCTGATTCCGCATTTAACAGTTGACTGTGCCACTATGGCTGCAGTGCATTAGGACTTTGTTTTTATGAGACAGATCTGGTGATGGTCATTAAAGACCGAAGCCAACTGTTAAACAGAAAAGATTGTGACCATAGACGTAAATTAAAGGGAATTTAGTATGTATGTATGTTTGTATGTATGCTCCACGCCTCCTTCTAAGCCATCTGACCGATTTCTACAAAACTAGGCACACGTATCCTTTGCCGCCAGGCAAAAATCCCTGAAGGTGTATAACCCATCTCCCCACCATAGTTCAGGAAATAGGGGTCATAACCAATGAGATGCGTGGATCATACATGATATTTAAATTTATCGCAGACAGTACCACATACGCCGCTAAATGCATCTACAAAACTATATCATGGTATCAAACATAGTTCAGGAAATATGACGTTATAAACAGTGAGATTCGTGAATAATTGCCGCTATTGCATAACGTTTAAATTTATCACTTCTTTCCTACTAACTCTGGAACACACTTTGCAGACAGTATCTATACATGCTGCTGAATGTACCTACAAACTTACATCATTGAATGACACATAGATCAGGAGATTTTACGTTATAAACAGTGAGATCCGTGAAAAACTGCCACATCGTTCATTACGTCTAAACATATTGCTTCTTTGTTACTAACTCTATTTGCAACATACTTCGCAGACAGTATCCACATATGCCACTGAGCGTACCTACACAAATACATCGTTCTACCACACACAGTTCGAGATAAGGCGTCTCAAACACTGAGATGCGTGGAAAAATGCTGCATCATACATAGAGTTTTAATACATCTATTCTTTATTACTATGAGACTCCCACAATAGAGTCAACTTAAGGAAATCGCTGACACCTGGCAGCACTTTTGACAGCTATCAACTGCGAAGCGAGAACGGCTGTAGGTGAAAACAATAGCCGTCTTTAGAGTTGTGACGAGGCGTTGCAATTGAGACGTTTGCAAAATCGTGTTGTAGACATGCGAAGCAGTTGTGCGCAGGGTACAGAAACTATCCGACATCGTCTCACACCGAATCTACCGCAGGAGTACTTGTAAGGTTTCGTTTCTAATAGGAAATTGGCAAACTGAATGCGTGGGCAATGACGGGCTTGTCAGCTAGTACCTAATAAGAAAAGGTTTTCAGAGGCCACTACCAGTCACCAATATTTGGCATTTGCAGCGGTCGTAGGTAAACCTTTTCATTCTATTGAAACAGTGATGGTCGATTTACAGTCAGTGTGACCTTAAACTGTAAAATGTCTAAATCAATGCTCTTCAAGCAGCTGTTAAGATCGATCAGAGACAGATTTTATCCGGTCTGGTTCAAACTGCTGAAATTTCATATCTTCACTTGTGTGATGTTTGACAAATAATCAGTGATTCTGCTTCTGCGTACGCACTTGGTTACTTGTATAACAAGTTCTCAAACAGTACTAATTAATTTTTAACTTCTACGGATCTGTTTAGATTTTGTTAACTGATGTGGCACCATCTCGTTGTTACTTAACAATTAACAGTGATGTATACGCTAAAGCCACAACAGTACCTACGCAATATAGGAATATTAAAATGTTTCTGCTATCATTTCAAACGCCGTTCGACACAGAACTGTGTATTTTGCTGTTTATAAGCGTTAACATAGTAACGATGTAGTCATGTTACGGTGCAGCGAAGATACAGACAACCAGAGAATGCAATCCATTTCCCACTGTCTCGTTAATGCGTTACGAGGTTAATCTTCTTTATCCAGATAGCAGTACAGGTTTACGTAATCGCCACATGTCTGATAATCACTATTCACACGATACAGGCAAATCTGATTGCTTCACATTTAATTTTTTCCTAATTAGAGAAAGACTGCATTCAAGTAGACAAACCCGCGATCTTTCGTGCATTATCTTGCTGAGGACCTCACACCAGCTTAAGTGAAATGCTTTCTGTATTCACAGATATGATAGATTTTATATGCGGCAACGTACAATTCTGATTGGACCACGATCCTGTACCCTGTATCTTGGGCGCGTATTTGGGTTGAGAGAGTTGCCTATTCTGAGGCGCGCCACTCGCTGTCACTGCCGGAGCCTGTATTGCTCGACCCCCCCCCCCCCCCCCCTCGGAACTTGGCCTAGCCCTCACTCTCCCACTCCTACTTAACGATAAATCCAGACTTGAGTAGGACCATATCAAGGAGCTCGTTTCTAAGAAACTACAGAACTACATTTAACAACAGCAGTCTAATCTCACATTACTATAGCTGTCAACAACGAACTAAGTTTTCCACCTAGGAACCATATCGGCGTGACAAGTGTGGTCAACTACATCAGCTCACTAAAATAAAATTTCCATTACTTGCAATAAAATTCCTGTCTGTAGAACTCAGGTTTCAATCAAAAATGAGGCTACTTGAGTTGAGAAAAAACTGTACGTAATATGAATCGTGTGCCAGTAGGCGCTGATGGTTCAGCACACACTTGTTTATTGATAGCTCATTCGTCCCGGAAGTCAAGAATCTCGAAGATTTTGGCTTGTTATCGACACTGATAATGGCAAGATAACTGCGAGATAGCCTTTACAGACTGTTTTAATTTCAATATCGGTTAACAAATGAAAAAAGATATATTTTTCCGTGTGAAATAGTTATAAATTAGCAATTTTCTGATTTTTTTCCCTTTGCTTCTAGTCTGAAACCTTTATTCTTGCCAAATTTCATGATTCTATATCAAGTTTTAAATGTCTGAGTTTACGAGTCTCAAAATATGTTATACAAATGGCTGCATCTTTAGATTGCATTGACTAAGGAGCTTCACATTTTCACACCATAGATCTCATCATAGATCACATCATAGATCTCAGTGTGTGTCGTAAATTTCAGCTTGAAATGTCTAGCCGTTCCTGATAAAAAGGGCCTTAACAGATGGATGTGCAGACAAGCAGTCTGGCAATAACTGACAATATTTTTTTCTTATGCTATAATAACCAATTAATAAATTTCGGATTTTATTCCTTTTTTGTCGTATGAAACCTTATTTATTGGTAAATCTCACGATTCTAGATCAACGGAAAGTACACTGTAGGATTTGATGACTGAGTTCCTGAGTATCAAAACTTGTTACATAAATGGCCGTATCTTTTGCCTGCATTGACTTAGAAACTAACATTTATTATACCGATGAGGGACTGTAAACCTTAGTGTGTGACATAAATTTCAAATTGATATGTCTACCCGTTCCTGAGAAAAAGGGCTCCCAACAATCTGAAGGATAAACAGACAACAAATGACAAAAAAATCTTTAGTGCCATGTAATTATAAATTAACAATTTTCTAATTTTTTACCTTTACTGTTACTGTGAAATCTTTGTTCTGCAGCATTTCGTGGTTTTGCATCAAGGGGAAGTACCCTACAGGTTTTAATGAGTGAGTCTGTGAGTATCAAAATACGTGGGTTGGAACTTTAATACTGGCAACTTACATAAAGCAGACACATGTTTCAAAGTTTTCTGTCCTTGAGAGTAGTCACCAGCATTGTGAGCAACCCCTTGCCAGCAATGTGGAAGTCGTAGGGCACATTTAGCAGCGCCAGATGTGTTGATACATCGAGTGGAGCGGTCTACTGCCTGACGAATGTCTGTAACAGTTCTGAAACGAATGCCATAAAGTGGTTCCTTCATCTCAGGAATCAAGCTCCATCGATCGACCAAAGCACTCTCAAGTTGGTGCCACACGAGACCTGGCATTGTCCTACAAAATGATGGGCGGATCCTGCAGAAAGTGTCACCGCTTCTTTCTCTAAGCTGTTCAGTTTTGGAACACAGCGTGCAATCCACCATAGTCCCTTGTGATTTCAATTTGGTCCCTAAGATGAAGGAAGCACTTCTTGCCATTCGTTTCAGAACTGTTAACAGAGAATCGGGAAATAGACCGCTCCTCTCGAACTGTCAACACAACTGGCGCTGCTAAAGCTATGCTACGAGTTCCACATCACTCACAACTAGTTATACACAATTCTGGTGACTACTCTGAAGTAAAGTAAAAATTTGAAACATTTATCTGTTTTGCATAAGTTGCAAATAAACATTTTCCACAATTAATGTTCCAACCCTCCTATATAACATAAAACACAGTAACCTTTGGTTGCATCGATTTAGAAGCGTGACATTTTTACACCATCATACGACTACAGGCCTCAGAATGTGGCATAAAGTCCAACTTGATACGTCTATGCGTTGCTGAGGAAAAGGGGTCTTAACAAACAGAAAGACAGCAGATAGTTTGATAACAAATGACAAAATATTTTTTCAGTGCGGTATGGTCATAATTTTAGAATTTTTTTTCCTTTGGTTCTACTGTGAGACCTTCCTTCGTGATTCTAAGTCCACGGGAAGTACCCTGAAGGTGATGATGAGTCAATTTGCGAAAAGCAAAATACGTGACATCAGTAGCCGTCTCTTTTGTTTGCACTGACCTAGTTGCCTCAGTTTTTTACATCACCAAGTAACCATAGACCTATCAACTTGACACGTCTTCCCGTTCCTGGGAAAAAGGGTTTTGAGTAGTCGGATAGACAGTCGGACAGGCAACAAACTGACCCTATAAAGGGTTCCGTTTTTGTCGATTGAGGTTCGGAACCCTAATAACGAATGCTAAATATGAAATCAGCTCAGAAAAAGAGTTAAAATCACGAAAAATCAAAACTCATGTTGCGTAATTTTATTGTTCGGAATATGGCACCTCACTCATCGGCTGACCACTCTTATGGGAATGTGAAAACCGTCCGATGTCCCGCCCTCCGGTCTATTTCCACCCGTTGCAACTCTTTGATCTGAATGATTGTTTGTTTCGCTTATTGATTGGTTTATTCATTTGTTGAGTTCCGTAGTTCTCATTATGGAGGAGAATCTTCATGGACATAGAAAGAGCCAAGCTGTAAGTCACCTAAGAAAAGGAGCTGTTAGAAGCCGGCCATCTGCGTCCAGGAGTCGCTTCCATGTAACCCCCAGTAAGTAATACCGCTCGGTTCGAACTGTTCTCGAAAATGGTGTCCCCTTGCAATGCATGGATCTATGTCAGCAGTAGCACATGGCATCACTCTGTGAGATGCAGGGGATAGGATTTAGGTTTAGCGTATTTCAAAGGATGGCAGAACAAGACCTGCGTGTTAAAATTACATACCAGACGAAATGCGGATATTTGCAAAGACCATTAGAGCATAATCTCAGGCAAGGACGAAGATTGAAATGGGCCGCGTCGTTTGACAAATAATTGCTAGAGAATTTTTCTTAAGAGATTTAGAGAAAGAACGGACGGCCTAAAACATACATTTGACGGTGTTTCAACTCTGAACTACTTGAAAGCGAGCCCAGTTCTTCATCCACTTCTCCGTCTGAGGTTGTTGCATATTCAGAAGAGGCGGGAGTTACTATTTAATATTACTCAGAATAAAAGTGCGCGTATTTTCCAAGAGTATTAAGTTAGCGGTTATCTGAACGCAACTGGTTGTATATCTTACAACAAGAGAAGAAGAAGCATAATCTCATTGATACTCAAGCGGAAGAGTTAATTTGACAAGAATAAAGCCTGATAAAGGCGCGTGGCTAGACGAACTATTTTGGCGAGCTATTTTTACTGCTGGCAGAACTTCGTTGGCGTCACCTCTCACATAGTTTCTCTGTGTAGCACTTTCCTAAATTTAGCAACAGCATGAAAAAGTTATTTTTGTAGTTGGCAACAACTGTATTATTTTGGTCTTGTTGGGGTAGACACGGTCAACGTCTAGTTTTTGTTTCTTTTGCTTGTATTTTCAGAATAATATTACCGGTTTGCTTCTGTAACACAGACAAGCATGAACCTCGCATCAAAAATATTCTAGAGAAGTAAAGGAATATTTGTAGAAATGTCATTGCAGTATTAAACCTACCTATTGGGATTTCGCTCATGTTATACATAAATCCTTCATCCCATTTCATGTCCGGCAGCTAGAAGAATGCGTTAATCTGTATCCTTTTTCCTATGAGCATTTGAAACATTTTATATCATCGAAAAATGAAAGGTGTAACGTGGACGTTTTACGACGTTACGTGGCACAGTGAACGGTGTATCCTATCATGATATAAGGTGAACTCGAAAACATTTCTTTTGCGAATACATTATTCGGACTCATAAACAATAAGTTCTAAGCAAAAATATCTCTAACTGTAAATGATACTCAGTGTTGAAGTCGAGAATATCTTTGAGGACGAACGTGTTTTGGAAATGAAACAGCGAGTATGAACCATCGTTACCATACAGAGCTAAACAAAACGAACTGAGAGAAACTGCAACAGATGGTCGTAAGAAAATGTATGCATAAGCAGAAAAATTAAGAGAGAAGCGTAATAGAAAATTTGTAACGGCGACCGCTAAGAAGCTTAATTTGTGCACTGTTTTGCAGAACACCTCCAAAATCATCTTTAAAAGATTTACAGATTGTAAGAGTCGTGGTCTGACTGCCCATAATAATATTTTACGAAAATGGACTATTATTTCTGCAAAAAATACAGTTGTATATGCCTTGGATCGAAAACTTTTGTACACATGTTTAAAAGAGAAAATCGCATTCGTCCTCGATAAATAACAAGATTTTTTTCTAAGAAAGGAATGAAGGACGAAAAAGGCATAATGGAGTCCGCTTCAGAATTTTTACACAAGGTCGGCGCCGTAATCGCAGACGAATGGTATAACGGAAACAATATTTTCAGTACAGGCCAATTAAGATTTGAATATGACATGGCAAGTGGACAAACTTCGTCGAATGTGGGAGAAAAGCAAATGTATACTGTGCTGAAATATATTTCATCTGTCCAGTTTCACATTTCATCTGCTGGGTTCGTTGGTACAAAGATATATATTTACTTTTAAGAAAAAACTTGAATAATTTGGACGCAGGATAAGACAGATGACAACATGGGAAACTCCTGTTAACACAGTTTTTGATGCTAGAAGTCTGGTAAACTTACACGTAACCATGTTAGCAGTTAAGTAAAACACGTTTTCATTACAGATTTAAAAGGCAGCTCGTTACTGTTGCTTGACTATTGGACTGGGTAAACCAATGGAGATATGTTTCAAGAACCTAAAATTCGAAAATTCTTAAATAGGAAATGTATTCGCACAGAAATAATCCACCCATGAAACACTAAATACTGTATATCCAGCTGTAAGAGCCTATTTTTTCAGGTAATATGAAATTGTTGTTCACAGGCTTGAAGATTGCATGAGAAATAAATTTATTCTGGAGGCATCACAAGATACACAACATGACCAAGTATTATTAATAAAATTTCATTCAGTTGTTTATCAATGTTTGCGCCCGTTTTCTAGGACGTAATTATTTATGTCCAGTAGACCAGTGAATATGTGACAGAAGAAACTGTAACGAATTTCAATAGCGTACTACAATCAATGTTACAAGTAAGAAATAATGAGTGTGACATCAAATATCGTGAGGACGGTGCTGTCGTTAGTTGTTTGTACTCTTTTTAAAAGCTATGCCCGGGACATTTTATAATAAGACCTCATCATCATGTATGATGCAGCAAATTACGCCAGTACAGAGATGCCATTTTATAATAGAGAACTAGAATACCGCTATTTGGAGAAACATTACATTTTACACTATGAATGAATATAACCTTTGTGCATATAATTATGCACGTACGTATTTGTGTGTGTGGGTATGTACGCATTTTAAAGGATCAAAATGAGTGCGTCCTTCAAAGTTTAAACAGTATTTTTCGTTACGTACTGAACCGAAGGAATGACAGTGCCGTTTGTCTGCAAAACGGACACGTCGCTTCACTAATGCACGGCCTTATTGCTCGAAAACTATGCATTTCCGTACCAGGAGACGAACCTGTTCTATGAATTTCACCCCAAATACTACTCATACAGTTGTAACACGTACCTTGCAAGTGTGTCTTTCCACACTTTCCAACGTTCTAGCTTTTACCTGAACGTCTTTTCCTAAGAACTCTCAATGTCAGAAAATATCACTTTTAAACATTTCAAATAAGTTTTATATCTGCGAGTTTCATTGTTATTATTATTTCTTTACTTTCTCAGACGTTAAGTCTGGTTAAAAATGGAAAGTGACGTGGACCTTCATCAAGCGTGACTTCCTTTTAACTGTACGGTATATGTTACATTGCATTTAGGAACTTTCGGGTAATTGAACAAGTGTCAATAATTACAGATTTCTGTAGTTGTATATATAAGTTTGGATGTAGCTGTATTGCATTGACGTACTGCTGGATATTGTGTGGTATGACTCCTGTAGTTGATTGTATAATTGGTATAATGTCAACTTTATCCTGATGCCACATGTCCTTGACTTCCTCAGCCAGTTGGATGTATTTTTCAATTTTTTCTCCTGTTTTATTTTGTATATTTGTTGGACTGGGTATGGATATTTCGATTAGTTGTGTTAATTTCTTATTTTTATTGGTGAGTATGATGTCAGGTTTGTTATGTGGTGTTGTTTTATCTGTTATAATGGTTCTGTTCCAGTATAATTTGTATTCATCGTTCTCCAGTACATTTTGTGGTGCATGCTTGTATGTGGGAACATGTTGTTTTATAAGTTTATGTTGTAAGGCAAGATGTTGATGTATTATTTTTGCTACATTGTCATGTCTTCTGGGGTATTCTGTATTTGCTAGTATTGTACATCCACTTGTGATGTGATCTACTGTTTCTATTTGTTGTTTGCAAAATCTGCATTTATCTGTTGTGGTATTGGGACCTTTAATAATATGCTTGCTGTAATATCTGGTGTTTATTGTTTGATCCTGTATTACAATCATGAATCCTTCCGTCTCACTGTATATATTGCCTTTTCTTAGCCATGTGTTGGATGCGTCTTGATCGATGTGTGGCTGTGTTAGATGATACGGGTGCTTGCCATGTAGTGTTTTCTTTTTCCAATTTACTTTCTTCCTATCTGTTGATGTTATGTGATCTAAAGGGTTGTAGAAGTGGTTATGAAATTGCAGTGGTGTAGCCGATGTATTTATATGAGTGATTGCTTTGTGTATTTTGCTAGTTTCTGCTCGTTCTATAAAGAATTCTCTTAAATTGTCTACCTGTTCATAATGTAGGTTTTTTATGTCGATAAATCCCCTTCCTCCTTCCTTTCTGCTTAATGTGAATCTTTCAGTTGCTGAATGTATGTGATGTATTCTATATTTGTGGCATTGTGATCGTGTAAGTGTATTGAGTGCTTCTAGGTCTGTGTTACTCCATTTCACTACTCCAAATGAGTAGGTCAATATTGGTATAGCACAAGTATTTATAGCTTTTGTCTTGTTTCTTGCTGTCAATTCTGTTTTCAGTATTTTTGTTAGTCTTTGTCTATATTTTTCTTTTAGTTCTTCTTTAATATTTGTATTATCTATTCCTATTTTTTGTCTGTATCCTAGATATTTATAGGCATCTGTTTTTTCCATGGCTTCTATGCAGTCGCTGTGGTTATCCAATATGTAATCTTCTTGTTTAGTGTGTTTTCCCTTGACTATGCTATTTTTCTTACATTTGTCTGTTCCAAAAGCCATATTTATATCATTGCTGAATACTTCTGTTATCTTTAGTAATTGGTTGAGTTGTTGATTTGTTGCTGCCAGTAGTTTTAGATCATCCATGTATAGCAGATGTCCGATTTTGTGTGGGTATGTTCCAGTAATATTGTATCCATAATTTGTATTATTTAGCATGTTGGATAGTGGGTTCAGAGCAAGGCAGAACCAGAAAGGACTTAATGAATCTCCTTGATATATTCCATGCTTAATCTGTATTGGCTGTGATGTGATATTATTTGAATTTGTTTGGATATTAAGTGTGGTTTTCCAATTTTTCATTACTATGTTTAGGAACTGTATCAATTTAGGATCTACTTTGTATATTTCCAATATTTGTAGTAAACATGAGTGGGGTACACTTTCAAAAGCTTTTTGGTAATCAATGTATGCATAGTGTAGCGACCTTTGTTTAGTTTTAGCTTGATATGTCACCTCTGCATCTATTATCAGTTGCTCTTTACATCCTCATGCTCCTTTGCAACAGCCTTTTTGTTCTTCATTTATAATTTTGTTCTATGTTGTATGTGTCATTAATTTCTGTGTAATGACTGAAGTTAATATTTTGTATATTGTTGGTAGGCATGTTATGGGGCGATATTTAGCTGGGTTTGCTGTGTCTGCTTGATCTTTAGGTTTCAGATAAGTTATTCCATGTGTAAGTGTATCAGGGAATGTGTATGAGTCTGCAATGTAACTGTTAAATAATTTAGTTAGATGTGAATGTGTTGAGGTGAATTTCTTCAGCCAGAAATTTGCTAGTTTATCTTTTCCAGGGGCTTTCATATTGTGAGTAGAATTAATTGCTTGGGTGACTTCATGTTGCAAAATTATCACTTCAGGCATTTGTAGTATCATCTTGTACGTATCTGTTTCTGCTTGTATCCACCGTGCATTCCTGTTATGTTGTACTGGGTTTGACCATATGTTGCTCCAGAAGTGTTCCATGTCTGTTATGTTTGGTGGATTGTCTATTTTAATGTGTGTGTTATCTATTGTCTGGTAAAATTTCTTTTGGTTTGTGTTGAATGTTTGGTTTTGTTTCCTTCTATTTTCACTTTTTTTGTATCTTCTAAGTCGTTTGGCCAATGCTTGTAATTTCTGCTTCTTTTCATCTAATTGCTCTATCACTTCTTGTTGTGAGATTTTACGTAACCTTTTTCGTTTTTTTTTCTGACATTTCATTTCTTATAAATTGTGTTAGCTGTCGGATGTCATTTCTCAGTTTTTCTATTCTGATCTGTAGCCTGTGTTGCCATGCTGGTTTTGTGGGTTTCTTCTGTGTGTTGGTTGGTTCTGATCTCTGCCTAGTGTGTATATTTAGTGTAGTCAGTGCTCCTATATAAACCAGTAGTTGTAACTCTTCCATAGTTGTGTTTTCATTTATTGTGTTGTGTATGAGTGTGTTTACAGTTTTTATTGTTGTTTCGACTTGTGGGTCATTTGGCGGTCTATGCAAGAATGGTCTAATGTCTGTATTTGTGTCTTTGTATTCTATATATGTCAGCTGAAATTTTTCTTCTATATCTAACATGTGTGTCACTTCGTGTTCTATTTGTGCTTGTTCTGGTGACTGTCTTAAGATTTCGTTTTCCTCTGACTGTTTAAGTGATGCATGTTTTTCTTTGTTTGTTTGCTCTGGGATGTTTGAGTCCTTTACTGTATTTTCTTCTTCTTCTGATTGCACATTATTTTGTTGCAGTATTTGTTGTACTTGTTGTTTGATGTTTTCTAATTCTGACTGGGGTATCCTGTTATTTTTGATTATTACACGGATCTGATCAGCTAGTCATTGTTCTGTTAAAAATTTTAATTCTGGGTATCTGGTAATAAATGTTGTGTATACTTGTGATCTGTATCCAGTTGTGTTGGTTCCTAGGTTTGTTGCTTGGTAATAACAGAACATGAGGTGTCGATTAACTTCATCTGACCATCTCATCCTCTGTCTTTGTTTTCCTTCTAGGGTGGTTGCAGGAAGCATATCCTGCAAAACACCTCTATCTGGATTTGAATCATTTTCCAGTTGGCTAGCAGTGTCGTTACCATTGTGGGTGGGCATGGGGTTCAAGCGTCGTCCCCGACCATGACGGCGCTTGTCCGAGGCTTCTTTAGTTCTGTCCTGAACCAACTAATCACACTAAAAGGGGGGTTTGCCCTATTAGTGGTTTGTTCTTTTCGTCGCCTTTTACGACTGGCAGAACATACCGGAGGCCTATTCTTTTCCCAGGCCTCCAAGTATTATTATTATTATTATTAGTATTACTAATATTACAGCAATAGCAATGGCACCGATAATACTGATGATGGTATTAAAGCTGTTAGTTCAGTTAGCACTGTTTTTCATATTCTCATTAGATACATCAAAATCTTGTTTTAAATCATTTTCAATACTTCCAATACACGCGAGGCAATACCGATATAACGAATAATGGTATAAGATAAAGGAAAGACAATCCAACATTTATAGCGTTTAGAAAAAAGCTTTAGGCAATAATAACTAAAATAACCTCTTAGAAATTCTGAAGGTGTAAAATATTAAAAAAAAGAGCGAAAAGTTTGTATACAGTTTATAAAAATTATATGCAGTTATATGCAGTTATAAGGATCAAAGGACGTGAAAGAGAGCAGTAATTAGGAATACGATAAGACAGACCTATAGCCCATCCCCTGTGTCATTCAACATGTAAGTAGAGCAATCATATAGTCGTTTTGGTAAACTATTAAAATTCATAGGAAAGAAGTGAAAAACTTTAAGGTTTTCCGGTTCTGTATTTTTATCGTCTCTGCTTCGGCGAATAGCAGTTGTTTTATGGCCTAAATAGCAAAACTCATTTGCTACTTTGCCCCATAATAACCTAATTCACTCACTGTCGCATGACTTATTTCTACTCGTAGTAGTATTGCTAATTGTTTAGCTTCTCTTGATGTTCAACTAAAATTTCAAACAGTATATTGGAGTCCACATGATCAAAACCTTTGCTAAATCCACAAATGGTATTAAAGTAGGTTTGGTTTCCTCCGGCCTCTCTTCTAGGATTAATCGTACAGTCAGTATTGCCTCGCATGTTCCTGCATTCCTTCAGAATCCAAATAGATCTTCCCCGAGGTCGGCTTCTACGAATTTTTTCGTTCTTCTGTACATAACTCGTTTCAATATAACGACTTATAAAATTGATGGTTCGGAAATATTCATACCTGACGGGCTCGAAATTGGCATCATTACATTCTTCCTGCAATCTGAGTATTTCGCGTGTCTCACGTATCTTTCTTATTGGGTGCAGTAAGTTTTTCATGGTTGACTCTCCGAAGAATCTCAATAATTCTTAGAGAACGTAGTCTAATCGTCCGACCTCATTTCAGTGCAGCACTTTCAGTGCTCTGTGAAATTCTTCGCGCATTATCGTATTTCCCATCTTCACTTACTTCCTCTTGTCTGATATTGTCTCCAAGTTTTTTCTCGATTAGGCACAAATTTTCACCTTTCACCTTGCTTTATCACACTGCCCTGTGTGACTGGAAGTCATGAATTCCCACTCATCCCTTCCCTTCTTTCCCCATTCTCTACTTCCTGTAAAGGTTTGCTTCCTTCTTTCTTTCAGTCTTCCCTTCTTTGCTCAGTACAGATTTGCCATCTGAGCACTTTATATTCATATAGGTGCTTGTGTTTTTTCCAACTACCTTCTTAAATTTCCTATGGTAGCATTTATCTTTCGCCTAGTTATATATGCTTCTAAGCCTTATATTTGTTTATAATCATTCCTGCTTAGCCATTTCCCACTTTCGGTCAGTCTCATTTTTTATCCGTCTGCTTAATTTGCTAATTTTTGTATTTTCTCCTTTCACCAATTAAATTCAATATATCTTTTGCTACCCAGGAATTTCTACTAGGCCTTGTCTTTTTAGATACTCTGCTACCTTTACTACGCGTATTTTATCACTGAAAGCTATACAATCCTTTTCTATTGAACTGCCTCCCCTGTTTCAGTCCAACGTCGCCTAATGCCCCATCTACAGCTCTCAGCAACCTCTGCTTCCTTCAGTTATCCACGCACTATCTCAAATTTCCTGCTTTTTTGTAATTTCTTCATTTTTAATCTATAATTCAAAACTAACAAATTATGCTCACAGTCCATCAGTGACTTTTCACTGTTCCTGGTCTCTTCCAAGTTTACACGCTTCTTTCATTATTCTAAAACTATGTTCCTGGTCTCTTCCAAGTCTACACGCTTCTTTCATTATTCTAAAACTAAGTTTTAGCGTTGATTAAATTGTGCTCTGTCCAAAATTCTATCAGGCTGCTTCCGCTTTAAACCCATTCCTCCAGTCTTCGTTCTGTTACCATTTTCTCTTCTCCTCCTTTCATGCATCCGAATTCTAATCACCCAACACAATTAACTGAGTAACTGCCTCTATCTCATCATGCATTATTTTAGTCTCTTCGCCATCTGTGGTACTAGTTCGCATACAAACTTGTACTTGTGGCTGTTGGCTTCGTGTGTATGTTGGTCACGATAATGAGTTCCTTAAGCTGTTCGTAGAAACTCACCTGCACTCCTGTTTTCTTCTTCGTTATGTGGCTTCAAAGGTTGGTGGCCCTCTTCAGGATTAATCTGGCCTCTCCAGAGATACCCCTCCGTTGTGTTTGCACGTATATCACGGCTATCTATCGTTGAGGCAAACAGGTCACAAGATCTCGGCAAGGTACATTGTTCACGGTGGATCATGACACATAAAATGCGCTGTTACAAGATATCGCTGCAGTAACTACGACATTAATAATTTTAATGGTGGCAACTACATTTTCTGAGAGATAAGGTTTACTTGAATTAATAGCATGGTGGGTCAGCAGGATGAGTGTATGTATTATGTTTACAGCTGAGGTAGAGGGAGGAATATATTAACATACATCTTAAGAAAAATAATTAAAGATATTATCAGAAATAAAGAGATACAAAGAAATGAAATTTTTTGTGTAGAGAAACGGAACATACGACCGTGGAGTTTTCACAGAGAACTTAAGGCAGAAAAAATTTCTCGGTTACTAAGGCAAGTCGCTTCCAGAAAAGACACACACCATACGATGACTTTCACCGTCATCTTGATTGGAGATCAACGGCTGGCTGTCGGAAACTTTACAGCATCCTTTGTAAGGAAGTGGAGGGCCAGGAAATTACTAGAGTCTTCTTATAGTCAATAGGAATTATTTAAGTTTCTGGGGACGTTATAAGTTTTACGTTCACACAGAATGAAAGAGAAAAAAATCACCATTGCTTACTTCACTAAGAAAGTAGACTCAACTAAGTACCACGAACAAGTATTCCATTGGGACGGAAATTGGGAAGGGTGATGTAAACAAAATATTACAGTTTCAGGTAAACTGGATGGCTTATTCAAGAGAAACAGCTTCACAAACTCAGCATGTCAATAACACGTTGGTCCACCTCCGGCCCTTAAGCAAGCTGTTATTCGGCTTGCCTTTGATTGACAGAGTTACTGGATATCCTCCAGAGGAATATTGTGCCAAATTATGTCCAGCTGGTGCGTTAGATCGTCAAATTCCCGAGTTGGTTGGAGCTCCCGGCTCCTGATGCTCTAAATGTTCTCAGCTGGGGAGAGATTCGGCCACCTTTCTGGCCAAGGTAGCGTTTTACAAGCAGTAAAAAAATGGTTCAAATGGCTCTGAGCACTATGGGATTCAACTGCTGTGGTCATAAGTCCCCTAGAACTTAGAACTACTTAAACCTAACTAACCTAAGGACATCACACACATCCATGCCCGAGGCAGGATTCGAACCTGCGACCGTAGCGGTCGTGCGGTTCCAGACTGTAGCGCCTGTAACCGCTCGTCCAGTCCGGCCGGCGACAAGCAGTAGAAACTCGTGCCATGTGCTGATAGGAATTAGATTGGTGGAGAGGAACTGTCACCGGTGGTGTGTCCCTCTTCGAACTGAACCTCGATGACCAGCAAAGAAGTGTCTGGAGACGCCTCCGGTAGTGCTGAGGTACAGACATGACTGTCGCCCGCCATACGGCGATACGACAAGGGGTGATAATCTGGGATGCCATGTCTTTTCATAGTAGGACCCTTTGGGCGTCATCCGCGAGACCCTTAAGGCACAGCGGTACGCGGACGATCTTCTACGCCCCTTTTTGTTGCCCTTCATGTCAAGTCATCCTGGACTTACAGTTCAGTAAGATAGTTCCCGCCATTATATGACGAGAGTCTAAACTGTTTGTCTTCGTGCTTGTCTGCCTTGGCCGGCAATGTCTCCGGATCTCTCCCAGTCTGAGAAAGTTTGGAGCAATACGGATAGAGCCCTCCAGCCCGCTCGAGATTTTATCTAACGCACAAGTGGACAGAATTTGGCACGGTATACCTCAGGAGGACATCCAATAGCTATATCAATCAAACCCAAGCCGAGTAACTGCTTACATATAGGCCAGACGTGCTTGATTTGTGGAGAAGTGCCTCTTGAATAAATCATCCAATTTTTCTGAAATTGTAATCATTTTCAACTTTTATAGTCCTGTCTTCCTCATTGCGTGTAATATTACGGTATATTAATAATTTTTACTTATGGACCGTCTGACAGCAACTGAATAAAACACCATTTCGTCTTTATTTTCTGCAAGGCATCATCAGTGGCCTGGAATATTTACATATATTAGCTATTTTATTTACATTTTTATCATTGTGCCTATAGGTTATAAACAGTTCTGGTGGTTCGTATTTCCTATTAAGTAGTAATGTTTTGAACTGTACTTACAGGTTGCGTGGACAATTTTCTACATACTACGCTCCTGTTGCATTTTTGATGTTGTTCTTCTTCTTATGAACGCCAATTTGCGGTTTTTTTCCCATTCCACAACACTATGCACTGAACGCTTGTTTTAAAGCAATGTTTTGGTTTCTGTTACCGACAGTCAAATGTTTTTACCAAAGATCGAATGTTATTGCCAAACTTATGAGTGTAACTATTGAAGTATCTGTGGTCTGTTCGTGTATGCATTTGTGTGTGAGTTTGTGAATGTATGTGTGTGTGTGTGTGTGTGTGTGTGTGTGTGTGTGTGTGTGTGTGAGTGTTTTTTGGTGTCATATATATATTTTTTTGTGCTGTGTGTGTGTGTGTTGGTGTATTTTGGTGTTATATATATATATATATTGCTGTGTGAGTGTGTGTGTGTGTGTGTGTGTGTGTGTGTGTGTGTGTGTGTGTGTGTCCATGTGATGTGGGAAAGAGGTTTTTTTTATGTTATCATTTCCTTTACTAAGTGTAGTAGGGAGCCTGTGCTGATGTGTGTTTGTTCATTTATCACGTTTGTTTTCTGCTCTGGCTTTCTGGATGTGGAAGTTTTCTTGCATTTGTATAAGATGTTTGTCATGGTTGCTTATTCTCATTATTTTCATTTCTTGTTCCATGTTTGTAGGATGATGGTTGTAGTGTTTTAAATGCTCTGCAAATGTGGAATGGTTTGTTTCATACTTCCAACATCTGATATGTTCTTTGAATCTTGTTTGAAAATTCCTGCATGTCATGCCTATGTATACTGCATCACAACTTCGACATTCAAGTTTATATATTCCTGATTGTTGGAATTTGTCTCTCTTGGTAGCTGGCTGGCTTAGGTGTGATTGAAGGGTTTGCCCAGGCTTATATGCTATTTTGAAGCCCTGTCTCTTTAGGTGTTTGCAACTCTGTGTGTTGGTTTATGTGTGTAGGTCCTGGTGCACCATCTGGTTCTTTTCTGTGTGGTGTCGTCATTGTGTGTGTTTGTTGAGTGTGTTTGTAAGTTTTCAGCTTGTGAGTTCTTTTGTATTGTTGAACTGTTGTGTTTGTTTTTTATTTGTGTTTTTATTTTTTGATTGAGCTTGTGTACCACATGTGTGTCATACCCGTTGTTCCTAGTTATTTGTATGATTGTACTCATTTCTTGTTCATAGTTTCTCTTGCTGAGTGGGATTCTGTTTAATCTATGTAACATGTGTCTTAGTGCTGCAAGTTTCTGGCTGTGGGGGTGGTTGGATGTGGAATGTATTATTGTGTCTGTGGCTCTTGGTTTTCTAAAGATGTTAAATGTATGTTTACCATTTCCTTTTTTAATTGTGATGTCAAGAAAATTTATTTGATTTTCTTTTTCTTTTTCAAGTGTGAATTTTATGTTCTGACGAGCTTTGTTTATTTCTGAATGGAGTTCATCTATTTTTTCACTTGGCTCATCTACCAGACAAATAATGTCATCCACGTATCTGCACCAATATATGATTTTGAAACTTTCATTTGTGGTTATCTTATCAAATATCTGATTTTCTAGGTGACTGATGAAAATGTTTGCTAGTGTTCCTGATATTGGGGATCCCACGGGCAGTCCATCAGTTTGTAGATAATATTCTCTTTTGTTCAGTTGTCAGTCTGAGCATGTCTGTTATTTCTTTTATTGCGTCTGTGGTGAGGTTGCTGTGGGATGAGAGATTTTGTTCTATGATTTCTATTGTTTCTGTGATAGGGATGGAGGTATACATATTTTCTATATCGAATGATATCAGTGATGCTGCGTGTGGTACCTGTATGTTCTGTATGTTTTCTATTAGGTTTCCTGTGTTTATCACTGTTCTGTTGTTTTCTACTTTATAGTGTTTTGTAACTAACTTTTGGAGGTGTTTGGCTATGCGGTATATTGGGGCTTTCTTGAAGTTGATAACAGCTCTCATTGGCATTCCGTCTTTATGTACTTTCGGTTGACTGCGGAGTGTTGGTGCTTGTGGGTTTTTCTGTGTTAAGTAGTATTTTTGTTTGTCTGTTAGTGTGTGTTCAATGTTTTTCAGTGTTCGTTTCACATTTTCCTGGAATTGTGTAGTTGGATCTGACTTCAGTTTTTGTATGGCGTTGGTGTTTATGTATTCCTTGGTTTTTGTGATGTATTGCTCTTTATCCATGAGTACTGTTACATTTCCCTTGTCTGCTCTTGTTATTAATACGTTATTGTCTGTTAACTTTTGTTTTAACCTTTTCATAGTAGCTGCTTCTGTTTGGTTGTTCTTATTGTGCGTAATAATCAGACGGGTATGGCAAAGGTGAAACTTCCCCTTTGAACAATAATACACGACTGTGCTTAAACTGACACACAATATTTTGTTAGCGCAACGCAATCTGACTTTCAAAATTCCCTACAAAAGAATGGCCCTGACTAACATTAAACTATACCTTTCACAAATCACTTACCTCACAAAAATCTTCGCTGCTCAAGCTACTGCCAGCTAAATAAAAGATTCAAACTATGGAAGGCACTAACTACTGATAGGGATAGTTAGCAAATGAAAGATATTAATAGAGAACAAACAATGTATTTACCTTGATATCATTATATATAAATATAGCAGTTCATGACAAATTTCAAAACTCCGCCATCTCTCTCCCCACATCCACCACTGCTGGTGGCTCACCTCCAACTGCGCAACGCTACGCGCTGTTCACATCCAGCTGCCGCTGCCCAACACTACAATGGCGAGTATTACAACAATGCAAAGCAGCCACAGACTGCACACAGCACAGCCAGTGATTTTCATATTGAGCGCTACGTAACATTGCCAATAAGAAAACATAAACAGCCTACTTACATAGAGAAAACATAAACAGCCTACTTACATAGAGAAAACATAAACAGCCTACTTACATAGAGAAAACATAAACAGCCTACTTACATAGCCCCCATGCTCCCCACAAAAAATTTTACAAAATTTTTTTGGGCAGTGGCCAATAATGATTTGATAAAATTTTTCATAATTACAATAACAAAGAAATCAAATGCACACACTTATTGATACAATGTTGGTCAAAAGCTAAAATTTTCTCACAGTCCATAAAGATAGTCCTGATCATTCATCATAACAGTAATTACAGGTTTTTTTTCACAAAGTCTCATTAGTAAAAGAAATTGCACACAGAAGTAGTGGATTTCCATGCAGTCTTGAAGAAGTAGTGTTGTCCTTCCAACGGAAAGACAATGCTGACTCTTGACATGCAGACAGGTAATGGGCCACAACATAGCAAACCCACAGCAGAGTCATTCGATGTTTTGAAGAATATTGGTAGGTAGGTCATCACAGAACAGACCCACTGGAGTCCTGGTAGAGATTGTGGTATTGGTGGGCCACCAGAGGTGCAGACCCACTGTAGTCCTTGTAGAGATAATGGTAATGGTGGGCCATCAAAGATGCAGACCCACTGTAGTCCTTGTAGAGATGGCCAGCAGCCATCTGTTGCGATTGTGCAGGTGCACACTCACCATCAAAGAGTCTTGCGAAGAATATAGCAAGTCCATAAACCACCACTTGTGCACTCACAAAGTTTTTGGAATTGTCCTTAGAACCAGCAATGCTGTTATCCAGTTCCTTGCTGAATTATTAACACACGTGCAAACACTAACAGTCCCTACTTCTCACATATTGTCCATATACTATGACCAACAGAAACGTGTGCAGTGAAATGTAACTTAATTGGAAGAACTGGTGTCTGTACAATTATAAAATTACAACATGAAAATACAATTACAAAGGTACAAAACACATCATTAAAGAACATAACAATACAGATAACATTTATAGTAACACAGGCTTTACAAAAGAATAGAAATAAACATATACATCAGTGGAATTATGACATGAGTACATACATAAAGGATCACAATAACTTTTGAAACATCAACTTCACACATGAGCATTGAACAGAACAGAATTAATAATGTCTAACATCTTTACAAAGTAAATAACATATTATTAATGCCAATTATATTCGAGGATAACAGTATTCCTCATCATAGTGAATGTAGCTTAATATTAGAAAAATTCTACAACATAAATCTTATCAGATAAACATATAAATACAGGAAAAACATAAATACACAATGGTACACAAACATATAGTGGGATAACACCAATAGGAAAGGATAGGGTTCGTTTACAGTGTAACATTTGGTACTGCAGTCCAACCCAAAACTTCGTATATCTTTCCTCTTATTTCATCCTTTGTTCCCACCAAAAAAATTCTATCTAAGCATGCTTTCTGTATTTATATGTTCACACATTTCTTACCTGAACATTTATTTCCAAGAAAATCCTACCTAAACCTGTTTTCTCAATGCATTTCTTCCAATTCATCGCAACTCATTCTCTTAGAGGCTACCCCCTCTTAAGCTAACTTAAATCTACTGAGCTCAGATGCTAAACTAAGGGACGAGGCAATGCAGCAGCACAAAACAATTAACACAAACAGCAATGACAAAATATTCAAATTGGCAAAGCTAACAGCATAAATTAGCAAAAGTCAAATTCAATAACACTATGCCTGGCAAACAGCAGCAACTTATATCTAAACATGACAAAGCTCAAGCAGAAAGAATATTGCAGTAAAAACAACAATGCAGAAAAGGAAAATGTATATTCACATCTTAATGTCTATGTAATTAAAGTGGTGCACCACAACAACTTATTGTAAAAGAAATATTACCATGTACTTGAAAAGAAAATTATGTGTTACTGTTACTAGTCCCTTCTTATTGTTCTTTCCTTTCCAAGTGCTCCTTTTTTTTTAAAGAATGTGGATCATAAAATAATTATTTAATAGATCTGTTGACAGAAAGTGTTCACATTAGCAAATGCATTTAATTTTATTTTATGAAACCAATGCTGCAACACAGCTGAAAAACAGATGTCAAATGAAATAAGCAATTACGCAAACCAAAGCTTAAAAACATCATTCAATAGTCATGTGGCATTTCGTAAGTAGTAAAAAAATCTCTCATCTAGAAAGACAGTAGTCATAGTCAGGTGTGTAGACAAACTATTTCTTGTCATTTCATTAGGCATTTCAGTAAATATCAGAAAGTACGATATGTTTCCAAGTAATCAGCGTGTCGGATTTGCGATGCTTTCTCTAAAGGAATGACAATGGCCAGGATAATGGCCTCCTTTTTTTTTTTTTTTTTTTATTGTGCTCTGAAAGGCACGCGCTAATGGCTTTTTCTCCAGGCGTCTGACACAGCTGGGTGCCCACGACGCATTGCGTGCAGGTGGTCACTTAACTTTCTTACGGAAATATTTACGACACCAGTTTCCGCTACAGTGACAGTCTCACATAAAAATATTTCACAGGTCAAGAATTAGCGTTGCAAATATGTAGAAAGAAAATCCTATAAATATGAGTGTCCAAATAAAATATTCGTCAGCATTGTGATACAGTCACGCATTTACGCACATTTCATAACTCTTAAAGTACGAATCTTGGTTTCCAACAACCTTTTTCACAAACCAGAGTCCCTAAACACTACTCATTATTCCTTACCATATTCGTCGACACTTCTTCAATATTTCATCATAACAGCTACGTGGCTTAATCAAATAACTCATATAGCATCAGCCTATTAATCATAAACATACCTCAGCAGCATAATACACATCGTCGTCGTAATAATAACATCATAACACCTCAGTCAAATCTCAAAAACGTCGTAGCTTTCTGCAATAATTTCAAAACCTAAAAAAATTCTCTGCTCATGTCAAAAGTGTCATCTGCCTCAAACGTACTTTAAAAATCATGATCTCATACCAAATATATCATTCAAAGCTCTCATAGTATCACAATGGTTCCGAAAAAATATGAACAGATCACACAGTACAGACAAAATACAATTTCGTAAGAGTGAAGTAATCCAACTCTGTAATTGCGTAAACATATGTCACTGATGTAATAAAAAAAAGTTTATCTCTCAGTTACATGATTAGATAGCTGTGTAATTTGTGTGTTAGAGAAATATGGTACCGATGTGTAAAGTTGTATAAGCAAATACCATATTAGCTAGGGTTCCTTGTGGTTGCCACACACATGGTACACAAAGTAGGCGTATACCCCCCTGAGGATAAATGTAATTATACTCCCAGGTGTCACAAATTACAGCAATGGAATGAAATGTATCACGGAAAACTTTCTTTGTAATTAAAAAAAGATCTTTAAAAATAAGTGTTTTAAGTATAAGATTAATCACTGAAATGTGTGTCCTGTAGCGCTAAATGTGCATCTTGTTGTAAGATAATCTCTGTGGAAGTGTCGTAGTTATTTTCCTCCGAAAGCTAAGTTCTGCAGAAGCCAATGTACTTACCACATGATAAACAAAAGTGAAATGCTTTGCATATAGATATCGTAGTTATTATGCTTATTGGCGTGATGAAGAAAGTACTGTACAGTAACGTATTGTTGTGCTACGGAAAAGGCAGTCTCATTGTAGCTATACTACAGAAGTTACTACTAAAACCTGTTTTACTTTCCAGAATAAAACAGAAAACTGTGCAGATATAAAACAGAAACACTGCAAAAGCAACATTGTAAATTGTGTCACACATTAGTAGCGTCGTGATATAGTCGTGTAGCTGTCAAATAAACTAACCACTGTGTCACCTGGTATCTCTCAGAAAGCACCTTGAATCCATAATGTATCTGCAAGTACCCCAAAATGTTGCATTAAAATCTCATTAGCAGTGCAGGTATATGTTCTAAGTATGTGAGCCTTATAGTCGTTACGTAATCGTGCAACTAACAAGCAAGAACGTACACACACAATAACACTGTGACGTCTGTTCACTATAACAATGCATTCGTCATTTCTGTTTAAATAAGTTCTCTTGGTTCTTGATTGGATATTTAACTTCAAACATTGTTGTATGTTAACAGATTCTAAGTCTGACAAGCATACTAGTAACGTGAAGTGAAACGTTTTATGGCAAAGACAAAGTTAAAAAGCAGATTATCTTTCAATAATCGGTTTTACATGTGAAATGTGGTACAATCTTTTACTCTTCAAAGTACTCAGAATTTCAGCTTGAACGCAATTATCATGCAGTATACGTCGGTAAAGAATACTGGAATTTTTCACAGGGTTAGCGTCAATATTATTTTTCTCTGAGCCAGCCGTCGCACGTGGGTGCCTGCGGCGCGAGTCATTGTCTGTCTCTTTGTTGGCGCGCGTTGTTATTGGGATTAGGAGACCTAACTTCTACAAATTCGCCTTGCCGAGAGGGCCCAGCCCTGTTAGAATCCCGCCAGTTCTGGTGAAATTCACGTCTGTCGTTTTGTCGGTAGTTTACATAGTTTCTTGTTTGTCGGTCATGTGGTGGAGAATTTCTCCCTGAATCGTAACTCTGCGCCGAACTGTTGCGTCTGAAGTTATTCTGCCTCACGTAATAATAATTGTTTTGGTTCCCATATTGTCTGTTTCTCTGATTGTCTCTGTGATAGTCATTACCGCGGAGAGGTGATCTTTCCCTGTAACTATTATTACCTTGCCAGTGGTTGTCATATGGGTGGTGTCTGTTTTGGTCACGATTTGCGTTGTAGGAATAGACTTGTCGTGTCCAGTTATTGTTTCTGTCGTCACGAAATTGTGACGGATGTGACCTGTAGTGATTGTTTTCCTGTTTTCGCATCCCGCGACTGTCTGTGTCGATTTCTAATTCTTGTAACAGTCCCTGAAAAGCTTCAATGTCGTGTTTGCAACGTCCTGCTAAAATAATATGTCGTAAATGTTCAGGAAATTTGATTAAGCAAATGCGGATGAGTTCTGAGGGGCTGTATGGGTTTGACAGGTACTGATTCTTGTGCAACATGCCTTCAAAATATTTCACAAGACTGGAGAATTCAGATTGTTCGAAATGTTTCATCATCATGATGCCATGTTTTACTCGGTCTTGTGTGGCTTGAGACCAATATGCTGAGAGGAAGGCATGGTAAAATTCTCCTTCACTGTGGCAATCGTGAATGACCGATCGCATTCTTACAGCTGGTTCATTCTCTAAGTAGCCACACATAAATTCTAATCTGTGTTCTAACGACCAGTTGGGAGGAAAACAATGAGAGAATTGATGGAGCCATGCTTGTGGATGAATGTCGTTGCCAGAATTCTTAAATGTTTTGAATTTACGTGTAGTAATGAACAGCTTATAGTCAAAATCATCATGTCGGCAAGTCGCATGTCGGTCATTGTTACGTCGTTTCGGCGGTTCCATCTCAAAATTCGGCGTACCTTGCCAACTTCTTTCACAATTTCCGAAGTGCCCTGTGTTGTTATTTTGTGTCTGTTCCGTATTTCTATGTCCCTCTTCCCGTACTTGAGCGCGAGTGTCCTCTGAAATATGTAATTCTTGTATTACTTGTGCCAAATGATCTTGTACTTCCCGGATTTCTATTTTGTACTGTGTATTGATTTGATTTTGATTTTGTTTGAATTTTCTAATTTGTTCATACTCTTCAGTGTCAGCGAAGGCTACAGGTCTTGTGTCATTCAGATCATCATCTACCTTTGTAGATACGTTAGTGACCTGATCCGAAAGTTCGGCTACTTTCTCCGATAGTGAACACATTTCCTCAGTGTGTTTTTCTGAACCAAGTTTCAGAGTGTCCATTTGTGTTGAAATCGAATCTACTGTGTCCTTCAAGTTTTCCTGAGTTTTTGCAAGTTGCGTAACCGAATCGGTAGATGCAACTGATTCAAATTTAGCTTGCAAGGTCTCATGATTTTCATGAACAGTAGTTTCCAGTTCTTTTATGGCTGCTTCATGATTCTGTAGTGCATTTTCATGACGCGAAAAAATAGGTTGGAAATGCTCACAAATTTGTGTTTTTACGTCATTACAGACTTTTTGACATTTCGATTCAATGTGATGTAACTCAGTAGTTAAATCCTCACGTGTTTGTTCAAGAGTTTGCTCCAATGAGTCTAACTTTTGAAGATTTTGTTCCATTGCGTCGAACTTTTTAAGATTTTGTTCCATTGAGTCTAACTTTTGAAGCTTTTGCTGTGAAGTTCACATTTTGACAAGCGGAAAATGTGTCTTGGTGAGAACCCAAAACCTGAGTCTGCAGTATTTGCAATAATGTGTTCTGTCATTCCCGATTCCTGAGGCGATAACACTTCCCTGTTCACTACCTGTTTCACTGTCTACACCATTGTTTGCCGCCCGCTCCATTTCCCTGTGCGCAGTTACCAAATTACTACTTTGAACATTAGTAAATTCATTACTGATAAGCTACGCTCGTCGTCACTATTATTTCTCAGTTTAGTTTGGAGCCTAGTGTTACGTTTTTCACACGCCATAATTGTCACAATATTTCACACGATAACACAGAAAAGCACAATTTGAAGTGCAAAAATAGGAGAACACATTAACATAGCACTGAAAATAATATCTAGTTAATTGCAAGCGTAGCTGCGAAATACTTGGTGCAAATCTATATGCATGCCACAACTGTTTTACTGTACAACAATGAAAGGCTACAACTACAAAGGAGATTCTCTCTACAATTACGCACTAGCAATAAACAAAAGCTACACTAAATACACAAACTACAAGAAAAAATCAGAAGATTCCAGGTTCGAATCCTGGCAGGGTCGCCATATGAAACTTCCCCTTTGAACAATAATACACGACTGTGCTTAAACTGACACACAATATTTTGTTAGCGCAACGCAATCTGACTTTCAAAATTCCCTACAAAAGAATGGCCCTGACTAACATTAAACTATACCTTTCACAAATCACTTACCTCACAAAAATCTTCGCTGCTCAAGCTACTGCCAGCTAAATAAAAGATTCAAACTATGGAAGGCACTAACTACTGATAGGGATAGTTAGCAAATGAAAGATATTAATAGAGAACAAACAATGTATTTACCTTGATATCATTATATATAAATATAGCAGTTCATGACAAATTTCAAAACTCCGCCATCTCTCTCCCCACATCCACCACTGCTGGTGGCTCACCTCCAACTGCGCAACGCTACGCGCTGTTCACATCCAGCTGCCGCTGCCCAACACTACAATGGCGAGTATTACAACAATGCAAAGCAGCCACAGACTGCACACAGCACAGCCAGTGATTTTCATATTGAGCGCTACGTAACATTGCCAATAAGAAAACATAAACAACCTACTTACATAGAGAAAACATAAACAGCCTACTTACATAGAGAAAACATAAACAGCCTACTTACATAGAGAAAACATAAACAGCCTACTTACAAAGGAAGCAACTGCCTCAGAATTTGTGTGTTAGTAAGAAATATATATCAGTTTGCACATCGCAACCTTTGTGGTCCTTAATAATAGACAAACCTTCGATCATGTCCACTATTCAACCTCAGAAAAGCCGCACACGGTTGAAATACCCCCGAAACCAGCAGAAAAACCGATAGCCTTTCTTCCATTAAGCACACGGTCATATAATCATAATAATTAACTGTTTGGCGGCTTCGGTAAATTACATAAATCCCAATTAAGAATTTAGACGGGGGTGTTTCATCTTGGCTCCTGTGAAAAGGACAGTTGCAATCTTCGGATCCGAACAATGATTTATTAAGCACCATTTTTGGTTTCAGTGGACGCCTGCGCCACCTACCCGCCGATCAACGAAATACGTGACAGCAGCTCCATCCAGTCGCCAACCATCGAACTACGAGACTGCGTCAGCACGACTCGCCGCGAGCTTCGCTTTGCACACGGCACGACACACCAGCTACAGCAACTCATCGCCTGACAGCCATCGCGCCGGAGGAGCCAACGCCAACACGACTAGTAGCGCGACTTCAAACGTCAAAACATCGCGACTTCGATGAGCGTCAAGGGGTGAGTGAGAACGATTTGCTGGCGCGAGAATAATTAATATTGCATTATCTTCAGAGTGCGGAAGGAACTTCAAATTAAATTTGACAATTGCGGAAATAATAAGATCAATATTTTTTAACATTTTTTTTTTTTGCAAATTTGCTCTGAAGCCTGGTATGCTAATATGGATGTGTTTTCATGCTGTAAGCACAGAATAGTGTCTCATTTGCATTATTTATTGTAAACTACATGTTTAAGTTGTGTGTATGTTACTTCGAGATTTTGTGTATAAATGCAGTCATTGAAGTTTGGTCTGGGTAGGCTTCTGTAATTTATGCTGTTCAATGGAAAGGCCTGTTTTGCCTATCTGGATTAACCTAATACAGTAAAGGATTATTTCGTTATTACCTAATTAGTGAGTGTTTGGGTTACTTGTAGGTTATTTTTATTTTATTTTATTTTATTGTTGTCTGTGCATAGTGAAATTTTAGAATGGATCCTGAATTGAAAGAAAAGGTTGTGGAGGAGGTGGTTAGAACAATGGATATAGTTCAGGAGGACAAGGATGAGTCAGGAATTGGTAGTAATGGAATGTCAATGGACAGCCCATTGGGTCATTCAACCGGTTATGCTGAGACACCGGTAAAACCGATTAGAAAGGAACTGAGTCTCGAGGATGGAGAATCGCTGTCAGTAATACTTAAGATGCTCCAAGAAATCAACAAGTGAATAGAAGAGGGAAAGAAAACAAGGAAATAAAGAAAAGTATAGCAGAGATGTCCCAAGAAAACCAAAAAAGTTTAAGGAAAGGACTGCAGGAATTCCAGGAACAGATGAGAATAACTCTTCAGGAGAGAGATGACAAGTTACAGGTGAAGGTAGATCAACTCCGAGAAGAGATGAACAATATGAAGACAGAGATAATTGAAAATGCTGAGGGAGATGTTGAGGGTGTCAAAACTGAATTAGAAGGGAGACTGCAGAAAATGGAAACACAACAACACCAGCAGATTAAAGACGTGGTACAAGTACAGCAGCTGTGCCAGGTTAATATTGGGAAATTGGGAAATAGGCAAGTGAAATTGGAGGAGGCTATGGAACGTATAGTCACAAGTGAGATCAAACAGCTGCAGAAGGGAGTCCAGCAGCTAGAAAGTAAAACCGAAGAGATTGATAGGAAGATAAATAGTGCCACCTTAATAGTAGGGGAGGGCAAGCTCGTCACATTAGTAAATGCTGATAATAGGTATACCCAGACCCACGTGGGTCAAAATATAAACCCAAAGGGGCATTGCATCCAATGATATTTACTAAATGGTTACAAGGTGTTTTCCCAGCACATTTACAAGATGCAGATAAAATTCAATTTGCAATTGACAGAATGGAAGGTGAAGCTTTCACCTGGGGAGTTAGGAAGAAAGAAGAAGTTACCAGCTACAGTCAATTTGAGGAAGAGTTTTTAAAGAAATACTGGTCCAAAAGTCACCAGTGTGCAACACTTGAAGATTTACTGCATCGCAAGTCTCTTAACACCTGGAGAGGTACCTTGAGAGAATTTGCTGAGCATCTATGGGAGTTGAATGAAACATTGGAGCAGCCATTGAATGACGACATAATGATATCAGCAATTAAAAGGAGGTTAAGCCGTAGGATGCAAGAAAATTTATCTGGAAGCCTGATTAAAGATAAAGATACTTTAATGGAAGTATTGGAGCAATTAGAAACCATTCGTGCACAGGAAAACAATCAGATGCGTGATCAGAACCAAGATGGAAATAATTACCATCTAAGGCAGTTTAACGGCCCACCAAATTACAGAGGTAGAGGTGGGGGTAATGGACATAGGATCCATGGCATTGGTCGACAGTTTCACCACAATCATGAGAGAGATGACGATGATGATGACAGGAATTATGAGAGGGGAGAAGATGGACGAAGGGATCATGAGGTACGAATTGAAGAAATAAGAGAGATGTAGGGAGCCAGCAACTCTTTTGCTGGTGTACCAAGTGGCGACTGGTACACTCCCAGCTGGGTGAGACTTTATTTCTTATTTCAAGTTTCACTCCTCTATCATCTTTCTCTATACTTAGGTTAAGAAAGTTAGTGTGTAGTAGTTAGGATTGGTAGTGGTCATCCAAGTAATTCAGTCAGGAACCATGTAGCAGATTTATAGTTGACTTAAAATAAGGATAAGTAGTTACTGTTGATGTAGAGTGTGAGAGGTCAAAGAATCAATAAGGTAAAAATCAGTTTAGTGTGAGTAAATTATAAAATTATTAGTGCCAGAAATAATAAAATAAGAACCAGATCAGAAAGCCAATGTTTATAAAATGTGGTGGGAAGCTAATTGGTCAAACAAGAGTTTGTGTAATCTTATAGAGTTGTTTTATGAGGCATGAAAAGGTCAAGCAATTGTAAGAGAGGCAAAGTAACGTATTAGCTTCCAAATAGGAAGCCATATAAGGAAACAAATACATGAGGAGATACTTGTTCGAATAAGCAATGCAGAATATGATGTACGGAGAGGTCAAGGAGCCTGGAGTAGTATTTTTATGTGGTTATTGCAGCGAATATGGAGGGTTGATGTAGGTTGAAGATATATATTTATTTGTGGTTGAAGTTGCTGTTAAGTTGAGGGAGTTATGTGTAATGAAGTGTATTCAGTATGAGATGTTTGAGGTATTGAAGTATATGGAGGATTGATGTAGGTTGAAGATAGATATACATTTATTTGCGGTGGAAGTCGCTGTTAAATTGAGGGAGTTATGTGTAATGAAGAGTATGGACTATGAGATGTTTTAAGTATTGAAGTATGTCATTTAGCACATGAGCAACATCTGTTTGCAAGTTGTTTGTAGTTATACATGTTGATCTGAGGTATGCTGATAAAACAGAAAGTGTAACTTATGAGTAATGAGTAATTCATGTATCCAGTTAGATATCAGAGTCAAGTATGGTTGTACTTACATCGAGCTTTAGAAGCACAATTCTGGCACCATGTATGAATAATAAATATCCATATAGCAGATTTGAATTAATGTCAATATAATAGGATATATTGTACCTCTCATCTAAGCTTTATTGATAACAATTCACATATGGCAGTAATGTTTAGCAAAATGAAATGATCAGTAATTTAAAATTTTTTCATTCAATGACCACATTAGTTATAGTGATGAAAATAGTTACGTAAGACATACTTTTTTTTCGAGACATACTTAGTGCAATAATGGAGCATTTAATATTATTGAATCAATTTGTAGAGGTATGAGGGATTGTACAATAATTGCATAAGTCAAGGTGTAAATGCTATATTTTGTTTTGATATTCAATGTCGCATGTGTTGAGGACTCAAATGAATAAGTTGTGAATTCCTTCCTTAACCTTCATGTTTGTTGGCCAAGTGAGTTATAAGTTAGAGTGATAGTAGTATGGACGGCAGGAACGCCGCTGAAAGGACGGTATACCAAAGGGGGTAGCTGGCATAAAACTAATTTCTTTTTTTTTTGTCCTTGCTGTAGCTCGTACAAACCTTTGAAAGTGAAGATTTTTGGCAATTGAATGTAAGACAAAGTTTTATAAAAATATTTACCATGCTATGTTAATTAAGATAGATTGATTTTGTTGATTTTGTATTATGTTTCTGTAGGGGCAGTTTGCTACCAGAGCCAATAGGGTGATATTATGTAACTTTTCAGTATGTGACCCAGAACTTATATTCCTCATTTTCATTTATATGCTATGTCATAATTTTTCCTATTATTCTTTTTCGCCTGTGGCTACAAAGAAGGTTTTTAGGGCGGGGATGTAAGGGATCCGGGATCCCCCAAACATAGATGCTAGTATCCGACGCCCAGGTCGATAGTAGACAGGAGGCAGTGAGACTAGTGTTGAGTGAGAAGTAGTACTGGAGTGTCTAGCGAGTGGTGGTGCAGGAGAGATGGGCAAGAATGGTGGTCGAGTGAGTTGTAAATGGTAAAATTCACCGGAGTATGACAAGTGAGCACGTCCCCCTGATCGTCCTGGGGTTGACCCTCACTAATACTGATTCACGAGTGATATGAAACAGGAAGTGACAAGTGCCGAATTACGTGTTTCGCGTCAACGGCGTCGGCCAGCAACAACCATGGATTGCAGTGAAGATTGTTGTGAATGTTAACCATCGGCATTGTGTGTGACGAAGTACTGAAACTCAGCAATCAATAAAAAGATATAACCGTAATCAGACGTGTAAGGCAAAGGAAGCAACTGCCTCAGAATTTGTGTGTTAGAAAGAAATATATATCAGTTTGCACATCGCAACCTTTGTGGTCCTTAATAATAGACAAACCTTCGATCATGTCCACTATTCAATCTCAGAACAGCCGCACTCGGTTGAAATACCCCCGAAACCAGCAGAAAAACCGATAGCCTTTCTTCCATTGAGCACACGGTCATATAATCATAATAATTAACTGTTCGGCGGCTTCGGTAAATTACATAAATCACAATTAAGAATTTAGATGGGGGTGTTTCAACTTACAGGGCTAAAACAGTTTGAGCCACAACATTACATCTGCCACTACTTAAGTAATGGTCACATCTCATATGTACAGCACGTCATGAATTATAGTGTACCACGTAGGACATTAAAGACAAACAAACTAGTAACATGTGTCAGAATGAATTTTCACTCTGGAGCGGAGTGTGCGCTGATGTGAAACTTCCTGACAGATTTTAAAATTTGTGCTGGACCGAGATTCGAACTCGAGTTCTTTGCTCTTCGCGATCAAGCGCTCTGCCAACTTCTTTTTTTCTCTCATCTCATTTTGTTCGTAATTGTTTGTTGAATATGTTCTGGGTGGATGTCCCATGTCACTTGTAAAAGTCCACCGTTGATTCCGTTCAATTTTTTATTACAGAGGGCAGCTACCCCTCTGATCGACCACACTGAGCTATCGTTCCGGCTCCAACAGGGCCACCCAAACACGACTCACAACCCGTCCTCACAGATTCAGTTCTACCAGTACCTCGTCTCATACATTCCGAACTTCACAGAAGTAAACATCGATCTTACAGTTTAAGATAGAAAAGATTATAAAACACTAATGTTCAACAGTAGCATAACCATTGGATATACTCGATGAACTGTATATAAACAAACGTCAATTATATTATAAACGTAATGAAAGTAGTATCCCTAACATAAAAACAAACTAAAATACAGTGTTCAGAAATAGGTTGAAATGTCACCTAGCATTCATGCGCATCTAAGTTAGAGTAGTGAACAATTATTGTAAAATATTGACTGCATTTAGAGGAATGCACTGCATCGATGTTTTTCTATGTGTGGGTGTAGAAACTTCATTTTTCTGTTTGAATGTGAAACTATACCTGCGATGTTTCGCAACGATAGTCCAGTCCCCTACATTTAGAAACAAACTTATCATCGAATATTTTGTACCGTATGACAAAAATACTTTCTAAAGACCTTTGGCCAACTCCTCAACATTTTGTGCAATTGTACCACTTATACCTCTGATCTCCTCTTCAGCACTGCTCTATTTACCAGCCACGTGGGATTAGCCGAGCGGTCTCGGGCGCTGCAGAGGTTCGTGTCCTCCCTCAGGCATTGGTGTGTGTGTTTGTCCTTAGGATAATTTAGATTAAGTAGTGTGTAAGCTTAGGGACTGATGACCTTAGCAGTTAAGTCCCTTAAGATTTCATACACATTTTTTTTCTGTTTACCACATGTTATTAGATTGCCTTTAAAAATCCTGTGTGGTGCACTGGGCTTCAAATGGCTCTGAACACTATGGGACTTAACTTCTGAGGTCATCAGTCCCCTAGAACGTAGAACTACTTAAATCTAACTAACCTAAGGACATCACACACATGCATCCCCGAGGCAGGATTCGAACCTGCGACCGTAGCGGTCGCGCGGTTCCAGACTGTAGCGCCTAGGACCGCTTGGCAACTCCGGCCGGCTGTGTGGTGCACTGTTATTCATGACGTGCTGTACATATGAGATGTGGCCATTATTTAAGTCAGGACAAACGTGATTTGTGGCTTAAACTGTTTTAGTCCTGTAAGTGTTCATGTATTCCTTGAGAAAGGATTTGTAGCATTTCCCGTGTACTACATGCATTTTTCTGTATCTTTAGATAGAATCCGCGAAGACGGTCTGCGACTGAAACTCGTTGATATTTATGCTTTAAGAAAACCCATATGGTTTTAATCTCTCAGGAAGTTTAATATCAGCGCACACTCTGCTGCAGAGTTAAAATTCATTCTGACACATGTTACTAATTTGTTTTCCTTTAAAAGTCCTGGGTGGTATACTATAAGTCATGATGTGCTGTACATATGAGATTTCATCCCGGAATTTTGGTTTTAAATAAAAAAAGCAGCTGATGGTCAAACATGAAATTTTCCCCTTGATTAATTTATTTTTATTTCTCGTGGTGAATTACACAACAGCTGTTTTTGGAGCTGGGGCTGTGTCCTGAAGCTTTGAAAAGTTACACCAAAGTCGATAAACTCAACGGCAGCGGACGACCTGTTTGCTAGTTGTGTCAAACCTGAGGCAGAAACGACGGAGTCCCAACGCTGCTTCACAGAAAGCGTGACGCACTTACGTTTTTAGCGGTGGAGCGAACGAACACAGACATGAGTGTCGCCAGGTGGGTCCAACATTGGAGGATACCACCGTCAGTCATAAACATTTCACAAGTGCACAAATTTGCAGCATCAGTCTCAATATTTTTATTTCAGATTTCGCACACGACATTTATTGGCTGAGCGGAAAACTGTCTGTCGTACTCAGCCCGTCGACTGGCATTGGGTTGGTCTAAACAATTGGTCAGCGTAAGGAAACTGTTGAAGGTCGAGAAACAGTCACGCCGACACACAACCCACACACACACACACACACACACACACACACACATACACGCAACAATATGATATACCAAATAGTTCCTTAGTAACGCTACCCTTCTCGTCCTTTTTCCGAACGACGTATATCTCTGTTTAATAAGACAGTCACCTAAAGGTTTTAAAATAAGTTTGGGCTGAATGGATAACATCTTCATCTTCCTCGGCGTTTTAAAGCAAATAATGGTGATCCATGTTGCCTTGTTTGAATTGGTAAGAACTCTTAGGAATTGTAATTCTCAAATACGGTGCTGGAGAAAAAGAATTAGTTTCCTTAACATTTTTCAGATGCGATTTTGAAATTTCGTACTGTAGTATCGGCTTGTCTGTTTAGTCGTTTTTCCATAAACAGTCACAGAAGATTCGAACGAGTGTTTTCCAAAATGTGGCTTTTGATAAGCACATTGCGACAGATAGTAACTAGACCTTGACGGAAATTGTTAGGCTTGTCAAAGCCATTGTTACTACGTGCGTGTAAAATAAAAACTAAAGCTATCGTCAATGCGGTTATAATACTAATAGTTGGCGATGGTCCTATTGGAGATGTTATGATCTTTCCTTCTTCCGACCTTGAAATGACACACTCAGGCAGTAACAGCGGGAACTATATTGAAATTGGACAGCAAATCACGCTGGAACTCGGCATACTGAAGCCGCAGTGTGACCTTAACATATGAGACACCGAGACACGCCGGTAAATAATTGTAATAGCAAAGACTCGCTTTGTAAATCAATCTCGCCACTCATTAAGCCTGTTAATATATTGAGTAGTTATAATTAAACTTTCCCTATTTAACACGTTCTAGCATGGAAACTAATTACCGCGAGAGTACCAAACTTGGTAGCATTAATATCAAGGACTTGGAAAAGAGAAATAATGCAGAATCAACTCATCTGAAACTCTTTCAATGTGCTACATCATACCATTATATACCGGTACCATTACTGCAACAGAGGGGGCTCAGTATGCCCCCCCTTCAGTGTACAGAGGAGGCTGAAAGCGCAGGATTGCATGATGCACAGCAGAACGAAGCCTGTCCGCAGGTATACTGGCTATCTCTCTTGTTATGCTGCTCCTCAGCACGTGTGTGAATGTCCCCCTGGTAAAACCTGCCCTTCAGGTAGCCCCACCACCAGACGTTAAAGGGAGTGAGATCAGGTGATTTTGCCGGCCACGCATTTAGAAACGATCGGCTGATGATTCGATAGTCTCCAAAAGTGCTTCGGAGAAGCAGGTGAACTTCACGAGCGATGTGTGCTGGGTTCCCATCTTGCATGAAAACTTTGAGCTCAATCCGTCTCTGCGCTGTAGGAAGGTATGACATGCTGGCGAAGCATATTGCAGTAGCGCTGGCCAGTCACACTGCACGTTTTTGGTCCTTGAGCGCCAACGTGTTCAATAAAGAATGGGCCAATGATAAACGTAGCCGTGAAGCCGCACCATACAGTGACACGTTCACCATACAGAGGACCTCCATTCACAGTGACTTGAAGTGAAGATACCCTCTCTTGGCAATTCTGTGTGTTCACCTCACCCGTCAGAGAAAAATGAGCTCCGTCTGTCCATAGGATGGTCCAGGGCAGCCATCATGAACTTCAAACCTCGCGGGAACGTAGAGAGCGAAGTCAACAAGTCGTTGTGCGTACTGCTGTACAATATGGATCTTGTACAGATACCATTTAAGAATGATTCGAAGCACCTTCCGTACAGTGAACCACGGTATGTTTAACTGTCGTGAACAGCACACGCACTGCCAGATGATGGGGAATTGCACGCAGCGTTGTCTGCCGTAACGATTTCATCAACCACCTGTGGTGCGAATGGGCGTCGGCCTTTTCCCGAAGCGACGCCCAGTTCTCCAGTTGATTCGGACTTCTCCAACATGCTCGGCACAGCAGGTGGAGAAAGATGATCCTTCCGTAATCCTTTCAGCCGGCGATATTCTCGAAGTGCAGCTGCAGCATTACTGTTGTTTTGATAATAGAGCTTCACTAATAATGCCTTGTTCCTTTTGTCCAAGCTCATGTTGACACGTCAACAAGTGCACTGCGACTGATCAGATGTATGAGACTATGAATCACGATGACTGATAACGGCACCTGGTGGCCATAGTTGTTACTAGACAGTGGCGCTGTGAGGCATGGAAATCATGCACCCCACAGTCTGGACTTTAATGCTACCAAGCCTGCTACTCGTACGGTAATTAGTTTCAGCGTTGTAACGTGTTAAGTACGATATGTTTAATTATAACCACCCAATATACTGTGACTACCGGATTTTTCTTACATATGTGGAACACAGTTTAGTGCCTGATTTAGTAACAAACAATTTTAATCACTCATCGTTACATAATATTATTTTTTGCAGTTTTACAACTAAACTACAACCCGGCATTGCTCAGGTATTGATTTTGCCGATTTTCTATTAGTAATGAAAACAAAACAAAAATAACTGTGTTTGTAATGTCATGTCGGAAGAAATTCGTTTCCATGTATTAGTGAACACGCCTTTTAAATTATAAAACAGTCATACAAAGAAATACGCATAATGTACAGATGTATAGGCACAGTATCCCGGACGGTTTCTGTGCGCTGGCTGCAGCTGCTTCGCGTATCTACAACACGATTTTGTAAATAAAACGTCTCTACGGCAATGCCCCGCCGGACGCTTTGCCCGAGTGGTTCTAGGCGCTTTAGTCCGGAACCGCACTGCTGCTACGGTCGCAGGTTCGAAATCTGCCTAGGGCATGGATGTGTGTGTTAGGTTCAAGTAGTTCTACGTCTAGGGGAACGATGACGTCAGATAAGTCCCATAGTGCTTAGGGCCATCTGAACCATTTTTGGCAATTTCACTTCATTGTTCTCTTTACGGCCATCGCTTTCGCCTACAGCCGTCTGCGCATGGCAGTAGAAAGCTGTCAAAAGCGCTGCCAGATGTCGAGGATAGGATTTCGTTAAATTAACTCAACTGTAAGAGCGTCTTAATAATAAAGAATAAATGTATTGAAACTTCATGCATTATTCGGCATTTTTTCTTGCATCTTAGTGTTTACGAATTCATATCTCCTGTTCTATTCGGCGTACAATGACATATTTGTGTAAGTACATTTAGCAGGTTATGTGAAATATGTTGTGAATACAGTTAGTAGCAAAGAAATTATAAATTTAAATATCATCCATCACACGGCAGTTTTTCAGGCATCTCGGTGTTTATGACACTATATCTCCTGATCAACGTGTCATAGAATGACGTAACTTTTAGGTACATTCAGCGGAATATGAGGATACTGACTACAAAATATGTTGCGAACTCAGTTATTAACAAATAAATAATGGATTTAAACATCATGCAAGATGTGGCACTTTTTCACACTTTTTATATTTTGTGTTTCATGTGTTATATAGTGACGCAATTTTTAGGCACATTCAGCGGCATACGTGGACTCCGCCTGATACCACAAATGTAATAAATTTAAACGTCGTGCAAGATGGAGCAGTTTCTCACACATCTCACTGTTTATCAAGTCATGCGCCCTGAACTATGGTAGGCAGATGGTTCATATTCCCCACAGTGATTATTGTCTGATGGTAACGGGTACTTGCACTACGTTTGGTTGAAATCGTTCCAGTAGATTAGAAATGGCTCTGAGCACTATGGGACTTAACTTCTGAGGTCAACAGTCCCCTAGAACTTAGAACTACTTAAACCTAACCAACCTAAGGACGTCACACACATCCATGCCCAAGGCAGGATTCGAACCTGCGACCGTAGCAGTCGCGCGGTTCCAGACTGCAGCGCCTAGAACAGCTCGGCCACTCCGGCCGGCAGTAGATTACACACATTCACTTTTATACACTCCTGGAAATTGAAATAAGAACACCGTGAATTCATTGTCCCAGGAAGGGGAAACTTTATTGACACATTCCTAGCGTCAGATACATCACATGATCACACTGACAGAACCACAGGCACATAGACACAGGCAACACAGCATGCACAATGTCGGCACTAGTACAGTGTATATCCACCTTTCGCAGCAATGCAGGCTGCTATTCTCCCATGGAGACGATCGTAGAGATGCTGGATGTAGTCCTGTGGAACGGCTTGCCACGCCATTTCCACCTGGCGCCTCAGTTGGACCAGCGTTCGTGCTGGACGTGCAGACCGCGTGAGACGACGCTTCATCCAGTCCCAAACATGCTCAATGGGGGACAGATCCGGAGATCTTGCTGGCCAGGGTAGTTGACTTACACCTTCTAGAGCACGTTGGGTGGCACGGGATACATGCGAACGTGCATTGTCCTGTTGGAACAGCAAGTTCCCTTGCCGGTCTAGGAATGGTAGAACGATGGGTTCGATGACGGTTTGGATGTACCGTGCACTATTCAGTGTCCCCTCGACGATCACCAGTGGTGTACGGCCAGTGTAGGAGATCGCTCCCCACACCATGATGCCGGGTGTTGGCCCTGTGTGCCTCGGTCGTATGCAGTCCTGATTGTGGCGCTCACCTGCACGGCGCCAAACACGCATACGACCATCATTGGCACCAAGGCAGAAGCGACTCTCATCGCTGAAGACGACACGTCTCCATTCGTTCCTCCATTCACGCCTGTCGCGACACCACTGGAGGCGGGCTGCACGATGTTGGGGCGTGAGCGGAGGACGGCCTAACGGTGTGCGGGACCGTAGCCCAGCTTCATGGAGACGGTTGCCAATGGTCCTCGCCGATACCCCAGGAGCAACAGTGTCCCTAATTTGCTGGGAAGTGGCGGTGCGGTCCCCTACGGCACTGCGTAGGATCCTACGGTCTTGGCGTGCATCCGTGCGTCGCTGCGGTCCGGTCCCAGGTCGACGGGCACGTGCACCTTCCGCCGACCACTGGCGACAACATCGATGTACTGTGGAGACCTCACGCCCCACGTGTTGAGCAATTCGGCGGTACGTCCACCCGCCTCCCGCATGCCCACTATACGCCCTCGCTCAAAGTCCGTCAACTGCACATACGGTTCACGTCCACGCTGTCGCGGCATGCTCCCAGTGTTAAAGACTGCGATGGAGCTCCGTATGCCACGGCAAACTGGCTGACACTGACGGCGGCGGTGCACAAATGCTGCGCAGCTAGCGCCATTCGACGGCCAACACCGCGGTTCCTGGTGTGTCCCCTGTGCCGTGCGTGTGATCATTGCATGTACAGCCCTCTCGCAGTGTCCGGAGCAAGTATGGTGGGTCTGACACACCGGTGTCAATGTGTTCTTTTTTCCATTTTCAGGAGTGTAATATATTGAAGAGCCTAAGAAACTAGTACACCTGCCTTATACCGTGTAGGGCCCCTGCGAACTCTCGGAAGTGCCGCTACAAGGCGTGGCATGGACTCGACTAATGTCTGAACTGGTGCTGGAGGGAATGGCCAACATGTGACCATGAATCTTGCACGGATGTCCATAAATCCGTAAGAGTACGAAGGGGTGGAGGTCCCTTCTGAATAGCACGTTGCAAGGCCTCACAGATATGGTCAATAATGTTCATGTCTGGAGAGTTTGGTGGCCAGCGGAAGTGTTTAAATTCAGAAGAGTGTTCCTGGAGCCACTCTGTACCAGTTATGGACGTTAGGGGTGTCGCATTGTCATGCCGGAACCGCCCAAGTCCGACAGAGTGCACAATGGACACGAATGGGTGCAGGTGATCAGCAATGATGCTTACGTGCGTGTCACATGTCAGAGTCGTATCTAGGCGTATCAGGGGTCCCACATCACTCCAACTTCACACGTTCTACACCATTAGAGAGCCTCCACCAACTTGAACAGTCCCCTGCTGACATACAGGGTCCATGAATTCATAAGGTTGTCTCCATACCCGTACAGGTCCATTCGCTCGATACAATGTGAAACGAAACTCGTCCGACCACGCAACATGTTTCCAGTAATCAAGAGTCCAATGTCGGTGTTGACGGGCACATGCGAGACGTAAAGTTTTGGTGTTGTGCATTCATCAAGGGTACACGGCTGGGCCTTCTGCTCCGAAAGCCTTATCGATTATGTTTCATTGAATGGTTTGGACGCTGACACATGTTGATGGCCCTGCACTGAAATCTGCAGCAATTTGCGGAAGGGTTGCACTTCTGTCATGTTGAACGATTCTCTTCAGTCTTCGTTGGTCCCGTTCTTGCAGGATCTTTTTCCGGCCCCAGCAATGTCGGAGATTCGATGATATTCACGGTACACTCGTCAAAGAAATGGTCGTACAGAAAAATGCCCACTTCATCGCTACCTCGGACGTGCTGTGTCCTATTGCTCATGCGCCGACTATTACACCACGTTCAAACTCCCGTACATCATGATAACCTGTCGTTTCAGCAGCAGTAATCGATCTCACAAATGCGCCAGACACTTGCTGTTTTATATGAAGGGCTTATTTCAATATTGGTACAAGTAAATTTTTTTTCATTCTGAGATACAGAGTCCTAAAGTTAAAAGAGAGGTGAAAAATCTGCATTTGACATACCAGAAATATTCAAGTATATATACTTGAATATTTCTGGTATCTCAACTGCAGATTTTGTGACAGTAAAATTGGCCGTAGAGTTCAATGAGAATGCTATACAGAAATGCAAATGGATGCTGCTCCTTAATTATTTCCCATATTGTTAGTCATTTTCCAGCAAAGGAATGATTTAAAATTTTAACGTCACGTTCGAACCCAAGGTCACTATTGGCAGAACACAAGCTCGGATGGGAGCGGAATAAGAAAAAAAAATTCCCCGTACACATGAAAAGCAAACCAGCCCTGGCGAAAAGGGCATTTCTGGCGAAAAGAGGTCTACTTATATCGAACGTGGGCCATAATTAGAGGAAGAAATTTCTGAGAATGTACTATTATCGTTACTGAAAGAAGCCTCAAATGATAACTGCTCTGTATGATTTTCAGTCCAGATGCAAATTAATACCATGGCAATGCAAATATTAGAAAAAGGTTATTAGAGATGACACACCCATTTGCTCGTACACTCGAATTTATTAGAACAAATGACATTTCAAAAAGCAACTTTGACCTTGTAATTACGTGACGAAAATTTTTGTTCAGTACTGGGATCCAGGATTCCAGTCCAGCAACTATTGTTCCTGTTAACTAACTACGGAAGATATTAGACAGGGTTTCAATCACAAGTAACGAAGTGTGCGCACATTTAAACTTGAAAAGATCTGGCATAAAGTTTAGTGTTGAACGGAAATTCGAACACAGTACCTGATCGAATTGGTAGCTAAGCACAATCAAATGTTGCAATCCGTAATTTTTCACCAGTCGTGAGAGGACAAAAAGTGACATGACGAGACGACAAAGGTTTACCTTATTGCGATTCGAACCCATCGTTGAATTCTATCGTCGCTGAGTTCTAGTAACAAGTATACGTTAAATATCGATTCATTTTACCAATATCGACAACTGCACATGTCTGAACTGGAAATAACACGACGAAAATTGCTATGCTAAGTGGCCTACACTACTATCATCGTTGTTTACTACATACAAAGAGACACTGAACATGTAATTCCTTTTCACCAGTAACTTGGAGTGGCATGTTTGGACCTGAAATGATATGATGAAAAGATCTGTGCCTGAATGGGAATCGAAACTGGCACCAGCTGATAATTTTAAAAACGCACGAGAGGCGATAAAAAGCTTTGTCACCTTCAGTTTGGTGTGCGAGCGCTACAGCGTCAAATGACACTACGGAAACTTTTGTAGCAGACCAGATTTCGAAACCAGACACGTGCGTTTCGTGGAGACTTTGAGGACTTTGTCATCATGGGGAAACAGTGAAGCAGTGGAAATATATCATGTCGAAGGGGTCAGACGTGGCAATAGGGGAGATCGAAGTTTGAATCCGAGTGCAGCACCAATATTTTCCACATCACACAATAAGACATAAGTGCTCTGCGACCTTAATGACGACTAGCTCAGTAATTCAATTAAAAAAAGCTCTCATGTAAGTAAGCTTACTGGTAACATAGTTTCAACTAGGCGTGACTTACGCCTCCGTCATGACCCAACCTACTTCGATTCACTTCGATTAGATAGCGAAGGGATGCCGTGTTTTATTGGGTTGGGGAACACGGTTCTACCATACATTGTTCAACTGGCGTTACAAAGGGTGAGGAGGGACTGTTTGTGCTTGTTAAAATGCGTTGCTTGATGTGAGAATAGAACCTAGACCCAACACATGCGTAACTAGAGTGTCATTGCAACAGACCACCAACGTACACAGGAAATTAGTCCACGTCTGTGTTGTAAAGAAGCATGCCGCGCAGTGAAAGATAATTATGATTCCCTTGAGGTTGACTGAACCTGTTAGAAACATTGATTTCTTCGTTCGTTCACATCGATAATCACTAGCAGACTTGGCTACCCAATGAGTGCTTCCGACTTGATTTTATAATCACTGAAATGAAGTAACAGACATCTGCATGGCCGGCCGGGGTGGCCGAGCGGTTCTAGGCACTACAGTCTGGAACCGCGCGACCGCTACTGTTGCAGGTTCGAATCCTGCCTCGGGCATGGATGTGTGTGATGTCCTTAGGTTCGTTCGGTTTAAGTAGTTCTAAGTTCTAGGGGACTGATGACCTCCGATGTTAAGTCCCATAGTGCTCAGAGCTATTTGAACCATTTTGAACCTGCATGAATTGGCAAGACGGAAGGACGCGGAAATGTTAGAAAGAAATGTTGCCTGCCGCATGTGATTCTGTGCAGATGTATACAGTTATGGTTTACTCATTAATATGACGCATTGGAAATGCAAAGACCAGATATCGAGCACACTTTCATCTTCACATTTGCAAACAAAATTTCGTCTCGTATAATTACGTAGGCAAGTGTGTAATTACATTTTATCATGAAACATTTTATGCCAAGACAATTAATATATGTAATATATCAACGTAAACTTTACCTAAGAAACCCACACAAGTGCGAGTAGGACTCGTGGTCTGCAGATTCCGTCAAAACTTAATTTATGTTTGTCGATAATAGTAATAGTAATTTCGTATGGTTCACTGCCCTCGTGCAAGCCTTCCTATTGGGCGCTGCTTCTGTGACTTTCATGTCCATAGGCTGCCCCAGATGTCCAACTGGAGAAAGGTGCCCTACAACGTAACATGGAATCCAAACCTCGTGTTGTTTCTGGTGACTCCTCACAATAGTGAGAGATCAAGCCGAGATTAAAAGGCTGACTGAAAAATCAGAGATCCGTCTGCGACTTGTTCTCGCGACCTCGCGAGCTGTAGGCATGCACCTTACAACAAGGCCACCAAGACCATATACTTTCATGTGATGAGTTCCTGATTGAGTTTGAGAGTATCGCAATACGTGACGTACGTGGCAGTATCTTTTGATTGCTTTGACTTACAATCTTAAATGCTTTACATCACCGAAGATTATAGAAATTAGTATTTGACGTAAATTTGAACTTGAGACCTCTACCTGTTTCTGGGAGAAAGTGCTCATAACAAATGTTCAAATGTGTGTGAAATCTTATGGGACTTAACTGCTAAGGTCATGAGTCCCTAAGTTTACACACTAATTAACCTAAATTATCCTAAGGACATACACACACAGCCATGCCCGAGGGAGGACTCGAACCTCCGCCGGGACCAGCCGCACAGTCCATGACTGCAGCGCTTGAGACCGCTCCGCTAATCCCGAACGGCTGCCCATAACAGATGGACAGATAGACGAAATGAAAAGGACAAAACCACCATTGCATATTAATCTCAAAAACTAAAGTAATGGTTAGCTTTCACAAAAAAAGCATAGACCAATGTGAGACCTCAAAATGTAACGTAATGCATCTAGCAACACAAAAAGATTTTTTATGCTAAGAAATGCATGCAAGGTATGTGTACGTCGCTCTTGTGATCTGTTGTCAACAACGGAGACGCTATGCGTCGCAACATACGAAAAGCGAGCAAGGATATAGTCACTACTGTCGCTACGGTACGAGAATTCTCGTCTATACACTGCTGCTTTAAAAAGAGAAACAGTACAGGAATCTGGCTGGAAAGCAATCCCCAGTGCACTTCTTCAGCTTTAGCGCCCTCAAGCAGTTCTCTTTCTCTCTCCTTACCTAACAACACTAAATAACATTTCTTTGTGGACGAAAATGAAAATGTACTTTAAACTTGTATTATCGACTTCTTTATCCCTAAACAGTAGCTCTTTATTGGCGTGGAATCCAAAAATGTACTCATCATTGTCAGACTATCTACGTAAATTGTGGAGTGGGGGTGGGGGGTAGGGGGGGGGGAAGAGAATATATTGTTGCTAATTAATGTCTCACTTTCATGTTTCTGTTATAACATGCTATGTTCTACCACAAATCAATTAGAACTAACCAGATACCATTACACGTGAAGTCTAATTTAATAAAACAGATCGTATCTGTAACAAGTGACTGCCCAGACCATCATGCGTTAGCAAGCGATTACGCACTTTTGACACACATGTGATCTGTGTGTACGTGAAGTCCTGTATCGTACCCAAGACGTATTTTGGTATTATAACAGAAATGTGTAAACCTTGCAGTAAGAAACCAGTTATCAAATTATTCAACGCCACACATAACCAATTGAATAGTGTAACAAAAAAATTTAGATGTGTGATAAGCAGGAAAATATAAGTTTTAACAAGGGTGCAAGTCACAATTTCTTAAATTTTTCACCTTTGGATCTATGGGGTACAAAATTGCTATAAGACTTAAGATTGTGAAGTTAAGATTTCAGTAATGATTTCGATCTGGAAGCTTATAGCTCGGTGAGAAGAAATAATAGCCCGTCAATATGTTTAGGCGTCGAGCGATTTCAAAACCAATAGCAAATGCAATGTTCCCTGCATAAAACAGTTGCATTACTAATTAGCTAGCGAGCCAGTGGTGGTAGGGGTGCGGTAGCAGTGTGGTATTCTTCATTAATAGAAAAAATTAGTAATGTTGAATGTGAAATTGGTCATAGATTCTGTGTGGAACGATCTTTACGGAATCAACTAATAAGTTAACAGCACAATGTTACACCTTACGTGACAATCAATCAGATTATTTATCGGAAGTATGAGGTGAACTTGCCAACGGCCTTGCCGCAGTGGTAACGCTGGTTCCCGTCAGATCACCGAAGTTAAGCGCTGTCGGGCTGGGCTAACACTTGGATGGGTGACCATCCGGTCTGCTGAGCGCTGTCGGCAAGTGGGGTGCACTCAGCCCTTGTGAGGCAAACAAAAGAGCTACTTGACCGAGAAGTAGCTGCTCCCGTCTCGGAAACTGATATACGGCCGAGAGAGCGATGTGCTGACCACATGCCCCTCCATATCTGCATCCAGTGACGCCAGTGGTCTGAGGATGACATGGCGGCCGGTCGGTGCCGTTGGGCCTTCATGGCTTGTTCGGGGGGAGTTGGATTTAGTTTAGTTATGAGGTGAATTTAGCAGGACAGTACTGAACCACAATAGGAAGTAAATCGACGATCACGTACACTACTGGCCATTAAAATTGCTACACTGCGAAGATGACGTTCTACAGATGCGAAATTTAACCGACGGGAAGAAAATGCTGTGATAATGCAAATGATTAGCTTTTCAGAGCATTCACACAAGGTTGGCGCCGGTAGCGACACCTACAATGTCCTGACATGAGGAAAGTTTCCAACCGATTTCTCATACACAAACAGCAGTTGACTGGCGTTGCCTGGCTAAACGTTGTTGTGATGGCTCGTGTAAGGAGGAGAAATGCCTACCATCACGTTTCCGACTTTGGTGAAGGTCGAATTGTAGCCTATTGCGATTGTGGTTTATCGTATCGCAACACTGCTGCTTGCGTTGGTCTAGATGCAATGACTGTTAGCAGAATATGGAATCGATGGGTTGAGGAGGGTAATACGGAACGCCGTGCTGGATCCCAACGGCCTCGTATCACTAGCAGTCCATATGAGAGTAACATTGAATGAAACTGAAATATCGGCTGTAAATAGTCAAACAGGAAGAAAATAGAGGTTTATGAAATGTAGTGCATCAGAAAACGCTGAAGATTACAAGGATATATCAGATAATGAGGAGGGGAAGCAAAGAAATGTATTTTACAACTTGACTAAAAGTAGGGATGGTTGACAGGACGCGTCTTGAGGCATCAGGGAATTGTGATTTGGTAATGGCTGGTGGTGTGTGTGCGTATGTGTGTGTGTGTGTGTGTGTGTGTGTGTGTGTGTGTGTATTTAGGCGAGGGAGGGGAGCGAAAGGAGGTAAGAATAGCTGAGGTTTGAATATGACAAGAAGATACAAATGGATGCAGGTTGCAGTATTTATGTAGAGGTAATGCACTTGTTCGATTAGTGTAGAGAACTGCATCAAACAGATCTTCGGACTAAAGAACAACAACAACAATAGCGTATTCATAATTCTCTAACCAAGTGCTTTCTTCTCCTGCTGTCTTCTGAATGATTTGATGCAGATTGTCACGACTTCACCTCCTGTGCCAACCTCTCCACTTGCACTGAACGTATGCAGTTACACGATGCATGTATTTCAATATCTGTCTTCCGCTGCAGCTTTTGCCCCCTGCGAGTCTCTCTAGTTCAAATGGTTCAAATGGCTCTGAACACTATGGGACTTAACATGTGATGTCATCAGTCCCCTAGAACTTAGAACTACTTAAACCTAACTAACCTAAGGACATCACACACATCCATGCCCGAGGCAGGATTCGAACCTGCGACCGTAGTGGTGGAGCGGTTCCAGACTGAAGCGCCTAGAACCGCTCTGACACAGCGGCCGGCTCTCTCTAGTACCGTGGATGTTTTCTCCTACTGTCTTAACACGTGTTCTTTCACACTGTTTTTTAACACACCCCAAACGAATGATTGTCTTTTCCGGATTTGAAATGAAAATATAATTGTGTCAGAGAAATCGGCAAAGGTGAAAGTTCCTGTATAAAAACTTTTAGAGTCAGCCATTCTAGTAGTTAGAATTAGGTATTTGTTTAGAATGATAAAGCATTGAAGAGTGTCCAGGTTTTCGACAGTCACTTTGAGCTGTTGCAAAGAGCCTCAAACTTATGAAGTCGAGGCATTGTATCGAAAGTGAGGTGTAGACAGCAATGAGTCTACGAAAATGTATATTATTCTTGGGACCTCTCGTGCTGGACGTGTTAACTTCCAGTAAATTTCTGAACAATGAAAGACAGGTGGCCGTGAACTGATTATTTAGCAAATTGTAACACACAGAACATGTGCAGTGACTATTTCTTACGCAAATGATTACCTATGGAACCAACAAGGCTGGTTTTAGGGCCAAGTGACACAAGCTGCCGCTTGAGGAGCTAAGCAGAGAGGAGTGCCACGGTCGTCACGAAAGTAAGATTTCTATACAGTATTACCACAAATCACTAGCGGCCGCTTGCGGTGTCCCTGATGACCAAATGGCTCTGAGCACTATGGGACTTAACGTCTGAGGTCATCAGTCCCCTAGAACTTAGAACTACTTAAACCTTTAGCGTCTAGAACCGCTCGGCCACTCCGGCCGGCGGTGACCAAACGCAAGATTTGTATATTGTGTATATTGATCTAGTAGCGCATACTAACGAGGATGTGAATGTACGAGGGAAAAGGGGGGAGAGGGCGGGTCCCAAACTACAAGTCGATTTAACCGAAAAATATTCCATAAGTGTCTCTGGGAATTAATACAATTTCGTAGTAGTTCGGACTCACAGCATGTCATCAGCAAATAATGAAATTAAAATTAGGCTCACCCACTGAGTCACTTTGTTACAAGTAAAGTAGACCCTACAATTTAACGCAGTAGTCTGTTTTAACAATTACACTATGTTATGAAACAATCAAGAACTAAATTGCAGAGCAAACATCGCCAATGCGAACTGCTCCACAGAAACTTCACCCAACGCTCATCTTGATAGACCTCTTTCTGATATTTTGGTTTCCCTACGGCCTTTCCGGAGTGTTAACACAGTTAAGCGCTGTTGGGCTGGGCTAGCACTTGGATGGGTGACCATCCTGTCTGTCGCGCGCTGTTGCGAAGCGGGATGCACTCGGCCTTGTGAGTCAAACTGGAGAGCTATTTGATTGAGAAGTAGCGGTTCCGGTCTCGTAAACTCACATGCGGCCGGGAGAGCGATGTGCTGACCTCATGCCCCTCCATATCCGCATCCGGTGACGCCTGTGGACTGAGGATGACACGGCGACCAGTCAGTACCGTTGGGCCTTCGTGGCCTGTTCGGGAGCAGTTCAGTTTTTTTTTTTCGTCTGAAGTGTACTGCATGTTGACACAGCATTTCATCAGGCACGTTTTGCTTTCACTGTAAAGCAATATCAACGATTATATTGTATTCACTATGAGTAGTGATACTATTCTTTATTTTGATTATTGCAGATTGAATGAGACTGTGGCTTAATGAAATCCTATCTCATATAATACGTACTGTTAGCATTTTGTGTTCTTATTTACATGCGCTGGTGGTAGGTGTGCTAGCACAGGCACGAATCGAATCTGCTCTGCACACAAGTGCCGGGTCAGTTTCTTTGTGAGTTTGTGGAACCACTTCGCTTCCTTGATCTGAAACACTACGTTGGACGTAGCTCTCCGTACAAGGCAATGAAAGTACTCTTAAGAAAAATTGTTTTCAAGTACGTAACGATCAAAAGAATAAAAAGCGCTTTTAAAAATAACTTTTACAGTATAATCACGGATGGTTCTAGTAAATAAAAAAGTGAAACGTCCTGGCGAATGAATTTCTCAGCTTTACGAAAAAAACAACTACGTCAGTACTAAAGACTAGGACCATCCAAATAATTACCTAATCTTTATTTACGATGTTCGATTTACAATCGGTGAGTCTGTATATTAGTCGTAAATATATTCCAGACCATAATCATATTTAAAAAGAAGCTCTGGGCCTTGTTTCACATATTTTGGCTGCCACCTGACGCGCTAGCAGACAGCGTCGCCGCGTCTTCGAAAAGAGAGATTCCCAGTTGCTAGGCAGCTCAGCACATCAGTGGAGCCAACGCATTCTTCGTGTCGCTAGTCTAATGGAGAAGTGGCAACGCTGTAGAATACGTTTGACAACTATGTCATTGTCGATTTACTTCCTGGTGTGGTTCATCTTTGTCCTGCTAAATCCACCTGATATTTCATTGCCATTTCGGACAATAATGTGACTGATTTCCAATTATCACGTAACACTGTAATGTGAAATTTGTTATTCGCTTCCATAAAGGTCGTTCCACACAGAATCTATAACTAATCTCACATTTAACGTAACTATTTCCCTCTATTAATGAAAAATACTGCACTGAGAGCGCACTAGTAGCGGCACTGGTTCATTAGCTGAGTGTTAATACAGCTGTTTTGAGGAGGAAGTACTGCCTTTTTGCTCTAGGTCGCTAGAGGCCCAACATCTGTCGGCGTCTTACTTCATGTCTTACCGAGCTGTAAGGTGCCAGATCGGAAACCATTAAGTAAATCTTAACTTCAACATCTCAAGTCCCATTGGAATTTCAATTTAGCACCTTGTAGATGGTTCAAATGGCTCTGAGCACTATGGGACTCAACTGCTGAGGTCATTAGTCCCCTAGAACTTACAACTACTTAAACCTAACTAACCTAAGGACATCACAAACATCCATGCCCGAGGCAGGATTCGAACCTGCGACCGTAGCGGTCTTGCGGTTCCAGACTGCAGCGCCTTTAACCGCACGGCCACTTCGGCCGGCAGCACCTTGTAGATCCAAAGGCGAAAAATTTAAGAAATTGTGACCTTGTACTCTTGTTAAAACTTATGCTTTCCTGCATATACCAACACACATCTAAATTTTTTTATTAGATAGCTAAACTGCCTATGTATGGCACCGAATAATTTGATAAATGCGTTCTTTTGGCGTCTAGTCTCACTGCAAGTTACACATGTTTCTGAAGTAATCCCAAAATGCTTCTTGGGTAGAACACAGAGTTATCGTAGACGCAGACAATATGTGGGTCAAAAGTGCGTCATAATATCTTGATAATGCATGATGGTTTGGGCAGGCTCATTTCACAGACACTATTTGTTTTATTAAATTAGACTTCAGTTGTAAGGGTTCTTGCTAAGTTGCAATTGATTTATGCTAGAACATAGCATATTTTATGGACCTTCTCGTTGGTTTGTGAAATATAACAGAAAAACGCAAGAGAGAATTTAATCATCAACTAAATAGTCTGACGATAAGGAGAAAGAAAATGGAGTGATCAGCACACGTTTTGTGTGCGGCCCCATTTTCTGTTTAGTCAGCTGAATTCCATATCAATTTGAAGCACACCATTTTTATTTCGACAAAAATAAAATAAAAAACTGAATTTCATTAAGAAAAATAAAGAAAAACTCGTTATACATGCAATACATATAAAGAATAACCTGGAGTAATGTTAACCGTACAAGCAACCGAAGTTGGCCAAAATGTTACGACGCTGTAAGCGTGTTCCATCCAGGTTTCAACTTCTTCCAGTAGATGCAAAACCTGGCCTGTTTCCTTTTCTAGGAAGATTACAAGATTTTCAGCAAGACTTGTCATACCATGTCCCTCTTTCCGTAGGTGCGAGGTTATTGCAGATTTGGGATTTTTAAATTGACCTTCCTGGAACCTTTTACGGCAGGGTGTTTCGTTTTCTCACTTTCACAATAAACCCCACTGCGTCTGCGTTATATTTGACACAGTAAACACTTTCTCTACGTCTAAGTTTTCCATCCAGGTTAGAACAAATGAAATGAAATATGCACCAACGATGCTTTTGGATCTCACACAACGGCCAATTTTCTCCTATATGAAACTCAGATATGGTAGATTACTAAAAAATACCGCTTAATTGGTCTGCTCATCTACATCCCACCGGGGAGACAAAAGCTTTTTTAATGTTCCCTTATTGAGTATTTTAATAAATTCTACTACACGTCCATTTTGATAACCAAGATACGGTATGAGTCCATGTTCCTTACTTTGGGCCTTGTTTGGAAGGTGGACTACACAAACACGATTAAGCATCACTCGAAATGGAGCAGATTTGTGCTTAAGTGGGTGGCTTGAATATTTATGAGTTACCAAATATGTCATTGTAGGCTTTCCGTAAATATCAAAACTAATTGTTTTCATTTTTTAAAGCCACTGGGACACCGAAAAATGGTAAAGTGCCATCCTCTGTGTACTGTTAGGTAAATTGTATCTGTTGATGTAAACTACTAAACTCGCATTCCGCGATGCTACCATCGTATAATATGAACACATAGTCCACACGTATATTCCATAGAAGTAATCTACCAGGACGCTCAGGAAATTTTGCCATTAAGCCTCGTTCAAAATACGTCGCGAAAATATTAGCCAAGCAATAGACGAGTGGGGAACCCAAGGCCAAACCTTCCTTTTGAGAATAAAATTGATTTCAAAATCTAAAATGATTGAAAGGTAAGATATATTTAACAAGGTCAACACCTCCTTTACCTCCAATAATGGTCTGTCGAAGGTGTGCAGATTCTCGGCAATAATGTTCTGAACTTGATTCGTTGGTTTATAGGAACATACATTATTAATATCACGTCATCATATGTGTCCCAGGAGGAATAGATAAATGCTGTAGGTTTATAGTGAGTTGATACATACTTTTAATGTTAAAATTAGTTGAATGCTGAAAATCCTTATTCAAATAGCCAACAAGTAACCTTTCTTTCTCACTGCTGGTCCTCGCCTTTTGCGTTCGCGATCGGCCAGCCTTGTTGAGCTATAATGTGCCCCGTAATGCAGGTGCAGTCAGATGCATGGGTAATAGTAGTTTTTTTAGATTTGCCAGGAAAAGCTTTGGATGTATTGAATTTTTTTAGGTTTGCTGCATATTTTGCTGTAGAACCATCTCTACGTTTGCAATACAGTTTATAACAATACTTCAGTTCCTAAGTACTCGCGTGTAGCTTGGGCCTCAAAGTGTGGCTGTAAGCTGTGAAACCGGTAGTGTGGTCAACTAAAACCTAGTTTTACCAGTTGGCAGCGGGTTTTTCGTTCATCATTACCTTCAGGAGCTGCGGATGCCTTGCGTATAAAATTGTCTGTTATAAATCATAAACCAGGAAGAGATTTTCAACCGCTAAAAGCAAGTCTATGATCTCAACCACTGTAGTACATCGCTTGATATTCCGTTTCCAGTCACTCAGGTTTGGTCACCGACAACACCTGCCGTTATCACAGTCGGCTGAAAAAAGAAAGAAAGAAAACATAAGTGGTTGTCCAGTGTACAGCCACTGCAGAGCACCACTGCACGGTGTCTCCAATGACGTCGAGCGTACCAACTGCCAGAAGATTTTGCACGGGATACATTATCAAACCGGGGCAGATGGAAAGAAAGTAAGTGAATTTTTTTTACTTCACAGATGTCCGCCTCCAAAGCCGAGTGGTCAGCGCGGCAGAATACCATGCGAGGGGAGCGGGTGCGATTCCCGGTTGGGTTGGGCACTGTCTCCACTCGGGAACTGGGTGTTGTGTTGCCTTCATCATCACTTCATCCTCATCGACACGTAATTCTCTTGAGCCCCGTCAACTAAAATGACTTGCACCAGACGATCGGTCTACCCGACGGGAGGTCCTGCCTACACATTTCATTTCAAAAGAAACTCTCATAGCTGTTAATAAATTCATCCCACTGTGAGACAAAACGGTCAACGCCTTCACGGAAAAATGTTTACGTTTGCCTACGGAACCATGGTAGCATGCAGGCGGGCACCTCTTCGTCTAAAGCCCACATATTCCTAGTGTGTTTCGACTACGCTGCAGAAGTTTCGATGGGACGCCCTTACACATCCTCCGCACAGTCCCGGTCTGTCCTAATTAGATTTTCACATTTTTGGAGACCTGAAGAAAGACATTCTTAAAGGTCGATTTGCTTCGGACGATGAGCTGTACGCCTGGGTGCTATCACGATTCTGTAGTGGAATCTACCCCCTCCTTCCTACTTGCAGCTATTGTCCACAATAAGCAAAGTCTTTTACGAAAAATTTGAGAGGAGCGAAGATTACAATAAACTTTCTAGTTTGCGCAGGTTTTCGTGTAGAGTTATCTCGAGTTATTCTTGTCTACGGGTCTGATTCTTGAAGCTGAAATTCTCAAATTTTAGGTCCTCATGGTTGAATTGGTCTAAATAAATTTGAAGATTGTTGTAGAATTTTTGTTGCTACGTTAATTATTCACAACAGATACAAAAGAGTTACATGTTTGTCCCTGTTACTGTCCTTCAAAGTAGTCACCAGTGTTGTGTAGAACCCATTTACAACAATGTGGAAGGTGTAATGTACCGTTAGCAGGGCCTGTTCTGTTGACGGTACGAATAGAGCGGTCTACTACCTGTCGAATCTTTGGAACATTTCTGATGCGAATGCCACGAAGTGGTTCCTTCATCTTCGGAATCAAATCAAATTCACAAGGACTTAAGCCCGGGGAGTATGGTGGATGGTACAGTACTTCCCAGACCCATCGAACGAGTAGAGCAGCCACAGCTTTCGCTGTATGCGCCCGTGCATTGTCGTGCAAAATGATGGGTGGTTTGCGCAGAAAGTATCGCCGCTTCTTTCGCAAAGCTGGTCGCAGGTGACGCTCCAAAAACGAATGGTAATACTATGCACTGACGGTCTTCCGTGGATGAACATAATGCATTAGGATAACACCATCACAATTGTACACGAGAATCACTTTAACTTTAGACCGCTCCATTCGCACCATCAATAGAACAGGCTGTCCTAACGGTATACTACGCCTTTCACATCGCTGGCAACGGGTCTAGACAACGCTGGTGACTACTTTGAAGCGCAGTAACAGGTGAAAACATGTAACTCTCTTGTGTCGGTTGTGAATAAATAGTTGCCACTATTTAAGTTTCAACCCTCGTATTTTGTCATATTTTAGTACCTCATACACTCTTGAATTTTCGCATTAACAAAGCCGAAATTACATTTTTCGCCCAAAATACAAGAATACGTCCAATTACATCTGAGGCATGCTTACTACTACTTCATTCTACAGTAATAACCATATTCCAAAGGTTTTAAATTTTTCTTGACAGACGAATTTCCATTAATTTCGATTATTATTTCATAAATGAATCCAGAAATATATGTAGTAAACACTACTAGATTGTGTAGTTGATAATAGAAATTTTAAGTGTGCCAAATAATTCGTAATTTCAAATGTTTCTAAAAAAATTAACTGTTCATTCAGAGCTAGTACTTATCGATTGTAACGTCGAAAATAAAATAATTCCTTTTCATAATTTTAGCTTGAAATATAACATATTTTGTATAAAAATATATGAAAGTTTTCAGTAAAGCGGTTGATATAATATTGATATGTCCAATTTTCGAGAAATAATACCTGATATCGACAACTACTTTTGAGGAAAAGTAATGCTATTACAGTACGCAACAGCAAACCTTTTTTCACGGAGGAACTTACCGTCTTGTCCCACACTGGAATAAACGTATTAACGGTTATGGCGCTTGAGTTTGAAACAATAAAGAGTTTACTTACTTTTTCATTTGTCTCATTTTCATTGGACTGCGTCTTATATATTTAGAATGCAATACGTACACCCTTAATACCCTTTGTGTTCTTTTTTCTTTGTGAACACTAAATAACGTCAAAAGCATCTCCATTTTTCTCCTTCATTTGGATTTTCACGGTTCTTTAAAGAAATTTGTTTCGTCACTTATTCACATTATAGGCTTCTTCTTTGTTCAAGTATTATAAAAGCTAAATCGTTTTGTACTTTCAGAATTTGGTCTCCTTAGTGGGAAAACACACATGGAAAAAATATTCACTCCGTCAGGGGTCATTGACAGTGAGTTACGAAAAAAAACCATCAGAATAAATAAATCTGTACTGTAACATGAGTGAGCGCGCGAGAACAGGTGAACCAATTTTCGCACACGACGAGAGCGTGTTCCCACCAATGTGAAAGTCAAAACGTTCTCCACCTGAAACCTTGACATTGATATCACGTTCCGTTGATGGCTTGTTGAATGCCTCTATTTGAAACTAATTGTGGAGTGTTTTGTTCTTCCGCTCCGCCCCATTCCATTGCGTCAAGTGTCAATCGACTTTTGTATGGTTGGTACAGTAGGTTTCAATAAATTTCCAGGAATCTTCGACGGCGACCTCTCTGCTTACACTTGCTGCTGAAAAGGCCGTTGTGACCATTGGCTTTTCACTTCTGACCATAGTGGCGTTATGTTTCCAGCATACCGTTTGTTACAACGTATCGTGTTTAAGTGTAAGCTATGGCCATGGCGTGTATCGTAAAGCTTTCAACCGTGATGGAGGGAGAGTGCGTGCTATGTCACTCGGCCCGTAGCAGCGCAGTTGCCTGGTAGAGGCAGCGGGCAGCGCTAATGTAGCTGTGGCCGTAAACTTCGCAAGACACTGCAGATTGCGTTTCGTATAAGTATCGGCGATCTTCTCCCTCGTTTTATTCGCGTATTGAGAAGGGGTAAAACTGTTGACAACGTGCCTCAAAGCTGGTAAAAATATGTAACAAATGAACGGTGTATTAGGCTTATTAGCAACAGGGATCTACCGAGCGAGGTGGCGCAGTGGTTAGACACTGGACTCGCATTCGGGAGGACGACGGTTCAATCCCGCGTCCGGCCATCCTGATTTAGGTTTTCCGTGATTTCCCTAAATCACTCCAGGCAAATGTCGGGATGGTTCCTTTCAAAGGGCACGGCCGACTTCCTTCCCCGTCCTTCCCTAATCTGATGAGACCGATGACCTCACTGTCTGGTCTCCTTCCCCAAAAACAACAAACCAACCAACAGGGATCTGAAGTGCTCTCTCACTGAGCTGCACTAACAAAAATCAAAACAAACATAAGCCTGTGCGATACGAGTGTCGATAACAACGGCGGTACTGTACGCTACATTGTTATTAAAATAAAAGGTTGTGCTTAGTAAACACTCGAACAAGCAAGAAATTACAAAAATGGACTAGTAACTACAAAGGAATCTGTAAATAAGCTGCTCCTGTTGTAAGCTCGTAAAAATATATAGCAAACTAACGATGTACTTGCCTTATTAACACCAATAATACCTTGTTCATTTTGTCCAAGCTCATTCTGATACATCAGCAAGTGCATTGCGACTGGTCAGGTTATAAGTAGGCTGTTTAGGTTTTTGTGTTGGTAACGTCACGTTGCGCTCTGTATGAAAATCACTGCCTGTGTTGTGTGCAGTCTGTGGCTGGTTGGCATTGTTGGAATATTCGCTATTGTATTGTTGGGCAGTTGGATATGAACAGCACGTAGCGTTGCGCAGTTGGAGGTGAGCCGGCAGCAGTGGTGGATGTGGGAAGAGAGATGGCACAGTTTTGAGAGCGGACGATCTGGACGTATGTCCGTCAGAAAAACGAAATTTGTAAGGCTGGATGTCATGAACTGTGCATTATGACTTTTGAACACTATTAAGGTAAATACATTGTTTGTTCTCAATCAAAATCTTTCATTTGCTGACTATGCCTATCAGTAGTTAGTGCCTTCAGTAGTTAGAATCCTTTATAAAGCTGGTAGTATTGCCGCTTGCTGTATTGCAGTAGTTCTAGTAACGAAGATTTTTGTGAGGTATTCATGAAAGGTATAGGTTATTGTTAGTCACGGCCATTCTTTTGTAGGGATTATTGAAAGTCAGATTGCGTTGCGCTAAAACTATTGTGTGTCAGTTTAGAGATGATCAGAATAAGTAAATAGAGAAATGTCTGAGTACGTTTGGTTTTGCTCAGCTGTTTGAAAATCGAATAACGCAAGAGATTTATCAGCACAGTAATTCAATAATTTTTCGAAGGGGAGGTTTCAAGGTCTGTGAGACTCTCAATCATGATGACTAATCACGGCACCTGGTGGCCATAGTTGGAACTGAAGGGTGGCGCTGCGATGCATGGAAATCATGCACCCCATGCTCTGAACATTAGCGCTACCACGTTTGGTACGCGTATGGTAATTAATTTCCATGTAATAACGTGTTAAATAGGGAAAGTTTAATTGTAACCACCTGATGTAATGGTCGAGGAGATATTCATAGTCCACGCATTTCTTTAGTCAGTATTAAGCGAACGCTTGAGGTAGGGGCACCAGCAGAGGATGACTGGAAATAAGTGATTTGGAGTTGTGAATCACGCTATACCCTGTTGACATCTCATGGAAGGTTCTGGATTTGGCGAATACTTCGAGAACGTTACCTGGCCTCATGTGTACTGTCAGCTGTGATATAGGCAGCTGGTGGCGTCGTGGTAAGGGTGTGTTTTTCGTTTGTAGGGTGTGATCCCTTGTTACACTGAAGAATGCGCTAAATGGGGAAGGATGTACATTTTACAGCACTGTGTACTACATACATTGGAGGAACCGTTTTGAGACCATGATTGACTCAGTATGACAATGCACAATGTCATAAAGCAGTATCTGTGAGGCAATACTTTGTGAACAAAAACATTCTTGAAGAAGTTTGGCCTGCCCAGAGTCCCGACCCGAACCGAGAGGGACACCTTTGAGATGAGTTGACGCCGACATCTTTCGTGAGATCAGCGTCCAGCACCACTACTATCACTGCTTTCGGCTCTTCAGGCTGAACGGGCTCCGATTCCTCCATAGACATTCAGACATCTCATTCAAAGTGTTCAGTTTAAGCAGTGATAAAGGCGATGGCTAGACATACCCCATATTAATGTCCACTAACAAGTGTCCAGATCAGATAGTGCACACAGTAGTTATAGTGTAAGCGTCACACCGCCTTCCTGTAATACCCTTTCTCTAAATATACCTGTCAAGGTTTCACGAGACTAACGTCGTCTTTCTTCAAAATATTTCCAATTAACTTCCCTAATACCGTTGTCATACGTTTGTGTAGTGCACACTTGATAACGACTCCAAATGCTGGGACAGTAGGCGCACTACAGAATTAGTCGCATAAGCGTCTTGCATGTGATTTACTTCACAAACACACTCCCAGAACTCTTCTAACAAATGTGTGCCTTCCTGTCACCTCCCATAATACTGATTCCACTGTGCATTCCTGTACATATTATACAACTTCCAAATATATAAAAGATGTGGCCAGCTCCAGAGGGTCACAACTTATCTTGTAATGGAATGCCACCAATTTCTTCCTCTTTGTTAGGAGCATTAAGTGCCGTTTACCGAAAGAAAACTGCCGTTCATAACACCAAATGGAAGTTTGGACCACGCCCTTCTTCATTTCTTCACTGATGGCCAAAGCGGAAACTTTCTTGTAGACAACAGCATGATTAGCGAACAAACTGGAAGTATTCCAGGCCCTATCTTAAAAGTCGTTTGTGTTTATTGAGGACACCCATTGTCGTAATACCCTCCACATTCCATGTTACTTTCATTTCTGTTGAATATTTGCCGTCAAATAAAACGTACTGGGTCCTAATAGTCAAATCCATCGAATTGATCACATACCTCTGCAGGTACTCTGTAGGACTGTATCTCATATATTACTCAACAGTGTTGTACAGTGTCGGACGCCTTTCGGATATCTAGGAAGGTGAAATCTAGCTGTAAACCTACATCTACCTTTTACAAGATTTTGTGCATGAATAAAGAAAGCTGTATTTTAACCATGCTGATTCCTTGAGGCAACAGCGTTTTCTTCGAGGAACGAATTTCGAGCAGTAAACATGCGCCAGGACTTAAGCATCTGTTTTTTTCCCTTTTTTCCACAATGCCTGTAAACAGAAGTAACTTAGGTTCTTCACCAGCAACACGTTGTAGCGGATTTTCCGTTTCAAGCCAACATTGGACATTAGGGGAAGTGTTGCTACTCCGTCATTTCCCTCTTCGATGTGAATTTCAGATCCTGCTTGGACACTGCGATGCCATGCTGTGTATGACAGAGGAAGTAATAACACTACTAAAGGCCCTTTGACCGACAAGCGACAGACAGTAAACAAAAAAAGGACTCGCCCTCGCGCAGTGCAAGAATGTGTCTGCCGTTCCATGGGCACCCTGTCCTCAGCTATCGTTTTCTTGGACAAGGGGCTTAAAGATTATGAATGGCGCGTTGGCTAAGCTAAGTTTGCTGATCAGCGGTCTCTATTCGCGGACGTAGCCCCTTTGTACTCACCATGAGAATGATGGCAATAAACGGTATTTCACGTGGACGTCAGAACGACGGTGTGACCTCGACACGCACACCATGGAACTCAATCTTCAGGTAAAGACGAACAAAAATGAGCAAGATAGTATGTGTCTGAAACACTCCTGTTCTAGTAGTGTCCAGACAGTCGGTTGGGGACGCACAGGTCCGATTCGACAAGTGGGCACTCAGTTGCACCATTCCTCTTCAGCAAACTGTGCTCCTATTTGGGCTCCATCCGGCACCATTTTCAATTCCAAATGAAGTTCATCGGTGTGTATTGTTCCACAACACATTGAGAAGATGTTATAGCACAGTTTATTCCCTTCCTGAGTAGTTCTGAGATGGTGCTCCAAACAGATGTTGGTGTGCCTCATATTGGAAGTTTAATAATGTCCTGTCAGAAACGAGGTAACCATCAGTTTGATTAAACTTAGTTGTTGGTTGATACTTCAGTATTGGAGCGGGTTTACACGAACCAGAGCCCTCAACGTCACGGCCGAACTGTTCACCGTTACCAAACGGCCACAACAAATGGTCAGCCAAACTTCTGTTGTTTGGCTAGTGCTGTGCATGAAACGTGCAGATATCTTTACCATCGTTTTGCGTGATTTGTTTTTGCTGTGACTATCACGTTTGATAAAATGCGAAATTAAAGGATCAGCTCAAGGATTGGACTCCAAGTGCATCAAGAAAGAAAGCCGGACAAGGAATTGCGTTTTAAGGGAAATCCCAACAACACGTTTGCAGTGAGCGGTTAGCCGCGTCTAAGATTAGTGAAATGACCACACTGCGTTTTGGTAAAGAGAACTACGGAAAGGAAGAAAGTGAAGCAGGCTCCACTTATTTTGACAAGACATTCAGGAAGCAAACTATTCAGAAAAGTGTACCATATCTGGATCCTTATATCCTCTCTACCTCGACCATCATCAGATCTTTACCATCGTTTTGCGTGATTTGTTTTTGCTGTGACTATCACGTTTGATAAAACGCGAAATTAAAGGATCAGCTCAAGGATTGGACTCCAAGTGCATCAAGAAAGAAAGCCGGACAAGGAATTGCGTTTTAAGGGAAATCCCAACAACACGTTTGCAGTGAGCGGTTAGCCGCGTCTAAGATTAGTGAAATGACCACACTGCGTTTTGGTAAAGAGAACTACGGAAAGGAAGAAAGTGAAGCAGGCTCCACTTATTTTGACAAGACATTCAGGAAGCAAACTATTCAGAAAAGTGTACCATATCTGGATCCTTATATCCTCTCTACCTCGACCATCATCAGATCTTTACCATCGTTTTGCGTGATTTGTTTTTGCTGTGACTATCACGTTTGATAAAATGCGAAATTAAAGGATCAGCTCAAGGATTGGACTCCAAGTGCATCAAGAAAGAAAGCCGGACAAGGAATTGCGTTTTAAGGGAAATCCCAACAACACGTTTGCAGTGAGCGGTTAGCCGCGTCTAAGATTAGTGAAATGACCACACTGCGTTTTGGTAAAGAGAACTACGGAAAGGAAGAAAGTGAAGCAGGCTCCACTTATTTTGACAAGACATTCAGGAAGCAAACTATTCAGAAAAGTGTACCATATCTGGATCCTTATATCCTCTCTACCTCGACCATCATCAGTTATTTCGCTTCCCAAATAGCAAAACTCATTTACTACTTTTAGTGTCTCATTTCCTAATCTAATTACTTCAGCATTACCTGATTTAATTTGACAACGTTCCATTATCCTTGTTTTGCTTTTGTTGGTGTTCATCTTTTATCCTCCGTTCAGCTGCTGTTCCAGGTCTTTGCTGTCTCTGACGGAATTACAATGTCATCGTTAAACCTCAAAGTTTTTATTTCTTCTCCATGGAATTTAAGTACTACTTCAATTGTTTTTGTTTTCTTTACTTCCTACGTTCCTACCACTATATGTCTAAAATATTATGATAAGCAGATAGAAGAAGCTGACAGTGTTAGTTTCTTGCAATTACAGCTTGATAATAAATTTAACTGGAAGGAGCATACCATAGAACTGCTGAAGCGCCTAAACAAGTCTCTGTTTGCTACGTGAAAGTTGTCAGACAGAGGTGGTATAAAGGTAAAAAAGCTAGCGTACTATACTTTCAAATCATAATGTCATAGAGATTATTTTCTGGGGCAACTCATCATGCCAAGCTAAAGATTTCCGACTCCAGAAACGTGCAATACGAATTATCTGTGGTATGAAATCAAGAACATCTTGGAGAGGGCTTTTAAGAAACTGGGAATGCTAACTATTGCTTTCTTGTATGTTTAATCCTTAATGAAATTTGTCACTAAAAATATGTTTTTTTAAAACCAACAGCTTACTTCATGGCTTCAATGTTAGAAAGAAGAATGATTCCTACAGAGATTTAAAGTGATTTTCTTTTTTTCCATAAGGTGACTACTATTCAGCAATACAGATACTCAGTAACATTCCAGCAGCCATAAAAAGTTTAACTAATAATAAACTTCAGTTTTATAAGAATCTAAAGGGTTTATTGGCGGGCATTGATGAATTTCTTAGCAGAACCGACTGATGTGTGTATGTTATTAATAGTATCACATAATTTGAATATTGCACATAATGTTACTTCTGTACAAATTTTATGCAGTAATGCAATCACTGCAAAATGTTTTTGTTTTATGTTTTTAATTTGATGATGTGTGGCTATAATAACCTAAGAATCATCACATGTACCTTAGTGTATTGAACACTTCACAGTTGGTGCCAAGTTTTATATCCTTCTAAATGTAAATATCCTTATTATGTTTATTTTTATTCACTTATTTATTTATTCACTTTTCACAGATTCCACAACCCTAAGGGAAATTTTATTTGTGATCTTTGAAGGTACTGTTTTGGCGTAACATCAAGCGCCGGCACGTCGACCTGGAACGTAACAGCACAGAAGGCTGTGAGAAGGTGCCAGCGAATAGAATGCTGAGTAGGACGACAGTACGACAGGAGTGGCACCTATACAAAGAGAATATAAGCGCCTCGGCCGCAATAGATGAGCTGCACTAGAAGACGAACTGTGATTTAAGCTCTGTAGCAGTGGCTAATGAACCTGTGTGATTTGCTTGCATGGAAATTGTATATTGCGAAGGACATTGATTATTTTCATGTCGCCAATTGCTTGCGACTCTTCAATGTAAAAAGGCAAAGTTAAGAATAGTCAATTTGATTTACAGTAAAAAACTCCATTTATAAGATTTGCTTATATGTTGCCTAGCTATCCGAGAAAACAGCTTCCTAGGCACCCTATATTAGACGAGTGGGCAGCACACCACAGGCACATTAGCATATCTGTTCTTATTTGGTAAATATTTATTGTGTATTTTTATTTTCTGAATTTTTTCAAATTTTCCACAGTGGATCTCCTCACTATGGATCAATGAGAACTAAAAATACATCTAATTTAATCTGTGTGTCACCTATACTCTAGCGACAACACGTGTGGCAACACTATAGTGGCAAATGACAGACGTCAGCTAACAAGTAATTTTTATCAGACCACAGAGATAGGCCCTAGCTTAGATAGATAAGACTGGTAAAGACGTTGGCCATGTTCGAAGTAAAGTAACCGTCTTGTTACAGAATGAATCTTTCACTATGCAGTGTAATGTTCAATGATTTGAAGCTCCCTGATAGACTAAAACTGTGGACTGCACCAAGCCTCAAAGCAGGAACCCAGCTTTTCCCGACTAACAGTTTTACTGACTGAGTTATCCAGGCGTGATTGACTAACTGCCTTCCAGAGATTCGTTTCTGCCAGCAGCTCTCTCCTCCTTTCCAAACCACAGATGCTCTCTTTGTGCCTATGCAGCTCAGTTAGAAACAGCACTGCACGTGAAGAGCAAGGTTCTGAGTTCGGTTCTCAATCCTGGTCCAGCACACAGTTTCTGTCTGCTAGGCATTTTCAATCGCCTTGGTATTCTGTAAGAATGATTTAGAACAAGGATTTTAACCTCATACGTTTTATACTCGGCCTTGTCTTTTTGCCTTCACTGCTTCATCTATCAGACAGCCAAACCTCTTCTGTTGCATTTCTTTCGCCTATTCCATGACAATTTTAACACACTTTCTGAGTGAAAACTGAAACAACATACCGACTATTTTCGTAGTTATCTAAACATTAGTTTCAAGTTAGTTTTACATTTTTTTTACACACGGTTATCTACTCTCCACTTTATGTACGTCTCTCTCTCTCTCTCTCTCTCTCTCTCTCTCTCTCTCACACACACACACACACACACACACTCACACACACAGACACGTAAGACACTGTAATTCTTCGATTTTGATAGTACAATGCACTATGAGTTCTTGCCACAAGAGTGGGAGTACGACTTAAGAGTTCAACGCAATTTGCATTAAGTAATCTGAAAAAAGAGTCCTGATTTGTGGCGGAGCGATTCATTGTTTTTCCATCACGAAAGTGCGCCGTCTCATACTTCGTGTTCGTGATCTTTTTTGGCCGAAAGCAATGCCCTATTCTTCGTTTTGCTCCATGTGACTTGTTTTGTTTTTCCAAAAATAAAGAAAACCTTTAAGGACAATCTTTTACAAGGATAGATGAGATTAAAAACACATGATCACCGAGCGAGGTAGCGCATTCGGGAGGACGACGATTCAAACCCGCGTCCGCCAATCCTGATTTAGGTTTTCCACTATTTCCCTAAAACTGCTTCAGGGAAATGGAGGATGGTTTCTTTGAAAGGGCACTGCCGACTTCCTTCCCCATCCTTCCCTAATACGATGGAACCGATAATCTCGCTGTTTGGTCCCCTCCCTCGAGTCGACCAACGAACCAACAGAAACGCATCACTGACAGAGCTAAAAGCTGTCCCAAAGAAACATTTCCAGACGTATTTTGGGAACTGTAAACAAACGATAGCTAAGCGCGTACCATGTAACGAGGAATATTTTTAAGAGTAAATCGTTGATGTAGATTAATAAATAAACCCAGAATTAGATAAAATATTCACTACAGTAATCTTGCTAATTCCAGTGACATTGTTCAAGATGCCATGAACGCCAGGAGCGTGACATTTTCTAAAAGTGATGTTGTCGCCCACCCAAATTTGACGACATAAAAGAACGTTTCGCCTTGCTGTCTGAATTTCCTTACATCTATCAAGTATCCGCATCGCCAGTCAATTACATAATTTATGGTTACCAGAATATTTCTTTTTCTTACAGAACTCTTAGAGATAAATCCCATTTCACTCAGTGTTTTGTGCAAAACAAGTTTCTGCCAAGGGAAATGGGCATTTTTTTTTACAGCAGTAAGTAGTTTGCGTGATGTCGTCGCTGTTCTTTTATTTATGCGAAAATCTTCCATCGTTTGTTGAACAAATAATTTTCTAAAGCTGTCTGTAAGGATGGGTTTCCTCCTGAAATACTTAGCGCTCCTTCTTGGCGATTCCAGAAAACTTTGTGATTTACCCTCACTTTCCTTTCTGGTGCATCCTACTGTGGCAAGACTGACTTTTGCATAAACTGTGTAGCCCTTTGACTGTGACTGGCAATATTAGACAACATTTGTTCTTGTCAGTTCCTTGATACAATCTTAATTGCGTTAAATATGAGTGAACAGTCTTTACTTTTCTTGCGATGTAGAATCCCATCTGAATAACAACGTGTGTCACAAAACATGGAAACCAAGTTGAATGATGCTGCTAAGCAAAATGACATTAATATAATCAGTGTAAATCACCACGCATCCCAATACAATGCTGAGCAGGAAATCAGCAGCTGGTTTTGGGTGTGCCTGTAGGGTAGTTGCCTTGAAAAGGCCACTTCCCACACCAAGAGCGCTGCTCTCGCTTGATTTTACCATCAGGCTAGACCAATCCAACCCAATACACCTGCTTTGCACAGCAGTCTACTCATTAGAGGTGGAAACCGGTTTCTTGTCCCTGGTGTGTAGGCCGCACCGAAAATCAGGTCGATAAGACAGGCCAGTACTATCCCCAAATAAAATGCCTATTGTGCAGCACAGCCCATATGCCAGGAGGGCAAGAAAACGCGTTTCCTAACCATCACAGTGCTGATACTCCTATATTTTAAGCCATATGTGTACAAGATTTGGTGGAAATCGACCCAGTGGTTTAGAAGGAGGTGCTGGACATACATACATCTGAGCGAAAACTGAATCACCGAGAAGGAAAGGAGGAAACGAAATGAAACTTAATGGGCTGCAAGAGTATGTGATGTTACTGTGGTGATTACAAAACTGAGCTGAATATACAAAGATCTTGGGAGTATGAGTGTACAATGTGTGGAGCCAGCTTGGTCATCATCTCCACCCCAGTGCAAATGAGTGAGCAGTTACAACAGTTACATTCAATCTTGCCTCAGGAGAGGGTACAATTAATATATGACATCGTTTCCGACTGGATCAATGCATGTATCCAGGCCATATTGACATAGACCCGCTCTCGCCTGGATACATTCAGTCGGGAAGGATATCATATACCTGTCGAGTCTCTCCTGAGACAACCTGGAATACAGCTGTTGTAATTGTTCCTTGATTTGCTCACCACTCACACAGGAAAGGAGTTGATGTCTAAGCTGGTCCCACACATCTTATCAGGACAGATGTAGCGACCTTGCTGTCCATGGGAGTGCCTCAAAATCAAGCAAACAGCTCATAGAGACACTTGTGTTTGAACGAGTATTGTCCTATTGAAAAATGGCACCACAGTGTAATATTATGAGTAGTCAGACTTATATGTACTTCATATGGTGAAAGAGCGACAGGTTTTATTGAACAATGGGTGGCTACCAAGCTCCAATGCAATGGCCGAACCAGGCCAGTAAGTCGAGTTGTTCAGTGAACTTAGTCACTGTACTGAGCTGCGCAAGGGGACTGAGCTGTATCCAGCAAGATAGCCAGCGAATGCAGCCTGGAAATCCTGCAGCAACAAGGCTGAACTGTGCCACTGTCTGGCCGTGGAAGCTGAGTAGTATAGCGAGACTCTAGTTGCGTTAAAATTAAAGCTTCAGAAATTTACCACAAACACAAAAATCACTTCCAAGTAAGCTACAGAAAATTTGAAGACAGCGTCGAAATCGCAGTAAAGAGACGAGTTCAATAAAATAATTGACACATTAATACGAGAAACGTTATGAAAATTATTAAATCTACATAAATCTTTGTCAATAACGACAGTAACAAAGGCTACAGAGACATAACATATACGTACATCACACACGTGGAAAGAGCGTGATGTCAACCATAGAATGACTACGTTTATTTAATAATGTAACGGAGGAGGAGGAGGAGATTAGTGTTTAACGTCCCGTCGACAACGAGGTCATTAGAGACGGAGCGCAAGCTCGGGTGAGGGAAGGATGGGGAAGGAAATCGGGCGTGCCCTTTCAAAGGAACCATCCCGACATTTGCCTGAAGCGATTTAGGGAAATCACGGAAAACCTAAATCAGGATGGCCGGAGACGGGATTGAACCGTCGTCCTCCCGAATGCGAGTCCAGTGTGCTAACCACTGCGCCACCTCGCTCGGTGATAATGTAACGTATTAGTGTAATGTCATAAACAAATTATGTAATAATAATAAACACTATGCCAAGACAAAGAGTTCCACAGATAAACGAATGATTAGCAGGAGCATGAACGATTTGTTCTAGTCACCTAACTTTTTTTTTGTGCATTAGTAAGAAATTTTGGTAATACAATGTTGCAGGTTTACCATTTGAGTACAGTGGATCTGGGGGGCCATATAAAAAAAGGTATGAAGTTTTCCAAGGTCCAGCAGAATCGATTTGTAGTGTTCAGTATTCAAATAAAAACACAATTTTAGTTATGCATAAAACCATACAATGTAGTATCAGGATGTAAATGAATTATCAATGTATGCAGTACATGTTTAAAATGTCTATATGTAAAAAAAAATAATTTGTGAGTGTATTCGAATTTAAAAGCTCAATTGATTACAATAAGAGTCACGTGAGCGGGTTATTGAGTTAAGAGTAGAACGAGGCGGATGTACATTGCTGGTAGGGTAAAGTTTTGTGGCCAGAGAGCCACATGTGTTCAGGTGTGTTGATGTTAGGATTTTTTTGGTGTGCGCCGATTAGGGACTTAGTTGCTTTTCCAGTATAACAGTTAGGCACAGAAAATATTTGAACAGTTTGAGTTAGTACAGATTTTAGTAGCCTCTCTTTATTGTGCTGAAATGGTTATTGCATACAGACTAAAATTAATTGGTTGAGCATCAGGAATATATTTGACTCTGTTGATTCTTGTGCACTGCACAATGCCTTTGACTTACATTAATCATTACCTATCAACAGTCTGCTAGCTCAATAAGGTCAGTTATTGCATATCTGTTTCACTGTGTATAATATTAACCTTTGTAAGACCACCAGTGAATATAATTTGTCTTTGAGCTAAGCAAGTAACTGAAAGTGAATCTTAACACTGTGGCCAGAGTACATCTTTGTTCTGAGGCAGTATTCCTATTTCTCCTTTATTTGATATTTTACATTCAGTCTGTGTTTCATATATTACTCACGAATTGTTCATTAGGCTGCTCTTATGTTATTTAAAGAACTTCATAAGGGCACAACGCAAGACTGCAAAACTAAACCCTTAAGTCACAGACGAGATGTGTGGTGATTTACGTTGATTACGTTCATGTGATTTTAATTAGCAGCATCAGTCAACTTAGTTTGCATATTTTGTGACACACGTTGTTATTCAGATGAGATGGATAAGTATTCTACATCACAAGAAAAGTAAAGAATGTTCATTCATTTTTAAAGGCATTAAGTTGTATCAAGGAACTGACAAGAACAAATGCTGGCTAATATTGCCAGTCACAGTCAAAGGGCTACAGTTTATACAGAAGTCAGTCTTGCCACAGTAGGATGCATCAGAAAGGAAAGTGAGAGTAAATCGCAAAGTTTTCTGGAATCGCCAAGAAGAAGCGATGGAAGACATTCGCATAAATAAAAGAACAGCGACGTCATCACGCAAACTACTTACTGCTGTAAAAGAAAATACCCACTTCCCTTGGCAGAAACTTGTTTTGCACAAAATAGTGAGTGAAATGGTATTTATCTCTAAGAGTTCTGTAAGTAATAGAAATATTCTGGTAATCAGAAATTATGTAATTGACTGATAAAGATACTTGATAGATGTAAGGAAATTGAGACAGTAAGGCGGAATGTTCTTTTATACCGTCAAAATTTTGGTGGGCGACAACATCACTCTTAGCAAATGTCAGGGTCCTGGGGTTCATGTCATCTTGAACAGTATCAGTGGACTTCGCAAGATTACTGTGGTGAATATTGTATCTAATGCTGGGTTTATTTATTAGTCTACATCAATGATTTACTCTTCAAAATATTGCTCGTTACATATAACACTCTTATGTAATCGTTTGTTTACAGTTCCCAAAGTACGTCTCGAGATCTAAGGTTGTTTCCTTCGGCTCCACGTAGCAAGAAACTGACTTAATTTGACGATTAATCTCACAATAAGTCTTATCTTAAACCCCAGGTACGTTGCAACAGTGTTGTCGCAGGATAGGTAACAAAACGAGGGCTCAAGATCTCCGTGCCGTCCTATTGTTCCCCCGGAGTCCTTCAGTCACTACCAACCGTGACCTGTAGTCATACGTGATGGTTCCGTACACCCTGACAATAGGAATAACACAGCTACAGCTCTCTAGAACATTGGAAGTGTGGGATCTCTCCTGAGGTTGCCTCCATGGTCGCCAACGATGGTCATCTATTGCAACGAAAAAACACGTTCATCGCTGAGAACAATACTACTCTAGCCATCAGCAGACCGTCTTTCCCAGTCTTGACACCACTCCCAATGTAGCCATATGTGTTGTCTTATCGACAGCCTACACAAGGGATGACATTTACCATGTCTTTCATTAATGATGCAGGTTACACAGGATGTTGCTGGGAATCCATTAATGTTCTCCAGTGAAAGGCACAGATGTGGAGGATTTACGATGTGCTTGGTACATAACAAGGCGGTCATCCCTTATGGTGGTAGACGTGATCGTCCAGAACCTCGACGACGCGTCACCATCCCCAAGTTCCCATGCTGTCCAATATCCCTACAAATCTGAACACTGCACGTTTCGACCAGCTGGCCAAATGTAGACTCCTAGTGAAGCCATTTCAAACTCCCTCAGGTGCTGCTAACTCTGTCTCACAAGGGTACCTTGTGTCTCCATGTCGTTCACTGTCATCACTCAACAACTGATGCTGTTCACGACCCTTATATACCCTACCAGGAGAGACGATGATGATGAAGTCCCATGCTCCTTGACATAGCATAAGGGAACGACGCGGGAGACCCTCACTGCTGTACTAGCCAAGGTCGTAGTGGAGGTAGTTTGCGACTGCTTTCCTCCGACCGTAATGGGGATGAATGATGATGATAAAGACGACACAACAACACCCAGTCATCCCGAGGCAGGTGAAAATCCCTGACCCCACCGGGAATCGAACCCAGGACCCCGTGCTCGGGAAGCGAGAATACTACCGCGAGAGCACGAGCTGCGGACTACCAGGAGAGACAGCAGCACTAAACACGAAGAACGCTAATGGACTCTAGTGGCTATTCTACCTGTCACAGAGAACTGCCGCTCTAAACCATTTACATGTTCACCAGCGGTGTGTGTGTGTGTGTGTGTGTGTGTGTGTGTGTGTGTGTGTGTATGTGTGTGTTTCTTTTGTGTACAATATTATAATGACTTCAGACAGTGTCTTCAGCGTGCTTCACATGCTCTGTCAGGCTATGTACATTTTGAGAGAGAGAGAGAGAGAGAGAAAATACATGACGCTAGAATGAAAATATATCGAGTTAAAATTCTGATCAATGTATCACACCAACGGCTGTTAATCTGTGGTATGTGTTCCATTAGGGGTGTCTCACCTTCCAGTCTGGTAATCTAGCACACTACATGTTATCCAACATGAACAAGCAAGGTACTGGTCTCTTATGAAGCCTGTGTACATGTGGGAAATCGAACCTCTGCATAAATGTAAAGCGTATTATTTGTGGAAAATCGTTCTTCTGCATAACCGTAAAGCGTATTATTTGCTGTGTGATTACATTGTACATGCATATAATTTGCTTTATGCTTATTTCTAGACGTATGTGTTGGGCATATATATAGAGAAAGTTTTGTGGTGTAGGTACAGATATTTTGATAACTGGTACCTTAATATGTACCTACATCAGTGTGTTAGTTGTTTCTTCTCTGCATCTAACAATCTTGCTGCAAACACATCACATAACTTACTACAAGATGTTTTTTTACATGGTCATAGCTGCTCGAAGTGGAATATGGCTGTCAGTCTCTGTTATGTGTACCTGTTGAGCTTATTGAACGAATGGAAAAACGCTAGAATTTATGCACCAACCCAATATTTTAATTTTGTGAGCGGTTTCCCTTCCTGACGCCACCGTAGCCTAAGGGAGGAATGTCGTTTGCGCCATCTGCTTGTGAATCGTGTAAACTTTGTACTGTGTGTTATCGTTTGCGTCTAAACTGTTTGCTTATCGTATTCATTGAGGCGGAAGCTGGGGCAGCCCCAGAATTTCCCAAACGAGCATGGAAAACCACATAGAAATCATACTCAGGTTGCCCGATGTACCAGCCCACGGTCGTTAATTGTTTGAGCCACCTCCCAGTTTTGGTAGTTACCGCACTACGCTTTATGCTATACGAGCAAGTCTATCTGATCATGAAATCGATGGGAGGATGTTAGTCAATAACACTTTGTTATTGACCGTACTACTCTGATGTCTAACACTGGAAATACAGGAGCCATACCGTGGAATCTTCGCAATACATAATCGAAAAAAAAATCAGCATCGTAATGATAACTATTTGTAATGAAGATATAACAAGCGCTATTCTGGATTGTCATCTGTCCCGTGTGGGATGGTAACATGTTCTTCCTTGTACATACGTTCCATATCTTTTGCTTTGTTTCTGAAATTTTTTTCACGTCCTCTTGACAGAGAAGGACAGTGGCCTGTTTACCACAGTATAATAATTTCCTTGTGGTCGTCATCTGATACCTCCGTGGTGACCACTTTCTGTTGCTCTAGCGACGCGAAACCACAACACACTTTAGTCAGACCTCCTTCGTCTCACCGTACATCTCTTTCTGAGGGAGACCTGTTATCGGGAAACGTCACTAACACCTCGCAAAGACCACAATGATAAATGCATAGTGCTGCAGAACATCTAAAAAGTACACGAAAGTTATCAGTGTCTAGCACAAAAACAACGATGTGCTAGCAGATGACATTTCTCGATGTAAGCGAGAAATCAGCCGAAAAATCACCCTGAGTACAAACCAACCTATTCTTAACGAACTGTTTTTCGATCTAAAAAGCAAATCAAAATGTAAATAAACTTAATTACAGACTATTGATGATGCTTTACCTCTATAAAGCGAAACGCTTCTGGTGAAAAAATTACGCATTTTTGTAGTTGCAATGAGGGAGCTACAATGCTAGGCGCGATATGGGGGCCCTTAGGGACATAGCTGCCAAGGAGAAGAAAGCCAATGCACACTATGTGCATACCGAATGGAGTCATTCGAAACATGGAACTGGTCCTTCCAGATGCCGTGAAGGAAACAGGGTGCACCCAACTGCAGGTGGTGGCTAAGGTCGGTACCAATGATGTGTGTCGCTTTGGATCGAAAGAGATCCTATGTGGTTTCGAGAGGCTGACAGATATGGTAAAAGCTGCAACTCTTGCTTGTGAGATGAAAGCAGACCTCATGATTTCCAGCATAGTCGACAGGACGGATTGCGGACCTCTGGTGCAGAGATCCCAGGACTAATAGAAAGGACTGACGCTCAAACCGTTACCGGCTCTGAAAGTTGGGTAAAGCGGAGGTAAGTGCAGCCGAAATTTTTGCGAAGAACCTAACGGTGTTCCGAAAGGATAGGCTAAACACAATTGGCAGTGGCTTGTTTGTTGCTATTAGTAGTAGTTTACCTCGTAGCGAAGTTGAAGTAGATAGTTTCTGTGAGTCAGTGTGGGCAGAGATCATTCTTGGCAACAAGAATAAAATAATAATTCCATCCTTTTACCCACTCCCAAACCAGATAATACAATTACTGAAAGGTTCAAAGAAAACTTGAGTTTAATTTCCTACAATTATAGTTTCTTTAATTTACCCTCGATAAGTTGGTGAAAATACACATTTAAACATGGAGACACGCATAAAACATCATCCGGAATTGTGCTAAATGCATTCTCTGAAAATTACTTCTACCAATTAGTTCACGAGACCACGCGAATAATAAACGATTATGAAAACACACTTGATCTCTTAGCAACAAGTAATCCTGCGCTAATAACGAGCATCAGAATGGGTACAGGGATAAGTGAACTCGGGGTTGTCGTAGCGGACTGGATATTGTAACCCCCAAATTCTCCAAAAGTAAACGAAAAATATACGTATTTAAAAACGCAGAAATAATACTCTGACACCTCTCCCAGAGACAATCTCCACTCCTTCTAAATGAACAATATAAGCGTAGACCAAATCTGCCTTGAATTCAGAAGAGTAGCATCGAGAGCAATTGAGAGATTTATACCAAATAAATTAACAAACAACAGAGCTGATCCCTCTTGGTACACAAAATGTGTCAGAACACTGTTGCAGAAACAGTGAAAAAAGCATGCTAACTTCAAGCGAACGTAAATCTCCCAGACTGACGATCTTTTACAGAAGCTCGAATTCTCAACGCGATATGATTATAACAGTTTCCACAACGAAAATTTATCTCGACACCTGCCTGAGGACCCAAAGAGATGCTGGTCGTAAGTAAAGTATGCTACGGCAAGACACAATCAATGCCAACTCTGCGCGATAGCAATAGAAATACCATCGACGACAGTGCTGCGAAATCAGAGTTACCAAACACAGCCTTCCGAAATTCCTTCGCGAAAGAAGACGAAGTAAATATTCCAGAATTCGAATCAAGAACAGCTATCAACATGAGTAACTTAGAAGTAGATATCCTCGGAGTAGTGAAGCAACTTAAATCACTTAATAAAAGCAAGTTTTCCGGTCCAGACTGTATACTATTTATGTTCGTTTCAGAGTATAGTGATGCACTAGCTCCATACTTAAGAATCATATACAACTGCTTGCTCGACTAAAAATTCGTACCCAAACCTGGAAAACTGCACAGTTCACACCAATATCCAAGAAAGGTAGTAGTAGCGGTCTACTAAATAACAGGCCCATATCATTAACGCCGATCTGCAGTAGGATTTTGGAACATATATTGAATTCGAACATTATGAATTACCTCGAAGAGAACTTTGTGTTGACACACAGTCAACACGGATTAGAAAACACAGTTAGCTCTTTACACACACGAGGTGTTGAGTGTTATTGACAAGGGATCTCCAATTGATACAGTAATTCTAATTTCCAGCCGGCTTTTGATACTGTACCGCACAAGCGGCTTGTAGTGAAAATGCGTTCTTATGGAGTATCGTCTCAGTTACGTGACAGTATTTGTGATTTCCTGCCAGAGGTGTCACAGTTCATAGTAAATGACAGGAAGTCATCGAGTGAAACAGAAGTGATTTCTGGCGTTCCCCAAGATAGCCGTCTGCTGTTCCTTATCTATATCAACGAATCAGGAGCCAATCCGAGCACCCGACTTGGGTTGTTTGAGGATGATGCTGTCGTTTATCGTCTAGTAAAGAATCAGAAGATCGAAACAAATTGAAAAAAGATTTATAAAAGATATCTGTATGGTACGAAAGTTGGAAATTGACCCTAAATAATGAAAGGTGTGGGGTCATCCACATGAGTTCTAAAAGAAATCCATTTAACTTCGGTTAAACTACAAATCAGTCAAATCTAAAGGTTGTAAATTCGACTAAATACCTAGGAATTACAATTACGAACTATTGTCGGTTGTGAGCTCTGCAACATCCATGTACTAATTTATATTTACCTGACAAACCCTATTTTTAGGGCTATATTTTAATTTCGACAAATGGATCTATGCAGACATTTGTAAAAACGGCGATGATACATCAGTCTATACTAATGTAAAAATGCCACCTTCTGAAGAAGACAAATTTAAATTTGTTGAAACCTAGGTAAAGATTTCTTTATCCCTTGAAACTGGTCGGCTGTTTATAATTTTATTACGTGGAACTGTTGCTGTTGTGCAGCTATGTTTAAAATACTGAAATTACGAACTACTTAAACTGGAAAGAGTACGTAGAAAATGTTGTGGGGAAGGCAAACCAAAGACTGCGTTTTATCGGTAGAACACTTAGAAAATGTAACAGATCTACTAAAGAGACTGCCCGCACTACGCTTCAGCGTCCTCTTTAGTACTGCTGCGTGGGAGGATTAGCGGAGTACACCGAGAAAGTTCAAACAAGAGCAGCGTGTTTTTTATTATCCAGAAATAGGCGAGAGAGAGTCACTGACATGATACAGGACTTGTGTTTGACGTCATTGATACAAGACTTGGGTTTGGCATCATTAAAACAAACACGTTTTTCGTTGCGGCGGAATCTTCTCACTAAACTTCAAAGACCAACTTTCTCTGTCGAATGTGAAAATGTATTGTTGATGCCAAGCTAAATAGGGAGAAAATGGTTCAAATGGCTCTGAGCACTATGAGACTTAACATCTGAGGTCATCAGTCCCCTAGAACTTAGAACTACTTAAACCTAACTAACCTAATGACATCACACACATCCACGCCCGAGGCAGGGTTCGAACCTGCGACCGTAGCTATCGTGCGGCTCCAGACTAAAGCGCCTATAACCGCTCGGCCACAACGGTCTGCTACATAGGGAGAAACTATCATCGTAATGAAGTAAGGGAAATCAAGGCTCGCACGAAAGAATACAGGTGTTCGTTTTCTCTGCGCGCTGTTTAGTTTGGAATAATAGAGAACTATTGTGAAGGTAGGTCAATAAACTCTCTGCCAGGCCCTTAATTGTGATTTACAAAGTATGCATGTGGTTGTAGATGTAGAAAGGAAATTCCCAGAATTCCCTGGTAGAGAGTGGAAAAGGTGAAAAGGCGCAAGGTCAGGTGAACAACGTGGACACTGAATGACTTCCCAACTCAAAAAAAAATGGCTCTGAGCACTATGGGACTCAACTGCTGTGGTCATCAGTCCCCTAGAACTTAGAACTACTTAAACATAACTAACCTAAGGACATCACACACACCCATGCCCGAGGCAGGATTCGAACCTGCGACCGTAGCAGCAGCGCAGCTCCGGACTGGAGCGCCTAGAACCGCACGGCCTCCACGGTCGGCCTTCCCAACTCAACTCCTGTTTTTTGTCAGTTTAGCAGAATGCTGGTGGACGTTATCGTGAACAAGGATAACTTTTGTGTGGTTGTTCTTGGACTGTCTCTGCAAGACGTTCAATTGTCAACGGTAAATGTCAGCAGTGCTGGTTACACCTCGGGGAAGGAATTCGTAGGACACCAAATGTACAGGGTGTCCCAGCTATCTTGTCCACCCAAAATATCTCTGGAACAATGAAAGCTATTGGAAAACGACTTTCACCGGTATCAATGTAGGACTGGGGCCCATGAATGTACATATTTGGAAACATTCTAAAACGAAAGCATATGTGTTTTTTAACGCAAACTTATGTTTTTTTAAATGGACCTCCTATATTTTTTCTTCAGCAATCCATAGCATGACAAAGCAAATACACAATGGCGTTGATTGCATCGCAATATTCCCATTACATCCCGAGATATTGAGACGCGAAGTTGACGCTTGAAACACCCGACATGCGCTGCTAGCGCACGTCCTGAGGCTCAGGCGTGAACCCCATGCTGCTCGTAATCGCAGCAGGATGGCAGCAGACCGTATTATTCGTTTCGGACCTCTTCATAAGTATGGAAGTGTGGTTACGCATGTCAATCACATCGCGATTACGGGCAGCATGGGGTTCACGCCTGAGCCTCAGAACGTGCGCTAGCAGCGCATGTCGGGTGTTTCAAGCGACAACTTCGCGTCTCAATATCTCGGGATGTAATGGGAATATTGCGATGCAATCAACGCCATTGTGTATGTGCTTTGTCATGCTATGGATTGCTGGAGAAAAAATATAGGAGGTCCATTTAAAAAAACATAAGTTTGTGTTAAAAAACACATATGCTTTCGTTTTAGAATGTTTCCAAATATGTACATTCATGGGCCCCAGCCCTACATTGATACCGGTGAAAGTCATTTTCCAATAGCTGTTATTGTTCCAGAGATATTTTGGGTGGACAAGATAGCTGGGACACTCTGTATAACATTATCTTTTGTGGATGAGCTCACGTCTTTATACGGTGAGTTGCTGTTTTGTTTGGGCTCAACCATCGCCTTCTTTTCCTTAAGGCAGCATAAAGACAGTATTTCTCGTTACCAGTAACGATACAGGATAGGAATGGTCGGTGTTGTTCACGAGTCAATTGACGACGAGAAAGCAGAGGTATGACCACCCGCCGATTTTAATGATTTTGGCTTAGACCATTCGGTACCCATACACCCCATTTTTTACACTTCCCTATTGCATGCACACGTCGCACAATGGGGTAATGATCACAGTTCACCGTATTTCCCAGTTCTCGAGTATCCTGATGTGGATCATTAAAAGATCTTCATCCAACCCCGAAGGTTTTCTGAACTTGGAAAACCGCTAATGCCGAGACGACCCTCCTTAAATCGAGAAAACCGTTTTCTACCAGTGCTCTGTCCAATGGCATTATCCACGTTCACGACGCAAATGTTTCTGGCTGCCTCCGCTCCTGTCACCAGTCTACTGAACTCAAACAGATGAACATGTTGGACATGTTCCGATTTCTCCCCTTGGCACGCTATTTTCTGGCGCCCACAGCGCCACTCATTATCTCCAAACGACGAAATGACTATACGGGGTGAAAAGCATTTAAACCAACAAACTCTGGGACGTTGTAGGGGACATCAAAACAAATATTTTTTCCTAATGTCATTTTTTCCTATGAGGATTATTCAAACCGGTGGAGGCCGCATTGCGCTCTTCAGTTGTTAGAGGCCGTATTACGATATTCAGTTGTTGGAACTGCTCTCCACCAGTGTAGTAGTGCATTGTCTTTGTTTACTAATGGAGCGATACAGCTGGAGTAAGTAACCCGACATGGTTGGTGCGTACTACATCCTAATCGCCGTATCCCGCATCATACGACCTTTGCTTCTGTGTACCAACGTCTGCATGAGACCGGGTCATTTAACAGATTACCGGCACATTTCAGTCGTCGTGTGCGTCGATTCCTGGACCGACGGTTCCCAGAAACGTGCATTGGCAGAGGTGGTCCTGTACCATGGCCTGCTCGATCCCCAGATACGTCTCCTCTGGACTTTTTATGAGGGGAGAGATGCGCAACCTTGTTCACGCAGCTCCTGTTGCATCAGAAGAGGATCTGGGTGCCTGGATAGTAGCAGCAGCAGCAACAATTCAGGATCCTCCTGAGGTTTTTGCCCGTGTCAGACCGAACATGATACGACGGTGTAAGCTTTGTTTACGTGTCAATGGAGGCATTTTTGAAAATCTACTGTAATTGAAATTGGGTTGTGTTAATGTGTTGTCTCTTGGTCATTAAAAAATGGAAAAGTGTTTGTTGGTTTAATTAATTTGCCGCCAGAGAAATCTTCCTCTACCGGTTTAAATACTACTCATAGGAAAAAATGACATTAGGGAAAAATATTTGTTTTGATGTCCCCTACAACCTCCCAGAGTTTGTCGTTTAAATACTTTTCACCCTGTGTGTAAACTCAGATGCTAACAGTGAACTAAAAGTGAAAAAGACAATCGGCAAATAAACCCATAACAACCGAAGTACCAACCTGCAAAAGAAAAACGCTACGAACTTAAATGCACCAGCCTAATAATAAACCGAGCGAGGCGGCGCAGTGGTTAGAACACTGGACTCGCATTCGGGAGAACGACGGTTCAATCCCGCGTCCGGCCATCCTGATTTAGGTTTTCCGTGATTTCCCTAAATCGCCTCAGGCAAATAATGGGATGGTTCCTTTGAAAGGGCACGGCCAACTTCCTTCCCCATCCTTCCCTAATCCGATGAGACCGATGACTTCGCAGTCTGGTCTCCTCGCCAAATCAACACCGCCGCCCTAACAATAAATTAAATCCGCTAAATCCTGAAAAAGCAGACGCCTTACTAAATGGGAAATAAACCAGGGAAAAGAAGCTCTAATGTGCAGCTGCAGTAGAACATTAGAGAGAAAACGCAAGTGTATCACTTTACATAAACGTAGACGACAACTAACGATTAATGGTAGCGCCCTCGTTTCTCCAAAATCATTCTTTAGAGCGGACAAGTGAGGTAGGCACAAAAGAATAGATAGTGATCAGTTATATCTCAGTCAACCAGCTGTCGAGTGAAAATAATGCCAAGTATTGCCTCGTATTTCGAAACTGTATGACGACACACAACGCGGTTCGATAGCGCGGTAGTTCCTCGCTTGCGGCCGTCTTCTGCAGTCCCCTTCTAAAGTATGGCAGCAAGCAGGGCACGGCGCCAACCATGCAACTTTATTCCTTCATCTTTCACAACTATTTCAGCACTTTTATTCTGGGCCACCTCTTCCCGCAGTATTTCTTCAGTGTGAGTCGTAACTCCAGAGACTTTGTGACGCTGACAAGGCTATTTTGGTGAGTGCTTCAGACTTTTCTACATGGTTTCCTTAGCCTTCAGGAAGGACTGCCGTTACCTTCGTGACCGCTCTGGACTGAAAATGTGAAGTTATGTCTAACTCAGAGTGTGTATCTCGTTTGTAAATACGACAAATACTGACAGCACAGTGATTCGAATCAGTAACCTCTCGCTCGAGCGAAATACACTGACCATTGTTTTTTGAAGGCAATTTCTCCTCAGTTTTCGGAATACAGGAGAAGAGGTATCACATTTTGGTCAGTATACCGATTTTTAAGTTACATTATAAACTCTTGTTTGAACTTTAGGGGAGCCCGGGGCTAATCGGCATAGATTTTGGATTTGATGTTTCTATTGTTTTGTGCAGTGCTTGGGGAGATTCCGGGGAATGTGGTACAAAACTATGTTGGGCGTATTAATTAAATACGTCTCTAAGTAACACCAAAAATACTTTTCCTAAAAGCTTGCATGTAGCCCAGGGGGCGAGTTAGCATAAGCTGGTACACGTACGGATATTTACACAGACGAAAGCAGTTTTCGAGGAAAAACATTTTATTTTATCAAAATTTCCAGTGACTTTCTTTTCAAAGAAAAAATTGTTGAAAACATAAATTCTTTGTGAAGAAATAGCATTGGAAATAAAATAATTCTGCTTGGATTTATAAACAACAGTAAGAACCTTGAGCAGTTAAACAGAGAACCGACTCGTGGCGATAACATATTAGACCTTCTGGTGACAAACAGACCCGAACTATTTGAAAAAGTTAACGCAGAACAGGGAATCAGCGATCATAAAGCGGTTACGGCATCGATGATTTCAGCCGTAAATAGGAATATTAAAAAGGGTAGGAAGATTTTTCTGTTTAGAAAAAGTGACAAAAAGCAGATTTCAGAGTACCTGTTGGCTCAACACAAAAGTTTTGTCTCAAGTACAGATAGTGTTGAGGATCAGTGGACAAAGTTCAAAACCATCGTACATAACGCGTTAGATGAGTATGTGCCAAGCAAGATCGTAAGAGATGGAAAAGATCCACGGTGGTACAACAACCGAGTTAGAAAACTGCTGCGGAAGCAAAGGGAACTTCACAGCAAACATAAACATAGCCAAAGCTTTGCAGACAAACAAAAATTACGCGAAGCGAAATGTAGTGTGAGGAGGGCTATGCGAGAGGCGTTCAATGAATTCGAAAGTGAAGTTCTATGTACTGACTTGGGAGAAAATCCTAAGATATTTTGGTCTTATGTCAAAGCGATAGGTGGATCAAAACAAAATCTCCAGACACTCTCTGACCAAAATGGTACTGAAACAGAGGATGACAGACTAAAGGCCGAAATACTAAATGTCTTTTTCCAAAGTTGTTTCACAGAGGAAGATTGCACTGTAGTTCCTTCTCTAGATTGTCGCACAGATGACATAATGGTAGATATCGAAATAGACGACAGAGGGATAGAGAAACAATTAAAATCGCTCAAAAGAGGAAAGGCCTCTGGACCTGATGGGATACCAGTTCAATTTTACACAGAGTACGCGAAGGAACTTGCCCCCCTTCTTGCAGCGGTGTACCGTAGGTCTCTAGAAGAGCGTAGCGTTCCAAAGGATTGGAAAAGGGCACAGGTCATCCCCGTTTTCAAGAAGGGACGTCGAGCAGATGTGCAGAACTATAGACCTATATCTCTAACGTCGATCAGTTGTAGAATTTTGGAACACGTATTGTGTTCGAGTATAATGACTTTTCTGGAGACTAGAAATCTACTCTGTAGGAATCAGCATGGGTTTCGAAAAAGACGGTCATGTGAAACCCAGCTCGCGCTATTCGTCCACGAGACTCAGAAGGCCATAGACACGGGTTCACAGGTAGATGCCGTGTTTCTTGACTTCCGCAAGGCGTTCGATACAGTTCCCCACAGTCGTTTAATGAACAAAGTAAGAGCATATGGACTATCAGACCAATTGTGTGATTGGATTGAGGAGTTCCTAGATAACAGGATGCAGCATGTCATTCTCAATGGAGAGAAGTCTTCCGAAGTAAGAGTGATTTCAGGTGTGCCGCAGGGGAGTGTCATAGAACCGTTGCTATTCACAATATACATAAATGACCTTGTGGATGACATCGGAAGTTCACTGAGGCTTTTTGCAGCTGATGCTGTGGTGTATCGAGAGGTTGTAACAATGGAAAATTGTACTGAAATGCAGGAGGATCTGCAGCGAATTGACGCATGGTGCAGAGAATGGCAATTGAATCTCAATGTAGACAAGTGTAATGTGCTGCGAATACACAGAAAGATAAATCCTTTATCATTTAGCTACAAAATAGCAGGTCAGCAACTGGAAGCAGTTAATACCATAAATTATCTGGTAGTACGCATTAGGAGTGATTTAAAATGGAATGATCACATAATGTTGATCGTCGGTAAAGCAGACGCCAGACTGAGATTCATTGGAAGAATCCTAAGGAAATGCAATCCGAAAACAAAGGAAGTAGGTTACAGTACGCTTGTTCGCCCACTGCTTGAATACTGCTCAGCAGTGTGGGATCCGTACCAGATAGGGTTGATAGAAGATGTAGAGAAGATCCAACGGAGAGCAGCGCGCTTCGTTACAGGATCATTTAGTAATCGCGAAAGCGTTACGGAGATGATAGATAAACTCCAGTGGAAGACTCTGCAGGAGAGACGCTCAGTAGCTCGGTACGGGCTTTTGTCAAAGTTTCGAGAACATACCTTCACCGAAGAGTCAAGCAGTATATTGCTCCCTCCTACGTATATCTCGCGAAGAGACCATGAGGATAAAATCAGAGAGATTAGAGCCCACACAGAGGCATACCGACAATCCTTCTTTCCACGAACAATACGAGACTGGAATAGAAGGGAGAACCGATAGAGGTACTCAAGGTATCCTCCGCCACACACCGGCAGGTGGCTTGCGGAGTATGGATGCAGATGTAGGTGTAGATGTAGAACTTGAATGTGTCGATAAACTTTGAATCTTTCGAGAAAAATAAATTCTGATTATTATTATAGCTACCTATAGCTGTTCGCATAGAATTAGATCAATGTTTCAAATCAACCACAAATGTAGGGGACTGACACTTGGATATTTGAGCAGGTGGGTTCAATTTCCGCACAATTTTTCTTTGGAAGCATCCAGTTCAATCATATTCGTCTGACCATATCTAGATTCGTCGTGTTAGACCATGATAGACACGCTAGTCTCATTACCATTGGTTTCTACAGTTTTCCCAGAGTATTCGCATGGATGGTACATTACCAAAACAGTCATTTAGATGGAATTCAGGGTGATCATAAATCCCTTGCGGTTGTGGGGGATTCACTGCTAAAAATGGTTCAAATGGCTCTAAGCACTACGGGACTTAACAACTGAGGTCATAGACTGCCTGTCTAACTAGAACTACTTAAACCTAACCAACCTAAGGACATCACACACATCCATGCCCGAGGCAGGAGTCAAACCTGCGACCGTAGCAGCAGCGGGGCTCTGTACTGAAGCGCCTAGAGCCGCTCGGTCACAGCGGCCGGCTGTTCGTTGCTAATCTTGTTCGATATGACCTGTTGGAATCTTTCCGAAGTTCTCCACCATTCGTGGAAAGTGTCAAATGAGAGCCTTCACCTTCGTCTAGGCAGGAGGCTCTGGTTTAAAACTCTTCGGCATGCAGGGGTCCTTCTGCCTCTGAACTATCATTAAGGGAGCCCAAGCAGTCGTAATTTCTGGCATAACCAATATCTGGCGTGCCGTCATCAGAACCTGTAGAAAAAAAATCAAATCGACGTTTCCTGGGAATCTGGAATATGATTGCTTTTGGTCAGCCAATCACGTACTCTTTACCTGCGGCCACTCTGATAGTCTACAGAGCCTATGTACAGGGACAGTCTCCGCCCTACCGGGCAGTCAACGGCTAACATACAGCGTTGCAGGATGACTCCCCTAGCGACTTGCTAGCCTGTCAGAGCCAACGCCAAACGTCATCTCGAAATGGAGTGATCCCTAGTGTGTGCCCAGGCTCGTTGTGCCACTGATTTGGACAAAATCAAGAGGAACGACAAATAACTGACTACAGAAAATTAAGAGCTTTCTTTGGTTGTCCTCTTTCTCAGTTTTCTGTGACAAAGACGTTGTGCTGATGTAATGAGTATTTAATTTTACTTGTTGTCTCTAAGTGAAGCATCTACACTAAACCCAAGAAGTGACTGGTAAAAGTGCAACAATTTCGTGTGACTCAATATTCTGGTGCATGTCTTTCTACTGGATGCCAGTTAAGCAACTTGAGGGTCGCAAGGCTACCATAGTTATCCAACCTGAGAAAGGGGATCAATGGTTCAATGAGGAATTCGAACCATATGTCTTTCCCAGTGAACCCCTCATCGTTGTAAAATGGAGGGTAGACTAAAGGTAGACTTCAAATGTTTCTGAAGCCCGATCGGGATAAGACGTTGTGACCTCTTTATTTCCAGACACGCGCTTTCTGCTAGACCACAAGGTCCGACTGAATGTCTCATAAAGGTAGTTGTTAAGGGTACTAAGATTATCTGTTTGAAAAAATCTACTAATAATTGTTGTAAACATGTTTTATGGGCTGGGAGATGGTGGGATTCTCCGTGACAGAACGTTTCGGACATGTGAGAAGAAATTCCTATTTGGTCCAACATAATAGCAGAGTCCTCCGACGATCAGCCCAGAAAATTGGGGAAGTGGTATGCTCTGAGCCACAGAGCAACAGTACGTCCACAGAACTCTTACCCGTGTCAGGTGAAGAATGTAATCGACAAACAAAAGGATAACTATTACTACAGTTGTGTTATTACCATTGTGTAAGTAGTGTCGTAGAACGTTATCAATCGACGCTCATTGCGTTCTTTTAATTAGTAATGTTTAAGTTGTTCTCTTTTGAGTTGGTGATGTATGAACATGCTTCTGTTTTATGTAAAATAATGGGCAACTATTCAGTCATTGAGTCAACATGTAAACTTTTAGCCGGCCGAAGTGGCCGTGCGGTTAAAGGCGCTGCAGTCTGGAACCGCAAGACCGCTACGGTCGCAGGTTCGAATCCTGCCTCGGGCATGGATATTTGTGATGTCCTTAGGTTAGTTAGGTTTAACTAGTTCTAAGTTCTAGGGGACTAATGACCTCAGCAGTTGAGTCCCATAGTGCTCAGAGCCATTTGAACCATTTTTGTAAACTTTTAGATAGCGGGAGGTAAAAACAACTCAGAGGAAATACCTCAGGAGGGAGAGATGTTACTGATAAGAAGTTTTCGGTTAACTAGCAGCCTCAGAATACACCTTGTAGCGATAGCCTCCGTCAACGATAGCTCAAGAGTTTACTCGAATCTCACGCAGAAATATTACGGCATATTGATAATTTTTACTTACTTACTGTCTTCCTCAGTTGCGCGTAATATCACGGTATATTGATAATTTTTACTTATAATTAAAAATTATCAAAATACCGTAATATTACGCGCAATTGAGGAAGACGACCAAAAATGTTGAAGATGTCTCACGCAGAAAGTTCACCGAGATCTTTTTATCCAAAGAACCTCCTGTGAAAGACTTCATAGAAAGACATTTTTGTTTGTGAGCGGAGAACGGCGGTTTCAGATAGGGATTGTTTCGGGTTTATTATGTTATGTTGTGACTTTCGAGTCGGCGAGTATACGCCGTATATTGGGGCATAAAACACTGATTGACTCGGCACGATTTCCCGTAACGAACTGTAAGTTTCCCAAAAAATAAGCTCCGCTCCCCGTGCAGATTTAAATACAAATTTCTGTATTCCTTGCTAGAACGTAGCTTACTTGTTGGAGTGATTGTACACCTAATCTGCCGACCAACGTTTATAAGTAGTGGAACTCAAGGAAGTGGTTTCCTTCCCGTGAAGGCTCGGAAGTAACGTTGTCGATCCTACTCACAGGCATGGAGGAAACAGTGAATTACCACTTTAAAAATCCATTTCTGGGGTACATTGTAAATCACACATTGGAGAAGTATGTGCCGAAAAAGTGAGTTACAGACGGAAAAGACCCACCATGGTTTTACAGCGCAATTCGGAGAATGCTCAGGAAGCAAAGACAGTTGTGTGTGTGAAATCTTGTGGGACTTAACTGCTAAGGTCGTCAGTCCCTAAGCTTACACACTACTTAACCTAAATTATCCTAAGGACAAACACACACACCCATGCCCGAGGGAGGACTCGAACCCCCGCCGGGACGAGCCGCACAGTCCATCACAAGACAGTTGCACTCGTGGTACAAGAAAGATCGGGAGAATGAGGACAGGCAAAAGTTAGTAGAGATTCGTGCTGCCGTAAAAAGAGCGATGCGCCAAGCATACAACCACTACCACCGTCATACCTTAGCAAAAGATCTTACTGAAAACTCAAGAAAATTCTGATCTTACGTAAAATCGGTAAGCGGGTCGAAGGCTTCCATCCAGTCACTCACTGATCAGTCTGGTCTGGCAACGGAAAACGGCAAAACGAAATCTGAAATTTCAAATTTAGCATTTGAGAAATCTTTCACGCAGGAGGATCGTACAAACATACCGCCGTTTGAGTCCCGTACAGATTCCCGTATGGAGGACATAGTGATAGACATCCCTGGTGTTGTGAAGCAGCTGAATGGGTTGAAAATAAATAAATCGCCGGGTCCTCATGGGATTCCAATTCGGTTTTACAGAGAGTACTCTACTGCATTGGCTCCTTACTTAGCTTGCATTTATCGCGATTCTCTTGCCCAACGTAAAGTCCCGAGCGACTGGAAAAAAGAGCAGGTGGCGCCTGTATATAAGAAGGGCAGAAGGACGGATCCTCAAAATTACAGACCAATATCCTTAACATCGGTTTGTTTCAGGATTCTCGAACATATTCTCAGTTCGAATATAATGAATTTCCTTGAGACAGAGAAGTTGCTGTCCATGCATCAGCACGGCTTTGGAAAGCATCGCTCCTGCGAAACGCAGCTCGCCCTTTTTTTCACGTATCTTGCGAACCATGGATGAAGGGTAACAGACGGATGCCACATTCCTTGACTTCTGGAAAGCGTTTGACTCGGTGCCCCACTGCAGACTCCTAACTAAGGTACTAGCATATGGGATTGGTTCCCAAATATATAAGTGGCTCGAACATTTCTTAAGTAATAGAACCCAGTACGTTGTCCTCGATGGTGAGTGTTCATCGGAGGTGAGGGTATCATCTGGAGTGCCCCAGGGAAGTGTGGTAGGTCCGCTGTTGTTTTCTATCTACATAAATGATCTTTTGGATAGGGTGGATAGCAATGTGCGGTTGTTTGCTGATGATGCTGTGGTGTACGGGAAGGTGTCGTCGTTGAGTGGCTGTAGGAGGATACAAGATGACTTGGACAGGATTTGTGATTGGTGTAAAGAATGGCAGCTAACTCTAAATATAGATAAATGTGAATTAATGCAGATGAATAGGAAAAAGAATCTCGTAATGTTTGAATACTCCATTAATAGTGTTGTGCTTGACACAGTCACGTCGATTAAATATTTGGGCGTAACACTGCAGAGCGATATGAAGTGGGGAAAGCATGTAATGGCAGTTGTGGGGAAGGCGGATAGTCGTCTTCGGTTCATTGGTAGAATGTTGGGAAGATGTGGTTTATCTGTAAAGGAGACCGCTTATAAAACACTAATACGACCTATTCTTGAGTACTGCTCGAGCGTTTGGGATCCCTATCAGGTCGGATTGAGGGAGGACATAGAAGCAATTCAGAGGCGGGCTGCTAGATTTGTTACTGGTAGGTTTGATCATCACGCGAGTGTTACGGAAACGCTTCAGGAACTCGGGTGGGAGTCTCTGGAGGAAAGGAGGCGTTCTTTTCGTGAATCGCTACTGAGGAAATTTAGAGAACCAGCATTTGAGGCTGGCTGCAGTGCAATTTTACTGCCGCCAACTTATATTTCGCGGAAAGACCACAAAGATAAGATAAGAGAGATTAGGGCTCGTTCAGAGGCATATAGGCAGTCATTTTTCCCTCGTTCTGTTTGGGAGTGGAACAGGGAGAGAAGATGCTAGTTGTGGTACGAGGTACCCTTTGCCACGCACCGTATGGTGGATTGCGGAGTATGTATGTAGATGTACTCTACAACTGTTACGTTGCCATTATATGGGTGGCTCTATCCACCAAGTACCTGCCAGCAGCTGTATACTCGCCCTAATGGCGTCCGCGTTCATACAAGGGAAACTGTGTAGCAATCACCACCATCTTGACGAAAATTGAGAATTATAAACTGAGAAGAGTTACATTACAATTGACGTCATACAAAAAAGATTCCCTACCAAATGTAAATATGTTATATCTAGTCTTATCTACTGTCTCTCTCCATATTTGTCCCCCTTCCCTCTCTTTCTCGTTTTGATGATGTCATGAAATCATTATCCAAATTACTAATAATTATAATGTTAATAACTTAGTTGCTAAACGGGGTATCACACTTGAATATAATTTCGTGTTCTTAAGACTGAGCCATACAACGCTAATGAAATCTGCACCCTTTTGGGTGCCAAGCTACATTATACCCTCTTAAGCAAGCGTGATGAACTTCTGTGGCTAAAGTGAGACAGGCAATATTTTCTGTTAACGTAGTGGCTATTTTTATGGAAAATAGATCTGCTCTTTCAAACCTGTAAGTGTGCCCGCTCGTAACTGTGATTACCGATATTGCTGCTGTTTGAAAGCACTACGTTCCGTAAAAAAGTTAATTAATTAAAAAGTAAATAAAATTTAGAAACTAAGGTGTCAGTAGTAGGATCTACTCGAAAGTTTTAACAAGTAGGTAAGAAATATGTAGGTGGTAAGCTTGTATATGGCAGCGCCGACATTTCTAGAGATTTTAGATTATGTAAAATTTACAATGAATGTTCCATAGGCACAATAATCTCTGGTTAAGAAAACAAAATAAATTATTTGCAACATTGTATTAACAATGAGGTAATTTAACGTTTCAGCTATTTTTGCTTGCCGAATATCTTAATAGTTGCCGAGAGCAGATAAAATTTGATTATTCATGAGAGTCAATGAATACAAAACTATATACTTTCCATAATAAAAGATTCTTCCGTCACTGCTCTGTAGAACAATTTCATATTTATCAATGCAAAAACACACTATGGATTTTTTTATCTTACCAAATGATTCTGCAGAATTCACTAGAAGCTTTTTTTGTGTAGAGATTCATATGGTACATTAGCACAGAAAAAGCACTAACTTAGTCCCTCTAAAGGATGAATACTAATTACAGACACAAAGAAATAAAGGATATTTTTATAAATTCTACCTAATGGAAAAATTTGGAAATTTGTCATAAGGTCTTATGGGACCAAACTGCTTACGCAGTACTTAATCTAACTTAAAGTAACTTACACTAAGGAAAACACAAACACCAATTCCCGAGAGACTACCTAATGCAGCCAGAGCTTATTACATTATGAAATGTAAGAGCGCAGGAGTTGGACAAAATATGAATACAACATGAGAAATGTATACTTGAACGTAAAAGCAGATGGTAGGGAAGCATGAGGTTGTGCTGTTGAATTTGACCACGAACGGCACCTGTGCAGTGTCGTCAGTACGTTGCAAGTGTCAGTCGTAATCGGAACAGCGTTCCGTGCAGTTGTGAGTGCATTACGTGGGAGCTAAATGAATTTCAACGTGGACAAATTGTTGGTGCTCTTATGGTGCGTACTTCATCAACCAAGGGAGCCGAAATGTTTGGTATTTCAAAAGGCACCATACCGAAGATTTATACAGCATACGCCGGCCGGAGTGGCCGAGGGGTTCTAGGCGCTACAGTCTGGAATCACGCGACCGCTACGGTCGCAGGTTCGAATCCTGCCTCGGGCATGGATGTGTGTATGTCCTTAGGTTAGTTAGGTTTAAGTAGTTCTAAGTTCTAGGGGACTGATGACCTCAGAAGTTAAGTCCCATAGTGCTCAGAGCCATGTGAACCATTTTTTACACAGCATACAGGCAAAGCGGAGAACCAGTATCAGTTAAATCAGAATGCTGACGAAAGAGTGTTTCGAGCGATTGTGATGGACGGTCATTGAATAGAATTGTGACGAAAAGTAAGAGAACGACAGCTGCAAAAGTCACTACAGAACCGAATGTTGCACTCGCATATCCTGTCAGCAATAAAACAATAAGAAGGGAGCTCCATCATTTCGGAATTGCAGCGCGAGCTGGCACTGCAAATCCACTTATCAGTAATGTAAGTGCCCGTAACAGGAAAACTTGCTGCCGATGGCATAAAATCTGGACTATGGAACAGTGGAAGAAAGGTATTTGGTCGGATGAATGTCGTTTCACAGTGGTTCCAAATTCTATGACCCGGGTATGGCATCCCGATCCTATTGTGCAAACTGCTTGTTAGCAAGAGCGAAACATGGAGGGGTTCAGAGATGATTTGGGCAGGCAGATCATCTTTAATCTGCAAAGTCACATTACTGCCAAGGGTTATGCGACTATTGTAGCTGATCAGGTTCATCCCTTGGTACAATGTTTGTACCCAGTTTGTGATGCTGTGTTCCAAGCTGACACGACCGCTGTTCACACAGGACTGTTTTCGTGAAAACGACGATGAGTTGTCGCATTTCCCGTGGTCACCACAGGCATCTGATCTACGTATTACTTGTCCTTTTGTGATCTACTTCGGAGGAAAGGGTGATTGATAGCTATCCATTTCCATCATAGTTACCTGAATTTGCCTTTTATTTGCAGGAATAATTGTGTATGATTCCTTTGTGAAAAGCATAATGGCTCTGTATTTATCCATTCCCAAAACTGTTTAGAATGCTAACGATTTTCCTACATGCCAGTTTGTTGTGTTTTTGATGTTCCCACATTTTTCTCCGCCTCCTGTAGGTTTCATAATAATGGATTATTGCGTCACATTTACATATGTAATGCAAAAATGCACAGGTTATTTTTATCTAATAAATTAATACTATAAAGATCACTACCTTTTTGTCGTTGACACATCGACACGTTTCGTTACCGTGGAATACACACTGCACCTAGTCGCTCTAAAATAAAAATACTAATTACAAAGAAAAAGAAACTAAGGATTTTTTTAATGCTTTGCGCTTATTGAGATTTTCCAGTCTATCGTTTTTACATATTCTGATACCTTAAGGTCTTAGGAATATTTGATCAAAATCATTTTGTCACGAATGATCTTTATGTCTGAAACCTGGTAATTAAGGAAGGCAGGATGGGTTACGATTGTGGACGGGGCCCGAATCAATTAGGGGAGACTGGGGCACGTTGGCCATAGGGGCAAGATGGCCCAGTCAAGTTAGTTCATACAATAGACGCTAGATCGTGCAGGGAATCAATCAGCAGGTTGGTAGCACTGCCCCGCTCCCTCTACAGCAGCAATATGGCCGGCGGAGCAGTTTTGGACAAGATGTGTTGATTAACTGTTTTTGTGGGTGTGTGAGTAAAATTCTACTCGTAGATTAAATGTGTGTTATTTAAAGTTTGCTTACTTTAGGCGCAAGAGGTGAGTAGTATAATTAAACGTCGTAGCAATTGCTTCAGTGGGTTTTGTGACGAATAGAAATTATTGTAAACGTGGCGATGGGGCAGGTTGGCCCAGAGACGACAGCGCACAATGGCCACCCGGGCCAACCTGCCCCACCCTATATATTTTTTTAAACTCGATGAAAGATTTGTTATTTTTAATGGTAATAATATTTATAATTCGTCGAGTTTATGAAATTGTTAACATAATTTTCGAAGTTAAACACATTTTGATACGTTTCAGAGGTTAAAGGATCGTCATATTCACGTGCTAAAAAGCGTTTTAAAAAGAAAACACCAAACTGTAAATTATGTTACAATCTTAAACAGCAATCTGAGTAGTCAGAATCTGGTTCATTTCTTTGGTTTTAGAACATAAGAGTTACAGCTTTAGTTTAAACCATTTGTTTTGTCTATAGGAACATAAAAATGGTGCGAAATTAAGAAGAAAAAGTGAAAGAGGAATGATTTCTGAAGATAGGATGCTAAAAGCAGTTTTAGAAGTAATTGAAAAGGGAAGATCTGTGTGGGCTACTAGTGAGATATTTGGGATTCCAAGAAAAGCTTTGGGGAGGCACTGTGCTAAGTACAAACAGAGCTCATGTCAGCCTACACACTCAATTGAACTTCAGGACACTGAAACTGAACCTCAACCCATGCCAATGGACCAGAACCCTCAGCCTGGAGGAGTCCTACAAAAACTTAATGACAAAACGAAACCTTGGGATAAATTGGGCTGTGATAAAAGATTTCAGGTATGAAACGTTGTTAACTAAAATTATTTTTATCTGCAAAGATATTTTTCAATTTCTAATGTTTTTTCTCTATCCCTGCCATTGTTATTGTGTCTATCTCTACGTCTTCTTGTGCACTGTAGGCCTACTGATTTCTCTCTCTCTCTCTCTTTCTCTCTCTCACACACACACAAACACACACACACTCACGCATACACACACAAATGACAAGAAAAACTGTGCCTCTATGGGTAACTTAACTAGAGTTGTTTGTTTTCAGATATTTAATTCCGAACCAGAAGCTATGCTTGAACTGTACCTCATGAAGGCAAGTGACATTAATTATGGTCTTTCCTCGAAAGAAGTCAGGCGATTTGCGTATAGATATGGTATCGCATGCAACAATAAAATGCCCCAAACATGGACCGCGACCGAAATGGCGGGAAGTGATTCGTTCACAGCATTCTTGAAGAGGCACCCTCAACTCTCCATTCGGACTCCTCAAGCAACTAGTTTAGCCCGGTGCACCAGTTTCAACAAGCATAATGTAGAACAGTTTTTTAATAATCTCTACATAGTTTTAAAAAGATTAAAAGTGACTCCTGCGGACATCTGGAATATTGACGAAACTGGAGTAACTACAGTCCAGCGTCCTGATCGTGTAGTCTCTCGAAGAGGCTTTCGCCAAATAGGGCGAGTGACATAGGCTGAGAGAGGGTCACTTGTTACGATCGCTTTTGTAGTTAGTGGATTGGGCAATAGTTTGCCTCCATTCTTCATCTTCCCTATGGTCAAGTTCAAGCCTCATTTTATCTTTGACGGCCCGATTGGGTGTGATGGAGCAGCTCATCCTTCGGGATGGATGACGGAGACAAACTTTGCAAAATATATGAAAAATTTTGTCCTACACGCTCGCTGCTCAAAAGAACGCCCTTGCTTGGTTTTGATTGATAATCACAGTTCACATCTCGACTCTGACCTTATTGATTATCTTTTCTGGCGCATTGAAGCCACAAGCTGCAGTCATTAGACAGAAGTGTTTATGGGCCTTTTAAAAAGTTCGTAAACTCAGCATGTGATGCATGGGTTACCAATAATAAACGGCCTATGACTATTTACGACATCCAGTCTACAGTGCGAATAGCACTTCGAAATGCTACAACTCCCAATAACATAACCAGTGGATTCAAGGTAACTGGGATCAATCCCTTTAACAAAAATACTTTTACTGACAGTGATTTGATGCCTTCCTACACTTCGGATAGGCCAGACCCAAACACTGAAAACAGTGCATCAACTCGAGCTGAGATAAACATAAGACCGTTTTCAACTCCAGAAGAGGTCAGACCTTTTGAAAAAGCAGAGCCCATAAAACGTATGGGAGCAGGGAAAAGGAAATGAGTTTCTGCCATAGTGACAGATACTCCAGTGAAAAAAGCCCTCGAGGAAGAACAAAAAGGGGTAAAAGAAAAGAGGGTGAAAGCATTGGAAAGAAAGCTTAAATCACAGGTTAAAAAAGCACTTTTTAAAAAAGAAAGTAGGAGCAATGGTAGAATGAAATTAACTAAATCAACTGCAGAAGGCCTAAAACCCAAGAAGAAGCCAATGGAAGATGACAATGATGAAGATGATGATGACGATGAGGAACATGAAGATTCACTGTGCCTAAGGTGTCTCAAGCCTTTCTCAAACAGTCAACCTGGAGCACAATGGATTCAGTGCACAAAATCCAAATGTTAGGTTCATCAGACATGTGTGAAAAATGAAATCTGTGGACTATTTTATGAGTGTTATAACTGTGCTGATCCTTTGGATGTGGACAGTGATTAGTGTTGATTGGTTTGTATTAAGACACTATAATTCCTAATAATTTTAAGCCTTCCCATTGTCATAATAAAATTTTAAGCATTTAACTCAATATTCAACTTGATTTGATGTACATTAAAGTGTGTGTCTTGACAACCGTTAGTTTTATTTTGATATTCTAATGTTATACTAGTTTAAATTATCAAAATATTACGTGGATCAACGTGCCCCAGCCTCTGGGCCAACATACCCCAAGGTAGGGGCAGATTGGCCCACTTGACATACATCCAGTGTTTAATTTTTTTTAAACTTTTTAACTCATATTTTCAAGGTTAATAATTGTGATCCAGATTCAGTAAGACTGCTCTAAATATTTAGCAATAATTTCATACATTTAAATATGTAAAAAAAATTAATATAATTTTTTTTTTTAAAATATGGCCAATGTGCCTCGGTCTCCCCTACTATTGGTTTACTTTGCAGTTTCACTCATTTATTTTAATAAATAATTTTTGAAAACAAGCCAATGAGATCGCAATCAGACTTTTAAGGCACGTAGTCACAATCATGGCTGAAGGCCTTTAACTTCCAAAATGGCAATTATTAAAAAAAAATGCAAACATATGTAAAATACAGACAGCAAATAATTTTTGAAAGCAACTCAATGTGGTCGCAATCAGAATTTTAAGACAAGTAACCTCAATCACGGCTGAAGGTCTTGAACTCCAGAATGGCAATTATAAAAAAATTAAACAAAAATACATAAAATACAAACAGCAAATAATGTTGGAAAACAAGCCAGTGTGGTCGCAACCAGAATTTAAAGCAAGCAACCAGAATTTTAATCACGGCTGAAGGCCTTTCACGCCCAGCATCGCAATTTTAAAAAAATTTAACAAACATACATAAAATACAGACAGCAAATAGTTTTGAAAACACGCCAATGTGGTCGTCACCAGAATTTTAAAGCAAGTAACCACAATCATGGCTGAAGGCCTTTAACGCCAAAATGGCAATTAAAAAAATTTAACGAATATACTGTCAAACGGGGAATGGCATTGCTAAGGTTAATTTAAAAAAAAAAAAAAACAGATCACCAAACAGGTGAGACAAATGACGGTAACTTAGTAACACAACAATAAAATAAAACACAAGGGCCAGTGACAGCCGGTGCTCCAGGAATCGACCTCTGAGCAGGTCACATCAAAAACACTTTCGCGAGGGAAGAGAAAGGCAGCCAAGAGTTGCATTCAGATCACAAGATAGTAACTCGGACTAGTGGCAGTCTAACGAGCGACTAATGATAATCTTGGTGTGGGTACCTGACAACCAAAAAAAATGCAAGAAGTAAAATTACGCCAAAGCCGGTGTCCTGGGCTCCGCCCACAGAATACTGTGCTTAGAGTGTCCGGAACAAGAAGGAAGGACTACCACTAAGGTAGAAGAACGCCATCCAACCTACAATCAAGAAGCTGTCAAACTGACACGCCTCGCTGGACAGCGGCGGCAAGGCGAGGAAATGTACACTGCCGTTACATACACTAACCCACAGGGCAAGAAACTGGGGCGTTAGCGGCCACAAGACAGAAAAATACCGCTGGTTGAACTTAACAATATAAGAAGCTGAAAACAGTAAATAGTAATTAGAAACTCAGGAAGGCTAATCAGATCCGCCTTCCCCAGGTACTCCACTCGCTGCTTTTCGCCTCGGCGACACTACGAGCAGCAACATGAACCAAAGTCACTGGAGAATCGCGAGATTTCACAACGATGGAGGTTTTCCTACGCGTATTGCAATGCACTCAACTTAACCATGCAGGATCCGGCTTCGACGAGGTCGTGAACCCTCGTGACCACTGCCCTTCGGTCCGGCAGTCCACACACGCCGCCAGCGGACCCGGCGTGTCGCCCCTCTGCGCGGACCTCGCTGCTCCTGCGTCCCCAGCTGAACTCCACACTCACACCACGCGGAAGAAGCACGAGGTCGCCCCAAAGATAGGGCAGCAGAACCACATATCAATAAGAGCCGCTGCTGCCACTAGCGGACACGCAACGCTTACGAAACAGAGTGGCGTCAGTGAACACGGGAAAAAGACAAACAACGCAACCATGCCAACTAAACGATATGGTCTCGCAGAAACCTACACAAGGCACTAACGCGAGCCGCAGCACGGCTCAGTGTCTGAAAACCGCGTTTCAATGGAAGCGCGCATACGCCCACTCCAACCGCTCACGCTGCCTGGCCGTTTGGGTTCAAATGGTTCAAATGGCTCTGAGCACTATGGGACTTAACATCTGTGGTCATCAGTCCCCTAGAACTTAGAACTACGTAAACCTAACTAACCTAAGGACATCACACACATCCTTGCCCGAGGCAGGGTTCGAATCTGGGACCGTAGCGGTCGCGCGGTTTCAGACTGGAGCGCCTAGAACCGCTTTAAGGGTTTCCTGCATAACATGAAAGTCATGGGAGTCATTATCGCACCACGCCTTGCACATTCGCAACAAAAAGGCACGAGAAATGCCTCAAGCGTTCGGACCGGCGCTCGTTCCAGATCAACGTCGGGGCTAGAATTGCGGCCAGAGAGACACGTGCTTTAGAAAATGAGACCTTGGAAGAAGGGGAAGGTTTACTGTATGGTGCAGGCGTAGCAGATTAATAGCATGTTCAAATTTTTTGTTAATTTATTGAAAAAATCAAAAACCAGTTGCACAAAAGAAATATTTATTTCCTTAACTGTATTCTGGCAACTAATACCCTTCTTCAGAAAGCTCTACAGAAAAATATGCCACAAATAAGTACAAGTTACATGAGAATATTAAAATTTAGGAACGAATAGTTTAAAAATTTAAAGCTAAAAAGTGGTACCTACTTGCAGCTATCGCATTATTTGCGAGTGTCAAAATTAGGATCCATGCTGCATATTCCTGCGGTCCTAGAATGGTACAAGGACAATATGTAATACAGTAATGAATTCATTAATACAAAACGAGCTCGTAAATGTTTACATGAGGCTAATAGTGCTTGTACAAAAATGGTATAAGGAAGCCGAAAACCAACAATATTTCTGACCTTACTCCACTGCAACGAGAGTGTATAAGGACTCCCACGTTTCCTTCATCTTTTAGTTATTTCTGACTCTTCGTTTTAGCTATCGACTAGGAACTGTTTCTCCATTTACTCCAGTTATTGCTTCTCGCCCCTTGGGGCATCTAGCGTGCTGTCTGCGCGCTCGTATTTCCTACTATCGCGCTATTGACACCTCTACACCAGTTTAGCGAAATAATATTTCTTTTGTGGAACTAGCTGCTGATTATTTCAATAAACGCAGATACAGCTACTGAGGATGAATAAAATACTAAAATCGTGAACGTTATATGCACAAAAATCGAACGCAAAACTTTAAAAGCTACTTTCTTAAGACAAAGTATTTTAAACTGGCTCACATGATTAGCAAAAAGCTGCACGCTAAAGTAGGCTGCCGTTTTGGATTTAATAAAAGGTGACGTGTAGTTTTGGCGTGAAACTCAAGAAATAATACATTTTTCATAATGTTTAATTTTGATTTATATTTAAAAGCAACAAAACAGATCGTTTTTCCGTACCTACGTTTGCAAGAGGCCGCCATTTTGAACCTCATTTCAAGATATTGGTTTTTTCGAGATTCGCACCATAGAGAATTTACTTCTGGTAATGTACATATGTTTAATATGTTTAATTTTGATTCCAGACCTATACTTCCCCCTGCGAGCCGTTTAGTTGCTCAGTCGGCCTAGGGGTATTCTGACCGCCGTTTTGTACTGCATAGGCTCACCAAGATATTAGCCAAAAATTAGATTAGTATGAAATAATAATTTTTTGCACAAAAAAGTAGATCATGAGCATAAAAATGAGACTCCGAAACCAGGAAACCCCTTTAATGGAGACAAGAGTTATTACATTAAGAAATTTCATTAAATCTCTTGCATGGAAAAATAAAAAGTATATGGTAATGCTTCATGCTTTAATAAAAAAAAAATTCAGCCTTAGATTATCCTACAGATTTGTGTAGGTTACATTAAATTGTACGTGAACGTGCAGACGAGAAGAACTGCAGTGCAGACGTAGACATGGAACACGAAGTGTGCGTTGCTGCCGGAGCCCGGGGAACGCCTCAAACACGGCCAACCGATTCCGCTCGTATTTGGCAGATCGTTTCTGCACATCCTAAACTGAAAGACCAAGATATTTCAGTTCAACAACCCACCTCCCCCCTCCCGCCCCCCACTACGTTTATGAAGATACATGACGCGCATTCGGCTCAGAATTGACAAGAACGGTAGATGTCTGAAAAATGAGGAATTCTCACCAGAACATAAGCGATCCCCAACGCATATTTTCCTAGAGTTCGAGAAATGTAACTTAATTTAACTGCCGGTAATATAAACTATGTGATCAAAAGTATCCGGACACCTGGCTGAAAATGACTCACAAGTTCGTGGCGCCCTCCATCGGTAATGCTGGAATTCAGTATGGTGTTGGACCACCCTTAGCCTTGATGACAGCTTCCACTCTTGCGGGAATACGTTCAATCAGGTGCTAGAAGGTTTTTTGGGGAATGGCAGTCCATTATTCACGGAGTGCTGCACTGAAGAGAGGTATCAATGTCGGTCGGTGAGGCCTGACACGAAGTCGGCGTTCCAAAGCATTCCAAAGGTCTTCTATAGGATTCAGGACAGGACTCTGTGCAGGCCAGTTGATTACAGGAGCCGGCCGAAGTGACCGAGCGGTTCTAGGCGCTTCAGTGTGGAACCGCGCGACCGCTACGGTCGCAGGTTCGAATCCTGCCTCGGGAATGGATATGTGTGATGTCCTTAGGTTAGTTAGGGTTAAGTAATTCTAAGTTCTAGGGGACGTCCTCAGAAGTTAAGTCCCATAGTGCTCAGAGCCCTTAGAACCATTTCTTCCATTACAGGAATGTTATTGAAGTGCAACCACTACGTCACAGGCCGTGCATTATGAACAGATGCTCGATCGTACTGAAAGATTCAATTACCATCCCCGAATTGCTCTTCAACAGTGGGAAGCAAGAAGGTTCAAAATGGTTCAAATGGCTCTGAGCACTATGGGACTCAACTGCTGTGGTCATCAGTCCCCTAGAACTTAGAACTACTTAAACCTAACTAACCTAAGGACATCACGCGCATCCATGCCCGAGGCAGGATTCGAACCTGCGACCGTAGCAGTCGCGCGGTTCCGGACTGCGCGCCTAGAACCGCGAGACCACCGCGGCCGGCGAATCAAGAAGGGGCTTAAAACATCAATGTAGGCCTGTGCTGTGATAGTGCCACACGAAACAACAAGGGGCGCAAGCCCCTTCTATGAAAACACGACCGCACCATAACACCACAGCCTCCGAATTTTGCTGTTGGCACTACACATGTTGGCAAATGACGTCCACTGGGCATTTGCCATACCCACACCTGCCATCAGATCGCCACATTGTGGACCGTGATTCGTCACTCCACACAACGTTTTTCCACTGTTCAGCCGTCCAATGTTTACGCTCCTTACACCAAGTGAGGCGTCGTTTGGGATTTGTCGGCGTGATATGTGGCTTATGGCCAGTCGCTTGACCGTGAAATCTAAGTTTTTTCACCTCCCGCCAAACTGTCATAGTATTTGCTGTGGATCCTGATGCAATTTCTAATCCCTGTGTGACGGTATGGATAGATATCTGTCTATTACACATTACGACCCGGTTCAATTGACGGCGGTCTCTGTCAGTCAACAAACGAGGCCGGCATGTACGCTTTTGTGCTATACGTGTCCTTTCACGTTAACACTTCACAGTGGGCCTAGGGATGTTTAGGAGTGAGGAAATCTCTCGTGCAGTCGTATGGCACAAGTGACACACAATATGAAACGTCCCCTTTGAACAATTATACATGACTGTGCTTAAACTGACACACAATATTTTGTTAGCGCAACGCAATCTGACTTTCAAAATTCCCTACAAAAGAATGGCCCTGACTAACATTAAACTATACCTTTCACAAATCACTTACCTCACAAAAATCTTCGCTGCTCAAGCTACTGCAATACAGCGAGCGCCACTACTGCCAGCTAAATAAAAGATTCAAACTATGGAAGGCACTAACTACTGATAGGGATAGTTAGCAAATGAAAGATATTAATAAAGAACAAACAATGTATTTACCTTGATATCATCATATATAAATATAGCAGTTCATGACAAATTTCAAAACTCCGCCATCTCTCTCCCCACATCCACCACTGCTGGCGGCTCACCTCCAACTGCGCAACGCTACGCGCTGTTCACAGCCAGCTGCCTAGCACTACAATGACGAGTATTACAACAATGCAAAGCAGCCACAGACTGAACACAGCACAGCCAGTGATTTTCATACAGAGGTGGCGTTACCAATAAAAAAACCTAAACAGCCTACTTACAACAATCACCGAACCACGTTCGAAGTCCGTGAGTTCCACGGAGCGCCCCATTCTGGTCTCTCACAATGTCTAATGACTACTGAAGTCGCTGATATCTGGCAGTAGGAGGCATATCAATGCTCCTAATATGAAAAACGTATGTGTCTGGGAGTGTCCGGATACTCTTGATCACATAGTCTACACACATATATACAAGGTAAACGCTGTGCAAAGAAAGCGCCGCTGGTATAGTGACCACGGCATACGGCTGAGCAACTCTCAGGTACATTCTTTTTTTGTTTCATCTTTATCTTATTCCATTTCGATATTTGTTGAAGTAGGAGGGTTCATAAAGAAAGTACATTAATGAGGAATAATAAAAAGGTAGGCACATAAATTTCTCAGATGATTTGGATTAGCAAAGAATTAAAATTTAGACCCCGTTATTTGAAAACAATTCCGAGTAAGAATGCTTCGAAGACGAGCATTGGGTATATTTTATCGCAAAGGGGAGACAAACGAATCCTTGTCGCAGTTGGTAGTATAGGGTGTTTATAATTAAAGTTAAACTTTCAAACCGCTGTAGACATAACACAACTGGTCAGAATGACGTCAAAGTGCAACGGAATATTATCGGAGAAAGGGGAAAACGTACGGTAGGAGAAAAATAAATAGTTACTAAATGTAGCACTAGAAGGCGCTGTAAGCATCATAATTTAATAGGAATCGGCTACAAATGACAAATGAATCATACAACAATGCCTAAGGTGTACGTTTGACGTTAAACAAACTATATTACTAAGTCTGGATGGGTGTACAGGTGTGATACTGTTAGTTACGCAGACCCATCCAGCACGGCAAAGTCGTATCACATCGGATGGGAAAAATCGTTTCTTAATTGTTCTGAGGCCAAAAACTGCATAAAAAGCATGAATCAAAATCAGATCGGGTTATTAATTTCCGCCGGCCGTGGTGCCGAGCGGTTCTAGGTGCTTCAGTCTGGAACCGCGCTACCGCTACGGGCGCATGTTTGAATCCTGCCTCGGGCATGGATGTGTGTGATGTCCTTAGGTTAGTTAGGTTTAAGTAGTTCTAAGTTCTAGGGGACTGATGACCTCAGAAGTTAAGTCCAACAGTGCTCAGAGCCATTTGAACCATATTAATTTCCGTGTGACTGGCGCAAAGCGCGTTTAATATGTTGTCCACCGTTTTCTGCACCAAGTTGAAATAGAGAAACAGCATGTTCCACAACTGATCGAAGTGTTTCCGGGTTCACTTCCAGAATGTGTTGTGTAATGCGTGCCTTCAATGCATCTAAGTTTGCAGTCAGAACACTGTACACAAGATCTTTCAGATAGCCCCACAGCCAGAAGTAACACGGATTAAGATCAGGTGATCGGGACGGCCAGGCTGTAGGGAAATGGCGGCTGATAATTCTAGCATTTCCGATATGGCGCTTCAGCATCAGCTTAACTGGATTTTCAATGTGCAGAGGTGCGCCATCTTGTAGAAAAATGATTCCATCCATACATCCTCGCTGTTGGAGAGGTGGAATGACGTTGTCGTGCAAAAGGCTCTCATAGCGCCTTCCAGTGAAGGTACAGGTGACAGGACCGGAAGCACCTGTCTCTTCGAAAATGTACAAGTATGGCCCTTTGATAAATGGTGCCGTAAACCCGCACCACACACTGACCTTTTCAGGATGAAATGGTACCGGTTGAATTGCCTGTGGATTTTCCGTTGCCCATATTCGACAATAGTGTGTATTGACATATCCTATCAGATGGGAAGTGGGCTTCGTCTGTCCACTAAATCTTCCACTGGCAATCATTGTCCACTTGGATGCGAGCAAGAAATTCTAAAGCAAAGGCCTCTCTTGCTGACAGGGCAACAAGAAGCACCTCGTGCACATGGGTAATTTTGAATGGATAGCAAAGAAGTATGTTTCGTAGGATTTTACGCACCGTACTCACGGGTATGTCCAATGTTCATGTAATTCTCCGTGCGCTACACTTTTGCACACCACCACTTGTCTCCTCCTGCATTGCTGTGGCCACCGCTTCCACTGATTCGAATCAATTCGTTTCTTCCCTCTACCAGGTTGCACACCAAAAGAACCGGTGTTTTCGAATTTCAGATTCATTTTCTCCACACCCACGGCAGTCATAGAACCAATGCCTTTTTTCAAACCCTTCAGCGTCCGGAACTTCTGCAGGGAGAGTTGTGCACAGTCATCGTTCTTGTAATACAGCTTTACAAGCAGAGAGCGATCCTACATTGAGACAGTCATGGGGAACGTCGGAGACACAAAAGGAGAAAAAAACGTGTACCCGGCTTGTTTACACCAACTTCAATGTGCCGTGCGCATGACAGGTGTTTTCATTTACGTATTCCGACACATACAGCGCCATCTATCGATCAATTTTCACACAATTTTTTTCTTCTGTCATACGTTTCCCCCTTCTCCTAGAATATTCCGTTGCAATTTGACGTTATTCAGACCAGTGGTGTTATTTCTATAGCATTTTGAAAGTTTAATTATAATCACCCTGTATATACAATATAACGCATTCGTATACGGTGCTTTATTCCTTGACAGAGTATTGCCTAAAGTTTTCGTGTGTTGATTAGGGATAAATGGTTAATTTGGCCCTCGGGATGTACAAGAGTTTAATCGTTTAATCGACACTTTAACAAACGTTCACGTTATTTGCTTCAAATCCGGTAAATCGATTAATTAAATTTACAAAATACGTCTTGAGAACATTTTAAAACCGTACGTCGGCGGCAACAAGTTTCGTCAGATACTGTTTTTCTGGCATACCTGAACTAATATTGTGACGTATTACAGCATGTTTATGGATGGCGAGCGTCAACTCACTTTCACAGTAGAAGTAATACCGTCAAACTGCAACCTGTGTGCTAGCAGTGTGATGTTTATTTTTACCGTCTAGTTAAAACCTTATTTCGGGGCTTCAAAATAGTAACCTTCTTCTGGAAACCCTGCGGGAATTGCTAAACTGCAATAACCATTCACGACATAGTTCGTGATCAAGTTTCAGCACCGATTTTTCAGGCAATCGTGTGCATGGTACGCATGCTTTAAATGTAAACTTAGTGAATTTTCCGACGAATTGTCGAAAGCAACGACGTAATTGCGCGAAGATTGCATTCGTTAGATGTTCTTGGTGCAGCGAGTATATTTGCTTTGAAAGTTTTTTATAACGAATTGTTTAAAAGAAATGGAGGACATATGTCAAAGTGAGTGAAACAGCCGTTGTAAAGGAACCAGGATAAACATTTTTGGTTCTTTATTTGTCTACCTTATTATTATTCCTTATTGATTTACTTGCCTTACTAAACCTTCTATTGCGAAACGGAAAAGGGCAAATGAAAAAAAAATTAATGCGCTTGATCATGGAACACAAGTTCCCCGCTCCCCAGCTGAATGCCGTCGTCACCACACCAGTGGCACTTCCGCTGCATGGCGTTTGCGTTACGGGTTCATAAGCGACACTCAGAAAAATTTTTCCTCGAATTCTGGGACAATATGCTTTTGCCGACTCCGTATATGATGACGAAAAATACTCTGTTTTTAATTACCTATCGATCCCGTCAGGCTGGCCGGTGTGGCCGAGCGGCTCTAGGCGCTACAGTCTGGAACCGGGCGACCGCTACGGTCGCAGATTCGAATCCTCCCTCGGGCATGGATGCGTGTGATGTCCTTAGGTTAGTTAGGTTTAGGTAATTCTAAGTTCTAGGGGAATGATGACCTCAGCAGTTAAGTCCCATAGTGCTCAGAGCCATTTTTGATCCCGTCAGTTCTGAGTCGATTGCGAGTCATGAAGTATATTTATTTATTGATTATTTAGACTGACCATGTTAAATGGTCTCTTACATCTATCCATGAACAACACATACCAAAGATATTACAGAAAGATTCAAAGGAATAATAATAATAATAACAATAACAGCAACAATAATAACAATGTCAATAATTAAGAATTATAGAAGTTTGGACATTTGTGGTAAGGTATTATGGGACCAAACTGCTGAGGTCATCGGTCCCTAAGCTTACACACTACTTAACCTAACGTAAACTAACTTAAGCTAAGGACGACACACACACCCATGCACGAGGGAGGACTCGGACCTCCGACAGGGGCAGCCGCGCGAACCGTGACAAGACGCCTCGGCCCGCGAAGCTATCCTGCGCGAAAAAAAGAAAAAAATTATAATAATTTATTCTAATTAAGATACTAATAATTGACTGTAGAAATAAGAATGAAAATAATACTTGACACTAATAATAATGATAATTATTGTAAAGGGCATGAAGAATGATATTGTTTAGTTTACCATACTTAAATACATGTTTATTACTATAGAGGCGGAAGGGACAACGAAAGAGAAGAAGATTAAAATAGCAATGGCTACGACAGAAAAGAACTTAGATAAATAACTCTGCCAACATTGGGGAGGAAGAAGTTATGGAGGAGAAGCTCGAAAGAAAATGCTATTTTATATTTCTATAGTGAGTGAATTGGCAGTGACACCTTCTTACAGGCTGTAGCTGTGTTACGTCGCTTAGGTTCAAATGGTTCAAATGGCTCTGAGCACTATGGGACTCAACTGCTGAGGTCATTAGTCCCCTAGAACTTAGAACTAGTTAAACCTAACTAACCTAAGGACATCACAAACATCCATGCCCGAGGCAGGATTCGAACCAGCGACCGTAGCGCGTCGTTTAGGATTAATGGTGGAACAGATTCTCTGACATGCGTGGTAACAAGTCTTTTGTGAGCAACTAAGGTTGCTTGCGTTTTACACTGAGTTGTCTAAAGTAATGGGATATCTCCTAATATCGTGTCGGACCTCCTCCTGCCCTCAATGCGACGCAACGCGACGTGGCACTGACTCAACAAGTCGTTGGAAGTCCCCTACAGAAGTACAGGGTGTTACAAAAAGGTACGGCCAAACTTTCACGAAACATTCCTCACACACAAATAAAGAAAAGGTGTTATGTGGACATGTGTCCGGAAACGCTTAATTTCCATGTTAGAGCTCATTTTAGTTTCGTCAGTATGTACTGTACTTCCTCGATTCACCGCCAATTGGCCCGATTGAAGGAAGGTAATGTTGACTTCGGTGCTTCTGTTGACATGCGACTCATTGCTCTACAGTACTAGCATCAAGCACATCAGTACCTAGCATCAACAGGTTGGTGTTCATCACGAACGTGGTTTTGCTGTCAGTGCAATGTTTACAAATGCGGAGTTGGCAGATACCCATTTGATGTATGGATTAGCACGGGGCAATAGCCGTGGCGCGGTACGTTTGTATCGAGACAAATTTCCAGAACGAAGGTGTCCCGAGAGGAAGACGTTCGAAGCAATTGATCGGCGTCTTAGGGAGTACGGAGCATTCCAGCCTATAACTCGCGACTGGGGAAGACCTAGAACGATGAGGACACCTGCAATGGACGAGACAATTCTTCGTGCAGTTGACGATAACCCTAATGTCAGCGTCAGAGAAGTTGCTGCTGTACAAGGTAACGTTGACCACGTCACTGTATCGAGAGTGCTACGGGAGAACCAGTTGTTTCCGTACCATGTACAGCATGTGCAGGCACTATCAGCAGCTGATTGGCCTCCACGGGTACACTTCTGCGAATGGTTCATCCAACAAAGTGCCAATCCTCATTTCAGTGCAGATGTTCTCTTTACGGATGAGGCTTCATTCCAACGTGATCAAATTGTAAATTTTTACGATCAACATGTGTGGGCTGACGAGAATCCGCACGCAATTGTGCAATCACGTCATCAACACAGATTTTCTGTGAACGTTTGGGCAGGCTTTGTTGGTGATGTCTTGATTGGGCCTCATGTTCTTCCACCTACGCTCAATGGAGCACGTTATCATGATTTCATACGGGATACTCTACCTGTGCTGCTAGAACATGTGCCTTTACAAGTGCGACACAACTTGTGGTTCATGCACGATGGAGCTCCTGCACATTTCTGTCGAAGTGTTCGTACGCTTCTCAACAACAGATTCGGTGACCGATGGATTGGTAGAGGCGGACCAATTCCATGGCCTCCACGCTCTCCTGACCTCAATCCCCTTGACTTTCATTTATGGGGGCATTTGAAAGCTCTTGTCTACGCAACCCCGGTACCAAATGTAGAGATTCTTCGTGCTCGTGTTGTGAACGGCTGTGATACAATACGCCATTCTCCAGGGCTGCATCAGCGCATCAGGGATTCCATGCGACGGAGGGTGGATGTATGTATCCTCGCTAACGGAGGACATTTTGAACATTTCCTGTAACAAAGTGTTTGAAGTCAGGCTGGTACGTTCTGTTGCTGTGTGTTTCCATTCCTTGATTAATATAATTTGAAGAGAAGTAATAAAATGAGCTCTAACATGGAAAGTAAGCGTTTCCGATCACATGTCCACATAACACGTTTTCTTTCTTTGTGTGTGAGGAATTTTTCCTGAAAGTTTGGCCGTACCTTTTTGTAACACCCTGCATAGGGCCTCTATAGCCTTCCGTAACTGCCAAAGTGTTGCTGGTGCAGCATTTTGTGCATGAACTGGCCTCTCGAGCCGGTCGAAGTGGCCGAGCGGTTCTAGGCGCTACAGTCTGGAACCGCGCGACCGCTACGGTCGCAGGTTCGAATCCTGCCTCGGGCATGGATGTGTGTGATGTCCTTAGGTTAGTTAGGTTTAAGTAGTTTTACGTTCTAGGGGACTGATGACCACAGCAAAAAAATCCCATAGTGCTCAGAGCCATTTGAACCATTTGACCTCTCGATTATGTCCCATAAGTGTTCGATGGGATTCATGGGTGCCAAATAATTCGCCCAAACTGTCCAGAATGTTCTTTAAACCAATCGTGAACAGTTGTGACCTGGTGACATGGCGCAATGTCGTCCATAAAAATTCCATCGTTGAATGACTGAAAATGGTATCCAAGTAGCCGAACACGACCATATCTAGCCAATGATCGGTTCAGTTGAACCAGGGAACCAAGTCCATTCAACGTAAGCACAGCCCATACATTATGGAGCTACCACTAACTTGCTCACCTCCTTGTTGACAACCTGGAGTAGCCCACTAACGCCAAATTTCGCCGCACTGTTGTAACGAACACGTTCGACGTACGTCCCACATTGATTTCTGCTGTTATTTCTCGCAGTGTTGCTTGTCTGTTAGCACTGAGAACTCTACGAAAACGCCGTTTCACTCGAAGTTTCGGATCTGTGCTCTGCGCCAAATCAGACAAGGCAACTAAATCAGCATTTACTTGCACATGAATGCTTTTTTATTCCAGTCTCTGATCACAATATGAAGTCTTTAGACGATGACCAGTTTCAGTCTGTAATGACCATCCTCAGATCTTTTTTACACCATCTCCTAAAGTGATACGGCCATAATGGCATCGTCAAAACATATAGATATAATCAGCATGGCAGCAACATATTTATATGTTTTGACGAAGCCACTATGGCCGTATCACTTTAGGACATGGTGTAAAAAAGATCTGAAGATGGTCGTTACAGACTGAAACATGTCATCGTCTAAAAAATTCATATTGTGATCAGAGACTGGAATAAAAAAGCATTTTACAGTATTGGATCACTGTTTGTGTACGCGATTATGTCGCAGTTGGTGATACTTGCACAATTTTTGGATTTGCACTTACATATAACTGAAGGTCGTCAGCGTATAGGTGATATCTGCAGTGGGAGAGTGTTGCTGACGAATCATTAATATATAACGATCAAAGTGATAGGTCCCATATTGATCCTTGTGGCACATCACCCGTATCGGTCAGAGCCTTCCTCTCGTGTGGCGGGCCGCGCCGGGCTAGCCGTCCACAGCGCATTGTTGTGCCTGCTGGTTCGTCGGCTAGACTGGTACAGCTTTTCGCCTGAAGCTCAGGTTTCTGGGGAGGCGAGCGCATTGCCCCGCTGGGGACCTGTCGAACAGGTTGCCGACGAGGCGCTGAGGTGGGGTGCGGGCAGGCTGTGGTCCTGGCGACGGAACCCGACACCACACCGCCGACAGCTCTGCGGGCACCGCTGACGTCACACCGCACGCCGGCCTCGCTCCGGGTGTTGATATTCGCTACGTGGAGTCGCTCTTTAAATCCACAGGGTAGGAATGTGTACGGAATGAGCATCACGTACTGCGCATGTGACCAACATTAAACAGAAATAGTCGCGCGGCTTTTCGAATAATGCTGTTTATTTGCGGCTTAAGACTGTTTCTCGCCCTGTTTTTACATATTTATCTATTAGCAACAGCAATGCTGACCGATTTTTACTGCTACAGACGTAGATCGAAATACGTCAAAGAAGGAAATGTTTCCATTCATAACAGGTAATTACTGAAAAGTTACTATTCCCCTTAACATACCAGAAAGATGAGCTTCACTTTTTGATTAATACCGAGACACGGTGTAATAAAGAGCTGATATCGTAGAGGTAACTTACGTGAATGTATGGCCACAAATTTACGGGACAGCTCCCAGATAAAATCTGTAGCGAGGGAATATGCCGCCAATCAATCTGTTGAATGCACGCACATTTGGAGGATTGTAACCCGCAGATAATATTTACGCACGACTGTCTGAATAATTAAATCTCAATTACACAGGTATCTAATCAATTTTGCTTATTTTAGACTAGTTAGGATAGGAAAATGTAGCCGGCCGGTGTGGCCGCGCGGTTCTGGGCGCTCCAGTCTGGAACCGCGTGACCGCTGCGGTCGCAGGTTCGAGTCCTGCCTCGGGCATAGATCTGTGTGGTGTCCTTAGGTTAGTTCGGTTCAAGTGGTTCTAAGTTCTAGGGGACTGATGACCACAGATGTTAAGTCCCATAGCCCTCAGAGCCATTTGATAGGAAAATGTACTTGTACGAATGACGTGGAGAATTAGTTCCCGCAACATGAACGAAGATATAACATACGGCACCGAAAAGGTTCAAAAATGGTTCAAATTGCTCTGAGCACTACGGGACGTAACATCTGAGGTCATCAGTCAACTTCTGAGGTCATAAGTCCCCTAGAACTACTTAAACTTAACTAACGTAAGGACATCACACACATCCATGCCCGAAGCAGGATTCGAACCTGCGACCGTAGCGGTCACGCGGTTCCAGACTGTAGCGCCCAGAACCGCACGGCCACTCCGGCCGGCTAGCAGACAATATTGGAAGAGAAGTAAACTGAACTGTGCATAAATAACAATGGAGTAGACAGGAAAACCTTTAGCACAAAATAGGAACAGCATGCCTACATAACAGTTTCTATTAATAAACAAAACTAATAAAATAAAATAAAAGTAGTGCTAGACTAAGGTTTCATCAGGAGGTATGAAATATAGAGAGTGATACACAACAAATTAAAAGAAGATACAGTTATCACTGTAAATACAGAATACAAGTACTTGTATTACTGTCCATGTTTAACACCCCTTGTAGGTGTCTCATCAAATACTGTTCATATTTTACTTTGCTCATTTATTTAATGAAAACTGTTACACAGCCACTGCTTTGATTATAACGTTAATGTTAAAATGCAGTACCATCACACTCTTAGACTGTAGGTTCCCTCATACACCTCCATTTTCCTGCATTTATTTATTTCTGTTTATCTTATTGATATTGCTTGAGTTCCTTATGTATTCTGTATTTACATTGATAACTGTCTCTTCTTTTAATTTGTTGTGTATCACTCTCTATGTTTCATACCTCCTGATGAAGCCTTGTCTAGCACCACTTTTATTTTATTTTATTAGTTTTGTTTATTAATAGAAACTGTTATGTAGGCATGCTATTCCTATTTTATGCTAAAGGTTTTCCTGTCTACTCCATTGTTATTTATGTACAGTTCAGATTTTACTTTTTCATTGCAAAGATGTTACTTACTGTACGTTTCTACATCAGTCTAGATGTGTTACTTCTCTTCCAATATTGTCCGCTAACATTTAACTTCTTTGGTGATAATACTCAGTAAAAGTCTGAAGATGGCCTTGTAAGCCGAAAACCGGTTGACAATAAAAGTAATATTGTAGAAAAAAAGCAAACTGGTGCTTTTCATTTATTAGGTTGAAATTCGTAGTTGTTATTGTAGGTGTAGTGGCACAAACCTATTGACAAGCTTGCTAACAGAACCATTTCGAAAATATCAAAGTCCCTCCGTAATTTGTAATGAAGATTTAAGAATGTTAATAATAAGAAACAGTAAATATACCGAGCAAATATTTTTATTTTATAACTTCAGGCCAATAGCTGGGTCGTAATAAATCTTTTTTTTTAATTTTTTTGGCAGTTTTTCAGGTTAAGTAATCACACGGAAGCGTGTTGACAGCATTTTTTCCTCGATGCATATTTGGGTGGAACAAAACACGAGCTGTACCCTGGCTTGCGCAGTACATGGACGAGTATGGAAATGGAAATGAGCGTTTGGCGTCATTGGCCGGGAGGCCCTTGCGGGGCAGGTCAACTCTCCTTGGTGCAGGTCTTATTACATTCGACGCCACATTGGGCGACCTTCGTGCCGGATGAGGATGAAATGATGATGAAGACAACACAACACCCAGTCCCTGAGCGCAGAAAATCCCCGACCAAGCCGGGAATCGAACCCGGGCACGTAGGACGGCAATCCGTCACCCTGACCACTCAGTTATCGTGGCGGACATGTACGAGTACATAGAGATAGAAACAGGCAAGTGAGAAAAATGAATCGTTCAAATCAGAAGCCATGAACTACAGTTTCATTACCAATGAAACAAAATAATTTGTGAATACCTAATTAATATAAAATCCATGATAAAATCTGTTGCATAAATATATTTATCACGCTCTCACTGAAACAGTGTTCACCCAAGAACGATTTTGAGTGGAGTGGGTGAGTTAGCTGACGACGTTCACCAGAAGGTGTAGACGACCGTTAATTTACTTATATGTGACGCGAAAGCCCGACGCGGTGAGGGAAAGGGGTAGCAGCGAGCATCGGCCCTCGGCGAGCAACATCAGCCCGTCCCTGCCCCCTCGGCGTTCGGCGAGCACTCGCTCAGAGCTCGTCGAATACCGCACGTCTGGCATGCATCAACCGAAAGCACCTCTTTCCCGATCTGTGTGCGCGATGTAACTATGTGAGTGGAAACTATCGCGGAATACAAGAGATACCGCTGTGTTTTTGGAAGACTCTGTATGTATACTACTGGCCATTAAAATTGCTACGCCACGAAGATGACGTGCTACAGACGCGAAATTTAACCGACAGGAAGAAGATGCTGTGATATGCAAATGATTAGCTTTTCAGAGCAGTCACACAAGGTTGGCACCGGCGGCGACACCTACAACCTGATGACTGAGGAAAGTTTCCAACCGATTTCTCATACACAAACAGCAGATGACCAGCTTTGCCTGGTGAAACGTTGTTGTGATGCCTCGTGTAAGGAGGAGAAATGCATACCATCACGTTTCCGACTTTGATGTAGCTCGGATTGTAGTCTGTTGCGATTGAGGTTTATCGTATCCCGACATTGCTGCTCGCGTTGGTCGAGATCCAATGACTGTTAGCAAAATATGGAATCGGTGGGTTGAGGAGGGTTATACGGAACGCCGTGCTGGATCCCAACGGCCTCGTATCACTAGCAGTCGAGATGACAGGCATCTTATCCGCACGGCTGTAACGGATCGTGCAGCCACGTCACGATCCATGAGTCAACAGATGGGTACGTTTGCAAGACAACAACCATCTGCACAAACTGTTCGACGACGTTTTCAGCAACATGGACTATCAGCTCGGAGACCATGGCTGCGGTTACCCTTTACGCTGCATCACAGACAGGAGAGCCTGCGATGGTGTACTCAACGACGAACCTGGGTGCACGAATGACAAAACGTCATTTTTTCGGATGAATCCAGGTTCTGTTTACAGCGTCATGATGATCGCATCCGTGTTTCGCGACATCGCTGTGAATGCATATTGGAAGAGTGTATTCTTCGTCGCCATACTGCCGTATCACCCGGCGTGATGGTATGGGGTGCCATTGCTTACACGTCTCGGTCACCTCTTGTTCGCATTGACGGCACTTTGAACAGTGGACGTTACATTTATGATGGGTTACGAGCCGTGGCTCCATCCTTCATTCGATCCCTGCGAAACCCTACATTTCAGCAGAATAATCCACGAACGCATGTTGCAGGTCCTATACGGGCATTTCTGGATACAGAAAATGTTCGACTACTGCCCTGGGTAGCACATTCTCCAGATCTCTCACCAATTGAAAACGTCTGGTCAATGGCGGCCGAGCAACTGGCTCATCACAATACGCCAGTCACTACTCTTGATGAACTGTGGTATTGTGTTGAAGCTGCATGGGCAGCTGTACCTGTACACGCCATCCAAGCTCTGTTTGACTCAATGCCCAGGCTTATTAAGGCCGTTATTACGGCCAGAGGTGGTTGTTCTGGGTATTGATTTGTCAGTATGTATGCACCAAAATTGCGTGAAAATGTAATCACATGTCAGTTCTAGTATAATATATTTGTCCAATGAGTACCCGTTTATCATCTGCATTTCTTCTTAGTGTAGCAGTTTTAATGGCCAGTAGTGTATTATCACAATAAAAATTAATCTATGGAATAAATCTATGGAATGACTGGTCGCGATTCAGGTAATTGTTCAAAAGTGCTGCGATCAGAGGAAGAATGTAATTCTGTGCTTCACAGACTATGAAAAAGCGTTTGACAGAGGGCAGCACCATAAACATGTACAAATTTTGAGAAGACTGGACATAGACGGGAATGATATTCGTCATATAGAAAATATGCACTAGAATCAAACTGCTGAGGTCAGAACTGGCGGCCAATTGACAGAAGCGCAAAAAATCTGTAGTGGAGTTAGAGAAGGCTATGCACTCTCACCACTGCTCTTTAACCCATACTCAGAACATATATTCCAGGAGGCGCATGAAAATTGTGAGATAGGTATAAAAGTAAATGGGGTATGGATTAACAACATAAGATACGCAGATGACATAGTTTTAATTCCAGATAACATTAATGATCTGCAAGACCTTCTGACTACACTGGGAGAACATAGCAGGAGTATGGGTTTTAATATCAACACCAAAAAGATCAAATTTATGATAGTCACTCGCAATTCAAATGAGTATCAAAACGCAGCATTAATGCATAATAATCAACCCATACCCAACGTGAATAGATTTAACTACTTGAGGACGTGGTTATGCGAAAATTGGTCATCGGACATAGAAATCAGATGCAGAATAGAGATGACTCGCAGTGCATTCATGAACTTCACTAGCACTGACTTTGATCTTAACTTCAGAGTTGGCTTTATGAAGAGCTACATCAACAAAAGCAAAACGAGGATAATGGAATGTGGTAGAATTAAATCGGGTGATACTGCGGGAACTAGATTAGGAAATGAGACGCTTGAAGTAGTAAATGAGTTTTGCTATTTCGGGAGCAAAATAAATGATGATGGTCGAAGTGGAGAGGATATAAAATGTAGACTGGCAATGGCAAGGAAAGCGTATCTGAAGAAGAGAAATTTGTTAACATCGAGTATAGATTTAAGTGTCAGGAAGTCGTTTCTGAAAGTATTTGTATGGAGTGTAGCCATGTATGGAAGTGAAACGTGGACGATAAATAGTTTAGACAAGAAGAGAATAGAAGCTTTCGAAATGTGGTGCTACAGAAGAATGCTGAAGATTAGATGGGCAGATCACATAGCTAATGAGGAGGTATTGAATACAATTAGGGAGAAGAGGAGTTTGTGGCACAACTTGACTAGAAGAAGGGATCAGTTGGTAGGGCATATTCTGAGGCATCAAGGGATCACCAATTTAGCATTGGAGAGCAGCGTTGAGGGTAAAAATCGTCGAGGGAGACCAAGAGATCAATACACTAATAGTTAACTGAGTGAAAGCTGATGATTCCTGGAAACAAGCTCATATTTTTAACAACGAACGACATTAAATAAAATATACATTAAGGGCGACCGTTAGAATTCCCAGACCCCTGAACAGGATACAATAGGTTCGTGAACTTACACCACATATTATTCGAAGTGCCCGTTACCGATCAAAAATAGCCACTGTTAATGGGAAGAGTTAACACATAATATAATTCTGTACGTTATAATCCAATGAAAATAAGCTAAGTAGACTAATTTTCTTGCTGGGCTATCATTTATTGCAGATACTGTACTAATGATAAATACATCAGTATTCAGTGTTTTGATAAGAGACTGAACATGAGCTTTCCATGGCTACTTATCATCTTCCGAACATTTAGGAGTTAGGATTGTTGAGAATCACTAATCATATGCCCATTATGTATAATCAAAAATAAGCTTTAGCTGAATTGTGTTACAAACTGTAAATACATTGAACATCTTTCATTGCCCCTAGTGTCAACAACAAACAGAAATACTTTAGAATCTGTCAGTCGTACTAGAAGGCATCTACATCTACATCAATACTCCACAAGACATCTGATGGTGTGTGACGGAGGGTACTTCTGATCCATTTCCCTGTTCCACTCGCAAATATCGCGTGGGAACAATGGTTGTCGGTAAACCTCTGAGTTGGCTCTAATTTCTCGAATTTTCTCGTTGTGGTCATTTCTTGAGGTATATTTGGGAGGAAGTAATACGTTTTCCGTGTCTTCCCGGAAAGCACTCTCTCGAAATTTCAATAGTACGCCTCCCCTTGATGCACAACGCCTCTCTTGTAGCGTCTGTAACTAGAATTTGTTGAGTATTTCTGTAACGCTATCGCGCAGGCCAAATGATACCGTGACGGAACTCGTTTATCAATGCTATCAGGTAAGGATCGCAGATTGATAAACAATGCTGAATAATAGGCTGAACAAACGCCTTGTGAACCACTACTGTCTTGGACGAGTCACATTGCCTGAAGATTCTTACTATGAATTTCAGTCTGGCATTTCCTAGTATTTGTTTTATGTGACCATTCCACTTAAGATTAGCTACTACTAGATATTTTACGGTAGATAATGTTTCCAGCAGTCTTATGACTGGTTTAATGCAGCCTTCCACGAATTCCCCTCTTGTGCTAACCTCTTCATCTCAGAGCAGCACTTGCAACCTACGACCTCAATTATTTGTCGGATGTATTCCAATCTCTGTCTTCCTCTACAGATTTTGTCCTCTACAGCTCCGTCTAGCATCATGAAAGACATTTCCTGATGTCTTAACAGATGTCCTGTCATCCTGTCCCTTCTCCTTGTCAATGTTTTCCACGTATTCCTGTTCTCCCCGATTCTGTACAGAATGTCCTCATTCCTTACCTTATCAGTCCACCTAACTTTCAACATTCGCCTGTAGCACTATGTTTCAAATACCGGACCCCTGGTCTAGGGGCAGCGTCTATGATTAGTAATCAATATGTCCTCGATCCCTTGTTCGAATACCGCCACCGCTTAGATTTTGATTCAGCGTTGGCGGGCGAAGGCTTCCGGCATAAGAAGTCACCGTCATTCTGGCAACGACCTTGTCAAAGAGGGCGGAGGAGCGGACAGAAGTTCAAGGCACTCTCTTGTCCTTGGGATGGGAAACTGCCCCTAAAGACGGAAGATCAGAAATGATCAACGGCATGAGGATGCAGAAGGCAATGGAAACCACTGCATGAAAGACACGTAACGAGTATCCACAGGACATGTGGCTTGTAACTGAAAAAATGTCGTGATGATCTCTCCATTGGCAAAAGATTCCGGAATAGTCCCTCATTCGTATCTCTGGGAGATGGCTGCCAAGGGAGAGGTGACCATAAGAAAAAGATCGAATAATTAACAATATTTGTAGATAAATATATCTCATCTGGTCCTCATGCCTTTCCACTATTAAGCAATTATAGTAAACAGCATATGGACCCCTAAGGATTCCCCCACCGCGCCCGTGACAGTCCTCTTTGTAACGTAACTCTCGTGAGAGGGTTACGGTTACTTCTGCAGATAGAGTACGCGTGTCTTCCATTAAGCGCCTCAGACAGCTGTGCGTTTTTCTGCGCGCACAGTGGTCAGAGGGTGCGAGCCAGCGCAGCATTGCTTAGTGCTTCCGTCCATCTCCAGCACGTGGCGAGTGGCGCCCAGCCCAGCCCGACACAGTGTGCTCCTTGTGCGTTCATCCGGAAGACAAAAACGCTATCCGATCGGCGCTTCCTGGCGTGAATGACGGCGTCTGTGGGGCCGGATGCAGCCACAGCGGGCCTGAAAAACTGGAGAAACAGCCGGGTGTCGACGGCTACCGCCGAGCCCCGAACCTCCCAGGGTCTGACGCGTCCCCTGCTGTCCCGTCCATTCCTCCCTTCACATACACGAAGAGCCGCAGAGGGATAAAGAAAATCGTACCAAAGGATAATCGTAACAACAAGAAGAATTCAGGCCATTTCTGTCAGACGTATCGACCACTTCCAGACACCAGAATTTTGTTACGTATGGTGGCTTTGGTTGAAGAGTAAATGACATCATGAGTGCAACGTGTACGGAGATTGGGATGATAACTAATGGAAAGAAAACGAAGAGTACGTTCATTGGTACCGGTAGAAAAGGCAACTATAGGGTGCGGCGCTTAAATCCACAGAAATGAAATTTCTTTTTTTTAAATCAATTTCTTTAGAAAAAATGCAAATTAAGATGAAAATCGTTTTACATGTAAGTAGTGGTACCTTTCAAGAGTAGCATTACTGGATGTAACCTCCGTCAGCCGCAATGACCACCTCCAATTTTGTCCTGAAGCGATTGCGCGCTGTCTTTAAAATAAAAAAGCACTCCGTCTTCAGGCCACGAGTGGCCTACCAGGACCATCCCACCGCCGTGTCATCCTCAGTGCAGAATGCGGATAGGAGGGGCGTGGGGTTAGGACACTGCTCTCCCGGTCGTTATGATGGTATTCTTGACCGAAACCGCTATTATTCGGTCGAGTAGCTCCTCAATTGGCATCACGAGGCTGAGTGCACCCAGAAAAATGGCAACAGCGCATGGCGGCCTGGATGGTCACCCATCCAAGTGCCGACCACTACCGACAGCGCTTAACTTCGGTGATTTCACGGGAACCGGTGTATCCACTGCGGCAAGGCCGTTGCCTCGCTATTTAAAAAAGCGATTTCCATATTCGCGAAAACTGCTTGATCTGACATTACGGTGTCTCGTCTTATTGGTGACACTTTGGACTACACTCCAAACATAGTAGTCGAGGGGGTTCATATCAATGCTATTTGGAGGCCAGAACTCCTTTGACCAGAACATGTCAACATTATCCGATAACGAATTTTGGACTAAATGGCTCAAATGAGGTCCTAGTCTGCCATCCGACGCATTGTTCGCTCGCTAGCATTCAATACTGATGCCAATTTCCTCAACGATTGCCTCGGGCCTTCCGAAATCGGTGCCTGAGCCTTTTCGATGACTGCCGCAATTCCTGACATGCGTTTCCTAGAATGATGTTTCCTCACCGGGTTAGCGTAGGCTTCCCAAGGCTTCTCCGAAGCATTACACTTCGCCAAAATATAGTAAACAGTTGTTCTCGGGTACCTGAGAAAGCGAACTATTTCAGTGGGCGAAAGCCCAGCGCGAAGACTTCCGATAATAGCAGCTCTTCGATAGTACTCCGCAATTGTCTGTATCATCTCGGCCATTTTGATGTTATGACTGTTTATTAGATGCCTAAGGCTTTCAAGAACGCCAATCGCGACCTCTGGCAGTACTACGATATGGCGGGAAATTCAAATTGAAATTTGTCCGGATTTAAGCGCCACATCCTGTCTAGTACCAGAGCGTGCTTAAACGTAATAGCACCGAAGTTTTTATTCCATTTACAATATCGGTTGAGGTAATACATGACATATACAGGGTGGTCCATTGATAGTGACTGGGTCAAATATCTCAAGAAAAAAGCATCAACCGACAAAATTACAAAGAACGAAACTCGTCTAGCTTGAAGGGGGAAACCAGATGGCGCTATGGTTGGCCCGCTAGATGGCGCTGCCATAGGTCAAACGGACATCAACTGCGTGTTTTTAAATAGGAACTCCCATTTTTTAATACATATTCGTGTAGTACGTAAAGAAATATGAATGTTTTAGTTGGAGCACTTTCTTCGATTTGTGATAGATGGCGCTGTCATAGTCACAAACGTACAAGTACGTGGTATCACGTAATATTCCGCCAGTGCGGAAGGTATTTGCTTCGTGATACATTACCCGTGTTAAAACGGACCGTTTACCAGCTGCAGAAAAGGTCGGTATCGTGTTGATGTATGGCTATTGTGATCAAAATGCCCAACGAGCGTGTACTATGTATGCTGCTCGGTATCCCGGACGACATCATCCAAGTGTCCGGACCGTTCGCCGGATAGTTACGTTATTTAAGAAAACAGGAAGCGTTCAGCCACATGTAAAAGGTCAGTCACGACCTGTAACAAATGATGATGCCCAATTAGGTGTTTTAGTTGGTGTCGCGGCTAATCCGCACATCAGTAGCAGACAAATTGCGCGAGAATCGGGAATCTCAAAAACGTCGGTGTTGAGAATGCTACATCAACGTCGATTGCACCCGTACCATATTTCTGTACACCAGGAATTGCAAGGCGACGACTTTGAACGTCGTGTACTGTTCTGCCACTGGGCACAAGAGAAATTACGGGACGATGACAGATTTTTTGCACGCGTTCTATTTAGCGAAGAAGCGTCATTCAGCAACAGCGGTAACGTAAACCGGCATAATATGCACTATTGGGCGACGGAAAATCCGCGATGCCTGCGACAAGTGGAACATCAGCGACCTTGGGGGGTTAATGTACGGTGCTGCATTATGGGAGGAAGGATAATTGGCCCCCATTTTATCGATGGCAATCTAAATGGTGCAATGTATGCTGATTTCCTACGTAATGTTGTACCGATGTTACTACAAGATGTTTCACTGCATGACAACCGAGGGAGGTGGCGCAGTGGTTAGCACACTGGACTCGCATTCGGGAGGACGACGGTTCAATCCCGTCTCCAGCCATCCTGATTTAGGTTTTCCGTGATTTCCCTAAATCGCTTCGGGCAAATGCCGGGATGGTTCCTTTGAAAGGGCACGGCTGATTTCCTTCCCAATCCTTCCCTACCCCGAGCATGAGCTCCGTCTCTAATGACCTCGTTGTCGACGGGACGTTAAACACTAACCACCACCACCACCACCACTGCACGACAGAATTGCGATGAACTTCCAACAAGATGGATGTCCGGCACATAGCTCGCGTGCGGTTGAAGCGGAATTGAATAGCATATGTCATGACAGGTGACTGGTCGTCGAAGCAGCTTACCATGCCTCGCACGTTCACCGGATCTGACGGCCCTAGATTTCCTTCTGTGGGTAAAGTTGAAGGATATTTGCTATTGTGATCCACCGACAACGCCTGACAACATGCGTCAGCGCATTGTCAATGCATGTGCGAACATTACGGAAGGCGAACTACTCTCTGTTGAAAGGAATGTCGTTACACGTATTGCGAAATGCATTGAGGTTAACGGACATCATTTTGAGCATTTATTGCATTAATGTGGTATTTACAGGTAATCACACTGTAACAGCATGCGTTCTCAGAAATGATAAGTTCACAAAGGTACATGTATCACATTGGAACAACCGAAATAAAATGTTCAAACGTACCTACGTTCTGTATTTTAGTTTAAGTAACCTACCTGTTACGAACTGTTCGTCTAAAATTGTGAGCATACGTTTATGACTATTACAGTGCCATCTATGACAAAGCGAAAAAAGTGGTCCAACTAAAACATTCATATTTCTTTACGTAATACACGAATATGTAATAAAAATGGGGGTTCCTATTTAAAAAAAAAACGCAGTCGATTCCGTTTTACCTATGGCAGCGCCATCTAGCGGGCCAACCATAGCGCCATCTGGTTTCCCCCTTCAAGCTAGACAAGTTTCGTTCTTTGTAGTTTTTTCGTTTGATGTTTACTTCTTGAGATATGTGGCCCCGTCACGATCAGTGGAGCACCCTGTAATTTACTCGGTCGACTTTTCCGTTTCGCTGACACCAGTTGCAATCCTCTGCCGCTACAGGGTTCCGATTTCTTGCGTTTAGTATGTGATGTGAAACATAAGTACGTCGGTGCATGGGAATGTGCTGTAATCGAGTATCTAACAGCAGAAGAGTTCGTCCACAGACAGAGCACTCTATGCTTCAGCATGGCATTCGCAGACCACACACGAGCGCTGTGACATCTGCAACAATCCTACACGTTGGGTTCACTGTCATCGACTGTCCTCCTTACAGTTGGTAATTATCATCTGCTATGGAGCAATGTTATGGGGAAACAAGGACTTGACAACTGCAGCCCTAATGGTCTATAGTTCCTTGGTTTATGTGCTGAACATGAACTCTTTATTAACAACGCCCAGTTCCACCAGTCCAGTCGCTACAAGACCATTTGGATGCTTTCTCGCTCGAGTTACGGGCACATTCTTGACGATATCATCACCAGGAAATGTGATAAACGGATAAAAGGATGTCATCGTCACCAAGACAGCAAGAAATGTCGATGACTGCTGGACACATCATTTGCTCCTTTTCTGCCGGCTGAGGATCTCCTTCCACAACTTACCCAGACACTTCTGAACTTCATACTAAATCCATTAGTACAGATGATCGCAAATCAGGATTGAGCCACAGTTCAGACGGTTATTATTGTATCAGCTAAAGCAACAACTGCTTCTGTGAATAAAAGAAGACAAGACGTTTGATAAAAATAATAAGAAACTATGCGTCTGAATGACAAACGGGATGCCCATCTATCCTTTCTTCAAGATCCGTCTTCCAGTCTGAAGAAATCACGTTTCATGTCCCTAACGGGAAAATTCAGGAGCAAATTAGGGAAACCAAGAATAATTGATGGCAACAAAAAGCTGAAGGGCTGCAAAGATTACCTGATGTCCGTGACCTGCAAACCTTCCACGCAGGCATAAAGGAGATATACGGCGCAATTCGATCTTCATCAGGAACAATGAAGAATGCTGACAATTCCATCAGTTTAATTCAGAATGATAAAAATCTTAGAGTGTTGAAGTAACATTTTTCTGTTCTTCTAAATCGTGCCTCCAGAGCTGCTGAGGACTTCCTTTGTAATGTCCCTCACCACCCCAACAACCATTGATGGCAGTTCCACCCACATACAGAGACTTTATCAAACCACTCAATTAACTAAGACCAAGAAAGGCTCCTGGTCCTGATAAGGTTCATCTGGAATTGATATAAAATGGAGCATTATCCTTGAAGATTAGACATTTTATACTGATCTTCTTAACTTGGTAAGTATCCGATGACTTGAAGAATTCTACCATTATCACTATCTTCAAGAAAGGCGACCATAGTGTATGTGGGAACTAGCGTGGTAGATCGCTGTTGTGAGTTGTTATCGCAAGAATGCTATTAAAATCGCTCCATTTTATTTCAGAGAGGATTTTGCCTGTACGTCAGTGTTGTTTCCGAACCCCATGCGGCACAACAGGTATAATGTTTTGTGCTAGACAACTCCAGGAAAATACAGAGTATTCTACGACCTGGGAAAAGCCTTTGATTATGTACCTAGATCTGACCTGTGGAAGATACGTAGACACTTTGGACGTCCTGAACACTATGTGGAACTGAATCAAGCTCTACATGATGGCGTGTCAGAGCATATTCTTCACGATAACTCTTCATCCGATTCGTTCTCAATCACTTAGGGTCTGATACAACGTTGTGTACTTGCTCCAACAGTCTTTGCGTAGTACATGACTACCATGCTGTGTGAATTATCTCCATACAATCCTGGGTCAGATATTAAATTTTGTTTTGGTGGTAGTCTCTTCAGTCTGGCAAGACTTCTCTCGCAAAGACGTTCCCAGGTTACTCAGCTGACAGGACTACATTATGCCGATGAAACTGCATCTCCTACTGTAAAACCGAACAGATTTACAATACTCAGTCAACTGCTGTAAAACTGCATGTGATCGCTTTCAGAAGCGCGGAGTTGCCGCGCGGTTTGAGGCGCCATGTCAAGGACTGCGCGGCCCCTCCCGCCGGAGGTTCGAGTCCTCACTCAGACATGGGTGTGTGTGTTGTTCTTAGCATAAGTTAGTTTAAGTAGTGCGTAAGACGAGGGAAAGATAACCTCAGCAGTTTTGTCCCTTAGGAATTCAAACACATTTGAACATTTTGATCGCTTTTAGTCTTACCACCAATGCTGGAAAAATGAAGGTACTAGCACAACCTGCCCCACGATTAATTCTCTTTGAGTTCAATATGTCCATCTGAGACACAGTACTGGAGCAGGTTGAGCAATTTTCGTATCTTGGAAGCCTCTTGTATAAACGGTGTAGTTGCGAATAAGGTGTTGATAAAAGAAGTGGGGCTCCCCAAGCAGCATTTGGACGGTTGATACACAGAGTTTTCATATATGAAAAACTAAATCTGCACACCAAACTCATGGTGTACAGAGCTGTTACCATTTCTACGCCCATGTATGGCAGAGAATCATGGACACTCCATCGCCGTGTTATCTATAAACTGAACGTTCCCAACAGCAAAAAAAAAAATTTAGAACATTAAATGAGAGGACTATATGACCGCCGGCCGTTATGGCCAAGCGGTTCTTGGCGCTTCAAAAAATGGTTCAAATGGCTCTGAGCACTATGGGACTTTACGTCAGTAGTCATCAGTCCCCTAGAACTTAGAACTACTTAAACCTAACTAACCTAAGGACATCACACACATCCATGCCCGAGGCAGGATTCGAACCTGCGACCGTAGCAGTCGCCCGGTTCCGGACTGAGCGCCTAGAACCGCTAGACCACCGCGGCCGGCTTGGCGCTTCAGTCCGGAACCACGTGACCGCTATGGTCGCAGGTTCGAATCCTGCCTCGGGCATGGATGTGTGTGATGTCCTTAGGTTAGTTAGGTTTAAGTAGTTCTAAGGTCTAGGGGACTGATGACCTCAGATGTCAAGTCCCATAGTGCCCAGAGCCATTTGAACCATTTGACTATGTGACCCACACTGCTGCTCTCGAGAAACCGCTTCTAAACAGCACTGAGACAACCTTCATCACTCATCAACTGAAATGGTTAGGCCATGTGAACCACATGAGTGATACAAGGCTTCCCCGGCAAATCCTTTATGGTGAACTCTTCTCTTGTACTAGACCTCATGGAGTCCCTCAGACGTTTTAAGGAGCAGCTAAAACACGAGGAGGACTTGCGTAAACATACAACATGGAAAGATTGTGCTATGGACCGCTTACCGTAGAGGAACACAACATCCGCCGCTGTCCGCTTATTTGAAGGAGAATGCCGCAGAGGCAAGCAGCAATGAAGAAAGCCCCGTCAATTACAACCCCGCCCTCCTCCAACCATTCAGTGCGATTTGTGTGGACGCATGTTTTATGCCACCGAAAAACTTCTATAAGACGAGTTGAAATGGGTATTCTATGCAGGAAGAAGCTGTGCTTACTCGGAGTCGAGTTTAAGCCGACAATGACATAGGGTTACTATTAGTTAAAAGGATAAACTTCAGGAGATAACTCCTGGTCCGCAGCTCGTGGTCGTGCGGTAGCGTTCTCGCTTCCCAAGCCCGGGTTCCCGGGTTCGATTTCCGGCGGGGTCACGTGATGACTGGGTGTTGTGTGATGTCCTTAGGTTAGTTAGGTTTAAGTAGTTCTAAGTTCTAGGGGACAGATGAACATAGATGTTAATGCCCATAGTGCTCAGAGCCATTTTTGATAACTCCTGACTCAGAAAGAAAGTAAAAGCTCAAAAATGGGCGAGGAGTCTGTAATAACGCAAATAGTACTGGTACATTGTGTGTGTATTGTGTACTGAACCGGGGACCTGGTCCACAACCCCACAACAGGCCACAGCAGTCCACCCACCCCACCGCCGCCCCATACCGAACCCAGGGTTATTGCGCGGTTCGGCCCATAATTCCCCCCCCCCCTCCTCTCCCCTCCCCCCCTCGGGAACGACTCATACCAGACGAGTGTAACCTCAAATGTTTGAATGGTAGAGTAGTTATGGTGTTCGCGTACGTGGGGACAGTGTTTGCGCAGCCATCGCCGACATTGTGTAACTGAGGCAGAATAGGGATAACCAGACCGCATTCGCCGAGGCAGATGGAAAACCGCCTTAAAAACCATCCACAGGCTTGCCAGCACACTGGACCTCGACACAAATCCGCCGGGCTGATTCGTGCCAGAGACGGGCAACGAGTTAGACCGCGCTACTAGCCGGGCGGGCTACTGGTACGTTACTTTACACATTATATACTATTAATGTCTTACATTTTCCAAAATTTTTTCATAGCGGCCACCACTGGAGGCGACGCAAGTGTACACCATGACACACTGCTAAAAGATCTGCACTTTTCAGATGCCCGCACGACTAAAAATAAAGTGTGAGCATGGTGCCCCAGCACCAATATCTCGTAGTCCTATTCATTGTCCGAGGGAGATGTTTTATTGACAAACAGTTATACGGAAGTGGGATAGTGGTGCTCCATCATTCATCAGCCACATTTTCTGTCGTACTGGTAACGGCATGTTCCCAGCAAAACAGACAGAGTGTTGAGCGGAAATTCGGCATGCCTTATCTACACTACTGGCCATTAAAATTGCTACATCAAGAAGAAATGCAGATGATAAGCGGGTATTCATTAGACAAATATATTAAACTAGAACTGACATGTGATTACATTTTCACGCAATTTGGGTGCATACATCCTGAGAAGTCAGTACCCAGAACAGCCACCTCTGGCCGTAATAACGGCCTTGATACGCCTGGGCATTGTCAACCAGAGCTTGGATGGCGAGTACACGTACAGTTGCCCATGCAGCTTCAACACGATACCACAGTTCATCAAGATTAGTGACTGGCGTATTGTGACGAGCCAGTTGCTCGGCCACCATTAACCAGAAATTTTCGGTTGGTCAGAGATATGGAGAATGTGTTGGCCAGGGCAGCAGTCGAACATTTTCTGTATCCACAAAGACCTGTACAGGACCTGCAACATGCGGTCGTGGATTATCCTGCTGAAATGTAGGGTTTCACAGGGATCGAATGAAGGGTAGAGCCACGGGTCGTAACATATTTGAACTGTAACGTCCGCTGTTCAAAGTGCCGTCAATGCGAACAAGAGGTGACCGAGACGTGTAACCAATGGCACCCCATAGCATCGCGCCGGGTGATACACCAGTATGGCGATGACGAAAACATGCTTCCAATGTGCGTTCACCGCGATGTCGCGAAACACGGATGGGACCATCATGATGCTGTAAACAGAACCTAGATTCATCCGAAAAAATGACGTTTTGCCATTCGTGCACCCAGGTTCGTCGTTGAGTACACCATCGCAGGCGCTCCTGTCTGTGATGCAGCGTCAGGGGTAACCGCAGCCATGGTCTCCGAGCTGATAGTCCATGCTGCTGAAAACGTCGTCGGACTGTTAGTGTAGGTGGTTGTTGCCTTGTAAACGTCCCAATCTCCTGACTCAGGGATCGGGACGTGGCTGCACGATCCGTTACAACCATGCGGATAAGATGCCTGTCATGTCGATTGCTAGTGATACGAGGCCGTTGCGATCCAGCACGGCATTCCGTATTACCATCCTGAACCCACCGATTCCATATTCTGCTAACGGTCATTGGATCTCGACCAACGCGAGCAGCAATGTCGCGATACGATAAGCCGGAATCCCGATAGGCTACAACCCGACCTTTATCAAAGTCGGAAACGTGATGGTACGCATTTGTCCTCCTAACACGAGGCATCACAACAACGTTTCACCAGGCAACGCCGGTCAACTACTGTGTGTGTGTGAGAAATCGGTTGGAAACATTCCTCATGTCAGCACGTTGAGGTGTCGCCACCGGCGCCAACCTTGTGTGAATGCTCTGAAAAGCTAATCATTTGCATATCACAGCATCTTCTTCCTGTCGGTTAAATTTCGAGTCTGTAGCACGTCATCTTCGTGGTGTAGCAATTTTAATGGCCAGTAGTGATGTTCTCAGCTGATGTCTCACTGCAATACTGAAACGGAGTGGTGCCCCATCGTGCTCTGACATTCATAAGTAAATTCTACAGCAGCTCTGAAAACACGTTCACGAAGATGCAGTGCCTCCGTCCGTTGAGGCAGAATGGAAGAATTTATGGTCCAATCAACTTATCACCGAGAATGTCGGCCCACATATTAACGTCGAATCGCTTTTGATGAGCACGAGATCGAATTCCTCGTGGCTTCACATGTGCCAAAACATGCAAATTGTGGATATTAGAATGTCAGAACACAGTCAGCGACACGGACACAACAGCTTACACCAGCACTAACAAAATGTTCCCCTAGTATTGCAAGTTGAATTGAGACACCAAATGTTCCTTATCGAAATATATTTGTTTTGATGTTCTCCATGTCGTGTATTAATTTCAACGAGTAGATTCTGAACACCCTGTATAACGCAGGGCGTCGATGAGATCCAGCAGTAACGTTAACAAGGTCTGGGGCGTTTCGTGACTTACTGACGGCTTCGCACCAAATCAAAATAGCTTACGTTACTGCCATTCTCATCGTGGATTTCGACAAGGAGTACCTTCTGTAGAACCGGAAAAGGCACCTTACCCTATTCGCTGGCGTCTAGACTCAACAAAGGCAACGGGCTATTGGGATCTATTAAGGTACGTTTACAGAGAACACAAAAATTGCGTATGATGTTGCCTACAGTATACACCGACAATGTTGTCCAGAAACATTGTAATCACAGGAACAGGGCCTACGTGTACTACAACAATACCGGCCAATATTGCCCCAAATGAATTTACCCGGGGCCAGACAATTGTTACAAAATGGACGAAATGAACTAGGGCAAGTGGTTGCTTTTACATCATACACGGAATAGAATTAGAAAGAACAAAAGAAATAGTGCATTACGGATGCGTTTTTTTTTTAAGTAAGCGGAATGTTTCTGTTGTTGGATACATTACTTTTCCAGAATTTCACCAGAATGTCCAACACGATTGAGAATGCCTCATACAAGCAACTGTTGTGAGAAATGCCAACATCAAACAAATCTGAGAGAGTGTACACCAGTTACAAACCGACCGGTCGTCCTTCGTCTTTTAGCCACTAGTTATTCGTAGGCCCACAGAAGTTTAACGCACTAATAAAGTGCACTGTTCATCAAGAAACCTCGTGGTACCAGAAGTATGCAATGCTTCGGTGAAGGACTAATGGAATCCAGTAAGGTAAGTTTGAAATAGTGATACAATTTTATTTACATTTTATTTTAATCCTGCAGCAGACGGAAACATAAGTGATAAACTTCACAACAAAATCAGATTCCGATGTCTTCAGCAACAGCTTGCCAACTGTTCTTTTTCAGATTAGAATCACTATTTACATCTCTTTCGCTGTTGCATAGCTCATGTCATAGATGGATCGTATTTATAAAAATCATAGTTCTCTCATATGTCCGCTTCTACACTGGTGTACACAGCGACCTCCAAACTGCAAACAACTAACAAAACAGGTGACTGTATGAATGCGCGCAAACTTTCGTACAAAAGCGAAACAATATTTGTTCTCTCACAGCGAAGTGACTGAAGCACTGTCGGTGAGAGAAGTAGGAAACAAATGTCTGAGTATGAGCAAAGCATTTGCAGACAAGGACAGAGATACTGAGCCGCAAAACGAAATATGTACGTAGGCAGCTACACATTGCAGAAATATTGACGGCAACTCGATGAGGCCAAATACTGGCGTAAAATATGGCTCATGTAAACGGACTTCTTAAGCAACAGAGACATTTGAGCAAATTTACACTATATTCTACGACGTGATTTAGAGCACGATTCATCATCGAGGAAACACTGACAATATTTAGAAGGAGATTTTCACTCTGCAACGGAGTGTGGGCTGAGATGAAACTTCTTGGCAGATTAAATCTATGTACCAGACCGAGAATCGAGCGCAGGAGCTTTGTGTTTCCGCTACGGTCGCAGGTTCGAATCCTGCCTCGGGCATGGATGTGTGTGATGTACTTAGGTTAGTTAGGTTTAAGTAGTTCTAAGTTCTAGGGGACTGATGACCTCAGATGTTAAGTCCCATTGTGCTCAAAGCCATTTTGAACCTTTGTGTTTCACGGGCAAGTCCTCTACCAATCGAACTACCGAAGCACGACAGACGACCACTTCTAATGGCTTTACTTCCGCCAGTACCTTGTCTCCTACCTCCAAACTTCACAGAAGCTCTCCTGCGGAACTTGCCCGCGTGAGGCAATGGTCCCGAGTTCGAGTCCCCGTCTGGTACACAGTTTTAATCCGACAAGAAGTTCATTGGAAACTTTATTTTGCTTCACTGGTAAAACTATCCATTCAAAGATATTCTAAGAGTTAACGATTGTAAACACTTTAGTTCTTGAAGGCCGAAGTAAATCTGTAATACGTTCCTCAATCAAATACGTCTAGAAGAGAGTGCAGTTTCTTTTCCTCCAGTCCGACATGGGTGTAGTTGGGAAGAGCTGTCTTCGATACGTAAGCTATGCGGCACCAGTCATTCAGTTAGCAGTGGCGTCTGCAGACGGATGACTCAAGTCGCCTGTCGAATTTGAAAGGGAGGCCCGTTGCCCCCGACCTAGTCCTAAACCGAAAGGCACTCAACAGGCGTCAGGCGTGCGCCACAAGTTTTTCACGTCGCAGCCACTTCAGAGTCGTCAGAAGCGGTCTACTTGAGGAAAGAGGAGCAGGACGTGACATGGCTATAAAACTAGCTAGCGTAAAGGAAGCACATAGCGACCTATTTCTCAGCAAGAAAATTTTATATACACCTGTCCTCTCCCGAGTAGCCATACATGTAAACGACAGTGCAGTTTATGCAGTACTGACGTACTAGCGAATAGCAAAGTCTAAAAGTTTGCATGACGTCTTCCATTTTGTGTCGTTTCTCAATAACAGTAGCTCCATTTGCTGCATTCTTAATGTTGTTTATTCTCTAACTAAACGAAGTATAGCATGAAACACATCGTAATATTTCAAATAGTTACTACAAATTCAGAATAATAAATCATTTAATAGTGAAATTCCTTGATAAGCTAATAAAACTAGGACATATAACATTAGAATCTATGTAGCTCGGGGGTCGGAAAGGCAAAATCGGAAACAGCTTTTCATGTCTCAGCTAACGAATTAAATGACTTCTTCTCTGCACCTCTAATACCAACACGGCTGATAATTACCGTCCACAAGAATCCCCTAACTGGATAACTAACAACGATACCTTCCACCTAAGACACATAACAGTAAATACGGCAAGAAAAGCAATAATGAGAATCTCTTCTGACGCGATAGGCAAGGACAGTATCAGTATAACCATGATTAAGAATGTTGCCGATATCTTAGTACCTGTCTTAACTGACGTATGTAATTTTTCCCTCGTGAACGGAATGTACCCCACTGCATGGAAAAGAAGCATAATTCAACCCATCCCTAAGATCGAAAACCCGCAACTGCCTAGTGATTACCGACCAATTAGTATATTGCCTGCTGTTTCCAAAGCACTTGAATATATTGTTCATGATCAAATCACTGGACACCTGCATGAATTCAGCCTATATGACAATTTTCAATCCAGTTTCCGTAAACATCACAGCACTAACACTGCTCTAATTAAAGTAACTGATGACCTGAACTATGCCATCGACAGCCCAAAGGCAGCAATATTGACCCTACTAGATTTCAACAAAGCTTTTGATACTGTTAACTTTGACATATTGCTCAGAAAAATGCATCAGCTTAATTTCTCAGCTAGTGCAATGAGATGGTTTGAAACCTACTTAAAAGACAGACAGCAACGTGTTATCTGCGTGAATGAAAAATCTTCCTGGACACATGTCTTCTTGGGAGTGCCACAAGGATCAGTGTTAAGACCGCTTTCGTTTTCCTTATATGTCAACGATAATTCGTCGGTTCTGTCGTCCTGTAAATATCATTTCTATGCCGACGACCTCCAGCTCTACCTAAGCGTCAGACCTGAAGATATAAACACTGTAATCGCTCAGATCAATGATGATCTGTTTTCAGTAGTGACATGGGCGAAAAACCTGGGGCTTAAACTAAATGCAAAAAAGGCACAAGTAATCTTAATAGCGCATCATAAATTAATAAGTTCAGATTTCTGCGAACGGGTGTCTCCTATTCTGCTCCACTATATTCCAATACCATATCAGAGAACAGTTAAGAACTTGGGTGTAGCTTTGGATGAGCATCTCACCTGGGTGGAGAATACAGTCGCAGTGTGCTGGAAGACGTCCGCTTGTCTCTATGGTCTCAACAACTTTCTGAACGTATTTCCACAGGACTTGAAAAGCCAGCTCGTGCAAGCACTCGTTCTACCGAACCTCCACTATTGTGATGTAATTCAACAAAGCATGAGTAGTGAAAACAACCGACGGCTAGAACTAACTATGAATGCCTGTGTGCGTTACACCTGCAACATTCGCCGATATGATCATGTTAGTGCTACCACACTCTATGTCTACTTCACCGACTCCTCGTCGCGCAAGCACCCCAGTATCTTGCTTCAGAGATTAAACACCTTTCATACCATCATAATCGAAATACAAGGTCACTCTTATTTGGCATCCTAATTGTGCCCACTTACAAAACAAAAACTTTTGCAAACTCCTTCTCAGTTGCCACTGTCCGCCTCTGGAACAAACTGCCCCTTACCGTGAGCAAAATTCAATCCCCTGCTGTTTTTAAGAAGAAGTTGAAGCATTTCCTACTATCATCCTCAAACGTTTTTCACAAAATTAATTTACAAGGCCAAAAAATGGTTCAAATGGCTCTGAGCACTATGCGACTTAACTTCTGAGGTCATCTGTGGCCCAGAACGTAGAACTACTTGAACCTAACTAACCTAAGGACATCACACACATCCATGCCCGAGGCAGGATTCGAACCTGCGACCGTAGCGGTCACTCGGCTCCAGACTGTAGCGCATGGCCACTCCGGCCGGCTTACAACGCCAATCCTCTCCTCTGTCAAATAGCAAAGCTAGTGTCTCCTATCTTGCTCCTTTCTCTTCTTCCTCTTCATCTATCTCTGTTAACCACGCAGTCTTCTTTTCCTTTATATTTCCTTAATTATGATACATCATGTCTCTATTCTTCTCCTCCCTTCACCATCAGTCTCCCTCATACTCCCTGCTGCTAGCACCCCTATCTAAAATATGTCTCTTTCATAATGTCTAATTATAACAGTACTTATCATCTACGAATATAAACTCTATATGTATGTATTTTTCCAAGTGTGCCTTTGTAATTGTTTATTTCACTTTTTGTACTAGATGTAATTTAACATACCTACTAAAATATATGAATGGAAAATAAGTAGAATGCCTGGTCAGATGTAAGCCTGATGGCCCTAATCTTGCCAGATTAAATAAATCAATCAATAAATAAAATAGAACATTACATTCACTGGAGTGAATTCGGAGAGCCATGGTAAAAGAAAATCAGAAATCGTGCATCACATAAATAAACATATACCCTCATAACTTGGACAGCTTTTCGTGCTTTTCGTTTCACTTTACTGAATACCAAACATATTCCAACCACCAAGAATTAGTCACCGTTTTCTACCTCAGTTGCTTCAGACGAATTCTTGGATGAATCCTTCGAAACGACAAAGTCAAATTCCTGTTCCATCCATCCAATACTCCACACCCTTTAGTTCATGTAGTTCGACTCTGTTGTCAACAGGGTGTCAAACGAAAACCGATAATTTTTCTTATGATGATGTGTTGTTGTTGTGGTCTTCTGTCCAAAGACTGGTTTGATGCAGCTGTCCATGCTACTCTGCCCTGTGCAAGCTTTTTCATCTCCCAGTACTTACTGCAACCCACATCCTTCTGAATCGGCTTAGTGTATTCATCTCTTGGTCTCCCTCTACGATTTTTATCCCCCCCCCCCCCCCCAACGCTTTTCTCTAGTACTAAATTGCTGATCCCTTGATGCCTCTGAATGTCTTCTACTAATGTGTGCTACCAAATTTGTTTGCCACAAATTTCTCTTCTACCCAATTCTATTCAGTATCTCCTCATTAGTTACGTGATCTACCCATCTAATCTTCAGCATTCTTCTGTAGCACCGCATCTTGAAAGCTTCTATTCTCTTTTTGTCTAAATCGTTTCTCTTCCATGTTTCACTTCCGTACATGGCTACACTCCACACAAATTCTTTCAGAAAGGACTTCCTAACACTTAAATCTATACTCGATGTTAACAAATTTCTCTTCTTCAGAAATGCTTTCCTTGCCATAGCCAGTCTACATTTTATATCCTCTCTACTTCGACCATCATCAGTTATTTTGCTTCCCAAATAGCAAAACTCATCTGCTACTTTAAGTGTCTCATTTCCTAATTTAATTCCTTCATCACCCGATTTAATTCGACTACATTCGTTATCTTCGTTTTGCTTTCGTTGATGTGCATCTTATATCCTCCTTTCAAGACACTGTCCATTCCGTTCAACTGCTCGTCCAAGTCCCTTGCTGTCTATGATAGAATTACAGTGTCATCGGCACCCCTCAAAGTTTTTTTTCTTCTCCCTGGATTTTAATATCGACTCCAAATTTTTGTGTTATTTCCCTACTGCTTCCTCAATACGCTGATTGAATAACATCTGGGATAGACTAAAACCCTGTCTCACTCCCTTCTCAGCCATTGCGTCCCTCGTGCCGTCGACTCTTCACTGTCATCTGATTTCTGTACAAATTATAAATAGCCCATCACTCCCTGCATTTCACCCCTACCACCTTTAGTATTTTAAAGAGACTGGAATAGTGTTTTCTCCAAGTGTACAAATGCTATAAATGTAGGTTCATCTTTCCTTAACCTGTCTTCTATGATAATTCGTAGGGTCAGTATTGGTCAGTATTGCATGTCCCTATATTTCTCCGGAATCCCAAAGGATCCTCCCCGAGGTCAGCTTCTACCAGCTTTTCCGTTCTTCTGTAAAGAATTCGTGATAATATTTTGCAACCGTGACTTACGAAGCTGATAGTTCGGTAATTTTCACACCTGTCAGCGCCTGTTTTCTTTGGAATTAGAGTTACTATATTCTTCTTGAAGTATGTGGACGTTTCACCTGTCTCATACATCTTCCTCTGCTGATGGTAGAATTTTGTCATGGCTGGCTATCCCAAAGCTACCAGCAGCTCTAACGGAATGTTGTCTACTCCCGGGGCCTTGTTTCGACTTAAGTCTTTCAGTGCTTTGTCAAATTCTTCACGCACTACCTTATCCCTTCTCTTCTTCATCTATGTCCTCTTCCATTTCCATAATGTTGCCCTGAAGCACGTCTCCCTTGTATAGACTCTGTACGAGTATATACTCCTTCCACCTTTCTGCTTTCTCTTCTTTGCTTAGGACTGGTTTTCCATCTGAGCTCTTGATATTCATACAGGTGGTTCTCTTTGCTCCAAATGTCTCTTTAATTTTCTTGTAGGCAGTATCTGTCTTACCCCTAGTGATATATGCCTCTACATCCTTACAGTTGTCTTCTAGCCATCCCTGCTTAGCCAATTTTCACTTCCTGTCGATCTCATTTTTTAGAAGTTTGTATTCCTTTTTACCTACTTCATTTACTGCATTTTTATATTTTCTCCTTTCATCAGTTAAGTTCAATATTTCTTCTGTTACCCAATGATTTCTACTAGCCCTCGTCTTCTTACCTACTTGATCCTCTTGTAATCTCTCCACGGAAAATTACCCTCTACCACGCAATAATTAATAATGGTCAATCAAATCATCCACATTTATTCACTTTTGAAAAGTATCTGATCGGATTTTCTAGTAATATATGCGCCGACAGCTCGTCGACGCCAAGGTATTTTTCTAGTACGTTTATTCTTTGGAATAACAGAGATACATATATGTATTCTCCATGGTTATTATAGACGGGTAAGAAGGACAGCTTCGGAAGTATCGGTTGGAAGATTGTCGGGTTGATAAAAGAGACATATTTGCTCTTCTTCTCGCTAAAGCGAGCTATTAACGTTTGTGCCACTAGCGGGTTATTTGAAGAGAGAGAAAAACTGTAAACGCAAATTAAGTAAGACTTGGAATCAACAGAAAACGGAACATGTAATGGAGATGGATTGAATATACAATTCTCCTCAGAAATAAGGTTTGTGACCCTTTTATTCTAGAGTGAATGACGAATGAGTTCTTTGTCTGAATCATTGACGATCGCCTTGGCCCTGTAATCAGTGGGGAAGTTTCAGCTGTGACGAAGAGAGCCTGCAGTCACCGAGTTTTTTTATAAAATCGTCCAAAAAGGCTTCGTCCACATCTGAAATTCTAAATCTGTCGTAAAATGAACGAATTGTTCAAACGATCGATTTTCCCAACTGAATGCAGCGCTTAACAATAATAACAAATGTAAAGATCTTTTCCAGCAAGCCAGCCGCTGAATATTAAGACGAAGGGCTCCACCAGAGATTCTATTGGGCTGATTTCACGTAAATGAAATATTATATTTAAAACTGTACATAGATAAAGGACAGAGAGAGAGAGAGAGAGAGAGAGAGCGAATGAAATTCGAGAAAATACTCAGAATCCTCAATTAGTATAATTGGTTGCCTGTCTTATCACGGATCAGCCTAAAGATAAAACAGGAGGCCCTAACTTTATTGTACCGATTTATGTGTGAGAGTGAAGGGGTAATAAAGGCGACAGATACACCTCTGTACAGACAAAACATTACACCAAGTTAGCGGCAAGCTGCATTCACATATATTCATCAGTCAGTAATATAGATATAAAGATATTCTCCCAATAACATTATATAATTCATTATACTCTGCTGCCTTTACAATTTCATCTTTCAAAGCTACCCTTTCTTCTTCTACTGTTTTTCTTTTCCCAGTTTTTGTCAATCGTACCCTAATGCTCTCTCCGAAATTCTCTGCAACCTCTGTTTCTTTCAGTTTATCCAGAGCCGCGCGGAGTGGCCTTGCGGTTTGAGGCGCCATGTCACGGACTGCGCCGCCCCTCCCGTCGGAGGTTCGAGTCCTCCCTCGGGCATGGGTGTGTGTGTTGTTCTTAGTATAAGTTAGTTTAAGTAGTGTGTAAGTCTAGGGAACGATGACCTCAGCAGTTTGGTCCCTTAGGAATTCACACACATTTGAACTTTTTTTTCAGTTTATCCATCTCCTTAAATTCCTGCCTTTTTTGCAGTTTCTTCAGTTTTAATCTGCAGTTCATAACCAATAAATTGTAGTCATAGTCCACATATGCCCCTGGAAATATCTTACAATTTAAACCTGGTTCCTAAATCTCTGTCTCACCATTATATAATGAATCTAAAAGCTTCAGGTGTCTCCAGGTCTCTTCCACGTATATGGTCTTCTTTCATGATTCTTAAATCAGATGTTAGCTATGAATAAATTATGGTCTGTGAAAAATTCTACCAGACCTCTTGCTCTTTCATTCCTTTCCCCCAGTCCATATTCATTTACTGCTTTTTCCTCTCTTTCTATTCCTACTATCGAATTCCAATCCCCCAAAACTATTAAATTTTCGTCTCCCTCAATTATCTTAATAATTTCTTTTATCTCCTCACACATTTCCTCAATCTCCACCTCAACTGCGGAGATAGTCGTCTTATCTAACTTGGCTCCAATAATGTGTTCATTATGCGGTTCATAGTAACTTACCCGCGTTCCTATTTTGTTATTCGTTACTAAACCTACTCCTGCATTGCCCCTTTTTGATTTGTATTTATAACCCTGCATTCACCTGACTACAAGTCCTGTTCCTCCTGCCACCGAACTTCACTAATTCCCACTATATCTAGCATTAACCTACCCATTTCCCTTTTTACATTTTATAATCACCTTCACGATTAAGGGATCTGACAGTCCACTCTCCGAGCCGTAGAACGCCAGTTTTATTTCTCCTGATAATGACACCCTCTTGAGTAGTCCCCGCCCGGAAATCCGCATGGGAAACTACACACCTGGAAATTGAAATAAGAACACCGTGAATTCATTGTCCCAGGAAGGGGAAACTTTATTGACACATTCCTGGGGTCAGATACATCACATGATCACACTGACAGAACCACAGGCACATAGACACAGGCAACAGAGCATGCACAATGTCGGCACTAGTACAGTGTATATCCACCTTTCGCAGCAATGCAGGCTGCTATTCTCTCATGGAGACGATCGTAGAGATGCTGGATGTAGTCCTGTGGAACGGCTTGCCATGCCATTTCCACCTGGCGCCTCAGTTGGACCAGCGTTCGTGCTGGACGTGCAGACCGTGTGAGACGACGCTTCATCCAGTCCCAAACATGCTCAATGGGGGACAGATCCGGAGATCTTGCTGGCCAGGGTAGTTGACTTACACCTTCTAGAGCACGTTGGGTGGCACGGGATACATGCGGACGTGCATTGTCCTGTTGGAACAGCAAGTTCCCTTGCCGGTCTAGGAATGGTAGAACGATGGGTTCGATGACGGTTTGGATGTACCGTGCACTATTCAGTGTCCCCTCGACGATCACCAGTTGTGTACGGCCAGTGTAGGAGATCGCTCCCCACACCATGATGCCGGGTGTTGGCCCTGTGTGCCTCGGTCGTATGCAGTCCTGATTGTGGCGCTCACCTGCACGGCGCCAAACACGCATACGACCATCATTGGCACCAAGGCAGAAGCGACTCTCATCGCTGAAGACGACATGTCTCCATTCGTCCCTCCATTCACGCCTGTCGCGACACCACTGGAGGCGGGCTGCACGATGTTGGGGCGTGAGCGGAAGACGGCCTAACTGTGTGCGGGACCGTAGCCCAGCTTCATGGAGACGGTTGCGAATGGTCCTCGCCGATACCCCAGGAGCAACAGTGTCCCTAATTTGCTGGGAAGTGGCGGTGCGGTCCCCTACGGCACTGCGTAGGATCCTACGGTCTTGGCGTGCATCCGTGGGTCGCTGCGGTCCGGTCCCAGGTCGCCGGGCACGTTCACCTTCCGCCGACCACTGGCGACAACATCGATGTACTGTGGAGACCTCACGCCCCACGTGTTGAGCAATTCGGCGGTACGTCAACCCGGCCTCCCGCATGCCCACTATACGCCCTCGCTCAAAGTCCGTCAATTGCACATACGGTTCACGTCCACGCTGTCGCGGCATGCTACCAGTGTTAAAGACTGCGATGGAGCTCCGTATGCCACGGCAAACTGGCTGACACTGACGGCGGCGGTGCACAAATGCTGCGCAGCTAGCGCCATTCGACGGCCAACACCGCGGTTCCTGGTGTGTCCGCTGTGCCGTGCGTGTGATCATTGCTTGTACAGCCCTCTCGCAGTGTCCGGAGCAAGTATGGTGGGTCTGACACACCGGTGTCAATGTGTTCTTTTTTCCATTTCCAGGAGTGTATTTTACCTCCGGAATATTTTACGCAAGAAGATGCCATCGTTATTTAACCATACAGTACAGCTGCATGTCTTCGGGAAAAATTATGGTGGTAGTTTCCCCATCCATTCGCAGTACCAGCACAGCAAGGCCGTTTTGATTGGTGTTACAGTCTGTTATTATAAAAATTCCAGCATTGGCTGGCTGTATCAAAATGCAAGCATGAAGGCGTCGTTACAGAATTCCTTTCGTTAGCACAACACATAAGCTATTTACGTAGTGATGGGTTTATTATATTATGCAAGGTGATTCACACGTCCCTATCGATGATGTTTTATGCAACCTGCAGTATTATAATTAAGATTTCAAGAGCCACGCACGACATTTCCGTATTCTCTCTCTCGCTACGCGCCAATTATCTGTCCTACAGAAAAAGAATGAGTATTACATTATCGTAGGATATTCAATGTAGTTAAATTTTGTACTCTGATATGTTTCCGCTAGAGGCCAAAATTTTCGAGTTGCTCAAGAAAAAAGTGCAAAAATGACCTTCAAAAGCACCCCTACTGCTACACTCAGCCCCCACCTGTCAGGATATCTAGTATGCTGTTCGTGGCATTACTTTCTACCACTGTACAAAAATTTAAGACTGCACCAATTATTTCCTTCATTCGACATTTTTCGATTTTCATTGACTAGCCATATTATGGCATGGGCTTAGTCGAGCACTAACAGACTGTAAATTTGACGTTTGTGTAAATTGTACCTAACAGTTTTGTGAATTTTAACAGAAGAAAATTAACAATTACGTTGTTGTATTGGTGAGGCCTGCGCTTGTAAGGGTTAAGCATAACGTTTACAAAACTAGTTTTTCTCTCATTACCCTCAAGAGCACGTTTAAATTAATAATGTTAACGGAATAACTGACTGCTGGTGGCTTAGGAGCCCAGTCAGTAGAGACCAAAAAAGGTCGAATATCGTGAACAGTTCATGTAGTGGCCAATTTTTGTACAGTGGTAGGAGGGACTGCTACGAACGACGTATTAGAAATCCTGACTGGTGAAGGATGAGCTTGTGGGTGCAGGTGAGCATGTAGGTCGCTTTTATAAGTTTTTCTTGAGTAACTGTCATAAAAGTTGAAACGTTCCGTTAGAAAAATTGTGAATGACTGTGCTAGTAAACTTCTACGTTATTTGATACCAAGACAGCTGAGTAAAACTGAACGTACTCAGACAGTTCTCTCTTTACTTATTCTGATCATCATTAAACTGACACACAATATTTTTTAGCGCAAAGCAATATGACTTTCAAAAATCCCCACAAAAGAATGGCTCTGACTAACAATAACCTATACCTTCCACGAATCACTTATTCACAAAAATCTTCGTTACTCGAACTACTGAAATACAGCGAGCGCCAGTACTGCCATCTAAATAAAAGATTCTAACTACTGAAGGCACTAACTACTGATATGCATAGTTAGCAAATGAAAGATTTTGACAGAACAAACAGTGTATTTACCTAAATAATGTTCAAAAGTCATCATATATATATCTATCAATTCATGACATCCATCTTTACAAATTTCCTTTTTCTGGCGGGCACACGTCCAGATAGTCCACTTATAGTAACCTCTCAAAACTCTGGCATCTCTCTCTCTACATCCACCACTGCTGGCGGCTCACCTCCGACTGTGCAACACTACACAAGCAAATATTCCAACAATGAGTCCAACCAGCCACAGACTCCACAAGGTACAGTAAGTGATTTTAAACAGAGCGCTACGTGGCGTTACCAACATAAAAACCTAAACAACCTACGTACAAAGCCGTCAGCCGCATTTTCAGTGGTGTCCCAGCAGATGCTTGCAGTTTCGTTTTTGCGTTCTGTAGATGGAGTGAGTCCAAACAAATCCTGCACAAATGTTCAAATGTGTGTGAATTCCTAAGGGACCGAACTGCTGAGATCATCGGTCCCTAGACTTACACACTACTTAAACTAACTTATGCTAAGAACAACACACACAACCAACACCCGAGAGAGGACTCGAACCTCCTGCGGGAGGGGCCGCGCAATCCGTGACATGGCGCCCGAGACCTCTCAGCCACTCCGCGCGGCAAATCCTGTTCATCACGTCTTTCATTCAACACGTAGTGTCGACAAAAAGCCTCGGTTTGTTTCCCGTTACAAACAAAATTAGTTTTATTCTTTGTCTCGTGCGATATTCGCTTTATCGGTATGTGTTAACAGGGGCAGTACAACCTGAAGAATAACCAGTGCACCACCGGCGACAGCAGCGCCTTTTGCCAGCTCTGACTGCTACCGCCTGGCATGCAGCACTACAGGATCGATGTTTATTGTTCGTATTTTACCGATTTTATAACGATAAAACAAACACTGCACAAGATTAATCCGGGGTTGCTCTATCGAACTGGTACGTAAATAACCGCTCCAAAAATTATTTTGTTTCTAACAGGAAACAAACTGACGTTTTCCGTCGAAACTGGGCGTCGAATGAAATACGTGATGAGCACTATTTGTCTGGAACGACTCCAGCAACACCATGCAGAAACGAAACTGCAAATATCTACTGAAAAACCATAAAAATGCGTTTGACGACTCTTAAGAGAGACACGCTCTACGCAACTTGGTCAGAAACAGTTTGAGAAACTTGTAAGGATGCTACAATGCAAGTTACGCTGAGTAATGATAGTTAAGGAAAAAAAGAACTGGGTACGTTGCTCCGTTTTCGAGTAAATTACCATTGAAGCTAGCGAGTCAGGTCGTCGCGCGAGCAAATTCACCCGTCCCGCCAGAGACGGTGCCGCCAAACGTGTTCCTCGTTTGGTTTTCTAAAACCGAACAAGACAGCGATACAAAAATTGGACATCGGACGGTAATAAGGACCTAACCTAAGCCAGAGGCTGAGTCGTCTCGTTCGCTATAATCCACGCTATGCGAACAACTGAATTACGCGCATCGCTTGAATTTGAGCGCTCAACTGCCTGATCGGTTAACTTCAGTGGTTATTTACTTGGAAACGACGCAAAGTATCGAATTTTTTTCTGAACAATTATTTCTCAGCACAACCTAAGCTGCAACACCTATACAAGTTTTTCAGTCTGCATATAAACCACATTCTTTGCAGTATTGATTTCGACGTTTTTACACAGATTTTCGTTTTGGTAGGAGTGTTTTTGGCCGTAGCATTGCTATGCCACCCCGCTTAAATTTATATTATGATTTGCATGCAAATAGAGATGTCAGTCTGTGTGTCTCTACAGTGTATTTTTCGATGTTTGCGTTTCACGGGTAAGCTGACAGTTGCCTGTTGATGGAACCGCTCACACGATGAACTGCAACTCTACCTGGAACAAGCCACAGACTTTTTTTTTTTTATGTAGCGCCACCGAAGTCAACGGAGCAGGCTGATATATACAGTTTCGTATCTGAAACATCAGTTTACAATTAGCCGAGCGGCCTAAGGCGCTGCAGTCATAGACTGTGCTGCTGCTCCCGCCGGAGGTTCGAGTCCACCTTCTCGCATGGGTGTGTGTGTTTGTCCTTGAGATAATTTAGGTTAAGCGGTGTGTAAGGTTAGGGACTGATGACCTTAGCAATTAAGTCCCGTAAAATTTCACATATATATATATATATATATATATATATATATATATATATATATATATATATATATAATTTTTTTTTTTTTGAGTTCACAATTCTTTATCAATTGTATCAAGTTGACCTAAGATTTCATACACCCTGTGCATTCTCTAGCGTTATGTGACCTTCTGATGTCCCATTACCTTTGTTAACTACTGATAAGCCACAATGCAATTCGCAAATGCGAACATTTAATTACTATACCAAAAGCCGCATAGGGAGATATCGTTTAGCACTACGCATAAGTGTTTGCAGGTACAGTAGTATGGTGGAAGACGGTGTGTAGGATTGTAGCGTGGCGGTGTGGAAGCCGTAGGAATGCAAGGAGGGGGCAGGCAGCAGGCAGACGGGAGAGCAAATATTGTCTGAGGCGTGGCCCCCCACGACGCATCACGCGCCACACCCGAGCAGCGCCTTCTCACGCGCCTTCTGACGTTTCCCACAGAGGCTACGACAGCGGACCAACTGAGGCGCGGCCTGCGGAAAACGCTTCATCTCTTCCGGTTCTACTCTGAAAGCTGCCACAAGCAACTGTAGGCCTAATTCATTATTTAACTCTCGAAATACCAAGGGGTGGGCTGGGGGAGGGGGGGCGGGAGCACTTTCTGCCCACCTTTTGAAAATATAGTTATCTAGTCTGGTAGTTTTTACTTTAAAATTTTAATATATTTGTTGTTTTTAATGATATCTTTTATCAGGTGCCATAACTGTTTTAATTTTTCTCGGTAAATCTTAACCCATAAATTTGAGTCTTAGTAGTGAAAGTGACTTTTTGTAACAAATGTCATATTCATATTTTCAGGTTCGGCATCCTTCTTACACATCTATATAACTTTAAAATGTATGTTGTAAATTAATATCAACGACAGTTAATGAAATTTGTATTTTTTAAAAAATTTTGTGGGAGTTATAAAGTACCCCTCCACTCAGTGTAAACCTTACGCAAAATATATTGGTGTTGTTAATATTGTGATAGAACATATTTTCTGATTCTCTACCCTACTTATACATAAGTATCTACTTAGAATGTATGTTGTTAATAAAAGTTAAACAAATTTAACGAAATTTGTTTCTTTTTTTTGGTAGTGGATGCAAAGTGCCTTCCCTCCCCCGCCGCGCCCACCCCCTCCTTTCCCTTGGTATTACGCTGTATGAGAAATGCATTGGTACTTCTAAGGGCACCAACAGGGGAAAATGTTACATTTCTACTAAAACATCGTAAGTTTTACTACTACAAATTTTATTGATAGGAAGTGATAATTTATAGGTTATGCACTAGTTGATAACAATTATTAGATCTCCAGTGGGATGTTACATACAAAATGTCCTGTTTTATACTTTATAATGACATTACTATTGCTCAAAATAATTTATGTCATGCACTAGTTGCAGATTATTTTAACTCCAAGAATATTTCACACAAAAAATGTTCCAGCGTGACATCAAGTGCCGGCACGTCGGCATAGAGAAGCCTGTGAGACGACGTCAGCCAATAGAGCGCTGACTAGGACGACACTACAAGAGGGGCGGCACCTACACGAAGAGAATATAAGCGGTACTCGAGAGCACAGGTCACTCATGTGTCCACATTGTCGGGAACCGCGGAAACATACCAACTGGAATCGTAAACTTTATGGAGGTTTATTAATCTAGTGTTAATCTGTGAGACCAGTGAGATATTGTCTGGTGAATTTCGAAGACAACGTTTGGCTAGTTACACTAAACATGTTTCAGGGTTAATACCACGTCTGCGTAATGACTGTCGGGCCCATCCGTAGTCTATCCGGCCGCGGAGTTCCTTACAGTGGTCACTCCTGCGGGACGAAGTACCCTGACAAATCTCCGCATTTGGCAGGCGACAGGAACCAGCCCCCCCCCCTCTCCCCTCCCTTTCTCCCTGTCTGTGATGCCTCTGGTGTACAAATCAAATTTTACCAGGTAAATCTGAGTACGACTTATATTGTCATGAAAGATCAAAAGCAGATTTAGGAGGGCATCTGTCCTCTGTTTCAGTTGATGATTACACGAGTGTGGTAAGGATTTTTAAATTTTGTGAAGTGTCTGCACTCTGGTCTAAGCTTTTAGGCTGGAGATTCTAGTGTGGTGAAGAGTGACTGGCTCACCCTTTTTATTCCAACGATCAGGCAGCCACACGTACCTGCTGTAGGGGAAAGTGGGATAAGACCGAGTAGCAGGGTGAAACCGGGTTTCGTGTTTCTGATGCCACCACTTAGGACCTGTCGCGGAGACACACGGAATTACACTCCACTAATCAAGAAGAAAGAGCGACCATAAAGGCGCTTGTTTCTGTTCATTTCACAGCGTCTATTGGATAACGTTATTTCGTTTTCAAACTGCGGTTATTTCATAGTCATTACACTAATAAAACTCCATTTAGTCAGAAATATTACATGATTAGTATGTAATTATACACTAGCAAACAATAACGATTTGGTTCAACAATAGTGTGCTTATGTTTCGTTTTTATAACCTCAGCACTCGGTGTAAGACCGGGTACATTGGCTGGGGGCAAGATCGGGCAATACCCGTTCAGTCCTCCTACATGATTCCGTGAATGAAGACGATAAAAATAATCCAGACATCAATTGCTTTTATTGTGACGACGTGTTTTAAAACTCACAAGAAGAAGAAGAAGCTTGGATTCAACAGGGAAAACGTCGTTGCTGGGCCCACAAAAGCTTCAGTGGAGCTGATGATGGAGATTATTGCTTTACATGTAAATTTTGTGAATAATATTGTTAATTAAAGTAATATTTCAGTATACAGTCCTGCTGCTTTTCCACTGAAAATCTTGTTTTTCTACATTCTGATAGAGTTTTACGTGCAACCCCACTTACCCGACTGGGCTATTTGATTTTTTCTGTAAAAGGGGGTTGGATTGTTTGGGGTAGGAGACCAAACAGCGAGGTCATCCGTCTCATCGGATTAGGGAAGGACGGGGAAGGAAGTCGGCCGTGGCCTTTCAAAGGAACATCCCGGCATTTCCCTGGAGCGATTTAGGGGAATCACGGAAAACCTGAATCAGGATGGCCGGACGCGGGATTGAACCGTCGTCCTCCCGAATACGAGTCCAGTGTCCTAGCCACTGTGCCACTTTCTGTAAAAGCACTGAAACTATGATTTATCTGGAGTAATGTGCTGCACGGAGTTAGACAATTTCTAGTTTAAATATTTTAGCCCCAAAGGATTTGGAGCATTAACTACCACTTTATCGTACTTTCCTCTACTATTTTAAGTCTTTCCACTGCTTTCTCCTATATCTGATCTATCGAAATACGTGATTGTGTGTGTGTGTGTGTGTGTGTGTGTGTGTGTGTGTGTGTCTGTGTGTGTGTGTGTGTGAGCAGGCGAGCGCATATTTTAGAGCACTTCATATTTTTACGTGTACTTAAAATTTTATTATTTCGGGACTTTCATCCACAATCGTATCATAAAATTTTATACGGGCGCTAAATATCTTGCCATCATGCTAGCACACCAGCATATGACCATCACCATCATCACACCAGTCCTTAATGATTATACTGTGATAAGAGCGTGGCACAACCCTACAGAAACCTTTAATTTTAGCAATAGACACTGAGAGAAAATGATAGCTGGATATAACAACCGCAGCAGAATCTCAACATTCCACTGAACTGAATGGAAAACACTACTTATGCTGCCCATGCAAACTCCATGAGGTCATTAAAGCATAGTCTGTTTCCGTTCAAGCAACACCAGCACCAATATTAGTGCGCCAGGAGCCTCTTTCTGAAACAGTTTGACTACAGTTTCTTAAAGTGGACATGTTTTTCTACGTATCTTCTTCCACCGGCTATCTTCGAGTACGGCAAAGGGATTCCGGGTTGGTAATGTTTGGGAGGAGGTTATCAGTTTCGCTAATACATGGAGTGTCTCTCCTAGGAGTGGTCAGGCGCATTTTCTCTAATGTGTCGGCAGATATTTGGCATTTAGTTTTAGCGTTGTGTAGCTGGAGTCAATCCAAATAATAACTGCTAGTGAAGTCTTTCATGCGGCTCCCAGTGTCAATGACAGCGTCGGTTTGATTATCATTACATACAAAATTATTTTTAGGTAGGGATTTTATGTGTCAGTTCGATGTAACGCTCCAAAATTAGTCTAGACAGTGTATTAACAGCGTATTAATGGTGTATTAACAGTGACAATAAAACACGAAGAATAAACAACAATCCAGCAGCGCCTCTGTAACACTGGACGCTTGATGGTAGCAGTCACCGCGGATATGGGCAGTACCATCGCCGCTGAGCACCGGTTACCCTTCGAGTTTTACTGTCCCTCTTAATACATTTCGATATAACACTAGGTCAATCTGGGAGCGCTTTATTGATTAGGCACGTAAAATTCTGGTTTAAAAAGCTATTGTTTACAACGGCAAACAAACCGACGCTTTCGTCTTACCCTACGCGTCGCATGAAACATTATAACGACTGCTGTTTGTCTGCGCTGACTCTTGGTTCACAATGCAAAAGCGAAACTGAAAATATCTGCTGAAACACCATAGAAAATGCGCCTGACTACTCTTCGAAGAGACATCCGGTATTCATTTTGTTTGTGAGTATGGTTCACGAGCGCTACTTTATACTACACTACTGGCCATTAAAAGTGCTACACCAAGAAGAAATGCAGATGATAAACGGGTATTCATTGGACAAATATATTATACTAGAACTGACACGTGATTACATTTTCACGCAATTTGGGTGCATAGATCCTGAGAAATCAGTACCCAGAACAACTACCTCCGGCCGTAATAACGGCCTTGATACGCCTGGGCATTGAGTCAAACAGAGCTTGGGTGGCGTGTACAGGTGCAGCTGCCCATGCAGCTTCAACACGATACCACAGTGCATCAAGAGTAGTGACTGGCGTATTGTGAATACCCAGTTGCTCGGCTGACGAGACGTTTTCAATTGGTGAGAGATCTGGAGAATAAGCTGGCAAGGGCAGCAGTCAAACATTTTCTGTATCCACAAAGGCCCGTACAGGACCTACAACATGCGGTCGTGCATTATCCTGCTGAAGTGTAGGGTTTCGCAGGGATCGAATGAAGGGTAGAGCCACGGCTCGTAACACATCAGAAATTTAACGTCCACTGTTCACAGTGCCGTCAATGCGAACAAGACGTGACCGAGACGTGTAACCAGTGGCACCCCATACCATCACGCCGGGTGATACGCCAGTATGGCTATGACGAATGCACGCTTCGAATGTGCGTTCACCGCAATGTCGCCAAACACGGATGCGACCATCATGATGCTTTAAGCAGAACCTTGATTCATCTGAAAAAATGACATTTTGCCATTCGTGCTCCCAGGTTCGTCGATGAGTACACCATCGCTGGCGCTCCTGTCTGTGATGCAGCGTCAAGGGTAACCGCAGCCATGGTCTCCAAGCTGATAGTCCATGATGCTGCAAACGTCGTCGAACTGTTCGTGCAAATGGTTGTTGTCTTGCAAACGTCCCCATCTGTTGACTCATGGATCGAGACGTGGCTGCACGATCCGTTACAGCCATGCGGATAAGATGCCTGTCATCTCGACTGCTAGTGATACGAGGCCATTGGGATCCAGCACGGCGTTCCGTATCACCCTTCTGAACCCACCGAGTCCATATTCTGCTAACGGTAATTGTGTCGCGTTACGATAAACCGCAATCGCGATAGGCTACAATACGACCTTTATCAAAGTCGGAAATGTGATGGTACGCATTTCGCCTCCTCACACGAGGCATCACAAACGTTTCACCGGGCAACGCCGTCAACTGCTGCTTGTGTATGAGAAATCGGTTGTAGATGTCGCCACCGGCGCCAATCTTGTGTGAATGCTCTGAAAAACTAATCATTTGCATATCACAGCATCTTCTTCCTGTCGGTTAAGTTTCGCGTCTGTAGCACGTCATCTTCGTGGTGTAGCAATTTTAATGGCCAGTAATGTACTTTTTAACCTGTCGTTTCCTCGCTTAGTTGTCAAGAGTGGCCTTCTGATATCTCGTCATTGTGGAAATGAGTTCTTTTCGGTCATATCTTAGCAAAGGGGTTCTAGCTTCCAGCATATGCCTGCCTTACAGCAAATGAAATCTCCCAAAACTTTGGTCGGCACCAGCTGACAGAAGTTACTGGGACAACTGGTTACGGTTACAAGTATGAGAAGCATGTTTAAAGGTATCGGGTGTGTAAGAGAGTAATGTCACGGACATACTCAAAATTTATTGTGATTACTCCAAGCCTTGCCAGTCGTCGTTCTGTCTTATTAATCACTGTGTAAGGTGTCAGGCAAATCCAACACCTTCCATGAAAACCCTTACATGATAAGCAAATCCAGTAGTATGTCACATAGCTCCGAATAAATCGTGACATTAAATTAACCAAAGTAATACAAATAACGAGTGAGCAAATGGAATACCACAGACTAACACAAGAATGCCTAAATGCATGTCATACCTTCCCACTGTGAGACAGACGCAGTTCCGAGGGGAGAAGCGAGAACAAAAGCCGAGAGCAGAATCGTGTTAAGCTGGAAGGCCCTACGATAAGGGGCGGACGGACACCCACATCGCCAGCTAACCGCTAGGACCACACCACCCGCAACTTTTAGCGTGAGACGTTTTCGCGTCTCTGTTACGTTGCAAACTTTAAAAAACATTGCCCCACCACGAAAAGTATAACGTTTCTCATTGGATGGACAGAATTTTTGTAGGCGGAGCTTAAGGTTAACATTGAGACCCTGATTGGTCAGATGAAAACACAGCCAGATAGTTTTTTTTAAACCAACTTCGGCAAATTGTAGTAAGAAGTTAGGAGTGAGTTGCTTCCAAGACGGAGAGGTGAGCGGAGCTGTGCTGCCCGCCGCCCCCCTGACGAACAGGACTGCAGAAGTCTCATCTGTTACACCCCCTTTTTGCGTAATACTGGTGTCGATCGTCAATTTAGCTCATGGTGTTCACATTAGCCACTTGAAGTAAAAATCTGAAACGCGATGATTTTTCTGTTGTATAGTTATTGAGAAGCCACATCAGCCACTGTAATTTACGACAAGTTAGATAAGTAATTAAAGATAATTGAGGGTCACTGTAGACCATTTTGATAGTTTTCTCTCTTGTGAAACTTAACTTAAACCTAGATTATAGATGTGATATGGCATAGGTCATCCTTCGATCCATTGTAGAACTTGGAAACCCACTCAGGGAATATTCGTTCACATTTTTGTTGAACGCAGTTGGTTTTTACCATCCTGTATTAAAACATTTCCTTTTATCAATAGCGCAATTTATAAACAATGTTTTGTGAGTAAAATAAAATTTCCAATGGTAAACTTAACTGCTTTTTCGACGTTATTTTACCAACTAACTAAAAATAGGAAAGCCTTGAACCCCTTCCAATAAATTTAGTTAGTATTAAGATTCGTTTACAGGGAGTGCAGTGGATCTGACGCTGAAATCATTAAGTATTTGGTTATATCATCGCTAGTCTCACTGAACTCTTCTGAATTCTACATGTCATGTGTGGTCTGGCGTCTCCTTACCAGCAACAGGTCCCAGGTTCAAACTAGTCAATTCCCTAAAAAACACGCTCAGAACATCGTTGCGCGAAAGTGGTAGGGAGACACGATATAGAACAAACAGACACCACGCAGAATGTTAGAAAATGGTGACCCTGGCAGGATGATAAAATTCCATGATTGAAGGTCGACCGCATGCCTAACTAGCTCAGAAAAATATCTTATTGAAAAATTTTTGCAAAAAAATTTTTTTTCTTTAAGTTATACATAGTCGAAAACAGTAGCTGCAGCGATAGATAGTAATATAGTATTCAATTGATAGACATTCTAGAAGAGACAATAGCATAATTAAGTTATGAATTTTAATATTGTTAGAATTAAGTTTTCTCTCCAATGCAAGCACACAGGTGGCGGAGTCATCGTTGACAAGTTGGTTCTGATCCAACAAGTAAGTGAATTGATCGTCAAGTCGTGTGTGCCAAAAGTTTATGAAACGCGTGAGATCGTATGAACGCATGTTGACTCGAAGTAGGGCGCGTGAATTGCTTTTAAAACAGAAAATAAGGGATTCGGAATGATTAGCAATAGCAGATCGAGACCTTGACCGAATTGAGGTAGACACCCAGCATGAAAATGGACAGAGAATAGAGGACAGTACGACAGACGATGCAGTATCGCGAGAAATAGGACAGATAACGCACCATAACGAGGATAATGTACGTCAAGGCATAGAAAACGTAAGTCAGCATACGACAGAGGAGCAGGAAAGTAGAGAGACAGTCCATAGGGATTCTAACTTGCGTCTTGAATACGTAGAACCCATAGTACAAGTAATCAGAGCTCCTTCACCACAGAGTACAAGGAATGCGAGCAGAAACGTGTCACAGCACAGTTCAATGCAATCGGTTGCGAACCAACACTTGGGCGAAAACACTGAGTGTAGGACGTCGGAAGAAAACGCAATAGGACCCACCAATCTGGCAGAATTATAACAACAAATTACGGAAACCATGACAAGGCAAAATAAAGACATAGCGAACCAAATTCAAATTCAGAATGCAGAAACCACGAGCAAATGCGTGAGATTAAAGAACAAAACAAAAAAGTTCAGTTACACCTAAGTCGTATTGAAGACGAGGCAAAAGAATCTCGAGAAGTGATAGGAAACTTAATAACAGGTCACAATCAATTGAGAACAGACATTGACAGGGTACAAGTGGACGTACAAACATTGCGTAATGACATTCAGGACGAGATCAAAACATTACGTAACAACACCCATGGAAGTCAAGAAACTAGAGAAACAGATAAACGAAATTACTAGACAAGCAGCAGGTACAGCGCGTGAAGTTGTTGAAAACAGTATGTTACACAAACGTATAACAAAAGCAGCGCTGAAAAGATATGATAACCACATAGTCAAAATAGAAGCGCAAACGAAGCGACAATTTCAGAAATTGCGAACAGAGTTGTTGCTAACCATTGAAGAGCGTAGTGAACAGGATCGAACAAGCACAGAGGCTGCAACCACATCCGTATCTGTAACAGCACCGAAAACCAAGCAATTAACGAAGATATTACGCATTTGCGATTCAAATCACAGGCGAAAAGTAACACACGTGAAATCAGACAGCCTGCACAGCAACAAACACGTTTCGAAATTCTTGATGAACAAACGTCACCACAAACACATGCGGAACCACAAATGTATGTTTCAAGACAGTTTGGATCGTGCAATGAAGCAGCAAGGTTAGCCAGACAAGATACCGAACTAATACCTGACAATGGAAAACCAGGTCGCGAGGAGTACAGTGCAATGCATTCAGCTACACTTTCACAACCGATGGAAGAAAATTATTGCGTACCACTCCAACGATACTACGCAAGGGTAGGCGAAAGTTACAGTGGACAATATCCAATGGATCTACCACAACCGGAAAGAACGACGGGAGAAATGATCAGAAACAAAAGTGGCGAAGAATCGCGAATTTCATATGGAACTATGACGAAGTACGACAACGATCATTTCCTCACAGTCAGAAAATTTCAACACTTTCGAGAAGGAAACTCATTACACCCACGAACTTTTATTGATCAATTCCGAGTGGGATTACCAGAACACTGGACGCTAGCACACAAATTAGGCTTTATATGTGCACACATGTCAGGAACAGTCGCAGAAACCATGCAGAATGTTGCAGCGACATGCCGATCGTACGAAGATTTCAGAGAGAAGTTTCTCTCACGATATTGGTCCAGCGAAGCACAGAACAGAGTGAAGTACGAATAATTACAGAACCCATATTTTGAAAATTCAGGAGAGAAGAGTCCCGTGAAATTTTTCGAATTAATGGCAAAGAAAAATCAATGCTTAGATGTACCATACAGTGACGGAGAGTTGGTTAAATTATGCGCGATAAAGCTACCATTGAAATACCAGCAATCATTAGTAGGTCGCGGAGGCAATGACGTCGAAGCATTTAAAGGTATTCTAAGGGAACTAGAGTTCATACCCTCCTGGAAATTGAAATAAGAACACCGTGAATTCATTGTCCCAGGAAGGGGAAACTTTATTGACACATTCCTGGGGTCAGATACATCACATGATCACACTGACAGAACCACAGGCACATAGACACAGGCAACAGAGCATGCACAATGTCGGCACTAGTACAGTGTATATCCACCTTTCGCAGCAATGCAGGCTGCTAGTCTCCCATGGAGACGATCGTAGAGATGCTGGATGTAGTCCTGTGGAACGGCTTGCCATGCCATTTCCACCTGGCGCCTCAGTTGGACCAGCGTTCGTGCTGGACGTGCAGACCGCGTGAGACGACGCTTCATCCAGTCCCAAACATGCTCAATGGGGGACAGATCCGGAGATCTTGCTGGCCAGGGTAGTTGACTTACACCTTCTAGAGCACGTTGGGTGGCACGGGATACATGCGGACGTGCATTGTCCTGTTGGAACAGCAAGTTCCCTTGCCGGTCTAGGAATGGTAGAACGATGGGTTCGATGACGGTTTGGATGTACCGTGCACTATTCAGTGTCCCCTCGACGATCACCAGTTGTGTACGGCCAGTGTAGGAGATCGCTCCCCACACCATGATGCCGGGTGTTGGCCCTGTGGTCCTCGGTCGTATGCAGTCCTGATTGTGGCGCTCACCTGCACGGCGCCAAACACGCATACGACCATCATTGGCACCAAGGCAGAAGCGACTCTCATCGCTGAAGACGACACGTCTCCATTCGTCCCTCCATTCACGCCTGTCGCGACACCACTGGAGGCGGGCTGCACGATGTTGGGGCGTGAGCGGAAGACGGCCTAACGGTGTGCGGGACCGTAGCCCAGCTTCATGGAGACGGTTGCGAATGGTCCTCGCCGGTACCCCAGGAGCAACAACGTCCCTAATTTGCTGGGAAGTGGCGGTGCGGTCCCCTACGGCACTGCGTAGGATCCTACGGTCTTGGCGTGCATCCGTGCGTCGCTGCGGTCCGGTCCCAGGTCGACGGGCACGTGCACCTTCCGCCGACCACTGGCGACAACATCGATGTACTGTGGAGACCTCACGCCCCACGTGTTGAGCAATTCGGCGGTACGTCCACCCGGCCTCCCGCATGCCCACTATACGCCCTCGCTCAAAGTCCGTCAACTGCACATACGGTTCACGTCCACGCTGTCGCGGCATGCTACCAGTGTTAAAGACTGCGATGGAGCTCCGTATGCCACGGCAAACTGGCTGACACTGACGGCGGCGGTGCACAAATGCTGCGCAGCTAGCGCCATTCGACGGCCAACACCGCGGTTCCTGGTGTGTCCGCTGTGCCGTGCGTGTGATCATTGCTTGTACAGCCCTCTCGCAGTGTTCGGAGCAAGTATGGTGGGTCCGACACACCGGTGTCAATGTGTTCTTTTTTCCATTTCCAGGAGTGTATTCTCGGAAGATGACGCAAGAAAAAGACGAAGCGCACGTGAAAACGAAAGCAAAAAGCAGTGGAATCCACAAGACACAGTACGAAGAAACAATAATTACGAACCATGTGATAACTTCGCACCAAGAAACGACAATAGATTTCAGCAAAGAACCGGTTATGGATTTAGAAGAGAATATGGCAATAACTATAATTCACCCAGGAACGGCAACAACTATTACAGAGGGAATAACGACAACCTGAACGGGTATTGGAGCGCCAATATACCGACAAATTATCAACAAAGAAACCAATATCAACAAGCGGAGCAAGAAAAGAGAATACAGGTAGAAGAGGTGGAGGTAAGACCACCAAACCCCGATAAACGTTCGAATTGACAGCTAAGTGCCCATGCCAAAGAGAATGGTGCACTGACCCAGGACAATTGCAGCACCTTGAACAGAGAAGTAAACATCCTATCACGAGAGGAGAAGAAGGAAGAAACAAATCCGCAGGGACCAGATGAAAACGAAGACAAGTAAATAACAATATCGTGTTAGGACGAAATTAATTGGGAGAATACTGACGAGGAAGATGAATTACCAGAGGCATGCATAACGAATGTAGGAGGAAAGGGTGAAGTAATGAGCATTGCAGAGCTATTTGAGATGGAAACCAGCGAAAGTGAATTCAATGAGGATAATGCCCAGTCGACAGAAGTTGAAAATAAATTACGAGTGGGCACACAACCCAACGTATATAATGAAGGAAGTTATGAAGCGATAATTAGAGCATTTAGATGCGATTATGTGCAAGTAGCGATGAAGAAAGAGAAGATAGACGAGGATGAGGAAAAAGTAGAGGATGTTGAAGAAAGCGTAAATGAAGGAAGAAATAGAGAAGAGGAAATAAAAGAGAGAGAAGTAGCAGTCGAAGCATATCCTACAGAAAGCTCGAATTCACAAGGGAAATTCCTAAAACGACTCATGTATGATTCAGTGGAGGATTCGTTGATGCAAGAAGAAGAAGAACAGAACCAACCCTTTCAAATTCAACCAATTGTGAAGGCCATGGTAAAGCATATCCCAGTCAATATTGTAATTGATAGCGAAAGTGAACTGACTGCGATCTCAGAAAATTTATTCATGCAGTGTAATGCCAATGAGGAATTGCCAGTTCAGAAAACACGTAAGATTAAAGTAAGAGGTCCTATTAGAAACAATGCTGCAGAAGTTACAAGACAAACAAGGTTAACTCTTTCGTGCCAAGGTCAAAAGATCGAAACCAACTTTGTGATTATACCTAAACTAACTGTATATTTGATTATAGGTGCAGATTTTTAAATGAGAGACGAGTGATAATAGATATGGAGAAAGGTAGGGTAACATTCGGGAATGTCACACTTCTCTTTGAGCAAAAGCTAAAATTAGAAGAAATACCAGTTATAAACAAACAATTAAGAATGACACGAGATAAAGAGGATGAAGAATTAGAATGGTATGCACAAAAGGGGGAATTGCCTCAACTCATGTTAGAAGTCCATAAAGAAATCGACGAAAAATTGCAAGAAGTTCAGGGTATTTCGGAACACAGTAAATGAGAATTAGAGGGTACTTTATGAGATAAAGCAGAGGTATTTTTACCTAAGACTGGCAGTATTAAATACTTTCAGTACAAGTTTGAAGATTAATTTTATTACTGGTAAATAATCAGTACAACATTTCAAGATTATGTTGCAGATAAGATCGTCAGGAGAAAGAAGAATGAAGAGAGAGGAAGGTGGGGAAAGGAAAGTAGTTTAAAAAAAAACAAAAATAACACCAATAGTACCATAAATTAAAGTGAAGGGATAAAACGTAGATAGTCTAACAGCGTGAAATACTGAAATGCTATACACCATGACACTACACAAAAAATAAAGAAAAAACGAATTTGAGGATTTTTGTAGAAGTTAAGACTCAAAATACCTTAGAATTGTAACATGGAAAGGGTGCCGACATTTGTAAAGCTTTTTAAGAAGGGGTAAAACAATGTAGGTACTAGACATATGTTAGATGATTATAAGTAAAACTTTTTGTAAGAACCATTGTAAAAACTCCAGCAAGGATGAGATGCAATGACCCACAAGTTGCAACGCGAGAAGTATCAGGAAAGAAAAGGACGTAATTAGCAAGCCACGATTCCTACAAGGCAGAAGTGTCGAGAGAAGGGAAAGGACAGTGAGACCAACAAAGGGCGCTTGTAAACCTACTGCTAAAGGGACCGGTGCAGGGGCTTTCACCGGACTTTCACCGCTCATAAACCCCGGGACCACCCCCGACTCAGCGGAGCGAGAAAAAAACGGCCCGACGAGAAGACCACTTGGGCAAGCCACCACTGACAAAAAAAAAAAAAATTGAAGAAAACGTCCACAAAGTAAAAATGACACACCCAAACAATTTATTAAACTGTTACTAGGAGGAGAACTTCAAAGCGACTAGTTATCAATAAATATTTCCATATCCTGCCCAGAGAAGAACCAAGAAGCACGTAAGAAGCAGAGAAAAAGCAGGAAGAACAGAAGTTGAAGATTCGCAAGATTGAGACCAAGAAAGAAGATGGGTGAAGAATAGACGACATACCTTCCCAAATCCCTATCCTATTGTAAACTAGTCGTCTGCAAAGTATTACAACGAAAAACTACCGCTTTCAGCGACACATAACGATGACTTTCACGCATACAAAGCCAGTAAACCACAAGATTCTGCACTCACAGCTCCATTCCATTATTGGACCTCCACAACAGCAACACACACTTGCAAAGCCAACAAGGAACGATGAACAAAGCTGTACATCAAATACTTGCCCACATCCTTCTCGCTGAAGTCCATCACCTTCGTGCAAAAACATTCGCCAACCTCATGCTTAAACATTCATAGGATTGTGTGAAAGTGTGAAATCAAATTATGTGATGTAGGAACTGTGCTAAAGAAACGTATGAAAAACTAAATAAGTCAAGCACACCAGACAGCTAATAAACTACAAAATAACAGTCATTGACTATGACTTAAGTAAAAAATATACTATCGATAAAAATAAGTCGTTAGTTCTGAGATGGACAGTATATAAAGAAAAAAAGTAAGGCATAAAAACACTAAAACGATATGCCACTTATTTTCTCCTCATAAAAATAAAAGAATAACTATATTTTACTTATTTTCTTCTTATAAAAACAAAGAATAAAAAATTATCTTGTTGGATGTTTCCCTTTCTTTAATATTTGTACCATTTGTTAGGATAATGTATGTATATATGTATATATATGTATATTTCTTTGTCAAAGCAACTCTTGGAAATAATTCTTATTTGTTAGTGTAACAATGTTGAAATGAGTGTCTAGAAACAAAAACAAAAAAAACAAAAACAAAAACATTTTACTTGTACATAATATTTAGAAAATGTGTTAGGAATAGATTTTAGTTAATTACTACATTTATAAAAGAAATATATTTCTAAGAAATTGATGTGAAAGACCCCTCACATCCGATAACAAACGTCTTAAAAAACAAACTTCACACTTAAATAAAGAAAGAAAATAATTAAAAATTAATAATAACATAAAAATATTCTTCTCTTGTCATTTTTGAGAATAATATGGAAGAATATAAAAATATAAATTAGCAATACAAACTAGCATAGAACCAGAATAACATAGCTGAACAGTAGGCAACAAAATTTAGATAACGGATTAATTTTTGACTGACTTAGACAATGATTCAATCATTCCCTAACTTCGGTACAAAAATTATGTTCGAAGGGTGGTGATATGTAAGGTGTCAGGCAAATCCAACACCTTCCATGAAAACCCTGACATGATAAGCAAATCCAGTAGTATGTCACATAGGTCCGAATAAATCGTGGCATTAAATTAACCAAAGTAATACAAATAACGAGTGAGCAAATGGAATACCACAGACTAACACAAGAATGCCTAAATGCATGTCATACCTTCCCACTGTGAGACAGACACAGTTCCGAGGGGAGAACCGAGAACAGAAGCCGAGAGCAGAACCGTGTTAAGCTGGAAGGTCCTACGATAAGGGACGGACGAACACCCACGTCGCCAGCTAACCGCTAGGACCACACCACCCGCAAGTTTTAGCGTGAGACTTTTTCGCATCTCAGTTACGTTAGGACCACCCCCCAGCCCATGTTAAAAGCTAGAGCCCTCCAGAAGAACAGTATAGATCTTACGATAACACAAAAAGGGCCGTACCACCCGCAAGTTTTTAGCGTGAGACTTTTTCGCGTCTCTGTTACGTCAGGACCACCCCCCAGCTCATGTTAAAAGATAGAGTCCTCCAGAAGAACAGTATAGATCTTACGATAACGCTAAAAGGACCACACCACCCGCAAGTTTTAGCGTGAGACGTTTTCGCGTCTCTGTTACGTTGCAAACTTTAAAAAACATTGCCCCACCACGAAAAGTATAACGTTTGTCATTGGATGGACAGAATTTTTGTAGGCGGAGCTTAAGGTTAACATTGAGACCCTGATTGGTCAGATGAAAACACAGCCAGATAGTTTTTTTTTAAACCAACTTCGGTAAATTGTAGTAAGAATTTAGGAGTGAGTTGCTTCCAAGACGGAGAGGTGAGCGGAGCTGTGCTGCCCGCCGCCCCCCTGACGAACACCGACAAGGTAATGAACGCACGCGATGCCGCATAACAGCGCATAAAGCTTCACTCAGGACTGCAGAAGTCTCATCTGTTACACCCCCTTTTTGCGTAATACTAGTGTCGATCGTCCATTTAGCTCATGGTGTTCACATTAGCCACTTGAAGTAAAAATCTGAAACGCGATGATTTTTCTGTTATATAGTTATTGAGAAGCCACATCAGCCACTGTAATTTACGACAAGTTAGATAAGTAATTAAAGATAATTGAGGGTCACTGTAGACCATTTTAATAGTTTTCTCTCTTGTGAAACTTAATTTAAACCTAGATTATAGATGTGATATGGCATTGGTCATCCTTCGATCCATTGTAGAACTTGGAAACCCACTCAGGGAATATTCGTTCACATTTTTGTTGAACGCAGTTGGTTTTTACCATCCTGTATTAAAACATTTCCTTTTATCAATAGTGCAATTTATAAACAATGTTTTGTGAGTAAAATAAAATTTCCAATGGTAAACTTAACTGCTTTTTCGACGTTATTTTACCAGCTAACTAAATATAGGAAAGCCTTGAACCCCTTCCACTAAATTTAGTTAGAATTAAGATTCTTTTACAGGGAGTGCAGTGGACCTGACGCTGAAATCATTAAGTATTTGGTTATACCATCGCTAGTCTCACTGAACTCTTCTGAATTCTACATGTCATGTGTGGTCTGGCGTCTCCTTACCAGCAACAGGTCCCAGGTTCAAACTAGTCAATTCCCTAAAAAACACGCTCAGAACATCGTTGCGCGAAAGTGGTAGGGAGACACGATATAGAACGAACAGGCACCACGCAGAATGTTAGAACTGGGTTGCAAGAGAGTTATACATGTTCCGAAAAAGGGCAAAGAATTTTGTAAACTCCGCTTCTCCTTTCTGGGTCATGTGGAAAGGTACATACTTTGAGGTTTGATAGTATTGGTCAGCCTGAACGAAATCTTCAAATGAACATACTGCCCTTTCCCTTAACTGTATCCGACATACAGCCGTCTGAAAATCACGGGTACCTGTCGTATGTCCTTCTTTACCGACACACACATGAGGCTACGTAGTGTTGCCTTTACTGACCATTTCAATGGGCATTTCACTTGCCCATGGTGGGGCGATGAGTACTGAAACACATCCTCGGCGTTGGACTGGTCTCCGTGATTTCTTGGCCACCGTGGTCACCGGATCTTACTCCATTAGATTGCTGTTTGTGGGGTTGGATTAAGAGCGAAATCTAAAAACGCAGAGTCGACACAAACCAGGAACTTCTCTCTCGTGTTTTACATGTATCTGTTCAAGCAAAGGGCCGTACGAACGAGCTCAGCTTAGAAAAACAGCAGCTGTCCGCAACTGCTGCAAAATGCATTGCAGTTTATGACGGACTTTTTGAACATTTTTGTGAGAAAATATACACAATTAAACAAAACATTAGGTCCCCATTGTTTGCATTAGTTTCCTCGGAAACTTAAGAGAAGGTCATATGTTCATATGACAGTTTTTGTCCGGAATCACTAATAGTATTATCCCTCAAAGCACACACCTTTCCAACCTACTCACCCAGTATAAGTAGTCTGCTGTTCTGATGTCTGTGTTATCTTTAGTGTAGTGTTAAAGGTAATGTAACTACCACAATCCTGCATAGTCCATGATTTTAAGGATTTATGAGTGTCCTTCTACATAAAATTTAGTCCATCGAGGTTCATGAAATTAATTTCAGCAGCATGCTATGTCTCCCCATTGACACCACTATTCTTTATTCTCAGTTAAATTTACTTCCTTTATTAAGTACGGTCTAAATTTTATGAAGTGTAAGTGAAATGTGACTCAAATTCGTGACAATCGAAGCACAGACATTACGATTTTGTCTCCTTTACAGAATTATCAAGTACATTACAATCAAAGATAACAGTAAGTTAATATTTTGAAATCAGTGTGACCTAAGAAGATTCAATTACAGTAATACAGCAATCGCTACTGTGAATTACAACATTCTTTGGTAAACAAGAGAAGCATAATCAGCCTCTTGTCCTTTATCACTTCTCTTCTGGTTGTCTCTCTTGCAGTAGCTTAGCATGTAAGAATCATTGTAATTACAGACAGGAAGTTTCTTAATAATAATATTAATCACTGCTTTTGACCATGTTTCATTTGTAAATCACTGTTATTACGTCTTGTCTTTAATGATATAGAAAGTTTATTTCAGTGTAACCGAAGTTCGTAGGCGATCGGTTTGGTGACGTGTCAATTTGCGCTCCAACCACGCACCACTACGAGCAGATTTGCACACTACAGAAAAGTCGAACTTTTGCAGTGTAAATTTATTTTACGAAGTCCCATTTATTTTCAGAATGAGATTTTCTCTCTGCAGCGGAGTGTGCGCTGATATGAAACTTCCTGGCAGATTAAAACTGTGTGCCATACTGAGACTCGAACTCGAGACCTTTACCTTTCGTGGGCAAGTGCTCTACCAAATGAGCTACCCAAGCACGATTCACGACCCCTCCCCCACAGCTTCAATTCTGCCAGTTCGCAGAAGAGCTTCTGTGAAGTTTGGAAGGTAAGAGACGAGGTACTGTACAGCGACACAAACAAATCCTCCATATTTATCGATAATGGTTTGGCAGTAATAAGAATTGCGTTGATTCCAGTGATATCTCTACTATCTTTATGAGAACGCTGGTCTTGGAGCGTATAACTTAGGTGCTCCTGAAGACTCTGTCGCCTGCGTGATCCACCATTCTTTAGCTAGGCATAGAGTTTTGATAGGTCTGTTCGTCATTAAGGATTATTTACTTGTTTCTCGTCATAAGGCATACGTCCTGCATTGTAACAGCATATGAAGTAGGAGACAGTCAGATCATCGTAAAATTGCAGTACTTCATTAGCAAACGCTCACATAATCATTCCTCTTTCCACGTAAGTTAGGAGTTTTATAATCTCTCTCGTGGTTTTGTTCTTGCAGACGTGAACATAAAGTACCTCAGCGTGCTTCGTGTGCTTCGTATATTCAACATATGTATCGCACAGTTAAGTGATAGCCCAGAATTCATTGTCTGTCACTTGGTGTATGTATCTCTGTCGTCCGTGCAGGCAGTGGTTCCCAAGCTTCGTGAGACCATTGCCCACAAGAGCCGTCTGATTATAGCAAACAGCTCCCAGCTCCCATGCCCTTTCCCCGACCATTAAAACATTAGCACGCCACATCTTTAGCATGGGAAAGAATTTTCTTTCCTATCTTAAAGGATAATGATATTTAACTTTTGTAGGACTTTGATTAAACCCTACAACTCCTCAGTCAAGAAAGCTAAACTATGCATCCTGTGGAAACACTTGTCACAAAATATGCCTACTCTGCACGACTCCTGTCCCTAGTGACGCTACCTTCGCCCCAACCTGCACCCCCGTTTGAAATCAACCAAATTCAAATGAGTGCACTGTAGTTACTGCCTGAAAATCAGTTGCTTGCTGGAATCCTTACTTCTCAAGTGGCTGAAAATGGAAGACTTCAGGCTGTTAATGTTTTGTGTCTGACCGTTCCCAATAGTAATGATATTATAATAATACTGTGCAGACTCTGCAGAAAAGTAGTAGCCATTACAAAGCTACCGCTGTGCTGTGCTGTCAAAGAGTCCGTTTATCTTTTGCGAACTGTATACTGAAGAAATTTCTGGTCCATTAGTGGAAACTAACTACAAGTGGAGTAGGCATTTTCGTGAGATACCGAAACATATGTGACGTACATGTTTCAGTTTTAATGTCATATATGCATGGTACGAAGTATGTATATAGTAGGCGGACTACGTGAGGAAGATGATTTAACATATTGGTTTCACAAGCTATAATCTCTACTACATTGCGCTACGCGTTCTGTCAGAATTTGAAATAAAAATAGTTATTCGTATAATTTGTGTAAACAGTATTACAATATTATGAAATAGTAATAATAGTAAAAATCGGTCAAAACTAAATTTAATTTCGTTTTGTGACACTTGATTTAGTGAATAACACGTACTTAAAGGTCTGGCTAGCGTAACACTTAATTTATTTATTTCTACTGCATCTCATGCAGTTGTTTTGCACGAAACGGAATGTGTGACTATAGCATAAATGAAATAAACCAGAAGGATTTTCTGGTCAGCATGTCAGTATCCTGATGACATCAGAGTTTTCAAATGATACAGAAGAACTGTCACCTATTTTTGTACTATGCTGCGCAACAGAATTAAAGGCTCACTTTTTCAAAACCCGGTAATTCACACCCATTACGACACGTAAATTTTAAATTTGACTCAAAGACACGTAAACCCTCATTTGTGATGGTGCAAAAGCGTGGCGTCGTGCGACGAAAACCTCGGACTCGTCGGCGCTTCAGACATCAAGGAATCGACACATACGAAAAAAGGGTCAAAGCTAAGAAGCTCATGTGACGCGTAAGGTGAGATAATGACGTCACATTGGCACCAAACTTCATTACAATTCTGCCCAATACCACCGAGGACGTGTCACACGATAGGAAAGTCGCTACATAGTCTCTTACCCATACTTCACCCCTTCTTTTGGCGCCTCTACAGTAAAAGTCAGAACAGCGACTCCCAGCGTTGAAATCACACAGTTTTCTGAAATACGAGGATTGTCCAGGACGTTAAGTTCCATCGATCGCTAAATGGAAACAACAGTGAAAATCAGAAACATTTTACGCTACTGGCCATTAAAATTGTTACACAAAGAAGAAATGTAGATGATAAACGGGTATTCATTGGACAAATATATTATACTAGAACTGACATGTGATTACATTTTCATGCAATTTGGGTGCATAGATCCTGAGAAATCTGTACCCAGAGCAACCACCTCCGGCCGTAATAACGGCCTTGATACGCCTGGGCATTGAGTCAAACAGAACTTGGATGGTGTGTACTGGTACAGCTGCCTATGCAGCTTCAACACGATACCACAGTTCATCAAGAGTAGTGACTGGCGTATTGTGAGGAACTAGTTGCTCGGCCACCACTGACCAGGCGTTTTCAATTGGTGACAGATCTGGGCCGCGCGGAATTAGCCGAGCTGTCTCAGGCGCTGCAGTCATTGACTAAGCTGCTGGTCCCGGCGGAGGTTCGAGTCATCCCTCGCGCAAGGGTGTGTGTGTTTGTCCTTCGGATAATTTAGGTTAAGTAGTGTGTAAGCTTAGGGAGTGATGACCTTAGCAGTTAAGTCGCATAAGATTTTACACACATTTCAACATACATTTGGTAAGAGATCTGGAGAATGTGCTGGCCAGGGCAGCAGTCGAACATTTTCTGTATTCAGAAAGACCCGTACGGAACCTGCAACATGCGGTCGTGCATTATCCTGCTGAAATGTAGGGTTTCACAGGGATCGAATGAAGGGTAGAGCCACGGGTCGTAAAACACATCTGAAATGTAACGTCCACTGTTCAGAGTGCCGTCAATGCGAACAAGACGTCACCGAGACGTGTAACCAATGGCATCCCATACCATCACGCCGGGTTATACGCCAGTACGGCGCTGACGAATACACGCTTCCAATGTGGGTTCACCGCGATGTCGCCAAACACGGATGCGACCATCATGATGCTATACACAGAACCTGCAATCATCCGAAAAAATGACGTTTTGCCATTCGTGCACCCACGTTCGTCGTTGAGTACACCATCGCAGGCGCTCCTGTCTGTGATGCAGCGTCGAGGGTAACCGCAGCCATGGTCTCCGAGCTGATAGTCCATGCTTCTGCAAACGTCGTCGAACTGTTCGTGCAGATGGTTGTTGTCTTGCAAACGTCCTCATCTGTTGACTCAGTGATCGAGACGTGGCTGCACGATCCGTTACAGCCACGCGGAGAAGATGCCTGTCATATCGACTGCTAGTGATACGTGGCCGTTGGGATCCAGCACGGCGTACCGTATTACCCTCCTGAACCCACCGATTCCATATTTTGCTAACAGTCATTGGATCTCGACCAACGCGAGCAGCAATGTCGCGATACAATAAACCGCAATCGCGATAGGCTACAATACGACCTTTATCAAAGTCGGAAATGTGATGGTACGCATTTCTCCTCCTCACACGAGGCATCGCAACAACGTTTCATCAGGCAACGCCGGTCAACTGCTGTTTGTGTATGAGAAATCGCTTGGAAACTGCCGGCCGGAGTGGCCGAGCAGTTCTGGGCGCTACAGGCTGGAGCCGCGCGACCCCTACGGTCGCAGATTCGAATCCTGCCTCGGGCATGGATGTGTGTCATGTCCTTAGGTTAGGTAGGTGTAATTAGTTCTAAGTTCTAGGCGACTGATGACCTCAGAAGTTAAGTCGCATAGTGCTCGGAACCAAATCGCTTGGAAACTTTCCTCATGTCAGCACGTTGTAGATGTCGCCACCGGCGCCAACCTTGTGTGAATGTTCTGAAAAGCTAATCATTTGCATATCACAGCATCTTCTTCCTGTCGGTTAAATTTCGCGTCTGTAGCACGTCTTCGTGGTGTAGCAATTTTAATGGCCAGTAGTATATTTGCAAGCGTTAGCTACACTTTACTTCTCTATCTAGTCGCCGTTCCGACCTAGACATTTGTCTGAGCGTTATTCCGAATTTCGAACACCATCGTCATAGAAGGCGGCCGCCTGTGCTTTCCGATAGTTCTCTACGCTGGTGTATAGCCCATAGCCTGCGCCAAAGTGTTGCCTTCGTATCCAGAATTTCACGTGAACAGAGATGATACTCAGGAAGAGTGATCAAACACTTCCCATCGATAAGGCTGCAGGAGCGTCTTCATTGCTCCTGCGGAGTGTGGCTGAGAATTGCCATGAAGAGGAAGTGCGTGGCAGTTGTGTTAGGTGGGCTGCATTCATTAAGGCCAAGCCTCTCAGCGGGCTCTCCTACTTGGCCTGAGACCTCGTTGTTCTAGGCACCTTTACTCGCTCACAGTGCGCTCACAACTGAGAAGAGCGTCTTGATGTGATCGACGGTCATACTAGAGACACTATACAACACATCTGTGCAAAGCTTCATCGGGATTCCACTGTGGTGTCCATTTCTTTACCGATCGGATCTTACTTTCTGGACAACCCTCGTACATTCTAGACACGCCGCCGTTCTGAATAGGCACGAAATGGCCGCAGGTGGTGGTACAAAGGACCTGAATGAAACAACTCGTTTCCCTGGCGTTGATACCCACTCAATTCGCAGTCGAAAACGACAGTTTGCAATGCGATGGGCGTCAGCAAGACGTTCTTCACATCCACTGTCGCTGCTGACACCCTCGGGAGTTTCAACTGTTTTCTAAGAACATTGAAGGGCTGCATCGTCACCAAACGTGATCGCACTCGTTTGAATCGTAGTGCGACCGTAATTCTTACTCTCGTGTTCAGGTTGGGACCACTAGGAACTGTTCAAAACCATTCCACGAAATTTGAGCGTGATCTGAAGCAGTTAAGTATGCTTTTGTGTCCTCCAGTGCCGTGGGGGGAGGGGGTTGCGACATTTCCCTACCCTCGCCCCCTCCCCCCTTCCCCAGTTCGCCAAAACCGTTGGTGTCACATGCTGATGTTTATCGAGTATTTTAAAAATGTGTCTGTGTAGACAGAATCCATGACGAAGTACTAGGCGCCTGCAGACTGGCAACCCCTTCGACATTCTCCGATTCCAGGTGGTGAAAGAATAGGAACGTAGTGAGGAAAGAGCAGCTGCGTAGCCTGCCTGCACGCTCCTAGGCCTCTCGTCACAGGTTCTGTACAGGTACATTTTTGTGGTGCCCAACAAAGGCAGGTGGGTAGCACTGGAGTCTTTGAAGGGCCCTTTGCCGTTTTATTCACATGTGCGCAGCAGGATGTGAAATAGGAGGGACGGAAAAGCATAACAGCCCTTTGCTGCTTTTGATCACATTCCCATTTCGTCGAATTGTGGTGAATGCTGCCTAGTTGTTTCTTCCAACCTGTACATGAGAGCAAAAATTGCGGTCGCGATGTGTTCAAAAGGAGCAAGAGCACGTTGAATGGGGATGTAGCCTCACAGTGTCCATAGAGAAGGATTGAAACGTACGAGGCTCTCCCTGCAAACGTTTTTTTCAGACCACGGAATGTTTGGAATCAATGGCCCAGAGGAGCGGTGGGTTAATTTACGCCATTTGTGCAACTCTCTGCGGCCATTTCGTGCTGATTCTGAGCGGCAGTGTGTTCGGAATGTTTTCCTCGGCCACTCATAAGAAAACAGCGTAAGTTCAACCCTGTTTTAAACTCCAAGGCGGAGACGCCAAGAGAAGGGGCGAAATGAGGGTAAGAGGGGCTGTGACAACATGCCCATCGTGTAACACGTCGATTGTCATAGGCAGAATTGTAGTAAAATGTAGTGGCAATGTGATATCATTAACCAATCTTACAAGCCAAATGAACTTCTGAGGATGGCCTTTTATCACATGCGTGGTCACCTTACTGTTCCAAACGTCGTCGACGCCAAGAGTGACGTAAAAATGGTTCAAATGGCTCTAAGCACTATGGGACTTAACATCTGAGGTCATCAGTCCCCTAGACTTAGAACTACTTAAACCTAACTAACCTAAGACAGCACACAATCCATGCCCGAGGCAGAATTTGAATCTGCGACCGTAGCAGCAGCGCGGCTCCGGACTGAAGCGCCTGGAACCGCTCGTCCACAGCGGTCGGCGTGACGTAAAAGGAAATCACATTTTTGCACCATTACAGAGGAAGTTTGTACTCGTCTTTGAATCAAATTTCTACCTTATTCGTCCCATTGGATGGAAATTACGGGATTTCGAAACAGTGATCCTTTAATTCCGTTGCGGATTGTAGTTTTGAAGTTGTTCATTTTGTTGGTCTCCACAGATCTGGAACATCCAATGTAATAGACGCATGTAGCCGCTGAATCGGACAGCATTTTGCTCTGCGTTCTATTGACACTTCGTGTCCGTATCATTGTGACTAGTGAAGAACCGATGTTCAATATCTTTGACCGAAACGTTTAGACAGCTGCAGTCTGACATACAATTTACGCAGAGATCACTGGCTGATTCAAGAGACCACTATCATTTCTTCCGTATCCTGTGGATTCAGCAATAGGGCGCCGACCAGCGTATCGATTACCAAGCGGCGCCGACCGCACAGTATCAGCCCATCGGAGTGCCGTCACACATGATGACACGCTGCAGGACGTCAGCGATTTACCGCATATCAACAAACCTTATATTCCTTGCCGTGGATATCCGTCAGTAGTCCGCAACTCGTGGTCGTGCGGTAGCGTTCTCGCTTCCCGCGCCTGGGTTCCCGGGTTCGGTTCCCGGCGGGGTCAGGGATTTTCTTTGCCTCGTGATGACTGGGTGTAGTGTGATGTCCTTAGGTTAGTTAGGTTTAAGTAGTTCTAAGTTCTAGGGGGCTGATGACCATAGTGCTCAGAGCCATTTGAACAATTTTTTTGAGATCCGTCAGCAGCTTCGGTCCTCATTTCAGTGTGCTACAAGATCTGTGCTTTCTGCTATGCACCTGTCGCGTCGTGACGGGATTACTGGTCAGAGCATCTAGAGTTCGACGCAGAGGAGAGCGGGGAAGTTGTCGTTGAACCGTCCATCCGATCTCTCGGAGGTTGGTGACTTCACTGAGAGGTAAAAGCAGAAAACATTTCAAGCTGGGAAAGTTGGTGTACCCTCTCGACTTTAGGATATCTGGTATTTGGATGAGACTCGAAATCAGGAGCTCTGTTCAAACTACACTCATGTTCATAATTTAAGGATAATTGCAGAATGTGGTGCCACACAACGTGGCACTACACAAAACTGGTGCTAATAGCATAGGCACATAGGGAACACACACGACACAGATCTGTAAGCCCACGGTATTGGTGATGTTAAGAAAACCGTCCCGAAACAATTGCGCTACCGAAAGGCCCGGTTTCCTGCTCATGTACGCCGACATCAATATGGGATACGATCCTCATGCACACGTACACAGGCCGCAAAACGGGTTGGCATACTCTGGAGCAGGTGATCGAGCAGCTGCTGGGATATAGCCACCCCTTTCTTGCACCAGTGCCTGTCAGAGCTTCTGAAGTGTCGTAGGGGTTTGGAGACGTGCAGCGATGCCTCGACCGAGAGCATACCACACGTGCACGATGGGGTTTAGGTCTGGAGAACAGGCAGGCCACCCCATTTTCCTCATATCTTCTGTTTCAAGGTACTCCTCCACGATGGCAGCTCGATGGGGCCGTACCTTATCATCCATCAGGAGGAAGGTGGGACCCACTGCACCCCTGAAAAGGCGGACATACTTGTGCAAAATGACGTCCCAATACACCTGACCTGTTACAGTTCCTCTGTCAGAGACATGCAGGGGTGTACGTGCACCAATCATAATCCAACCCCACACCATCAAACCACATCCTCCATACAGGTCCCTTTCAAGGATATTAAGTGGTTGGTGTCCTGTTCCCGGTTGACACCAGACGAAAACCCGGCGAGAATCACTGTTTAGACTATACCTGGACTCATCCGTGAACATAACCTGGGACCACTGTTCCAATGACCATGTGCTGTGTTCTTGACATCTGGCTTTACGGGCTCTCCTGTGACTAGGGGTCTGTGGAAGGCACCTTGCAGGTCTCCGGGTGAATAAACCATATCTGTTCAGTCGTCTGTAGACTGTGTGTCTGGAGACAACGGTTCTAGTGGCTGCGGTAATGTCCCGAGCAAGGCTACCTGCAGTATTCCGTGGCCGTCTGCGAGCACTGATGGTGAGATATCCCGTACTGTAGCTTCTGGACAAGTTTCCTGTCTGCTGGAATCGTTGCCATAATCTTGAGGTCACACTTTGTGGCACACGGAGGGCCCGTGTTACGACCTGCTGTGTTTGATCAGTCTCCAGTCGCCCTAGTATTCTACCCCTCATAACGTCATCAATATGTGTTCTTTGAGCCATTGTCAACACACAGTCACCATTACCACGTCTGAAAACGTCTGCACACTTACTCGCTGCACCGTACTCTGACATGCACCAACACACCTCTGCGTATGTGGACTGCTGCCAGCGCCACCGTGCGACGACCGCGGGTCAAAAAATGGTTCAAATGGCTCTGAGCACTATGGGACTCAACTGCTGTGGTCATAAGTCCCCTAGAACTTAGAACTACTTAAACCTAACTAACCTAAGGACATCACACACATCCATGCCCGAGGCAGGATTCGAACCTGCGACCGTAGCGGTCGTGCGGTTCCAGACTGTAGCGCCTTTAACCGCTCGGCCACTCCGGCCGGCACCGCGGGTCAAATTCACCGCATGGTCATACCCCGAGGTGATTTAAACACGAAAACCGCCCATTAGGGCTTTGTTTCACCATGTATCAGCATTATCCTTAATTTATGAGCATGAGTATAGAAAGCCAACTGTGATACAATTCAACAAGTGAATCCGTTACTCAGTAACTGTCAGAGCCCGTCTGGAGACATAGCTCCTCTAGCTGAATTGCTCGAAGTGTATGTCGGAAACTGGTGACTGGTAAACTGTTCCCGGGGCACTCAAAGGCCCGTATTAATGCAAATTGGTAACGCACAAATATTGCAAGATGCGCCATAACCTACGCCTCATGCGTAATCCACTCTGTTTCCTTTAATGCGTTATTTATTGTCCCTAAAGATCTGTTGCATCACAGCCTTTACTTGCCAGCTGAAAAGCTATGAGCGGGTTTTCTAGCATTCGCTAACTACAAAAAATTGCAGCTTTAACGAGGTTCAGAGAGTTACTATCACGCCTTTCCACAACAGCGCCGTTATAGTTAGTTACGTGCTACGGACGTACTGGTCGTCGTCCGGTTTTGCGAATGCAGCCGCTGCTGCAACGAACAACGACTGCGTTGGCTTGTCAACAGTAAGGCCAGCAATAAGCTGGAGAAGATGAACTCCCAGCGGACCGCAGCCGTCGCTTCGCGCTGAGCCCACCTGCCGATTGCGTGGTTAGTCCATGCGGGCCCAGGCGGACATTCCCGTGCAAAACAGCTGCAGCCAGCAGCACACCTGGTAAACACTGGGCTGACACCGGAGTCCAGCACTCCGCCCCACCTGCTCGTCCGTGGACTCAGATCGAGTGAGGAATTCACCTCACACTATCCAGTTCTGGTTCTTCCATATCGTTCTTCGGTTCCGTCTACGTGGCACTTACAGCCCTGCAAAAATATTTTCTCTATCTACAGCTTCTGAAACAATAGAGTATCATTTCAAATGGTTAATAGTATAATTTTATATTCATAACATGCTTTTTCCCTCTTGAATTTCAGTATTAAAGAAAATAAACGGAAATACAATTCAAATAATTTGCAAACCTGTAAAAATCTTCCATTTGTGTCACGTGATACCGGTGACGTCACTGGCTAGCTTTGCGCTTTAACTGTCGTAAAGCTCAGTCACAGTGATTCCTTGTTCTGAAATTTAAATTTAGGAAAATGGGTTACAAATGGTGTATACAAATACATCCATAAAAACGCCTGAAAAATTGTTTTTGAGTGTCCCAGAGAATGAAATGGTACGTAAAATGTGGTCGCACTGTAGCGGCAACATACCACCATGTCGATGCACGAATTTCCTAATTTAATTAAGAATGCCTTGCACTCCGAAGTTGACATTAATTTAACACAGAGATACGCTTTCTCACTGTTGCAAGGAAGGAGAGCGTCATTTAAGGAAATTAAACCAGCACTGAAAGTTGGGGGAACTGACTCGCTATGTCCAATGTTACGTGCACCCTTTGATAGCTCATTTGGTGGAGTAGCGGACTGTAACACTTTACAAGCAGTTATCCATAGGCTGCTGCTTTAGATCCGACCCCAACGAATACTTTAACTGACTTGTAAACGACTCAAGGTCCTCTCATATGAAAACCAAACAACATTTACAAAACTTCACAGTACTGATCATACACATAGTATTCTTGAGTTTTCCTTGCCGTTTATGTGTGCTTACATCTGTCGTTGCTGTTCACAGTCGTCACCTTCAAACAGATTTCTCGTTGTGTGACAACACACTTTTTACTTCACTGGAAACAATCCGATTTTATTTTCATACTGTCGAACTAGGAACTTTAATGTTTCAAGTTTCATTACCTTACATAAAGATGAAGTAAGCCTGCTTCAGATACGGACGTTAGTTTCCAGTCACAAACATCACAGGTCTCACGTTTATGTTACCTGCGTGCTGTACATGTTTCATACCGCTCCGCATACAAAACTTCTTTGTCCTACGTCTCGTTGTAGTAAGGGCGTGTGGGGGTACCTTCACCACTAACAATGTTTTTCAAAAACGTTAGTTGTGTGAACGCAAATGAAATGCATTTTTCGTAAGTTGTCCATTTCTCCTACTAAAATTAATGCGAAACTATACTCGCGAATAATACATCCCACCAACGAAACAACTGTCACAATGAGCTCTTGCTAACACAGCTTCCGCATTTTTACGCCGCTGCCAGGACTCGAATGTGGAATCTTGTCACCCTTAGTCAGCCGCGTTATCCGTTGCACTACAGAGCTGATCCACACGATGTTTTCTTCTCTGAAGTCTTCTGTACGAAGAAGTCAGCAGTAAGATTTGCCAAGAATTTTACTGAGCTTTGAGTCGCAGTTCATGACTGCAGTGACAGTGAACGATGATACATTAAACATGTTAAGCTCATCTTAGTTTCTGTAAGTGCATTTCGCAGGAACCTGATTGTCAACAATCTACACTCATGCTCATAAATTAAGGATAATGCTGATACATGGTGAAACAACGCTCTGGTGGTTGGTTTGTGGGTTTAAATCACCTCGGGGTATGACCATGCGATGCATCTGACCTGCGATCGCCGCACGGTGGCGCTGGCAGCAGTCCACATACGCAGAGGTGTGTTGGTGCATGTCAAAGTACGGTGCAGCGAGTAAGTGTGCAGACGTTTTCAGACGTGCTGATGGTGACTGTATGTTGAAAATGGCTCAAAGAACACATATGGGTGACGTCAGGAGGGGTAGAATACTAGGGCGACTGGAGGCTGGTCAAACACAGCAGGTCGTAGCACGGGCCCTCCGTGTGCCACAAAGTGTGAGCTCAAGAGTATGGCAACATTTCCAGCAGATAGGAAACGTGTCCAGAAGCTACAGTACGGGATATCTCACCATCAGTGCTCACAGACGGCCACGGAGTACTGCAGGTAGCCTTGCTCGGGACATTACCACAGCCACTAGAACAGTTGTCTCCAGACACACAGTCTACAGACGACTGAACAGATATGGTTTATTCACCCGGAGACCTGCAACGTGCCTTCCACTGACCCCTAGTCACAGGAGAGCCCGTAAAACCTGGTCACTGGAACAATGGTCCCAAATTAAGTTAACGAACGAGTCCAGGTATAGTCTGAACAGTGAATCTCGCCGGGTTTTCATCTGGCGTGAACCAGGAACCAGATACCAACCCCTTAATGTCCTTGAAAGGGACCTGTATGGAGGTAGTGGTTTGATGGTGTGGGGTGGGATTATGATTGGCACACGTACACCACCGCATGTTTTTGACAAGGGAACTGTAACAGGTCAGGTGTATCGGGACGCCATTATGCACCTGTATGTCCACCTTTTCAGGGGTGCAGTGGGTCCCACCTTCCTCCTGCTGGATGATAACGTACGGCCCCACAGAGCTGCCATCGTGGAGGAGTACCTTGAAACAGGAGATATCAGGCGAATGGAGTGGCCTGCCTGTTCTCCAGACCCCATCGAGCACGTCTGGGATGCTCTCGGTCAACGTATCGCTGCACGTCTTCAAACCCCTACGATACTTCAGGATCTCCGACAAGCACTGGTGCAAGAATGGGAGGCTATACCCCAGCAGCTGCTCGACCACCTAATCCAGACTATGCGACGTGGACGTGTGGACGTGTGGATGGTGATCATATCCCATATTGATGTCGGGGTACATGCGCAGGAAACAGTGGCGTTTTGTGGCACATGTGTTTCGAGATGGTTTTCTCAACTTATTACCAATACCTTGGACTTACAGATCTGTGTCGTGTTTGTTCCCTATATGGCTATGCTATTAGCGCCAGTTTTGTGTAGAGCCACGTTGTGTGGCACCACATTCTGCAGTTGTCCTTACTTTATGAGCGTGAGTGTAGATATATGATATGGATACACTTGAAAAACGTACTACAATGCCTTAGGTTTGAGCGAGATTAATTATGTTGCAGGGATCAGCGAAAAGAGTGCCCGTCCTTAGTTGGTTGGTTGATTGAGGGAAGGGGACCAAACAGCGAGGTCCTCGATCGGATTACGGAAGGATGGGGAAGGATGTCGGTCGTGCTCTTTGAAAGGAAGCACTCTGGCATTTGCCTGAAGCTATTTAGGGAAATCACTGAACACCCAAATCACGATGACCAGACGCAGGTTTGAACCGTCGTCCTCCCGAATGTGATCGCCCGATCTAAGCGGGCGGAACATAAACGTAGTAACTTTCGGAAGGTTTCCACTAACAGTTTTCACAAAATTCCTTTACATTCTCGTTTAAAAGTTGTAAATGCCTATACCATCACTAAACAGCTAACGCTCCTATAATACATCTTCGTCTTATTCCTGTTCTGTGAAGTCACCAGAGCTTCATCCAATAACTGAGCGTATTCGATCACGTGACAAGATCTTCAGTTTAATTACGTTTAAGCTTTAATTACATAAAAATAAAAGATACTTTTTGATTATAATCACTCAGAACTACAGCAATCTGAATCATATTTTTAACATAGGAAAATAGCTTATTCTTACAGGACTAACAAAAGAATACCTTATTGCTGATTTAGATTCATAGCCATTAATGTGGGTTGAAGTTGGAAAATCCCAAGTGCGTATCAACAGTTTTTTATTATTTCTTATTATGTTACCAGTAAAAATTTTGTAGCACACTACCATTGTGTATCTCGTGTTACATTTTCGTCTTGATTACTTCTTTCAGTACACTGTTGATGTAAAATTTGATTTATGTTGGAATATAACATTTGCAGTGCTCAGATGTCTGTATCGACGCGTTCTGAAAGCCAGAGAACTAAAAAAAAATAAACCTCACTTCGCTTCTCAAAGCGAGGTGGTGCTACTCCCCCTCTTCCGTTCCATTTACGAATGGCAAGTGGGAACTACGACTGTGGGTGAAGCCCAGTATGGAGTAACTGTTTCACGAAGCACAACGTCTCTCTCAGTGTCTGCCGTCGAATTTTGCTAAGAATTCCTCTAAGGATCCCGAGCCGCTCTTAATTGCATCTTGCGTATCTCCTGAGTTAATCCAACCTGGTAAGGACCCGAGATTCGTCAACGATACTCTGCGACTGGTTAAACAAGCGTTTTATGGGCCATTTTTCTGTGGATGAATTACATTTGCTTATTACATTCTTTCGCAAATACCTCGTTTGGTCCAGTTGCCTTTCCTCCGTCGAGCAATTTAAGTTGAATTTCTATTTCGAGGTCATCTATATCAGTATCTTCCATTTCGGCGTTACTGCAATTGCTGTTAAAATCGCCTGATGGCCATCCAGTCTTATGTTATCTATAGTTTCCATAAAAGGCGTAAAACCAATGCAGTAGTGGTGCCTTCGAAAAGGACACCGCCGATGTCCTTCCCCTTCCTTGATCAAGACCAGCTTGTGTTTAGCCTCGCAGCAATGCGACATCAAACTTCCGTCCCTTTCCCTACTCAAGCCGGTTTCCATTGGCAGTTATTTAACTTGTGATTTTAGTTTATGAGACTTCAACCCATTACACTTCAAAATACTCATGTTCAATTCCTGAAATCGATTACGGGTAGCGTAGAATGTCTGAGACTGGCGACATACCATCTGAGTTTCGGAATAGCCTCATCCATACAATTCCGAATACTGCAAGACCCACCAGTCTAGTTTGGAGAATTATCACACAATCAGCTTAACAGCTCATGCATCCAAGTTGCTGACGAGAATAGTATACAGAAGAATGGAAAAGAAAATTGGGGATCTGATAGATGACTATAAGTTTGGATTTAGGAAAATTAAAGGCACCAGAGAGACAATTTTGATGTTACGGTTGATAATGGAAGCAAGACTAAAGAAAACTCAGGACACGTTCACAGCATTTCTCGACCTGGAAAAAGCGTTGACTTTGTCAAATGGTGCAAGATGTTCGAAATTCTGAGAAAAGTAGGTGTAAGTTAGAGGGAAAGTCGGGTAATGTACAATATTTACAACAAGGAACAAGAAGTGTGGAAGAGCGACAACGAAGTGCTTCGTTTAAAAACGAGACAAGGCAGGGATGCAGTCTTTTGCCCCTACTGTCCAATCTACACATCGCAGAAGCAATGCAAGAAATAAAAGAAAGGTTTAGCAGTGGGATTAAAATTCAAGGTGAAAGAATATGTATCATAAGATTTACTGATGTCATTGCTATCCTCAATGAAACTGAAGCAGAATTACAGGACCTGTTGAATGGAATGGACAATGTAAAGAATATGGATTGAGAGCAAATCGAAGAAAGACAAAGTAATCAGAAGTAGCAGAAATGAGAACAGAGAGAAACTTTACGTCAGAGCTGATGATCACGAAGTGGGGGAAGTTAAGGAATTCTGCTATCTAAGCAGCAAAATAACATTGATGAACGTAACAAAGTGGACGTAAAAAGTGGATTAACACTGGCAAAATGGGCGAAGAGAAGTCTACCAGTATCAAACATAGGACTTTTATTGGGGAAGAAATTTCTGAGGATGTAGTTTGGAGCACAGCTTTATAACGTAGTGAAAATGGACTGTAGGAAAACCGGAACAGAAAATAATCGAAGCATTTGAGATATGGTGCTACAGAAGAATGTTGAGAATTAGGTGGACGTAAAAGATAAGAACTGAGGAGGTTCACCGCAGAATCAGAGAAGAAAGGAATATAAGGAAAACTCTGACAAGAAGAAGGAAAAGGATGATGTGATATCTGGTAGGGAGTTGTAGATGGCAAGAACTGTAGAGGGAGACAGAGATTGGATACATCCGGGAAATAATTAAGGGCTTTGGTTGGAAGTGCTACTGTAGAATGAAAAAAGACTGGCACAGGTGATGAATTCGTGACGGGCCTCACCAAACTAGTAAGAAGACTGATAACAAAAAAAAAAGTGGTTATGTAGCCCAGGCGCTCGCAGTGTGGTCAAAGAGACTGAATGACGAGGATCAAAGATGCAGATCATCTTTCTGTGAAGTACCCGAAGTCCCAAGAGAAGTTGAGGCCCTGTTGCTCGAACACCGACGTGCCTCAACCGAGACGATAGTGGAAAAAGTGAAAATCATTCATGGATCAGTTTACAGCAACTTGCACAATATGGTCGCCACTATATGGGCTCGCTGGACCGGGGCACCATTGGAAATGTCAGACCAGTTCAGATGATTTCTTTAGCCGCCTACTCACCACGGAGAAATGCTGAGTGTACCACTACGACCGCTAGCCAAAAGAGCATAGGGTTTCATTACCACTGAAAAAGGCGAGTAATCGTCCCGGGGATCTGTTCGGGAAATAGATTTTTCTCCGCGACAAGACAGTAGGTTATTTCACACAGATCAGACACGTATCCTAATTTTTTGTTCTGTCAAAGGTTGCCCTCCCCCCTCTCCCCTCCCTTCGGTCACCCGTATTTTCCTCAATGGCACCCAGTGACTTATTCATCTTTCCTCGGATGAAGGAAGCTTTTCATTCACGGCATTTCCCGAATAACGAAGAGGTTATTTGCGAGGACAAAATTTGCTTTAACAGCTAAATCACATACTTACACAACAATGGTCCCCGGCAGGACACCCATTGTTCGTGCATTTCTTAATTAATATGATTCCGATACCCTAATTTCTACTGTCTGTTAATGTAGTCATTTGATGGATATCACAAAGTGGTGGCTGTATCTGAATTACATAAATCATCTTCTTTCTGTCATAGTAAAAAGCCAATAAGTGAGGACGTTAGGATACATAATGAGGGCTATTTCCAAATATAATAACTAATGGAGGCAATTTCACGTGCTCGGAGTTGAGACTACAAGCCCGTTGAAACAATCCCGTATAATGGGTTGGAGCACCAGTAGTGCCATGAAATTAACGAGTCTGCCTGCATTAGCAATGTTCAACGCTCAGCTGCAGCGGATTTCCCGGCTATTGAAACGCCCGTATAATCGGCAGCACGGCAGTGCCATTGCCTCACTCAAGTGGTGTTAATGCGGCCATGAAGCCACATGTACAGAATGGGCCTTACAGAAATGTATCGCTCGTATGTGGCGTTTGTTTGAACAGTCACTGCCACGCCCGCAAACAAACTGCACCAGCTTTCGCCAACGCATTTGTGTTTGGTGTTCTCATATTGACAGCTGTAAATGGGTAGAGAACCATAGTAGAATTGTGAGCCACTTGTACGCTGATCTTTAAAACAACTTCCGAATAGGAAGAGAACAATAGAACGGATACTTTATATTTGCTAGGCAGTAAAATTCCACTGGTAATACATAAAAAATGTGAGCTATTCCTATTATTGTTCTGTGCTTCTGAGATCTTACACAACTGAATAGAAATTTGAATTTGTATCAGTCGGCCGAAGTGGCCGAGCGGTTCTAGGCGCTACAGTCTGGAACCGCGCAACCGCTACGGGCGCATGTTTGAATCCTGCCTCGGGCATGGATGCGTGTGATGTCCTTAGGTTAGTTAGGTTTAAGTAGTTCTAAGTTCTAGGGGACTGACGACCTCAGCAGTTAAGTCCCATAGTGCTCAGAGCCATTTGAGCCAATCTGTGTCAAAACGATGATTACATAAAAGAATTTCATTCGTCTGAATTAAGTAAATGTGGAAGACCTATTATCTGGAACGATTATTGCTGGTATTAAAAGAGTGACATACAATTTCAAATGACTGGAGAAATATTATTGTACTTGAGCTGTAGTTAAAATTATCGGAACTATTTTCAATTTACGAGCAGTAAAGTCTTCAACACATTTTTAGTTAAAATATATAACAGTAGCAGGTTTGTCACATATTGCAGTGTTCTCTAAAATTATTTATTTCACCCGTAAACTGAAGTCGGTACGTTTAAGGTTAGCACTTTTTTGCGAGTCTTTGATAGTGAGTCACCTCATTGTGTTTATTCAGGTCAATACTCACTTCATTTGCACAATATGATTGTATCTGTTTATTTCAGTTTCAGTGAGACAAGTGAAAAAATATAAAAATAAAGTCTGTTGCACATTAAATACCGCAAAATAATGCAGTGAATTTCCGACTTCCGTCAAAACAGTCTAGATCGCGGCGGTTATTTTATTAAAATGACAGGTTTCGGTCTAGTCCTGGACCATCTTCAGAACAGCACCATCAGGTGAAGCTGACGATGTCTGTAATAGTCAGTATACCTCAGTCGTTGAAACTCCTGACCTACAGTGGCAACTATTAGTATTGCAAACCACATGTTTAAGTTTATTCAAAAGCATATTTTTAGTTGAAAAGGCGCGAGTTATATCAGACTCTCTAAATAGTGTGTTTATTCTCACAGGTATCGTTCCCATGTATGTCATTTTTGTTTAAAACTTGTTTCGTGGGTAACAGTGGCTGTTTTAACTAATTTTTTTCAAACTTATTGTCAACGGCACATGGATCATAGTCATTGTTGAACGCAATTTGTTTTAGAATCAATAACTCTTTTTGCAACCGCTCCGCAGATAAAGGTAGCTTAATTACCCTGTTTAGCATTGATGAGAAAAAAGCTCTCTCCGATATTTTGCGGCATGGCACGAACTGGCATTAATGATAACATCAGTCGTAGTTTGTTTCCTAAAAATAGCAAATGCAGGTTTAGCATCGTTATGTAACTAGCACCTTTTCAATCTTTAACAGTGCTATCGAAACCGGTCATTTTAAATAAAGTGACCATCGCCATCAAGACTGTGTTTCACTAATTTTATATAGCTTACAAGATCGCTGTTTCCGAAAAACGTTAACAAAAACTTTGAATTCTTTGCTGAGTCAGCTGTTGGGAGAATGTAAAATTGTTAGATGAGTCAGAATTAAATTAATGAAACTGAATTCCAAAATTTCCTTTAACAAACAGTGCTTGGCACTCAAAATTATACCCAAAGATGCTAGAGGAAGCATTAACAATAGACATATTGTCAGTCCTGTTGTAAAATGGAAAAGCAGCATTCTGTACATGAAATATGCGATTAGAGATTCTTGTAAAATGAAAGATGCTCTAAATTTTAAAATGTGCAGATTGCATCTTTCATTAACTAACAGGATGTCAACCCCTTTTCTTTTGCACTTTACTTAATATAATGGATAACAAAATTAATTATATGCGGGAAAATATCGAAAAAACGCATAATAAGAAGATTACAGAATTAATTACACAACTAATTAGTGACCCCTGTACAGTACATGAATTTTATTTACTGTGATCGACAGATATCCTCTTTTCTGCAGCACAAACAGCCCTTCTTAACAAAGGATTAAAACATAATGTTACTCCTACATTAAATTATGCTAATGCAAAACGTATCATTGCTGATGTTTTGGTAGCCACCTAACGAGCTTACTTAAACAAGCATGAGACATGTAAGATTGCAATAAGGACCAAAGAAATAATAGATGCAGGAAATCAAAAAATTAAAAATAAAAATAGAAATAGTTTTGAAATGTCACTGGTTAAAGCAATTAACAATAAACTTACGCTACATCAGTCCATCATTACGAAAGGGGATAAGGGTAATACTTTGTTGTTAGAGAAGAAGAGTATATTTCTATAACAATAGGATTTTTTAATGACAATGGTATTGCCGAGATACCATAAAACCCAGATACAAAATTTCAAGCCAAATTAGAAAATTAATTGGTGAAAATGACAGCCTATTTTCGACAAAGCATAAAACACTATTAAAAATTATGAATCCGCAGTTGTCCAGGCTTAGAGCTCAAATAAAGTTACATTGACCCAACTAGCCCGTATGCCCATTGTGAATAATACTAACTGCCCTTCATATCTCTTAAACAAAAAATTAATTAACTTTTGAAAGAATTTTATATTTTTGATTTTCAGCATAAAAAACAACAGTTGGATGTTCCTCAAGGGGCTAGATCTGCTTCACTCAATATAAAAAAACTTATGCACCAACATTCCAATAGAAGAAACTGTAGATGTTATTAAGAACATCCTCTTAAGACATGGAAGAATGAGTTGTAATGAAATTGCAGAATTCATCACACTGCTAGAAACTATCTAAAGTTTTAATTGTTTTACATTTAACGATAAATTTTACGCACAAAATGATGGCTTAGCCATGGGGAGATTCATTGGCTGATACTACAGCAGACATCTTCGTCGATTATATTGAAACAGTTTTTATGGACAACCCACAAATATATACTAAAGTAATTTATTATAAACGTTATGTAGACGACACTTTATTGTTATATGATGGCTCTGAAGAAGAAATTAATAGTGTCACGAATTCTTTGAATGATCTGCATCCAATATTAAAGTTCACAATTGAGCACAGAAAAGAAGGGACCATCAATTTTTTAGACTTAACTGTTTCTAATAACAATGGTAAACACACATTTGCAATTTTTAGGAAACCAACTACGACTGATGTCATCATTAACGCCAATTCGTGTCATCCCTCAAAATATAAGAGAACTTTTTTTCTCGTCAGTACTAAAGGGGATAAATAACCCACCTTTATCTACAGAACAGGTGCAAAAAGAATTATTGACTCTAAAGCAAATTGCGTTCAACAAAGACTGTGATCCATGTATGGCTGTCAGTATGTTTCAAACACTTCAGTTAAAACAGCCACAACCGCCCACGAAACAAGTTTTTACACAAATGACATACATGGAAATGATATCTGTGAGAATAAACAAACTATTTAGAGACTCGTCGAATTATTTGAAGACGTCATTTAAATAAACAGCTCCTTTTCTGTTTTACTTTATTTCCAGTGGTATTTTCGTTTTGTAAACTATCTCGTAACGGATAGATACATATAATTATGTTGTTGAGGATTTATTAACAAAATGTTAACATGAGTAATGCTCTAGGATTTTTCCAGATTTATTAACTGACCATACGCTCTTTTATCACCAGACTTTAAAAGCTGACGTAATTTCTCGACAAATAACGGTTTATGGGCTTCCAAGTACACAGTTTTTGCTGTGAAAAAATGATTCTGTACTAAGCAATATAACCAGCTTTCCAGTTTTATTACACGATCAGAAGCTATTTTATAATCAGAGTTTATATCTTTACCAAATTTCACCAGAAATAACAGTTTATTGGCATCCGAGTACTACTGTTCTTCGTAAAATTGTTTGTATTATGAGTATGACTAGCTTTTTGCTTACAGTAAAAACTGTACTGGCGCCACTTCAGAAGACACCGTCTTGATTATCTTTGACAGCTGCGATCGACCTCAGTCGTTATGGTAACACATGGTGTCCATGATATACATCATTGATACTTGCTGGCTGTCTTACTACGACGCCTCTACAGCGTCCGTGGATATTAAGTTTAGTTCGGAAGCACTCCGTCTTCAGGCCACAAGTGGCCCATCGGGATGATGGTTTTCTTTGACCGGAGCCGCTACTATTCGGTCGAGTAGCTCCTCAGTTGGCATCACGAGGCAGAGTGCACCCCGAAAAATGGCAACAGCACATGGCGGCCCGAATGGTCACCCATTCAAGTGCCGGCCATGCCCAACAGCGCTTAACTTCCGTGATCTGACGAGAACCGGTGTATCCACTGCGGCAAGGCCGTTGCCTTTAGGTCGGAAGAGTGCACCAATATTCTACTAAATTTCGTACGATTCAAAACACAGTGTAATTACTGCATAATTATCATAGATGATAATTATTTTACATAGATCTTTTTTTTTATTCTGTGCACTGATTCTGCTGATTAAAAAGCCGATACTATGGATATATTACACTACTTCCGCTGGATAGTACTACAATAAATAAGAGAAATGATTTTTATGTAATCTTATTACAATTGCTCACTATTTTTAACAATCTGTTCCGTCTTATAGGCACTACTTTCTGTAATTATTTACTTTTAGATAAACTGTATCTTCAAATTATACGTAATTTGTGTAAATCGTTCCTCATTGTCTGAAGTTGATGTCATACAGCACAAACACGTCTTCACCCGATCTACATAATGCAGTGCTGCTTAGTCAACAGCAGCAGTTTCGGCGACTGAGGTCTACTGACTGTTCTGGACATCATCAACTTCAGCTGATGGAAGACTCTTCGACTTAATATGTATAAATTACTTTAAGCCACTGACTTTTTTATGTAACTTTCACATTTTGCATCTTTCACAATGCTATTCTGAAGACAGCCCAAGGCTAGGCCGAAACGGATCATTTTAAATAAAATAACCATCTCGATCTAGACGGTTTCTTCATTAATTTAATATAGTCTAAATATGGTTCAGGACATCATTTCCACTGAGATCTGCTCTTACAGTCTGGAGCAATGTCTTTCAGGTTGGAGCGACAGGGTGTACACTTTGTCCATCTTACACATAGGGGATAAAATAACCATAGGGTCGCTACTGGTGCCTTTATCTTGGCTTTTGAGGACAATTCATTGCATGAAAAGGTCAGGTGATGGTATATCAACTCGATTTGAAACCTTATGCCCCCTTCCTCCCCCCCCCCCCCCTATTCAATGCTTCAACTGTTTAAAATTGGGACACATGTCTTCATGTTACAACGCTAGCCACAGATGCAGAGATTATGGATGAGCGCTGTATGTGAACACTCCTTGTGCCCCTCAGCTAAACTGTGTCAGCTTTGCAAAGCACCATACTCCCTGCTTACCAGATTGCACTGTTTTCCAGAGAGAAAAAGAATCCACACGAAAACAGGACTCTGGCCAAACTAACTTATCAAGAGGCCAAGAAGAGGTACGAGTGGCTGCACCCATCATGTCAAACTGTGCCATATGCTACAGCAATGTGATGTCGCTCTCTTTGGCGCTGGTCCTACCACCTGTTACGCTTCGTACAGTGGGCCCTCAGGGCTGCTCAATCCTCAATCATGCCTGCCTGCGGCCCCCCCCCCCCACCGCCCCAATGGTTGGGGGCTTCCTTCTTGCTGCTTCCCCCACACCACTTTGGGATCACTGCCTTCCCACCCACCAGCGACTTCGGTTCCCACCTCTCAGTCAGAGGAAAATCTGCTTCCTTCGGCATCTCCCGACAGGAAGAGGTCCCTCAGAACACTTCCTTCCAAGGTTCCTGCCGGCCTTCAGTTTTGACACTAGTCAATGGCTGTAGGAGCTACAAGATGCTGGTTGCAGAGCTTTGTGTTCATCATTTTTATCTGATTCAGAGAAGTCCTTGCAATCATTGAAATCCTCTAAGGAAAGAAAAGAAAAGAAAAATTCCTCCAAGAAGAAGGACATTCCAGTGGCCTCCACAGCACCAGATCCCACCTGTTCCACTACTGAGGCCAAGGTGGAGATTAAAGCAGCCACTGTCGCCCCAATTCACACCGCACAGTGGAACCCAGAACCTATGTATATTGATGCCTAAACCCCTCAACCAGTGACAGCAGGTGACCCTAGAGCGTAACCTCCCTCGTTGGTCTCTTGATGAACTCACAGTATATAGGCAACATTATTATCCAGTGAAATTGTAGCGGTTTTTTCCGTCACCTGGTTGAGCTACGATATCTTTTAAGCACATACCCAGCCTGTGGTATTGCCTCCCAGGAGACCTGGCTTCTAGTAGACTCTGGCCCTTCATGGATATTGGGGATGTTACGAGAATTGTGCTACCTACGACAGGGTGTCAGACAGAGTTTGTACATATATTATGGACACTCTATATAGTGAACTTGTGCCTCTTAATACTCGTTTGGAGGCTGTGGCTGTTCGGCTAAGGGCATTTCAAGATATTACCATCCGCAGTTTTTTCCTCTCTCCTGATGATAAAGTGTCTCAGAACATATGGTTTGCACTGGTTTCTTAGCTTCCCCCACCTACCCTAATCATGGGTGATTTCGACGCCCATAAACCTTTGTGGAACCATAGTCACTGGTTGCTGAAAGGAGCTCGAAAACTTACTGGCACAGCTTAACACTTGCCTCTTAAATACTGGTGCCCCACAACTTCATTGTGATGCACAAATCTTTCCCAGTCATTGACCTTTCCATCTGCAGCTCTTGTCTTCTCACATCCATCCACTTGAGATGACCTGAGTGACCACGATCTTTCTGTCTTTCCTTCAGTATCATTCCCCTGGGTGCCTGCCCAGATGAGCTCTCAACAGTGATGATTAGGTTCCTTTCACCTCTACTGTAGCCCTTGGCTTCCCACCGCATGGAGATAACGATGGGGCAGTCCAGAATACAACTGTGGCCATTCTTACAGCAGCTGATTTAGTGATCCCCTGTTCCTCATGCCCACCCTGATGGAAGGCAGTACCTTAGTGGTCATCAGAAATCGCAGAAGCCATTATGGGTCATGGATGGGCTCTCTAACACAACAATCAGGGCCTTAAGTGGCTTCATGCCCGTGTCCACCACTTAATAAAAGAATGGAAGTGAGAATGCTGGGAATGGTACATGTCACCCATCAGACCATGTACCCTCTCCTACAAAGGTCTGGACAAAGATCAGATGTCTGTGCAGACACTAGACACCTGCAGTTATACATGGTATTACCTTGAACAGCGCTGCCTGCACTGACACAGACGCCATTGCCAAACATTTTGCTCCTCATTACGCTCAACCCTCGGCATCTGAGAATCATCGATCATATCCTAAACTAGCAGGTGGAGCAAAAGCAGTTATCCTTTACTACACACCATCTACAGCCATGTAATGTTCCACTGAGGGAGTGGAAATTCGTCAGTGGCCTAGTCCACAGTCCCAGGGCTGGACCACATCCACAAACAAATAATCAAGCACCTATTGGTGGATTTTCAGTGTCATATCCTTGCCATCTTCAACTGCATCTTGAGTGAGGGCGAGTTCCTATCGCAATGGCGAGAAAGCCTCATCCCTCCAATACTGACTCTGGATAAGTACCCTCTATAGATTTACAGCTACCATTCAATTAGTCTCAGCAATGTTCCTATAAGTTGCCTGAATGCATGGTGAGCTGGCGGGCTTTGTTGGCTCCTCGAGTCTTGGGGCCATCTGGCTCCATCCCAAGATGATTTTCGTCAATGGTCATCCCACTAAACATAATCTGGATTACCTGAAACCTACCATCCAAACAGCTTTTGCCCATTGTCAACATCTTATAGCTGTCTTCTTCGACCTGCAAAAGTCTTATGACACCACATGGCGACACCACATCCCTGCTGCCTTACAGAAGTGGTTGAAAGGGCACAGTACCGCCCGACATTGAAAATAGGTACAACATACTTCATTATTTTTGTCAGAACAACACATTTTTTTGGTAAAATAACTCAATTTCAATTAATACAGCGAAGCCGGATACCAGTGTGGGAAAGAATGACAATTTATTTATTTAATTGATCACATGTGCACTCCCACAAAGTAAATCCCTACATCCAGTTTGGTGAGATCTGTGAAATGAATGAATGTATGGTCGTCTGCTAACCGCAGATAGTGAATGTGAATATATCATCATCTTTGAGACGATCCTTTGGCCACCTTTGATGGGACCAAAGAGATGAAATTTACCTGAGCTTTGAGCACCTGAAATGTGGCTGACCAATACGGTAGCAAGGTGCTCCCCCACGTCGACAGAGGTGTGAGAGGACCTAGAGAACGGCCATGTTTCAGCACTCTGCCGCTGGATCTTGTGCTGTTAAGACCTGTTTTAGTTGTGCTCCGTAGTGACGAAACAGTGGAGACATGGTATGCATGTGGAATATTTAAGAGTAGTTTGAAATAATAATTTCTCTATTTCAGGAACATTTGTGGGGAGAATTAAATGTCAGGCAGGTAATATTAATGGGATTGTAGTAATCTTCGGAAGTGACCAACGGTCACAATGAAACCATGTGTAGCAACAAGTTGAAATATTTCCGTGTGCTTAAGTTAAGCTGAATTACTAGCGTGTGTACAATAAATTGAAATATTTAAGAAATAGCGTGTACAGGACTTGAAATTAGAGATGAGTACTTCCACATGGTGAATACTGTGTGAGTCTCAAACTGTGTATGAGACAAAAGATAAAGAGAAGTACTCGTCCATGGTATCAGTTGAGGACTCGCGTGTGTGATGAATACGTTCTTAATATTACTTTGCGTGATATGATTCCGTGTGACGCTAGATTCGAACTCTGAGAGAGAAGCAAGGTGAGTCAGCCGTCTATCCAGTAACGCCATTTGGCTTGCATTGCACAGGAAGACGTGCATATATCTCCAGAGTTCATAGTAGGAAAGTAGAATTACGAAGTGGGGCAGTGTCATGTGAAACTGGGATAAATATTAATTGAAGTGGGAAAGCTGAAAGTGATAATGTTGTGACTAATCCCTGTGTAGTATTTCATATTGTAGTGTGGTGTATGTCATGTAATTTGGGTATGTGTGGTTTGCATGGGAGAGTAGCGAGGTAGTTTCAAAAGATTCGTGGGTTATGCTTGTTCCTTCGGTAACGCTCGGTCTGGAGGATAGTTTCGTGATGATGATTGTGAGAGTCGAAGTGTGAGAAATAATAAAAGATCCACCATCCTATCCAGAAAGTGCACTGTAGCGTTAAATAATTACGAGACCATAATATAGAGATTCACCGATGTAAAGCCATGACCACTGGGCGGAATTTCTGATGTGTTATTGTTGTAGGTTATAGAATTTGTGTGTTTAGGTTAGAGAATTTATCAGAATAAATAAGATAGTGAAAAGAAAAAGATTGGTGGACTTTTCCTTCGAATTGTATGTTGTCATAATGTCCCAAATTTATAATGTGTGCGCCATTCATATTCAGTGCGGTGGCCACGTGTTGAAAAAAGCCGTTAAATAAAAGACAAAAAGAAAATGTGGTATTGCCAGTGCGTAGTGTACAGTCAGAGTTCTGTAAATTACTGATAGTCAGATGCGTGTTTCCGTTGCGTATTAATCATATAGGAGGATAACTTGTAACTTAAGGGTGAGTACTAGAGTTCATATTACTCGATAAATAAGAATGAATCCACTCACTTGACAGACCACTCATCTTGCAGGCCTGACTGCTTGATGCCACAGTATGAGCAAGGCATGTGGGTTCCTCTCATAATTTCGACCCTGCCAGGATATTTTGCCAGATTATTTTGCTGTTAGGGTTTGCTGTTAAGATTTTTTTTTTAATTTTTTGATGGAATATATTGTGATAGCGCTAAGAAGTAACATTTTTTCTGTTTGCAATTTCTTTCTGAATTGGTGAGGATCGTTTTTTTATGTAATTAATCGCTATATCGTCCAAGGCTGGAAGATCGTTGTATAATTTTTTTTGCGTAATGTCCGTAGTAACTAGGTCGCAGTCGAAAAGTGTAGTCACCATGGAGAATAGCGATTCTGGCGTGAACTTAGCAGTGCAGCAGGAAGTAGCTGTTGACCATGGGTCAATGAGCGAGAACGACAAACACTCGGAAGGGGCTGAATTGTTCAGCGGACCGCGGCTAGGTGATCCTTTATGCGGCGGGCTTTGTCCGCAAATGGGGGCTTTTCCCGACGACGCGGGCGAGCCGGGACTAGGTCAGGTATGCAGTGAAAGTGAAGCTACCCTTAGCGAAGCTACCGTTTCACAGGCGAATGAGGTGAGCATTTCGAGAGTAGCAAATAACAATGTGCTACTGCTGTTTTTACAGAGGATGGATAGAGATAATAAGGAGAGAGATAGGGAGTTTAAGGAAATATTGGACGCGATGGATAGGGATAATAAGGAAAGATTGGAAGCGATTGATAAAGATAAAAAGGAAAGATTGGAAGCGGTGGATAAGGGAAATAAAGAGTCAATGACGAAGCTACACACAGTTATTGATGAGCGTCTGCCCGCAGTTAATAATCGGTTAGATGAGGGGGAGAAGAATCTGGGTGCGTTGAAGCAAGTATGTGACACCGTGAAAGAAAAAGCTAATAATTTGGAGGTACAAGTATTTGCAATAAAGAGTGATACTACTGAACATAGGGACGTGTTGCCGGATGAGCGAATCAAAGAGGTAGTGGTCAGAATGAATACGATTAGTGCAGATGTAGAAAAGCTCAGTATAAGAGGCGAGACAGGCTCTGACAGTACGCAGCGAGAGGTTTATGCCAACCAGGGGGAGATACAATCACTATTACAACTTAAAGAGGCGCAATTAGAAACAAGTAGGAAACATAGGGAAGAATTTGCACAGTTGCAATTAGCGTGCAGAAGTGAAGGTGAAACACCACCACGTAGACTGCAGAGGGATACTGAGATAAATTCAAAAAACGAAAATAGGCAGAAAGAGGAAGACGAATTCACAGAGTCAGAAGAACGGTTGTGTCGGATAAAACAGGGGGCAAACCCAACTGGGTATAGTCCAAGGCTGTCTCAATTTCACGATTAATTACCTTCATCGTGGGGACCGCTCCTCAAAATGAAGTTTGTGTGTAACCATTTGAGGGACGAGGCTAGAGCGAAAATGCAGGAAGTTATTAAAGACTGTAGTAGCTACAAGATATTTTGTGACAAGTTTTTTAATGAATTCTGGTCGAAAAGTAAGCAGGACCAGGTTAAGCAAAGCATATTGATGATGCCAAACTGTAACGAAGGTGGCATAAGAGATCCAGTGTCGTGCTATCAGGAAATGCTGAGACGAAATAGGTATTTGGATGTGCCATACGAACCTGGGGAGTTCAGTAGGATCTGTATAACAAAGCTGCCAGTGAAATTGCGCAGAGATACAGTGATAGCAGGCAGAGGCGTAGACGATTCTGCGTCATTTGAGCACTTGTTACAGGAACTGGGCAATGAGAGCAACATTGTGAACGGCGACACGACTCATAGGTCAGATAGTGTCGAGGATAGGAACGGCAGAAACTATCAGGATGACAGGAGAGCATGGAATCCTGGCATTTCTTTCTTGTCGTAATAGATTGATGGATAGGAGAAACTAATCCAACATATCAGCCCTTAGCATCTTGCCTTAAAACACATGCCGCTGGCACTGAAAATTGTCTATGTAGCAGACATACTCTACTAATATGTAGGAATGCAAATACCATACTTCTGATCAGAGGATAAAACACCAGTAATGGCATCTGTTAGGCTGGAGCAAAATGCGCAAATTTTTATTTCTAACACTAAAGTAAAAGGACTGTTTCCTCAAAAAAACCAGTTGCTAAAAAATGTTAGGTTAATGCCAATGAGTCCAGTTTAATTAGTGTGATTTGACTATTGCAGGTACTTAACACGTAATGTAAAAAGTAAACATTGTGATCTGTATGGAATAGGGTACGTTTATACTGCTGTTACAGGTAACATCAGTAATGTAGTCGAAGTTCTTAAATTAGATGCCATCTGATCTATAGTATGTCATAGTCGTGGTGACAGTTATAATAAAGTGCTGCATATGGTTGTTCGAAATCTGGTGTCAGGGAAAGAGGCCACTAGCACCTAAGTTTCTAACACTTGGGCTGCCCATTTCTCCCAGCTTGTATATTCTCTGCACACATTTAATTTTCATGTAAGCACAGATTCCTAACTAGCAACTTCTTTGCTGTGTATAGTGGACCATTTAGAGTGAGGCGGATTGTCCATGAAAATGCTGTACTGATTGAGACGATCAAGGGAAAACAATCGTGTGGGCTTCATCAGATTTCTAACATCAAATTATGGAAAAGTTAAGGATAGATCGAAAGTAGGCAATTTATGGTAGATAGTCAGTGTATTTATTAGTGGTGTGTAACGCTGTGCAGGGTCAAATCTAACATGACAATTTTCAGGCGGGATGTCAGGAAGTATGACGGAATAGATTGGTCGAATGAGTCATGAACAGGAGTCGACAGAGTGGTGTATGAACGTATTTTTTGTCATATGAATAAGGATCAAGCAGAAACGACGTGATGATTAATGAGTGGATAAAGATGGTAGATAGAGAAGCGACGTGATAAATAGTAGTGGATAAAGGTGATATTTAAGGAGAGAAGCGACGTGAAGCAGTGTGATTAATAAAGAGAGATTCGACGTGATGAAACAGTGGTAAATAAAGGTGAGTAGAATTGAATAACGTGGAGATGTCTTAGATGTATGTTACAGAGAGGCAGGTGTATGCTGCAATCGAGATAGATGCGAATAGCGAAGGAAGACCAGGAAATGATGGAGTAATGGACGGACGGAGAGCCGAAATACGAATGAAGAGATGAGGACAACTGCACAACGTGAAAGGACATAAAGGGAGTATGAGATCCAGATGGTGAACGTTGTGGAATACTGACGTAAGATGTAATATAAGTGTAAATCTAATTCTTACCACAACAGTTGCTTTGTGAAAAAAAATAATTTTTGTTGTTGTTGTTGTTGAAGCCTGGTACCAGTATAACTAATCAAAACGGTACCCAGAATGTGTACAGTAATTTTGCAGGATGAATAATTCGTGTATTTTTTGTTCTTAGATGAAATGTCGCAATTCTGAAGTGATATTTAGCAGGAGGAATAATCGGTAAAGTGAATGCAGAGGTAAGCTGATGGGGAGAGATGCCAGAGTGAAAGGACGAATTTGGAGACTGGAATGCTATCTCCGAAACAGCTTCATGTGTTATGTGGTTGAGTATAAGGGAGGAAAGGTATGGTATGTTGTCATGAGTGTGGTGGTGTTATGAGTATAAGGGAGCAAAGGTATGGTATGTTGTCGTGAGTGTGGTGGTGTTAAGGTTAGCTGACTTCTAGACCTATTCTGTTAGTGTATTAATGGACTGAATGAGAAGGAAAATGTGATGTCTGGTGAGTGAGAGTCGTAGAGTAGTGTGATCAATGCGCACACTCCAGTAAAGGGGATGCTACCGATCCATAACTAAAACATTATTGTGTTTTATTGTTTGATTGGCATGAACCTCGATGGCAGGTCAGGATCTGACATGTGGATGGTACATACGTGTCCTAGAAATGTTGTTATATATAATAAAATGTAAAATATATAAAGAGATACTAATTTCAGTCTGTCACAAGCACAAAGGTGCATTGTATGTTGTAGATTTAGAGTCACCAGTTTCTAAAATGTTTATTGTGTTAGGAGGTTAAAGTAGTTTACTATTTAATAACATGTGGTAGGTAATTGTGAGCTGTGTAGATTATTTCTTATTTTTTTGTTAGAACACTTTCAAGGGGTATTAATTTCAGTCTGTCACAAGCACAAAGGTTCACTGTATATTGTAGTTTTAGAATAAACAGTTTCTAATATTTTCACTGTGATAGGATGTTAGAGTAGCCTACTATTTGATATTGTAATTATGAGCTGTATAGATTGCTTATTATTCCTTTTGTTTTTTTTTTACACTTTCATGTTTTGTATGAGGGACGACAGGTACAATTAATAGCACAAGTATGGGCTGTATATAGAAAAGGGATATGTTGTATGTATAGAAAACTAGGGTGTATAATTTTACGTTTTTTTTAGAACAAAGATTCTTTTATTACCAATGTATCTAATAGATCATACATGTAATCAATGAGTATTTAAATACTGTAAGAATATCCTTTTGTCTGTTATGTTGCGAGATGCATGGAAGGGTCTGACTGATTGGGTGTCGTAGCACTGAGGGGCTACGCCGAACGCGCCCATACCACATAAGCCAAGCAGTCGTCGGCAACAGAGCCGGTGCACTCCCCACTCCACTGCCGGTCGGGGTACACTCCACACGCCCGCTACAGCAGGTCAACGGCCTGGGGCGACACGCACGTACCACTGGCCATTCATAAGTTCCGCCACCCTTACGACTGGGGAAAGTATCCCGCGGAGGCAACAGCGGGTGGTTTCTTCTGCTCAACGGCGGAGCGACGGCAGAATGAACGACGTGTGGCAGAGTCCGGCGGGCATTTTTTACCAGCAACTATTAACTAGTACTGGACTGTGGAGCCGTGAAGCAAGATGACTGCTCGTATGTCTCCATAAGTTGGAAAGTGAAGGACTGGTGTTTCCACGTTGTGAGTGGTGGAAAAGATTTTGTCTTTAGCAGACAGGACAATCGTTTTTGTTTTGTCTTGACCACTGAACGGTGGGATCCATAAACTTTTGGCAGTGACTTGTTAAGTGTGCTTTGTGAATTGCAGGTGGGACGCTTGGTATACTTAAAGAGGACAGTTGTTGTTTGGTGACTAATTATTGTATGAACGCAAGAAACTAAAGTGGGACATTGACATTTGCAGTTGTAGTAGGAGACATTTCTTTAATTGGTGCGGGAAGAAGTGCTGTTTGTTGGAACTTACGACTTTTAATTACACCATGAACTGAAAGGACAGAACCGTGGGTAATAGTAGTTGTAGGGCTATTTCTGAACGACCAGATTCGTGTGGATGATACTCTGAGAGTGACTATGACATTTGTGTTTAATGTGAGATACAGTTTACTGTTCAGTGCGTGTTCAAAATGCCGATTTGAGTGACTTAAAGACTTTCGTCCGGGTAACCATGGGAGAGCTTTGACACCGAGACAGTGTTTCTAGGGAACCTGTCAGCAACTTTTTGACCCCAAGAAAATCACAGAATGAAATGTTTCCGTGTGACTTGCAAGATAGGGAATAATGTATTTGTAATTGTGTAAATGTTTTTTTTATATATGTTTCATTCCTGAAGGGACAGCAAGTGTAATTGTATTTCATTATCATTTGTATTTAGAATAGTTAGTGTTTGTTTTTTGTTTGTTCTGGGTTATCAAGTTCACATAGCATGTTTATAAGAATATTTGGTACAATGATGCTTTAATTATTAGCCAGTGGCGTAATACTAACGTAGCGGCTCTCGTTGCATTGGTCAGTAAGGTTGTCACAGGGGACAAGAGTTTGCATTGCACAACAAATATCGGAATTAACTGATGCGTTTTGATGTCGTGGACAGTAATAATCTTGTTGGTGTGTTGACTGAAGCCGCTTATTTGCATTATCACAGTGGTGATATTTCACATTAAAGTGTAACGAAGGCTAGTCTAAATGCAAGTTCTTGTCGTCTAAATGTGTGACAACAGAGAAATGAGCAGTAGAGTAAGATACGAGAACTACTGGTGGATTCAAGCACTTATTGCTAACTATTTACTCCGTGTATTGATCAAAATTGATGGACTGACTAGCTCAGCAGCAGGTATTTGTACTGGCAGACAAGGATAAGGTTAAATTCACAGTCGAGTAGTGGTGGAATTGCTTAGGTGATGATAGTTAATGAGGTATGACATGATGTCTTATACGAACTATATTACATAACCAGTATGTAACTTGTGGTATATATCATTGTTTTTCTTCTCAGTTTTATTTCTCTGTAGGTTTGATTTATATTTTAGAGGAATGGTATGGAGCCTGACATTCTACATGTAACTAATGTACGCAATGTTTTTCTTTTGTTGATTTTGTTTTGTATTTAGACTTTGCTGTGTAAAGGTTTTTACCCCCCAATTTATGAATGTCAGATTACTTGCTCTGTGTTTGGACGGCGAGCTATATAAAATTTCATGAGTACAATTAGTATTTTTTTTATTTGTCATAGGATTAGTGAAGTTTGGATTACTCCTAAAAATAACGGAGATCCTGGTAACTAAGCTAATTTTTATCTCACCATTATTTTTTATTTGTATGATGTAATGTTTTATTTGTCATGTGGATTGTTGTAAATTTGTATGTGTACGTTACTCTGGATTGTGGAGAGTACAATAATGCAACAACTGTGTCAATAATTTGGTAAAGTAACAACATTTGGTCGTCAATTTGAGGTCACCAGGGGCTAAAATCTCCTCCTCGTTATTTTGATGATTTGCTACGTTTGTTCTAATACGGTTTTCTCAAAAAAATGTTCGGAACTACCCTCTCATTGCAAGGATAGTACCGTGCCATTTTTTTCTGCATGGGTAGCCGGTGGTGAAAGGGTACAGTACCGCCCGACATTGAAAATAGGTACAACATACTTCATTATTTTTGTCAGAACAACACATTTTTTTTGTAAAATAACTCAATTTCAATTAATACAGCAAAGCCGGTTACCAGTGTGGGAAAGAATGACAATTTATTTGTTTAATTGATCACATGTGCACTCCCACAAAGTAAATCCCTACATCCAGTTTGGTGAGATCTGTGAAATGAATGAATGTATGGTCGTCTGCTAACCGCAGATAGTGAATGTGAATATATCATCATCTTTGAGACGATCCTTTGGCTACCTTTGGTGGGACCAAAGAGATGAAATTTACCTGAGCTTTGAGCACCTGAAATGTGGCTGACCAATACGGTAGCAAGGTGCTCCCCCACTTCGACAGAGGTGTGAGAGGACCTAGAGAATGGCCATGTTTCAGCTGGATCTTGTGCTGTTAAGACCTGTTTTAGTTGTGCTCCGTAATGACGAAAGAGTGGAGACATGGTATGCATGTGGAATATTTAAGAGTAGTTTGAAATAATGATTTCTCTATTTCAGGAACTTTTGTGGGGAGAATTAAATGTCAGGCAGGTAATATTAATGGGATTGTAGTAATCTTCGGAAGTGACCAATGGTCACAATTAAACCATGTGTAGCAATAAGTTGAAATATTTCTGTGTGCTTAAGTTAAGCTGAATTACTAGCGTGTGTACAATAAATTGAAATATTTAAGAAATAGCGTGTGTACCATAAGTTGAAATATTTAAGAAATGGCGTGTGCAGGACTTGAAATTAGAGACGAGCACTTCCACGTGGTGAGTACTGTGTGAGTCTCATACTGTGTACGAGACAAAAGATAAAGAGAAGTACTCGTCCATGGTATCAGTTGAGGACTCGTGTGTGTGATGAATACGTTCTTAATATTACTTTGCGTGATATGATTCCGTGTGACGCTAGATTCAAACTCTGAGAGAGAAGCAAGGTGAGTCGGCCATCTATCCAGCAACGCCACTTGGCTTGCATTGCACAGGAAGACGTGCATATATCTCCAGAGTTCATAGTAGGAAAGTAGAATTACGAAGTGGGGCAGTGTCATGTGAAACTGGGATAAATATTAATTGAAGTGGGAAAGCTGAAAGTGATAATGTTGTGACTAATCCCTGTGTAGTATTTCATATTGTAGTGTGGTGTATGTCATGTAATTTGGGTATGTGTGGTTTGCATGGGAGAGTAGCGAGGTAGTTTCAAAAGATTAGTGGGTTATGCTTGTTCCTTCGGTACCGCTCGGTCTGGAGGATAGTTTCGTGATGATGATTGTGAGAGTCGAAGTGTGAGAAATAATAAAAGATCCACCATCCTATCCAGAAAGTGCACTGTAGCGTTAAATAATAAGGAGACCATAATATAGAGATTCACCAATGTAAAGCCATGCCCACTGGGCGGAATTTCTGATGTGTTATTGTTGTAGGTTATAGAATTTGTGTGTTTAGGTTAGAGAATTTATCGGAATAAATAAGATAGTGAAAAGAAAAAGATTGGTGGACTTTTCCTTCGAATTGTATGTTGTCATAATGTCCCAAATTTATAATGTGTGCGCCATTCATATTCAGTGCGGTGGCCACGTGTTGAAAAAAGCCGTTAAATAAAAGACAAAAAGAAAATGTGGTATTGCCAGTGCGTAGTGTACAGTCAGAGTTCTGTAAATTACTGATAGTCAGATGCGTGTTTCCGTTGCGTATTAATCATATAGGAGGATAACTTGTAATTTAAGGGTGAGTACTAGAGTTCATGTTACTCGATAAATAAGAATGAATCCACTCGCTTGGCAGACCACTCATCTTGCAGGCCTGACTGCTTGATGCCACAGTATGAGCAAGGCATGTGGTTTCCTCTCATGGTGTACCTGGGATCCACTTCTGATTTTTATTGAGAACTTCCGGTCGCATAGGACTTTCTGGGTTCGAGTTGGAGCTGCCCACAGTACCCCCCATATCCAAGAGAATGGGGTTCCACAGCGCTTTTTACTGAGTGTGCTTCTGTTTCTAGTAGCCCCTCTAGCAGCTGTTGTGTGGTCGGTATCACCCTCCTCGTATGCTGACAACTTTTTCCTCTAGTGTGGCTGTCGATGAAAGTCGACTGCAAGGTGCCATACAAAAGGCTCAGGCATGGACCCTCAACCATGGCTTTCGGTTTTCGGTCGCCAAGACTAATGTCACACACTTCCATCGATCTCATACCATTGACCCCCAGTCGGAATGTTACCTTGACAACCAACTACTCAGTGGGGTGAAGACTTACTGCTTTTTAAGACTGGTCTTCGATTCTCGGTTGATGTGGATTCCCCATCTTCGCCAGCTTAAGAAAAAGTGGTGGCTGTACACTTTACTACCTGAGTAACACTATCTGGGATGCATACTGCACTAGCCTTCTGCAGCTTTACAAAGCCTTGATACAATCCCATCTTTATTATGGGTCTCTGGTATATGGTTCAGCATTCCATCGGCATTGTGGATGCTGGATCGAATACTCAGCTATGGGGTTCGACTTGCAACGAGAACCTTTTTAACTAGCTATGTGAGTAGCTTACATCTGTAGCATGGGGTCGCTCCATTGCAGATCAGGCACCAGTGACAGTTTGTAAATAATGCTACCCATGTTTGCAGCTCCCCTATGTATCTGAACTACCGTCTCCTCTTTCCAGACATGTAAATCCATCTCCTACAATGGCCACCCAGGTCAGGAACTACGATAGCAATCCGCATATGGTCCATCGTCTCTGAACTTCAGTTGTTTCCTCTTCCACCACTCCACTGTGCCCACTCACGTACACGTCCATGATGTATCCCTCAGCCTTAGCTTCATGTTAACCTATCACAAGGTCCAAAAGGCTCAGTTTACTCCAGGGCCCACTGCTGCCAATTTTTCTCCACCCTTGGCATATCCCAGGGTTCAGAAGTAATCTTTACTGATGGCTCGATGGTTGCTGGTCGTTCAGGCTTTGCGTATACTCTTGGGGCATAATGAAGTGTGCTCCATGCCAGATGGCTGTAGTGTTTTAGCTGTAGAGTTGGTAGCCATCTCTAGTGCTCTTGAGCATAACCATTATTGCTCTGGTGGGTCCTTTATCATCTGCAGCGATTCCTTGAGCAGTTTTCAACCTCTTGCCCAATGTTACCCTCATCATCCCTTGGTCATTGCTATCCAAGATTCCCTGTTGCCCTTGAAAAATGTTGATCTTCGTCTGGACACCAGGCCATGGCAGGATCCTGCGCAGTGAACTCGCTGATAGCCTGGCCAAACTGGCTACCAGTAAAGCAACTCTTGCTATTGGTGCTCCAGAGATAGGTACCGATTGGTATTACACCATCACGTTTTAGGGACCTGGAATACAGAATGGCTCACTCTGACTTCAGCAAACAAACTATGAGCAGTAAAGGAGACTATGAGTTTGTGGAGGTCCTCCATGTATGTGTCTCACAAGGATTCTACTGTGTTTTACACTCTGCAATGGCCATACTTGGCTGACTCATAGTCCTCTGTCGCGAGGACCACCCCACCATCATTGTAGTTCCTGTTTGACGGTGGTCCACATTTTGCTGGAATATCCCAACCTAGCCGTCCTGCAGCTCACTCTTGACCTCCAAGACTTGCTACTCCTCGTGTTTAGAGACGGTGCCTCAACGGTTTATTCACGAAAGGGGTTTTACCACTGTTTTTGATGGAGGGCTACTTAACCTTATTTACCCGCTGAGGGGTTGACAGAACACTCTGTTGCCTCCTCTGCTCAAACCGGGCTGTGGCTACCTGGGCTTGTTGGTCCAGCATGGTCGCCACCTTACCTGCTTCTTCCCTCTTTCGCATGGTCTGTTCGACTTGTCCGTCGTTTGTCTCTTTACGCTTCTCTTGCCCTATTGTTCGTCTTTCCTGGGCAATTTCTGAGTGGGGTACTTCTGGTAAGTGGCGGGAGCTGGCGGATGTATGTCCCCCTCATTGTATCCTGCATTCAGGGGCTTCCGGCTTCTCCCTAGATGAGGCACCTAGCCTGCTTTTCGTCCTCTGTCTCACTTTATTCTTTTTTGCCCTTATCTCGCCGTAGATGACCTCTGTTACACTTTGCGGTTTTATTCCACTAGTTTTTGCGCAGTAGGCTATCTCTGATTTACATTCATGTAGACTAGTCTCTTTGAGGAAAAATTGACTGATGACCTAATAGTTTGTTCCCTTTAGTCGTCCAAATGACCAACCAAAGCAAATGTGAATAATCACCTGAATCACAAACCCATGTCATTGACGTCAATTTATAGTAGGATTGTGAAACATAGTTATTTCCTCGAACAAAACGATCTATTGGCAAACAATCAATACCGATTAAGAAAATATTGTTCTTGTGAAACACAATTAACTCTTTATTCGCCTGAAGTAATGAGTGCTATTTACAGGGGATCTCAAATTGATTCCATATTTCCAGATTTCATGAGGGGGTTTGACACCGTCCCTCACAAGCGGCTTTTAATCAAATTGCATGTATACGGAGTTCGTCTCAGTTGTGCGACAGGTTCCATGATTACTTGTCAGAAATGTTACAGTACTTAGTAATCGATTGAAAATTATCGAGTAAAACAAAAGTTACATATCGCGTTCCGCATGTAAATGCTGTTCCTAGGGTATATAAATGATTTAGGAGATAACCCAAACAGTCCTCTTAGATTTTTTGCAGATGATGCTGTTATTTACGGCCTAGTGAAGTCACCAGACTATCAAAAGCAATCGCAAAATTATTTACATGAAGTATCGTTATGGTGAGAAAAATGGCAATTGAATCTAAATAACAAAAAGTATGAGATCACCCACATGAGTACTAATTTTGGTTACACGATAAATCAAGCAAAGCCAAGGGCCGTCAATTAAACTAAGTATCTACGAATAAAAGTTACGATCTACTTTAATTGGAACGATTACATAGATAATGTTGTGATGAAGGCAAACCCAAGACTGCGTTTTATTGTCGGATCAGAAGACGCTAGAAGTCTACCTTCTTGTCCCTCCTCTTGCTATGGTATGGGTTCCTTGGTGGAGGACATCAAAAAAGTCCATAGAGAGGCAGCTTGCGAAATATTACGAAATAGAAGATATGGTGTTCGAGTTGGCGTGGCAATCATTAAAACAAAGACGTTTTTCTTTGCAGCGAGTTATTTACACGAAATTTCAATCTCTAACTTTCTCCCCCTATTGCTAAATGTTTCGTTGGCGCCCGCCTACACAGAGAAAAATGATCTTTGTAATAACATAAGAGAAATAAGAGCTCATAGGGAAAGACGTAGGTGCGAAAGTGGTTCGATTAACTCTCAACCAGGTACTTAATTCTGAGTTGTAGTCAGGTAGGTGTAGATGTAGAAGTAGATATGCACCATAAAAGAAGAAAAAGTAGAAAATAATCGTTAAAACAAGTAGAACCAGTGTCATATGCGTACCTAAGAGAGAATATCGTAGAGCGTTATGTCGACAACTGGTAGCGGTCTTGCTCTTGCTCCGGCAGTAGGATATTTTCTTCACGCTAGGCACACTTCCTTGGCGGCGGCGTCGCGGCTCAGATAGGGCCACCCAGCACCCCACTGCGGCCGGAGGGAACGGGCGAGCGAGGACTCTGGGTGGGAGGGGGGGGGGGGGCGGGGCAGGCAGGCTGTGATGTAGTGAGCAGGAAGTTTCCAGGCAGACTGGGTGCAAATTTTCACTGATTTCTGATTGTGTGTAAATTTCGCCGGGCGCAATTTTCGTATATTCAATGTAACAGTTTCCCGTAAGCGTGGTTGCAGTTGGGCGAAAATGGTATATAATGTCAGAATTAAAACAGTCTCGTCAATGCAGCCGCTTCGCTGTTCGTGGGCAGACCGTGAACCTTTAAATTTATTTTATATCCAGTACTGAAAGTTTTCCGTCTGGTTATGTATCGTTACTTTTGTTTCTTTCCTTCTATCTATGTTAGAGTGTGCCGGACGTGTGTGTGTCCAAGGCGCCTCATTTACACGTGCTTACCCGCTTGGTTCAATGCTCGAAAGGATTGAATTTAAGGGGGCCGGCCCGACGTCTAGTTATTACGTTAAAATTGCGCAACGGATAACGCGGGGAAGGGCTCAAGCAACCATGTGGCCAAGTAAGTAAATGCCACGCCCTAGCATGATCTATAAGGACTCCACTTTGTTGATAACATTGCATTCTACGCAGGAATGGGGTTTGTAATGACCACTAAATCCATGACATCGAATTTATAAGACTTTTATTATCTATATTCCCAGAAACTTTACAAAAATATTAATTGCAGCAAACAAAGCCAAGTCAAATAACTTCTAGTTTTGTCTCGCACAAAAGGTGCTTAAACTAACAGGCATCTCGTTGCTACTTAAGCACTGGGAAGGAGGATGGAATTACGTTGCTGCCCTTGCGGTCCGTCTGCTGCAACAGTGTGTAAGTAGGTTGTTTAGGTTTTTATGTTGGTAACGCCACGTAGCGCTCTGTATGAAAATCACTGACTGTGCTGTGTGCAGTGTGTGGCTAGTTTGCATTGTTGGAATATTTGCTGTTGTAGTGTTGGACAGTTGCACGTGAACAGTATGTAGCGTTGCACAGTTGGAGGTGAGCCATCAGCAGTGGTGGATGTGGGGAGAGAGATGGCAGAAATTTGAGAGCGGACGACCTGGACGTGTCTCCAGCTGAAAGAGTAAATTTGTAATACCGTATATCATGAACTGATATGTATATATATGGTCACTTTTCCACATTATTAGGGTAAATACATTGTTTCTTCTCTATCAAAATCTTTCATTTGCTCACTATGCCTATCAGTAGTTAGTGCCTTCAGTAGTTAGAATCCTTTATTTAGATGGCAGTATTGGCGCTCCCTGTATTGCAGTAGTTCGACTAACGAAGATTTTTGTGAGGTAAGTGATTCATGAAAGGTATAGGTTATTGTTAGTCACGGCCATTTTTTTGTAGGGATTATTGAAAGTCAGACTGCGTTGCGCTAAGAAATATTGTGTGTCAGTTTAGTGTTGATCAGAATAAGTAAAGAGAGAAATGTCTGAGTACGTTCAGTCCTGCTCAACTATCTGAAAATCAAATAACGTAAGAGGTTTTCCAGCACTGTCATTTTTAAATTTTTCTAAGGGGACGTTTCAAGTGATCGAAATTCGCACCCAAGATTACTACTTGGACCGAATAACTAAAATTCTTTTGGCGGGAAAACGGGGGACAAAGCAGACACAAACGTCTCCCATATACACAAAAGAAAACATGGTTCAAATGGCTCTGAGCACTATGGGACTTAACTTCTGAGATCATCAGTCCCTTAGAACTTAGAACTACTTAAACCCAACTAACCTAAGGACATCACACTCATCGATGACCGAGGCAGGAATCGAACCTGCGACCGCAGCGGTCGTGCGGTTCCAAACTGTAGCGCCGAGAACCGCTCGGCCACCCCGGCCGGCCACAAAAGAAAGCAAATTCTTAAAAAATAAAACATCCTGTGAAATATGGCACACGCAGTTAAACAATTAACAGCACACGCAAGCATCCTCACCTTAACTTATTTCCAAGAACGAGCTGGTAGCTCGCTGGCAGTGCAATTCGGCAGCACGTGAGTGACCGATACCAACAACTAATTTCTTTGTACTCACCCCTCTGTTCGTTCTTGCTTTCCATTCTGTACTATTATTCACGCGCTCAACCTATTCTTTATCAAAGTAGTTAGGACGGGCTGCTTGCAGATGGGAGTTAAAAGGATCCGTGCAAAAACTTTGAGAGATGGCCTAAAAATTACGTCACATGCTTAGAACCTTAAGTAACTCACACGAAACAAACGCATCCACTACCAGGTTTCACACAGAATCGTCATCTAACTTATTCATCAGCCTTTACGACAACGTGTTAAGTAAACTAGGTGGGGTGATGCCCCAGGTTACTTTAACATTGCAAAACGCTGCTTCTAAAAGTGAAACTATACAATTTTTTTTGAGCTATTGCTGCTCTCGTGTGCTGAAGGCACCAAGTGATTGCGGCATGTAAATGGATAACGCGAGCCCCCATGCTCACCTCTGGAAAAGAAACACTAACCGAAAACTTTAATTGCACAGGCAAAATTTCTCAAAAAATGAATGAATGGCCTTAACGACACGCTAACTAATTCAGTCCTGAAAAAGAGCTGATTAATAACAGTATAACACATAATATCTCATCCAACAGTGAAACTGACGGCAAAGACGGAGATCGCCCTCGATTCCGTCCGCTCAGTTCAGCCGCTACCCCAAGAGTGACTACCATGGGGGCTCTCAACGGCCGTTCCCCTTACATGGAGGGGAGGGGGACCTGTTACCAACCCCGAACTACCCCCTGGCAAACAGGTGCATCATCGCTGTCTTTACTCCAGGCTTAGGTTGGCACTAACCGACCTACAGGGTGACCACGTCTCTGCCTTGGCACTACCAACAGACGAACTGTTAATACAAACCCCAAAGTTAATTAACCCAAGGCAACGTAGAGGGATTGAGGAAAGGAAGTGCATTTATGTAATTATGAGTTAAATAAACAGGTAGTCCACTTCTTCGCTCGAGTTAAACTAAAAAAAAATGTTGAAAGTATATTCAATATAAGGCAACAAGAACACTAATTGTAAAGAGATGGAACAAACTCTTCCCTCTCAGTACATTTCCGGTCATATGTTCCGTATCGAAACTACATCTATTGAGTTCCCTCTATAACTCCTATAAGTCCGTAATAGCAACAGTATACAAGACTTGGGGTCTTCACTGCAATTCAGTCAGATTTTATTGAAATTGGTCTGTTCTATGAGCAACTTTAAAGGAACACTCCTTTTATAAATAAAACAAAGTTCCGTAATTAAAGGTTATTGAGAAGTAATATACCACTTGTTCAGTTATTTACATGATCGAAAAGGATGAATTGATAGTGTTGTAACATCAAAACACTTAATTAGATGTCCTATAAATATTGTGCTGAAATTAGGAATTATTACACTTACAGTGGTCATATTGGAAACCGCAAAAACAAAACCAATAATATTCGGTCCTGTGGAGTATAAAATAATTACTGAAAATTGTCTTTTATAAATGAAAATCACGATTGTATGAAAGTATGTAGATTACATTAGATCAATTCATTCTTCTGTATTGATTTTTTTGCGTAAGAAGCCAACATTACCAAGACTACTGTCTGTGAGATTTAGTCCTTGATTAGAGCTCAGTGCGGGATGTTCCAATGTGGAGCTGTGTGTAAGACTTGTAGTGCAGAGCTCGTGGAAAGCTTATAGTAAAAAATTGTTTAAAATGAAAATATAGATTTTTCGAGCACAGGATACAGTAATGAATTCTATGTGAAGATTGATAGGGAAAGTGTAAAGTGGAATAAATGAATGGTTTGCAAAACTTGCATTATAATTTACATGAATATTACAAAAACTTAATTTCCTCTACTTCGGCACGTTTCTTAAACGTTCCTCGGACCACGTGTGCTAATAAACTCGAAATTGTACGTATTTTTTTTTTTATTGTGGTAGACCACTTCTCTAGTTTGAGCATCTACCTGCAAATATATGTTTAATACATGTTCGATTAGAGGAAAAAAGCAAGTGGCTAGTTAAAACGTCTCCCACAGTATCCAGTGACCTTTACTGACGCCTGCTACTTAAAATACACAAACAATGTAGTCAGCACAGGGTGGTAACAACAAATTCTGATTTATCTTACAAAGGGTAAGTTGCGGGAGTGTTTACGAAAAGGATTTCTTGTCCTAGAATCTACACTACGCTTTACTGTACTTTTCGTCACTTATATTTCGGTTTATAGGGTGATGAGGCGAACAAAATATTTTGGGGAGGTTTGGGATACTGGAGACCGTCTTACGTCAGGCATTTGGGACACGTTCCGCAGGCGGCGCTGCTGAGTCCTCGCATTGTGCAGTGTACCTAGTCCCTCACAAATGAACTGCGCTCTCTGTTCAGACGACAGTAATACAGTGTGTCAACAAAAATCATCTTATCATTTTTTTGCCTACTTCGTAACTGGAAGATTTTGCGAAAAGTCCAGAACGTAAGTGGAGCTATACAGACAAATTCGCAACTCTCACCGTACTTTACTTTCTTATTAAAACTTTTATAAGACGTCTTGATCGTCTTCGACAGCTAAAATTATTTATATTTAAAATCCACAGTTGTAATTTCGGTATTTCAAGTGCAACGCCCGAAAATTTCGTGATTTACCACGCGCCAAACTTTAAATATACCGGACATGTCTACAAATAATTACATGACTGCCCTCCGGTGGCCGAATATACGTTTTTTCGGAATATTTTTAGTAAATAACATCAAACTACTCTACAGCTTACTGTCAAACTGTCAATACTGAACACCACCAAACGAAAATAAATCAATTTCATTTTTTATTCTGAAATATCTTTACCTTTTCAGAGTAAAATGTACGTAGCATGCCTCTATAAAGCTTGCTAGTGTTTCAACCAATCTCGCAGTTAACATTTGTTAACATACGCCGGTTAAATTACTTTATTTACGAATTTTACAGCCACTTTTTCTTACTTCGTTGCGCCGCTACTAATTTCCTTTGGGAAAATACTCTGAATGACGTCTAATATTTTTATCAGCATTTTTATTAATATTTGAAATTACTACGTACGTAAAATGTTGTAATGTGACCTTAACGTGTTTGGTTTCTTAACATCACTGTGTAGTGCCTTTGTGATAGAAAACTGCAGCACTGCAAGGCGAGGACTCTACCGGGTTGCCTATAGCTGTGGTGCCAGGCGCTGCGTTGTTAATTAATGAAGGATCGTGGCGGCAGACTTCTGTATAAGTGGAGATGAGACTGAAGTGGATACCACGCCCTACTCAAATAAGAATCTTATCGCGTATCTCACCCTCTCGGGAAACTTCAGTACTTGCAAGGAAAAAAAAATTGGTTCTCTCTTTCTTACCGTTTACCCCGTCGCATAGGGTCAGCTGATTTCATGAAAAAGCAGATTAATTTTGTTTTAACTCCTCGGTCCTATGCCCTCCCTGTCATCACAGTCGTCAAGATAATCTAGTGGAAGGAAGTCGTTGGCGCTGTCTGCCTGTGGATCGCGTAGACTTTGTCCTTAGTTTTATCACAATTCAGCTGTCTGTTTACAATATTTTCTGTGGCGAAGCTTGGGAAGCGTCTGAGCATTTGCCTGAATGAGGGAGCAAAACGGTTTCAAAATCACACTCGGGCTATCAGTACAACAGACTATCACTCGTTAATCCAGGTGTGGCTAGACTTGTAGAAGATTTAAGAAAAAAGTACACATTTTTTCTACTCAAGGACACTGATTAAACTGCATCACACTCCATCAAGAAAGTTGGCACCTACTAATATTCAATAACTGATTGTCCCTATATTAGTAGAACATTCGAAGCATACTCGAAAAGGTACAGGGTTTGTTTCCTGTAAAATCTCCGGACAAAGTTGATCCCCAAAGCCTCAGCCGGCCGGTGTGGCCGTGCGGTTCTAGGCACTTCAGTCTGGAACCGCGTGACCGCTACGGTCGCAGGTTCGAATCCTGCCTCGGGCATGGATGTGTGTGATGTCCTTAGGTTAGTTAGGTTTAAGTAGTTCTAAGTTCTAGGGGATTGATGACCACAGATGTTAAGTCCCATAGTGCTCAGAGCCATTTTTTGAACCAAAGCCTCAAGCTGTGCTTGCAAATATTGCGTAGCATTGCAGCATAACGTCCAGAATTTATTGTTACACAAGCGCCACATTGTTCAAAAAAATACGGCCCAAAGATCCTCACTTTGGAAACCCCACATCACACGGCCACTTTAGCACTGTACAGTGGTTTACGATTAAATTCGTTTGGGCTGTCTGCTGTCCAAAAGAAACAGTTTTGCTTTAGAAAACTGTCCAAGACACAGAAAGTTTCATCCCTCATTATTAACAAAACGTCATCAGTAGCAAGAACCTTAACCATTGTCTCATAAAACTTTCTCCGTTCGTCAAAATCACGTTCGTGAAGCTTCCCTCCATGATCACTATTTCATAAGGATGGAATTGTAACTCACGGTTCAGGATGTGCTGTAGCAAACGATGAGACGTATCCAAACTCGGAGCAAGCTGCCTAGTGCAGCAACGAGGTCGAAGAACAGGCGCTCTTATTTTGACGATATTTTCTGGTGTTCGGGCCATACAAGGAGACCAGTCGACATCTTCATGATAACTGATCCAGCTGTGCAAAAAGAGCTATCCCAACGAAGTATTGTGTTGCAATCAGATATCGAACTTTTACGCTCAACAATGACCTGTTGAACAATGATAACAGATTCATTACTTTTCAAATAATGCTCGACAGTGAAAACTCGATGATTAACGGTCCACTGCACCATTGTTAATGAAACTGGATGATCTAACCGACAGAACAACAACGCTCGAGGGTGACTGACCGCTCCCTTCCACTAATATTACTACCACCACGTAACTGAAATCCATGCGTACATTTTGCGCCACCCCGTAGAAATTAGATAAGAATACTAAAAGTTTAAAAATTTAAAAGAATTAAAGATAAAAAATGGTACGCAGTTATAACTGTTGTATTATTTTCGAATGTCAACAATAAGATGCATACGGCATATTGCTGTGGTCCTAAAAAATACAAGAACAAGAAGTAGAAAGTAATAATAATCCATGGACTGCAAGCACGCGACTGTGAGTAGCAGCCGCTGCAAACGCGGGGACAAGGAATTTGTTTCCTTGGTGAATGCTGTTTTACAGGCATTAGGCCGTGGTCCAAGGCATAGTATCATGCTTAGCGTCTCGTCTCCTAATGTTGCAGGCATTATCAGCGGCTATAAAGACTCAGACAGAAGTTTCGTATGTAATGAAGCTCAGTAAGCCAAACTGTTTATACGTATTCACGCAATGATCGGGTCGTGATGTTACCGGACCGCTGCCTATGATCGCAGAGTCGCGCCTTCACTATTCGACGTTACGCAGCTTGCTTTATTTAACACCTAGACACAAGACTGTCTAGTTTCAGTTCTCCTTATGTTATCTTGAAGTTGCTTTTCTACTTTTGAATTCATATGGCCTCTCCGTTTATTTTAGCACAGTGATCACTGGATTTTGGGTTATAGTATCATGGATAATAAAATTCACAAAAGGACGCAAATACCGAGCGTGAAAATCTGCATTGCCTGTCGACATTTCTTATTATCTAATAAGGCAGTAGACCTATGTCTCTAACGTCGATCAGTTGCAGAATTTTGGAACACGTATAATGTTCGAGTGTAATGACTTTTCTGGAGACTAGGAATCTACTCTGTAGAAATCTGCATGGGTTTCGAAAAGGACGATCGTGTGAAACCCACCTCGCTCTATTCGTTCACGAGACTCAGAGGGCCATAGACACGGGTTCTCAGGTAGATGCGTGTTTCTTGTAAGAGCATATGGACTATGAGATCAATTGTGTGATTGTATTGAGGAGTTCCTAGATAACAGAACGCAACATTTCATTCTAAATGGAGAGAAGACTTCCGAAGTAAGAGTGATTTCAGGTGTGCCGCAGGGGAGTGACGTAGGACTGATGCTATTCACAATATATATAAATGACCTCGTGGATAACATCGGAAGTTCACTGAGACTTTTTGCAGATGATGCTGTAGTATATCGAGATGTTGTAACAATGGAAAATTGTACTGAAACGCAGGAGGATCTACAGCGAATTGACGCGTGCTGCAGAGAATGGCAATTGAATCTCAATGTAGACAAGTGGAATGTGCTGCGAATAGATAGAAAGAAAGGTCCCTTATCATTTAGCTACAATATAGCAGGTCAGCAACTGGAAGCAGTTAATTCCATAAATTATGTGGGAGTAGGCATTAGGAGTGATTTAAAATGGAATACCATATAAAATTAATCGTCGGTAAAGCAGATGCCAGACTGAGATTCATTGGAAGAATCCTAAGGAAATGCAGTCCGAAAACAAAGGAAGTACGTTACGGAACACTTGTTCGCCCACTGCTTGAATACTGCTCACCGGTGTTGGATCCGTACCAGATAGGGTTGATAGAAGATCGAACGGAGAGAAGCGCGCTTCGTTACAGGATCATTTAGTAATCGCGTAAGCGTTACGGCGATGGTAGATAAACTCCAGTGGAAGACTCTGCAAGAGAAACGCCCAGTAGCTCGGTACGGGCTTTTGTTGAAGTTTCGAGAACATACTTTCTCCGAGGAGTCAAGCAGTATGTTGCTCCCTCCTACGTATATCTCGCGAAGAGACCATGAGGATAAAATCAGAGAGATTAGAGGCCACACAGAAGCATACCGACAATCTTTCTTTCCACGAACAATACGAGACTGGAATAGACGGGAGAACCGATAGAGGTGCTCAAAGTACCTCCCGTCACACACCATCAGATGGCTTGCGGAGTATGGATGTAGATGTAGATGTAGATACTGTGTGTCTCACCACGCTGCCAGAGCGTGACCATGACTACAGCTTTCCACATGCGGCTGCCTACAATATAGCGCGCCTTGCGTACTCTTGAAACTGCGTGACTGTTTTGGTTAACGAATGGGCCTAATTAGCGGAGAACGTTATAACACTGTAGACTCAGTCTTTTTGTAGCGTAAGCATGAGACATTTTTCTTATCATCTTGTGCTATAATTACGAATTACAACTGGTTTTCTGTTTGAAATGGTGGAATACACCAATGGACGTGTGTCATCCCCTGTGTTCAGCTGTGATATGTATATCATCCAGTCACGGGGTAATTCCATGAGAGCACTATTTGTCAGTGCGCCCCAGTACTCAGCGTGCTTTTCAGCATTGTGTGCTTGAGCGGTATACGAGTGAATAGCAGTGACTGCTATTTTGACTGTTTCGAGTGCGGCAGTATCATGCCAAGCACGGTTGTCGAACATAGAATGAGATGCAGGGTATTAGCGCACAGCGTAATTGCAGTCAGGTCGCAATTCCAGGTAGTGCAGAGTGCAAGCGGATGTTCGTCCCTTCCGGAAAGAGTGGCCTGTTTCGCAGGAAGCGGCACAAAGCGCTCCCTGAGCCGTAAAGGCGATTAACGAACAGAAAAGCGCAGCCTGCAGCAGGGCGCCACTAAGCGCAGGCGGCGCCGGTATCTCGCCGGCCGCTGGGGCAGCTGCTGCTGCTGATAAGTCACCAGGCGGTCAGAACACACTGGCAGCCATCCACTCTGTGAATTACGACCACTACCCTGATGCTCTGAAGCCAAACTTCTACCACTCGAGTCTAGTGAGCGGACCTGGTAGTATTACGTATCCACAGGATGAGGCAGCTCAAACTGGCCAACTAAAATGTATACGGAACAAAAATATACGACTAACGACGAGAACACGGCGAGTGCCATAATCCGATTTCCCAGAAACTCCGCTCAGTGGAAGAGGGGTCAAAATAAGGGAACACTTGTCTCGGCTTATACGTAGGTACTCGACAATTTCTGAGAAAACACAGCTCAAAGTTTCTGACGTATCTTATATTCATTTTACAGAGCGATAATCTCAGCCGCACTGATGGCGCCACGGATAATGCCACGGGGTCTCAATTTCGCGCCACGTGGCAGAGAGCCGAGTATTGTTATCAGTTACTTGATTTTATTTCTTTCATTTATCTATCTCCTATATCCTTAGAAGGTTACTATGCTAATGTTTTTATCAAGTTATGGGATAAAAGAGAATTATATTAACTGTAAAATTACAGCTGGGTTTCTTGGTGTTATACATTTAATATACACTACTGGCCATTAAAACTGCTACGCAACGAAGACGACGTGCTACAGATGCGAAACTTAACCGACAGGAAGAAGATGCTGTGATATGCAAACGATTAGCTTTTCAGAGCATTCACACAAGGTTGGCGCCGGTGGCGACACCTGCAATGTGCTCACATGAGGAAAGTTTCCAACCGATTTCTCGTACACGAACAGCAGTTGACTGGTTTTGCCTCGTGAAACGTTGTTGTGATGCCTCGTGTAAGGAGGAGAAATGCGTACCATCACGTTTCCGACTTTGATAAATGTCGGATTGTAGTCTATCGCGATTCCGATATATCGTATCGCGACATTGCTGCTTGCGTTGGTCGAGATCCAATGACTGTTAGCAGAATATGGAATCGGTGGGTTCGGGAGGGTTATACGGAACGCCGTGCTGGATCCCAACGGCCTCGTATCACTAGCAGTCAAGATGACAGGCATCTTATCCGCATGGCTGTAACGGATCGTGCAGCCGCGTCTCGATCCCTGAGTCAACAAATGGGGACGTTTGCAAGACAACAACCATCTGCACAAACAGTTCGACGACGTTTGCAGCAGCATGGACTATCAGCTCGGAGACCATGGCTACTGTTACCCTTGACGCTGCATCACAGACAGGAGCGCCCGCGATGGTGTACTCAACGACGAACCTGCGTGCACAAATGGCAAAACGTCATTTTTTTCGGATGAATCCAGGTTCTGTTTACAGCATCATGATGGTCGCATCCGTATTTGGCGACATCGGGGTGAATCCACATTGGAAGCGTGTATTTGTCATCGCCATACTGCCGTATCACCCGGGTTTGATGGTATGTGGTGCCATTGGTTACACGTCTCGGTCACCTCTTGCTCGCATTGAGGGCACTTTGAGCAGTGGACGTTACATTTCATATGTGTTACGACCCGTGGCTCTACCCTTCATTCGATCCCTGCGAAACATTTCAGCAGGATAATGCAAGACCGCAAGTTTCAGGTCCTGTACGAGCCTTTCTGGATACAGAAAGTGTTCGACTGCTGCCCTGGTCAGCACATTCTCCAGATCTCTCACCAATTGTAAATGTCTGGCCACTGGTGGCCGAGCAACTGGCTCGTCGCAGTACGCCAGTCACTACTCTTGATGAACTGTGGTATCGTGTTGAAGCTGCATGGGCAGCTGTACCTGCACATGCCATCCAAGCCCTGTTTGACTCAATGCCCAGGCGTATCAAGGCCGTTATTACGGCCAGACGTGGTTGTTCTGGGTACTGATTTCTCAGGATCTATGCATCTAAATTGCGTGAAACTGTAATCACATATCAGTTCTAGTATAATATATTCGTCTAATGAATATCCGTTTATCATCTGCATTTCTTCCTGGTGTAGCAATTGTAATGGTCAGTAGTGTCTTACATATGTGTGTACGGTATTTTCAGGTGTTACAATCTTTTCAAATTCTTCTATTTTTATATTTCATTCTTGTATCAGTTCTTCTTTCTTATTTTTGCTCTTCGAGAAGACTTCCTGCATTTCCTTGGCTGATTTTGATCCTAGAAACATTCTAAAGATAGAAATTCCGAGCGCAATGAGCCTCGCACAAAGATTTGCCACAGTGACATTTCTTCGGATGAAGTTCTCTCGGGAAAGAAACGTCGCTAACATTGCCGAAAATTTCAAGCGTTGGCAATAATTTCTCGGAAAACCACGCATATTGTATCACTTTCCCAAAAGTGGCACTTGTAATTGTTTACGAATAAAGATACATTATAGGAAATGCAACTAAAACAATTTCAAATAATTTTTTCATTCATTTACTGTTTCTTTTTTAATTCATTCGCCAGACACAAAATTATTAAATGAGTACGGTCAACGTTATTTCAAATACGAACTGGGAAACATTCGTATAGTAATATTTTTAAGATGTGAATAGATAAACGAAAAACAAAAATAAAAATAATAATTGGATTTCGAATACGGAGTGCAAAAGCGTGAAGTCGCGTCGCTAGGCTCTGTGCTATCGCTTCAGTTCAGATGTTTACTCGCTAAAAGACATCTGAAGTACCTTGAAAACTTTGACCTCGTTTTCTCAGAAAGGGTCAAATGTCTGTGGATAATTTGGTGAAAATAACAGTCTAGATACAGAGTGTTATTTTAACCAAGCTATAGCGCCAGATGGCTATTCTCCTTTGGACAATGTTGTCTAAATTTATGATGTACGTATAAGCCAAGACACTTGTTCTTTTATTTTGACCCCTCCACTGAGCGAAATTTCTGGAAAATCGTGTTACGGCTCTTGCCGTGTTCTGCTCCTAAGCTGTAGCGGAGAATGTGACGAATTTTATGATGTAAGAGGCCGTGCTGAGAAGTAATGCCTCCAAATTCACGTGAAAACTCTTACAGCTTATAAAATAAAACAATCGTTATTAACATTCTACATCTTTATTCTTCATGTCTTAGCGGTTCTAGGCGCTCAGTCCGGAGCCGTGCGACTGCTACGGTCGCAGGTTCGAATCCTGCTTCGGGCATGGATGTGTGTGATGTCCTTAGGTTAGTTAGGTTTAAGTAGTTCTAAGTTCTAGGGGACTGATGACCATAGATGTTAAGTCCCATAGTGCTCAGAGCCATTTGAACCATTTTTTCTTCATGTCTACATATTTGTTACTCAGCACTGACGACGAACATTTTGTCCCAGCAAGGGACTGGTTTGTTGATACCGTCACTGTAGTATGTTTGACTTTCTTGATGGGGCAACAACCTCACCTCGCGTTGCTTCATCACAATCAAAGTGAAGTCATGTTTTGCAAACATACGAAAATCCGATGGGGCCGAGAACGGACTGTACGGAGTATGATATATGACACTGAACCCAAGGCCTCGGATTCTGGTAGAAGTCCCAGCGTTTGTGTGTATGGCATTGTTATGGCGAAGGAGAGCGTGCTCCACGCGTGGACGAAAACTCGATTACAGAACGCGTTCCTCACCCGCCGACGTAGTGAGGTTTCACACCGCGATATTACAGTTCTGCGCCCTCTAGCGGCAGAAGGCTGCAAATATATAGATATGAAGAATAAAGATGTAGAATGTTAATAATGTTCGTTTTACTTAAAAATATGTAAGAGATTTCACATAAAAAAACTCGCAGGCATTACCTTTAGAACGCCTTCGTACATAAGTAATTTATAATCATTATTATCTACTGAACTATGATATCGACTTAAAAGACAATTAGCGATACAGATCACCCAGGAGTGGCAAGGATGCTGACTTGAAGCAAGAAACTTCATACGGTATATATCCAATTCCGAATTATTTCCGAGGTAGAGCACATTTAATGTTTTTGGCTGGCCGCGCATGGGTATGTGTGTTAACCACTCTCTGACGTTTTATTCTAGCCCGACAGCTCTCGTTCCATTCAACTAGCCTGTTGAACGTGCAGTTGTCAATTACGTATTGTTAGTCAAGTAGCGCGAGGGACTGAGAGTGTACCAGGGGGAAGTACTAGTTAACTATGTACACACGCTGGCTAAATGCCACACATCTACACTAGCAGTGAAATTTTGAACTCGGATTGGATAATGTTTAGGAAGGATAGGACTGATGCTATGGGCGTTGGTGTGTTCATTGCAGTTAAAGGCTACTTAAACGCAGTTGAGACCGGTACTGGGTGGGACTGTGAAATAGTCTGGAGAGAGCTGTCAATCAGACAAGGATTGACTATTGTTTTACGATGTTTTCATAGACCACCAGCATCCGCAACAAACGTCCGCAAAACGTTTCAGGGAAAGTCTTGAGAACAAAGGAAATAAATATCCAAATTATCCATTAGTTATAGGTGGAGACTTTTCAAATGGTTCAAATGGCCCTGAGCACTATGGGACTTAACTTCTGAGGTCATCAGTCCCCTAGAACTTGGAACTACTTAAACCTAAGGACATCACACACATCTATGCCCGAGGCAGAATTCGAACCTGCGACCGCAGCGGTCGCGCGGTTCCAGACTGTAGCGCCTAGAACCGCGCGGCCACTCCGGTGGAGACATTAATCTGGCATCCACTTACGGGGAAAATTACATGTTTACCACAGGGGGCAGAAGCAAAGATTCGTGTGAAGTTATTCTAGAAGCTCTCTCAACATATAACCTTGAGCAATTGGTTAGAAAACCAACTCGAGATGGGAACGTATTGAATATCTTGGCGATAAACAGACCTGATCTTTTTGAGGACGTTAATCTAGAAGAAGGTATTAGCGACTATAATGTCGTTGTGGCTTCTATGTCAGTGGAAGTTGCAAAAAAAACCAAAGAAACAGTGTAGATTTTTCTTGTTTGGGAAAGCAAATAAAAGCGTCATTAATGAATATCTTCATAGTCAGCTCCAATCATTCACCGCGGGACACAAAGATGATGAGCATCTTTGGTCGGTCGGAATTCCAAGGTACTGCCCACTATGTGCTAGAGAAGTATGTGCCTAGCAAAAATATACGGGAGGGAAAGGATCCACCTTGGTACAACAAACATATTAGGAAGTTGCTGAGAAAGCAGAGAATTTTGCACGGTCGTTTTAAACGCAGTCACTGCCCCGCTGACAAACAGAAATTATACGGAATGAAAGCAGCTGTCAAAAGGTCAATGCAAGATTCTTTTAACGAATTTTAAAGCAATATTTTATCTGAAGATTTTAAAAATAACCCCAAAAAATTTTCGTCATACGTAAAATCTATGAAAGCTACAAATAATTCAGTACCTTCTCTTGTTGACACTACGGGTAATGCAACAATGATGACAAACAGAAGGCCGAAATTCTAAACCTAGCTTTCAAAAACTCGTTTACGGTAGAGGACTGCATCACCATGCCCTCCTTCAATAATCGAACAAACGCAAGGATGGCTGACAGAGCGTCTAGTAATATAGCAAAATTCGTATCCATCATCTATCAGAGATCATTGGAACAGCGGAAAGTTCCACGGTACTGGAAGAAGGCACAGGTCATAGCAATCTATAAAAAGGGTGGAAAATCGGATGCACATAATTACCGGCCAATTTCACTGACATCGATTTGTTGTAGAATCATGGAACATATTTTGCGTTCAGGCATAACGACCTTTGTCATCTGCAGAAACCAGCACGGTTTTAGGAAAGAGTGGTCATGCGAGACGCAGCTGGCCCTCTTTGTGCATGATATACAACAGGCTCTAGATACCGGCTCACAGGTTGATGCTATATTTCTCGACTTTCGAAAGGCGTTCGATTCTGTTTCGCACTGTCGCTTGCTCCAAAAAGTGCGCGGTCTATGCAATGACATTGCCGTTGGATAGAAAGTTTTGTAACAGAGAGGGAGCAGTATGTCGTCCTGAATGGGGTGACTTTAACAGAAACAAGTGTAACTTGAGGTGTGCCCCAGGGCAGCGTATTAGGACCACTGCTTTTTACGTTTTACATAAACGGTCTGGTTGATGGTATTGACAGTGGCATTAGAATGTTTGCCGATGATGCTGTAGTCAACAGGAAAGTAGTATCCCATGAAAGTTGAGAACAAACCAATGAGGATTTGCAGAAAGTAAATGCGTGGTTTAATGACTGGCAGTTATCTCTCAATATTAGTAAGTGTAACCTACTGCGTGTAACAAAGCGAAGATCCGCATTAATGTACCAGTACAAAATAAATGATCAGTCTTTGGAAGCGGTAACATACGTCAAGTATTTGCGTGACTATTTGAAATGATCTCAGATGGAACGATCAGATTACACAAGTAACTGGTAAGGCGAACTCTAGAGTCCGGTTTATTGGTAGAATCCTGAAGCGCTGGTCCTTCAACAAAGGGGATTGCTTACAGTACTTTAGTTCGACCAGTCTTAGAGTATTGTTCATCTGTCGGGTCTGATTCAAGATATTGAGAAGATCCAAAGAAGAGCGGCAAGATTCGTGACTGGTACATTTGGACATCGCGAGAGCGTTACAAATCTTATAGAAAGTTTGAAGCGGGACACACTTGCAGATGGACGGCACGTTAAGCGGAAGGGGCTGCTCACTAAATTCCGAAATCCGATCTTCGCCGAGGATGTAGAGCATATATTACTACCACCAACTTTCAAATCGCGTAATGATCACCATCCAAAGATAAGAGAAATTAGAGCTCGTGCTGCGGCGTACAGACAGTGGTTTTTCCCACGCGCGATCCGCGAGTGGAACAGACGGGGGGAAATATGACTTTGTCGCGAATTGAGCCCTCCGCCACACACCGCTTGGTGGCTAGCGGAGTATATATGTAGCTGTAGATGTAGAACGAAGAATTCGCAGCAATGGTGTATTTTTTACGATTTCTGCGATGACAGAGCTTCTGCTGCTGTCGAAGAATATCGTCGACGCTTTCCGATGCGTCAAATTTCTCATCGAAGGGCGTTTACCAGAGTTTGTAGCACATTGCGTGCAACAGGTCTTCTTACAAGTTCCCATTTGTCCTGAACGTGTAGTTCTACAATCTGTGCAGAAAGAGCAGTACAATGTTGAAATTGTGCAGGGTAGTGCTACTACCACCACAAGGCGACTTTCTGCGTGTATCAGTGCCCAAGAACATGAGTATGGCGACCGCTGCTCGTGGAAAAGTCGTACCCGTTTCACGTACAGGTTTCTCACAGTCCTCACACTGGCGACAGTGCCACTCAATGCGAATATTGTCATTGGTTTATTAACAATCGTAATTTGCTTTCAGTAATACTTTTTCAGCGATGAAGCCACGTTTACACGGAATGTAATTAACAACTCACGTAGTAATCATGGATGGCCGCTGGGAAATCCAACAGCTACAGCAGAAATCAATTGCCGAGTTCGTTTTTCGATCAGTGTTCGGTACAGCATGATCGGTAAGATGCTGATAGGTCAAATCATTTTAGAAACCCGAATGACAGGATAGAATTACTCGCATTTTTTGGAAAATTTGTTTCTTGAACATCTTGGCTCGCCGACCGCGAAATAACAGTCCGTACTCTTTAAGCAATCGCGATCGCGAATTCACAGCTGTGTCGAAAACAGTACCACACGTAATAAACAGTTTTAAAGTCTCCACAAAGACAGTTAATATTCTAACGCGCTCCGCGGTCTAATGAATTGCAAACGAGATAAATGTTTTAAAGCACATTAGTTCGTACAACTCAGTTGCATGGAAACAGTTCGGTTGTCACAACTCACTACGACAATCACTGCCCAGTCGCGTTTACATTCTCACGGCTGTTCATAGTTCTCCACGAAGCTCACAGTATTCACACAGTCTCAAATTTTGTTTCATGACGTTCGCGTCCAAATTTGGTTTAAACCGTAATCGAAAGTAGGAACGCGGCCATAAACTTCCTCGTGTTTCCGTCTAGCACGATTACCCAACCCAGGCGCGTCCATGTCACAACAGTGCACACCCACTGTTCGACTACCACCCTCGATAGCGCTCTGACATCATAGTTCACACAACAATTTTGTACATCGCAGTTTTACACAACGCACTTCACAAAATCATTACGAAAAAGATGAAAATATTTTGCATACGCAATTAATAACAGACTCATGTAGCAATAAGAATAAAATAAAACATAGAACAAAACAAACAGTATTCTACAATCATGATCATAAATTAAGGATAATTGCAGAATGTGGTGCCACACAACGTAGCACTACACAAAACTGGCGCTAATAGCATAGGCACATACGGAGCACACACAACACAGATCTGTAAGTCCACGGTATTGGTGATAAGTTGAGAAAACCGATCCGAAACACATGTGCTACAAAACGTCACTTTTTCCTGCGCATGTACCCCGACATCAATATGGGATATGATCACCATGCACACGTACACAGGCCGCACAATGGGTTGGTATACTCTGGATCAGGTGGTCGAGCAGCTGCTGGGGTATATTCTCCCATTCTTGCACCAGTCCCTGTCGGAGCTCCTGAAGTTTCGTAGGTGTTTGCAGACGTGCAGCGATACGTCGACCGAGAGCATCCCAGACGTGCTCGATGTGGTTTAGGTCTGGAGAACAGGCAGGCCACTCTATTTGCCTGATATCTTTTATTTCAAAGTACTCCTCCACGATGGCAGCTCGGTGGGGCCGTTCGTTGTCATACATCAGGAGGAAGGTGGGGCCCACTACACCCCTGAAAAGGCGGATATACTTTGAAAAATGACATCCCAATACACCTGACCTGTTACGGTTCCTCCGTCAAAGACATGCAGGGATGCACGTGCACCAATCATGATCCCACTCCACACCATCAAACCACGACCTGCGTACAGGTCCCCTTCAAGGACATTAGGGGGTTGGTATCTGGTTCCTGGTTCACACCAGATGAAAACCCGACGAGAATCATTTTTCAGACTATACCTGAACTCGTCCGTGAACATAACCTGGGACCACTGTTCCAATAACCATGTAATGTGTTCCTGACACCAGGCTTTAGGGGCTCTCCTGTGACCAGGGGTCAGCGGAATGCACCTTGCAGGTCTCCGGGCGAAGAAAGCATGTCTGTTCAGTCGTCTGTAGACTGTGTGTCTGGAGACAACTGTTCCAGTGGCTGCGGTAAGGTCCCGAGCAAGACTAACTGCAGTACCCTGCGGCCGTCCGCGGGCACTGATGGTGAGATATCGGTCTTCTTGTGGTGTTGTACACTGTGGACGTCCCTTGCTGTAGCGCCTGGACACGTTTCCTGTCAGCTGGAATCGTTGTCATAATCTTGAGATCACGCTTCGTGGCACACGGAGGGTCCGTGCTACGACCTGCCGAGTTTGACCAGCCTCCAGTCGCCCTAGTATTCTACCCCTCATAACGTCATCAATTTGTGTTCTTTGAGCCACTTTCAACGCACGGTCACCATTAGCACGTCTGAAAACGTCTGCACACATACTCGCAGCACCGTACTCTGACAGGCACCAACACACCTCTGCGTATGTGGACTGCTGCCAGAGCCACCGTGCGACGACCGCAGGTCAAATGCACCGCATGGTCATACCCCGAGGTGATTTAAACCCACAAACCGCCCACCAGAGCGTTGTTTCACCACGTATCAGCATTATCCTTAATTTATGAGCATGAGTGTAGATCATCTCTCTTAATTAGTAACATCTTCACATAATACAGTAATATTTGTAAAGAGTCGATGTTTTTGCCAGTTGGCTGTAACGTAAATAACACACTGTTCAGTTACACAATAGTCAGTTGACCAATGGACATAGTAATAACCGTAAAATATAGCTGAATAGCGTGTTGACACCTCAGCAATTCAATATAACAACGATTTTTCTTGTTGTGGATTTGGCAAGGGTTTGGTAGGTTTCTAGAGGTATACGGCACCGGGTATCTATGCGCGGGTCACACAATTCGCGTAAATTGCGGGCTGGTGGGTTGTGGGCGCGGAGCTGGCGGCAGACAGCGTCCCAGATGTGTTCCACAGGCAGATTTGGTGGCCAAGACATCAGCTATCACTGTCGCACGACTCTGCCCTGGTGACACTGGCAGTTATCCAGGTGGAAGATGGTGTCGGTGAAGACACAAAACCTGAAAAGATGCAGGTAGTCCGCGATAATGATCACGTAGTCCACAGTCGTCACGGAGCCTATTAACTATACTGTCACAGATCCCACGGAAGATCTGCTGCAAGAAGAAACATGGTTCGACTTATCGGGCGACAAGTTTCCATTGACGCACGATCTAGTCCCGACGATCGCGTGTATACAGCAGTCCTTATGGACGATATCGCTGGATGAACATCCGTATACGTCAAGATCGTCTGCAGCAAAGCCCTGAAAGATGTGCTTGGGCGTGTACCAGCTTCACAGAACAGGGCAAGCATCCGACCTCCACGCCCTGTGATGAGCCGAGGACGCACAACACCTTGTCGCCTATTCGTACTTTCGAAGTCCTTCAATCACTTCCCATAGGTGCTCACGGGAGGAGCGCGCGAAATGACGACCACTTTGGCTGTTTGCGAGATACCCGTTTCCAGGCACCGAGGCACAATACTCTGCCCTTCATGAAATTGGCTTGCATCATAGGATTCCCCCATTTTCGACTCGTATTGTCCACCAGGAAAAGCGTTCCACAGTGTAAAATGGTGCAAGATGTTCGAAATCCTGAGAAAAATAGGGGTAAACTATAGAGAAAGACGAGTAATCTACAGTATGTAAAAGAAACATGAGGGAACAATAAGAATAGAAGACCAAGAACGAAGTGACCGGATTAAAAAGGATGTAAGACAGGGATTTAGTCTTGCGCCCTTGCAATTCAGTCTGTACGCCGAAGAAGCAATGACGGAAATAAAAGAAAGGTTCAAGAGTGGGATTAAAATTCATGGTGAAAGGACATCAGTGATACGATTCGCTCGTGACATTGCTATCCTCAGTGAAAATGAAGAAGAACTACAGGATCTATTGAATGGAATGAACAGTCTAATGAGTATAGAGTATAGTTTGAGAGAAATTTGAAGAAAGACGAAAGCAATGGGAAATGACAGAAATGAGAACAGCGAGAAACTTTTTCTTTTTAACTATGGGACTTAACATCTGAGGTCATGAGTCCCCTAGACTTAGAACTACTTAAACCTAACTAACCCTTTAAGGACATGACACACATCCATGCCCGAGGCACGATTCGAACTTGCGACCGTAGCAGTCGTGTGGTTCCGAACTGCAGCGGCTAGAACCGCTCGGCCACCACGGCCAGCAGCAAGAAACTTAACACCATAATTGGTGATCACGAAATAGACGAAAGCAAGGAATTCTGCTACCAAGGCATGATGGAGTGAGGTAGGAGGACACAAAAATCAGACTAGCCTGGCATAGAAGGTCCACTAGTATCAACCGTAGTTCTTAATTTGAGGAAGAAATTTCTGAGATTGTATAGTTGGAGCACGACATTGTATGATAGTGAAACATGCGCTGCCGGCCGGAGTGGCCGAGCGGTTCTAGGTGCTTCAGTCTGCAACCGCGCGACCGCTACGGTCGCAGGTTCGAATCTTGGCTCGGGCATGGGTGTGTGTGTGTGATGTCCTTATGTTAGTTAGGTTTAAGTAGTTCTAAGTTCCAGGGGACTGATGACCTCAGAGCCAGTTTTGAAACATGGGCTGAGAGACAACCGAAACGGAAAGGAATGGAAGCATGTGGCATATGGAACTACAGACGAATGTTGAAAATTATCTTGAAAATTAAGTGGACTAATAAGATAAGGAATGACGAGGTTTCAGCAGAATCGGCGAGGAAGGAAATATATGGAAAACGCAGACAAGAGGAAGGGTCAGGATGACGACATCTGCAAAACATTAGGAAATAATGCCCATAGTACTAGAGGGACCTGTAGAGCAGGCTTTTCCAACCGAGCTCCAGAGAGCCGGAGCGCTCCGGTGCCCGCGCGGAGGGGGAAAGCGAACTCACTGCCCCCTGGCCGCATGCAGCCGCCACTGACGCAATAATCCGTGTTCAATGACAGCTATGACTACCCGCAGGAGCCCTGCACCTCTACTGGAGGATACCTTTCTATTCATTGAGAGGGATGGTCGTCCGCAGTGTCTTGTATGTCATAAAATTATTTAATTCTGCGAAGAGGTACAATATACGACATTATACACGTCTACACGCAGCGCACTACGATCAGGTAGAAGGCGTTGCACGCAGAGAACTGATAGCCAGGCTGAAGAATGACGTACCAGGACACGTAAGTTTAAAAACGGTTTCGTAATACGGAGGGTATCAAAACAGGCAACATAGTTCCTGTTCTGTAATTGGTTTATAATTTTGAGGTGAATGAGAGCGGAGAAAACGCTACTGAATCTGCAATTCGAGCAAGCAACAGGGTCGCTCACATCATTGCGACGAGTGGCAAGCCGTTTTCGGCGGGACCACTCGTAAAATCGTCCATGGTAGCAGTTGCAGAATGCTTGTTTCCAAGGGAGGTGCAGGCAATTGAAGGGTTTGCCTGTCGAAGCAAACAATGTCTCGTCGAATCCTGGACATGGCAGCGAATTTAGAGACACAGCTCAGCAAAAAGGCGGAGAGCTTTGTTGCATTTTCGCTAGCGCTTGACGAGAGCACCGGCATATCGGACTGTGGTCAGTTTGCAGTCTTTGTGCGTGGTGTCGACATGGAGCTGCAAGTAACTGAAGAGCTCTTGGATGTGGTACCACTCGATTACACCGCAACAGGACGTGACATTTTTGAAGCTGTTTGTGCATCAGTGGACAATATGAATTTGCCGTGGGATAAGCTCCATTCTGTAGCGACAGTCGGTGCACCACAAATGGTCGGGCGTCACCAAGGTTTTGCTTCTCGTTTGAAAAATAAACTCAGGGACGAATTAGGTAAAGACATTTTGACTGTTCATTGCTTTATTCACCAAGAGGCACTGTGCGCTGAAACAGTAGAGCTAGGTGGCGTAATGAAAGACGTCGTGAAGTGTGTGAATTTTGTGCGGCGTCACGGCACGAATCATCGCCAATTCAAAGGATTCCTGAAAGGTATGGAAGCGGAGTATGGGGATATACCTCACCACAGTACAGTTCGTTGGCTGAGTCGGGGAAAAGTTCTTGATGTTTTCTTTGCCATTCGTGAGGAAATAGCCCTTTCTCTCGAAATGAAAGGGGGGCTGGAGGGAAATGCGTTGTCTGAAAGATATAAAATGGATATCAGACCTGGCGTTCCTAGCTGACATAACTATGCATCTGAATAATTTAAATCTGTCATTGCAGGGCAAAGGGCAGCTAAGCGTTGACATGCACGACCAGATCAAAGCGTTCATCGAAAAGTTACCTTAATTTGAGAGGCAGATGAGTAATGGACATTTAACGTTCTTCAATCGTCTTGCTTCTTTATAACTACCTGAAGGTACTACTTTTCGGTGCTACTTAAAGCAGATCATCACGTCGTTTGAAACACGATTCCGAGACGTCACAAGTTTGTAAATGGAACTTAAGGTGTTCAGTACTCCTTTTTCAGTTTCCCCCGATGACTTGTCATCGTCATTTCAATTGGAGATTATTGATTTGCAAAATTCAGCTTTGTTGAGTGAGAGGTACTACAATACGTTGGATTTGTCACGATGGTATTGTTCATTACAACAAAAAACATTTCCCAAGCTTCACAACAATGCCGATCAGATCATGTGCATGTTTGAATCTACGTATTGTTGTGAGCAGCTTTTCTCAGCAAAGAGTAAAAAGTAAGGAACGATCATTTCTTCAGGATGAAACAATGAAGGCCATCCTCCGCATTAACGCTGCGAACACTTTGACGCCTGATATTTCCGATCTTGTAATGAAAAGAAAATGTCAAGCTACAGTGGCCCAATAAATTTAGTATGCAATTTCTTGTATAACAGTTGTTTCTTATTTATTCCCTGAACATCGTTTTTCCTGGTGTAGAATGTCACCACGTATTAGCAGCTAAGAGTATGAGTTTGTCGATCTTGTAAGACGCAGCCGACACCTCCAAACGCTCGCTTTGCCGCCTGCCTCAGCCAGCCGTGCCACGTGCCGGCCCACTTGAATGGTCACCGCGAGCGACACGGCTCCCTGGAGCAGGGAGCGCTCCGCGGCTCACAACGGAGCCTGCTGTAGAGGGTAAAAACTGTAGAGGAAGACAGAGGAGGAATACATGCAGCAAATAATTGAGGACATAGGTTACAAGTACTACTCTGAAAAGTAAAGGTGTGCACAGGAGTGAAATTTGTGCCATCGTGTCCACAGTTGATGCGAATCAGTATCCGCTATGTTTCAAGGAGCCAAATGTCATGTTCTTGATGCTAATGGTAAATGGCTGTAAATTGACTAAAGGGATCTGTTTCTGTAGGAATATCGGCAGATAAGCAAAAGATTACTTGACGCAAGTGCACCTAAAGATAAGTATGTTTTACTCAACTAGCGAAGAACTGCCACTTTGTTGACAACTTGTGGCAGCCGTGGCTAGCTATAAGCAGAGGTCCAGCGTGCCGTGCCTCGTGGTGCTCGTACACTGAATGCTTGCCGGTGGAGCTAGCTGTCAACAATACAGTGTAGCGTTCGCCACTAACTAGCGACACGGAGGTAATCTCGACTAGAAGGTGGTTGCCACGCGGCTTGTAACACCGTCCCGGCAGTCTTGGTCGGGCGGCGGCGTGGAGGTTCCTCATGGTGGTGATGATGAAAGAGCCGCTCGCGATCCACGCAGGAATCTCCAAGGCGCCGGTTCCGGAAGTGCAACTCGCGCAGGATACGGTGGTCGATGCGCAGTGGTCAGTTTTCGTCCAAAGCGCTGGGCGAGTTCATTCGTTAGTTCCAAAGGGGCGGACAATAAGTGTTTTCCACATTTCGGCCTTTCACCGATGACGGAATCGAGGCGCGCACCCTGCAATCTTTCTCAAACGATTTTACGGAAACTATTCGATGAAAAAAATTCATTTTAGCTTTACTTATAGCTTTATATGTCAAGTTTATGATTATATGTACATTACTTTGTTAAAGGTCATAGTTATTGTGATATTTCATGAAAGTAAGACACTGCGCCCATTTCGGAAAAGTGTGCAATACAAAACAGAGGTTGCAATGGTTTTGCGTTTGGTGTGTATTGCGTAATCTGTTGTTGCATTTGAAATTTAGCTAACGCACTGACTTTTTCTTTGGGCTTGGGTAGAGGTGTCTATCGGTCACCAATCTGGAGAAAATTGATCTGATGTAGCACACTCATTTACGATCGCATCGCGCCAGCGATAACGCCAGTGTCAAATATCCACAACGTTCTTCATAGTTAGTTAGTTACGTGTTCCACTGATCAATAGCACGGAAAAACCGTTATGATGTGGAACGTGTCAAATGCACAAGAAATGCGCACAGGAAACAAGTCTCTTTTTTTACGTTATAGTGTTATACGTAAATATTTCTTTTATCTCTCCCATTTCCTTAAATGGCACAAAATGCGCATATTATACCTCCAGATTTATTTACTCATATTCAAGAATTCATCTATGGTATAGAAGGAGTTGTCAAGGAGGTATGATTTCGGTTTGTTTTTGAAACTATTACTGCTGTCTGTCAGACATTTTATTTCATCCGGTAATTTATCAGACAGTTTTATAGCAGCATATTTTGCCCCTTTCTGTGCCAAAGAAAGGTTAAGTAAAGGATAGTGTTGGTCTTTCTTTTTTCTGGTATTGTAATCATTAATGTCGCTGTTGATTTTAAACTGGTCCATGTTGTTGAGAAAAAATTTCATTACTGATTAAATCTACTGTGAAGCAGTTGTAAGAATTCCTAACCTTTTTAACAGATACCTACAAGATGTGCGACTATGTACCCCACACATTATTCTAACTACTTTGTTTTGAGCAGTGAATACCTTTTGCCTAAGTGTTGAGTTGCCCCAGAATATTATTCCGTATGACATCAGAGAGTGGAAGTATGCAAAGTATGTTAGCTTACTAATTTCTACATCCTCAAAATTGGCAATTATTCTGATTGCAAAAGTTGTTGAACCTAGTCGCTTTAGGAGATCCAAAATATGGCTTTTTCAATTAAGATTTCATAAACGGATTGAAATATCGAAGTGAGATTTTGGCAAATGATAGCACGCAAAGAGGAGAGTATTTTATGATATCGTTATTATGTAAAACTTCATTATCTACCGTGTTATTCCAATAACTACAGAGTTTTTCGATGAAAAAATGTTATTTTTAAGATCCATCGATAGCTGGTGAAACGAGTAATGCTATGAGTTTTGGAACAACATAAGTGAAGACATTACACGTTTATTTTGTACTAAGGATGTGCTTTTTCATAAGCTATTGAACTTACTTTTCCTCAGTTCCTCAATTAATAAACTTGACCGGCCGAAGTGGCCGTGCGGTTAAAGGCGCTGCAGTCTGGAACCGCAAGACCGCTACGGTCGCAGGTTCAAATCCTGCCTCGGGCATGGCTGTTTGTGATGTCCTTAGGTTAGTTAGGTTTAACTAGTTCTAAGTTCTAGGGGACTAATGACCTTAGCAGTTGAGTCCCATAGTGCTCAGAGCCATTTGAACCAATAAACTTGATAAACCACTGTTTCAGAATTATCTAACAATTATGTCTACACGACATGTTAGCGAGATGAGACACTGGAAACTCCGCTGTGTTTTGGCAAAAGAAGCAAATTTTGACCTCGAAACCAGATAAATATGTAGGTTTTACTCAAAAATCGCCACTCATGACGCTCTCTCAAAGCTACAAATGGTTAACAAGCCAGGTGAAAAGAAACCGCTGCATTTTCGGGTGAATTCTTTTTAGTTACTAACCTAAACAGAGGTGACAGTAGATCTTTTTGAACGGTCATCATGCCACTGTGGGCTTGGAAGGGCTCCACTTAATATTTACAAAAAATGTGAGTGTTGGCTACGGTATAGAAAGGCACTTCCCCTGCAGCACTCAGCAGTTCCCCTACAGCGTTCTGAGCGACCCCCACAACTACCGTTCTCCCCACACTTCCTCAGCCGACTGCCATCTAGAGGCCACGGCATTTTGCGCGCACTATGTCGATTGCCTATGATACAGCACAGAGAACGCTACTAGGTCACCAAGTCTAGGTATCCATTGCCGCGGTGGTTATAATGTTTTGGCTCATTGTTGTATAGGTGAAGGCTTCAGGCCCAATTGAAAGCCAAACGTTCACATAAAACTATCTTTTAGCTTCCTCAGTGATGCGAAATGCTGTCGAAGTCAGTGTCTCTTCTGTTTATTTCTAGTCAGCTGTATTTATTGCTTCCCAGTTTAAATTTAATCAACATCGAAGCCCCAAGTCTCCACGTCAGACAGAAGGATGCAACAGTCGATGTACATCCGCAATGATTGTCACTCCGTTGTGTGTGAAGATGAGCCTTTGTTGCTTCCAAATTGCTTATATTTAAATTGAAAAGAAATACAGCTTGTAAAATCCCCTCTTCGTGGAAAATTTTCTTAACCCAGGCCACTTTATAAAGACCTATACTATGAATTTAATGTGCACAGTTCCTAGAGGATACCGCAGTTCTGTAGGTCCTAGAAATAGATCCTAAAGAAGAGGATTTTCACAATAATTTAATGTGATTGGAAGGTGTCTGGGAAAAACATTTTTCTATTTAAACACTAATTTATTCGTTAAAACATAGATAGCTCGTGTAAAGAAGCCAATCAAACAGTTGATTACTCTAATATGTATGAAAATTCTGATTAGTGATTTTATGGATAGTAGCATGCCTAGATAGCATGAGAAATTACACTCTGTTAACTCAAAGACGATAATCTGAAACTCAGTTTCAAAATTCGCTATTTCGTGAGGGCAAACAGTGACTGAAAGCTTGGTGATTGATTAAAAGGTTCATACATGTAACGCATGTACGTTGACCCTAAGACAGGCGGTCGTATATAATTCCATATGTGTGGAATAAAACTTGGAGATGCTGCTACGAATGCCCACCGTAATTTAATTGCTGTGCCCCGTGATAAAAGCCGCTGTCGTGCGGGCTCTCTCGAGAATGCGAGGACGCGTTGCTACAACTGCAACACCGTTTCCTGGACGTCTCCTAACACAGAATCCGCTGTAGTGAGCATCACCTCTCAGCCACAGGGAATGGCATCGCGTCTCGACCAAGAATCGATGCCGTCTCCACCAGTTTTCAACCCTGAGACTTGTATTTTTTGGCTCTCTCTTGCGCTCAGCTCTCCTTTTACTGCCAAATAGAGCCTGTTGCTAACAGCAAAGATACGAAATACTGCAGCCTAATAGCTAGGTTTTGCTGCATAGAAAATACCGCCAAAACGGTGCGTCGCTGTCAGACGCCAGTTGTACAGCAAAGCTCCTCACCACTACTGAAAAACGTCCGCTACAGCTCTGTGCTCGTGACGCCGCACTCTAACAAGGGAACCTCCCCATCGCACCCTCCTCACATTTAGTTATAAGTTGGCACAGTGGATAGGCCTTGAAAAATTGAACACAGATCAATCGAGAAAACAGGAAGAAGTTGTGTGCAACTATGAAAAAAAAGCAAAATATACAAACTGAGTAGTCCATGTGCAACATAAGCAATATCAAGGCTAATTTTTAGCGCAGGAGCGCCGTGGTCCCGTGGTTAGTGTGAGCACCAGCGGAACGAGAGGTCCTTGGTTCAAGTCTTCCCTCAAGTGAAAATTTTAATTCTTTATTTTCGTAAAGTTATGATCTTTCCGTTCGTTCATTGACGTCTCTGTTCACTGTAATAAGTTTAGTGTCTGTGTTTTCGCGACCGCACCGCAAAACCGTGCGATTAGTAGACGAAAGGACGTGCCTCTCCAATGGGAACCGAAGGTCATAGGTCGACCGATTCCTCCACAGGAAAACTCGTCTGATATATTCTATACGACACTGGTGACGGCATGTGCTTCACATGACAGGAATACGTTGTCGACCCACGTAACTTGTACACTTGGCGAATGGGTAAAAAGATTCTTCTACCTTGCCCGATTTAGGTTTTCTTGTGGATGTGATAATCACTCCCAAAAAGTGATGAAAACATAAGAGTTTGTCACATAAACTGCAACAAATGAATGCAACAGTGTCACAGTCGCAGTTTTCCCTGTGCTCTGTCAAAACATATGCTTCTAACGTTTTCAAATTTCTCCGTGTGTAGACCGTCAAATCCTGCATATGTGCAAGCAAATCTGAACATGTCCTGGAATTTTGAAGAGCGAAGTTGATTATGTGTGAGTGCCTGAACTTTGATAATTATCTGAAAACAAAAAATTAAACTTTTCACTCGAGGGTAGACTTAAACCAAGTACCTCTCGTTGTGTAGGTTCTCACGCTAACCACGGGACCACGGCGCTCCTAACCTCACGTTATCCTTGATGTGGCCTATCTTGCGCATGAACTACTCAGTTTGTATATTTTGCTTATTTTTTCATAGTTCCACACAACTTCTTCCTGTTTTCTCGATTGATCTATGTTCAGTTTTTCGAGGCCTATCCACTGTGCCAACTTATAACTAAATCTGAGGAGGGTGCAATGGGGAGGTTCCCTTGTAAGAAAGACTGAATATCAGTTCTCTTCATTTTTAACGAAAAAAGATCAAGGATTTCATAGACAGTTAAGATAACGAGTAAAGTTCATGCTCTGAACTGTAATCTTATCAGCCGGCCGCGGTGGCCGTGCGGTTCTGGCGCTTCAGTCCGGAACCGCAGGACTGCTACGGTCGCAGGTTCGAATCCTGCCTCGGGCATGGATGTGTGTGATGTCCTTAGGTTAGTTAGGTTTAAGTAGTTCTAAGTTCTAGGGGACTGATGACCTAAGATGTTAAGTCCCATAGTGCTCAGAGCCTGTAATCTTATCTCTAATATCATTGAAATACAGTGATTTGTTACAAGATGTAACGTCGGTTGGTCACCGTGCAGGCATCGCTATTGGCCTATAACTCATTACGTATCAACTTTGTTTTACACAGAAACTTAGAGATATCTTTCAACAAATGTAAAGCAAAGTTAATGGCAAGAGAAAAAGTAGAGTAAAAATATAAATCAATCAATCTAGTTAGGCAGAAGTAATATTAGAGTAGATTGCCTCACCTTTGCAGTTGATCTTCCAATTTTAACTATGGATATTACCACAAATCACAAACAAATTGAAATTCTTAAACAGGTTGCGGAAAAAGTAGAACTACAAATATCATTCGAAAAACAGAACATCTGAAACATCTGATATGCAACAAACAGGCACCAAAGCATTCAGATCAACACAAAATATTTATAATAAAAAATCAGTTTCTGAATTCAGTAAACTTAGGCATCTCAGCACTGTAATCAAACCTAAATGTCTTTATGGAGCAAAAACTTTAATTTTAAATAGAAAGAGGGATACTGAAGAAATTCAAAAGAAAGAAAGATTATTAGAAAAATGTTAGGCCCCAAAACTACAGATGGACAAACTTACAGGAAATAGAAGAATACACAGACGTACATGGTGACATGAGAAAACGAAGACTGAAATTTAATGCTTACATTAAGAGAAGGGCACCCACTAGGCTGACAAAACAAATAGTAGAATTCTACAACAACAGAAGTAAGGCCAAAACTGAGACAGTTAAATGGATCGCTGCGATTAAGGAGGAACTTAAGGTAGCCGGTATAACTCAGGTAGACGTTACAGATAGAAAAACATTCAGGCAACAAAATATTTGCTTCGAAAGTTGGTCAGAGGAAAATTAGATAACGGACTGGAACACCGTGCCTTGATGAAAGAAAGAGACTTCATTGTGATAGGATGAAACAAGTTTGGACACAAAGGAAGGCCAACAGTCAATAGTGACATTGGTGGATTGTCCGTCGCGTGGTCCTGTTGGGCCCATACGTGAATAATAAAGTAAAGTTAATGGGATATAATAACATACCATATTTAGCTACTTAGCAAACAAATACCACCGTACAGCCCTTGAAGGTCCAACGGCACCGACCGGCCGCCGTGTCATCCTCTGCCCTTAGGCGTCAGCGTATGAGAATATTGAGGAGCATGTAGTCACCACACCGCTCTCACGGCCGTTGTCAGTTTTCGTGACCGGAGCTGCATCGTCTCCAGAAAGTAGCACCTTAATTGTCCTCGAAATTACTTAAGTGTGTCCCGCTGGCCAACAGCACTCGGCACTCGACACGACAGTGACCAATCCAAGTGCTAGCCAAGCCCAAAAATGTAAGTACTTACGCTGGTTTATCTCCTACCTCTTAAGATTAATAGCTGTGAAAACAATGCAATAAACCCCAATTCATATGTACCACTCTAAACGGAACGTTTATCAACAAATGGAGACACAAAGTTGTATAACATAATGCATGATTGCTAAGATTGTGTTCTGAGAAGAAAGGCTAGGTATGAACTAGAGAACTAAATAATCAAGGACATCAGATAAGAGTTAAAGATGTTTACTGTGGATTAAGAGACAAAATAAAAACGAAACATACGAGCAGTTCTCACGAATGGCCTACGGAAAAGTCTTTTTCATACAAACCGATTTTTTGGAGAAATGTGAGGTGCCTATCTAGGATATGGATGACGTTGGGATTCCTGTTTGAAAGGCACGTACTGGGTAGTCAACCACGGAGACGATGGAGATGATTTTAATACTGTCCTACACAATTGTAAAATTTTGACCACACGTGGAAGATACATTCATCCGGTCCACGGTAGAACTTTCATTGTGGTCATCAAAACTACTTCACATAGCTAAAGAGCGGACTTAAAACAAATTACGATTACCCAGGTAATTGCTTTCCAGTATAAATGGGTTCTTTCTAGCATAAATGGGCATGTTTCGTTTTTTGCTACAGAAAAATTTTGTTATTCGGTTCATTTTGTTATGCGACTATTCCCTTTGTTTGAGAAAAAGTGAAAATACTACTCAAATTCCATCTTATTTTAAATCAATCTCAGTGCAATCTGTAAGAACGACAAAGTTTCAGTTCCGTTTATTTTACGCCTACGCATTCAGTATATGTAGTTCCTAAAGGCTTATCCAGAAAATTATGGTACTATGTAACGACTTGAACGACAGGGCCATAGAGTGATCCCATTCCGGGATTCCTGCCTGCAGGCAGTTCACTGCTTATGTTAGATAAATGGGAAATGAATGAATAGTAAATAAGGACGCGACTTTATTTACTTGACCAGTCTGTCAGAAACTATAGGGACGCCTTTTACATCAGCTAGCAGACCATCAAAGTCTGTGAGAGGAAGTGATGCTTAATGTTATACAATGATAATTATGATAATGCGCACGTGCGAACGGAAACGCATTGCAGCTATGAAGTAGTAAAAGGAAACAGTGCACAGCCAATTTGTACGCTATAACGATCGTGACAGTCACACCTACAATGATGTTCATGAACATGGCAGTTTCAGAATCTATGAAGTAGCTGAATTGATGCAGAGTTTTTGTGTTGCGTTTATTCACATCATTCATAGTTTTTTACCGTTAAAATTTCCCATTTGTCTCTAATAACGCTTTATTTTCGCTGTGTGACCACTGTTCGCACCACAGGAAACGTTCACGACCAGTGGTGGGCACAGAATACATTGCTCTCTCTGTCTGTGTGTCTCCCTCTCTTTGTGCACCGCCATTGACACGATTTATACGCAGTTCATTCACGCAGCGACCTCGGTGGGGTGCTCATTTGTATTCCGTTGTCACCACGCCCCTCCGCAGAAATATTTTACTACACAATCAGGTTCTCACGTGAAACACCGATATTTGCCACGTTATCGACTCTCTCGGCGAATAAATTTACATCTGGTTTCAAATAACTCGATACAATATTCGGGACGTTTTTTCACGTATGCAAACTCTCAGTGTTATTGCGCGGTAAATGAAACCACAAATATGCTTCCAGCTGCGGTTACAGTCGGAACAGCAATATCCCTGTCACCGTTATGAGTCTTTTTCACAAATTACAGAATCGCTCTGCTGATAGACTACACCAAATTCAGCGCTCTGTGGGCAACGATTTTGACAGAATATTTTTCATTTGTGGTGCTACGTTGTTTCAAATGGGAAAATAATCTTCCAGGGAATTTCTGCCTACCTGGAGAACAACACTGGATTTCTTTCGGAATCTTAAGTTTGAGAACAAACGGGCAGGTAGGAATTTTTTTTTAAATTTTTAACTCTTTTTCTAGTATCTTTACATCGGGTATTTACAGTAATCTAAGAGTGCAATTTTGGAGTAACGATATTCCTCAACGTAAGTTAGAATTGCCATTAACCTGTAACGTCATATAAAATTAATATGAAAAGTCGTTTTTAAGGCTGGTAAGCGTAATTGAATGGCAAATTAACTTTTCTACTGTCTTAACCAAAGCGGTTAACATCGTGCTAGCAGCACTGATGCACCGAAAGCGAACACTGAAACTAATGCCTCCGAATATTTTATGCCAAAATTCTTCAAGCTTTTTAAATAGAACAAACGTTATTAAAATTCTGCATTTTATTGTCCATGTCTACATATTTACTACTCAATATACTCACCCTGGCGACGAACACATATCTCTGAACGAGAGAGCAGTTTTTTGATGTAGTCACTGCACATTGTTGGACTTTCTACATCTACGTGTACATCCATACTCCGCGAGCCACCTGACGGTGTGTGGCGGAGGGTGCCTTGAATACCTCTATCGGTTCACCCGCCCGTTCCAGTCTCGTATTGTTCGTGCAAAGAAAGATTGTCGGTATGCCTCTGTGTGGGCTCTAATCTCTCGAATTTTATCTCTCTTCGCGAGATATACGTAGGAGGGAGCAATATACTGCTTGATCCTCGGTGAAGGTACGTTCTCGAAACTTCAACAAAAGCCCGTACCGAGCTACTGAGCGTCTCTCTTGCAGAGTCTTCCTCTGAAGTTTATCTATCATCTCCGTAACGCTTTCGCGATTACTAAATGATCCTGTAACGAAGCGCGCTGCTCTCCGTTGGATCTTCTCTATCTCTTCGATCAACCCTATCTGGTACGGACCCCACACCGTTGAGCAGTATTCAAGCAGTCGGCGAACAAGTGTACTGTAACCTACTTCCTCTGTTTTCGGACAGCATGTCCTTAGGATTCTCCCAGTGAATCTCAGTCTGGCATCTTCCTTACCAACGATTAATTTTATATGGTCATTCCATTTTAAATTACTCCTAATGCCTACTCCCAGATAATTTGTGGAATTAACTTCGTCCAGTTGCTGACCTGCTATATTGTAGCTAAATGATAATGGATCTTTCTTTCCATGTATTCGCAGCACATTACACTTGTGTACGTTGAGATTCAATTGCCATTCCCTGGACCATGCGTCAATTCGTTGCAGATCCTCATGCATTCCAGTACAATTTTCCATTGTTATAACCTCTCGATGTACTACATCATCATCCGCAAAAAGCCTCAGTGAACTTCCGATGTAATCCACAAGGTCATTTATATATATTGTGAATAGCAACGGTCCCCTGTGGCACACCTGAAATCACTCGTACTTCGGAAGACTTCTCTCCATTGAGAATGACATGCTGCGTTCTGTTATCTAGGAACTCCTCAATCCAGTCACACAATTGATCTGATAGTCCATATGCTCTTACTTTGTTCATTAAACGACTGTGGGGAACTGTATCAAACGCCTTGCGGAAGTCAATAAACACGGCATCTACCTGGGAACCCGTGTCTATGGCCCTCTGAGTCTCGTGGACGAATAGCGCGAGCTGGGTTTTACACGATCGTCCTTTTCGAAACCCATGCTGATTTCTACGGAGTAGATTTCTAGTCTCCAGAAAAGTCATTATACTCGAACATAATACGTGTTCCAAAATTCTACAGCCGATCGATGCCGGAGATGTTGTTGACGAAACCACCATCTCACCCCTGTTTGCAGCGCTTCATCACTATCAAAACAAAGTGCTCGAAGCAATGTTTTTGAAACAGATGAAAACCGAATGTGGCCACGTCGGAGCTGTATGGACGAAGATAGATGACAGTTAACCCATGGGGTCGGAATGCTGGAAAGGACGTGGCGCTCGTGTGTAGTCTGACACTGCCGTGCTGAAGGACAGGGTAACAGTTCCACAGATGCTTTTGAAATGATGTAAACTGTTTGTGATACTGAAGGAAGAAGTCGAGAAACTTTTTTAAGTGCTCAGCAAGGTTTCTTGATGGTACAGAGACCATTGAAGGAGATCCACATCGCGGATGTCGCAGCGCTCGTGTGTGGTCTGGCACTGCCACTCTAAAGAAGAGGGTGCTGCATGTGTGGACGAACTCCTCGAATTCGAGGAGTACGCTGTTTTTCCTGAACCGACATACGAAGTGGAATCCAAAGTTTTCGGGACTGGTGCTGCCATCTGGAAAGTAGGAGTAGTAGATCTTTGCACCGCTAGGCGGCGAGAGCTGCATATCTAATGAGTCAGTATGCGGAGTGCCATTCAGCTGGGAGGACGTGTTGTGTGTCCACAGCGGTTTCCGTAATATTCTGTTTTTGGTGTGTGGCGATTTTACGATGGATACACGAGCAGAACAGCTCATGTGTATCAAATTCTGTGCGAATCTCGGGAAAAGTGCTATGTAGACCCTTGCAATGATTCAACAAGTGTTTGGGGGACAGAGCATGAGCTGTACGCGTGTGTTTGTGTAGCATGCTCGGTTCAGGGCCGGCCGTGCAGACGTCGAAGATGATGCTCACACTGGAAGGCCCGTTAGCTGCACAGCGCCAGACATTGTTGCCAAACTTCAAAAATTGATTCGTGCGGATCGACATCGAACCATTCAAGACCTTGCAGATGAAGTGGGTATTGGTTATGGGACATGTGAACGAATGTTGACTGATGAATTCGGCATGTATCGTGTCACCGCAAAATTTGTGCCAAGGATGTTGACTGCCAATCAGAAGGCACAGCGTGTTGAAGTGTGCACGGACCTTTGGCAGGCCGCATCTGATGATCCAACCTTCTTGTCACGGGTTATCACCAGCAACGAGAGCTGGATTCACGGTTATGACCCAAAGACAAAGCAACAATCGTCCCAGTGGAAGAGCCCAGGCTCTCCAAGACCCAAAGAAGAGAGATAGGTGAAGAGCAAAGTGAAGAGCAGGAACATCGTTTTCTTTGTTACCAAGGGAATTGCGCACAAAGAAATCGTCCCACCCAACCAAACAGTGAATTCTGCATGCTGCTGTGGCGTTTTGTGATGGCTCCGTGAAAATGTGAGGCGACAACGGCCGAAACTTTGGCGTCAAGGGAACTAGCTGCTGCATTACAACAACGCACCCTGTCATATGTTCTTGCTCACCAGCACCTTTTTGGCAAAAAACAACATGTTGGTTGTACCCTACCCACCGTAATCGCCAGATTTGGCACCTTACGACTTCGTGCTATTCCCAAAACTGAAACTCAAGTTGAAAGGCCGTCGGTTCGACACTCTATAGAGGATCCAAGAAGCATCGCTGGCAGTGATAAACACGCTAAGAACAGGACAGAAATTCAGTAATTAAAAAATTAAACAAAAACCTTAAGTGCCACCGCCACTTTAAATCTAACCTTAAGTGACAATTTAAAACAATTCTGAACCTCTTTAGGCGTTTACAATACGTGACCCGCTAAGTTCCCTACTTGAATTCGGACACTCGTCACTTTGGCTAACCAAGTTTTTGTTTAGCTGCGTGCTGCTTGCAAAATGGTTCCTCTATTTTCTCGTCGCTTATCCACTCAACTACTGGTGCACTCTAGCACAATATCGTGAAACAGCTCGTATTTATTCGAACCTACTCTCGGTCCACTGTAAGATAGTGGTACTTAAACAACAACCACGAACATGTTGAAACATTCCCTTAGAAAAATTATACACGACTGTCCTTACGCAATGTTTTTAGCGCAACGCAATCTGACTTTCAATAATCCCTACAAAAGAATGGCCCTGACTAACATTAACCTATACCTTTCACAAATCACTTACCTCACAAAAATCTTCGTTACTCGAACTACTGCAATACAGCGAGCGCCACTACTGCCAGCTAAATAAAAGATTCAAACTACAGAAGGCACTAACTACTGATAGGCATAGTTAGCAAATGAAAGATTTTAATAGAGAACAAACAATGTATTTACTTTAATAGTGTTGAAGGCACTAACTACTGATAGGCATAATTAGCAAATGAAAGATTTTGATAGAGAACAAACAATGTATTTACCTTAATTGTGTTGAAAAATCATAATATACATAGCAGTTCATGACATCCAGTCTTACAAATTTCAAAACTCCGCCATTTCTCTCCACACATCCACCACTGCTGGCAGCTCACCTCCAACTGCGCAACGCTACGCGCTGTTCACATCCAGCTGCCCAACACTACAATGGCAGACGACAATGCAAAGTAGCCACAGACTGCACACAGCACAGCCAGTGATTTTCATACAGAGCGCTACGTAACTTTGCCAATAAGAAAACATAAAAAGCCTACTTACAATGTGTTCGAGGCTTTCCCTGCTCGACACACACACAAACCACTTCAACAAAACAGCTAGCGACCCAATTACTTCTGGCGAGCTGTGACCACCAATCAATTGTACAACACGGACAGGATATCGGCTCCACCGATTACCAAAAACTCAGCACCTACAATCTACTTCTCACTATAACCAGGCTCACGCTGGATTAGCACAGCAAACTTTACAACCGAAACTGTCCACAAGACGACAATCAATTGATAGCTCGTGTACCTAAATTCGCCAAAACCGGTGTATCTTCAGCGACTATTCAGAAAATCCTACAGAGTCTCTGTATATTCCGTTGCTCAGCTTTGGGAGGAAACAACCGTCACAGCCACGTATATGAACAGGGGCCTAACAGACTAAATAGCCACACTACCTCCGATAAAGTGTACCCAAATTAAAGTACTGGTACTACCAATCCACACTCCTTTCCCTCTCCCAAGCCTCAACCGCCAGCTGCGGTGCCTCACTACACCACGCAGTGAGTCGCTCTACTATCGGACCTAGACGCACACCGATATATCCACTTTGTCGGTGAGAGGTCTACATGGGAACTAAGTCTTTATGTCATACCATAGGAACCATTTAAAACGAACAAACACGCAGCGCCACGCCAATTTTTGACAGTTAATTAATTATTCGTTGCTGCTGTCGGTTGTCTAAGCAGCGGCCGGCTACTGCGCATCTCTCAGGCGTTACCTCTGGACCCAGCAAAGGCGAGTGTTGCATCGCTGAAGTCGCGCGCGCTCACCACGTGTTTTTTCGTCGACGTTCGCGGCTCATCGACAACTTTTTTTTTCTTAATATATCATACACATATATTTACAGTAACCACCAGATGTTATTACGAGGGTAATCCCAACGACCTCGTCGTCGGAGCTGAATCGCTTTCGGCCAAATGTTCTTTTAACCTAGGAAACAGATAATAGTCAGGAATATAGGGTAGGTGGGTGATTATGTTCCACTGAAACTGTTGCTGGACAGCAACGGTTTGCCGAGCGATGAGTGGACGAGCTTTGTCATGGAGAATGTGTACGCCTGTACTCAACATTCCTCTTCTCCGGTTCTGAATGGCCCGTTTGAGTTTTTTCAGAGTCTCACAGTACTTGTCAACGTTAATTGTGGTCCCAGCGATTCAGCTCAAACGACGAGGTGAAAGAAGAGGTTCATAACTTTCTAAACAGCATGGCGGCGAGTTGGTATGACATGGGCAAAAAAAAAACTTCCACAGCGTCTACAAAAATGCATCGACGGAAATGGTGATTATGTCGAAAAATAGCTAAGTGTTCAAGCTGTAAACTGATGTAAACCATTGTAGAAATAAACAGGTCTATGTACTTATAAAAAGTAGGAGACCTTACTTTTGGGATTACCCTCGTATTAAGTTATAGTGTAGGATGCTCAGCATTAGTAAGGGCGGACGTAACCCGTGCGTTTTGACACAGCACAAACCATCAAGTTATTTTAATCGGACTATAATATTTGTAGATATAGCTACATATTTGAGTTTCGTCATTTGAAGTAGTTCAGTCTTTGTTACAAAACTGAGGATGAAGTGAAACATATCTTGCATTATTCAATGAAACACAGCTAAGAATTTTCCTTTTGCTCTTTTGTGTACTACATCTACGCCTAGGCGACCAATATATTACAAAATCGATTTTTCTCATGCAGCAAAACAATGGGACGTCTTGCAATTGTGATTGGACTTGCTATGTCCTGGCATTTTCCCAAGTCCGACAAGAAACCAGCCGAAACCTGGGTAAGGACGCTCCTATTGATGTACAACTATCACAGTGACATGTTTATCTTTATCACATTAAGGCATGGTGTGGAACAGGTACGCTTTACCTTATCTTATTGTACATTTCCCAGTTTGTGTGAGAGTATATTGTGGTATGCCCGCCCGGTTAGCTGTGGGGTCTGCCGCGCGGAGTTAGCCGAGCGGTCTCAGGCGCTGCAGTCCTGGGCTGTGCGGCTGGTCCCGGCGGGGTTCGAGTCCTCCCTCGGGTATGGTTGTGTGTGTTTGTCCTTAGGATAATTTAGGTTAAGTAGTGTGTAAGCTTAGGGACTAATGACCTTTTAGCAGCTAAGTCCCGTAAGATTTCAACCCCCTCCCCCCCTTCCCCGTGAGGTCTAACGCACTAACGCACGCTTTTCGGATTGGGAAGGAGTGCCTGGTCCCCGGCATGAATCCACCTGGCGGACTTGTGTCGAGTTCCGGTGTGCTGGTCAGTCTGTGGATGGTTTTTAGGCGGTTTTCGATCTGCCTGGGCGAATGCAGGCTGGTTCCCCTTATTCCGCCTCAGCTACACTATGTTGACGATTGCTGCGCAAGCAAGTTTTTCACGTACGCGTATACCACCATTACTCTGCCACGCAAACATAGAGGTTACACTCGTCTGGTGTGAGACGTTCCCTTAGGGGAGGGGGGGTGGGGGGGCATCGGGGACCGAACCGCATACAATACAATACAATATTGTGATATGAAATGCTGTACTGTTTTGAAAGATAGACTGCCCACTAGGTGTTAATTTTTTGTTTTATAGATCTGAAGATAGTAATTACTGACTTAAACCGGTCATCGTCGAAGGTATTTATATTGTGATCAAAGACTGGAATAACAAAAACACAATAAAACAAAATAAAATATTTGACAGAACCTGGATCACTGTTTGTATTCGCGACCATGTCGCAGCTGATGGAACTATCACAGTGTTTAAATAGGTATATTGCTCTGGAGAAAAACCAACTGTTGTTGTTAACAGAATAGCAGGAGGGGCTCATGTAGGGGAAAGTGCGCTAGAGGCCCATGAGCCGGTAGTGGTTCAGGCATATTGTGAACATCAAGCATGAGAACAGTCGTGCGACAAAGATTAGATCTATAAAATCAAGTGTCCTTTCTGAAAAAGACCTCATTTCGTTGCAATACACTCTTTATAATCAGTGGCTCTCAAAGAACATCGAAAACAAAATACAATACAAATACACGCGTACATAGTCACTTCTGATAATTGGTGCGATATTAAAATAATGTTATTCGTTAGTAGCATCTGCGTTCAATTTAGTTTCTTGTCAATGACGCTGGGACACTGGTTAAGATTCCAGGAGAGGCACGAAGTTCTTATGCACACGACCGCACTGTTTGGCATTCTAAGTTGACGCTCAAGCACAGCGCAGCGCACAGCAGTTCCAGCGCTCTGTAGTGACGAAAGCAGTTCGTACTTTGCATTCCACCCACATGGCTCTGGCGTTAGTTCGGTAGGCAAGACGTGACGTCAGTTGTTTACATTCTCTCGCTCCAGGTAGTATGCAGAGTGCACACCAAATCGTGCAGCGTTGGCATCACTGTCATGCCGAGATTTGAATCCCATATTAATGGTGAAAGAATGAAATATTTAGTTCGGTTGTTGTTTACGAGCATCCAGTGCGTGTCCCGGTATGATTCCATGACACTTCAGAACTTGGAAAGTCTTTCACAGGATATCGTCACCTGTATACTGGATTAGACATCGCACACACTTACCATCGACAGTGAAAGCGTATGATTGGTGAGTGCTTTCATATGTTTCACTTGCAGTAGTGCGAAGCTTCCGCCTAGCACTTCACTAAAACAAAGTCTGCTCCTCGTCCAACATTGTTCACAGTTTATTTAGACAAACGCGTTACGACAAGCTATCTAGAGTACCCGAGTTTCTCCATCTTCGTGCCATATACACAGTTTATCAAGAAACATTATGAGACAATTTCTTCGTCTTTTCACACAGTTTATCAGAGAACGTAGAGGGACAATCATTGGCCTCTACACACAGTTTACCAGTAAACAATGCGAGTCGATTCAGTGCATGATTTGTTAGTCTGTAATGTCATCAATATTAACAGAATAGAGAGAATACTGATGAGTAAAAAATAATAGTTCTGAATGCACTTAACTAGGCACCTCTGCACTTATATACACGTTAATTGAATAAAATTTCGAATGAATCTCATCCCCTCACCACAGCTGACTGATAATTGCATAAAATGCACACGTGATCTGAACCGAATATAGAACACGATACTTTTCCTTCTTCAACGCTTCAGATCTCCTCTCTGAGCTAATTGTAACTGTCAGAAGAAAAGCGTATCAAAATGAAACAGCTCGTTACATATGAAAAGCGAAGACTGTTCATGGATGCTAATCTCATCAGATCAACAATCATATGCCCTACAATGCTATCTGAAATTCCCCATTTATAGATATGACTGCATCTAATTAAACTGTGTGACTACAACATACATAGTGAACATTTTAAACACTCAGTAATAACAACACTGAGTTACGACCCAAGGCTAGTGTCTCACAAATGAATCGGGTATTTTACTATAGACGCCATATATAAACTGAAGACCCAAAGAAACTGGTACACCTGCCTAATATCGTCCAGGGTCCCCGTGAGCATGCAGAAGTGCGCAGCAGGACGTGGCATGGACTCGACTAATGTCTGAAATAGTGCTGAAGAGAATTGACACCATGAGTCCTGCAGGGCTGCCTATAAATCAGTAAGAGTACGAGGGGGCGGAAATCTCTTCTGAACGGCACATCGCAAAGCGTCCCAGATATGCTCAATAATATTCTTGTCTGAGGAGTTTGGTGGCCAGGGGAAGTTTTTAATCTCACAATTCTCGTGGAGCCACTCGGTAGCAGTTCTGGACGTGTAAGATGTCGCCCTGTGTAATGGCGACGCGAAATTATAGCGTCACCCATCCACAAGGATCAGCTCAGTTTGCAGGTAAATATAAGTTTAATTTAGTGTTTTGTTTATGTATTTGTAATATTTCGTTATGTTTGTAAAATATTTAAAGTTTTGTATTTTTGTTTTGTATGTTTCATGTTTGGAGAGAGCAGCGCAACTCGCAAAAACATCTTCATTGCGGAACCAGAAAGAAAATTTCTGACCACTAGACGTCGCGGATCAACGGCCAAAAGGCAGGAGAATATCCTCCGACCAGGTTGTTGCCTCGAACCTCCAACATTCAAATAAATAAAAATTTGTAATTTTCCATTGTAATGACGTCACAGAATGTTTGGTGCATGTTGTATTTTGTTCAGTCCTGTTTTCAGAAGAGTTTGATTTCGATTTTTGAATCTTAAAGGTTTTACAGTCTGATTTTAATATGGGAAAAATAAGATAACTTACAAGAATATAATTTCCAAGAAGAAACAAACGACATCTAAATTTTCAAAAGTTTTGCGCAAACCAGTTGGACTGAGTGACGTAATTTTGTACAAACGACTCAACTGAAGGTGTTTTAATTATAGTTTCGTTCAAGAATCTTTTATAGAGAACTTTAAAAGAATTTAAATAATTTTTTTGAAGTGTTTTGTAAACGAGGTAGGTGACGAAGTCTGCACATGGTCATATTTCAAACAAAAATCATTGAGTCATACGCGTTGTTACACTACACCGTGGCCACAGTGACAGGACTTGAGTGCAAATAAAGGCACACTAGTACGAAACAATTAAAACATCAAGAGTCCTTCGGAAGTCAACGCGGGTCTAAATGGAAACCAGATTGAAACAATCTAACGTTGAGTCTGTAGTTAGACTAAAAGAGGAACTTAAAAGGGAACTTAAAGAGGAACTAACAGAATCTACAGACAGGTTACAGGAACATCTTAATGAAACCAATCGAGAACTAAGTGGTAAAACAGAGGCTTCTAAAATTGAGACGCAGGAAAAATTAATTGGACTCAGTAATAAGATTGCTGATAATTGTAAAAGGTTAGAAGAGCATATCCAGGAATCACCTGAGGAAAAAGCTCGCATGCGAAACGATATTACCGACTTAACCAAGAGACTAGGTAATGTCAATGTCTTAGTTGTAAATGAAATAGAGAAACATAATGTTAAGTTATGAGATGATTTTACTATGCAAACAGAAACTGTTCGTAGAGAATTATTAGAATCTATTAAAGAAGTCGCTACCAAAACTGTAGAGATTTCTTCAATAGATAATATAGAATAAGAGACATTGGCTCAACGAGTAGAAAAGTACCATACTGAAATCGAAAATATAAAATCTTTAATTACTGAAATATGCAGTAATACCGATATTCCCAAAGATAATGATGTTGATGAAAGTACAGACCGTTCACATCGTGAACATAGTCAAGAATCGATGTTAGCAAACCGTGTATGCAGCACAGAGATGCGAATACAGCAAATTACTACATGGCTATCAGAATTAGATAATAATGAAAACATTTCAAGTAGTAGAACTAGTAACGTAATCAGAGAGAACAATCGCATCGTGTTTGCTAGCATGGAAGACCACAATGCAAATAAAGAAACCACCGCAAGCAAATCCGACGCAACTCCTTCTCTGCAATCTAAACAAAATCCGGCCATGCCTCTAGCAGAGTGTTGGGACGATATAACGACTAATTCAAATGTAGCAAGTCGATTTCCTGTATTCAAACCAGGAGGCGAACTTCATCCTATAATCTTCATAAAGGCTTTTGAAACTTCATTATCTCCTAAATGGAGTAATGAAAAACGGATTCAATTTTTAATAGGTCATTTAGAAGCAGAAGCCGCAGAATGAGGGACTGGGAGGACTTTGTTACGCAGTTTAAACAAAATTATTGATCAAAAGGAAAACAATAACACTTAACTTTAGACTTGTTAGACCCTCCTCCTTATTCTAAACGGCGGGGAGGTTATAGAAATTATTTCGAATGGCATTTAAACCGCACTAAATTAATTGAAGAACCAATTATTGAAAGTCACCTAATACGAGTCTTAATTAGTAGATTACTGTATTATGTGAAGGAAAAAATGATAGAAAGGGAATGGTCGCAACCTTGCGAATTACTGGGATATTTAGAACAGTTAGATATACTTAGTAGAGAACGGGAAGACGACAAATTTAGATTTAGTAGAAATGAAAATTCTCGAAACAATAATAATTCAAAACCGCGAAAATTTAACAACAATCATAGCCGGTTTTGTTATGTAAAACGTCAATCTAAAGATCAAGAGAGCAAACAAAATCGGGGAAATAACTCTAAAATTGGGAAATTACACAATAACGATAATGAGACAAATCACCCTCAAGTAATTAATCAGGCTCAAGTTGTAGGTGATGTTATCATAGAAAGTTCGGAGAACTAGTAAAGTCCTTTAGTACGGGTCTACTAAAGGGAACTGTTAGTCAAAATTATACAAGATCCACTTGCAATTTTTCAAAAGGAGGGTGATTGGCAACAAGATTTACTTCGTGAAGACAATCAGATAAGAGATAATATAACTTATAAACCCATTATTAAAGGTTATATTAAAGATACTGAAGTAAATATTATAATCGATTTGGGTAGCAAAGTAAGTATTTTGTCTAAAGAATTATTTCAACTTAAAAGGAAATACTGGAATTTTCCAACCTTACCTGTAACTGGTGTGACAATTATAGGAATTACTGGTAAAAGAAGTCAGAATATTAGTGAAGAAGTTTATTTAACTTTTGATATTTCTAAACAATCATTTTCTCACTCTTTACTTGTTGTAGCCAACTTAAACGTGGCCATAATCTTAAGTATAGACTGGTTGTGTAACTATAAAGCTATACTAGATTTTAAAGACTCTTCCTTAACCATTCATAAGGAAGCATATACTTTTAAAGTGGTGTTTTCTAATAACCAAGTACCTGAAAATTGTTACGAATCTTAACAAGTTAAGCACACACGGCCCATAAACCTATTAGTAGATTCTAATGATCCTGAATATGAGGTGTATCAATGTGAGGCTAGTAATAGTATCGAAACCCAAGTGAATGAACAATGTTATTCTATGAATTGTATATCCGAACAAGAAAAAGAAGAGCTAGAATCTTTATTGTTAGAATTTAGAGCCGTCTTCTCAAACGAACCGGGAAGAATCAAAGATTACATTTGTAAACTTAAAATTAAGGGTCAAAAACCATTCTTTAAGAAACCTTATCCTATTCCAGTACAATACAAAGAACCAGCTAGCAGGAAAGTAAATAAGATGCCAGAACAGAATATTATCGAACGATCATATAGTGCTTTTAACAGTCCTTTGTGGGTAGTTAAGAAAGCTGCTGGTGGGGTATGACTGATTCTGGATGCTCGTGAACTAAACAAAATGATAGAGTTGGAAAGAGACAGACCTATTCCTATGGAGGAGGTATTTCTTAAAATTGCTGGTTCTCGCTACATGAGTACAATGGATTTAACTGCTGGGTACCATCAAGTCATATTACACCCAGATTCTCGGTAATATACGGCTTTTCTTTTTGAAGGCAGATCATATCAGTTCCAAGTTTTACCTTTCGTACTTAATAAATCAGTGTCAACTTTCTTTAGGGCGTTAGATTCTGCTTTGGGTCAGCAATTATTACAGAAGATTATCTTATATGTAGATGATATTTTGGTAGCCACTAAACGTGGAAAGAACACGTAACTATACTATGGGAGCTGTTTAACCGTTTAATTGATAGATGAGTTACTTTAAAATTATCTAAATCTTACTTCGGAAAAGAAGAAGTGAGATTTTTAGGGCATATAGTGGACAGTAAAGGTATTAGGCCAGATCCAGCACCTATTGAAGCTATTGCTCGATGTCCGAGTCCTATAAATCAGAAACAACTGAAATCATTCTTAGGAATGGTAGGATTTCTGAGAAGATTTATTCCAGGGTAGGATATTGTGAATCCTAAAGATAAATCGTTGTGACTCTGGGGAAAAGAGGAAGAGGAAGTCTTTAATAAGATAAAAGGGGCCTTAATAGAAGCTAAAACGTTATAAAACCCAGATTTCAATCAGGACTTTTGTATGTGTACAGACGCCTCTGATTATGATGTCTCGCGTAATATTCCAAGGTGATTTGACTAATGAAAAGGGATTATATCAACCTACTGGATTCGCTAGTAGAACTTTAAATAAACATGAAAGAAATTATTTTGTAACCCAGAAGGAAGCTCTCGCAGTGGTATGCGGTTTTCAAAGATTTAGAGGACTATTAATTGGAAGAAAAACAATTGTATATACTGATCATCAGGCTTCAACCGTTTTAAATAATTGCCTTTTACTTCACCATATGTTATTACGTTGGGTATCATGCTTGCAGGAATTCCAATACGAAATTAGGTATATAAAATAATCTCAAAATGTAGTTTCGGATGCTTTGTCGAGAATTACAGTAGGAATGGAGAATATTAGCATTGCAGAAGAACCAGGAACAAATTACTATGTTTGTTTCCTTTTAAATCAGGAGAATGAACGTAAGGTTAAATGGTTAATAACTGCTATTAAATTCAATCAAAGAAATGACGATCAGTATAGGGATGTTATACGAAACCTTAGTAATGGGGAAGAAACAGTTAACACTAGAGGTGTGTGGTTATATTTCAACGAGTTGTTGTATTGGAAAGCACAGAGGTAACATCAGAGGTGCAAAATTTGCATTCCGAAAACTGTCGTTTACGAATTAGTTACTTATATCCATGAAAGTTACGGGCATTTTGGTATTCATAAATGTGTCAAACATCTGATCAAGTATTATTATTTCAATAATATGTCCCGTATTGTAAAAAGCATTATTAGAACTTGTGAAATCTGCCAAAAAGTTAAAGTTAGTAACAAATCTAAGCATTATAAATTATTAGCGGTAATTCCTCGAGGTCTATGGGATCTACTATCACTGGATTTTTTCGGTCCTCTGCCTCGTAGTTCAGAAGGATTCAGTTATGTGTTTGTTATAATGGAATGTTGGTCCAAACATGTGAAACTATATACTTTGAAACGAGCGAATACAGCAAGCATTATGCGCTGTCTTACTCGAAATTACTTTGTTAACTGGGGCATTCTTAAACGACTTATGTCTGACAACGGTAGTGCTTTTAGTAGTCAAAAGTTTCAAGATATGATAAAACAGTATGGAATAAGGCACATCTTAATCTCAAAATATCACCCTCAAAGTAACTTAGTAGAAAGAGTCATGAAAGAATTGGGACGGGTATGTAAAATATATTGTGCATCTAGACATACTCGGTGGGCCAAACTAATGCCTGAATTCGAAAAAATATTAAACGAATTGCCTCATCTAACGACAGGGTTATCACCTATAGAAATTTTAGGGAAACGAATTACAGGAGAGCCTTTACTAGCTGCTTTACCTTGGCCACCAATAAATGAGGCCCAACAATGCATTTCAAGCGACAAAATTCGCGAACAGATTGGTAAGAAAGCTGAACGGAGACTTAAAAGTTGTAATCAACATGCTATAGTACCCTCATTTCAAGTAGTACGATCTCATCCTAAAAGTTCGAAAATTAGTAAGGAATGTAGGAAATTTTTCTTTACCTTTGAAGGTCCATATGTTGTCTATAAGGTTGTACATCCCAAAGCGTTACTTCTTATGGAACCATCAGGTGTAATTAAAGGTTTATATAGTGTTGATCAGATTAAACCCTTCATTCCTAAAGAAGTTAATATTTAGTTTATGTTACATATCAACGAGTGTTGGTGGTTTATTCATGCAACTTTTTTTGTGATAGGGACATATTAAGGAAATCAAAAAGTTTACACAAGGGCTCAACAATAATCTACCGATACTTCAAGAAAGGAAAGATAACTAAAAATAACTAAAAATGGTTTATATGAAAGAAATTTTGTTATTAGGTCACAAGTAACTTTGTATATTTTTGTATTTACTCGGATAGTAGGAACCAAAGTGGATGGTTAATGGTTTTAGGGACCATTGGCGTCCAGAGCTATAATTCTCACGAGGACACAGCAGAGTGCCTTTAATAGAGATTGGTAACAGTGTTAAAATAGAACACATCAAACAGGGCTCTCTCGCTTGTTTCTCCTAAATAAATTGCCATTACCTAATAAGAGTGTCCGAAGGCAAAGAAAACCGTGCCGAGTTTCTAAAGAAAGTTTGCTTGGTTTCTTCTTGACCTTATGCATAAACAAAGTATTATGGAAAGGAACGATGTAAGGTAAATAGTACTAGTGGTTATTGTGACAAACTCCTTATATATATATATATATATATATATATATATATATATATATATATATATATATATATATATATATATATAGTGGAAAGAGCAACTCGCTCTATCCTAATGTAATAACGTTAAGGAACGTTCTAAGTCATTGTTTACTAGCTACTATTAAGTGGAGAGGAGTAATCAGCTACGAATAACAACAATAACAACGACTAAAAAGTAAATGACCAATAGTCACAAACATTCATGATATTATTTATTTAAAGTTATAAAAGGATAAATCTATCTAAAAGCAAAGACATTAGACTACGTAAAATGTAAGAAAAATGTATGAAACTTTTATTACCTTAACAGTTAATATTGCATAAACGAGAGGTTTTATTTTCGATTAATTCCTGGTAGCTAGGGGCTAATATTGTTAGCCAATAAACAGATTGTGAAAATGTACACTTTTTAAATGGCACAGAAATGTCAGTGGTTTTTGTTGTAGGATTCTAGTCGAATTGTTTACGAGGTATCGTATTTTCAATAGTTTAAAAAAAATGGCTCTGAGCACTATGGGATTAACTTCTGAGGTCATCACTCCCCTAGAACTTAGAACTACTTAAACCTAACTAGCCTAAGGACATCACACACATCCATGCCCGAGGCAGGATTCGAACCTGCGACCGTAACGGTCGCGGGGTTCCAGACTGCAGCGCGTAGAACCGCTCGGCAACTCCGGCCGGCTAATAATTTCGACACCGACACTTGTTTGTGCCATTCAACTTGGGTAGTTGCTAGGTACGATGTTGTTACTTTTGCTTACAGTGTGCTTGTGTGTTCCATGAGTGCATTGCGACTTATTTGTCAATGTGTGACAGCCCATGCAGTAGTTCGTGAGTGGGAGGTGGGATTTACCAATGAGAAAAGCAGAATGTTCACGGTGTATGGGAGTGTAGGAAGAATGCAGTTCGTTCCTGTACGGTGTACGCAACAAGATATTCCAACAGACGTGAACTATCGCGGCAGTTATTTATCAGCCTCTTCAACCAGTTACTTGAATATGGTAGTATAAAACCTAGACAACGTAACAGAAGGAAACAAGTGACGATCGAAGAGGGGGAAATTAATGTTCATGTTGCTCTTGCAATTGATCCGTAAGTTACCTCCATCACACTCGAACGAGAAAGTGGCATGAATCAGCAAATCTTCTAGGCATTCTCCATCGACATAGGTTCCATCCCTGTCACATGTCTCTCTCCATCAAAAGCCGCATGGAAAAAATTGTGAGAATAGTGTTAACTTCTGTACACGAGCATTAAGACAGAAAACCCCACATGTATCAAGTATATTGCGTACTGACGAAGCCACATTTACAAGTCATGGCCAGATAATCCTCCTAAACATGCGCTTTGCTCTGTTGACAATCCCAGTTGGCTTCGTCAGGTGGAACGTCAGCGTCCGTGGAGTGTAAACGTGTGGTGTGGGATAGTGAACCATGAGCTTATAGGCCCGTTTTCATAGACAGAACACGGAACACGCAGAAGAATCACAAATGCCTAACAGACCATCTTCCGCAGATGCCGCAAGACTAGGAGTAACCTGTGGTACCAACATGATGGCTGTCCAGCCCATAGCGCTCGGCGAACCACAGCATGTCTTCACAAATTGTTTCCAAATCGTTGGATTGGACGCAGAGGATCTGTACACTGGCCGGTCCATTCCTCAGACTTGTCCCTGCAGACTTTTATGTGAGGAAATCAGAAAGGCGCTGTCTACAAGGACGTACCAACTACAGCCGATGATATGCAAGATATGCAACGCAGTATCACTGCAGTCTGCTCAGACATCCCTGAAATGCTGGCACGTGTGCAGTAGTCGTTCCATACCAGACTAGAAGCGTGTTTTGCTGCTGCTGGTGGTCTTTTTGAAACAACCTGTGATGGTCAGTTGTCTTGTTACTGATCAGAATTCACATAACTAGTGTACTCACTTGTTATTTAGTGTGTGCTACCACACGTATTATACAAGTGTCGGTATGGAACTTTTCAGAATAGGTTGGTTGGTTGGTTGGTTGGGTGTTTAGGGAAGGAGACCAGACAGCGTGGTCATCGGTCTCATCGGATTAGGGAAGGATGGGGAAGGAAGTCGGCCGTGCCCTTTCAGAGGAACCATTTGCCTGGAATGATTTAGGGAAATCACGGAAAACCTAAATCAGGATGGCCGGACGCGGGATTGAACCGTCGTCCTCCCGAATGCGAGTCCAGTGACTAATCACTGCGCCACCTCGCTCGGTTTTTCAGAATACGATATCTCGTAAACGACTTGCACTAGAACCCTACAACAAACACCACTGACATTCTAATTTCCTCTACTTTCAGTTTGTTAATGTGAATACGCTTGTTCCATTTAAAAAAGTGTATGTTTGTACAAAAAATACACTTTCTAAGTATTATTACAAAGTGTTCATTTGTTAACAATAGCCGGCCGAGGTGACCGAGCGGTTCTAGGCGCTACAGTCTTGAACCGCACGACCGCTACGGTTGCAAGTTCGAATCCTGCCTCGGGCATGGATGTGTGTAATGTCCTTAGGTTAGTTAGGTTTAAGTGGTTCTAAGTTCTAGGGAACTGATGACCTCAGCAGGATAGGGACTGCAACTGCTGTGTTCGGATGCAGGCTGAGTTGGCATCCCTTCGCGCCCAACTTCAGGCAGTGTTGGCTTCAGTCACACAGCTTGAGGCTGTTGCCAATGGGCATCACTGTGGGGGTCCGGATGGGGGTTTGTCGGGGAAGGCCAGCTCGTCCCACGCATCCCCCGATCGGACTACGACTGTGGTTGCCCGGGATACTGCCCGCATTGAGGCTGATCCCTCACCTGTGGTAGAGTAGGAGATCGTCTCAAGGTGTGGCAGGGGGCGAAAGACATTCCGGAGGGCTGAACAGAAGGCCTCTCCAATTTGTCTGACGAACCGGTTTCAGGCTCTGTCTCAGGCTGATACTGATCTTCGGCCTGACATGGCTGCTTGTCCTGTTCCAGAGGTTGCCCCTCAGTCTGCAAGATCCGGGCGGTCGCAGAGGGTGGGCTTACTGGTAGTTGGGAGCTCCAACGTCAGGCGCGTAATGGGGGCCCCTTAGGGATATGGCAGTAAGAGAGGGAAAGAAAACCAATGTGCACTCCGTGTGCATACCGGGGGGAGTCATTCCAGATGTGGAAAGGGTCCTTCCGGATGCCATCTGCAGGTGGTCGCTCATGTCGGCACCAATGATGTGTGTCGCTATGGATCGGAGGAAATCCTCTCTGGCTTCTGGCAGCTATCTGATTTGGTGAAGACTGTCAGTCTCGCTAGCGGGATGAAAGCAGAGCTCACCATGTGCAGCATCGTCGACAGGACTGACTGCAGACCTTTGGTACAGAGCCGAGTGGAGGGTCTGAATCAGAGGCTGAGACGGTTCTGCGACCGTGTGGGCTGCAGATTCCTCGACTTGCGCCATAGGGTGGTGGGGTTTCGGGTTCCGCTGGATAGGTCAGGAGTCCACTACACGCAACAAGCGGCTACACGGGTAGCAGGGGTTGTGTGGCGTGGGCTGGGCGGTTTTTTAGGTTAGATGGCCTTGGGCAAGTACAGAAAGGGCAACAGCCTCAACGGGTGCGGGGCAAAGTCAGGACATGAGGGGACCAAGCAGCAATCGGTATTGTAATTGTAAACTGTCGAAGCTGCGTTGGTAAAGTACCGGAACTTCAAGTGCTGATAGAAAGCACCGAAGCTGAAGTCGTTATAGGTACAGAAAGCTGGCTGAAGCCAGAGATAAATTCTGCCGAAATTTTTACAAAGGTACAGACGGTGTTTGGAAAGGATAGATTGCATGCAACCGGTGGTGGAGTGTTCGTCGCTGTTAGTAGTAGTTTATCCTGTAGTGAAGTAGAAGTGGATAGTTCCTGTGAATTATTATGGGTGGAGGTTACACTCAACAACCGAGCTAGATTAATAATTGGCTCCTTTTACCGACCTCCCGACTCAGCAGCATTAGTGACAGAACAACTGAGAGAAAATTTGGAATACATTTCACATAAATTTTCTCAGCATGTTATAGTCTTAGGTGGAGATTTCAATTTACCAGATATAGACTGGGACACTCCGATGTTTAGGACGGGTGGTAGGGACAGAGCATCGAGTGACATTATACGAAGTACACTATCCGAAAATTACCTCGAGCAGTTAAACAGAGAACCGACACGTGGAGATAACATCTTGGACCTACTGATAACAAACAGACCCGAACTTTTCGACTCTGTATGTGCAGAACCGGGAATCAGTGATCATAAGGCCGTTGCAGCATCCCTAAATATGGAAGTTAATAGGAATATAAAAAAAGGGAGGAAGGTTTATCTGTTTAGCAAGAGTAATAGAAGGCAGATTTCAGACTACCTAACAGATCAAAACGAAAATTTCTGTTCCGACACTGACAATGTTGAGTGTTTATGGAAAAAGTTCAAGGCAATCGTAAAATGCGTTTTAGACAGGTACGTGCCGAGTAAAACTGTGAGGGACGGGAAAAACCCACCGTGGTACAACAAAAAAGTTAGGAAACTACTGCGAAAGCAAAGAGAGCTTCACTCCAAATTTAAACGCAGCCAAAACCTCTCAGACAAACAGAAGGTAAACGACGTGAAAGTTAGCGTAAGGAGGGCTATGCGTGAAGCGTTCAGTGAAATCGAAAGTAAAATTCTATGTACCGACTTGACAGAAAATCCTCGGAAGTTCTGGTCTTACGTTAAATCAGTAAGTGGCTCGAAACAGCATATCCAGACACGCCGGGATGATGATGGCATTGAAACAGAGCATGACACGCGTAAAGCTGAAATACTAAACACCTTTTTCCAAAGCTGTTTCACAGAGGAAGACCGCACTGCAGTTCCTTCTCTAAATCCTCGCACAAACGAAAAAATGGCTGACATCGAAATAAGTGTCCAAGGAATAGAAAAGCAAGAACATGTTTTTTGCTCGAGTATCATGTAGTTTTTGGAAACCCAGAATCTACTATGTAGGAATCAACATGGCTTCCGGAAACAGCGATCGTGTGAGACCCATAGCGCTTTATTTGTTCATGAGACCCAGAAAATATTAGATACAGGCTCCCAGGTAGATGCTATTTTTCTTGACTTCAGGAAGGCGTTCGATACAGTTCCGCACTGTCGCCTGATAAACAAAGTAAGAGCCTACGGAATATCAAACCAGCTGTGTGGCTGGACTGAAGAGTTCTTAGCAAACAGAACACAGCATGTTGTTATCAATGGAGAGACGTCTACAGACGTTAAAGTAACCTCTGGCGGGCCACAGGGGAGTGTTATGGGACCATTGCTTTTCACAATATATATAAATGACCTAGTAGATAGTGTCGGAAGTTCCATGCGGCTTTTCGCGGATGATGCTGTAGTATACAGAGAAGTTGCAGCATTAGAAAATTGTAGCGAAATGCAGGAAGATCTGCAGCGGATAGGCACTTGGTGCAGGGAGTGGCAACTCACCCTTAACATAGACAAATGTAATGTATTGCGAATACATAGAAAGAAGGATCCTTCATTGTATGATTGTATGATAGCGGAACAAACACTGGTAGCAGTTACTTCTATAAAATATCTGGGAGTATGCGTGCGGAACGATTTGAAGTGGAATGATCATATAAAATTAATTGTTGGTAAGGCGGGTACCAGGTTGAGATTCAGTGGGAGAGACCTTAGAAAATGTAGTCCATCAACAAAGGAGGTGGCTTACAAGACACTCGTTCGACCTATACTTGAGTATTGCTCATCAGTGTGGGATCCGTACCAGATCGGGTTGACGGAGGATATAGAGAAGATCCAAAGAAGAGCGGCGCGTTTCGTCACAGGTTTATTTGGTAACCGTGATAGCGTTACGGAGATGTTTAACAAACTCAGGTGGCAGACTCTGCAAGAGAGGCGCTCAGCATCGCGGTGTAGCTTGCTCGCCAGGTTTCGTGAGGGTGTGTTCCTGGATGAGGTATCGAATATGTTGCTTCCCCCTACTTATACCTCCCGAGGAGATCACGAATGTAAAATTAGAGAGATTAGAGCGCGCACGGAGGCTTTCAGGCAGTCGTTCTTCCCGCGAGCCATACGCGACTGGAACAGGAAAGGGAGGTAATGACAGTGGCACGTAAAGTGCCCTCCGCCACACACCGTTGGGTGGCTTGCGGAGTATAAATGTAGATGTAGCAGTTAAGTTCCATAGTGCTCAGAGCCATTTGAACCATTTTGTTAACAATATGAGCCCCAGACTACCAATCCACTCTGTGTAAACCGCACGTCGATAGCACTTTCCACTTCCGAAGTATCTACGGTGCAAGTTTTAGTTGATTCATCCTGAATATATGTAACGTGTACGTGTAAGTATGTGCTTAATAGTTATACCTGAAAAAAATATAGTGTTATTAACTATATACAAGCACACATATTAGTCTGCTGGATATGTACGCAATTTCTGTCATGAGAAGGATAAAACTCCTTTATCCTTCCTGATTCAGGATAGGCTAGCAAATACCAGCCAGGATTTGGTACAATGGTGACAACATAAGTATCAGAATATAGTAATTTCCATTTTCTATTTTGTTTTGTTTTTAGTTCAAAAATGGTTCAAATGGCTCTGAGCACTATGGGACTCAACTGCTGAGGTCATTAGTCCCCTAGAACTTAGAACTAGTTAAACCTAACTAAGCTAAGGACATCACAAACATCCATGCCCGAGGCAGGATTCGAACCTGCGACCGTAGCGTTTGTTTTTAGTGATGACATAGTATGACACTAGATTAGATCCTTGACACCTGGCTGATAGGCATATTTCTGATTTATTTTTATACGGAAAAATTTCTTTTGCTGTTTAGCTTTCTCAGTGTTACAACAGCTTGGTGTTCTTTTTCTTCGCACGCTTCATTTTCACATTATATCTTCGGAGTAAGTGAATTCTATTCGTTGTTCTTTTGATGGTTTAACATTAGTTCTTGTGAAGTGAAATGAGCAGATATATTTGGCGAGGTCATTTACGATTTCTTCGAATTTTGCAATGTGTTGGAAGCAGGCGCAGTTTTTCTGATGGCGATAGGTCCATATGAAGCGGTTCAATTCGCAAAGCACTCGGTCAGAGGAGATTACTTCAGAATATGAGACCTGAGTTTCTCCTGGCGTGTACAACTTTCAAATAACTTCCGGGAATTCAGCCAGGTAACACTTTCAGCGACCGCCGATATTTCGGCGGGAGAACACTCCGCCATTTTCAAGGCAAACTGCTACATGCAGCTACTGCGGCGTACATGCAAATTTAAAACCTCGGTTCTCGGACTGAAGCAGGAAAGATAACACACACACTGAACACTAGTGCCACCAAAGATGACTAAAGTCAGAGCTATCGGTAGTGAGACTATGAATTCGCAGGTGAGGTAGCATTGACTCTGTCCCTCTGTTTTTTGACAAGGGATAGAGCCGGATATTAAACAGAAACCTCCATCCCTGCTAACGAGGTTGCACGCTAATTTAATCTCAACTGCAGCCAAATAGATCTGCTATTGCCGAACATTGCTTGGATACTGGTCACCCCATGTTATATAATAACACCGAGATATTGGCATGCACGTCCAGCTATTGGGGCAGTGTTATTAGGAAGTCCGTTGAGATTAAATTAGCGAGCAACCTCGTTAACGGGGATGGAGGTTTCTGTTTAATCTCTGTTTGGAATCCGGCTCTCTCCCTTGTCAAAAAATGGAAGGACAGAGTCAATGCTACCTCACCTGCGAATTCATAGTCTCACTATCGATAGCTCTGACTTTGGTGGCACTAGTGTTCAGTGTGTGTGTTGTCTTTCCTGCTTCAGTCCGAAAGCCGAGGTTTTAAATTTGCATGTACGCCACCTGTCCGTTGCAGTTTGCCTTGAAAATGGCGGGGTGTACTCCCGCCGAAATATCGGCGGTCGCTGAAAGTGTTACCTGGCTGAATTCCCGGAAGTTATTTGATACTTCAGAATAGTACTTTGAAATTAAACTATGTCTGTCGCCATTTTGTTGCATAAACTCTTTCCATTTGTGGCAAGTGAAACTGTATAAAATTGCTTCTGGCTTACCAAATCCAGGAATGTTGTAATTCTGTATTTTTTTTCCAAATCGGTTTGCTACTTGCAGTCTGTGTAGAGTACATCCACACATACTTTACACCTATCATTCTTTTCTGTCGAAGTCCGCAGCTCATCGTCTAGTGGCTAGCGTTTCTGCCTCTGCATCACGTGGTCGTGGGATAGATTCCCGACCGGGTTGGGGATTTCGTCTGACCGGGGACTGGGGTTTGTGTTGCCCTCATCATTTCATCCTCATCATAATCATCATTCGTGACAGTGGCTCGATTGGACTATGTATAATAATTGGACTGTGAAAAAATTGGGACTCTGTACGGTCGTTGATGACCGCGTAATTGAGCGCCCCACAAGCCAAACATCATCCTCTGTGAGAGTCCTGTTATGTCAGTCGTAATGACCTGCCGTGAGTCTGTAGGATTCGATATAGTTCACCTATAAATTTCCCTTAGCTCACGTCTATGGTCACAAATTTTTTGTCATCAGACTACCAGTTTCGGTCTATAATGACCACCTTCAGATCTGTTTTACAAAAGCATATCCTAACATACGCGAGCCATAGTGACATCACATATGCCTCCAGTATATTAGAACATGTTTTTGACCATAGACGTGAAGCAAAGGAAATTTATTCTGCAATCGGGTTACTGTCCAATTCGCGACCATGTCGCAAATTGTGAAACTAGTTCACCATTCCTAGATAGATTTCAGGTTTTTGCCTTTTTCAAAAGCAGACTGGTTCGTAACCCTTGCTGCACCTTTTGCGTCAGCTTGTTGACATAACAGTACTTGCCAAGTTTGGGAACACATTTTACTTCGTCAAAATTGCCCCAGGTGTGGTGGGTATGCACATAACCCACGAATCCGAGTCAGGATGCCTTTTCTTAGAAATGCACTCCGTTGTGCAATTTGTAATGGTCACATAGCATTGCAGGTGGGTTCTGGGTTGTCATGCAAAAACTGACCTACTTACTACTGACTTAATTTTCTACGGTGGCACAGGGTGTCCAGGAGAACTTGCCATCCATCTCCGTCTTCAGCCATTTTCCTCGATTCCATCCAGGCCTTGCCAATTCTCGTTGCTTCTCCTTCCACCGTCCTCTTTCATGTACTTCTAGGCATGCCTCTCTACCTTGTTCCCTGGGGATTCCATTTCAATGTCTTCTTTTCGACTGCTCCATCTGGATTCCTCAACGGCGTCGCAACTATATCCATTTTCTCCACGTATCTGTTCGTTTTTTAGGTGCCTGGATTGTTTTTCTCCAGAGATTCCCATTACTTATTTTTTCTGGCCACCAGATGTTCATTATGAGCTGGAGATACCTATTTATGAAGCTCTGTAACTGTGGTATGTTTTTACCTACTTTCCAACATCTACTGTCATACAGGACAGTCTTCAAATTTGCATTACAAATACGAATTTTTGTTTCGCATGTGACTGGAGATAGTTAAATAAAGGCACCTATTGCCTTCTTTATGCGATTCTTCCACCACCTTCTGTCACCACACAACTAAAATGTGGGAATGAATTGACTCTCTCCACTTGCTGCCCCTTTACAAGCAGCTTCACTTCCATGTTCCCAGAAATTATTCCCATTTTCGCTGTTTTACCTGTGTTTATCTTGAGCCCAATAATCTCTGCCTCTTTTCGCAAAAATCTAATTTAGCTTTCATATCTGCAAGCCTTTGAGCTAGTAAAACCATGTTGTCTACAAAACTGAAATCCTCAAGTAGTTTATGGATCCCCCATTGGATTCCTCGTCACGTGCGCGTTGTGCTTTTTCTCATAACTGAGTCGTAACTGAAATCTGTACCCAGAACAACCACCTCTGGCCGTAATAACGGCGTTGATACGCCTGGGCATTGAGTCAAACAGAGCTTGGATGGCGTGTACAGGTACAGCTGCCCATGCAGCTTCAACACGATACCACAGTTCATCAAGAGTAATGACTGGCGTATTGTGACGAGCCAATTGCTCGGCCACCATTGACCAGACGTTTTCAGTTAGTGAGAGATCTGGAGAATGTGCTCGCCAGGGCAGCAGACGAACATTTTGTGTCCAGAAAGGCCCGTACAGGACCTGCAACATGCGGTGTTGCATTATCCTGCTGAAATGTAGGGTTTCGCAGGGATCGAATGAAGGGTAGAGCCACGACTCGTAATATATCTGAAATGTAACATCCACTCTTCAAAGTGCCCTCAATGCGAACAAGAGGTGACCGAGACGTGTAACCAATGGCGCCCCATACCATCACAACGGGTGATACGCCAGTATGGCGGTGACGACTACACGTGTCCAATGGTCTTTCACCTCGATGTCGCCTAACACGGATGCGACCATCATGATGCTGTAAACAGAACCCAAATTTATCCGAAAAAATTACGATTTGCCATTCGTGCACCCAGGTTCGTCGTTGAGTACACCATCGAGGCGCTCCTGTCTGTGTTGCAGCGTCAAGGGTAACCGCAGCCATGGTCTCCGAGCTAATAGCCCACGCTGCTGTAAACGTCGTCGAACTGTTCGTGCAGATGGTTGTTGTCTTGCAAACGTCCCCATCTGTTGACTCAGGGATCGAGACGTGGCTGCACGATCCGTTACAGCCATGCGGATAAGACGCCTGTCATCTCGACTGCTAGTGATATGAGGCCGTTGGGATCCAGCACGGCGTTCCGTATTGCCCTCCTGAACCCACCGATTCCATATTCTGCTAACATTCATTGGATTTCGACCAACGGGAGCAGCAATGTCGCGATACGATAAACCGCAATTGCGATAGGCTACAATCCGACCTTTATCAAAGTCGGAAACGTGATGGTATGCAAAAAAATGGTTCAAATGGCTCTGAGCACTATGGGACTCAACTGCTGAGGTCATAAGTCCTCTAGAACTTAGAACTACTTAAACCTAACGCAGGATTCGAACCTGCGACGTAGCAGTCGCGCGGTTCCAGACTGTAGCGCCTAGAACCGCTCGGCCACCCCAGGCGGCGTAATTATATGTCCAAGGAATGCACCTGCGTCAAAACTTCGATCTGTAGATACATGGTACCATCGGGATTTTTGAACTTTTGTAACACTAGCTGCAAGATGTCTATGTGCTCTTCCCAGGTGGCATTCAGAAAATCGCCCACAGAAAGGATAGGTGTCTAGCTATTCTGGTCCTAGTACCATGTTCAGGGCAGAAATAAACACTTCAGAGCTCACATTAAGACCGAAGGGCAACACTGTAACGTGATAACTCTGACCCGCAAATATAAATGCAGTATATGTACATGGTTCTTTGGCATGGGAATTTTCCAGTATGACAACTGGAAGTCTGTGTTAGACAGATACCTACTACCTCTGTGAAAGCACTGGATATTTTCGTCTAAATTCTCTGGTTGGGCTCCGATCGGGATAAGGAGTCGATTTATGGCCCTGGTATCAAGTACCAGTCACCCATTGCCTCATTTTTTCATGGCAGCTAAGAGTGGACTGCAGAACGGACTTTTTGAAGCTTCTTAATTAGTAACAGCTGGTCTCTTAGCCCAGAAAATCTGCATAAGGTGTATGAGTAATTCCAGGAAGCTTATCAACTACTGTGTTATAGGTGGTTAGTATATGCTCTAAGTCTGCTTGTTGGGTGTTACGAACGTAATCTCATTCTGGCATCTTCGAACAGATAGGTTCCTGTACATGTGTGCTCTGATTTTAATTGCACACTTGGCCACGATAGGTGAGCTTACCAACAAACCGCATTTCTACTCCTTGGCAGAGTTTGTCAAGTTCATAGCTGTAGTAATCAAGTCAAGGTAATGTCATTATAGCCTACTCTGACATGTAGCTTGCCAGTGGAGAGATCTATTATTACGTCCTTCTTGGTCAAGAAAATCTTTACATTTGGTTCGTAGTCTGTCTACGATGAGGAATGAAAGTGCACACTTCATTTCCCCTACCCTGATTTGTAGCAAGATGTGGAAGTTAATGGGTTTACATTCTGGGCTCAAAACTCCAAGAATATTGCACCCACCCACCCTAAATGTCAGTACGTTGTAAGCTTATTAATTCAGCAGTACAATCCGGTCGTTATCTAAAATGACAGTAAACAGTAAATCATTTATCACATTTCGCACATCTACTGCAGCAGTTGTGTTCCTGGCACAACTTTGCCATTATTCACATCCCATTATTAACCTTAAAAGATGGAAACCATGTGTCACACACCTACATTTAGCCAAGACCGAGCTAGTAGGGCTACTACCGGTCTCGATTAGTTTTTATATTTGGTGTGAACACCCTCAAAGTGTACCTCAGTGGTGTTCACTCCACGCCCATGGCTACGACAGTTGTTTCCACGCGTGTCTGAGCAGCAGGTGTGTCACTGTGCGTTTGGACACTAACACTGTGCTTCCAAGCACATTTGTTCCTGCGATCGTTCTTGTTATGAATTTCATTCCTCATGTGGGATGGGGACTGTGACTGTATGATCTTTTTACCCTAAGAAATTTTGGTCTTATGTCAAAGCGGTAGGTGGATCAAAACAAAATGTCCAGACACTCTGTGTCCAAAATGGTACTGAAACAGAGGATGACAGACTAAAGGCCGAAATACTAAATGTCTTTTTCCAAAGCTGTTTCACAGAGGAAGACTGCACTGTAGTTCCTTCTCTAGATTGTCGCACAGATGACAAAATGGTAGATATCGAAATAGACGACAGAGGGATAGAGAAACAATTAAAATCGCTCAAAAGAGGAAACGCCGCTGGACCTGATGGGATACCAGTTCGATTTTACAGAGTACGCGAAGGAACTTACCCCCCTTCTTGCAGCGGTGTACTGTAGGTCTCTAGAAGAGCGTAGCGTTCCAAAGGATTGGAAAAGGGCACAGGTCATCCCCGTTTTCAAGAAGGGACGTCGAACAGATGTGCAGAACTATAGACCTATATCTCTAACGTCGATCAGTTGTAGAATTTTGGAACACGTATTATGTTCGAGTATAATGACTTTTCTGGAGACTAGAAATCTACTCTGTAGGAATCAGCATGGGTTTTGAAAAAGACGGTCGTGTGAAACCCAGCTCGCGCCCTTCGTCCACGAGACTCAGAGGGCCATAGACACGGGTTCACAGGTAGATGCCGTGTTTCTTGACTTCCGCAAGGCGTTCGATACAGTTCCCTACAATCGTTTAATGAACAAAGTAGTAGCATATGGACTATCAGACCAATAGTGTGATTGGATTGAAGAGTTCCTAGATAACAGAACGCAGCATCTCATTCTCAATGGAGAGAAGTCTTCCGAAGTAAGAGTGATTTCAGGTGTGCCGCAGGGGAGTGTCCTAGGACCGTTGCTATTCACAATATACATAAATGACCTTGTGGATGACATCGGAAGTTCACTGAGGCTTTTTGCAGATGATGCTATAGTATATCGAGAGGTTGTAACAATGGAAAATTGTACTGAAATGGAGGAGGATCTGCAGCGAATTGACGCATGGTGCAGGGAATGGCACTTGAATCTCAATGTAGACAAGTGTAATGTGCTGCGAATACATAGAAAGAAAGATCCCTTATCATTTAGCTACAATATAGCAGGTCAGCAACTGGAAGGAGTTAATGCCATAAATTATCTGGGAGTAGGCATTAGGAGTGATTTAAAATGGAATGATCATATAAAGTTGATCATCGGTAAAGAGGATGCCAGACTGAGTTTCATTGGAAGAATCCTAAGGAAATGCAATCCGAAAACAAAGGAAGTAGGTTACAGTACGCTTGTTCGCCAACTGCTTGAATATTGCTCAGCAGTGTGGGATCCGTATCAGATAGGGTTAATAGAAGAGATAGAGAAGATCCAACGGAGAGCAGCACGCTTCGTTACAGGATCATTTAGTAATCACGAAAGCGTTACGGAGATGATAGATAAACTCCAGTGGAAGACTCTGCAGGAGAGACGCTCAGTGGCTCGGTATGGGCTTTTGTTGAAGTTTCGAGAACATACCTTCACCGAAGAGTCAAGCAGTATATTGCTCCCTCCTACGTACAGGGCTATTACAAATGATTGAAGCGATTTCATAAATTCACTGTAGCTCCATTCATTGACATATGGCCACGACACACTACAGATACGTAGAAAAACTCATAAAGTTTTGTTCAGCTGAAGCCGCACTTCAGGTTTCTGCCGCCAGAGCGCTCGAGAGCGCAGTGAGACAAAATGGCGACAGGAGCCGAGAAAGCGTATGTCGTGCTTGAAATGCACTCACATCAGTCGGTCATAACAGTGCAACGACACTTCAGGACGAAGTTCAACAAAGATCCACCAACTGCTAACTCCATTTGGCGATGGTATGCGCAGTTTAAAGCTTCTGGATGCCTCTGTAAGGGGAAATCAACGGGTCGGCCTGCAGTGAGCGAAGAAACGGTTGAACGCGTGCGGGCAAGTTTCACGCGTAGCCCGCGGAAGTCGACGAATAAAGCAAGCAGGGAGCTAAATGTATCACAGCCGACGGTTTGGAAAATCTTACGGAAAAGACTAAAGCAGAAGCCTTACCGTTTACAATTGCTACAAGCCCTGACACCCGATGACAAAGTCAAACGCTTTGAATTTTCGGCGCGGTTGCAACAGCTCATGGAAGAGGATGCGTTCAGTGCGAAACTTGTTTTCAGTGATGAAGTAATATTTTTTCTTAATGGTGAAGTGAAGAGACACAATGTGCCAGAACTGCGAGCTCGCATCAACGATGCTTTCTAACTTATTGATGGGGACATGCTGCGCCGAGTGTGGGAGGAACTTGATTATCAGCTTGATGTCTGCCGAATCACTAAAGGGGCACATATCGAACATTTGTAAATGCCTAAAAAAGCTTTTTGAGTTTTTGTATGTGTGTGCAAAGCATTGTGAAAATATCTCAAATAATAAAGTTATTGTAGAGCTGTGAAATCGCTTCAATCATTAGTAATAACCCTGTATATCTCGCGAAGAGACCATGAGGATAAAACCAGAGAGATTAGAGCCCACACAGAGGCATACCGACAATCCTTCTTTCCACGAATAATACGAGACTGGACCAGAAGGGAGAACCGACTGTTACTTGATCTATGCTGCTGCAGTGGTTTTCCACATGGTTGGAATGTTGACTGATAACATCACAGTATCAGACACCATTATTTGATTGTTCAGACTGTGTGATCTGCTCTCAAAACGTCGATGACGAGAGGCGTCTAATAAGTAATGCAACACATTTTTTTGTGAAACCAGGTTGGTTTTATTCAGGAATCCAGTACGGCAAATTATTCCCCACTCTTTTGGCTACAAATCTCAATTTTTCAACATGATCTCCCTTCAAAGGAGGGGCTTTATACCACCTACTGGGAGGGCCTGTATGTCCACATGGTATCTTTCTAAACATCGACAATGCAGCCAACAACATGGCGCATCAATAACCTGCCGATCGTACTTGTACTGCTTCCCATGGGGTGCATCTTTCTTTGGGCAGTTGGAAATCAGTGGGTCCGAGACCTGGCCTGCAGGGTGGACGACGAAGTTATGTGAGCGCGAAAGTGCAGATTTGTGTGAAACATTACGTTGTTATGGAGAAGAAGACCTTCGTTTGTATTTTTGAGTCGACAAACACGCTGAAGTCATTTCTTCAATTTCTGGCTGGTAACACAATACACTTCAGGGTTGATCGTTGCACCATGAGGTAGGTCATGAAACAGAGTCCCAGAAGATTTTTGCCATGACTTTACCTGCTGAGGGTGCAGCTTAGAGCTTTTCCTTTGGAAGAGAAGTGATGTGGTGCCACTCCAATCAGTGCCGTTTCGTTTCAGGTTCGAAGTGATGAACCCATATTTCATCTTGCGACGATACTCTACGAGTCTTGTAACGCGCAAGGAATTCCGCTCAGATTTCTCTTCGTTGCTCTTCATTGTCTTCTGTTAGGCGGCGAGGAACCCAATGGGCACACTATCTTGAGTACCCCAACTGGTGAACAAATGTGTCAGCACTACAAACACAGACGTCCAGTTTTGGAACGACCTGTTTGACTGTGATACGTCGATCTCCTCGAATCAGAGTGTTTCCACGTTCCAACACTGCGGGACTCACAGATGTGTGCGGCCAGCCGGCACGCGGTAATCGGACAGCTTTGACCCCTTCGTTACGATGATGACAGACTCCTTGCCCGGTGACTCACTGTGCTTTTGTTTACTGCCAGTACTGTCACTCCAGTAAGCACTTACGAGTTTGTGCGATGCTCTGCTTTTTTCGCCAGAAGAAACTCACTGAGAGCTCTCTACTTGGAACGCACATCTGTTACAGTCGCCATTTTGAAGGCTATATATAGCGGCCCCCAACAATCAGAACTTCATGAAACTATACGGGCTGAAGCGATGTCTCGCAAGAAATTCTGCATTTTTTAATCGAAATTGGCGGAGAAAAAACTTGTTGCGTTTCTTATTAAACGCCCTCGATATTGTCTAACACAGATAGTTTCTCCTGTATCGCGTCCAGCAGACTGGCTTTCAAAATTCGCAATATGTCACGAGTTGCAGTTATATCTTTCCAGAGCTTTGTATTATTCGTGTATTTGTCGATGTATTGACGATGACTTCGTTGACGCTTTTGGCCATCTTCAGAGTTGGTACCATGATGGCACCACCGACCATATTGGTATCAGGTCTGAAGATGTTCAAAAACTGACCGAAACAGGTTACCTCAAAATAAATGTTTTCTGCGGTCGAGACTGTCTGTATTCGTTTTCAAAGTACTTTTAACCAACGAGAAATATTCTCAGAAATTACATATTTATTGTAATGGTCCAGACTAAATATTTACTTCTTCATACTTTCTTGAACGTCACTTGACCAGTACTTTGCCATTAAGGAACTTTCTAATAGCTCATGTGTGAGCCAGAGAGTTGCGTCATTTTGCATAAATCTACTCACAAATTTCATATTTCGTATTTCCCTCCATGAGTGAGGTAATATGCCACTGAACGTCCATATAAGTGCAACGCGGTGGTCAGATTTCTTTTATGGTGAAAACACGCTAAATACCAATGTCGAATCATGTTTTCCTCTAACATTTCGTTGGAAATGACAGGAATGGTGCTAATCTGTACAGCAGATCATCAGTAGTAACATTAGACTGCTGCTCCATACTTGTCCCAGCACGCGGAATACAAATACCGATGAGTGCAGGAAAGAAAAAAAAAATATTGGTTCAAATGGCTCTGAGCACTTTGAGACTTAACATCTGAGGTCATCAGTCCCCTAGAACTTAGAACTACTTAAACCTAACTAACCTAAGGACATCATACACATCCATTCCCGCGGCGGGATTCAAACCTGCGACCGTAGCGGTCGTGCGGTTCCAGACTGAAGCGCCTAGAACCACTCGGCCACACCGGCCGGCCGGGTGCAGACACACTATTCACTGAAACACTAGACGTGTTAACACTCTTATTGATTTTCCCCATTCCTTACTTAATGGAGGTAACTTCTTTCAATATACACTCCTGGAAATGGAAAGAAGAACACATTGACACCGGTGTGTCAGACCCACCATACTTGCTCCGGACACTGCGAGAGGGCTGTACAAGCAATGATCACACGCACGGCACAGCGGACACACCAGGAACCGCGGTGTTGGCCGTCGAATGGCGCTAGCTGCGCAGCATTTGTGCACCGCCGCCGTCAGTGTCAGCCAGTTTGCCGTGGCATACGGAGCTCCATCGCAGTCTTTAACACTGGTAGCATGCCGCGACAGCGTGGACGTGAACCGTATGTGCAGTTGACGGACTTTGAGCGAGGGCGTATAGTGGGCATGCGGGAGGCCGGGTGGACGTACCGCCGAATTGCTCAACACGTGGGGCGTGAGGTCTCCACAGTACATCGATGTTGTCGCCAGTGGTCGGCGGAAGGTGCACGTGCCCGTCGATCTGGGACCGGACCGCAGCGACGCACGGATGCACGCCAAGACCGTAGGATCCTACGCAGAGCCGTAGGGGACCGCACCGCCACTTCCCAGAAAATTAGGGACACTGTTGCTCCTGGGGTATCGGCGAGGACCATTCGCAACCGTCTCCATGAAGCTGGGCTACGGTCCCGCACACCGTTAGGCCGTCTTCCGCTCACGCCCCAACATCGTGCAGCCCGCCTCCAGTGGTGTCGCGACAGGCGTGAATGGAGGGACGAATGGAGACGTGTCGTCTTCAGCGATGAGAGTCGCTTCTGCCTTGGTGCCAATGATGGTCGTATGCGTGTTTGGCGCCGTGCAGGTGAGCGCCACAATCAGGACTGCATACGACCGAGGCACACAGAGCCAACACCCGGCATCATGGTGTGGGGAGCGATCTCCTACACTGGCTGTACACCACTGGTGATCGTCGAGGGGACACTGAACAGTGCACGGTACATCCAAACCGTCATCGAACCCATCGTTCTACCATTCCTAGACCGGCAAGGGAACTTGCTGTTCCAACAGGACAATGCACGTCCGCATGTAACCCGTGCCACCCAACGTGCTCTAGAAGGTGTAAGTCAACTACCCTGGCCACCAAGATCTCCGGATCTGTCCCCCATTGAGCATGTTTGGGACTGGATGAAGCGTCGTCTCACGCGGTCTGCACGTCCAGCACGAACGCTGGTCCAACTGAGGCGCCAGGTGGAAATGGCATGGCAAGCCGTTCCACAGGACTACATCCAGCATCTCTACGATCGTCTCCATGGGAGAATAGCAGCCTGCATTGCTGCGAAAGGTGGATATACACTGTACTAGTGCCGACATTGTGCATGCTCTGTTGCCTGTGTCTATGTGCCTGTGGTTCTGTCAGTGTGATCATGTGATGTATCTGACCCCAGGAATGTGTCAATAAAGTTTCCCCTTCCTGGGACAATGAATTCACGGTGTTCTTATTTCGATTTCCAGGAGTGTAGGTTCGCGACAGGCTGTAATCTTTTTGGTTACAGAATTTCTCCTATCATTTACTTTGGATGGAAAGGTTTGCATCCGCACCTCATGTTCCATTTCTGTGCATTTCAGTTGACGAGATGATTTTGCTGACGCATTTGTCAGTGTCTTGCACGAATGAACGGAATGCAAATTTATTTCGCTTTTGCTGTTCTTGTTCCCATTTTTCTCTTGCAGGCAGTTGACCATTTCCTGCTTCCTGGTGACGAACAAACTGTTATTAATTTTTCCAGCTCAGTGGCGGGGCTTTCTAATTTTCCTACTAGTTCAACCGATGCCCTTTTGTGTATTTGCAATTTCATTCATTTAGTAGCTAAACTCGCCTGCGCCGTGTACGATTCGATCCGTACGCATGCAGTTTCTTTGTTTTGGGATATTAATTCTGATTCAGTCCGTTCTTGAGTTTACAGAACAGTACTCATGGCTACAATCAGCGTTTTGATTTTTCTCAGTATGAAATCAGCTCGCCTAATGGGACCTGTAACTTGTTTCTGATTATCAGAATCAGACTCCATTATGAATGAAAATTAAAAGAATGAAAATTACGAACAATATACGAATCTACATTCCTTGCCCAACTACTGTACTCAAATAGCACATAATGGCGCCGAGTTATAAAATGAAACAAACTAGTAATGGTTCTTTCAATACCACTTGCCGCACAGGAATGCCGCCATTCCGTGAGCTACTGCTACTGTCATGCAACAGTGCTGACATTGTTGTCCTTATGAAATTTTCTATACACTAAAAATTTGAAAATGGAAATGGTTGAAATGGCTCTGAGCACTATGGGACTTAACATCTGAGGTCATCAGTCCCCTAGAACTTAGAACTACTTAAACCTAACTAACCTAAGGACATCACACACATCCATGCCCGAGGCAGGATGCGAACCTGCGACCGTAACAGTCGCGCGGTTCTGGACTGAAGCGCCTAGAACCACTCGGCCACCGCGGCCGGCTACTAAAAATTTGAAAAAAGAATAATACTACTACTCTGCTCAGAAAATTGAGTGGCGATAAAAGTAAGATTCTGACTTTTATAAATCCAGCGATGAAACTTGTCGTGTGGCTAATCTGGAATTCTCTCTCTTCCTTCTCTGTCGGTATATCTATGTGCATTCAGTCTTGTTGGATTCGAGGTTCTAAGCGCCAAAAAGAAAACAATACATGCATTAGTAATCGAGTGCTTTAATATGGTCACCAAAGTAGCGTCCGCAGACGTTAAACGGGATAAAATAAATAACTGTGTAATAGTATAATGAAGATACACGAATCTCCTTATTTTTCGTATCGAGCAAAAAGTTTGCATTCATTGGTGTATAACCAGACTGTGCTTACTGCAGGTACTTTTAGTCACATGAAAATCCCGACAGGTCGCTATTATGTAGAATTTCATCCATAGAACCTTACCTGTCAGTTCTCGCAGACGCTAGTTTGAATAATACACGGAACTCCGCGCAATATGTCTGAACAATCTTTCAATAGAAAAAAACACATATTATTAGTGAGCGCTATTCAGAGAGGTTACTATATATGAGAAATGCCTAATTGATGTTTACATTAGTTTCAAATATTTTCTTGTATATGTAGTTCTACATAATTCTACATATATTTCACATCAGTGCCTATGCACCTGTGATGGCAGTATAGCGAGTCAAATCAGATTACTATACAGTTCAGTAGTAACATAGAGCAGTGGCTGATTACATACAATTTGCTCAGATGACAACCCAAGGTGAAGGCGAGCATCGAATAAAATAAATGAGGAACGAAATTTCTGCAGTAATTATTTACAAATTACTTACTTGTACTTTATTTTTGAAAATAGGTCTCTGGGCATAGAAACAGGCTTGATTAACTAATTTTATTGTTGATGTTATAGAATCTACAATTGAATAAGCAGGGATATTGTTTTCTTTTAATAAAGTTAAAGGGCATGGCGTGTATGGGTACTTCGTTATTTCCGGATAAAAGAAGAGGGTAGGTTGACAATTTTGATATGCAGGAGTCTACGAAGCTGTGAATGCTTGCGAATGTTACATTATGAGGAAATTCGTTACTGCGGAGGCAAGGTTTGGCCAAAGAACCTGCCTCATCTGTTCAAATAGTAGTTATTGTTAACTAAGTTTCTGTAGCGATGTTGGTAATCTTTAGGTGATCGGTGCAGAGGTGTAATAGACACACTGATTTGTCTGATTGTTAGGAAAGGTCTGTGTCAGGAAGTAATACGGATGTTTGTTTGATTTGTTTCCTAATCCCTGTGTTGACGATACTGAGGGCTAATTATGGTTGTCTACAGTGTGCCTAAATCTATTCGCCTCCAATCAAGAGAAGAAACTAATTACGATGAAGTCACCAACCACTACCACCACCAGACTAACCAACGAATAAAAATTTCTTCTGTAACTCATGAACAGAACTATTACTGAAATGAAGGTAAAGTTTTATAGTGCAAATTTCGATGGTGTACAATGCAACGAAGAAATTTTTATTACAACGAATTAAACGATTGTGAAGACACTAATTTTTGCCGGTGGTGGGTGCGAAGGTGAAAAATACCAATGCTTGACTCCACTTTCTATAGTGTATTCCTGTTGTTTCATTCCTTTATTTTATTAATAACGGGCTTAAGTTTCAGTAATTTATTTCCAATAAAACTCTCCGACATAGATGTTAGATTTTATGCTTTTGGAGTAACGTCTCTGACTTATTAATTACCGTAATCTCTGTGTCTGATATGTTGAAAAGTTCATATTCCGCTCTCTGATGCCCTGGAAGTTAATTTTTTGCGCTAAATGCTGTTTAATTGTGTTCCATGTACTTCCGTTGTATCTTGAGGGAACAAAAAACGTGACATGTAGATTGTCCAAATGGAATTCAAGAGTAATTAGTTTGAATTGAGATATTTGTGTGAAGTCGCTTTATTGTTGATTCTGCGCATTCACAGCTGAAAAGTACCTTAGATTTATGATTAAGAGTGCATTCCATCAACCGATTGTAATTGCAAATATTGATGCTTAGCGTGTTGTTACATTTTCATCCTGGTATTAACGTCCGCGTGGGAAAGAATGAACTTTGCGCCAACATTATTAGACGAAAAAGCCGTCTTGTTGCAGAGTGACTGAACGTCTGTAGTCACACGACAGAATCATACGAGATCTCAACACTCTAGACGTGTCTTCGAGGAAACCACTCCCTCACGTAAGGCACAAGACGTATTGCCGCACCTTAGACTATGTGAATGCATAAGTGGGGTACATGAATGGAACAGCTCGATTGCGTTGTAAGGTGTTGCCAGAATAAAATATTGTAGGGATTCAGTGCAATAAGCAACGCAATATGGTCTCTTGTTAGTGCAAAAGTGAATCGCATCTCATGATGAACTTTTGTCCGGGTGTTTGTCGTGCGTCGCATGGAGTCATTGAACAACCGTGAAGACTTACAAGTTCTGATCCTAATTGTGATTTTAAGAAGTACTCCAGTGTTGTACGCTTTCTTATCAAAAGAATGCGGCCACAAAAACATAATGCTGAATTGATTACTAGATGTGGCGAGAAGCGGCCCCGCCAGTTTGAAAGGAGGCAGGGATATTGTGTTGTCAGTACAGAAGCGGTAACAGCACAATGGGTGGTCAGGAGAAAACAGTGCTTCGAACATTAAATAGTCATTGGATGTAAATTGAATAACAGACTCATCAGGAACATTTCAACCACTTTCAAGCTGCTCAGATCGACTGTAATTGCATGGGGGCTTAAATAAATAAAATGCAAATATTTTTAGTAGCTGTATGTCCGGCTACGAAGTCTCGTAACCGGTTGGCCCTGAGTAGTATTAGTACGCAATCTGACTGCAGAGAATAACAATAAAGAATGAAAGGAAATTTGCGTTAGCACAATTAATTAATTAAGTCCCCAGCAACTATAAAGGCTACGAAACAACAAAGCACAAGTGTAACTGTTCTGTGTGTGGAAGTGTGATTCAACGTACACATCTGGCACGGTTCTTCCTCAATACGACAAGATGCTTTAAACGCCATTTACAATGAAGTAATTAAAAAAACTAGAATTACAGTCTAATACATGAACACAAGCCAGATGCTTTGTTGACTGAACCTGTGACCAAGAGGCATTGTTATTTAGGAAATTTGAAATAAAGAATTTTTGTTACCTTCATATATATTGACGAAAAATACGCTCTGACCATTACAACATCCCCAATCGAACAACATCTGCTGTCTAGCCCATCAAAACAACTGCACACGACATGGCCTTAACTACTACAGCTATCGACATCCTCTCAACAAGCACTGCCCACGGCAACCTCTGAACTACTACTGCCCACGGCAACTTTTGAACTACTACTACCAGTGGAGGCGGCTGAATAATATTCTCTGGCGCAATCTCTGGCGCTGTGACTCAGTGTAGCCACCTTTCATATGCCCGTCCTCCACGGGCTAGAATTTGATGGTATTTTTGCCAGCATTGGTGGTGAAAATACCACCAAATTCGTCCAAAAAAATACAGACAAAAATAAAAGATAATATTAATAATTAAATACCACATAACTAAATGAATTTTGGCTTTGCACTGACCCTTCAATAACCTAATATATAAAATACAGTAAGGAATACAAATGCTTGCATACATGTATTTTACATAACAGTTTACACAAGTATCATTCAATCAATGGCACCAGCAATGACGAATAGGTGTAGGTAAGAGTCTCATAACATTTCATACAGTAAATACACAAACAATCAGTTTATACAAATATTCACATAAAATCCTTTCAATAGTTCAATAAACAAGAAGCACTCCTCAGAGTAGTTGACAGTCCAACAGTAGCACCCAGCAATGGTCAACAGGTGCAAATAGCAGTCTCATAACATTTCATCAGCAGTATTTAAACAGCTCTAACAGTGGCACCCAAAAATGGCGAGCAGGCGCAAACACCAACAAGTGACATTATCTCAGCAGAAGCAGTTCCATTAGTGACAACCAGCACTGTTGAACAGGTGCAGACACCAACAAGTGACATTATTTCAGTAGAAGCAGTTCCATCCCTGGCACCCAGCAATGTTTGAGCAGGTGCAGACAGCAACAAGTGACATCATTTCAGTAGAAGCAGTTCCATCAGTGGCAGCCAGCAATGTTGAACAGGTGCAGAAAGCAACAAGTGACATTATTTCAGTAGAAGCAGTTCCATCAGTGGCACCCAGCAATGTTGAACAGGTGCAGACACCAACAAGTGACATTATGTCAGTAGAAGCAGTTCCATCAGTGGCACTCGGCAATGTTGAACAGGTGCAGAAACCAACAAGTGACATTATGTCAGTAGAAGCAGTTCCATCAGTGACACCCATCAATGTTGAACAGGTGCAGACATCAACAAGTAACAGTATGTCAGTAGAAGCAGTTCCATCAGTGGCACTCAGCAATGTTGAACAGGTGCAGACACCAACAAGTGACATTATGTCAGTAGAAGCAGTTCCATCAGTGGCATCCAGCAATGTTGAACAGGTGCAGACACCAACAAGTGACATTATGTCAGTAGAAACAGTTCCATCAGTGGCACCCAGTAATGTTGAACAGGTGCAGACGCCAACAAGTGACATCATCTCAGTAGAAGCAGTTCCATCAGTGGCACTCAGAAACGTTGAACAGGTGCAGACACCAACAAGTGACATCATTTCAGTAGAAGCAGTTCCATCATTGTTGAATAAGTGCAGGTAACAGTCCATAATATTCACTATCACTAATCAGACAGTTCATCATAGTTCATTAGCAGAAATTAAACATTTCCAAGTGGCATCCACCAATGTTAATACGTGTAAGCACGAACAACAGTTTGAATGCACACACAATTGCTTTTACGAAATTATTATCAATGCTCTTACACTAAACATACAAATTATAATAAACACACAAATGATATCAGATAATTGTCATATTAACTATTACAAATACACAAATATCAGTAAACCTGTAATATTTATTGATGTCAGTGCAAACCGCAACAAACAAGTAAAATAATATTTAGGAGATAGGTCGGTACCAATTATTTGGGATTAGGAAATGAAAACACACAAAAGACACTCATTCATCTTTCACCCACACTTAAGTACTACTGTGTAATTGAATAGTGTTAACTCTGTAAATGCAAGTCTGTCAAAATTTGATGTTCAACATGCATATCAAATAGTAGTGGCATAGTGTATAACAGTCAATAATAGTTAGTCAACGTCAGAGTCATCATGTCAAGACCAATGTTTGCCAAGCCAAATCAAATGTACGGTTGCTGAACAACTGTCAGTGTGCCAAGACGTGCAAATACTTCCTCTCTCCAAAAAAAAGTATATACTGCTCATTGATTTAACAAAGTGTGTGTGTGTAGACAATCTTCCTTCCACTTGAGTGTTCTAGTCTGCCATCCTCATCCTCCTTGTTCCATATAAGCCAACAAAAAAAATATGCTCCTCACTTACTTTACCTCTTATCCACCAAAACTCCAATAATCATCAGCATCATATAATCTTAATACTTCAATAATACCTCTTCCGTCGATACACATAAACCTTATCATCAATACCATTTACCTTATTTCTTGTCCACCAAAACTCCAATAATCATCAACTTCACACAATCTCAATACCTCAATAATACCTTTTCAATACATCGATACATATAAACCTTATCGCCAATATCATTTCACTTCCATAACAACTCTTTCCTCTAGTCAGTCTCCTCGAACAAGTACAGTGAAATCCTAGTGCAAACTTCAATTTATCATCCAATGCAATCCAAAGACACAATGTCCACACACAACCTCTGTGTAATCCATCTTACCCAAATCTTCTACTCATTATGAATTCTAAATTCATTTTGGTTAACTTGTCCATCATTAAATAAAAGAAATGCATACATGACCTCTAACAGCCTTTACTTCGAATAACTTTCAGTAAGTAAGTACGAGTACGGAGTGTGAATGGTCGTAATATTTCACAGTCTGCACACCACTTTAAGAATCATTGCTAAACAGAAGCAAACATGTGGAGTATTTCTTGTGTCAAGTGTCACTTGCTATTTCAATTGCTAACGAAGAATGCAGTGTAATAACTGTCAATGGTCTAAACTTAGTGTTGGTATGTCATGTCGTTAGCTTCCTTCCTATTAGCATAAATTTATACAGCTTCCATAAAACCTCCAGCTCATGTGACTTCAAAGACGTTTCTTGTACCAATTTCATTCGTAGAATTATAGTTCATTTTCTTATCTTAAAATATAAGGCACTGAGCGTAAGCAAGACATGCAATAGCAAGTAAATATACCAGTAGAGAACAGAATGTCAACAAGTGGATGCAGCACAATCCCTACAACGAGGCTCTGCCAAGCAAACAATCTATAATTAATACCATAGTGTGACCTAAACTCCATGTTCGTACACCGTATATCAGCATTTCTATATACCAAATTAAAGAGTAGTTATGACAACAAAACAGAAATGTGTAAATATGCAATCCATACGCAAAGCAGCAAATATATATCTTACATAATAAACAGGTCATTAGCATCATATCAGCATAAGCAGATAAATGTTCATATGTAATCTTAATGTGTTGCGAGTCGGACGCAAAAGTATTGTGCTCTATACTGATATAATAATTTTATTGAAAATTTAAGAGTTTAAGTGATTAAAAATATATGTAGCCACAAACAAGCGAGAATGTGTATCATGAAAATTCGCGCCACCGCCACAATGGGTGGCCATGTTAATGTAAGTTTCCGTTTCATAATATAATACTTGAAGCCTTGAAGTTTATTTAATTTCAAGGAAAATCTCACAACCTTATTTTCGTTAATTATACTTGTGATAATCTTTTCTGTTTAAAAGATTTATGCAGCTTATGATCCAGCGTGCGTTCTGTCGGAACAGGAGGCTGTCGTGACGACATCGTTATAGTATTTATTCCAAGTTCTTTCAGTTCCGTTTATATGTTCGTACAAATCCAATTAGTTGGTCCCTTAGGTTTCTTTCATGTAACTTCCGTCTGTTTCCTCCGCGCGATCTTCCTCCGAAAAAAAATTTCTGTTCATTTTTTAGTAATTTTCGATATCGCGAAGGAGAAAAGACAGCCGCCTCCTGCTCCGAACGGAACACCACGACTTTTCTAACGTCGGAGAGTACCGCACGAATTTTCCGCTAAAAGGTAATAGAATTTCTTAAAGCTGGATCAATTACACATGTTGCTGCTGTTCTCCGACAAATCTGGTGTGATTAATGGTAATTTATTCTGTCACGACAAAAAGAACCAATTTTATTTTTACCAAAGAAACAAAGCTTTCAATTAAATTACTAGAAAAAAAAATCATACCAGAAGGCGCAATCAGATACATCACAAAGTATAACCTACATACATAACCATGTCAGCACAACTAATCAGATGACAATTATAATTTAAATAAATAAGCACAGCATGCACATAGTAAAAAAAATGTGACATCAATGAAAAAGCATAGCAGCCAAGCGATGCATAATATACACAAGTAACAACCCTGTTCATTAATAAAACATTGTCAAAATCAGCAAATGTACGCAAGCACGTCGCTTCACAAGTAAATTCATAGAACATAAAATTTAGCACAAAGTATAAATCACATAATCGCGAGCAGCAAATTACGTCTAAAGTACGTACCTAAGTGGAAACATGTTACCCGAAAAATAAACTCAATTAATAGTTACCTTTTTAGTTTATTAGTTTCTTCTTCGAAATTACATTCTTCCTGAAATTTTCTCGATAGCAAGGCCTCGTAACGTCGGACACACACAGAATTTACCTGAAGTTCTTAAATATTTTATACAACCGTATCCTGAAAAATACTGAACGTTAATAAAATAATTTATCAAGTCACTATAGCTTTATACCGAATTTAATCGGAGAAATTAGACTGTGTATTTGTTTACGGCTGTCAGTGCATTTGCACTGAGCGCTCGATCAGCTGTAGGTACGCGTGACGTAGGAAGTAATTGTTTGCGGTTAACGACTGCCTTGTGCGCCGCGCAGACTTGACTGTTGCTTTGAGTATGTGCCGCCGCCGGAAAACGGCGCTGTATCCTTGTACTCTCCGTGTGTTTACGTATAACTGTTAGTTTCTCAAAAGTATGTCATTCCACAAAAATTTTAACGTTCGATATATGATGTATTCCCTTAGAGCGCCGAGATTTGAGAGTTTCTACTTCGACAGTGTTATCATGGATAATTTTGCGAAATCTATAAAGCAGAAAAAATTTGCGACACAAGCCTTCTCCTTTGTGAGACAAACGATGAGACTCAATTAACAGCTTTTGACCAACTGACAAGGCTTTTAAACGACCAGGACGTTTAGCTGATTTCTCTCTTCTAGCAGCCGCAGATGCAATATTTTGCAGAGCCAGGTTCACAACTTCAGAATGCCGCAGTTTCCGTGTAGGCGGAAAAGGAACTATTTCAGAAATGCGATTTATCGGTGCTTTATTTTTTAATATCAATATAGGCGGTAAAGAAGTAGAATCATTAGGGAGTTCATTCAGAATGTTTTGAAAAATATGAAGATACTGATCCCATGTTCTGTGATTCTGATGACAATAAAGTCGACACAATTTATTGATTTCCTTAATCCATCTCCCTGAAGCGTTAGATTGAGGGTGAAAAAGTGAAATGAAAATTGGTTTAATCTTAGACGCTGTAGAGTACGAAGCCAAATTTTACAGCGAAACTCTGATCCATTATCTGATAAAACCTTATCAACATGTCCCACTTCTTTAAGAAAATGTTTGATGAAAGCATTAGTTACTGAACGAGCTGTTGCTTTGCGTAAAGGTGTAAAACACACATATTTTGATGTCAATTCCACTGCTACGAAAATGTACGCAAAACCATTAGTAGAACGAACCACTGGACCGAACAAATCGACTGCAGCCATGTCCTTTAATTTCGCTGGAATGATAGGAAACAACGGTGCTCTGTGAGAAATAGTTGGCGGCTTAGCCTTTTGACATAATTTGCATTTGGCAAGAACAGATCGAATACGTTTTTCCATATTACAGAAGTAGCAATTTCCTCGTAATTTATGAAAGTATATTCTGGGACCAAAGTGTGCATAACTTAAATGTGTATACCAAATCAATTTATTAACCCACTCATCAGGAATGCAAACTAACCAAACACAGTTGTGGACCGATTTTCGTTTAAAAAGAATATCATTGCGAGCTAAATAATACTGTCTAATCGCTACACTTTCCTTTCTCCTCCACTTCTCCTTAATGTCCTTCCAGACTGGATCCTTATTTTGCTCCTTAGCGATGTCCTGGAGCGAAGAAGAAATAAAATTCTCAAACGCAACACCTTGAATATACATCAAACAATAACTGTTTTCTTTGCAGTCCTCTTCAGCACTTTGTTTCAAACCTATAGGTGCACGTGATAAAGCATCAGCAATAATATTTGAAGAACCCTGTATGTAAACAATACTAAAATCAAATTCCTGTAGATACAGCGCCCATTGTGACAATCTTCCATGTGTTAATTTTGTTGACATAAGAAATTCCAGAGCTCGATGATCGGTGTAAACCTTAGTATGTCTCCCATACAAAAATGTCCGAAATTTTGTGAAAGCCCAAACAACAGCCAAGGCTACAAGTTCCGTATTCGAATAATTCTTTTTTGATTTAGGGAGAACACGACTTCCAAATGCAATAGTTTTCTGTACTACAACGCCGTTTTCTTCTATCTCTTTAAATAAATGTGCACCTAGGCCTTTGTATGATGAGTCCGCCGCCAAACAAAAATCTTTAGATAAATCCGGATGTGAAAGAAGTGGAGCAGCAACTAAAGCATCACGAAGTTGTTCAAATTCTGATTGAGGTTCCTCATCCCAACACCAATTAGAATTTTTTCCAGATAGTTCACATAAACGAGGTGTGGCCAAATCGTCCAATCTAACAAAGCTTCTAAGAAAATTACAAACACCAAGGAAACTACGAACATCACATTTTGTATTAAGAACAGCATAGTTACGAATAGCGTCTAGTTTCTCTGGATCAGGAAGAATACCTTCTGTAGAAATAATACGATCAAGAAATTTCACCTGAGAACTACCAAATTCAGATTTTTCCAAGTTCACTGTAATGCCAACTCTTGGAAAAATACGTAACAATGAATCCAAAATTTTGTTGTGCTCACTCCAAGAACGTTTAGCAACAAGAATATCGTCAACATATGAAGTAATATTGCCACGAAGATAATCAGGTAAAATTTCGTTTAAACTACGAATGAATGCTGCTGAAGATACAGTAAGTCCAAACGGTAATTTCCGATACTGATAACAGTTACCAAAGGCTAAAATGGCAGTGTATTTTCTACAATCAGGGTGAAGTTCTATTTGCCAAAAACTTGCGCGCATATCAATCGTGAATAAAACTTTAATTCCATGGAAATGTTGAAGAAGTTCATCTAAATTTTGTGGACGGCCAGTCTCAGGAATGATGATATTATTTACCTGTCTGGAATCCAGAACCAAACGAATTGATCGTATAAGGACTGACTGCTGGCTCAATAATGCCTTGATCTAACATGTATTGAAGTTCACTCAACCTTGTCTCTGTAAGCCAAAGGAATAGCGTACGTTTTCCCCCGGAATGGGGTGTGTTCTTTTACTTTAAATAAATATTGTAAGCCTTGTATGGTTCCTGTGTGATGACTAAATACTGTAGCATGTGAAGTCAAAATTTGGTGCAGTTCTTCTCTTTCAACGCCATCTGGCACTTCAGCTTTCTTAACCTTTTCATTAATTAATTCTTCGCTATTAATTATATCATCCATCGCGTCTCTGTATCTATTGTCGTTGTCATGAATGAACACATTGTCGTCATAATGCTCAGCGAAAACATCAGAAGTAAGAAACCTTAAACATTTTGTGTCTGATTCAGATTTTGTTAAACGCTCGAAAAATTTCAAACATTTCGGCATTCCGGCAACAGTCAAATTCACTCTTCCTTCTTTAAAGTTTAAAATTGCCTTATGTGTGTTAAGAAACTCCATACCTAATATAATTTGTGTACTGAGTAATGGAACAATAATAAAATTAGCAGAAAATTCGTATCCTTGACAAATGAAATTTAGGTTGGTCTGTTGTTTGACTTACACACCTTTTCCAGAAATAGCTCCTCGAATTGCAGTTTTAGAAACCGGTAACACAGGACAAGCAATAGTTCTTACACATATACGAAAAACTGATTCACTAATAGCATTCAATGGGCTCCCAGAATCTAAAACCGCAGTGAACTTATTCTTACCCGCACATACTTCAATAACAGGATGTAAAAATGCGTCTACATTATTTTCCTTTTCGTCTAGCAAAATGTCTCTCACGTCTTCCAGGCGTACGTAGTGTAAAGTCGTAGTGTCATTACTTTCTGAACCGTCTATATTGCTGCCAGAAGCCGAAGCTACAAGCCATTGTCGATTGTTTGCGTCACGTCTTTGATTATTGGCGTTATTTCGTGGATCAATTTCTACGATTTGCACTTGTCTCTTGGAACTTCCGTCACGCGGAGGATGCCAATTAGGTCCCTCCTGTCTGTTAGATGTAAATTCTTGGTTGTGTCTGTTATTAAAATTTCTATTTTCCAGTCTATCTGCATGACTGCTTCTTGTGTAATTTCGACGGTCACTTCTGAAATTATTGTTATATCTACTACCCTGGTTATTTCTGTAGTGAGAATTTCTATAATTGTATGAATAATTTCTGTCTTGATGATACCGATTACTGTTTCCGTATGATTGATCATTCCGTAGGAATTTCCGTTATTATAATTGTCTGTGTAATTTCTGTTAGAACGTCTGTTATTGTCATAAGGCTGGTATCTATTGTCCTGTCTGTTTCGTCTGTCATTCTCAAAATTACCCATATAACGTCCGTTGCGATCATTATCCCTTCTCTCTGAAAATCTATTGTGATTACCGTTACTGAAAAAATTACAAGAAGTCCCGTCGTCGTTGTCATACTCAAGTTCTTGTAGCAAAGTCTTAAAAGTCTCAATGCCGTCTTTACATCTTCTGGCTAAAGCAATTTCTCTTATCGATTGTGGCAGCTTAGTTAAACAAATGCGATTTAATTCAGTCGGGCTATAAGGGTTGGAAAGGAACTGATTCTTTCGAATAATGTCTTCAAAGTATTCTGCTGGCGTGCGGAACTCAGACTGTTTAAAATTACGCTGCATAATAAGACTATGTTTGACTCTGTCTTGCGTGTTTTCGGACCAATATGCCAATAGAAATGCATTATAAAAATCATTTAAATTATTACAATCTCTAATAAGTGCGCGCATGCGCGTCGCCGGTTCGTTTTCTAAACATCCACACATATATTCCAGTTTGTGACTTAGTGGCCAATTTGATGGAAGTGCGTACATACATTGATCTAACCATGAACATGGATGTATGTCACTCTTAGAATTGCGAAAGATCTTAAATTTCCGAACAGTTAAAAAGTGTTTATAGTCAAAGTTTTCACCCCGTGGCGACAAAGACCTACCGCGTCTGTCCCATTCCCAATGTCGATTATTGTCAAGTTCGCGCGCCTGGCGCTCTCTTGTTGCTTCTCGTAAATGACATAAATTATTTTCTTCAAAGCCCTCGCTATCTGTGATTCTAAATTTCTTCTACTGTCCTTTCCTAAGATTTCGCTTTCAATTTGTTTGACTTGCTTTCGTAACGCCTCAAATTCCCTTTAACGCGTTCATTAAATTTTCCCTGATTTTCAACATGTTTATTTATGTTCTGGTACTCTTCTGTTTCCGCAAATTGCAATGGAGCTGTATCATCTGAATCTCTGTCCCCATTTAAAATAAGACTTGTCAATTTATCTGAAATCTCCTCAACTGTTTCCGATAAGTCACCTATCTGTTGTTTCTGTTTATTTACGTCTTCCGTAAGTGTCGCGACTCGGGTTTCGGTATTGACACGTTTAGTAGTTAACTGTTCATACTGTTGCGTTAGGATATTTATTCTGTCGATTGGTACTGATTCCTCGATTCTTTCAAATATTTCTTCCTTATCGTGTGCACGTTGTAAATGTAACTCTGAAAATTTTTGTACTATCACGCGATCGCTTTCTTCCTGTTCTCTATCCTGTTCCTTTTGTCTAATTTCTATTGAAATTAATCTATTATTGTGAGCATTCAAAATCGGTTGTACTTCTTCTCTAATTTCTTTCTGTAATTCATCTTTCATGTTCTTGAAACATGTCCCTATTCGTGAGTCTAACCGTGTTTCAATTGTTTCCATCTCTGTTTTAATTGTTCCTATTTGTGAGTGTAAAAGTGTTTCCATTGTTCTCATATCAGTTTCTAACCGTGTTGCCAAAGTTCCCATCTCTGTTTTTAATTCAGATCCTAACTGTGATCCCATATTTAATATTGCACTCATCAACTGCTCCATATTAACTTGTTCGAAATTCTTTTCGCTCCTAACATTTCCCGTAAAACTAACTTCCTTCGTCATAGCAGTAAAGCTATATGTGTTCGATACTATTCCAGGTTCTTCTGTCGTTAATCTCGTATTCTGAAAATTTTTTGATTCTGAAAAATTTTGAACTGGTTCCGGACTATTTTCCCGACTTATTAAATTGGTTTCTACTTCATTATTCATCGTACTGTTCTCCTGTGTTGGCGAGTTCACCATGTTAACAATTTCGTCATTCTCACTATCCATCATTTTGGCCTTTTTCATCGATCGCGTAATAATTTACAAAACATACAAAACTCGTCACTATACGAAAATTACACACAATATAACACTTTATCACCAACAATACCATTCACACGAAATGCTTCCCGACAAACACGCCTAACGAACAATTAAAGTCTTCATAGTTGCACAAAATTCTCAAACCCGTATACAAGGCATCAAAAATTAAATTCTGCAAAAAACCCATTAGAAGAATGACAAGACAACTACAAATGTTCAATTACCAAATCTACACATGCAATATAGACTATAATTACTAAACTACAAATTACTACAACAATCCTACTGTCTGCTATTTTTACTATCAAAAGAATTCCAAGGGAAGATCCGAAGCAGCGGTCGCCACGTGCATGGGGGCTTAAATAAATAAAATCCAAATATTTTTAGTAGCTGTATGTGCGGCTACAAAGTCTCGTAACCGGTTGGCCCTGAGTAGTATTAGTACGCAATCCGACTGCAGAGAATAACAATAAAGAATGAAAGGAAATTTGCGTTAACACAATTAATTAATTAAGTCCCCGGCAACTATAAAGGCTACGAAACAAAAAAGCACAACTGTAACTGATCTGTGTGTGGAAGTGTGATTCAACGTACACATCTGGCACGGTTCTTCCTCAATACGACAAGATGCTTTAAACGCCATTTACAATGAAGTAATTAAAAAAAACCACAAATACTATAATTGCACATAGAAACCAGAATTACAGTCTAATACATGAACACAAGCCAGATGCTTTGTTGACTGAACCTGTGACCAAGAGGCATTGTTATTTAGGAAATTTGAAATAAAGATTTTTTGTTACCTTCATATATATTGACGAAAAATACACTCTGATCATTACAACATGCCCAATCGAACAACATCTGCTGTCTAGCCCATCAGAACAACTGCACACGACATGGCCTCAACTAGTACAGCTATCGACATCCTCTCAACAAGCACTGCCCATGGCAACCTCTGAACTACTACTGCCCACGGCAACTTCTGAACTACTACTACCAGTGGAGGCGGCTGAATAATACTCTCTGGCGCTGTGACTCAGTGTAGCCACCTTTCATAATGTGACTGTGAAATCGAGACGTGATTGAACACACACATCTAAACCAAAACCAGGCAGATTTCATGTACTGACAGACAGGGCAGAAGTTGAAAGCAACGCTCCAAATTGATAGCAGCAGTCCAGTTAGCACAGTTACCGTGGGTAGGGGCTTCAATGGTCGAGCAGCACTTCATGACCCATACATTTCTGCAGCCAATGGTAGGCGATTGTTCAGGCGGTGTAAAGAGCAACGCTCCTTGACAGTGGACGACTGGAAGTGTATGATATGGAGTGATGATTCACGATATACTCTGTGACAAACCGATGGAAGGTATTGAATTTGGTAAACGCCTGGAAAACGTTACGTGCCATCATGTGTACGGCCAACTGCGAAGCACATGTGTGGTGGTTTGCGGTGTGGGTGCGTGTTTCGTAGTTGTACGATGGAGCCCTTATTGTGTGTTATAATACGCTAAATGTGGGAGGACATGAGCGCATTCTACATCTACAGGGTTACTCTACAATTCACACTTAAATGCCTGGCAGAGGGTTCATCGAACCATTTTCATACTACTTCTCTAGTATTCCACTCTTGAATGGCACGTGGGAAAAAGGAACACCTAGATCTTTCCGTTTGATCTCTGATTTCTCTTATTTTGTTATGATGATCATTTCTCCCTAGGTAGGTGGGTGGCAAAAAAAGATTTTCGCATTCGGAAGAGAAAGTTGGTGACTGAAATTTCGTAAATAGATCTCGCCGCAAAGAAGACCGCCTTTGTTGCAGTGACTGCCACCCCCACTCGCGTATCATATCAGTGACACTCTCACCCCTATTGCGCGATAACACGAAACGAGCTGCCCTTATTTGCACTTTTTCGATGTCCTCCGTCAATCCCACCTGGTAAGGATTCCACAACGCGCAGCAGTATTCCAGCAGACGATGGACAAGTGTAATGTAGGCTGTCTCTTTAGTGGGTTTGTCGCATCTTCTAAGTGTTCTGCCAACAAATCGCAGCCTTTGTTTCGCCTTCCCCACAATATTATCTATGTTGTCTTCCCAATTTAAGTTGCTCGTAGTTGCAATTCCCAGGTATTTAGTCGAATTGGCAGCCCTTAGATTTGTGCGATTTATCGTATACACAAAATTTATCGGATTTCTTTTAGTACTCATGTGGCTGACCTCGCACTTTTCTTTGTTTAGTGCCAATTGCCACCTTTCACACCATAGAGAAATTCTCTCTAGATCATCTTGGAATTGATCATCTGATGATTTTACTAGACGGTAAATTACAGCGTCATCTGCAAACAATGTAAGGCGGCTGCCCAGATTATCATCTAGATCATTTATGTATATCAGGAATAGCAGAGGGCCTATGACACTACCTTGCGGAACGCCAGTTATCACTTCTGTTCTACTCGATGATTTACCGTCTATCACTACGAACTGCGACCTCTCTGAGAGGAAATCACGAATCCAGTCACACAACTGAGACGATACTCCATATGCACGCAATTTGATTAATTTTCGCTTGTTAAGAACTGTATTCTACAGTTTTATGTACTGCCTACAGTTTGGAAACGATGATTGTATCAGCATGACAGTGCAGCCTGTCATAAAGCAGCATCTGTGAGGTAATAGTCTGACCAGAGTCTCAGCCTGAACCCAATGGAAGACATATGGGATATTAGAATGTCGACGTCCATCACTACCTTCTCTGGTTTGGACTTTTTAGGAAGAATGGGCAGCCATTCCTCCATCTAGACAACAGATTGGAAGTGTCCCCAACTGAGTTCAAGCCATAATAAAGGTGAAAGGTGGACAAACCACATATTAATGTCCACTAACAGTTGTCCGGATACTTTTGATCAGGAAGTGTAGGTCAATACATAGGCGAGATATATGGGTACAAATTCGAATGGTCCTTTTCAAAATAAAAACCTCATAGTCCTATGTCTAGGTTAAAATAAACCATAATTTTCTATCATCATTTGTATAGAATGAATAGTCTTGCGGTATCAGATGATCTTTTATAAATAGCTTCTATAACTCAGGCACTTCCACACTGGCCCATTGTTTCCTTGCAACGTGCAAAAAATTTCTGCACAGTACTGAAACAATAAGTATATCGGAAAAATAAAAAGAAACTTACAGCTGTTTTCTACCTTAAGGGGAGGCTTACTATCTTTTGGTTCAAAAAATCTATTTTATTAAATTACATTTTTGGATCCATAAAGGTGTTTAGAATCCACCCCTTAAACGATTTTTCCGAATACGGGACGGAAATGTTTGCTATTCTCGGTTGAGCAAAAAAATGCACGTGCCTGAAATCGGCCTTTTCCGCGCACCAGTTTTTTTCCGGAATTTAGACTTTGTAGCCGCGAAAGATTATTCTATGTGCTTGCCCATGACTAAAACTGATAAATTGATCAAGGAGCTTACGACGTACTACGGCTTGGCAATCCGACGGCATTCGAATTCGGTGGAACAGATGAAGTATGCAATTTGGGCGAGGTATTTCCACAAGTGTTCGAGGGATGACCACCCACAACACCAAAATTGTCCGACTGGGGAAACTAGTTGGTGCAAGTGGCGCATTGCAGAGGTTACCGGACATCTGGACGAATATCAACACGATCAACCGCTCTCCAAAGAAGTTCCAAAAGTGATTCATCCGATCGACGAGGCCCTTTCGAAGGACGAGTTATTGTACCGGTGCTTGGGAGGAAACACACAAAATTGAAATGGAAGTTTCAACGCGTGTGTTTGGAAGTTAGTCCCCAAGCATTTGCATTCTGGTGCGAAGACTGTGGAGATTGCGAATTTCCTGGCAGTGAGCACCTTCAACAGCTCTATTCGACGCAATTCGCCAAGCATTCGGACGACCACCGGTTTCTGGCGGCCGAAAACCGCTTGTCACCGGCCGTCCGAGCGGTTCTGGAGCAGCGCAGAATGGCCCAGATCGAGCAGAACGCCCTCTCTGATGAAGAGGAAGGACTAGTTTACGCACCCGGAATAGCGGATTGAAGGTAAGTTGCACAATATTGCATTTATATGTAGTCAAAACTTCAAACGCGTTTTTCTCGAAATGACTTTTTTTATCACGCAGTATGGTAACTTCAAATCTACTGAACCGATTGGCATTATTCTTTGTTTCCGACGAAGTTGTACCACTTTTATTCCGACCCATCAACTATAAATATTTTTACTTCGCCGACGAAGTCGAAAAATCGATGAAAAAAAACCTATTTTTTTTCAAATGGCCGCCATTTTGATTCCTATGGTCCAAATAACTTAAGCGAGGTACAACTCCTAAAGAATCTTATGTACTTCGCTAGCGTCAACTCAGTTCCGATTTCAGACGAGCAGGATGACCTGTGACATACCGCGCGTGGAGGTCTACATCTAAATTTTGTTTAGTTCCGATGGCACTTCCGCCTTTATTCTTCGACATTTCCGATCGAAAAAATTCCAATGTGTAGAGGAAATATCAATAAACATTTTGGCCAAATTTGAGATTGATATCTATAACACATCCCGAGAAAAAAATTCTCAAAGAACATCCTTTTTTGGGGCCACAGATAAATCGGCAGGAGATTTGAAGTCTGCTGTATAGATGTACGCTAGACATCTTGGTTCAAATCAACGCGCTTACAGGTTTCATGTAGCAGTTATTAGAACCGAATAGGAGTATTCTGAAATGACGTTTCACTTGACGAGTTACGCCTCGTTTCACAGACCGGAGTCCCCGCAGCGGCTGTGGTGACGTGTTGCTGATAAGAGGCGCCGCTAGAGCGCAGCTCTGCGCCGCGCTGTCGCGAAACGTGATATTCACACCGCCGTGAGCGCGGCGCGCCCATCCAGCCCGTGTTCGCTGTCGACGGTTCCACAGGGCAGTGATGGGCTTATTGTTTATTCACTCTCGCCTTCCTCTCTGAATCTGGGTGGTATCCGCTCTCGCAGTGATGCTATGCAGACAGCGTAGTGGGAGAGACTTTGGAGTTCGGACAGAATGGAGAGAAGCTGGCGGTAACTGTATATTTGGAGAAATGTTGCGATTTCGAACTTAATGTTCAGTTAGCTGAGAAACAAGAGAGGTTTTGTGTATTTATTCAGAGCTGTGCCCGAGGTGTCGTAAGCGTTGAATTTACTTCTGACTCATAAAACTTCTTTGTTTACAACACTTGAAGTAATATGATTGGGGAAGTGAAGGAAGACCTTGTTTACTTCACTAACACGGCAGAGAGCCACGCAGAGCTGGGCGTGCGAAATGCAGTTGACACTAAGGACCACGCCCGCAACACGTCGCATTGGACCTGCGCTATGTTTATGGCCATGGCATAACATGAGCTCACTGTGAAATGCACCCGTTTAAAGCTAAATGGTAAACTGTTAGTAACAAGCAGGATTCGTCTGCACCATTTATATGATTTTACGCAAGAGAGAAATAACTTTAAGCCCATGTCTCCCATGGGAAGGATTCTAAGGAGCGAGATGATGCGAGAAGCAGGGAAGTTAAAGCCTGATGTTCTCAAACCACACAAAGTCTCCCCTCACGATCTTCATTGGTGAGCTTGTAAGGGGTTCACCACCCTGATGGAGCAAATGTAATTTCTATGTATTGCTCACGCGCTGCCTGCTACAGAAAATATCTTTGCTGCAATAGAGTCGCAGGTCAGAGCAGTGTCGGCAGTTGCAGTCGCTCGCTGCTACAGTGCAGTTGTAGTCTGTCTCTGGTACTGCTGGTATAGCCATGTATTGCAATGTAAACTGTATTATTTTTACTGGCATGCGCGTAGTTAAGTCACTTGTCGGAGATGTTAATATGAATTTGATTCAATCTTTTTGTGATTCTTCAGCACTAGTTGACCCAGATTTGTAATATTCAATTTTTCAGATAATGGATTGCAGATCTTTATCAATAATGTAAAGGATTTTCAGAATATAATTTTTACCAGTCTACAAAAAAGGAACGAATAATTTTGCCTTAAGTCATTAACAGTCCCAATCCAGTCATGTATTTAAATTTAAACATTTAAGAAATTTTGGCAGATCATAGTCATGTGTTCTTTAGTAATCAGACTACCAGCTGTGCAGCTGTGTCACTAAGCAAAGTAAGTTTTTCTAATAATTCATATCTTAGACAAATGTTGTCCAGTATTAGTAGATAGGCCAGCATTGCACTAAGCTGTGCCATTTACGAGCAGATATATAGACGGCGTTATCCGGAAACACCCTCATGGCGTAAGAGTTTTTCAGATTGTTTTCACAGGGCCTTGGCGTAGCGCTGCTTACGTCAAAATTTATCAGTTTTCATGAGTTAATATATTAACAAAAAATTATCATTTTTATTTATATACGGAAAGGTTACAGGCTGTGTGCCCGTAATCCTTTCCTGCAGTCATCCTCGTTGATCTTGCTGCGCCTTCTCGTCCCCTTGTTTGATCGATTATGGTCTTTAGTTTTTCCCTCAGAAATAAAATGAAATGATCGTGTGGCACTATTAGCCGGGAGGCGCCAACCGGGGAGTTCGGCCGCTGGGGTTCATGTCTTATTTCTGGTGACTCCACATTGGGCGGCTTTGTGTCGGTAATGATAAAATGATGATGCGGCCAACACAATACCCAGTTCACAGGCGTAGAAAATCTACAACCCGACCGCGAATCGAACCTCAGCCCGCTGCGTGGGAGGCAAATACGTTACCACTCAGCTACAATGGCGGACACTTCCTCTGAGGCCGTAGCGAGGACAGAGAAGTGAGCTATTTAGGTGGGTCCACGGTGACGCCGGAGAACAGCAGGGTTCTGGAGGGTTATGTGGCCATTGGAGCGATGGTGTACTTAAGGTGTTTAATGCCCCAAGTTTGCTACAGGTGCTGATACGGTCGAGCCAACGTGTGTGTGTCTCAGGTGAAGGGTGCAACTGCGAACGTCAGTTGTTGGGGTAGTCAGAATAGTCTCCATTCATGCGAGTGGTGGGGGTATATTGGTGATGTCCGGTCAGCGCAATGAGGTGCATTTGTGCGTATCAGCCATTATTCTATAATATACAGCTGAGCTGGATTATCACCAGTACTGTGGCACCTTCTCAACATCGTGACAAGCATATCGTGGGAGCTGTGCTGGTACTTCGTGCATGGGTAGCCTGTCTCCTCAATGTTGTTGTACTTACAGTCAGAGGAAACTGCAATACTAAAATAGTATTTCGCAATATTCAAATTCACAAAAACGGTTAGACATTGTTCTGTATTGATAGATTAGTTCTTTGCCCCCTCGATAAAAACGGTTTTATGTGTGAAACCTCATATTGATTCATGAAACAGGTAACTTGCAGTGTTCTATGTAGACTTTAATCTCACAGTGATCTAGACGCCGGTCAAATTATTTGTTGTTCTGAACTTTTGTGAAGTATGGATAACTAAAGACTCAGTTTTAAATTTGTAAGTGATACGCCTTCTGTGATTCTATGTACAATAAATTGTTGTGTATTTGTTTTGGTCTGTTCAAAATGTCTCAAGTTCAGCTTGAGCTATAGGTAGTGGCAGACCCATATTACGATGGCCGCTGTGAAAGAGGCTGACTTCGTTCTGATAAGGGTGAATACGATACCATCTACATTAACTGAGAAATTTGTTGTTAACTTCATGAATGTTCTTGCGAGTTGCCCTGCTTGTACTTCTTAACATTAACATTTTTTTACTGCAAGTGTGAATTTTGACATTATGTTAATCATTAAGCTTAGGCTTCGAGATGCAGACACTTGTTACAGGCAGCATTAATTGTTGCGTGATACTCTCAGAATTTGTTACTGCCTTTGAGGCCAAGCGTCGAAATTAAAAAATTGGTATAGTTGAACAGCATGTTCTTGTATTAGTATTAGTTCAGCATTTTATCAAAAACTGTAAAATTTAGAAATTTTACCTAACTACAGTTTCATTAAACTGAGGTTGGGTTTCTTGAAACATATTTAAGTTGTATGTAAATGTAAGGTTGTATTGATGGTTCACTAGTTTTGCTTGCTGTGACCTTAATTTTCACTCCGTGGTTGACCACATTAAATTGTTTTTCTTAATTCATTGTCTTAAAGCTTAATTTAACTTCGGAATGGTGTCAAAGTTTCACCTTGTAAAGAAAAAACTTGAATGTTCACTTCAACGGTTTGGAATAGTGTCTTCGATCATTTCATCTAATTGTTTCAAGCTTTCATCTTACCAGTAGTAATTTTTTGGGTTTCGAAACCGAGTGTAATGAAATCTTTGTCATATTGTATCATTTAGTATCTGCCCAGCATCTTACCGTACTCTGCCACTGAAATTGGATTGTTGAGACCCAATATTCCTCAGTCTTTTAGCCGAATTGGTGTGTTCAGTAAGATTCCATTATTTTCTAGGCATTTTTATTTGCAAACAAAGCGAAATCAAAACCTAATGAGCAGGCATTCAAGCGACAAAACAAAGAAATAATAAATTTGTTTTCCCTAGCAAGGAATACAAAATCTATAGAAAGGAGCAGAGCAATGTCATTAAATTTGTAACACACAAACCGAAATCATTAAACCCGTATATCCTGGCAAAATAAATTCCACGTTGTTTTGTATTCGTAAACATAGGATTGTAGCGCCTAATTCCATCGCTGACGTTAACTTCTGAAAATACTTCTGTCACTGAAGTAGAAAAAGTAACAACGTCATGTGTTGGTTCTTTGGTGTACTACGAAACTAATAACGCCGGCTGTTGGTTCTTTGGTCCTCCAAGCCGTGATGACTTTTAACATCCGATTTTAGATAAACCTTTGAAATACGATACCTTTTCTTCTTGATCTGATTTTGATGAAATAAAGCCTATAGGGTGCCACAAGCTAAGCTCAAGTCACTTATGAAAACCCCATGAAAATTCGTCAAGTAGTTTTGGAGATTTGCGAGTTCGAACACAGAGACAGACATGACGGATATACAGTTTTATTTCTAGTATAGACAGAGATAACATCCGAGGGAAGAGTCTGGGACTTGCACTGTTCACACTGTGTATAAATTACTTCCCAGACAATATTAATAGCAACCACAGACTTTTCGCCGGTAATCTAGTTATCTATAATTAAGTGTACTGTCTAAAGCACGGATGGGCAGCTGAAGGCCCACGTTCGCTTTCAGTCCATCTCATGGAATTATTAGGAGAAAGATCAAGATGCTGGCACTTTTTGACTCCCCGCGACGCATCTTCTGCTCTCCTATCATGGGTTTGAGCCGTTTCGGCCATTTCGTGCAGCGCTAATGACGTACGATCCGTGCCTATCATCTGCAATAGTAGAAATGTCACACGGGTGTTAGGCGACCCACATAAATTCAATGTTATTATCAATGCATCAATATAATGACCTTCTGAAAGTGAATATTGTCGTGTTTCAATACTAGAAATACTGACGCACAGTACTGATGTCGACCAGAACACTTATTAAAGTATTATCGATGCGTATCGAGCATGCGATGGCGATTGTTATCAGTTTGACAATTCACTATTCGGTCATTCGCATTTTTCCACTTTGGCTACTGTATAGTACAGCTAATATATGCTAAGTTCAAGTGATTTAGACTTTTAGAATTTTTATAGTGCACAAAGAAATGATGGCTTAATTTATTTAGTGTTACAGAAACAACCCATGCCTTTGCAATTAATCGTAAAACGTAATTTTGGACAAATATTTAAAAACTCCTTGCAAGTACTGTTTATGGAATTAACACAAAAACTTTCAAACACCCGATTGACCTGGATATCACAAAAAATGGCAAACGTGACTCGTAATTGCTTGTTCGACTGCCGCATTTTGTGTTGCTATTCTTTCTTGTGTTCTCATAAGCAACTAACTCTTGTGCATTTTGGACGTACTAAAACACCACAGCCGGCCGCGGTGGCCGTGCGGTTCTGGCGCTGCAGTCCGGAACCGCGGGACTGCTACGGTCGCAGGTTCGAATCCTGCCTCGGGCATGGGTGGGTGTGATGTCCTTAGGTTAGTTAGGTTTAAGTAGTTCTAAGTTCTAGGGGACTTATGACCTAAGATTTTGAGTCCCATAGTGCTCAGAGCCATTTGAACCATAAAACACCACAAATGTCGAAACTGAAGGTAGTTCATGGCGAATTCGATGTAACCGGTCGATTTTATAGGCATTTATCTCTCCATGATGACAGTTCAAAATGCCTTGCTTTCCATTTATTTACGTATCGTGAAAACTGTATCTTTACTAACGGCGTTGCGAAATTTTGCTATGGAAGTTTTTAAGACAGTTATTGCAAAACGCTGTACGTAAACAATAATTGCTCTGATGCATAGATAGATGTAAAGATCTGAAGCTGCGGTGAAGATAAAATGAAAGTGCTCTCAAAAACGCTTGTTTTAAGGCATCATTTGTTGGTGTGGGTTGTAGGGAAAGGTGTGCCGTTCATATCGGTGTGGTGATCCGAAAATCTTAACGACATGGACGCTGTAGTTTTGACTTGATGTACAAGTAGGCACTACTCTCGCGTCACGTGACGAAGTGGCCCGTGAGCTTACGTAAGTACGTGAATCAAGTCTGTGGATCACCAAAGGTTGCTCATGCCTGGTCCAAAGAAAAGTTGCACAAATATTCAGTCAGATCTTGGCGCCTAGATTCGAAACTTGCTATCAGTGTACAAAAATAGAAAATTGTGCGTCTCACATAACGGAAAAAACGTAGCATTCATGTGACTACAATATCAATAGCCACAGTTGGAACTCTCAACTCATTCAAACACCTGGGTGTAACATTCTGTAGGGATGTGAAGTAGAATGCAGTTGGCAGACTTCGGTTTACTGTTAGAAAGTACTATAGGTATGTACTACCTCACCCACTTGTGTGCTGTTCTTGTGCCCCCAGTCTTGAGAAATGACTGCATAATCCTTATCAGTGACATCATCACTGACACCACTGTTATCGGTGATCTCATCGTACTTATAAGTGTGAAGCCACGCCTCTCTTCCCGTCCCCTTTCTTCTCTTATCTTCAGCCAATAATGGGGCAATATTAAAAATCTCACGTGGCGGAAACAGTCCATCTACATTTGTGGGAAATCAATGAAAAAAAAACTCCCCTCCCTCTATCTGCAACCAATCGCAGCATAATACTTCTTATCCCCATCCAATCATAGCGCAGTACTAAAACTTCAAGTTGGTAGAAACTTTATTTTTTTTTAAGTGGTGGAGCCCCTCAACGCCCACGCCGGCATGATGGCCAACTCAAAAGGTCTACTGCCATCTCTGAATAAGGGTTGGTTTTCACTAAAGTGAGATGTCGCAGGATGTGGATACTGCTATGATTGTGTACGACTGGTTAAGGTTAACCATTTATACGCGCTCATCTGGAGATAGATTGGGTCGAAATTCGAACGAAGGACAGCGGTTTGAAGGGCAGAGGGAAAAAGAGCCAAGGCAAGTGCCAAGGGAAAAAAACCTCTGCGATAGTTAGGTCGGGTAGTATTAGCAGTAGCGGATGTCTTGCTGACCGCGATAGGTCATGCAAGGATGGGTTAAGTTAGAAGCGGGTATCATGCAGGCGGATACCGTGTCAAGCCATATGTTCGTCATAAGAGATCAGTCCGTGACGGTGCTGCAGCACTGTGTGCTGCGGTTTGGGCTGTGAGAGCCCCCTGCCGCGCTGCGTCGGTGGTGACTTGGCGCGGGGGAAGACCCAGTCGCCCATCGGTGTCTGGTGGACGAGCGTCGACGCCAAGCGCTCGGAAATGTGTGGTCGCGTAGCGGCACCACTCCTCACTCGTTGGCTGCGCTGGCAGGCTCAGTGAGGACCGCTGTTGAGTCTTCCCTGTGTAGCGGACGACGTAGCCCATGCCCTCGGGCGTCCTGATTGCTTTGGTAGCCCACTCGTCGGAGCAGAGCTGCTCGGAACCGATGGACTTCGGCGTTGTTGCGGCAGCTTCCGTTTACTTCTTCGGTGTGTCCACCGCGGTGTGTCCTTCCGCTGGCTGCTCCATATGGGGAGCGGCAGGCGGCAGGCGTCTTCTCTTCGCCTGTGGCATCCGCACAGATGCCGTGCGCCATATGACAGCGCAACTGCCGCAGTTTGCTGCAAGCCTCCTCCGTCTCTGCAGTCAGGATGGCCTTAAAAGCTGCCCTATCTGCGTCCATGGCGGCAATCGCCTCTTCCGCCGCGGCCGGCAGCTTGGCGTGCATCTCGCGCATTTGCTGTCTTCTCTCCTTTCGGTTGTGTCTTCGTTCGGAGGCGCTTACGGGGGGCCTTCGTCCTGTCTTCTCGGTTTGCGCCTTGCCTCCAGCGCAGCTGTCGCTGGCGAAAGCCGAGCAACCACGCCAGTTCGCCACACGTGGCCCGCCGCAGCGAGCACAAGTTAGCGCCTCTTCTAGTCTCCTGTCACATGCGGGGTGTCGTGCGCGCCGGCAGACTTCACGCACCGTGGCGAGTTGCGGCAGTATTTAGCCACATGCCCTTCGGCTTGGCACATGAAGCACTGTGACTTAAGGTCCATGCCTAGAAGGAGAGCTTCGGCGGTCACAGGAAAGCCTAAGAGTTTCCTTAACCCGAAGATATCGCTGCCATCCGTCGCAGTTCCCACTACGACGATGTACAGCGGCGGCCTCTTCTTATTCGTCCGGTCGTGCAGCTTAGCAGTTGCATCCCGAAATCCGGCACGTAACGGCCCTCTTGGACCGTCTTTTCATCACACATCCAAGGCAGCCCCCTCATCAGGGCCTTGGACTGCTTCTCGCACTGTTTCGGTGCGGTCGTCGTCTCCACAGTAGGTGGATCAACAATGTGGGCGGCCACAGCGCTCTCCAGTGCGGGGTGGTCGGCCACGCTCGCTGCCTGCAGCTGGACGACGGCGTCTGAGTCCAGGGTCTCTACACCTACTTCTTCCCCGCAGCAGTTGACTATGATATCATACACACCTGTCCAGGACCCTCTACTGCACCGAATATACAGAGGTGGGACAGGTGTACGACGTCCTTCGCGCTTTCGTTCCGTATTCCTGGTGGATTGCGTGTCGAAAGCTTCTTCTCTGTGTCTGCCTTCTTCTTCTGTCTGTTTCTGCCCATCCTGTGACGCGAGGACACGACAATTTTGTTGTGACATAATAACGACGCAGGACAATTTCCTTAGCGTCACGCCACAACTCTTCTTCTGGCCGAGCACAGGTAGCGCGCATCACCAGTGATGCTCGCCTCCTCTGCTCGAGCGCAAACTGACCAGTTGTGTGCCTTATACCCCACGCCCCCTCCTCTCTATCTCCAGCCAGTTAAACTGTAGTATTAAAATCGAGTGACTGCCGTTGTAGCCAAGCGGTTCTAGGCGCTTCAGTCTGGAACCGCGCGACCGCTAAGGTCGCAGGTTCGAATCCTGCCTCCGGTATGGATGTGTGTGATGTCCTTAGATTACTTAGGTTTAAGTAGTTCTAAGCTCAAGGGGACTGATGACCTCAGATGTTGAGTCGCATAGTGCTCAGAGCCATTTGAACCTTTTTCTTTTTGTTAAAATCGAGTCAAATTACATACGTAACATACCAATTAAGTGCATCATAAACCCACTCCCCTCCTCTTTTCAGCATAGTGTTAACAATCCAAGTTGATGGAAATAGAGCAATTCCCAATGTCCCCTTCTAGTAAACACTTAATGCTAGACAGTAAATGTTAACATTAAATGCTAAATGCCTAATGGTAAACGCTAAACGGTAAACGCTAAACAGTGAATGCTAACACCAAACACTAAATTCTTAACGCTAATCAGTAAATCTTAGACACCCAACGGTAAAAACTAAACAATAAATGCCTAATGCATATTACTTATTGATCACTGACCACCGCTGATCACTGACCATCAGTGATTACTGCCATCAAACTGTATCAACATACCCCAAAAGTGTCTTCAATTATCCCTCAAACTGTATCAGCTTGTCCCAAAAGTTCATAGAGTTGCCCAAAGTGTATCAAATACCCCCCCTCCCCAAAAAAAAATTGTAACAATCTGACCCAGTAGCTGGCTGTGTGTATGCATCAGAAGACTTTACATAGCATTACAACACCTACACCTAATGCGTAATGCCTAACATTTAACACATAATGGCTCCAGGCAACAACATTACAATGCAGGGTGTCCTACTTAAACATGTAACTATACAAAATGCTTAATTCTTATGCATAATGTCTCACTTATTACACTGCTGGCCATTAAAATTGCTACCTCAAGAAGAAATGCAGATGATAAACGGGTATTCATTGGGCACAGAGACAAACAGAGCTTGGATGGCGTGTACAGGTACAGCTTGCCAATGCAGCTTCAACACGATACCACAGATCATCAAGAGTAGTCACTGGCGTATTGCAACGAGTCAGTTGCTCGGCCACCATTGACCAGACGTTTTCAATTGGTAAGATATCTGGAGAATGTGGCCAGGGCAACTCTATACACTTTTGGGACAAGCTGATACAGTTTGAGGGATAATTGAAGACGTGCAACATGCGGTCGTGCATTATCCTGCAGGGTTTCTCAGGGATCGAATGAAGGGTAGAGCCACGGGTCGTAACGTCCACTGTTAAAAGTGCCGTCAATGCGGACAAGATGTGACCGAGACGTGTAACAAATGGCACCCCATACCATCACGCCAGATGATACGCCAGTATGGCGATGACGAATACAAGCTTCCAATGTGCGTTCACCGCGATGTCGCCAAACACGGATGCGACCATCATGATGCTGTAAACAGAACGTGGATTCATCCGAAAAAATGACGTTTTGCCATTCGTGCACCCAGGTTCGTCGTTGAGTACACCATCGCAGGCGCTCCTCTCTGTGATGCAGCGTCAAGGGTAACCGCAGCCATGGTCACCGAGCTGATAGTCCATGCTGCTGCAAACGTCGTCGAACTGTCGTGCAGATGGTTGTTGTCTTGCAAACTTCCTCATCTGTTGCCTCAGGGATCGAGACGTGGCTGCACGATCCGTTACAGCCATGCGGATAAGATGCCTGTCATCTCGACTGCTAGTGACGCGAGGCAGTTGGGATCCAGCACGGCGTTCCTTATTACCGCCCTGAACCCACCAATTCCATATTCTGCTAACAGTCATTGGATCTCGACCAACGCGAGCAGCAGTGTCGCGATACGATAAACCGCAATCGCGATAGGCTACACTCCGACCTTTATCAAAGTCGGAAGCGTGATCGTACGCATTTCTCCTCCTTACATGAAGCATCACAACAATGTTTCACCAGGCAACGTGGGTCAACTGCTGTTTGTGTATGAGAAATCGGTTGGAAACTTTCCTCACGTCAGCACGTTGTAGGTGTCGCCACCGGCGACAACCTTGTGTGAATACTCTGAAAAGCTAATCATTTGCATATCACAGCATCTTCTTCCTGTCGGTTAAATTTCGCGTCTGTAGCACGTCATCTTCGTGGTGTTGAAATTTTAATGGCCAGTAGTGTATGTGCAAAAATGTGCGGTGATCAAAGATAACCATTATTGCACACCACCAGAAAGGTTTTATTCACAAAACATTCTTCATAAGAAGTCCACCGATAGATTCGGTTCACACAAGGGGGGAAACTGACTACTGTGATATTGTCTGCTGACGAGATTATTGAATGTGCAGACTGGGAATACAGGGAGAATGGGTGAGAAGTGTGCTTCCGCGAGCTGATCACATGTACACTCCTGGAAATTGAAATAAGAACAACGTGAATTCATTGTCCCAGGAAGGGGAAACTTTATTGACACATTCCTGGGATCAAATACATCACATGATCACACTGAGAGAACCACAGGCACATAGACACAGGCAACAGAGCATGCACAATGTCGGCACTAGTATAGTGTATATCCACCTTTCGCAGCAATGCAGGCTGCTATTCTCCCATGGAGACGATCGTAGAGATGCTGGATGTAGTCCTGTGGAACACCTTGCCATGCCATTTCCACCTGGCGCCTCAGTTGGACCAGCGTTCGTGCTGGACGTGCAGACCGCGTGAGACGACGCTTCATCCAGTCCCAAACATGCTCAATGGGGGACAGATCCGGAGATCTTGCTGGCCAGGGTAGTTGACTTACACCTTCTAGAGCACGTTGGGTGGCACGGCATACATGCGGACGTGCATTGTTCTGTTGGAACAGCAAGTTCCCTTGCCGGTCTAGGAATGGTAGAACGATGGGTTCGATGACGGTTTGGATGTACCGTGCACTATTCAGTGTCCCCTCGACGATCACCAGTGGTGTACGGCCAGTGTAGGAGATCGCTCCCCACACCATGATGCCAGGTGTTGGCCCTGTGTGCCTCGGTCGTATGCAGTCCTGATTGTGGCGCTCACCTGCACGGCGCCAAACACGCATACGACCATCATTGGCACCAAGGCAGAAGCGACTCTCATCGCTGAAGACGACACGTCTCCATTCGTCCCTCCATTCACGCCTGTCGCGACACCACTGGAGGCGGGCTGCACGATGTTGGGGCGTGAGCGGAAGACGGCCTAACGGTGTGCGGGACCGTAGCCCAGCTTCATGGAGACGGTTGCGAATGGTCCTCGCCGATACCCCAGGAGCAACAGTGTCCCTAATTTGCTGGGAAGTGGCGGTGCGGTCCCCTACGGCACTGCGTAGGATCCTACGGTCTTGGCGTGCATCCGTGCGTCGCTGAGGTCCGGTCCCAGGTCGACGGGCACGTGCACCTTCCGCCGACCACTGGCGATAACATCGATGTACTGTGGAGACCTCACGCCCCACGTGTTGAGCAATTCGGCGGTACGTCCACCCGGCCTCCCGCATGCCCACTATACGCCCTCGCTCAAAGTCTGTCAACTGCACATACGGTTCACGTCCACGCTGTCGCGGCATGCTACCAGTGTTAAAGACTGCGATGGAGCTCCGTATGCCACGGCAAACTGGCTGACACTGACGGCGGCGGTGCACAAATGCTGCGCAGCTAGCGCCATTCGACGGCCAACACCGCGGTTCCTGGTGTGTCCGCTGTGCCGTGCGTGTGATCATTGCTTGTACAGCCCTCTCGCAGTGTCCGGAGCAAGTATGGTGGGTCTGACACACCGGTATCAATGTGTTCTTTTTTCCATTTCCAGGAGTGTATATGTGCTACAGTCCCCTATAGATACTAGAACGACTGTACAGTCGTTTTAAGAAAGAAAATAATAAAAAATATGTTCACTCTACTTTCAAATAATCCTATTTTTATTTGAGTGAGTTATTATGACTTCTTTTGGAAAATCTAGAAGGACAGAGTCTACCTACTCGATTGTATACTGAGGTGACAACAGTCATGGGATACCTCCTGACATCGTGCTGGACCTCCCTTTTCCCCTTCCCGGGGTCGATTCCCGACGGGGTCAGAGATTTTCTCTGCCTCGTGATGACTGGGTGTTGTGTGATGTCCTTAGTTAGGTTTAAGTAGTTCTAAGTTCTAGGGGACTGATGACCATAGATGTTAAGTCCCATAGTGCTCAGAGCCATTTGAGGGGTGGGGGGGAGCCCTTTTTCCCAGTGTAGTGCAGCAGCTCGACGTGGCATGGACTCAACATTTCGTTGGAAGTTCCGGAAGAAATAATGAGACATGCTGGCTCTACAGCTGTCCACAATTGCGAAAGTGTTGTCGCTGCAGGATGTTGTACACGAACTCACCTCTCGATTATGTCCCATAAATTTTTGATGGGATTCGCGTCGAGCGATCTGGGTGGCCAAATCATTCCCTCGAACTGTCCAAAATGCTCCTTATACCATTCGCAACAATTTTGGCCGGGTGACATGACATCTGAGTTTGTGAACATGAAATCCATACGAGGTGCGACAACAAAGTAATGAGACTCATGTGAAAAAAAATGTTGCTTACCGTTTTAGTCAAGTTTAGTGTTGTCTCCTTCAAAGTAGTTCCCTTCTGATTGCACACACTTTTTCCATCGCTTCTGCCATTGATGGTAACTTTTCTTGAACTCATCTTCTGTAATATCCTCCAGGACCCTCGTCACAGCTTTTCGGACATCTTGTATTGTTTGAAAATGGTGTCCCTTGACCGTCGTTTTGACTCTTGTAAATAGAAAAAAGTCGCACGGAGCGATATCTGGTGAATAAGATGGCTGTGGTTGTACTGAAATTTGTTTTGAGGTTAAAAATTGCTGTACTGACAGAGCAGTATGGGATGGCGCATTATCGTGATGTAGAATCCAATTATCACCAATGTTGGCACGGACACGAAGAACTCTTATACGAAGTCTTTCTAAAATTTCTTTGTAGTAATATGGGTTAACTGTTTGTCCAGGAGGCACCCACTCTTTATGAACAATTCCCTTGGAGTCAAAGAAGTACACAAGCATGTATTTCACCTTTGAGTTTGACATGTGAGCTTTTTTTGGTCTGGGTGATCCCTTTGAGCACCATAGCAAACTTCGGCGTTTTGTCTGTGGATCGTACTGAAAAAAACAACTTTCATCACCAGTGATAACACTGCTCAACAATTCTGGATTGATTTCCGTTTGCTCTAACAGATCGGCTGCCACATTTTTCCGTGTTTCTCGCTGTTGTGGTGTGATATTTTTGGGGACCATTTTTGCACAAATCTTTCCCATACCAAGATCTTCAGTTATTATTAGACGAACCCTTTCTCGATTGATACTCAGTTCTTCTGCAATCATTTTCCGTCCGTGAAGTTGATGGTCATCCACTGCGGTCTTCATCTTCAACATTCGTTCTGCCTTCATTAAACATTTTATGCCAACGAAAAACTTGAGCTCTTAGCATAACTTCATCACTAAAAGCCTTCTGAAGCTTACCGTAAGTTGTCGTCGCGTTTTCACCCAATTTAACGCAAAAAGAAATGGCATACCGTTACGCGATATTATGCGGTTCCATTTCCATGGCGAGAGACACAGACACATGTTAACTTATTACAGCACAACTCACGACTGAGCAAATGCATCGAAGTGCCGCTTGGACTAGAAGCAGTTTATAGACCAAGGTCAAAGATATTGTGCCTACGCAAGCCTTCAGGTTTTCCATACCTTGCAAAGAAACTCAGTCTCATTACTTTATCGTCTCACCTCGTAACCACTGCCAGACAATGACCAGTTTAGTTGAGCCAGAGGACCTAGTACATTCCATTTTCAACACAGGCTACAGCATCATGAAGTCACCACCAACTTGCACAGTACCTTGTTGATAACTTCTATCAATGGCTTCGTGGGTCTGCACCGCACACGAACCCTACCATCAGCTCTTACCATCAGAAATCCGGTCTCATCTGATCAGGCCACCGTTTTCCAGTTGTCTAGGGTGCACACGATATGGTCACGAGCCCAGGAGACGTGCAGCAAGCTAAGTCGTGCCGTCAAAACAGGCATTCGCGTCGGTCGTCTGCTGCCATAGCCCATTAACGCAAAATGTCGCCGTGCTGTCCTAATGGATACTTTAGTCGTACGCCCCACATTGATTTATGCGGTTATTTTAATCAGTATTGCTTGTCTGTCAGCACTATAACCGAACACAAACGCCGCTGCTCTCAGTCGTAAAGCGAAGGCCGTCGAACACTGCCTTGTCCGTTGTGAGAGGTAATGCAAGAAATTTGGTATTCTCAGGATATTGTTGACAATGTGGGTCTCGGAATACTAAATTCCGTAACGATTTCCTAAATGTGATGTCCCATGCGTGTAACTCCAACTTCTCCGTTCAAAGTCTTAATTCCCGTCGTGCGGCCAGACTCACGTCGGAAACCTTTCCACATGAATCACCTGAGTACAAATAGCAGCTGCTCCAATGTACTGCCGTTTTATACCTCGTGTACGCGATACTGCCGTCATTTGTATATGTGCCTATCCCATGATTTGAGCGTAGCTTGGGGCAACATATAGGCATTATTTAATCAAAAACGGATCTCGGAAGAAAGGATATCGTAATTTAAAGTCTTATATAAAGTCGTCTACTGTGCTTAGTAATTCGGTTGTTGGTCATCATGGCGTAGTACACCAAGGAACCAACAGACGACGTTATTAGTTTCGTGGCACAGTGAAAACCCTGTAGGTGGCGCTATTAGCTTTCCTGCCTGAGTTAGAGAAGCGTCTTCCGGAGTTTATATCAGTGACAGAATTAGGCCCTGCAATGTTATGTTTACGAATACATAACATCGTTTATTTTACTTGGCTAGGAGATACGGATTTACTGACCTCTCATTATACGTCGAAAATTTAACGACATTGCTTTGCTGCTTTCATAGGTTTTCTTCATATTTTTCGCTATGGTAAACGATTTATTAAATTTGCTTCGTGATTTTGGTGTCTACTCATTATATTTTGAATTCATTTTGTTTACGAATAAGAACACCTAGAAAGCAGCCGAATCTTAGCGAGTACCGCAAAGCGGCTAAATGGCTGAGGTATATGATGTCTCAATAATCTAATTGTAGTGGTAAGGAGCATGCATTGACTGGTAAGATGCTGGCCGAAGGTGTTCCACTTTGATAAAGATTTTACCACATTCTCTTTCAATACGCAGTTAAAAATATTATGAAAAGCTCACAGCTTTAAACTTCTGCATGAAATGATCAAAGACAACTCAAAACCGTTGACCTGAACATTCAAGTTATTTTGCTTACAAGGTAAAATTCCGACACTATTCTGCAGAAAATTACGTTTATGAAAGTAAATCAAGAAAAGCAATGTAATGGGGCCAACAACTGAGTGGAAGTCTAAGCTACAGCGTGGAAAACTAATGAACGCTCAATACAATCTAAGATACACTTAAATTTAAATACGTTTCTATAAACCAGTCACAGTTAATTGAAACTGCAGTTACGTAAAATATCGAAATTTTACAATTTTTCTTAAAAGCCGTACTAGTAATGATATAAGAACGTGCTGTTCAACCATACCAAATTTAGATTTCCACACTTGGACTGAAACCAGTAACATTCTCTGAGAATAGCTCACAACAACTTATTCAGCCTGTAACATTATACAAGTTGGTCTGAATCGGTGTGAGAAGCTTGTAAGGGTGTTGCATGGCAGACTGTGCTGAGAAATAATTGACACCAAAAAATTTAGATTCTTTCCTAGTTAATTAGAACTGACCTTAGTCAATCAGGCCACTCCGCGCAAATTCAAGCGGCTCGCCAGAGTTAGTTGTTCCCATAGCGCAGATGATGGCGCACGAGACTGCTCAGCGTTTGGCCCGGATTCGATAATTACTACCGTCCTAGGTCCAATTCTTGTACCTCTCTTCTGTTTAGTTTCACAAAATCTAACTAAAAACACCGCCACTTGAGTTTGTCTGCGCCACGTCCTCATTCACTAACTTCAATGGAAATTAACTCGAAAACGGTGCAACGTATCAAATTATTTTCTTAACAATTTTTTCTCAGCTGAACCTACACTGAGGCACCCTTAAAAGCTTTTCAGACTGACCGCGCTGTATTAGTGCACCTGGCTTGGTGTGGGACGGACTCTCTGCTGAAAATTATCAAAGAGGAGTCGCGGCTAATAAACGAGAAGTCCAATTTGCGTAACGTGGCATCAGAGGCGGAATTGTTCATTGTTCGTGCAGACAGGCAGTTACCAACAACAGATTCATGTCTGATTACGACGAAAACATCGATGAATCTTATTAATATACCTTGATGTGAGTAGCTTCTATAGTTCGGCGATTTTGCAACGTCTACTCGTATTAAATTTTGAGTGGCTTCCATCAGAGAGCTGAAAAATTTTGATGTACGAAAAGTACCACAAGACCAGGTAAACACAGGATACATAGTGTTCTTAGATCTTGAATATCCTGAGCGTATTCACAATTTACATCCAGATTTTCCCTATGTCTGCAAAAAATGGCACCTCCATCAGATAACAAGAAAAAGAAAAAAACTGTTTTCGACCTTGAATTATAAGAAAATTTGTGTCATTCATTACAGAAATTTGAAGCAATGTTTGAAAAGTGAGCTGCTTTTTAGAAAATTCATCGAATCATATAGTTTAGTAACCGCATGAGTGCACGGAATGCGTTTGAGAAAATTTATTCAACCTCATGAACAATGCCATATTTGCCAAAACCATACAAAATATGCGGAAGTTGCTGGACTTTAGACTTGCAACATCTTTGAGGGGTACGTTTGGGGCAGATGCATTAATTGCAAAACCTAATTTTGAAAGTTGCGTCACTCTTAACGTATGTCTTGTCGCCGTTGAACTTCATCGAGTAAATGGCGGCTTTGACAGACCAGTTTTAGCTAGAATCGCGAAGCTAGATATTTCGAAAACGCTCCTTGTCGATTTCCATTACGGATATATACTGAACAAGTTCCAGGCTAATTGTATGAAACTGTCGGTTTCCGTTATGGATATACACTGAAGACTTTCTACCCAAATTGTATCGAACTGTACTACACCGACAGTGATGGCCTCGCATACCACGTCAAAACTACCAATATCTATGAGGAAGTCGATAGTGATGTGCATATGAGGTACGATATTTCGGATTCCCAGCGAATAACCAGTACGATATTCCACTGGCGAATGAAAAAGTCGTGGGTCTGATAGAAGACAAAATGAACGGTGAGCCTGTCATAGAATTTGTGGGTCGGTTCGGAAAAATGTATGCGCTTAAGATCGAGTCTGGACGCATAATACGCAGAGCAAATAGCGTTGTTGTTGTTGTTTGTTGTTGTCTTCAGTCCTGAGACTGGTTTGATGCAGCTCTCCATGCTAGTCTATCCTGTGCAAGCTTCTTCATCTCCCAGTACTTACTGCAACCTACATCCTTCTGAATCTGCTTAGTGTATTCATCTCTTGGTCTCCCTCTACGATTTTTACCCTCCACGCTGCCCTCCAATGCTAAATTTGTGATGCCTTCATGCCTCAGAACATGTACTACCAACCCATTTGAAAGACCTAAGAGTAAGTGCAATTGTATTTTTTATGATGGTATTAAGATCTTGCATTATTTAATTTTATCATACAATTATCGTATTTGAAGTAATAAACAATCTTTCAGAGTAGTTATTAAATCTTCACAAACAAGGCATTTCGTAGAAATGAGATCAAGGTTTCCTAATATGAGACAGCAATAATAGCTTTCTTTAATTATTTTATTACATACACTGCTGGCCACCATAAATGCAACACCAAGAAAGACAAGAGGTAGCACAACAAAATTTATTTTGTAGATAACATGTTGACCAAGTATCAAATGATTACGTTTACAGACGTCTGTGACATGTGGTTCCTGCCAGAAACAGTAGCCAGAGTAGCCGCCATTGTTGGAGATCACCGCTGCCACACGTCTCGGCATTGAGTCAAAGAGACGTTGGATGTGTTCCTGGGGTACAGCAGTCCAAGCAGCTTCCACACGTTGCCAAAGATTATCTGGTGTGGCAGCTGGGGATGTAATCTGGGTCACTCGTTGAGCAACCATGGACCACACGTTTTCTATCGGCGAAAGGTCCGGAGAGCGAGCCGGCCAGGGAAGCAAGTCAATCTGGTTATTGACGAAGAACCTTTGGACAATGCGTGCCACATGTGGTCGCGCATTATCCTGTTGAAATATGGCTGTGGCCGAGCCCTGAAGGGCTCCAGCACCTCGGATATGTAGCGCCGGCTATTTAAAGTACCGGCAATGCGTACTAGAGGCGTGCGAGAGTAATATCCAATACTGCCCCATACCATAATACCCGGTGCAAAACCAGTGTGGCGGTGCATAATGCAGCTGTCCAGCATTCTCTCTGCACGGTGTCTCCACACTCGAATCCGACCATCGTGGTGCTGCAGACAGAAGCGTGTCTCGTCAGTAAAGATAACGTCATTCCATTCTGCCGTCCACATCCGTCTGTCATCACACCATTGGCGACGGAGACGTCTGTGGTTCTGCGTCAATGGTAGACGAAGCAATGGACGTCTTGCGGACAGACCACTCTGCTGTAAACGGCGTCGAATGGTACGCGCAGACACTGGATGATGCGTTACAGACACAATGTGCTGTGCTATGGTTCGGGATGTCACTGAGCGATCCGTCACTGCCATGCGCACAATTTGCCTATCAGCACGTGCAGTGGTGCACTGAGGTGAATGCGATCGACCAAATTCGGTCCGTCGTACACTCCTGCATCCAACGGTCACATATCCGCATTACAGTTGTTTGGTTTCGTCCAACACGACTAGCGATTTCTCTGTATGATAATCCACAATCTCGGTAAGCCACTATCCTTCCTCTGTCGAACTCGGATACTTGATCAAACGATGTTCGCTGTTGTCTACGAGGCATAACTGATCGTCTTGTGAAACAACCACAAGGTAAACACACGTGCCGAACGTACACTCGTCGAAATCGCCAAGCCTTAAATGGCGCTATGAGGTGGCGCCACAGGCGCGCGTGATGTGCGTCTGCGCTGAAGTTCTAATCAGTTGCATATCTCATCGCTGCAAACCCATGGTGTAAATTTCACTCGATTCGGATGCTTTCTTCAGGGTGTTGCATTTACGGTGGCCAGCAGTGTAATAATGACACATGTGTGGTGTCACCGCCAGACACCACACTTGCTAGGTGGTAGCTTAAATCGGCCGCGGTCCAATTAGTACATGTCGGACCCGCGTGTCGCCACTGTGTGATCGCAGACCGAGCGCCACCACAAGGCAGGTCTCGAGATACGGAATAGCACTCGCCCCAGTTGTACGACGACATTGCGAGCGACTATACTGACGAAGCCTTTCTCTCATTTGCCGAGAGACAGTTAGAATAGCCTTCAGCTAAGTCCATGGCTACGACCTAGCAAGGCGCCATTAGCCTTACATAGTTGGATAGTTATCGTATGAAATGTCTCATCAAGACTGCTGTATTCACATCAAAGAATAAAAGATAAGTATTCGAGGAGCTGCATACTTTTCTTATGAGAATTCACTACTTATCCTGTTCCAGAATTCACGCCCGTCTGCGTTAGATAGCGTGCATTTAGGCCGCCTCTATCTACAAGGTGTTGGTGCATTTACCAACACATCAACATGAATATACAATTTTTACATGTTCATTCATTTCTGTTATCCTTCACTCATTTCACACTACTTAGTTTTATGTTTACGACATCCGGGGCAAACAAAATTGTCTTCTGTGACACCGCAATCTTCACGAGCCCAGCGATAACATTTCATGCACTGTGCCCATGTCTCCCCGTGTTTGCCTTCAGAAAAGCGCCCAGTACGGAACAGACACACTGCGTCATCGTCATCACTGCTGTCTGAATCCCCACTGTCATCAAGATGGACGTCGAATGCCGAGTCACTAGGCGAGTCTTCTGCTTTAGGCCTACGATTGGAAGATTTTCCACTCTTCTCCCCTAGTAACTTTCTCGCTGCTTGCTTAGCTTCAGCCTCTGATTTCTTCTGTTTAGATTCTTGCAGCTGCTTCACATAAGGAGTTGAAGTTAGTAACGCAGCAGAGCACGAACGCAGTGTTGGCAATATGACCAAACCACTGAGTAAAAATGTGAGTTTGTATCCAGCCACTCGGATGACAAGCTGATATTGATCCTGCAGGTGCACCGTCAATCAAGTTCCAGAAAACATTCCAATTTCTGCTCATAAGACTAGTCAAAGTAATCCCTGTTTATGATAATTTAATCGAATTAAAATAAACGCAGTTGCCAAAATTTTACTACAAAAAATAATGAAATATTGTTACCTCATGATGTTGTTGTTGTAGTCTTCAGTCCTGAGACTGGTTTGATGCAGCTCTCCATGCTTCTCTATCCTGTGCAAGCTTCTTCATCTCCCAGTACCTACCGCAACCTTCATCCTTCTGAATCTGCTTAGTATATTCAACTCTTGGTCTCCCTCTACGATTTTTACCTTCCACGCTGCCCTCCAATACTAAATTGGTGATCCCTTGATGCCTCAGAACATGTACTACCAACCGATCCCTTCTTCTAGTCAAGTTGTGCCACAAACTCCTCTTCTCCCCAATCCTATTCAATACTTCCTTATTAGTTATGTGATCTACCCATCCAATCTTCAGCATTCTTCTGTAGCACCACATTTCGAAAGCTTCTATTCTCTTCTTGTCCAAACTATTTATCGTCCATGTTTCACTTCCATACATGGCTACACTCCATACAAATACTTTCAAAAATGACTTCCTGACACTTCAATCTATACTCGATGTTAACAAATTTCTCTTCTTCAGAAACGCTTTCCTTGCCATTACCAGTCTACATTTTATATCCTCTCTACTTCCACCGTCATCAGTTATTTTGATCCCCAAATAGCAAAACTCCTTTACTACTTTAAGCGTCTCATTTCCTAATCTAATTCCCGCAGCATCACCCGACTTAATTCGACTACATTCCATTATCCTCGTTTTGCTTTTGTTGATGTTCATCTTATATCCTCCTTTCAAAACACTATCCATTCCGTTCAACTGCTCTTCCAAGTCCTTTGCTGTCTCTGACATTTGTAATGTCATCGGCGACCCTCGAAGTTTTTATTTCTTCTCCATGGATTTTAATACCTACTCCGAATTTTTCTTCTGTTTCCCTCACTGCTTGCTCAATATACAGCTTGAATAATATCTGGGGGAGACTACAACCCTGTCTCACTCCCTTCCCAACCACTGCTTCCCTTTCATGTCCCTCAACTCTTATAACTGCCATCTGGTTTCTGTATGAATTGTAAATAGCCTTCCGCTCCCTGTATTTTACCCCTGCCACCTTCAGAATTTGAAAGAGAGTATTCCAGTCAACATTGTCAAAAACTTTCTCTAAGTCTACAAATGCTAGAAACATAGGTTTGCCCTACCTTAATCTAGCTTCTAAGATAAATCATAGGGTCAGTATTGCCTCACGTGTTCCAACATTTCTACGGAATCCAAACTGATCTTCCCCGAGGTTAGCTACTACCAGTTTTTCCATTCGTCTGCAAAGAATTCGCGTTATTATTTTGCAGCCGTGACTTATTAAACTGATAGCTCGGTAATTTTCACATCTGTCAACACCTGCTTTCTTTGGGATTGGAATTATTATATTGTTCTTGACGGCTGAGGGTATTTCGCCTGCCTCATACATCTTGCTCACCAGATGGTAGAGTTTTGTCATGACTGGCTCTCCCAAGGCTATCAGTAGTTCTAATGGAATGTTGTCTACTCGCGGAGCCTTGTTTCGACTCAGGTCTTCCAGTGCTCTGTCAAACTCTTCACGCAGTATCATATCTCCCATTTCATCTTCATGTACATCCTCTTCCATTTCCATAAAATTGTCCTCAAGTACATCGCCCTTGTATAGACCCTCTATATACTCCTTCCACCTTTCTGCTTTCCCTTCTTTGCTTAGAACTGGGTTTCCATCTGAGCTCTTGCTATTCATACAAGTGGTTCTCTTTTCTCCAAAGGTCTCTTTAATTTTCCTGTAGGCAGTATCTATCTTACCCCTAGTGAGATAAGCCTCTACATCCTTACATTTGTCCTCTAGCCATCCCTGCTTAGCCGTTTTGCACTTCCTATCGATCTCATTTTTGAGACGCTTGTATTCCTTTTTGCCTGCTTCATTTACTGCGTTTTTATATTTTCTCCTTTCATCAATTAAATTCAATATTTCTTCTGTTACCCAAGGATTTTTACCAGCCCTTGTCTTTTTACCTACTTGATCTTCTGCTGCCTTCACTACTTCATGCCTCAGAGCTACCCATTCTTCTTCTACTGTATTTCTTTCCCCCATTCCTGTCAATTGTTTCCTTATGCTCTCCCTGAAACTCTGCACAACCTCTGGTTCTTTCAGTTTATCCAGGTCCCATCTTCTTAAATTCCCACCTTTTTGCAGTTTCTTCAGTTTTAATCTGCAGTTCATAACCAATAGATTGTGGTCAGAGTCCACATCTGCCCCTGGAAATGTCTTACAATTTAAAACCTGGTTCCTAAATCTCTGTCTTATCATTATATAATCTATCTGATACCTTCTAGTATCTCCAGGATTCTTCCATGTATACAACTTTCTTTTATGATTCTTGAACCAAGTGTTAGCTACGATTAAGTCACGCTCTGTACAAAATTCTACCAGACGGCTTCCTCTTTCATTTCTTTCTCCAAATCCATATTCACCTACTATGTTTCCTTCTCTCCCTTTTCCTACTCTCTAATTCCAGTCACCCATGACTATTAAATTTTCGTCTCCCTTCACTACCTGAATAATTTCTTTTATCTCATCATACATTTCAACAATTTCTTCGTCATCTGCAGAGCCAGTTGGCATATAAACTTGAACTACCGTAGTAGGCATGGGTATCGTGTCTATCTTGGCCACAATAATGCGTTCACTATGCTGTTTGTAGTAGCTTACCAACACTCCTATTTTTTTATTCAATATTAAACCTACTCCTGCATTACCCCTATTTGATTTTGTATTTATAACCCTGTATTCGCCTGACCAAAAGTCTTGTTCCTCCTGCCACCGAACTTCACTAATTCCCACTATATCTAACTTTAACCTATCCATTTCCCTTTTTAAATTTTCTAACCTACCTGCCCGATTAAGGGATCGGACATTCCACTCTCCGATCCGTAAAACGCCAATTTTCTTTCTCCTGATAATGACGTCCTCTTGAGTAGTCCCCGCCCGGAGATCCGAATGGGGGATTATTTTTCCTCGGAATATTTTACCCAAGAGGACGCCATCATTATTTAACCATACAGTAAAACTGCATGCCCTCGGGAAAAATTACGGCTGTAGTTTCCCCTTGCTTTCAGCCGTTCGCAGTACCAGCACAGCAAGGCCGTTTTGGTTAGTGTTACAAGGCCAGATCAGTCAATCATCCAGACTGTTGCCCCCGCAACTACTGAAAAGGCTGCTGCCCCTCTTCAGGAACCACACGTTTCTCTGGCCTCTCAACAGATACCCCTCCGTTGTGGTTGCACCTACGGTACGGCTATCTGTATCGTTGAGGCACGCAAGCCTACCCACCAACGGCAAGGTCCATGGTTCATGGGGGTAGGGCAAATAGGGTAGAGCAATCGCTTGCAAATAGGCTCACCGTCGACGGTTGCAAGCAGCGCGTCTTGGATTCGAGAGTGAAAACAGCTGGACTGTTTGTCATTCACTCGGAGCAGCATGTTGATTCGATTGTTAAACAACTTAAACTTTCATTAACTGCTCAGGATGACAAACTATACATACAGGGTGACAATTATTGAACTACATGAAAAAGTACATTAGTTACAAACTACGGCGTGTACACACTCTATTCAACATGTAAACGTCACTAAAGATACTCGGATTTAGGGTATGACATGTTCGATATGCCTGGCATCATTGACAATGATGCGGCGCAGACGAATAGTGAAATGCTGCGTGACCGCTGAAGTGTCGGGACATCGATGCTGTCGATGACCTCCTGAATGGCTGTTTTCAGCTCAGCAAATGTTTAGGGGCTATTGCTGTACCTTGTCTTTAATATAACATGCCAAAAAGGAGTCGTATGTTTTCAGATCAGGAGAATATGGTCCCCAATCGAGGCCCATGCCAGTAGCCTTAGGGTACTTCAGAGCCAGAATGCATACCTCAAAGTTCTCCTCCAGGACATCAGACACTCTCCTGCTTCGATGGGGTCTTGCATGAACCACAACTTGTCGAAATCAGGGTCACTTTGGTTAATGAGGATGAAATCATCTTCCAAAACCTTCACCTAGCGTTCGGTAGTCACCTTGCCATCAAGGAATATCGCACCGATTATTCCGTGATTGGACAATGCACACCACACAGGCACTCATTGAGGGTGAAGGGACTTCTCGATCGTGAAATGCGGACTCTCAGTGACCCAGATTCGCCAATTTTGCTTATTGACAAGTCCAACAAAATGAAAGTGGGCTTCGTCGCTACACCAAACCATGCATGCGCATACTAATTCCTATCATGCAACGCGGCCAACCGTGCAGTTTGAACGTTCTAAAGTAAACCGTTCAGAAGTTATGACTATTTTATTTCATACAGTTCAGTAACTGTCACCCTATACTTCCCGGTAAGATAAATACGCTGGCCTGGAGACGTAATTACATCAAAAATGGTAATGATGATGATGATTATTATTATTGTAATTAACTAATTGGTTTTTACTTTAAAATGTAAATACTAAACATTGTAATTTTAATATACAAAAATGTAAATAATGTAGATATATTGCAAAAAATTATATGAAAAAAACAATCTGCTTTATAATAAATTTTATATGCAGGGTGTTTTTGTGTTTGACTTTTCCACCTCCGTAATCTGTTTCCACAAAGCATTGGCAAGTGTATATGTTTCTCTCACCTGTCCTGTTTCTTAATCTGAACCGCTGATTGTAACACGTACAGAGATATCTCCCCTCGCCCTGCGCTGGAGCGCTCAGTCTCTCTCTCTCTCTCTCTCTCTGTCTCTCTCTCTCTCCCCCTACTGTGCGAGGAAGTGCTGTGGTCAGCACACTAGACTCGCTTTCGGGACGACGACGGTTCAAACCCGCGTTCGGCCATCCTTATTTACTTTTTGCTTGATATCCCTAAACTGCTTCAGGTAAACACCGGGATGTTCCCTGTGAAAGGGCAGGGCCGACTTTCTTCCACATTCTTCCCTAATTCGATAGGCCCGATTACCTCACTGTTTGGTCCCCTCCCCCGAACCAACCAGCCATCTCTCTCTGTCTGTCTCACAGCATATGTGTGGTGATCCCCCGTAATACGTGTGAAGTATGCATATCTGTGAGTGAATAACGAAGAAAACTTGAGAGATCGAAGTATTTATATTTTTACGTAAAACATTACGAGAGATGACATTTAACAACAAGATATAGGTGCACAAACACGTATTTGAGATGCGATTTAACGAGGTATTCAAATGACGAGACGGTACAGAGGGTAATTTCATGGGAAATTCGTTGCCACTTATGAGAAACTTAGTAATAATTGATTACTGATCACATGTATGTATAAGTACAATAGTATATTGGATGTGTAATGTATGTGTGTATGTTCCACATTTCCTCCTGAACCACGTGACCGATTTCAAACAATGATGATACACGTATCCATTTCTGTCAAGAACAACAGCTGTGGGGTAAGAACCACCCACCTATCATACTTCAGGAGAATAAGATGCTTGGCAAACTACCGCATCATACATCAGGTTTAAATTTATTACTTCTTTACTGCTACCCCTATTCGCAACATGTTTCGCAGGCAGTATCCACATACGTCTCTGAATTTATCTACAAAATTATTTGATTGTATGTCACATAGATTAGAAGATATGACGTCATAAACACTGAGATGCCTGAAAAAATCCCGCTTCATACCTGAAGTTTCGATACGTTTATTCTATATTACTAAGACACTCCTATAGTCGAGTCGAGTTTAAATCATACCTGACGCCTGGCATAGCTCTTGACAGCTTTCACCTGCGAAGCGCACACAGCTGTAGCTAAAACAAATCGTTGTGAAGGAGTGTTGTGATAGAGACGTGTACAAAATCGTGTTGAAGCTCCTGGTCATGTGATCAGAAATACTGTTGATAATAAATGTCTGAATTGAATTAACATTGCAGAGAATTTGAGTTTTGCATACTGCATTTATTAATTTGGACACTGTCCTTAAACGTTTCTACTTCATGCCTATTCCTTTGCACTGCTGTTCCATAATTTCAACGGTGTTTTTTCACGAATACATAGAAATGAATTTATTGCTATACTACACTACACACACAGTTCATTTTTTGTTTTCATTTCTAATAGAAATCTGGCAGATTGAATACCAGTTCAATGCTGGGTGTGCCACAAGCGTGTGCAGTATTTTTGATATATGAAATACAAAAATAAAAGGTTACTTTCATTCAGAGTGGTTTTTAAGAAGTCGAGTATTTGCTGTAAGAAATATAAAGCGATTATATTTTGTGCAAAGCACAGAATTTTATATACAGAAACAACATTTTACGTATATAAGGCACATCTTTCACCTTGGCGTAATTCTTAATACTGTGTCAGAGTTAAGTACGTATACACAATTATCTTCGATTTTGAGAGAAGATATTGTAACTTGACACCATTTTTATTAATCATAATAACAATATTAGCCAATGTGTACGTAAATCTTTTTCGCAAATAATGAACATCTTTCAAGGGAATAATGCATATCTTTGACTTTTCAGTGGAGGTTAAGTAATTTTTTGGATATATCTGGCGCTATTTTTGTATATAATTTAAATACTACGCTCTGACTGGCTGGAAAAAGAGGTTGACGAGCACACAACTGTTGTGTTTTCATGATCCCTTGCATTTTTTTAATACTGTGCTGTGATTTGCTGGAGATAAGGAGTGGGGAGGGAACGTGGCTTCATGTGTACGTCAAAAAATAATGCAATTTGACACAATTTCACTACTATGCTTTGATTACTTGGAAAAAGAGGAAAGGGAGTATAGCTACTTCTGCTGTCCTGAATTTTTTATACTGTACTATGATTGCCTGCAAGTAAGACGCACTGCACTGTGTGATTGGTTGGAGGCAGAGAAAGAGGAGTTTTTAAATTGTTCACTTATCCGGATGGGCTACTTCTGTCATCTTGGTGTTTTAGTAATGCGTTGTGACTGGCTGGAGATATGGAGAGATGTGGCACCTCACAGATATGAATGGTGACGTCTTCAGTTGAAGGCCATGGACGACGTCATCCATGAAGTCACTCATAAGGATGATGAATCCCTAGGTCAGTCATCTTCGTCACGTGACGTCACAAACGTAAACAAAGTGTTCCAATATCACCGTATCACTACTACAGCACAATACTAATAAAATGCGATCAGTCTATTACGGAGACTGCTTACCTGTCACTCGTGTGATCCACACTAGAATACTGTACAAGTGTGTGGGACTCATACCAAATAGGACTAACAGTAACTATAGAATGTATACAGAGAACGGCAGCACGCATGGCCACAGGTTTGTTTAACCCGTGGGGGAGTGTCACAGAGATGCAGAAAGTATTGAATTGGTACACACTTGAAGACAGACACAAAACTTCCCAAGGTGGCCGTCTTAGAAAATTTCAAAAACAGGCTTTAAATGATAACCTCCTTCGGGATCGTGACGACAAGATTAGATCCATCACAGTGTACATAGAGGCGTTTAAACTGTCATTCTTCCGGCGCTTCGTACGTAAATGCAACGGGGGAACCTCTGGTACCACGGGGAGAGCTCTATGATATGTACTTCACAGTGGTTTACAGAAACGGATATAGGAAGTAATATTTCAGTCGTACGGGGCCTAACGGCTGGTAGATTCAACGAGGCCTCAAAAAAGCGATTCCTCGTGAAAATACTTGTGTGCTGAAATGTATAAGCCTCTTATCCTTTTCCTCGAAATACTGCAGTTCATTTAATTTGAAGGTAAACGAATGTTTCGCAGGGAGACACCTTACAAACAGAACACGTCCGACAAATGACGAAACCGTGCCCCTACTGAGCCCGACGTACCTGTGATAAACTGCCACACAAAATTAACAACCAGTGATGACAAAGATGACAATAAAATGCGATGCCCATTCCCTTCATTTATTAATCTTCAGATAACAGAATACGCCTTACTACACTATGTGATCAAAAGTATCCGGACACCCCCAAAAACATACGTTTTTCATATTAGGTGCATTGTGCTGCCACCTACTGGCAGGTAATCCACATCAGCGACCTCAGAAGTCATCAGACATCGTGAGAGAGCAGAGTGGGGCTATCCGCGGAACTCACAAACTTCGAACGTGGTCAGGTGATTGGGTGTCACTAGTGTCATACGTCTGTACGCGATACTTCTACACTCATAAAAATCCCTGCGTCCACTGTTTTCGATATGATACTGAAAGGGAAACGTGAAGGGACACGTACAGCACAAAAGCATGCAGACCGATCTCGTTGGTTGACTGACAAAGACCGCCAACTGTTGAAGAGGGTCGTAATATGTAATATCCAGACATCTACCCAGACCATAACACAGGAATTCCAACCTGCATCAGGAGCCACTGCAACTACTACGACAGTTAGGAGGGAGGTGAGAAAGCTTTGATGTCACGGTCGAGCGGCTGCTCATAATGCACACATCACGCTGGTAATACCAAAAGACGCCTCACTTGGTATAAGGAGCGTAAACATTGGACGATTGAACAGTGTAAAAAAGCTGTGTGGATTGACGAATCACAGTACACAATGTGGCGATCCGATGGCAGGGTGTGGGTATGGCGAACGCCTGGCGAACGTCATCTGCCAGCGTGTGTAGTGCCAATGGTAAAATTCGGAGGCGGTGGTGTTATGGTGTGGTCGTGTTTCTCGTTGAGGGGGCTTGCACCCATTGTGGTTTAGCGTGGCACTATTACAGCACAGGCCTACAATGAAGTTTTAAGTACCTTCTTGCCTCCCACTGATGAAGAGCAATTCTGGGATGGCAACTGTATCTTTCAACACGATCGAGCACCTGTTCATAATGCACGGCCTGTGGCGAAGTGGCACATGACAATAACATCCCTGCACTTGACTGGCTTGTACAGAGTCCTGACCTGAATCGTATAGCACACCTTTGGGATGTTTTGGAACGCCGACTTCGTGTCAGGCCTCACCGACCGACATCGATACCTCTCCTCAGTGCAGCACTCCGTGAAGCATGGGCTGCCATTCCCGGAGAAACCTTCCAGTAGGTACTGGAACGTAAGCCTGCGAGAGTGGAAGCTGTCGTCTAGGCTAAGGGTGGGCAAAAACCATACTGAATTGCAGCATTACCGACGTAGGGCGCCACGAACGTGTAAGTCATTTTCAGTCAGATGTCCGGATACTTTTGATCACATAATGTATGCCTTCACCCATACTGACATAATTCACAGATTAAAGCCTGATTATCTGAGTGAAGCCATAGTTTGTTCATATTGGTGCAGTATGAATCTAATTGAAATATGGTAAGTTTGCTTATAGATTATTCCGTTTGCCAGTGTCCCGATCAATAATGAGTGTTCACATGAATTGAGTAAATTAACATCTGGTCGCGCAACTTTACTTCTGCTCAATACGAAAATCTCTCGAACTCACATCTTCTCATTTGTCTTTATATATCAAATAATGTACTCCTCCATGTAACTTAAAACACTATTCCCTAATAATTGAACCTTTGGTTCTGTCACGGGAAAAGCTGCGTTTAACACTAGCCTGCCGTGAAACACGCTGAAGGTACCCTCTCAGAGGATTTCGAAGTTCTACCGTGCGTGTTTCTAATAGAAATGGGTATCGGACTGTAATTTCTAATTTTGTGAAGTTGACAGTAAAACAAAACGTGCACAAACCTTGGGGGTTAACGGAAGTGGTAAAATCATAAGTGAATGAAAAAAATGAACGAGCGCCAGCCTGATTAGGCACATTAATTTGGAAATACATATATCTGAGAAAATTGGAAATTAGTTACTGAAGTTACTTTTGTTGAGATTTCCCTTTGAATAGCAAACAGGATACATACTGACACAGTGCACTCTGTACTGTGTTTAGTAGCAGTTACCAATAACACACACACCAGTAAATTATGGGGAGCAAAATTGCACCAGTCTCGGCCCTTCAATTCCACAAACCACAAAATTGCACCGAGCTCATACTAATGACGGCCACAATCATTAGCATTACTTAATCAAAATACCGAAACATCACTGCATGAAGTGCAGAACTAATTTTGGACATGAGGGGTTTCTATCTTGACTGGCATGAGTAACACAAATAAAGATGAATAACATGTTAAATACACTGTTAAAGCTCCTCTGCATATATCACTTTTCCTTAGTAACAGTAATAGTTCATTTTTTCTTAATAGAAGGTCAATATGATTGTGACTCATAAACTAGTATAGTTTCGCTAGCCAAGGTTCTTTGATTACTGAAAAAGTAAGAACTATCTCTAAAAGCTAATACTTCACTTAAAATACTTTGCAAGGTAATAAAATGCAACACTGGGCTTAACTTCAAAAAGAATCATTCATGATGGGTTACAAAACCACACTATCTTTGAAAATGTGCATATCTTCACTTCTAATAGTACTACCGCAAATCGGTTCATTAAAGCTTTATATATACTTGTACTTTACTCACCTGTGAAGCAGATATTCTTGGAAATAATATTTACCACAATCTGGCACAGTAAACAAAGGATACTTTAGCAAAAGCTTATCCAACTTCACTTTTATGGTTTTAGCTTTTAAATAATTAAGGTTTTCACTTTCCTATTGATTGCTCTTTAAATTTTTGTGCTTAAACTTCCTACCTTAACAATTTCACTTGGAGTACTCCATAAACAAAGCGTGCAAATTTTACTCTAACTTTTTCTGCTCTGTTTACTTTAGACAAAAAAATCACTTTTAAACACATGAATGCCATAAGTGTTCATTTAAATCAGCATACTCGGTTTTAGTAGCACTTAGGTGAGGACCCCGCGTAGATTAGTGATCAGGACTGAAGTTACGGTTTCGAACACGAATTGACTTTTTATGTGATTATTATTGAAACAACACAAATTAACTGGTCCATGCCAATATACATTACGTAACTGAATGTATGAAGTCTGTGGAGCAGTGGCAAAGATTAGTGGCAGACGAAATGGTGACTAACTGTACTCACAACTCTTGATGTGCGAATGCTTTATAAAATTTCTTCTTGGCGTCGGATTTTCAACAAATTGGAGCCCTTCACTTATTCCGTGAATACCGAATAATATCCAGATCCAAATCCGAGGCAAATCCCTTCTAATGCAGCTTCCAATTGCCTCTCTTAGCACCGTCGAGGTGTACGGTGCTAAGGCTTGCCACACACAGCGTGCCGTTCACGCAAAAGAGCCGCTCAGTCCGACCCCAAACCCACCTTTCACATCGCGCCGTGCCACTTTCGTTGCGGAGGGACTTCCCTAAAGCGTTTACATGTTACAAATGCAAGTTCCATATGCATGAACCAGCTTTTAAGAATCATACTTCTTTCATAAACGTATTTATATTACAATAATTTAAATTTTCAACATATTCTTTTGCTTTTTTCATGTATGCATGACAGAACTCCAGTTTTATTGCCATACATCAAGGAGTTCAAACAACTCAGAATGCACACTTCATAAATTGCAGACACATAGTTACTTAAAACAAACCAACTCCTAATCGATGTAAGTGTTACAAATTGCTGAAGTACTTCCCACTTTGACTTTCATGCGCCCATTTCCTTAGAGTCTCTCACACATACGTTAACTCAGCCGACCCAAAACCAACACTTCTCCTTCAGATAGCTACTGCAATCGTTGTGTGTGCGGCACGAAAATGTCCTAACCGACAGAAAAGACGCATAATAAAAATTACTGAAAAGTAGGGCTCATTGGATAGCATATGCCAAGAGTAGCATAAGCCGAAGAGTACAAGTACCAAAGACCAAATGAACTTGAACAATCATAAGTGATCATGCTGGGGGAAGTCCCTGATGATGAGGCAATTAAGTCTTCAGATGCAGAAAATTGGAAAACTTTAATGGATTACCTCGAAGGTTATATGGAATGAAACAATCAGCAAAATGCTGGTATGAGTGTTTTAAGAAATGAAATTTATGGGGGAAAAGTACTGATCACCGCATATATTTTAAAGAAAATTTAATCCTTGTACTTCATGTGGATGATGGATTAATAATGAGATCTGATGAAATGGTTCATAGCTGCACAAAAAATTACAAGAAAAGTTTCATATTATGGTAACTGTAGTAGGTTACTGTCTTGGTCTTAAAATCCATACATTAAAGCTGTGTGAAGATAAACCAAACTGCATATGCAGAAAGAGTTTGCTAAGGTATGATATGACTGGTGCAAGTCCATTATCATTATCAATTTAAACCGGATGGATACCGGACGTTTCACCTTTAGCTACTGATTTTGACACTTACCGTGAAATTGTTGGTAGTCTCACGTATTTAACATTGGAAACACGCCCAGATCTAACTTACTCTGTCAATGTTGCTACGAGAGCACAAATTTACCTACTGAAACCCGCCTTAAACTGGCTAAACTAATTCGTCGCTATATGACAGGTAGAGCTGATAATTTAATTCAGTTCACGGAAACGAAGAGTTCTATAGAAGCTTTTAGTGGTTAGAAATTGACTAGACGTTCGACAAGTGGTGTTGTAATGAAGTACTGTAGTGGATCAGTAATGGGAAAAAGTAAAATCCAAAAATTTGATGCACAATCGTCAATGGAAGACTAATTGCTACCAGTAAGTCAAGGAAATAATAAGTGTGGCTGGATCATTTATTGAAGCAAATTGAAATTATTGAAGAAGTTCAGTTTCTACATCACTTAATGGTAATCAAAGTAACTATTAAACACACAAAAGGTACCGAATTCCTTAAACTGAATTCTATGAAACGTACTGAAAGATGTAATCAGTGCAACAACTATTCAGAGCATATTTCAGCCCAAGATTAGGCAGAGCACATTTTTACTTCTGAAATATTTGATTCAATAATACAATATGGACATTACAGGAGAGTGTTGAAGCTTGTATAAATTATTGTTTAATATTTATTATACTTCATCATTCAAAAACGAAGAACAGATTTCACTTGTTTATTACGGACAAACTTTAGAAGTTAGAAATACATTGTGCGTGTCACTTGACAGAGAAAGGTTCAAAATTTTGACATAGCTGCGCTGTTGTTTCTTTGTAGCAACATGGCGACTACTCTACAAGAGAAATCATTTTGTGTGTCGGAATTTGCGCAAAGTCAGTCCATTGCTCACTTGCAGCGAGCAGTCCGCCGTCGATTCAGCAAGAAGCATATGTATGACTGGCATACAAAATTATTGAATGATGGTTGCAAGGTTGCCTTATGCAAAGCGAAGAGCACTGGTCGGACACGCACGTCTGAGGAAAATGTCGAGCGTTTCCGAGATGTGATCACATGGAACCCTCGGAAGCCCACAAGGCGGGCAGGCCAGGAACTTCAGCTTCCTCAGACAACGGTGTGGCGTGTTTTAAACTGACACCTACAATTGCATCTCAGCGACCATAACAAATGGCTCTGAGCACTATGGGACTTAACATCTGAGGTCATCAGTCCTCTAGAACTTAGAACTACTTAAACCTAACTAACGTAAGGCCATCACACACATCCATGCCCGAGGCAGGATTCGAACCTGCGACCGTAGTGGTCGCGCGGTTCCAGACTGAAGCGCCTAGAACCGCTCGGCCACACCGGCCGGCCGACCATAACAGGAGGTACGAATTTTGCACATCAGTTCTCCAGGAAATGGTAGGGGACACTTCTTCTGAATGACTCATCGTTTTCGACGAATCGACGTTTTATCCATCGAGTAACGTAAAACGCTATAAGATTTTGGGGGTCACAAAATCGTAGAGTTGTCGTCGAACACAAAAGAGACTCACCGAAACTGAATGTATTTTGTGCCGTTTCCGTTCACAGAGTTAATGGATCTTCCTTTTTTTGTGGAGGAAACTGTACAGGAATGTTATATCTGCACATGCTCCATAACTGGTTGTTTCCTCAACTTCACGAAGATTCGAATGATTTCATTTTTATGCATGACGGTGTCTCTCCTTATTTTCATCTGATGTGCGGTTTTACCTTAACAATTCTATCTACGTCTTTGGATTGGAAGAGGTAGACAGATGGCCGGTGTGGCCGAGCGGTTCTAGGCGCTTCAGTCTGGAACCGCACGACTGCTACGGTCGCAGGTTCGAATCCTACCTCGGGCATGGATGTGTGTGATGTCCTTAGGTTAGTTAGGTTTAAGTAGTCCTAAGTTCTAGGGGACTGATGACCTCAGATATTAAGTCCCATACTGCTCAGAGCGATTTGAACCATTTTTAGAGGTCGACAAAAACATCGTGTTCATTGCTTTTGGCCTCCCAGGTCATCAGACATCACACCTTGCGACTTTTTGCTATGGAGGTACATAAAAGACAGAGTCTTTGTCCCACACACAGCAGTTACCTTGCAAGAGATGAGAAATGGAATTGTTGAAACTGTCGATTCAAGAAACAGAGACCTGTTAATTTGTGTGTAGAATGAAACGTACTGCAGTTTGTATGTTTCTCGAGCAACGCATGGTGCTCATGTTGAGTGTATGGTATAGTGTCTGTGTGAATATAAAACTTTTAATCTTCCTCTATCCAGTGACATTCGCAATGTGTTTACAAATTTCATAGTTTGTAATAAAGAAATGAAATTTATTCTTTCTTTTTGAATGACGTATGTAGTTCTATTTTGCTTTTTCGTATGACTTTGTTTGAAGTTCTTACTTGTTGATGTTGCGCTTTTGTTGCTAAGAATAATGTGTTGTCGGCGGAGGTTCGAGTCCTTCCTCGGGCGCCGGCCGCGGTGGTCCAGCGGTTCTAGGCGCGCAGTCCTGAACCGCGCGACTGCTACGGTCGCATGTTCGAATCCTGCCTCGGGCATGGATGTGTGTGATGTCCTTAGGTTAGTTAGGTTTAAGTAGTTCTATGTTCTAGGGGACTGATGACCACAGATGTTAAGTCCCATAGTGCTCAGAGCCATTTGAACCTTCCTCGGGCGTGGATGTGTGTGTTTGTCCTTAGGATAATTTTGGTTAAGTAGTGTGTAAGCTTTGAATAATGTGTTGTCGATTTTAGAAGATCGAATAAATAATTGTTTAAGCAACATATTTGTTAGGTATTTTAATTCCTGACAGCAGATAATAAACCAATGTGTGAAATGCCTGGATAAACTCAGTAATACGAGGATTGGAACTTTAATAGTGGTAAATATTTATTTACAGCTCGTACAAAATTGATACGTGTTTCAAAGTTTTACTGACATTCAGAGTAGTCACCATCGTTGTGTATAACCCGTTGCCAGCGATGTGGAAGTTGTAGGACAGTCTTAGCAGTGCCAGTTGTGTTGATAGTTCGAGCGGCGCGGTCTGTTGCCCGACGAATTTTAGCAGTTCTGAAGCGAATGCCGTGAATTGTTTTTTTCAGTTTAGAAATAGAGTTGAACTTGCGAGGGCTTCAGTCAGGGGGGTGTAGTAGGTGGTATAGCAGTTAGCAGCCCCATCAGTCAAATAAATCAGTAACAGCTTGCACTGTACGTGCTTAAGCATACCCCTGCAAACTGATGGTCAGGTCCTGCAGAAAGTGTCATCACTTCTGTCTCTATGCTGTTCATTTTTGGAACACAACTTACGACCAGCGCACAGCTGGCACAACTGGCAGTGCTAAGGGTATCCTACGACTTCCACATCTCTGGCAACGGGTTATACACAATGCTGGTACTACTTTGAAGGTCTGTAAAACTTTGAAACACGTATCTATTTTGTACGAGCTGTAAATAAATAGCTGCCACTATTAAAGTATCAAGCCACGTATAAATAATGTTGACGAAACTATAAGATTATAATTTAAATCAAATAAATGTTTAGTGAACAATATTCACACATGTGTCAATGGCAGCCTCACATAAATTGCGGATTCAAATGAAATACGTAGCTCTCCTTTGCCTTACCTACAACGTTTGTATGAAGTGACGCCATCCCACTGACAAAGCTACAGATTACCGTAATGACGCCTGTTGATGCAGTGTGGCTACTGGTATATTATTTGGATGCTACCAGAAAATCATTCTTAGAACAATTATTGGCACGGAATTGTTTTTAAGTACCCAGCACTGATCCAGGCTGACTTGTCTGTGTACAGAAATTTGTTACTGACTTTGCTGTTCTATGATTACATATCATTGTTCAGTTTTACCCCTTACTGAGTACCGAAATTCATGCAGCAACAGCTGGTTGAGCCGTATCGAGAGGGAAAAAATATTCATTGAACGCTGAATCATTGCTATTGTCGTGTCATGCGGTCGCTGGGCGCAATATGTGAGGCAGCCCAGTTGATCGGCAGATGCGTTTAGACGTGTGTGTTTCGATAAATGGGGGATGAAATTGCATCTGTCTCGATAAAATATTGAGTCTAATTATCTGCGCAGCTTTACCATTACGTCAGAAGTTTCACTGTCAAGGTCAGTCATAGGAAGTGCCATGCATAATTTTTCTAAATCGAAGTGTAGTTTGAACTGTTTTTTTGAAGAAGGAAGAATCCTAATAATAAAGAATATAGTTTCCCATCCGTCATTAATTTTTATCAACTAAAGTCTACATACAAGGGTCAGTCAAATGGGAACCGAACAACCACCATAGCACACAGTCCATGAGAGAGGTGGCCCACTGCTCTTACGTTTCGAAACTGTCAACAATGTGATAGGGGAACAGTTAGTGTGTCGTCAAACGTGCACGCAATTGTTGGTGGACTGGTCTAGTGTGTTTGTCTGTAACCTCCCCTTTACTTATCGACCTTAATGACAGTGAAAAATTAAACCGCGTGTACCTAATGGAAATTTAGGAAAAGGAATCGACATCGAAGTTCATCTGTCGGTAAAGAGGGAGGAAGAGTTACATCTAAATGAAAGGAAAAATGCAAATGAAATTCGTGGAAATTAATTTTGAAAAAGGATAAAGTTAATAAAGGAAGTAAAGGTGCGGTCGTCACGTTAACAATCAACTGGCGTTAATTAGACATTTGAGATCTGGGGAAAATTACGGTCGCCAGTCCTATGGACAACTACTATAATAACTGAAAAAGGAAGGTTATTGCACATACAATTAGCACTAAAAGCGTGGCAACTGAAGGTTAACACGTGTTGTGTGAAAACTGAATGTTTCTCAGAAGTAATAAATTTCGCTACACTCTGACTTAATTTAGCAAACGAATTAATAAAACCGGAAAATTGAAAGTTAATTTAGTGACTGAAATTAATGGTGAACTTTGTTTCTGAAGCACTACGAAATTACATAAAATAAGATTAGTCTTGGGCTACCTCAACAATCATCTCAAAAGCAACTTGAATCTACCCAATTTGGAACTAAGAGATTTAACTTTGAACTTGAATTAAATGATTTTGAACAATTAACAATAGTAAAATTAAGTACGTACCAAGCTGAGCTGCAGTCACAGGTACCGGTAAGCTAAAATATGGTAACGAAACTCGCACTCTTAATTTGTGCTTGTGTAATCTAAATATAATTCTGTTTGGTCATAGTAGCCAGCTGTGAATACTTTAACTGAAATTTGAAATTAAAGCAGTGAAATGGAATGATATTACTTTAATTCTGGCGTTTGAATTTCAACGACACTCGGGTTCATTTCAGAAAAGGAAGGGACCCTGCTGGGTAATGCAATTGGGACAATGAGCAACATAAGTTCATGCTAAGTTGCTGCATTTTTGTGATGCAAATGGAACAGTTTGAAAAGCTGAGGTCTGGCATACAGTTCTAAAACATTATGTGCTTTCAGTCTTTCTTGTTGGATGATTGAAGGTTTGAAGTCGTCGATCGAGGAGGTCGCGACAATCATTTATTGTCGGCCGTCGCTGTTGCAGAAGCTGGATGTTGGCGCACCTTCTTCTCGACACGGTCAACAGACGAAACGGGTTCTTTATGTGCGCCAGCTAATGCTTGCCGTCCGTGACACCGTGTCAGAAACTATCATAGCAAGTCGAGCGCAATTACATGCTGCCAAACCCCGAAAGCGCGCAACTCGCGGGAGCGTCACACCACACCAGCTCCACCGCCCTACTCCAGCCAGACTCCCTCTGCCCGCGCTCCACGCGGCAGAGTTAACACTACCCAAGATCCTAAACACTTTGATTCTCCACACGACCTATCGATGTAATCGTTCGATAGCATTATTTTCCCTAGGCAATACCCAGCGTAAAAATAAAAATAGTATTTACAAAACAAACCAATTATAAATACATAAAAAATTCCTCACACACAAATAAAGAAAAGATGTTATGTGGACATGTGTCCGGAAACGCTTACTTTCCATGTTAGAGCTCATTTTAGTTTCGTCAGCATGTACTGTACTTCCTCGATTCACCGCCAGTTGGCCCAATTGAAGAAAGGTAATGTTGACTTCGGTGCTTGTGTTGACATGCTACTCATTGCTCTTCAGTACTAGCATCAAGCACATCAGTAGGTAGCATCAACAGGTTAGTGTTCATCACGAACGTGGGTTTGCAGTCAGTGCAATGTTTACAAATGCGGAGTTGGTATATGCTTATTTGATGTATGGATTAGCACGGGGGAATAGCCGTGGCGTTTGTATCGAGACAGATTTCCAGAACGAAGGTGTCCCGACAGGAAGACGTTCGAAGCAATTGATCGGCCTCTTAGGGAGCACGGAACATTCCAGCCTATGACTCGCAACTGGGGAAGACCTAGAACGACGAGGACACCTGCAATGGATGAGGCAATTCTTCGTGCAGTTGACGATAACCCTAATGTCAGCGTCAGAGAAGTTGCTGCTGTACAAGGTAACGTTGACCACGTCACTGTATGGAGAGTGCTACGGGAGAACCAGTTGTTTCCGTACCATGTACAGTGTGTGCAGGCACTATCAGCAGTTCACTGGCCTCCACGGGTACACTTCTGCGAATGGTTCATCCAACAATATGTCAATCCTCATTTCGGTGCAAATGTTCTCTTTACGGATGAGGCTTCATTCCAACGTGGTCAAATTGTAAATTTTCACAATCAACATGTGTGGGCTGACGAGAATCCGCACGAAATTGAGCAATCACGTCATCAACACAGATTTTCTGTGAACGTTTGGGCAGGCATTGTTGGTGATGTCTTGATTGGGCCCCAAGTTCTTCCATCTAATCTCAATGGAGCACGTTATCATGATTTCATACGGGATACTCTACCTGTGCTGCTAGAACATGTGCCTTTACAAGTACGACACAACATGTGGTTCATGCACGATGGAGCTCCTGCACATTTCAGTCGAAGTGTTCGTACGCTTCTCAACAACAGACTCGGTGACCGACGGATTGGTAGAGGCGGACCAATTCCATGGCCTCCACGCTCTCCTGACCTCAACCCTCTTGACTTTCACTTATGGGGGCATTTGAAAGCTCTTGTCTACGCAACCCCAGTACCAAATGTAGAGACTCTTCGTGCTCGTATTGTGGACGGCTGTGATACAATACGCCACTCTCCAGGGCTGCATCAGCGCATCAGTGATTCCATGCGACGGAGGGTGAATGCATGTATCCTCGCTAACGGAGGACATTTTGAACATTTCCTGGAACAAAGTGTCACGCTGGTACTTTCTGTTGCTGTGTGTTTCCATTCCATGATTAATGTGATTTGAAGAGAAGTAATAAAATGAGCTCTAACATGGAAAGTAAGCGTTTCCGGACACATGTGCACATAACATATTTTCTTTCTTTGTGTGTGAGGAATGTTTCCTGAAAGTTTGGCCGTATCTTTTTGTAATACCCTATATATATATAGTAAAACAATTGCAATATATAAAGACACAGAGATGTCATATCTTCAGGTAACAAAATAAGGAAAAAATTTATAGTACACTAAATGGAAATAGGAGGATATGCATTTCCGGCGTTACACGTCCAGCTGTCACAGTATCGCATGGCTAGTGCCTACCGGTCGGCTACCCTTCAAACAGCTGTGTAGCAGAGGTGGCCTGCATTTCTCGCTCGACCGCTACATGAACTCCAGCGATGAAATGGAAAAAGTAGTTCATCGGACGAGGGACCACAACTGGACGAAACCTATGTTTCAGCGACTTGTTTAGGAAGCACTGAAATATCCCCCGTAAAGCTTGAGTCTTTCACTGTGTGATTTTCACATCTTTCGCGATTTGAAGAAAGACGTCGTTTACGTTCGGATGAGCAGGTGCAAGGGTGGATATAGTTGTGGATCCGTTAGTGGCCGACTGCGTTCTACGGAACAGGAACTGATCGTCTTGTATCCCAATGGGATAAATGTATTAACGCGTGTGGTGATTATTTTTGAATGAAACCGTTCCGTGGCCCCACTGTGGCGGGTGTTTGGTTTTCTTTGACTGCCCCTCATAGCTCGTTTCATAATACGCTTTTGAAGTAATACGTATGATTGGCCAAATATAGAAACGGATATGAAATACATTAATGTAGCGCTGCCGCTAAAATATCTGTGCCAGTTTACAAAGTTCTGTTACGGATACCACATTACAACATTTGGAGTTAGTTTCAATCCTCATAGGTGTTACACTGCCAAGGCACATTAATGTGGCCACCTGTCAGAAACCCAAATAACGGCCTTTTGCAGAGCAGACCGCTGCAAGACATGCAGGAAGAGAGTCAGTGAGCTTGTCGAACGTACCGAAAGGGAAGTGGAGCCATGCCCACTCCAATGCCACGGCCAGCTGCGTTAGGTTTCTCGGCTGTGGATGCATGGTGCGAACAAACCGATCGGGGTCGTCCCACAGATTCGCGATTGGGTTTTAATCTCGGAGTTTGGTGGCCAGGGGATACGGGGGGATACAGCAGACTCATCCTTCACCTCTTCGAACCACGCACGTACACTGTACGATGTCTGATCCGTTCCATTTTCCTGCTGATGGATGCCATCATGACGAAGAAGAGAAAACTGCACGTAGGGGTGGACCTATCCCCAAGGATAGATGAATACCTCTGTTGATCCACTGTGCCTTCCACAATGACGAGATCGCACAGGGAATGCCTCCGGACCAGACCCCTCCGACGACTGTTGCAGGGTGTTTGCTTTCAAACGCTTCACGCCGTATAAACAAACGCCCATCTGTCTGATGGAGTGTAAAACGTGATGCATCTGGAAAGGCCACCTGTCGCCAGTTCAGTGGACGTCTAGTTGCGATATCGATATCGGCGTGCAAACTCCAGCCTTCATCACCGATGAATAGCAGTCAGTATGGGTGCATGTGCACTACTCCCATTAAAATTGCTACACCACTAAGATGATGTGCTACAACCGCGAAACTTAAACGACAGGAACAAAATGCTGTGATATGCAAATGATTAGCTTTTCAGAGCATTCACACAAGGTTGGCGCCGGTGGCGACACCTACAACTTGCTGACATGAGGAAAGTGTCCAACCGATTTCTCATACTTAAACAGCAGTTGACCTGCGTTGCCTGGTGAAACGATGTTGTGATGCCTCGTATAAGGAGGACAAGTGTACGATCACGTTTCCGACTTTGGAATGGTCGGATTGTAACGTATCGCGATTGCGGTTTATCGTATCGCAACATTGCTGCTCCCGTTTGTCGAGATCCAATGACTGTTAGCAGAATATGGAATCGGTGGGTTCAGGAGGGTAATACGGAACGCCGTGCTGGATCCCAACGGCCTCGTATCACTAGCAGTCGAGATGACAGGCATTTTATGCTCATGGCTGTAACGGATCGTGACGCCACGTCTCGATCCCTGAGTCAACAGATGGGGACGTTTGCAAGACAACAACCATCTGCACGAACAGTTCGACGACGTTTGCAGCAGCATGGACTATAAGCTCGGAGACCATGGCTGCGGTTACCCTTGACGCTGCATCACAGACAGGAGCGCCTACGATGGTGTACTCAACGGCGAACCTGATTGCACGAATGGCAAAACGTCACTTTTTCGGATGAATCCAGGTTCTGTTTACAGCATCATGATGGTCCCATCCGTGTTTGGCGACATCGCGGTGAACGCACATTGGAAGCGTGTATTCGTCATCGCCATACTGGCGTATCACCCGGTGTGATGGTATGGGGTGCCATTGGTTACAACTCTCGTCTTCTTCGCATTGACGGCGCTATGGACAGTGGACGTTACGTTCAGATATGTTACGACCCGTGGCTCTAAACTTCATTCGATCCCTGCGAAGCCCTACATTTCAGCAGGATAGTGCACGGCCGCATGTTGCAGGTCCTGTACGGGCCTTTCTGGATACAGAAAATGTTCGACTGCTACCCTGGCCAGCACATCCTCCAGATCTCTCATCAATTGAAAACGTCAATGGTGGCCGAGCAACTGGCTCGTCACAATACGCCATTCATTACTTTAGATGAACTGTGGTATCGTGTTGAAGCTGCATGGGCAGCTGTACCTGTACACGCCATCCAAGCTCTGTTTGACTCTATGCCCAGGAGTATCAAGGACGTTATTACGGCCAGAGGTGGTTGTTCTGGGTGCTGATTTCTCAGGATCTATGCACCCAAATTGCGTGGAAATGTAATCACATGTCAGTTCTAGTATAATATATTTATCCAATAAATACCCGTTTATCATCTGCATTTCTTCTTGGTGTAGCAATTTTAATGGGCAGTAGCGTATCAGGCAGAGGCCCATACGCAGAAACATTCGCTGAACGGTCGTTGAGAAGACACTATTGGTAGCCTCTTGGTACATCTGTGCTATCAGCTGCTCGACAGTCACGTCTATTCGTCCGTGCAAGTTCACGCAGTTGTTTTTCACGCCTGTCACCTCTGGCCATACATCGTCACGGCTGTCTCGGCGCCAGTTTTGCGTAGCGCCATTTTACCAGGCACGGTATACCTTAACCTCGGCGGCACACAAGCAGTATACAAACTGGTTAGACCCTTGGCCCTTCTGGACGTCAGATAAATAATTGCACTTTTTACCTCATGTCCCCAACACGCTTCGTACGCGCTTCACTGAAAGTGCTGCCATCTACCTTCTGTGAGTGGTCACCGCACGTTGAAATCGAGCATAAACGGTGACCACAATAATGTGACTGGAGCGTGTGCGAGAATCTCTCTCTGTTTTTTTTTTTATTTTTTATTTTTTTTTTTTTTTTTTTTTTTTTTTTTTTTTTTTTTTTTTTTTTTAAAGTGAAAAGGAAGTGACTTATTGCCTGGACACAGCCAGTCCGCTCTACAGTCGCGCTTGTCGTGTGGCCCCCAACATACTGGCTGTCTGTGTCACTCACTGTGCCCTCTGAGGACTCCTGGTTCATGAAGCCCCCGAGTAGACAAAAATCTTGCCTTCCACTTTACCGAGTGAGCACCCCAGAAACGGCTCGTGAAACACCCTCTTTACTTCAGCAGCGCCGCGGGATGTTGTGGGGTCGTTGTATAAGACGTTCCTGTATATCGGAGTCTGTAAGAGCACTACCCGTAGTAGGTAAGGTTCTGGGTTCGAGTCCCGGACCAGTATCCAGTTTTAAAATCCCAGAACGTACCAAAGAAATGCACATTCCGGGAGCTAGGTTCGTGTTCTGACCAACGTATATCTGGTTTGTAATTCGAGTTTTCTGCTAGCTCAGTGGTTAAGCGCCACGCTACATATTAAGAGGTCTCGCAATCGATACCCGGTCGATCCCAGAATTTTTATCTGTCACTTAACACTACTTTCAGCTCTGGCAGTGTTTGTTAATGCGAAAAATTCCGTGTTGCACAGTGGTTCGATATTTACGCTAAGCTATAGATCCCCTAACAATTGACTGGGTAAGTTAATTGAAAGCTCGGAGGAAGAGGAAAGCATATCACCTGCAGCAGCACCATGCCTTGTAAAGCACTGTGGTGTTCGACCTTCGGCATTGTGGCAGCTTTGCTTTTTGTCATACCTGCAATTAACGTCTTATAAACAGATGGTAATGTTGTGAGGGGTCCACTTGTACGTGGAGCCCGATTCTGTAATATATTTCATGAAAAATGACATGTAATTGTTATCACATTTTGAAGAGATTGTATCTTTGACACCACTGAACCAAAGATGTTGCCTAAGGGGCAGAATCGATTGTAAGCAGGGGCGCGCGGAGCGCAGTAGCATTTGCCGTTACACTTTGTTAAAGGTAGGATGTAAGAGTTTAAGCAAGTGGCTAGCTGTGAGAATTTAGCTGTTGGCCTATGGACGCAGTATAATTTGGTTTTGTAAGGTAATGAAATTTTGTATATTTAGTTTTAATTATGCAGCAACACAATGTGGATTTTGCTAATTCTAACAGTGCCAACCCTTGAATGTGGCAACGAAGTATCTTCCATCAGATTTAATGTACAGATTGATTAAGTGTACCCGATTTGCAATATTTTGTGTATATTGTAATCCTGATACAGACAAGTTAAATTTTTGAATCTATTTTGTCAAACGATGTCAGACCTTTTCTCATGTAACAATCCAATTATTGTTAACTACGTCAGTAAGTGAGAATAGCAGAACAGTTGAGAAGTTCACTGATTTTAAAGTTAATGTAAAATGTTTCATATTAGATTTTGTGAAGTAGAAACTTTGAGTACAATTTTCGAACTGAAGAATTCGATCTTAGTATATCTCCTTATCAATACCTCATCCTCTTTCATGTCGTGTGACATTATTTGTAGAAGCTGTTTTACGGCCGGCGTTGCACTTCGCTGAGCCAAGATTGAATATTTTGTATGCCTACTGTGGAGAGAACAGAATACCAAGATTACATCCTTTACGACTCAAGAGCTAAGGAAAATATATTTCGTTGTTTACTTGCATAAGGAATTTTATCAATTTATTGCACAGGGTCATAGAACTCGGTGCTCACGAGACAGTAAATTTCAGAAGGATTGATTTCATTATAGGCATTACATACTGGTTTTCCAGATTAAGCTGTTTAATTTTTATTTGAATTACAATAAATCTGATTAAGCACACCATTTGCTCAACACATCACACAGTAAATTTGGGTAACACTAAGTTATTTATTTTTAAAGAACGTTACAATGTGAAGTGGACGAAATTACTAATGAGGTTATCTGTATTCATGTTTTGTTTGCTTTTTTTTCAGCTACAACAAGTTTACATTGTTACACTGTGGGTCTGAAGGTGGATCACCAACCGAAGACGCTCGTATGATGCAACTCATACCAGCACTCTACAGGTGAAAAGACGCCTATCAGTTCCTCGTTGTTCCACTAAATGATATACATAGTGAGGGAAAAATCTAACGTGTGAGCTAATGCGAAAGTACAGTAATGTACATCTGATATGGCTGCAAAAAATAAGTCATTGAAATAGAGTTTTTCAAAAAGTAATTCTTCACATTTCCTAGCCGTTGGTTTGCGATAATGACATAAGCTAGAAAGTTAGGTCACACGCCCTTCAAAACTGTAGAGTTGCCTGCCTAATTCTGAGGCAACGCCCCATACCCTTTCCAGCCCATTATCGTTCTCTCCGTCTAATCAGCGTTTACGATGAAGACTACCTTTCTCGTTGCATTTCGACTGCTCCTTCCTAAACGTGCGAACTTGCTTAATGGTAGGGATGAAAATTTCTAAGCAATTTTAAGCTATGACGTCGGGTAATAACGTGTGATGTGAACATTAGCCTTTCTGTTCGTTTTCATTGTTTTTCGAGAAACACCACCGTAGAATTTTCAGAAAATCAATTTTATTGGCTTAAAATGCTTTGAACCTTCTAAAACATGAAGCAAAAAGTCTAATTTCTAAAAGAATTGTTGTATGCGATTCCGGGCTCCTCCTCTAGCGCCTCGGATGGTCCGAAACGGCCAAGCTGCGCCAACTCGATACCCACTGTAGTGTCTGGGTATAGTCAGAAGCACTACAGGACAATAATACGTTAGCTAGGCGTCAGCAAGCACCAGTACGTTTACAAAAAAGACAATTATTTAGCTTTAAGCCTTGATTCTTGTGTGCAGTATTGACTTTTGACAGTTTATTTATGTTATTATAGTTTATGGTTGCGTCTTTAAAGTAAGAATGAGTGGCAAGAAAGTGTATTCGGACAAAAAAGGCACGTAAACATTGCATACAACTCTGCGTCGAAGCAATGTGTTATCAAAGCGTCCAAAGAATAAATATGAGGCTGAGAGCAGTTCGAAAGGAGTCAGTCCCTCTGCTAAGAAATTGAAAGACAGTGGCCAGTAATTTGATGTGAATGACGGATTGAGCTATAGGATTATAAATTTTCTCGCCGTTTTCTCTGTTATCTCTCAACATGTGAAATGTAAAACGTTCAATGCAAACATCATATTACAAGAACGAAGACCCCAAGGCATAGGCTTCACAATAATTGTCGCTTGTCCAAACTGCCCAGAAGTTGTTATATCAAGTACTAATTTTAAACGGAATGCATGTGAAATCAACGTTCGAATCGTCCTAGCAGAGCACCTGCTTGATGTAGGCACGGAATTGTAAAGCTTTGTGCGTTCATGGAAGTGCCAGGGCCGATGCATCAATCGTTCTATGATAACCTAGTGGATATGATTTCGATTGCAACAGTAAAAGTACGACAAGCCAGTCATGAATTTTAGATTAATGGTAAGAGTTTTCTAAAAGTAGATTTTTTTTTCATTTGTTCGTGTCTCAAATACATTTCAAAACTTCAAACGCGTTTTTCTCGGAATATGATTATTCAAAACGGATTGCATCATAACTCCAATAATTTTCAATTTTTACATTTGAAAATTTAACCACAACTTTAAAATAACTTTTCGAAGTGAATCATGTATGGTACTTTTGATTAGTTAATTTAAACACTATTAATTAAATGACTGTCCTTTTTCTGATAAAATATAAACGACATTATTCAACACTCACCAATTACACAAAAATCAATATCCCCTATGCTGTTCGCTAGTTACACTCATGTAAATTTCGTAGATCTTTTTCTTTTTTCCAAATTCAAATTGGCACCAGTTACAGGGCGTGCCGCAGATCGCCTCAAATTCAAAATGCCTCGGGTGAAACGCTGCAGTGTCGCCATCTTGTAATATTTTCCGATAGAAATACTTTGTAATATTCTTAAATATTATTTCTCCATTACCTTTCCTTCTGCCTAAAAAAATAGTCAAGAAAATGCTTTTTTAGGCCGTTACAGTGGTGTTGCCTCTGAAGTCCATGAAAACAGCGGAAGGCAGGTTATCATTTAATAATCTGCGGACCTTATGCCCTACACTTCAAGGAATGTGCACAATCATTTGTGTCACATAGTGAAAAACAGATTTTGTTACGTGACACCAACGACTGTGCACCTGGACGATATTCCTTGATGTGTAGTGCATAAGACCCGAACATGGCTACATAGTTTGCCGAAACCGTTCATACGAATTAATGATCTACAAAAGCGATCGTGGCATTTTGAAGTTTCTTGTTTTGTTTTCGTATCAGCCTAGATCGCTCGAGAGTGGAATAATGGTAAGCATGTATAAAAATTTGAGCATAATACCATTTGCTGATTCGCATCACTTTCAAATTTCTTCATATGGTTTTTTAACGGTCCCTCGTGGATCAAGCCTGCACGCGAGAACAAAAATTACGGTTGCCCTGCTCTCCAAAGGGGGTAAAACCAGCTTCACAGAGCTTGGCGCTCAGTAATGTCCGTCGGGAAGAGAGGAATCGCCCAGGAGGTGTGAGACGTTGTCAAGAACGTCGTCCTGCTGCTCGTAGCTCTGCGAACTGCTGTTTTGAACAGCGAAATGTGTGGGAATCAGCGCCCTAGGAAAGGGGTGGGTACATTGACGCCCCTTATGCCACTCTCTGAGGCATTCTTTTTTTGTGCCTTTTCTAAAGGGAGGTGTGTCACAAATGTTTTCCTCGACCTTTCACAGGAAAACTGTGTGATTTCAACGCCGAGTCTCGCGGTTCTGACTTCCGTCGAGAGGAGTTAAAACAAGGTGTCAAATGTTGGTATAAGCGACTGTTACGACCTTCCCATCACGTGACACGTCCACGGTGGCGTTAGCAGAATTGTGGAGAAATTCGGTGTCAATGTGACAACATTAACCCACATTACACGTCACATGAACCGCTGATGCTGTCAACACCTTGCTGTTTGAACCATCGTCGAGTCTAAGGGTGACATCGCAGGGTGCCGCTTTTTTGCACCGTTACAGACGAAGTTCATAGGCACCTTTGAGCCACATTTCAAACTTACGCGTCCCTCTGGGAGACAATTACTGGTTTCGAAGAAAATGTTCCTTTAATTGTGTTGCGCAGTTTAATAACGTGCAACATTTTTCTGTAATTGTGAAGATTGGTATAAAGCCAGAAAGAGATATATATTAGTGGCAGTACAAGGCACAATAAATTGCTGTAATGGCATCTCTCTTTTACTGAAAGTGAAACCCGCCACCTACTTGGTAGGTAACTGCATTAAACAAGAACTGCTGTCTGCCACAGGGACAAGGAAAGGAAGTATCAGAGACGAATAGAACTAACCGAGAATGGGGATCACTTAGTTTCTCGGCTGCTCGGCTGCTATTGTTTTACAGACACAGCTGGTCCGAACAGTTTTTTTTTTTTTTAAAAAAAAAGGAGTTGTCGACCTGTTAAAGGAAATGGACTTGCATTTGGAGAGAGCGATCTTGGAATTCCAGTTCAGGATCTTCGCATTTCCTCTGAAAAGGAAAGTAGTTCCTTACAATAGGCCACGAACGACTTACAGGCACATTGTCTTCAAATTAAGCAGTTAATCCACCCCGGCGTCCATTAAAAACGCAACACCAGGAAATCTAGTAAATGAGAAAAATTTACCTAGTTTGTATATATAGTACGAAGAATTCACTATTAAATTTGCAGGTATTTTGGGCGTATACTAGATGGTCAGAAAAGTCTGGAGGTGTTGTAGGATAGTTAGAGGTGAGAAATAAGAATAAAGAAAAAAATCTGATACGTTGCGCCACTTCCGAGTTAATTACCATCGAAGTTAGCCAATCAAGCTGTTGCGTGCACAACTTCAAGCTGCCAGCTATAAATGGTGTCGCCAAACGGGTTTCTTTCGTTTCGTTTCCTAAAGTCGAACAAGAGAGCGATATAAAAATTGGACATGGGACGGTAGTAACGATCAAATCCGAGCCAAAGGTTGAACAGTCTCGTGCGCTATCATCTACGCTATGAGAACAACTGACACTGATTGTATTTGGCAGGCTGCTTTAATTTGCGCAAGCAACGGCCTGATTGTCTAATTTCAATGCCAATTAACTCAGAAACGGTTCAACGTATCGAATTTTTTTCTTACAAACTATTTCTTAGGGCAATATCGCTTGCAGCGCTCTTACATGCATTTCAGACTGTTTCTGACCATGCTGTATTGGGTGCTGTGTCACATATGGCAGGAACAATGCCACTGACAACCAGTGTATGTGAACTTCGATAACAGTACAGGTGGACGATTCCACACTACTTCAGCTCTATGACACAGGCTATCAACAGTAGTGGCTCATTGATGATTGGTGGTGTGCTAGTTTCTCCGAAGTCAATGTTTCGATTGGATAACAGATCTGGAGAAAGCGATGCTCGGGCTACGGTCGAACACTCTCTGTATCGAGTTAGGTCAGAACACCATTGGCAACATGCGGTCTACCGTCATCCTGTTGGAGCATCGTCCAACGGGATGACCTTACACATTGGGCGCCGCTTCCAGCCTTCACACTTCAGACATGTAACGGCTGATGTCCAAAACTATGCGAACCACAAGCGCCCGTGTTGCGTACCGAGAGGAACCCCCATACCATCACGTCGGGAGCTCAGGATATATGACTATGACGGATGCAAGATAGTAGCCACCTTCCACAATGGGATATATCCGTCGTATTGCAGTACGTAAAACCGAGACCGGTACGAAAATTTATTTGTATATTTATTTTATTAATAGTGCAGAGTAACCCACCGCCTTCAAATTTAATGCGTGTCGGATGCCACTAACTCTGACAGGAAAGACTTATTATTACAGTCTTATTGATATACAGCTGTTAATGCTATCTTAAATAATATAAAGAACATAATATGTAAAAATTTCTCTAAGCTTGCACAGAATTTAATGCTTAACAGTTGATGAAGTGGTTCCATACAATTTGTTTCTGCCTAGTTAAAGAGAATGTAATATGTATAATGCAAATGTCAAAAAGAAAATTAATACATTAAGTGTGGTGGAGATAAGCTGCAATATGTAGAGGGAAGTGATACACTATATAGGGTGTTGGTTGACAATAACCTATTTCTATTTCAGGTGAGAGTCTCGGTAGACCCTCGAGCTATTCTCGTCTGAAATGGTTTGTCTTTCTGTATGTTTACTGAGTTCGTGCGTCTTAATATATTACTTGGAATGTTGCATATCTGAACACTACATGATACTCACTACTTTGTCTTATTGTCGGTAATTGTATATTCCGTGTGATACCTTAGATACATACACCTGGTATTATACAGATTAAATACTGAATGAGCATTTGATACATGGAGTACATGAGTTTTAGCTTTACGTGAAGAATACACTTATGGTTGTAAATTTGTTGTTAGAAATACACTGAAGAGACAAAGAAACTGACCCCGGGTTAACGAAGAAGTGCCGCAACACGACGTGGCATGGACTCGACTAATGTCTGAAATAGTGATGCAGGAAATTGACACCACGAATCGTGCAGGGCTGTCCATAAATCCATAAGACTACTAGGGGGTGGAGATGTCTTCTGAACAGCACGTTGCAAGGCACCCCAGATATGCTCAATAATATTCATGTCTGGGGAGTTTGGTGGTTAGCGGAAGCGTTTAAGCTCAGAAGATTGTTCCTGGAGCCACTGGACGTGTGGGGTATCGCGTTGTTCTGCTGGAATTGCCCAAGTCCGTCGGAATGCACAATCGACATGAATGGATGCAGGTGATGAGACAGAATGCTTACGAACGTGTCACCTGTCAGAGTCGTATCTAGATGTAACAGGGATCCCATGTCACTCCAGCTGCACACTCCCCATACCATTACAGAGCCCCCACCAGCAGGGTCCATAGATTCGTGAGGTTGTGTCCATAAGCGTTTACGTCCATCCACTCGATACAATATGAATCGAGACTCTTCCGACCAGGCAACATGTTTCCAGACATCAATTGTGAAATGTCGGTGTTGAGGAGTCCAGGCAAGGCGAAAATATTTGTGTTGTGCAGTCATCAACGGTACGTACATGAGTGGGCCATCGGTTCCGAAAGCACGTATCGATGACGTTTCGTTGAATGGTTCGCACGTTGACACTTATTGATGGCCCATCATTGAAACCTGCAGCAATTTGGGAAACGGCTGCACTTCTGCCACGTTGGACAATTACCTTCAGTCGTCGTTGGTCCCATTCTTGCAGAATATTTTTCCGGCCGCAGCGAAGTTGGAGATCTGATGTTTTACCTGTCTCCTGATACTCAGGATACACTGGAAAATCCCCGCTTCATCGCTATCTCAGAGATGCTGTATCCCATCGCACGTGCGCCGACTGTGACACCATGTTCAACTCACTCAAATCTTGATAACCTGCCATTGTAGCAGCAGTAACCGATCTAACAACTGCGCGAGACACTTGTTGTCTTACGCAGGAGCTGCCGACGGCAGTGCCGTATTCTGCCTGTTTACACATATCTGTATTTGAATAGGCATGCCTATGCTAGTTTCTTTGGCGCTTCAGCGTAGAATATAGTTCATTGCTAATTGAGTACAGTATTTCTTCAATAACTTAATACATTACATTTTTAGTTTTATACATAGTTTATACAGAAAATACATTTGATATATAAAATTCATTGATTGCTGATTTACATAAAGAAGTTAACGTGGATCCACTGCTGCCTCCAGTGATATCGTTTAATGCACCATTTTTGACGCGCCTCTGCCCTGCTGTGGCAAGGGAAGCCTCAAAATTGGTCGCCATGCAGGCAGTCCCAGGTACCGCCAGCGTACTTCCTGTATGAGTGAGTACTTGTCTTGCTGCACTGCCAAGCGAGCAATGTGTCTGTCATCTCGAGAGACAGCAGCACGAGGCCGTTGAGACCTACGTGGCGTCGACTATATTGCTGCTGCATCAATCGAGTCTAAATTCGCAAAACAGTCGTCGGAACCCGACCAACAGGAGCGGCAGCATCGCGGACGATAAACTGCGTCTTCGACTGTCGGGTCGCCCGAAGAACGAGATCCCAAGGAGACAATGGTACCTCGCTACAGGACCACAAGGAAGCACAGTAGCTGCCTAACGCAACGACGAATAAGAGACTTCGGCGTAGACACGCCCTTGAAAATTTCCGTACGCCACCACTGGAAAAGGCTTATCTACGTCAGAGCACATTACCGCCCACAAGCGGTGGGTCTGGCGTGTGGTTACCAATTTTGACCAAGTTTTGCAAGGACGTTCTGTATAGAAAATAAACACACGAGTTTCGGCTTTTTCCTAGACACTCCCTAGTGTTTGAAAAAGTCGAGATCAAAAATGATGACGGGAAAATATATTTTCAGTGCTGTAGATCGAAAGACCGCCTAAAAACAAACTTTGTTATTAATATAGTACGGGGTCCAAAGATGTTAGAGGTATTAACATTTTTTTGTGTTTTCGTGCTGTCACTTGCGTACCACTCATTCTACGTGTCTACAAGAGCGAGGTCGGCGACGGAGTGGTCAAGGCGTTAGACTACCTAATTGCTGCTCCGTGTTCGATACTTGTACATGGCATTCTTTTTATTCGATATTTTTTCGGTGTATACGATAATATTCTGATAATTGGATTATCTTCCAGTCTTTTCTAAATAAAATATTGGGAGATGTGATTAAAAATCAAATCCAAATATATATTGTATCGACAGTTATTTTTACCGTGATACATAACGTCCTACGACAGTTCATTCGCAGATGATGATGCTCCACCAAGGTGCACGTGAAAGTGATACCATCAAAATGTACCACTCTTTGTCAACCCTGTGACGTTTACCTTTTCTGATAGCTAGAAAATTTCCTCGCCCGTCGTTAGAATCATGCAACTTCACAGCAGAGCAGAAAATTACAAGATAGGGCGGATATTGTCGGAATTCATGAGCTACTCCATAACCAGTTGTCCACTCCTGTTTTTCGAGATATGCTTCTGTAATCTTGGTACGCACCCAAACTGTTAAGTGGTAAGTCCGTTTTTAGCGAGATGTATCCGTATGTTTTCGACGAACAACGTACCTCAAAACACGTCAATGCTGTGAGACTTCGTTCTTGTGTTGCGCATGGTGTGAGAAATATGTATGTTTTGCATGTTTCTACGATCAGTTTCACCCCATTAATTGCGAAAACGCTCATGAATAGACGATAGATCAGTTAGGATTATGCAATAATATACTACAGGTGTATTTTTTAAATAACTGTCAATACTTTACATATATTTATTTCGTTATTAATCACACCTACCGATGTTTTACTTCAAAAAAAGGCAAAGAGAAGTATTCCGATCAGCAGAATAATGTCAGATACAACGAAAAAAATTTCAAATGATAAAACCAACAAGACCAACAAGAATCGAATAAAAACCAGAAGTTTGGTGATGATATGTCAATCACCGTCCTCGCTCTGCTACACAAATAGAATTACGGATACCCATGGTACGGCATGAAAACACAAAAACATTAATATCTCCAATATTATTAACTTTGCTGACCTTATCATAATAAAAATATTGGTTCTTAGCCGAATTTTCCATGTATTTCCACGAAGATACTACTTGCCTTCATGAACGTTCGTGTCGATTTTCTTCACAATCTACGGAGTGTCCAACAAAAAGGAGAAAGACGTGTCCCATCATTTTAAACATAGAACTTCCTTGAAAAACTTGGTCAAAATCGATGACCTTCATGTCAGACCCTCCCCTTGTCAGCCCAGACTGCAATCTTCTCCGAAGACGTCAGCATCGTGTATCTACATTCAGCAAGGCGAGAGTTGCATTAGAGAGTACACTGCAGCAAAGTTTATATTCAATTGTACTTTGAAAGAAGAGACTATTATCTCGTACTGTATCAAGCGATATGTTAGTGTTCAGTTACAGTACCAAACATGAATGACGTAAATGAGCCAAAAAAATGTTTCAGGGTAAAGTATTTTATCTCGTCCAAGCCATAGTTAAGTGATCTAACATTTTGCATGTCTTACATTATGAACTATCCCTCCACCGGAAATGAATCTAAGAACTCGCCATCGTGTCGACGAGTATTGTATCGTCCGGTACAACACCGATAATCCATGATTCTGCTGCTGCCTAATTCCGACAATTGCTATAGACGTTTCTGCTTCTTACACATTGCATGCCATGATCTGCTCACAAAAAGACAACATTGAAATACGATTTGTGAATGAGCTATCGTTACTCCTATCTGCTTCGTCCAATCCGCTGGAAATACCATTTGCATTTCCACATATTCTTACACTTAACGTCGGTTTAAAATTTGTAGTACGTCGCATTTAAGGCGTTGTAATTTCAGTTGCCACTAGTGTGCTTCTGACAACGGATCATTAAATTTGAAATTTCGTTTGTACATTTCGTGGCAGCGAAAAGTACAATAGCTGGCCACTTTGAATCATGAAATAATATTAACTGGGAATTTACAAGCCGACCTCTGTGGCCGAACGGTTCTAGGCGTTTCAGTCCGGAACCGCGCTGCTGCTACGGTCACAGGTTCGAATCGTACCTCGGGCATGGATGTGTGTGATATCCTTAGGTTAGTTAAGTTTAAGTAGTTCTAAGTCTAGAGACTGATGACCTCAGATGTCAAGTCCCATAGTGCTTAGAGCCATTTGAAACTTTTTTTTGTTTTGGATTTTACAAAGGTCGGATCTTCTTCTTCTGTAGTGGTCAATCCAAGGACAGCTACAATGGCAGCTTGTCTCCATTCTGTGCGTCTTCCCACATCTTTCATGATTTGATCCATGTACCTCAGCCGTGGTCTTCTTCTTGGTCTTTTTCCCTCGACATACCCCTCTATGGTTGTGTTCAGGAGTCCCTTATGTCTTAGTAGATGACCAGTAAATTGCACTCTTCTTTTAACAATGAAACTCCAGAAGCTTCTCTTCTCACCTGCTCTTTCCAGAACCACTTGGTTTGTGACCTTGTCGATACATTTTATTTTGAGCACGCGTCTATAGCACTACATTTCAAAAGAATTTAGCTTCTGGTCTTCCTCTGTCCCGAGAGTCCATGTTTCACACCCATAGCATGCCATACTCCACACATATGATTTCAAAAATCTTTTCCTGATTTCAAGGCTGATGCTCTTAGATGTTAAGATGTTTTTCTTCTTCTTAAAAGCAGCCTTTGCTTGAACAATTCTGCTTCTCACTTCTGCCTTGCTCCTTCCATCCCTGGTAATATTACTGCGCAGATAAGTGAATTTATGAACTTGTTCAAGCAGTTCATTGCCTACATGAACTTGGACTTTCACTTGATCTTTTTTGTCGCATGCTATTACTTTTGTTTTTGCTTTATTAATTCTCATATTATATTCTTCCTCCATAACTTTATCCATTCTATTCGGTAGGACTACAAGATCTTCTTCACTTTCAGCTAGGACAGCTATATCATCGGCATATCTTATCGTATCTATTCGTTGGCCATGAATTACTACGCCTGTCTGTGAATTTTCCCTTACTTTTTTCAGCGCCTCTTCAATGTATAGGTTAAAGGTAACAGGGGATAGTGCGCAACCTTGTCGGATGCCTTTCCGTATCTGCACCTCTTCCTGTTTTGTCCATCCACGGATAACTGCTGTCTCATTTTTGTACAGGTTCCATATTATTTTTCTATCTTTATAGTCTATTCCTACTTTTTTGAGTACCTCAAACATCTCGTCCCATTTAACTTTATCAAAGGCTTTCTCTACATCTACGAAAGCTATGTATGTTGTCAGGTTCTTATCTTGTCGTTTCTCTATTATTAGTTTTAGAGCACGTATTGCTTCTCTGGTTCCTCTATCTTTCCGGAATCCAAACTGGTCTTCGGAGAGTGTAGCTTCGACTTTTTGTTTTATGCGTTTTAGGATAATTGAGGTTACTATTTTAGAGGCGTGAGTAACTAGGCTGAGCGTCCTATAATTTACACATCTTGCAGCATTTGCCTTCTTTGGAATGGGGATCATAATGTTTTTCTCAAAGTCTGTAGGAGTTTTACTCTGCTCGTACATGTTGAAAACAAGGTTATACAACTCCTGATTCAGTTTTGCTTCTCCAGATTTCAGAAGTTCAGTTGGGATATTGTCTATACCAGGCGATTTGTTGTTTTTCGATTTTTTCAGATCTAGTTCAAACTCTTCCTTTAATATAGGTTCACCTATGTTGTGTGCATCTACTTCTGTTTCATCTTCCATGATGTTTTCAGACAGTTCTGGTCCGCTGTACAGTTTTCCTATATATTGTTTCCATGTTCTTGCAACTTCATCGTCGTTATCCAACATATTGCCATTTTCATCCATCACAGCCCTACACTTGTTTCTTCTGTCTCCAAAGAAACGTATCACACATTTATAGGCCTTGTCAATATTTTCCTTTCTCATGTTGTCCTCAACTGAAGTACAGAGATCATCAAGGTATTTTCCTCTTGCTTGTTTTGCCTTTCTGTTGATTCTGTTTTTCAGACTCTTGTATTTCTCTTGGTCTTCCCTCGTCACAGAATTTTTTAATTTCCTTCTTTCTTCCATCATATTTAGTAGCTCATTAGTGATCCATTCCTTCCTTTTCTCTGTCCTTTCTTTTCCTATTACTTCTTCTGCTGCTTCGAAAATACCAGTTTTTATTTTTTCCCAGCTGCTTTGGATGTCATTGCAGCCCTCTGTATTTGTTTTCTTGCCTGTTTCTACTTGATAGTGCTTCAGTGTATTTTCATTTTTCAGGTTTGTCAAATCCCATTTACATGTAGTTCTTTTTTTTAATGTTCATGAATTTTAGTTCAGTCGTCATCATAAAGAGTATGTGGTCATTTTCCTCATCACAGCCTGGATATGATCTGCTGTCCTTAGCTTGGTTTTTAAATCTTTGCGTCACTAATATGAAGTCAATTTGATATCTGTTAATGTTACTAGGCATTTTCCAAGTATATCTTCTTCTTGGATGATGATTAAAGAAGGTATTTGTAATGCAAAGTTTATTTCTTGGGCAGAATTCTACAAATTTATCCCCTCTTTCATTTCTTAAGCCTAATCCTAAATTCCCTGCCACACCCTCTTCTTTACCTTCCCCAACAACGGCATTCATATCTCCCTTGATGACAAGGTTTACAGCTGCTTTAATTCTGCCAATTACTTCTTCAAGGTGGTCATACATCATGTCGATTTCATCATCCTCGTGCCCCGTAGTTGGCATGTATACTTGGATTATGATTGTGTCTCTTGGTTTAGTTTCCAATCTGATATAAATTATCCTCTCATTATGTTGAACAAATCCTTTTAGTCTTAACCCCATCTCTTTATTGAGAATAATTCCCAATCCTGCAATCCCGGGATTGTCTTGTGCTGTTCCAGTGTGTATGATTCTGTAATCTCCTGACCAAAAGTCACTAGCGTTTGGCCATCTCATTTCTGAGACTCCAAGTACATCAATATCCATTCGTTTCATTTAAGAAGTGAGTTGACGTTCCATGTTGCTATCCTTCTTACATTAATGCTTTTGGATTTCGGTATTTCTTTAGTTGTCCCCGCCCGGAGATCCGAATGGGGGACTACTTTACCTCCGGAGAATTTAACCAAAGAGCTTTCTATCATAAGCTGTTGATACTTGGGATACCCGCACGGGTCTTTAATGGAGTGGTTTCCCGTTACCTTCTCCGTTCTATGCCGTTGGCCACCTTGCGGCTCCTCCGCCTTTAGGAACAGTTTCCCACCCCAAGGGCAAGAGAGTGCCCTTCCTTCTAGCCGCTCATCCGCCCTCCTAGAAGGCCGTTGGCACTTGATAGAAGGTAATCTCCTAATCTCCTTATCCCGGGAGATATTCGGCTAAGTATAGGTTGGAAATTAAAGACTCCTAGCCCTCGAAACCTAATAGCGTCAGAGTCAGAAAAGAGCAAGAGTTGGCCGAGGGTAGCCAAATAGGAAAGATAAAAGTGAGGAGCCTAGCATAAGTAAGTGGAATCAATGCCAGGACGGATAAAAATGTAGAAATACCACGAGAAATGCATACTTCAACGTAAATGCACATGTTAGCGAAGCTTGCAGGTTGCGCTGTTGTGTTTGAGCACGAACGGTACCTGTATATTGTCCTCAATACGCTGCAAGTTGACCAGAACAGTGTTCTGTGCAGTTGTGAGTGCATTACGTCGCAGCTAAGTGAATTCGAGCTCGGGCAAATTGTTGCTCCCCGTATGGTCGCTGCTTCCGCAACCAAGGTAGCCGAAGTGTTAGCTGTTTCAAGAGGCACCTCATCGAGATTTAAACCGCGTGCGAGGAAACTGGAAATATATCATCTGGTAAGTCAAAATGCGGACAGTAGTGCATGTTGAGTGATCGTGACAGATGGTTATTGAAGAGGACTGTGACGAAAAAAAAGAGAAAACAGCTACAAAAGCCACCGCAAAAGCGAATTAGCACCAAAACAACACGAAAAGCTCCATAAGCAGGAAGCTGCAGGGTGAAGCGAGACTCCAAAACCACTCATCACTGATGAAAATGTACATAACAAGAAAACGAGATGCCGAAGTCGTAGAACCTTTACTATGGAGCAATGGAAGAAAGTCGGACGAGTCACGCTTCACACTTTTTCCGACTTCCCAAGAATGAAACGTGGCAGAAGTTCGGTGATGATTTGGACAGGCATATCGTGGTATTTAAGAGTTGTAAAACTGCCATAGGGTATCAGAAGTAAGCGTAGACTACGGTACTTTTCCTAGCAGACTTGGGCTGTTAAGATCCTACCTGCGTTACCCGTATGTTAGGTGTGCTGCGCACCTATTGGCCGTTACCTCATTTCGGTCGCTTTGTTTACGTATGCTGTCAGTGCCTTCCTAGCTTCCCCTAGAAATCAAAAGCGTTGTAACGGCTAGACAGTGACGAGGAGAACACGGCAAGTGCCATAACCCGATTTCCCGGAAACTTCGCCCAATGGAAGAGGAGTCAAAATGAGCGAACACGTGTCTCAGATTATCCGTAGATACTCGACCGTTTCTGAGAAAACGACGTTCAAAGTTTTCGACGTAATTTAGATGTATTTTACCTCCCGATCTTCTCAATATAAACAGTGGCATTAAGGCTTGTGTCGTGGCCATTCACTTTTGCGCCCCGTGTTTGACGTCCGGTTATTCTTTTATTTATTTTATTTTATTTTATTTTTTCATTTATCTACCTGTGTCTGTAGAAAGTTATTACACGAATGTTTCTTATCATGTCAGTGGATACAAGGCCGTTATATTAACCGTAAAATTGCAACTGTATTCCCTTTAATGATGCCGATCGTAGTTACATAAAAATTCCATACACCGTGAGCATCGTGCGAAGGTACATTTGCCAAAGTGACATTTCTTCTTATGAATCTCACTCAGGAGGGAATCGTCATTAAAATTGCTGAAATTTGCACGAGTTGGCAAAAGGTTTGCTGTGAGCCATGCATAACGGATCACTTTACCGAAAACTGACGCTTGCAAGTGATTGTGAATGAAGATACACTATAGGAATTCCACAGAAACAATTTCAAATAATTTTCTAATTTTTTGTTAATTCATTAATCACACACGGAACAAGTAGATGAATAAAGACAACATTATTTTTTCAGTATACGTTGGAAAACCTGCTTGTAGTATTCTTCTATAGAGATGGATAGATAAATTAAAACCAAAAATCAAATTAATAATAGGGGCGCAGAAGTGTGAAGCGGCGACGCTAGCCACTGGACCAGTGCTTTAGATGAATCAGTTAGTCGATAAAAGACACGTAAAGCACCTGGAAAATTTTGACCGTCGTTCTGCAGGAAACGATAGAATATCTACGAATGAGCCAAGACATGTGTTCGCTTATTTTGAACCCTCTTCCACTCAGCGAAGTTTCTGGCAGATCGGGTTATCGTATTTGTTGTGTTCTCCTGATGAGTGAAGGTATATAAAGGCGCACGTAACCTACGGAACATCAGTATGCTATCAGCGTTCTTCAGCACGTGTCATCGTTCGATTGTGTGGCAACTGTACATTCCAAGGACCATCGAAAACAAGACAGAAGCCACGTGTACGTACAGTGTATATATCATAATGCAGTGACTACTTGTCTACGAGATAGCGTTCCGTAGCGCAGACAACGTTGAAAATCTGTCAAAAGTGTGGCTCAGGAATCTTTACAGACATCAGGAAACATTTCATGAACCACTTCTGAAACAACTAATGAAACGTTGGTGTCTACTGCTCGTAAGTCTGCGACGTCACCTGATGAGTAACCTAGTCAGTTTCTTCGGGCAATCTTACAACAATTTCTGATAGATACGTGTCCTCGGAGTTTCTCGCAGTGGCATGTCTGAAAAAATCATATCGGTTTTCAAGCCGCGTGAAATCGAATAAAATTCTCGAGCTTCCGATGGGTGTCCCTGACATCATCGTCAGGAGTAAAAACCAGTGACAGTCAGAGAAAACTTTATCCAATTTCTGATAGAAACGTAGACGAAATCGTCATTGGAGTCTTTTGGGCTTCATCAGTACTAAACACTCAATACTGGAGGAAAGCTTTTCATTTAATTTGTCCTGGCTACGAACCACTTAACGATCATGGTATGGGTATAACTTTGCTCAACTCTGAATATCTACGTATTCATGCCGTCGTCACAGATAATATTAAAATCAAATGCTCTCGCTTTAATTTCTGATGGATGGATAGATCTGTCCGAGCACCAAGTGATTAATATCATTTCCACGACACCAGAACCAATTTTCTTAAACATTATCCGTCCTCGTGAGTGCAAGGAAACAGCACAGTTTATCGCCTCATGCGTTATCACAGTAATGAAAGAGATCGGGTACGAAAAAGTCATAGCGGTGATCACCGACAATGCAAGAAATATTCTGCAGGATAGTGGAAAAAAGGTATATGCATATAACTTGTGCTTGCTCATACCTCAGTCACGTCATCAAAGACATCGTGGCTGTACCTGTACTCCAGGAACTATTCCAGCTCAGCAAGAAAATAACCAAAGCGTTCACATTCACGCATGTACCTCATGGAATCGAAGCAGAGACAAAATTACGGGAATTCGGCTGTAACTTTGAAACTTCTCTCACGAGCTCGATGGACTGGCGTTTTAATGAACTTTGGGAGACTGATAATGAACAAACGGGCTATCCTAGTATCCACTGTTTCCGCTTCAGTTCGTTTTGATAACATAGTAAGAAGTGCTATGTCAAAGGACACATGGGAGAAACTTGAACAAGCAGGTCGCTTACTACGACTGATGTCTACTGCCATCACCCAGCTTCATGGAGAGTATGCCTTATTGCCATAATTTTACTAAAATTGCAGTAGGGGTGAACTTTCTAAAGGACAATAGCTGAATGGTGTCTCTAGAAGACCAGCTATGTACTACATCTGAAATCAGCAACAGAACAAAATACACCCACTGCGATAAATGTGTTACATCAAAGATATAAAGCCACCAATCTGAACGCTGAATAAGAAAGCCATGCATTATATTTCATCAGCTCTTTGTGACAATATGAAAGAGGACGTATGGTAGCTACTGTCGCAGAATTTAGAGCCTGCGATAGTTCGTTCTCCTCAATATTGCATGGGCTGCTGCGGAACATACTTCACCTTGTACCTGGTGGGAAGGATTGCATAGTAGTCTACTGCTGAGGTATCTCATCTGCAAACTTCTCGGTGTTGGGTTGTTTGGGTAAGGAGACCAGACAGCGATGTCATTAGGGAAAGATAGGGAAGGAAGTCGGCCGTGCCCTTTCACAGGAACCATCCCGGCATTTGCCTGAAGCGATTTACGGAAATCACGGAAAACCTAAATCAGGATGGCCGGACGCGGGATTGAACCGTCGTCCTCCCGAATGCGAGTCCAGTGTGCTAACCACAGCGCCACCTCGCTCGGTAAAACTTCTCGGTGTACCACCGTCAACAGCTGCATGCGTACGCAATTGATAGGGGCTTGCGACGATCCCTAGTAACATTAGAAACAGGCTTTCTCCGGCAAAAACCGAAAATAAAGTTTCCGTCCAGTGAAGCTTACGTTAAATGGTAGACAATACCACAGTTCAGATAGAAGATACTGATCATGATACGAAGTGATGTTTCTTGAACCGTAAACTAGAGTTTTTATTTTGACCACTGTGACCAAAGTCATGATCACAAGCAACAGTCTTTGATGATCATTACTTCCGAATTTCTCATTAATTTTCTAAATTCGTTGTATTTTGTTTTGAAAAGTACTCTACACATTCGAATTAATTTCACGAAAATTTCGGATAAAACTGTTGTCATATGATCGACAGGAAACAATGTTAATTACGTTGCGTTTTCAGGTAAATAAAGTAGCACTCATGAATAGTTTCCGCAGTCTTCAGTCACATTTCTTTTACTTCGCATCTTGGAACGTATATCCATATTAGTTACGACTATCGATATCATCAAATTGCAACATATGAAGTACTGCAACACGTTTTCTCTCATTGTTATCGTCCTTCCTGTTTTTTTTTAATAAACAATATTTATAGCAATGTTTAATTCAGGATTTATTCGAAAATTGTTGATTTGTAACGTGATGCAGAGGGATGTCGTAGCACAAGTAAAAAGACGATAAAGATATATCTTAAAGCACCAGAAAACGCAATTTGCCCGAACAAAGGTAAAACTTAAAAGAAAACCGCAAAACAAGAATGAATGAGAGGCTCAGTACTTCATCAAGCTGATTAAAACATATTTCTGCTATTCATAAAAAAACTTTCACATTTAGCGCTAATAACCGGAAGCTCATGGCTTTGATCATGATGAAGAACGTTTTATTGACTGCAAATTAACAACAATACTTATAAAGCTTTGTTTAAGTTTGTGCATGTAAACTGGACTTGCATCAAAAGTACAGTAATTGCTTTGGTCACACAAAAGAGCAGGAGTTACGCAATACACTTATTTTTATTGCTTATAAAGTGCAATTTATATTCTGCAACGATATAATGGATTAACATTGAACGACGTGCGGTTCTAGTGTGCAAAACAAACAAACAAAGAAGTACACAAAGAGGAGTCGTCGGCTTCCAGTTTTTCTCCTTCATTTATGTTTCTTTCTATACCAGTGTTGCCAATACTGCTCGTAATCCTACCATTTACTATGTCATTTATGTACTGTACCAAAATACTCTAGCTGTATTCTATGGACCTCATAACGTCCAATGATTGCGTGACCATTTTGGCTGGCAAGGTCCATCCAGTGATACACTGTTTATTCCAAGACGATGCGCCTCTCTTCACACAGCTTGCATCGTCCAGGACTGGTTTTACGATCACCAGGATCAACTGTCGTGTCTCTCCGGTCCACCACAGTCACCAGTTCTCAGTATTATTGGGCCTTTGTGGTCTTCTTCGGAGAGAAGGGTGAGCGACCGCTATCGACCTCAATCACCGTTACCTGAACTTACCAGTATTTTGGTGGAAAAAATGGAAAATATTCCATTGAAAACTATAAAGAACCTGTACATATCCATTCCGAGACGACTGGAAGCTATTTTGAATATTGTCGTGTCCTATCCCGTAATAGGTAGGGTAAAGTGCTCTGTTTTCAGTGTTTCCATATTTTTGTCCACCCCTGTATCTACCAATATAAAATGTGCAATGCTTCTCAGAAAGATAGTGTTCATGTATGAAACGTGTCACCAGGACAAGGTCTGTTTCGACATGGACCCAGGAAGTACTTACCTGGATCCCACGAGATAAGAAACGATCTAGTGGGCTGTGTGATGGCACTAGAAAACCTGCTGGGGCAGAAAAGAGTAGTCATTATCAAGGGGTGCTTGTCAAATTGTACAGATACACTACTGGCCATTAAAATTACTACACCAAGAAGAAATGCAAATGATAAACGGGTATTAATTGGAGAAATATATTATACTACAACTGACATGTGATAACATTTTCACGCGGGACTGCTACGGTCGCAGGTTCGAATCCTGCCTCGGGCATGGGTGTGTGTGATGTCCTTAGGTTAGTTAGGTTTAAGTAGTTCTAAGTTCTAGGGGACTGATGACCTAAGATGTTGAGTCCCATAGTGCTCAGAGCCATTTGAACCATTTGAACCATAACATTTTCACGCAATTTGGGTGCATAGATCCGGAGAAATCAGTACCCAGAACAACCACCTCTGGCCGTAATAACGGCCTTGATACGCTTGAGCATTGAGTCAAACATAGCTTGGATGGCGTGTACAGGCACAGCTGCCCATGCAGCTTCAACACAATACCACAGTTCATCAGAAGTAGTGACTGGCGTATTGTGACGAGCCAGTTGCTCGGCCACCATTGACGTTTTCAATTGATGAGAGATCTGGAGAATGTGCTGGCCAGGGCAGCAGTCGAACATTTTCTGTATCCAGAAAGGCCCGTACAGGACTTGCAACATGCGGTCGTGCATTATCCTGCTGAAACGTAGGGTTTCGCAGGGATCGAATGAAGGGTAGAGCCACAGATCGTAACACATCTGAAATGTAACGTCCACTGTTCAAAGTGCCGTCAATGCGAACAAGAGGTGACCGAAACGTGTAGCCAATGGCACCCCATACCATCACACCGGGTGATACGCCAGTATGGCGATAGCGAATACACGCTTCCAATGTGCGTTCACCGCGATGTCGCCAAACACGGATGCGACCATCATGATGCTGTAAACAGAACATAGATTCATCCGAAAAAATGACGTTTTGCCATTCGTGCATCCAGGTTCGTCGTTGAGTACACCATCGCAAGCGCTCCTGTCTGTGATGCTGCGTCAAGGATAGCCGCAGCCATGGTCTCCGAGCTGATAGTCCATGCTGCTGCAAACGTCGTCGAACTGTTCGTGTAGATGGTTGTTGTCTTGCAAACGTCCCCATCTGTTGACTCAGGGATCGAGACGTGGCTGCACGATCCGTTACAGTCATGCGGATAAGATGCCTGTCATCTCGCCTGCTAATGATACGAGGCCGCTGGGATCCAGCACGGCGTTCCGTATTACCCTCCTGAACCCACCGATTCCATATTCTGCTAACAGTCATTGGATCTCGACCAACGCGAGCAGGCATGTCGCGATACGACAAACCGCAATCGCGATAGGCTACAATCCGACCTTTATCAAAGTCGGAAACGTGATGGTACGCATTTCTCCTCCTTACACGCCGGTCAACTGCTGTTTGTGTATGAGAAATCGGTTGGAAACTTTCCTCATGTCTGCACTGAGAAGCTAAATTCCGTGTCTGTAGCATGTCATCTTCGTGGTGTAGCAATTTTAATGGCAAGTAGTGTGTAATTATGGTGAAGATGATGATGACGATTCAACGCTGTATTCTCAAGTACAGCAACTTCGATTTTATTAATTTTTCATCAAATAAACCAGATGATGCAAGTTGAAATAAATTTCTTTGCATTTTTCTTTAGGTTGGTTTTATCGCAGGCCAATATACATCGTTAAATACCTTGCTGCTTCCTCTCGGGACAGTGAATATATTTTGAGAACTACTATCATGCAGGCTGTCTATTTCTTTGTGTGCGAAATGTTGTTCCCACGTACCGATTGCCACAGCTCCGTCGATGGTAGCTAATGCATGAAATATACTTAGATAGCCTTCGTTTCATACGAAGATAAGTTGAACTACCTGCCAGTGACGTCGTAGAGGTGTGAGGAAATCTCTAGAAAGTATCTCTCAGAAACTCAGGTATTTGCGCATGAGGTAAATTTGTTGAAGCCCCTGCACAACACTCGACTGCAGGCATGTGATGTGACACAAACCAGAAATAAGATGAGGCATTTGTTAACAAAGAAGAGAAGTTATGCACAACATAAACATACCCCGCCTTTCCATAGCCGCAGCTCTTTTTTAATAACGATTTGATATATAAAACACGGTCCTGGGAGAATGGTAGGTTTTGAAACGCGTGGCTGGTAGCAATCTGTCTGCCATGCCTCGAAGAGCGTCTTTCGAATTTCTTGCACTCCAAAGACCTCCAACATCACAGAGAACAGATATATGCCTGAGTCTTTGGGCCAGTGACCATGCCGAAAAAGTCTCTTCTAGCAACAGAGATTTTGTGATCCCAAAGGATAGACAAACACCTCAGAGAGTTGTAAATAGTAGCAAGTATGGCAACAAGAACAGTCTTCAAATACATTCTCCATTTACATTTTTTTTTAAATTGCTTTTAACTCAAACTGTAAGTTTATAAATGCTGCTCAAACAAAATCATTTCCACAAGGAAACGTACATAAGTTCGTCACCGACCGCTAAAATAGTTTACACATCAACACAATAAAGCACTTTCCAGAAAAGTAAGTTGTTTAAGAAAGTTTGCAAACCGCAGTTATACTGACGAGAGAAATAAATTCTCCAGATGTGAACCAGTACTGCGATTCCCACGGCGGGGTTTGTTTTAGACAGTCGGAGAGAGGAATTAGCCCAGTTAGAGTGGCGCTGTAATGTAAGGGCGAGCGACAGGTCTGGCCTGTCGAGGCACTTGCTCCCCTAAGCGCCCACCTAAGTTCTTTTATTTAAAATACCACCGAGGAATGCCCACCCTCAGGGGTCTGGGTCTTCTCTGCGCAATTTCGGGTAAAGTTCCTCAGCAAACTGCAGTGCAATTTAAACGCACAAACTTCAGCACTTTGCACCAGCACGCTTATCTCTCCACAGAAAACTCGGAAACATTAGCCTCTGCTTATAATATGTGAGGAAACTGGACTGACTGTTTTCCCTATTTTATACATTTGTCTCACTATTAAACTCGGTGAAAACTTAATAGATGCGTAAATGGAAATTGGCGAATTTCTAGAATAACAGCCCGGCAGTGAGATTTTTGCAATTTTTATATTAATGATACATGAAGTTCAGAACCCAAATACCACTCTCCAAAACCAAGGTGATGCAACTATCAAAATTTCTCGAGAAAGTCGACTTTGAATATTTCCGAGGGACTTTAATTCACTGAATTTAAGGGGAGTTCGCAGGCAATAATCCGAAAATTTTGATATTTTGCGAAACGTTCTTTCCTGCACGAAATGGTGCATAAATTATCTGTGTGTGACATTTAGAAATATTTTATTTTTAATTTTCTGCTCTTACATGCGCATGTATGAAATCACAAAATTTCCGACCTGCGTCTGTTTATATGTGAATATTTCGGAAACTATACTTTACGGAAGGCTGTGATTTTTTTCATCTATTGACAGAAAAGACGTGGAGCTGGATGTTAGTCACACTGCAGTATTGCCTGTCGCTTGGCAATTGTTTGTTTGTTTTGAGTGAAACAGTGACTTTCGATGAAATCTGGTGGCGTTTGAAGCAATATAAACGTGCTTCGAAGTGCTAGTCTCTTCAAGATACGGAATTTTGGAGGTAACCAACACACTCGAAGTGTAAAACTGAGTGTTGTTCAAGAGTTGGAACCCTCAAGCAGTGTAAAATCAAATAACCTCAATGTGCCACCGGAGAACAAGGGAGCAGCGACATCACCCAGTGCAAGTAAAATTAAAGTAGATAAACAATATGAGGAACTGTGACTACTGCAGGACAATTTAGGAAATAGCACTTCTGGTCTGGATTATGTTTTGTGTGATATGAACATTTTAATACAGGTGTTGTATGATTCGTTGCGCTGTAATATTTGTGGGGGAAAAGTAATTATTAAAGAAGAGTTTTCTGCAAGAGTTGAACTTGCTACGACAATAGTAGTTATCTGCAGCGGCTGTGACAACAGGAAGTCATTTGTAACGTCAAATCAATGCAAGAATAATCTGTATTAGGTAAATGTAATATTTTTCTATGCCACGAGAGCTATCTGAAAAGGTCTTAGTGTAGTTCAGTGTTTCTGTTCGCTAAGCATCTACCACGACCACCACCTACAGAAATTCAGAGGTACATTGAAGTTATAGGAGAAGCGGTTGAACCTGTCGCTTTCCTGTCAATGAAGTCTTCAACAAATCAAGCTATCGAAATGAACGAAAGCAGCATCGATATACAAGTTACTTTTGTTGGGACACGGCAAAAGCGTGGCCACACATCATAAAACTCGGTTGCCGAAATCACAAGTGTAGACACAGGCAAAGTAATTGATTTTGAGGCACTTACAAAAATTGCTATAGCTCGGGTGTGAAAAATGGAAAAATGAACATGAAAACTGTCAGCAATATTTTGTAGGAATCAGCGGAGGAATGGAAGCTGATGCCCCAATGAAAATGTTTAGCCGATCACTGCAGGAAAGGGGTGTCCGATGAACACAGTACCTTGGGGATGGAGATTCTAAGGCGTGTAACTGTGTTGTTGAAGCAAATCCATATGAAAATACTGCGATAAAGAAATGGGAGCGCGTTTGGCATGTGCAAAAAGGATGGGCACACGTCTCAGAAAATTAAAACAAACTCTTCGCACCACCACACTGTCTGATGGATGCTACTTAGAGGTCAGCTGACTGAAAAAACAATAAACCACCTTCAGCAGTATTATAGAATGGCCATCAGAAATAATGGAAAGCATTTAGAAAGTATGAGGAAAGTGGTCTGGTTCTCATACTTCCACAAACTTTCAACCAACAGAAAACGGACACATTCACTCTGCCCACCTGGAACTGAATCATTATGTAAATCCCGGAAGGCGGAAGTTTCACGAGTGTCTTTTGAACACAACGATTCTATTCCTGAAGCTGTTATGGAAGCAGTCAAACTAATTTATAGGGACCTAGCTCACCCAGACCTACTCCGAAAGTCTACATGGCCGATCACAGAATCCTAACTAGTCACTCAGTAAAATTATCTGGACACGACTTCCCAAAAATATTTTTGCAGGATTCAGTACACTAAAATGGGGAGCTACTTATGCTGTATTTACTGATGGACGCATGAGAACAATAAGAGTTTTAAGACATTTTAACCTCTCTCCAGCCTACCATACTGTAAACGGCTTGAAGTTATTGGTCGAGTTGAGACTCGCCAAGGCACAGCGTGCAGCTGAGTTCACCTCCAAAGAGGCAAGGTCAGTCAGAAGAAAGAAGCTTTTACAGAAGGAAGCTGGAAAAGATGATGATGCTGACTATGATGCTGAGTGTGTTTGAGACTTATTTTAAAACTACAAGTCAATGTTTATCATTTTTAACTTTAAATGTGATTTTCTCAAAATGACATTTTTATGCTTTATGTTCCTTTATATCAAAAACTACTTGTGATAGCAATATGAAACTTTGGCACCTATTTCATTATAACATACTGCACCTACTGAAGCACAACCATAGCAATAATTTGAACAGATAAACATCTAGGGCACTATATGTGTAATTGATTGTAATAAAATCAGCGTAATTGAAAATAATTATATATCTCTCCTTCTTTTGTACCTCATCCCTTAATTCTGGTTCCGTAGACATAAATAACATGGATAAGATACCTGTAAAGGGTTTGAAGTGTTATCTTCATTGGGTCCAGAGATAGAGGCACATAAAGTAGGCTAATGTAATATTGCCCACACAGGCTCTGCAAACTCCCCTTAAGGCTTTTTACGTGATTAAAGACGGGATTCGCTTACTTGCTAATCGGATAATCAAACTCTTCGCACCACCACACTGTCTGATGGCATGCCACTTAGAGGTTCTCTCTAGCTATGGTCTTTCTCCCATTTTATTTTTTTGTTGGATTCGAGTACCTACATCATTTATAATTCATCAAATATATGCTAATTAACATATAACTAATCATTTTTGTGCAAAATGCACATCTTGTTTCTAATTACATATATCACTTATTGCAAATATAAATTTTTAAGTATCGATTTTATAAACCATTGTTAATAAATGTTGTTGGAATGAAAAAAAGATATTTATTAACAGTCCATTATAAAATATCGATAATTAATAATTTATATTTGCAGTGAAAACTGGAATTTTCTTGCGATTGCAATTAGAAACAAGAAAACGTGCTTTCTAGAAACAAGAAGACGGGCGTTTTCATAAAAATGGTGATTGAATATTTCTTAATTAACATATGATGGGAAATTTTTATATTTAAATGGAGCAGGTATTCGTAAAGAATGAAAAAGTAAAAGGAGAGAAAGACCATAGCGAGATTCGAACCAGAAATAGATTTACTACCCAATTAACATCCTCCGACGTTACCGAGTGAACCACGAGTGCGTTGCGAAAATAGCCCCAAATATAGCAAATTACAATTCCTCGTAAACATTCAAAGTCGATCTCCTTGGCAACTTTTGAGAGTTGCATCGATCTGCTTTGGCGCATTTATATTTGAATTCCGGACTTCAGGTACAATAAATGTAAAAAACATTACAAAAATGATTGTCAGGTAGTCTCCTTGTAAGACCGTTTGGAGCGAAAACAGATGAAAGTTAGCAGAAGGCAATGTAGAGAACGATAAGAGAGAGAGAGAGTGATAACTCTGTTCGCCAGGAACGGAGAAGGAAAGACGAAGGGTGAGAAGGTGTAGGGTATGATACAGGTAGCCTATTCTGCTACTTAATTTCGTAGAATTAAAGAGCAGTACTTTCTTTGGGCGACAAATTATGTGAGAAAGAATATGTGCACTGACGAAAATGAAACTTTTATATCTCGAATAGCTTCACTGAACACACCCCATTTCCATGCCTATGGGCTATGTGGACTAAACTTTCACCCTCATGAAGCCTGCTTTCAGTATTTTAGTACACAAAAACGTCATTCCAGCAGATGAATAATGGTGTACAGTAAGTACGTGATAGATATTGTATATGTCTGACGTTATTGTAACTATTCAGACGGAAATCACATCACAAGGTTCCCAGAGTATGAGTTCGTGTAGTTTATCATCATCGGATTTTGAGAAAGGTTAAAACATTGACATGGGAGCATCTTAATGACAGATCGCACAGACTGTCGCTAGAGTGGAACGACTGAAGAACGAGTGGTGAGGATATAGACTGTAGGCAACAGTGTGCCAAGAAGGGTAGGCATGGTTTTTTTTTTCAGAAGGACTACACCGCTAGAAGATCGCAGGACTGTTCGAGAGAATTCATACATATTATAAAAACATACGTGCCTACGTATATATGTATGTATAAACGCATGTACGCATGTTCCACATCTTTCCTAAACCACTGGACCGATTTCTGCCACAATTGCTACAGATGTCACGACGTTTCTGAAAGAATCGATGTGGGTGTAGGAACAATCTACCTATCAGAGGTGTGGTGTTGGAGATTAAAAAGGAGTGTAGTCCACGACGCTCGATTATCCAGAATTTATTCACCTATATTTGAGAATGAGGGCACTTACTGATTTGGGACAAACTTTACACATAATCCCAAACCTTTACGAAACTTATATGGGTATTGTGTCTGTTCTTCCGGACATGTCCGAAAGAACAGACACCATTGATGACCTGCAGCCGTCTAGAACGAAATTAGAATTAATTTAATACCTTCAGCTGCTGACAGGCGTTGATATATATCAACGGGGGCAGGTGAAAATGTGTGCCCCGACCGGGACTCGAAACCAGGATCTCCCGCTTCTATGTCAGACGCTCTATCCTTCTGAACCACCGACGGCACGGAGGATAGTACGACTGCGGGGAAAATCTCGCGCAAGCCTCCCGCCATGTAAGCAGGAGATGCCGGGTTCGAGTCCCGGTCGGGGCACACATTTTCACCTGTCCCCATTGATATATATCAAACGCCTGTCAGCAGCTGAAAGTATTAAATTAATTCTAAATTAACGAAACTTCTTTTCGCTGGCAGCAAAAAAAGGGAAAAAACGTTTATCACTTATTACATATCCGATGTCAGGTAGTAAAACTGCGTTTTAGTTTATTACTTCCTCACTACTAACTCTATTCGTGACACATTTTGTAGACGGTATTCGCACATACCACGAAATGAACCTGCAGAATTAAACCATTGTATGACCCATAGTTCAGAAGGTATGACGTCATAAACATTAGGCTGCGTGAAAATGAAACTGCAAAGCGAAATGCACTTGAGATATAGCTGAAATAAGTGTACAAACACGTGTGAAAGATAAATATATGTCACATGCGCGTACGTGGGCAAATCTAAGGGTAAAAAGTTCCTCCTAAACCCCTGGATCCATTTCAGCCAAATTTCGCACACATATTTCTCACTATTCGGAAATAAATACTGCGAGGGGTAAGAACCAGCAGAACCAGCAACCTCGTAATGATTTGGGGTGATATCGTGGAGAGGGACGGAAGGAAGAGGACATGGACGCAGATAGGGGAGGCAGGAGATGGAGAGAGAGAGAGAGAGAGAGAGAGAGAGGAGAAAGAGATGGACAAATTGAAGACTTGAAGACTGAAATAAGCACACAACCGGGCAACTCAGTATACAGATAAAAAGCTGAGCAGAGATTAGAAGCAGAATGTCACCACGAACAGGCCCGAAAAGTTAACTGGTACATGGATTGAGATCTAGAGTTACAGTAAAAATAGCTCAAAACGGAATCGCGTGGAACTAAAATAATTTTTCAAGTTGGACAAGTATTCAGATTACACAAATCTCACTCACATACATAAAACTTATCAAGTATCATGCAAAAAGTATAAATTTGTAATTATGCACGTATTTACGTACCTTCATTCCTACACAGTAGATGTGCATTTACTGTATATTGTACAACAGAACACTAAACTATTACACTAACTGATAAATCATACGGCGTTTTATTATTGTGTGTACCTACATGTTATTCCTCCGTTTATTTCTTCAGATTTCACTTTTTTCCCACGCTCATGGAGGGTAACATTTTCAATTTTCTGTTTATAATTTTTTTCCAAGCAATTTTTGCACTTGCAGTAGTTCCAACAGCTGGGAAAAATTTTTGTGTGCTGCAATTGCGTAACATCGTTTACGCATACAGTAGCTTCTTCAGGTATATTATTTTTTTCTATATACCTTATTTCGCTTCTCTTATTCTTATTCTTCTTCCTTTGTTTCTTCCCGATCGTCTTCTGTGTTGTGGATTTCTATTAAATCTGTTGCTGAAGTAAAAGTGGAATGAGTTGACAGAAAGTTATCACTTCGAACGTAGTCGTCTACACTATTTGAAATGTTTAATTAATTCAGTAATTGCTGCTGCATTTTCATGACCTTTGATGACCACTGAAGCGTTTTGTTCTTCACCTCCAAACCCCATTTTGTTGAAGCCCTTGGAAATAGTGTCGTTCTTTATTTCCCTTAAGGCCAGGCCAATCCAGCATATTGCATCCAGCACAGAAACTGACGGTGCAAGAGCAAATGCAGTTTCATCTTTTTCAACACTAACAATAAGAGACAGCATTGATAATCACCTATAATGGGACCTGAATGTGTAAATAGCCCCCTGGTCGTTTGGCAGTGAGGCTGTTTGAACCTGGCGGGAACCAAGTCAGTTTCACGTTTGATAACTTGACTGTCGTGTGGCAGATTGCATTCTCTAGGAAAAGGTAAACTTGGCGATTTTCTTTTTTCATTCTGGCATTGAAAGAGCCCAGCCATTCTTCCTCAAGACCACTCACCATCGACGACTTTTTTACGACCTTTTTTTTATCTTTGAAAGAAAGCGACTTTGCTGCTTTTCGAATCGGCACTGGCTTCTCCATTTCACCTAAGAAGTTTCCCCGCAGCTATACAGCGTGTCTTTCCTTGCATATTTTTCCGCCAGTGTACTTTTCATCTTGAGGTTCTAGAGATTTTTAAGGCAGTGCGCGTTACAACAGTCCCGTTTCACCGGCACTGAACACGTCTTTCGGGTCATAAGTCGCAATTAGATTTTACAGTATTATCTTCGAATCTGTTTCTACACTTTCCTGTACATCCTTAGCTTCCCCAGACTCTTCATTCCACACGATGTGCCTAGCTTTGAAAGTATCCAGTCCTCCTGTAGATGCCTAAAACTGTTTCCACGCCATTTAGCGACTTTCAGAGCCCGATTCCGCAACGCGGGTCCAGGCAAAGACAAGTTTTTTGCCCACGCACTTACGACCCATTCCCAAACTACCTCATTAATTTCTTCATTTACAGTCTTCTTCGCCATTCTTTTCATTTACCAGTTCCCTTTCATGCATTCATCCCGTATCTTAACCTAGTTTCTTAAAGTATCATAAATTTGTGTTTTACCCCATTTGAAATGCAACATCGTTTCGCACACAGAGAGTTTGCCTTTTCCACTCGCCTCTATTACTTCGACCTTTTGATTAAGTGTCAGTGAACTTCCCCTTTTCGGTTCCTACATTTTTGGAGCTTTGAAGAAAGGCATTCGCGGCCGTCGATTTGCTTCGGGCAAAGAGGGGCACACCTACGACAATTATGGTTCGTAGACAACCGCAAACATGTTTCTATGAAGACACTGGGCGTCTTCTCTCACACTGGGATAAATGTATTAAAAGTTATGGCGACTACTTTTGCAGAAATATACATTGTAAGTAACAAAAAATAGTATAGTGTTGCAGTGTATGCCAAAGATATGAGAGCTTTTGATGCTGTTTCTCGTGAAGGTTACAGAGAACTAGGCCAAGAGGGTGTAGATAACAATTATAGATAAGTCACAGTTTGAGATGACATGCTACAGTCCTCCATCATAAACAAACATTTCAAAGAGCTGGTTGATACGATTTCAAACAGTACGCTACTTTCTGTTTTAAGGAAGTTGTTAATGGTTCAAATGGCTCTGAGCACTATGGGACTTAATATCTGAGGTCATCAGTCCCCTAGAACTTAGAATTACTTAAACCTAACTAACCTAAGGACATCACAAACATCCACGCCCGAGGCAGGATTCGAACCTGCGACCGTAGCAGTCGCACGATTCCGGACTGAAGCGCCTCGAACCGCTCGGCCACCGCGGCCGGCAAAGTTGTTAATAAAACACGTGCTGCAACAGTTGATATGTGGACTGATTCACACAATGAGGTGCATTATTTGACGCTTGTAGTACATTACACAAAGACGGATTGTTTCTTATGAATAAATCTTTATTTACAACTTAGTTCCCGGACTCGAAGAAGATGAAAGTAAATATTCAAAAAGAAATGTAAGAAAACGTGCCTGTTTGGACATGCTTAATTTTCAGAATGAGATTTTCACTCTGCAGCGGAGTGTGCGCTGATATGAAACTTCATGGCAGATTAAAACTGTGTGCCCGACCGAGACTCGAATTCGGGACCTTTGCCTTTCGCGGGCAAGTGCTCTACCATCCGTAGCACTTGCCCGCGAAAGGTAAAGGTCCCGAGTTCGAGTCTCGGTCGGGCACACAGTTTTAATCTGCCAGGAAGTTTCATGCTTAATTTTGTTTTTGTCAGGGTATCAAAAAAACAAAAGCTCAGAAAAAGGACGATATCTTTCTTTGTCTTGCTCATTGCGTTAAAACAGCATTTAGTCACACATTCAATGAAGGCAACCTTTTTGTTAAATAAAGGCCCGAAGATTGCAGAAAAAATTAATACTGCAAAACGCATTGTAAGGTACATGAAGAAAAATGGTCTATGCTTGTTTTTCAAATCATCTTTCAAACAACAGGTCAGCACTCTATGACGCTAGAGTCGTTACACACTCAGTATGAAGGATTCGGTGCTTTTGCGATGAAAAAGAATGTCGCTTACACATTACAGGGATACGAGACTAGAAGAAGAATTGTGGATTTCCTGAAATCATTAAAAGTGGGGGCTCATGAATTATAAGGCGGAAAAGAACCTAAAATCTAGTTAGTTGTGTTCCACTGGTCGGCTCTCCATGACCTCAATAAGCTTTCCATGTATGAAAAGCAGGGAATTTTTGGCAGTATGCGACAAAACTTGCTAGATTTATAGGTTCTACATGTAATCATTAATGTATGGCTCCTTCTATAGTTAATAAGTATTTTTTTATAGCAAAACAGCAATATTGTATGGCTCCTTCCATAGGTAATAAATATTGTTTTATAGCAAAACAGATATGTTATGATTTATCAATGTGAAATACATTTTTTTCTGGGTAAGCCTTCATGGTGTTCTGTATTACTTCTCTCTCTGTTGTTTACTGAGCAGAGGCGCCAAATACAGTGTCACTGCCATTTAGAAAGAGTGGTCGTTTCAAGAACTGAAACAACAAACAAATTCTCCGCTGTAGGTGAAATCGATCCGTATATTTTAATGCTCTTTGGAGATGATGACTACATTTTGAAGCGGAGAAACACACATGAAAAGGATAGACCAGGCATGGTTGCAATTACAAGGCGTATTTTATGTACCCCAGCAACAAACGCACGTAGCGAACGGTGCTTTAGTAAAGCTGGCATTTTATTAACAAACCATTTTATCAACAGCCAATTAAACCCAGACCGCAACAGTGATCTGCTGCTGATCAATCGTAAGTGTAAATTTTCTTCACGTAAAAAGTGTGAACAGTAGATGTGTGAATATACACTGAAGCACCAAAGAAACTAGTATAGGCTTGCGTATTCAAATACAGAGATATGCAAACAGCCAGAATACGGCTCTGCTGTCAGCAACGCCTATATGAGTCTAGTGTCTGGCGCAGATGTTAGATCGGTTTCTGCTGGTACAATGGGAGGTTATCAAGATGTAAGTGAGTTTGAACGTAGTGTTATAGTCGATGCACGAGCGATGGGACATAGCGTCTCCGAGGTAGCAATGAAATGGGGATTTTCCCATGAGACCATTTCCGGAGTGAACCATGAATACCAGGAATCCAGTGAAACATCAAATCTCTGGCATCGCTGCAGCCTGCAGCCTTTCAAGTTAATAATGAAATGATTTTGGTGTGGTGGCCCTCAACTACGCACCCTCCGACTCAGAGTTGAAATATTAATAGTTTTGGCTGGTTTTTGCTGTCTAGGGGCTTGGATACGTAGTTGCCGCATTACAAACCAAATACTGCTGAGTCTATAGTATACAATATGAATATACACATGAATCGAATGGTCAAAGGTTCCTATCACTCAGCAATTGCGAATGTAATATAGAAATTTATAAATGAAAGATTGCAATTAAATAAAATCTGCAGGTACTATCTTAACGATTTTAAATGATGAGTACGATAGTACAAGTACTTTTGAGAATGATGTATATTTCTGCAAAGCACTTATTGGTGTCGATAGTGCAGCAATTAAATAAAATAGAAGTTGAATAACAGGAAAAAAATAGATTCCAACTGCACATAATTGGTTACGAACAACATCACAGCTTGCGAGACATTCACTTCTAAACGCACACTACGTCTTCACTGTAGAAGCCACGGAAATCTCACAAGTGCACAAGTCAGCACTCCGAAGTATTTCTATCTGCCACGACCACGCGCAAACTGCTCCACATTCTCCCAGTCTCAGCCGCGACCGAGCGTCCGTCGCGCCGTTACGTCCAGCACTCCCGTGTCCTGTGCCGTGGTCCACTGTGCAGCACTGCCGCACTCCCAGCATTACCCCAGTGTCCTCGCTCGAAAGGACCCTCCTCCCCACTTCCATACAGTCTCACCATTAATGGGCGCTGTGATTGGCAAGAACGCTCCCTCCATGTCTCCAGGCCAACGTTCACTCACAAACATATTTAAACACATACTAAATACTGGAGTTACATTTAAATAACCTGAAATTAAATAAATATTCCTACGGCTGGACCATAAACACGCTCTAACACACATTATTATATACATAACAAATTAAATAAACATATATCAAAGGAATAGCAAGCAAAAGTAGGCCAGTAGCCTAATGTGTCTGTGCTTTCTAAAACACAGTAAATATTTGACCAGTTTCTTCATGAATAGTATATATCGGATATAAACAAAGACATAGATGAATAAATATGTTTATAAGCATACTGCTACCATTTTTTCGTGTAACTGTGGAGTACTTATGGCCTGACGCAATCGATAGTAATCGACCAGTTTGACCTCCAATAACTCATGTAGTATTTAAGTTACATGCCTGTAATTCATACCAATTCAGGTTTACACCAATAGCTTTCTAAAGACATGTAGATCGACAAAATTTGATGAACCGTTTCGATTTTGGAAATTCTTTGCTGGGTGTTACTTGTATAATTTACCGCCAGATACTAAACTTTAAACTAATAAAGATATTGAAAATATGATTACACCATCAGAATCGTCTTGCAAATAATTAGTAATGTATATGTTTCTTTTTGAGGTATCGTGATTCATGTGGCTACTGTTAATTTCTATACGAACTGTGAAATGTCTGCCATTAAGGTTTCACAAAGTCCACCATCTTTGGCACTCCCGGCGTGTCTCCTTCACCTGCATAGCCTCACCATGGAATTCCCAGCCGCGTGGTCCGGCCGTTGTGTGGCATCACGTGGTTGCTAAGCTAATGAAGGCACCACGTGACTGCTGCCGGGCCGCGACCCGCCGAGAGGCCCCCAGCTCGGCCGCGCTAACACTGAACTTAGAAAATTTTCAGGGCGCCATGACTCGCTCGTTACCTCACAAGCTGGAAAAAGATCCTGCTAGAACGGGAGCGACGACGACTGAAGAGAATAGTTCAACGTGACAAAAGAGCAACCCTTCCGCAAATTCCTGCAGATTTCAGTGCTGGGCTAACAACAACAGTCAGCGTGCGAAACTTTTAACGAAACATCATCGATATGGGCGTTCGGAGCCGAAGGCCCAGTCATGTACCCTTGATGACTCCACGACGCAAAGTTTTACACCTCGCCTGGGCTCGTCAATACCGACAATAGACTGTTGATAAGAAAGGCGTTACGCAATACGGAGAGGTTTATTATCGAAATTACGAGAGAGCACATTCCGGGAAGAGATGGGCAACATATTAATACCGCCCACATATATCTCGCGTAATGATCACAACGAAAAGATCCGAGAAATTAGAGCAAATACGGAGACTTACAAGCAGTCGTTCTTCCCACGCACAATTCGTGAATGGAACAGGGAAGGGGGGGATCAGATAGTGGTACAATAAGTACCCTCCGCCACACACCGTAAGGTGGCTCGGGGAGTATAGATGTAGATGTAGATAACTGGAAACATGTTGCCTGGTCAGGAAAGTCTCGTTTCAAATTATATCGAACGTATGGATGTGTACAGGTATGGAGACAACCTGATGAGTCCATGCACCCTGAATGTTAACAGAGGAATGTTCAAGGTGGTGGACGATGTATAATGGCGTGGGGTATGTGCAGTTGGAGTGATAAGGGACCCTTTAACGTTTAGATACGACACTGACAGGCGACACGTACCTAAGCATTCTGTCTGGTCACCTGCATCCATTCATGTCCATTGTGGATTCCTGCAGACTTGGGAAACTCCAGCCGGACAATGCGACACCCCACACGTTCAGAATTGCTACACAGTGGCTCCAGGAACACTCTTTTGAGTTTATACACTTCCGCTGGCCACCAAACTTCCCAGACATGAACATTATTGAGCATATCTGGGAGGCCTTGCAACGTGCTATTCAGAAGCGATCTCCACCCCCTCATACTCTTACGGATTTATGAACATCCCTGCAGGATTCACGGCCTCATGGTGTCAATTCCCTCCAGCACTACTTCAGACATTAGTCGAGTCCATGGCACGTCGTGCTGCGGCACTTCGGCGAGCTCGCGAGAGCTCTGCAGGTGTACCAGTTTCTTTGGCTCTTCAGTGTATAGGTTTTCTTTGTACAGTCAGTCGTCGCCTAGATTCGAGGGATAGTATTTATTCAGCGTTTACGTAGTTTCTTATTATTGACAACCAGATAAAATCTTCTGTTTTGAACTAGGTCTTTTTTGTGCTTGTAATGAATATTAAATCATTTTCCACGCACTACGTGAAGTTAACAGGGTCGCGTAAGCGTTCTTGGAAATGTTTGTTTTGTGTTAAATAAGTGTGTGAGAGGAAGAGAGAGAGAGAGAGAGACGTTGGATTTTTGTAGTGCGGCGGTACAAGGCGAGGTGAGACGTCAGCGCAGACCGGTCATCCTCGTTTATTCGTGTGTCCAGATTCCCGACGACAGACATGGAGCGAGCACGTGACCGAGCAGAGTAATGTGCGGCTGGACACGAGCGGCTCGGTCCCTCCATCAGCGGGCGAGCTGTAAACGGTCAAACATAGCGTGCTGTAGCACTCTCCAGCTTCTGGAATCGTGGTGTGTAGATCTGTTGGATGTGACAACAAGAATGATTTGACAGTACATGGCTACAATCGTCATCCCTGCTGCCATATCTTTTATGGAGAAACAGTACCCCACACTACAGATGACATCACAAACGCCTTAAGGAATGTACGGATCCTTGAATGGTGTATGCGGTCCTCTGATTTTTCATCCACGGAGAATGTCAGACACGTGATGGGATGATGTATGCTTTCATATCAGCTCCCAGCCAATGTTTTCATAGGCTGACTCTGGATGAGTTTCAGCTACGGTAAGAAATCCCCCTAATTGATATTCGGAATCCACCATGAGTACAAAAGTGTATTAGTGGCAACGAAGGTCTTCAGTTCCGAATATAATTAAAGTTTAATCATTCAATACTCGTTATGCGATGAACACCTACTTGATAAATTTCGGACTGACGCTTCTTGGTGCAACACTTCCCATTTCCGTCAGAGCATGTCGAAGGCTGTAAATTATAGAGTTTATGCTTTAGCTAAGATCTTGGATTAACATTATCATAATATTATAAATAACAATGAACTAAATAAGTACGCTGTACTTCCATACGAAGTCTCACTCTCCATATACACTCCTGGAAATTGAAATAAGTACACCGTGAATTCATTGTCCCAGGAAGGGGAAACTTTATTGACACATTCCTGGGGTCAGATACATCACATGATCACACTGACAGAACCACAGGCACATAGACACAGGCAACAGAGCATGCACAATGTCGGCACTAGTACAGTGTATATCCACCTTTCGCAGCAATGCAGGCTGCTATTCTCTCATGGAGACGATAGTAGAGATGCTGGATGTAGTCCTGTGGAACGGCTTGCCATGCCATTTCCACCTGGCGCCTCAGTTGGACCAGCGTTCGTGCTGGACGTGCAGACCGCGTGAGACGACGCTTCATCCAGTCCCAAACATGCTCAATGGGGGACAGATCCGGAGATCTTGCTGGCCAGGGTAGTTGACTTACACCTTCTAGAGCACGTTGGGTGGCACGGGATACATGCGGACGTGCATTGTCCTGTTGGAACACTATTCAGTGTCCCCTCGACGATCACCAGTGGTGTACGGCCAGTGTAGGAGATCGCTCCCCACACCATGATGCCGGGTGTTGGCCCTGTGTGCCTCGGTCGTATGCGGTCCTGATTGTGGCGCTCACCTGCACGGCGCCAAACACGCATACGACCATCATTGGCACCAAGGCAGAAGCGACTCTCATCGCTGAAGACGACACGTCTCCATTCGTCCCTCCATTCACGCCTGTCGCGACACCACTGGAGGCGGGCTGCACGATGTTGGGGCGTGAGCGTAAGACGGCCTAACGGTGTGCGGGACCGTAGCCCAGCTTCACGGAGACGGTTGCGAATGGTCCTCGCCGATACCCCAGGAGCAACAGTGTCCCTAATTTGCTGGGAAGTGGCGGTGCGGTCCCCTACGTCACTGCGTAGGATCCTACTGTCTTGGCGTGCATCCGTGCGTCGCTGCGGTCCGGTCCCAGGTCGACGGGCACGTGCACCTTCCGCCGACCACTGGCGACAACATCGATGTACTGTGAAGACCTCACGCCCCACGTGTTGAGCAATTCGGCTTTACGTCCACCCGGCCTCCCGCATGCCCACTATACGCCCTCGCTCAAAGTCCGTCAACTGCACATACGGTTCACGTCCACGCTGTCGCGGCATGCTACCAGTGTTAAAGACTGCGATGGAGCTCCGTATGCCACGGCAAACTGGCTGACACTGACGGCGGCGGTGCACAAATGCTGCGCAGCTAGCGCCATTCGACGGCCAACATCGCGGTTCTTGGTGTGTCCGCTGTGCCGTGCGTGTGATCATTGCTTGTACAGCCCTCTCGCAGTGTCCGGAGCAAGTATGGTGGGTCTGACACACCGGTGTCAATGTGTTCTTTCTTCCATTTCCCGGAGTGTAATTAGTTTCTAAACCGTAGTTTGCCGTTACATATTTTATTTTGGAAACAACGTTATTTAAGTCAGTAGAAATTATGTATTCTATATCTGAAAAAGGAAATTTCGAGCAACATTGCTAACATCTGATGTAGAATTAGATCTACATAATTTGCTGTGTTCTGATAGATTTTGTGACTGACAATTTGGTTTTCCAATAATTTATATTTAAATATCAGACACTATTAACGAACCAGATACTTCCGATAGTATAATTTTTGTTTACTATGTAAATATCGTTTATTTTTATATTAGTAAATAAATTTGAATATTCTGATTTCATGTGCAATAATAACTCGTCATTTTCATATTTTATTAATATGACGCAAAATTCACTGATAAATTGCATCAGAGTAATAATCCTGGTCAAAATGTGTTTTGTTAATTTGTTTGTTGTGGTAAGCATTTAATTTCAAAGCCAATTACTAAAAATTGCACGAACAGAAAACGGTTACATATCTTGTAAAAACCATGATATGTCAACTGCGTGTAACGAAAAGAAAATGATTGACGTAAAATATCTTAATGTATCACACTGCACACATGTCTATTTAAAGAGGGCTGTTGTTCAAAGTAGTGTTGTATGTAGTCATTTGCAAGTTAGTTGAAAACAGTAGCGGGCAGTTATGAAACGATTTGCGTGCACTTTATGATAAACCGGAGGTAGTAACGCTGCAAATTGTGGGATACTGTAAACTAACTGCAGGTGAATGGAAACAGTGCATTACACACGTCTTTCTGCAGGATATGTTAACGTTGATTATCTCACACCTCGAATGACTGAATGCGCTAAAGTATCAGCTGATGGGTGAATGCAGCTTACACGAGTGAACCAGGAGATGGGAAGCTATAAAACATAGGAAGGGGCGGGGGGGCAAATACGCCAGTGGCTTCATTAAAGATTTAATTCGACCGATTACCATGAATAATTTAGGAAAATCAATGCATTTGCAAAAAGAAACGCATAGAACACACAAGGAATTTCATTAGTCAGGATTTGAGGAAAGCACCGTGAAAAGAAATGAATCGTAATATCTGCTCGGACTAGATAGACTACATAGTAATTTTTGTGGGTACACATTGCATGAAATATGCAGAGATATAAAAGATTCAGGGAATTTAACTGAATGAACTTGGCTGCATGTAGAGACATTAACAAAATTTCAATGAATAAAAATGGAAATGTGGCTCCTCGGAACCGAACAGCAATTTTAAAAAAGTTTAACGAGGAGCGCTCGGAAATCTGCTGCACTGCGCAGCAGGTACGCTAGTAGTGGCGACAGCGAAGTCTGCTGCGCCCGCAGCTATGTACACCTACCTTTCACGTCCTTGGATCAATTGTGTGGACTTTTAGCCTAGCGTAGAACCAATTTAAATTCACCCTCGTGTTAGGAGTACTGATTTATTTACACATTACGCTCATGTGTTTTCCGAGTAGATTACATAATTCTGCTTGAAATTTCGTCTACTTTCTGCCATCTTCGTGAGACTTCTGCCATATTTTAGTTTTATTCTTATATCTTATAAGGATATGCTTCACTCTATTGGACTTTATTATTTCTGTCTATTACTCCTTCATTTTTGTTAGCAATTACAGCTAACTACCGTTATGATATTTTATTTGCCATCTTCACACATTAAATACTTTTTCTCACTGTCATGTTATTAGACTTTGTATTATAAATTTTGTTTTACAATTAATGGTTCTTACACATTTCATTCGTTGGCACTAAGTTGCTGGAGGATATTCGACAGTTCACTGTCAAAGTGAAACTGCGTCTACACATTCCGGCCTTTCGCGCTGAAACTCGAGTGACAGTAGCAGTCAGTAGGGTAACATTCATGAAACCACACAAGCACATTGGAATGATTGTCTTTTTACACCGAATGATGAAGTTCTCCAAGTATTCATCAAGCAAATCTAGAAACATATATTCTATGAGGAAACACATGTTAAAATGATGTAAGATGAGACGGGTGCAAGAGAAAAACAATAAATAATAGCAAAATTATTTCCGAAACTAACTTCAGAATAACAAAAAACGCAACTGTATCATGGTGGACCCACAAATTCCACACCGCGTCCTCTGTAAACACCGATAAACCAGGAGAAGAGCTAAATGATAAGAAGCAAAGGGCCATAAGACAGCTCATGCTGTTTTAATGTTAACCTTTTTCTGAATTTAAATAAAGTACCTACCTTCTTACACGATAAAGCATGAACATTAGCCTGTACTGATGACCAAAACTTTCATAACCAGGCCCAGTAAAAGTGCAGGAACAGAAGACAAAATGTGTTAAAAACTTAGGAAAATCTTTGACTGGATCTGGGAAAATGGTTTAGTGCATAAATAAGAAAAAAACATACCTCACTAAATTCGGTGAACTGTACGATACATCATTGTCAGTAACAGACGACCATAACAAAAAGGAGATGTGTGAAAGCAGGTCTACAGAGTTCCTTCATTGCCTGTCCCCAGGCACTGAATTGTAAACATGATGTAAGAAATACTCAAAAGCGTTTTAGGGCACAATATTTGCTCCAAGTGAAACCGCTGGTTTTTGTGATGGAAGAATCATAAGGCTCTGCTCAATGCAGAGTTCCATTAGTTAATGTCGTGTGGAGTAATTTTCTGACACAATTCTACACATAGACACAAAGTATTCATTGTGTGATGTGATGTAAAAACATCTGGTAAAAACAAATTGAAATCGTTTCTGCTTGAGAACTCCTTCTACCCTACAGAGACTTTTATGAGTACATAACGGTGTGTGTTTGTGTCACATTTATTAAATACTACATTTATTCCCGTGTGTTAACGCATGTAAACGTTTGATACATATACTGAACACGTCACCTCCTCACCCACTCTGTGTCCACCTCTTCCTCTCCTTCTGTCTATCTATCTATCTATCTATCTATCTATCCGTCTATCTATCTCCTCCTTTGACCACCTTCCTTTCTGTTCATCTCCTCCTGCCCATTCCTTTGTCCATTTCCTCCACCACCTCTCTCTCTAATCATATCCACCTTCCCCTCTCTCTTTCCATCTCCACCTCTCTCCTCCATTTCCACCTGCCCACTACCACTCTACTCCTTCCATCTGCCTCATACATCTTTTTCTTCTCACCTCTCTCTGTCCGTTTCCTCCTCGCCTCGCTCTGTCTATCCCCTCCTCTATCCATCTCAACCTGTCCCCAGCCATGCTCATCAGCACATATAGTCCTTCTAACACAATTCAATAAAGCAGACCGATATTGCTTTTGCCCCTGACATGTAGGCTACCCTGAAAGATAGTTTAATTTCACAGGCCAATAACATTACTGACGTTTACTTTGTTTTGACATGTAGGCTACCCTGAAAGACAAGTTAATTTCACAGGCTAATAACATTACTGACGTTAACTATGTCAACAAAAGGATGGTCAAGATGACAAAACAGACAGATAAATCTGTAGCTTCTATACTTCTGTGTATGCTCCTGGTGTGGGAAGATGTAAAGAAGTAAGTGAAATGTTTTATAAGAATCTTCAAGCTGTAACTGACACTATTGACAAAATAGGAAAAATCTTGCTCATGGGACATATCAATTGTTTTGTTGGTGACTCGATTATTCCAGACATTAAACAAAGATTTAACGAAACAGAAATAAATGAAAATGGAGGAGATCTAATTCATTCTTGTGCATTGAATGAATTATGTGTTAGTATCACATACTTCGGCCATAACCTGTAGCATAAATACATCTGGAGTAACACAGGAGGTTAGTGCTCAGTTATTAGACGTGAGAACGTTAACATCAGCCAATGTAGGATCATATCATGGGCTAGTGATGTGTAAATTGAAGCTGAAACTTTGATCGAAAAACAAAAACGATCAGAGGCTGGTGGAAGAGAGGATTAAAACTGAAGTCATAGAGGATGAGAGTATTAAGATGCTATCTGAAAACAAATTAAAGAAGGAAATTCTTAATAACCCATATGTATATGAACAAGATATAGATACTAGATAGAGTACTGTCAGATCGAATATACAAGAGGCAGTAGAAGAAGCTTTAGGTTCGAAAAGGGTGAATGTGATAGGAGGTAGTACTACATTCAGAATACAACGTTTTAACCAAGATGTGAAAGAATTAGCTACTCAGGAGAAGAAATCATTCCTGCAACATGAAGTCAGTCAAAGCCGAGATTCGAAAAATAAAAGTACATTATTAGCAGCAATATACAAAATATATGGAATCAATAAAGAAAGTTTGATGTATCTCCAGAACCAATGAAGGATATTAATGAACAGATTCAGAAACGGACTGTAAGCAAGCTTCAGTTGGAAAATTATTTTAAATTACAGTGTAAGGACATAACAAAAATGGAATTTGAAACTAGTCACAAAAGCACAGAAAATGACAACCAAATAGACTTCTTATTGGAGGAAATATGCACTGCAGTAAAAAGATTTAGAAATAGAAAATCTGCATGGTCAGAGGGCATCTTTCATATAATGAATTCACAAAATATGGGGGAGGGGGGGAGGGGGAAGGCACGTATTATATCTACAGCACCATACTTTATTTAACAGTATCGTGAAGAAGAGTAGGATACCAAGAGACTGGAAAGAAAGTACTACAATTCCAGTGCATAAAAAGTATTACAATACCAGTGTATAAAAAAAGAGATAAGCAAGTATTAGATAATTATCAGGGAATTACCCTGCTTCATGCCACCTTAAAACTGGTAACAGCAGTAATTAGAATGCAGAACTATATATAAATAGAAGAAGAACAGCAAGGATTCAAGAAAACGGGAGCACAATAAGTGCTATTTTTGCTTTGAAACAGATTATGGAGAATTCTGTAGCTTAATAACCCAGCCCACCTTTGCTTCTTTCACTTGTCAAAAGACTTTGATGGGACCAGAAAAAAGGATATAGTTCAAACCTTTTTTCGACAAGAGAGTACCGATGGCTTTAATGAAGATCATAGAAGACATATGTACAAGTAATAAAAGAGCAGTAAAATACATAAAGAATTCACAGACGAAGTTATACTAGATAAAGAAATTAGATAAGGAGGTCCCTGTTCAATTTAATAATGGACCACATCGTTGATGATATAAGAAAGAAATCAAACTATAAAATAGGAAATAAAGTGGTAAATATTTTCTAATGATGCTGTATTGATAATAAATAATGAGGATAATTGACGAAGGTTACTTCATCAATTTAATAAAATAACTAAACAATATACCAGGGAAATTTCATTTAAGAGAACTAAGGGGATGGTAATCAGTACGTTGTAAATTAGAAGTAGATGGTGTGTCAATTAAACAAATGATGAGCTTTAATTACCTAGCAACTGCTATTACCAGCTATAAAAACTCAATCGAGTGGCAAAGGCAGTGCGGGTAGCTTGATGCCTGCAGAATACTGTGCGGAGAAACAAATTTACGACAACTGAGCGGAAAATAAAACACTATAAACCAATAGTGCGCTATGTTTCGACATATGTAGCAGAAACTAGAACAGAAACGAAAAAGAGAAAACAAAAGTTAACGGGCAATGGAAAATAAAGGTACTAGGACAGATTCAAGGAGTAATCACGCGAGACAAAAGAACAAACATGTCGATAAGGGAGCAGTGTGGAATACAAAATATAAATAAATGGTTGACGACAAAAAAAAGAAAGAAATTGGAAGGATCATGTGCAAAGGTTGGACCCCGCAAGACTAGCCAAAATTTGTATATATGGACGACCGCAAAGGAAAAGAGTACCCATGAGGTGGTCAAGTACATTCACGGAATGAGACAGACATACAGTGGAAACCCTAGTCAGCAGAAGAAGGACAAGATACTGTTCACAGACTGTATGCCAAGGTATTTGAGTGTACGCTGATTGTTACAGATTTACTTTCAGTTACGGACCTGAATCTTTCCTATGAGAGGTAGGGGTAAAGATTTAATCATCACTTAGAAAAAAATTACGTAATTCATTATTTGTTTAGTTGTTGGCATGTGCATAACTAATATCCTGTTATTAGTCGACCACAGCATAATTGCACCTGGAAGTGGCGACGCTTCGGTCAGCTTATCGTGATTCAGCTCATAATCGAGGTTGATAGTAGACACACAACTGTTCTGATAGCGTTGACAGTGTGATGCGTTTTCCTTAGTCACCGCCCTAATTGTTTACTACCGTGGAGGGTAACTGGGTGTTTCGCTATGCCCTCGAGACAAAGGATCAAAGCAAGCAATGGAAAACAGTGGATTCTCTATTAGAGAGCAGGGTGATTCTGAGACTTTTTTTTTTTTACTGCCATATGAGGTGCCTGTCCGATTTGATCGTAAAGTGCAACCGACCGTCACAGGAGGCAGCTACCGAAATCTCCTGACGACGTTACAGGAGGGTGTCAAGGCGGCGTGTCACGGGAAGCTGTCAAAGTATGCGCGTTTGCCCCACGAGAACGTAGCAACTAATTCTGCACAGGACACAGCTACCGTACATATGCAACTTCTTTCGGCTATCACATTTTGCCTTAACCCACATATTCTCCGGACATAGTCTCCAGAGACTTGTTCATTCCTCTGATGAAAAAGCCAATGCGTAGCAGGCACTTCCATAATGTTGGTGAAATGCAGACTTCTACAAAAATGTCTCCCCAAGTCAGCCATCTTTGCGAAAAAATTTGTTGCATTGAACAGTGAGCATGTAAAGGACCAACACCATCACCAAATATCACTGTCGTAGCTTGATTCTTTTCGAGATGATAAGCAAATTGTTGCGAATGCCATTGCTGTTGACAAGCGTACGGAGATACTTCGAGAACTCAAATGGCTATACCTGGAGGGAAGTCGAATTTTCGAGAACAGTATTGAGAAAATTCAGTGAACTGGCATTTGCGACTGACTGCAGTATGATTCTACTGCCACCAACGTACATTTGGCGTAAGGGCTGCAAAGACAAGATAAGAGAAATTAGGGCTCTAACGAAGGCACGTAGGCAGGCGTTTTTCTCCTCGCTCCATTTGCGACTGGAACAGGAAAGACAATGACTGGTAGTGGTACAAGGTAACCTTCGCCATGTACCGTGTGGTGACATGCCGAGCCTGTATGTTGATGTAGATGTAAGCAGAAACAATAGTACATCATGAGCATAGAATTTGGGAGTGTTCCTCTTCAATTTAAGACATCGCTGAGCCGTGCTGCGGCTCGCGTTGGTGCCGTGTGTAGGTTTCTGCCAGACCGTATCGTGTAATTGGCATGGTTGCGTTGTTCGTCTTCTGCTCGTGTTCACTGGTGCCACTCTGTTTCGTAAGCGTTGCGTGTCCGCTAGTGGCAGCAGCGGCGCTTATAGATATGTAGTTCTGCTGCCCTATCTCTGGGGCGACCTCGTGCTTCTTCCGTGTGTTGTGAGTGTGGAGTTCGGTTGGGGACGCAGGAGCAGCGAGGTCCGTGCAGAGAGACGACACGCCGGGTCCGCTGGCGGCGTGTATGGACTGCTGGACCGAAGGGCAGTGGTCACGAGGGTGCACGACCTCGTCGAAACCAGATCCTGCATGTTTAAGGTGAGTGCATTGCAATTCGCATAGACAAACCTCCACCATTATGAAATCTCGCGATTCTCCAGTGACTTTGGTTCGTGTTGCTGCTCGTAGTGTCGCCGAGGCGAAAAGCAGCGAGTGGAGTACCTGGGGAAGGCGGATCTGATTAGTCTTCCTGAGCTTCTAATGACTATTTACATTTTTAAGTTCAACCAGCGGTATTTTTCTGTCTTGTGGCCGCTAACGCCCCAGTTACCTGCCCTGGTGGTTAGTGTATGCAACGGCAGTGTACATTTCCTCGCCTTGCCGCCGCTGTGATGTGAGACGTGTAAGTCTGACAGCTTCTTGATTGTAGGTTGGGTGGTGTTCTTCTACCTTAGTGGTGGTCATTCTGTCTTGTTCCAGGCGATCTAAGCACAGTATTCTGCGGGTGAAGCCCAGACCGCCGGTTCCAGCTTTGGCGTAATTTTACATCTTGCATTTGTTTTGTTGGATGTCTGTTAGCCTCACCAAGACTATCATTAGTCGCTCGTTAGACTGCCACTACTAGTCCGAGATACCATTTTGTGATATGAATGCAACATTTGGCTGCCTTTCTCTTCGCTCGTAAAAGTGTTTTTGGTGTGACCTACTCAGAGGTCGATTCCTGGAGCATCGTCTGTCACTGGCCCTTGTGTCTTATTTTATTATTGTATTATCGAGTTACCATTAAGAGGTCGATTCCTGGAGCATCGTCTGTCACTGGCCCTTGTGAATTATTTTATTATTGTATTATCGAGTTACCATTATTTGTCTCACCTGTATGGTGATCTGTTGTTGGTTTTTTTTAATTAACTTTTGCTGTGCCATTCGCCATTTGACAGTACATTTGTTAATTTTTTTATAATTGCCATTTTGGCGTTAAAGGCCTTCAGCCGTGACAGTGGTTACTTGCCTTAAAAGTCTGACTGCTACCTCATTGGCTCGTTTTGAAAAATTATTTATTAAAATAAATGAGTGAAATTAAAAACCAAACCAATAGTAATTGATTACGGCCCATCCACAATCGTAACGCAATCCTGCCTTCCTTAATTACGAGGTTTCAATCATTTATATATTTTGAGACGGCGCTTTTTTCGCTCCGTGTTTGCTAAACATTCACTCCGACGTATAAGGGTTATTTAAATTAAAACGAGGTAGATAAAAATAAAGTAAGTCAACCGTTTATTATTTCAAAAGTAATCGCCGTTACTGTTAACACATTTACCTCACTGTGAAACAAGACGGACGGTGCTTTCTCTGGATCCTGCCAGCCCACATGTTGCCAAGGTTGTTTCGACGACGCTCTAGAAGTTTGGCTGGACAGTCCTTACACATCATCCATACAGTCCCGATCTCTCCCCACGCATTTATACATTTTTGATGCCCTGAACAAAGACATACGTGAACGTCGATTTGCTTCCGACGGAGAGTTGCACGTCTGGGTACAATCATTTTGCCATGGTTCCGTAGGCAAACAATTTGGGAGTGAAATAGTTTATATATCGTTGACATAATCAAGTCAGTACAGCTTCAAAGAGCCAAGGTCGCTATTGTACAGCATCTATTGTGATGACCGATTGCAGCAAACTATCTTGTCATCATCAGACCTGTAAAGCATAGAGCAACATATTCAGGCACACTGGTATCAGATGTAAAGGGGCGTAACACGATTTTACGTAAACATGTACTATACCGTGGAACACAACATTTCACTGAATCCTCACTAAATGCATATTATACCGCGTCACATCATAGAACGATACTTCATGAAGATGAGAGCAAAAGTATATCAGCAAGTCAAGCATAAAATAACTATTACATAAAGCAACGTACGTATTGCTGATATTCGTACCTTAGCAGAATGAAGGCTGAATTCTCAAGTAAACAACGTAGACGTTACAATCAGCCACCAGGTGGCAGTGTGGTAGTAGTTACAAACAAAAATTCGTCCTGTCTTATAAAGAATAAAGGTAAACCAACGATCCAAAAATTTTACGCTGCAGACATACAATAAATACTTAATCCAACTCAGATTACCTCGCACTTATTTTGTTATAATAATTTATATAAAACTTTAAACTACCTTAAAAATATGACAGGAAGCACTATACCTTCAATACAAATAATGAAGCCAGTAATATTGTATGTTCCTATTACAAAAACAAATAAAATAATAATATACATGCCATAATGTGCAGGTAGCATAAAGCCTTGACAATCATACATGTTTTTTCAGTACCTCGGTGTAGTTAAGCAAACATGAAGGAACTACAAAGAAAACATTAAGTGTACCTCTCATAACTACCAAAAACTGGTCATTACAAATACAGTAACCATACAACGAAAGTACTTAGTTGGCTTTATACAAATCACAGTAAGTATGCTATTAAAACGTAGCTCGATGTTTAGGTACAAGCATGGTACTCGAGGTCCTGGTGCGAAAAACGCATATGACAAGACCACAGGAATAAATAGCGTAATCCTGAAACTCGCTGTGCAATACAAGTAAAATAAACATGCTTTATAAATATAATCAATTATTCTAGTTTTAAAGTCCCCTTAGAAAAATTATAAATGACTGTGCTAATAAACCTCTACGTTATTTGATTTTCAAACCGCTGAGCAAAACTGAACATACTCAGACATTTTTCTCTTTACTTATTCTGATCATCACTAAACTGACACAATATTTTTAGCGCAACGCAATCTGACTTTCAATAATCCCCATTAAAGAATGGCCGTGACTAACAATAACCTATACCTTTCACGAATCACTTACCTCACACAAATCTTCGTTACTCGAACTGCTGCAATACAGCGAGAGCCAATACTGCCAGCTAAGTAGAAGATTCTAACTACTGAAAGCACTAATTACTGATAGGCATAGTTAGCAAATGAAAGATTTTGACAGAGAACAAGCAATGTATTCACCTTAATAGTGTTCAAAAGTCGTAATATATATATCAGTTCATGACATCCAGTCTTACAAATTTCGTTTTCCTGACGGACGCACGTCCAGATCGTCCGCTCTCAAAACTCTGCCATCTCTCTTCCCACATCCACCACTGCTGGCGGCTCACCTCCAACTGCGCAACGCTACACGCCGTTCACATCCAACTGCCCAACACTACAATAGTGAATGTTGCAAGAATGCATACCAGCCACAGACTGCACACAGCACAGTCAGTGATTTTCATACAGAGCGCTACGTGGCGTTGCCAACATAAAAACCTAAACAGCCTACTTACATACTCATAAAATCAACGAACAAGACGTTACAGGCATCAGCTATACAATGATGTTTGGTTTTTGGGGCGCTCAACTTTGCGGTCACCAGCGCCTGTACAAAGACCCAAGTTTTTCACACTCCAACTTTTTTACGCAGTCCAATCTAGCCACTATCACGAATGATGATGATGATGATGAAATGACGAGGAGAACTCAAACAGCCAGTCCCCGGGCAGAGAAAATCCCCAACCCGGCCGGGAATCGAACCTGGGACCCCATCAACCAAGGGCAGCAACACTAGACACTACACCACGAGCTGCGGACATCAGCTATACAAATAGGGCCATGCAGGTCGCTATACACCGTTCACTTTATATTAAGCTATCTGTGATGGAATATATTGACCTATGATCTGTAAATCTAATGATAGTTACGTAGTTTGCTGAAACCGTTCATCACACTAAATTCTTTACGATCTTGGCTGTTTGAAATTGTATTTCTTTATCTACTGTAAACAGTTTACTTAGTTAAAATCTGTCTCGTTTCGATTTGATTGCCCGTTACAGGTGTATACAGTGGAATATCATCAACAAAGAACATGTAAATGTTGCGTATTCAGTTTAACAAATCGTTTACATACCGGGTGATCAAAAAGTCAGTATAAATTTGAAAACTGAATAAATCACGGAATAATGTAGATAGAGAGGTAAAAATTGACACACATGCTTGGGATGACATGGGGTTTTATTACAACCAAAAAAAATACAAAAGTTCAAAAAATGTCCGACAGATGGCGCTTCGTCTGATCAGAATAGCAATAATTAGCATAACAAAGTAAGACAAAGCACAGATGATGTTCTTTACAGGAAATGCTCAATATGTCCACCATCATTCCTCAACAATAGCTGTAGTCGAGGAATAATGTTGTGAACAGCACTGTAAAGCATGTGCGGAGTTACGGTGAGGCATTGGCGTCGGATGTTGTCTTTCAGCATCCCTAGAGATGTCGGTCGATCACGATACACTTGCGACTTCAGGTAACCCCAAAGCCAATAATTGCACGGACTGAGGTCTGGGGACCTGGGAGGCCAAGCATGACGAAAGTGGCGTCTGAGCACACGATCATCACCAAACGACGCTCGCAAGAGATCTTTCACGCGTCTAGCAATATGGGGTGGAGCGCCATCCTGCATAAACATCGTACGTTCCAGCAGGTGTTTACCAGCCAGGCTGGGGATGATCCGATTCTGTAACATATCGGCGTACCTCTCACCCGTCACGGTAGCAGTCACTGACGTTTTGCTGTCCAGCGCCATCTGTCGTACATTTTGTGAACTTCGTTTTTCGGTTCTAGTAAAACCCCATGTCATTCCAAGCATGTGTGTCAATTTTTACCTCTCTATCTACATTATTCCGTTGGGTGCTTGTTAAACATTCGCCCCTCAGGATCTTGTATCGGGTTCCAGTGGTACGCGGCTCTCCTGTCTGACTGTAAACAGATGCGGATCCCCGGGTCATGTCTACTCGTGGCGTGGCAAGCTAAGCCGGCGACGTCTGAATGCCTGTGGCCCTGAGCGTGTCAGTGATTACGCGGCCGGCTGGTTGCGCTAACAATGGGAGGCGGCGACGCGAGGCCCCGGGGAGTGGGCTGGCTCTTGCTGCCGGCTGCCGGCTGCCGGCTGCCGGCCTGGGCGGCAATCGATAGCCCTGTGGGCGGCAAGTGGTCCGCTCGCGGCCCTGCCCTCCTTCCGCAATATTCCACAGCACCGCCAGAATGGTAACAGCACACCGGAGGCAATTAGCCACCTGCCACGACACATACTGGGCTTCAGGCCTACAGGATAATTCAGTGAGGACAATACAATCCCACAGCAACACTGCGACGGCATAACGTTACGCGTATGTAGGCGAGCGATTTGGCCGCCTGGAGGAGGTGTGAGGGAAGCCGAATTTGTTGTACGGCAGAACGCAAGTGAGCGCAGGGCTCAGGGTACGCCGCGGCAGGTCCGGCTAGCTGACCGAGTCCAGGTACAAAGACGAGCGGCTTCGCCGGAAATGAGTAAATCCCAGTGCTGGGAATTCAGACGGCTGTTACGCGCATGGACTTGGTGTGGTGAGGCGATCCTGCCTTGGAGGCTGTTAAGTGGGAGATGTGTCTCAGAGCTGGATAGTGACAGATGGTGACGCGAGACTGGACGCGCACGTAGTTTATCTATCAGCCGATAGAGGACAGTATTGGATAGGGGACTGATTTAGTTTCGGTGTACCCACTAGATTGCACTAAAGTAACAGAATGTTTTTCATAAACTGTTCTAGTATTTTCATAAAGTGTTATTATGTCTTTCTGTGTAGGTAAAATGTTATAAATCTGTTTTAGCAGTATGAATGATGCGTGAGTGTGGTTTAAGGTTAATAAGGTAGGGATGTGGACAAAGGGGATTTTTGTAGAATAGATTTGTAAAGTAAGTTTATGGTAAAGGAAAAGTTAATTCAGATATAAATAACAATAGTAAATAACTTTATGCATAAACAAAAACTTCAGCATATTAGATAATTACGTCGTTAGGTTTACTATTTTGCGGTTGTTTATTGATGAAAAGCGCGGACTGACGCGGGAGAGTGTTGTTTTGCTATTGGCTGTTGAGTAAACCGACCAATGGTAGAGCAATATTCTTCGCGCCCCTTTCTCTGCTCGTAGAGAAGACAGAGTATTCTAGGGAGGAGTCGGAGCCTAGCCATGAAACAGTTCGGACGTGTGTAGTAGTAGTTCCGATGAAAATGATAAGTTGCCAGATCTAGCAGTGTTTCATACATCAAAAGTGTGGTAAAGTGACGGCATAATTATTCCGATGGGTGTGTAGAAATTTCGGAATTTTTAAGTGAATTTTGTGACGGAAAACGACATATGGTCCGCGTGGCGTATTGAGCAGGTCAGTAGCTAAAAACTGTGACTGCATTAGGTACCGACAGACTTAATATTTGGCGAGCATTCTCAACCAAAAACGATACATATTTGTATAGCTATTACGTTTTCGGGAAATGCAACACCATAAAATTGCTAACGTGAGTGAAAGGGATAGTGAGTGACTGTGTTAAGACTAGCACGGGCTTGGCAGTGATATTTGTTCACCTAAGTTTCAGAAAATATTAATTAAGGAAAAAATTTCCAACCTTTCATTGCGTGTGAAAACTTTCTCCCGAAACGTAGATTTAGTGACTTTAATTGCAGCCTGGCTCACGTCGAACTACAATAGGTTTGGTTCCCGGGTTCGATTCCCGGCGGGGTCAGGGATTTTCTCTGCCTCGTGATGGCTGGGTGTTGTGTGCTGTCCTTAGGTTAGTTAGGTTTAAGTAGTTCTAAGTTCTAGGGGACTGATGACCATAGATGTTAAGTCCCATAGTGCTCAGAGCCATTTGAACCATTTGAACAATAGGTTTCGCTCGGCTTCCCATCTGATGATATGCTGAGATAATGTTCACAGGTAGGTGCAGGTTCGTCGTAAAGGGACGGAAAGAACCGCGCCGCCACAGTGGGAGATGCAAAAAAAGTGATGGAGTGTTGGACAAGCTCAAACATGGCTTCTTACATCTCTTTCAGAATCTATAATAATTCGCAGTAAAATATTTACGCAAATCTGAATATATCTGCAATCTCATTAAAATTAGGCACATCAAGTGCCATCACACTATTTTCTATATCTTTAAAACTATAGAAGTTAATATTTCATATGATCCTCTGAATTAAAAACTTTTAAACGCTTCATGCACTTCCCATAAACTATACAGCGCGAGTCACCAACTATTGCCACTAAGAACAACTCCGAAAGTATGATGGGAGGTGAAACGTTTGTGGGACAAAAGTTGCATGGGGCAACGGGACACTAATATGACGTTGGTTTTTTTTTTCTTTTTTTTCCACATGGGGTCGCTTTAGAGATATGAACGTCAACTTGGTTTTTTGGTTTTTAATGGGATTTATAGTTTGGTACATGTTTTCTGTCAGCGGCTACCGAAACGAATGCAATGATGTGTAACAGTAAGGTCTTTGAACGTCTACGAAGGTCACAGACGTGGCATGAACGTCCATCTACAGAAAGTGTTCGAAGTGATGACCATTTGTATCAATTGAGGGCTGCAATCTTCCTATCATGGATTGAGTGATATTCCTTATCACATCGGCACTTATCGAAGTACATGCTCTGACAATTTTCTCTTTCATATCTTCAGGTGTAGTTGGAATGTCTTTACAAACAATGTCTTTTACGAATCCCCAGAAGAAAAAATCCAGAGGCGTCAAGTCTGGCGAACAAGCCGACCACGACACATCCCCTCCGCGTGCAATCCAACGATATGGGAACTGTCTCTGCAACTCATTTCTAGTCATCAGAGAAAAATGTGCCGGACTCCCATCGTGTTGATACCACATTCTGTTCCTTGCTCCTAAAGGTATTTCTTCCAATTACAGACTTAATGTTTCCTGCAGAAATGTGATGTACTTCCTACCATTAAGATTTCCTTCGATGAAATAGGGGCCTATAATTCTGTCCTCCAGAATCCCACACCATACATTTACCGACCACAGTTTTTGGTGTGCAACTTGTCGCAGTCAACATGGATTTTCAGTTGCCCAGTAATGCATGTTATGAAAATTAACATTTCGATGGTTCGTGAATGTAGCCTCGTCAGTAAATAACATCAAATTAATAAATGTGTCTTCCCTCTGAATCTGAAGTTGAGCCCATCGGCAGAATTCAGTGCGACGCATACAATGCGTACCAGTTAATTCTAGATGGAGACGGATACGGCAAGGATGATATTTATGGCGATGCAGAATAGGAACAACACTACTATGGCTCAGGCCAGATTTCCTTGCGATTTGATGCGAACTAACACAAGGACCTCGAACCACAGTGGCAACAGTACCAATTTCCATTTCCTGGTTACTAACTTTCCTTTGCCGGATATGTTTCCGATGCGATAAAATCAATTTATCATAAACATATTTAAATTTACAACGTGTAGGGTGAGTACGTTGAGGATATCTTTCAGCGTATAAGTCTCCATCTCTCACTGAAATTCGTTGGCATTATCCATAAATGAGAAGCATATCGACTTGTTCTTTGAAGGAATACATCATTCAGATTCTCTTGATTCAGCGATACTAGTCTTACCGTTCCTGTTAGTGTTGTATTGCGAAACCGTCAAATGGTGTTTACATGCCAATAGCATATGATGAATACGCCGTATTCGGCGAATATTTACTATTTGTACGACTATACGAGAGAGAATTGTCACAGCATGTGCTTCAATAAGTGCCGATGTGATAAGGAATACCACTCAATTCATGATAAGAAGATTGCAGCACTGCATTGATACCAGTGGTCATCACTTCGAATACCTTCTGTAAATGGACGTTCATGCCACCTTTGTGACCTTCGTTGACCTACATTGGATTCGTCTCGATAGCCGCTATCACAAAATAAGTACCAAACTATAGCATCCAATTAAAAAAAAACAAAGTTGATCATACCTCTGAGCCGGCCGCGGTGGTCTAGTGGTTCTAGGCGCGCAGTCCGGAACCGCGGGACTGCTACGGTCGCAGGTTCGAATCCTGCCTCGGGCGTGGATGTGTGTGATGTCCTTAGGTTAGTTAGGTTTAAGTAGTTCTAAGTTCTAGGGGACTGATGACCACAGATGTTAAGTCCCATAGTGCTCAGAGCCATTTGAGCCATACCTTTGACGTGACTCACCCTGTATAATGTTAGCATTCCACAACAGCTGTCGTCATAGAAAGCCACTCGACTGTATCTAACTCCTGACCTCTTTCGTATCTTTTTTATTATGCAAATGTTTGTCACAATATCGTATTTTCCACAGTTACACAGTAAATAAGCACGGGAGTCCAGCTAAAATGACATACCATTTAGTTTTTACGCCATTACCGCTTTATAAACCATAATATTAAATTAAATTTGTATCAAGATATCGTTTCATTCACTTGTGGGTTTCGCTATCTTGGGGCCATGATTTTAAATTAGTATATACCATACGTTTTTGACATTCTTGTAGAATGTGCATCACATGTCATTTTAGACCGATCTCAGGGTAGAATGACGTAGGAGTAGGAAAAAGTAAGGAATTCTGATGAACATTAGATATTTGATATATTTCATAGATTTGTATCTAAAGAACAAACAAGAGACTACTCCTGAAAAAGCTCTTCAACAATATCAGTTAAGGTTTCTCAGTTCATTTATACAAACACCGAAGACAAAGTAGAATCCATGAAACAACAAAATTAGTACCGGTTTTGAAAAAAATTCTCCCCAATTATATAATAATTGCAGACATCATAAGTAAGGTTTTTTTACTCTGTAGCTTACTCCAGCAGATTCAGTGAATGCCCACAAATTATACTGCTGACATCTGAATCAGTGTTCTCCGGATTTGAATGCGAGTAAAGTTCCAAGCTGTACAAATAGTGACAATCTTCGAAAGTATCACTGTTGTTGCCAAAAACGTGTTTTTCGTACAATGGTTCTTTTCCAAAACCAAGTTTCCTCTTTGCTTTTCTCGGCTATTTGGAATGGAGGTTGTTTGTTCTCCTTCACAGTCATACCAAATATGGGCGACTCCAATAGGTTCAGTTCACACTCCAATGCAGTGTTGAAAGTTGGCTGGAATCTGCCCAATCCTTCTTGAACACCATTGACGATTTTATTCGTAATCCTAGTTCGTCTTCTAAGCGTAGCCTGGCGAACTCCGAATGCTGTCAACAGCCGCAGCCATCCATCTCATCTCGCCTCCGGCAACAGCATCTATAGCCTGCAGCATTTGCACTGCGTCCCAAGACTGTCCTGACGATGACCTTACTTTATTGCCTGCCGTCTGAAAAGAGAAATTCATGTCCTTACACTATGTGATCAAAAGTATCCGGACACCCCAAAAAACATACTTTTATCATATTAAGTGCATTGTGCTGCCACCTACTACTAGCTACTCCGTATCAGTGACCTCAGTAGCCATTAGACATCGTGAGAGAGCAGAATGGGGCGCTCCGCGGAACTAACGGACTTTGAACGTGGTCAGGCGATTGGGTGTCACTTGTGTCATATGTCTGTGCGTGAGATTTCCACACTCCTAAACATCCCTAGGTCAATAGTGATACTGAGGTGGAAACATGAAGGGAAACATATAGCACAAAAGCTCGCTGGCAGTTGAATAGGATCGTAATGTTTAATAGGCAGACATCTATCCAGACCATCACATATGAATTCCAAACTGCATCTGGATCCACTGCAAGTACTATGACAGTTACGCGGGAGGTGAGAAAGCTTTGATTTTATTGTCGAGCGACTGCTCATAAGCCACACATCACACTGATAAATGCCAAAAGAAGCCTCGCTTGATGTAACGAGCGTAAACATTGGAAGATTGGACAGTGGAAAAACGTTGGTTGGAGTGACGAATCACGGCACACAGTGTGGAGATCCGACGGCAGGGTGTGGGTATGGCCAATGCCCGGCGAACGTCATCTGCCAGCGTGTGTAGTGCCAAGAGGAAAACTCGGAGGCGGTGGTGTTATGGCGTGGTCGTGTTTTTCATGGAGGGGACTTGCACCCCTTGTTGCTTTGCGTGACACATCACAGCACTGCACAGACCTATACTGATTTTTCAAGCACCTTCTTGCTTCCCTCTGTTGAATAACAGTTCGAGGATGGCAATTTCATCTTTCAACACGATCAAGCACCTGTTCGTAATGCACGGCCTGTGGCGAAGTGGTTACACGATAAAAACATCCATGTAATGGACTGACGTGTACAGAGTCCTGACCTTAATATTACAGAACAGCTTTGGGATGTTTTGGAACGTCCAGTTCGTGTCGGGCCTCACCGACCGATATCGATACCTCTCCCGAGTGCAGCACCCCGTGAAGAATGGGATGCCAGTCCCCAAGAAACCTTCCAGCACCTGATGGAACATTTGCCTGCGAGAGTGAAAGCTGTCACCATGGCTAAGGGTGGGCCAACACCATACTGAGTTCCAGCATTGCCGATGGAGGCTCCACGAAGTTGTAAGTCATTTTCAGCCAGGTGTCCGGATACTTTTGACGACATAGTGTATAACTGGTCTACATAAATTCATAGCATTTGTATATCATTGCACGTTTATCAATTCGTGTTTAACTGGTCTACATAAATTCATAGCATTTGTATATCATTGCACGTTTATCAATTCATGTTCAATGTTTTGTTTAAGCGAATACTTCAAATAAAGAGCTTCATTAATATCAACGATCACCCAGAATAGAACTAGAGTGCACATCATATGGTATGTCACTGTAGCCTGAAACGCCTTCTTTGATTCATTCGAGAGACGTTCAGCTACTGCATGCTCTAGCAAAACCTTCTATCTCTCAAAACGTAGTGCGCCCACGTTAGCTGAGTGGCGGTCTGCCGCCTGCAGTGCTGCAGGCGGTCACGCTCCAGAGCGCTGCAGGCGAGGCGCGCACCGTGTGTTTGTGTTTATTTCGGCCTCTGTAAGTGCCGTTTTCCTTCCAGATCACCATGGCGTACAACTATCGGAAGAAGACATTACGTTTCAACATTTGTTCAGACTTAGCCCGACCCAAGGCCCAGGACGTAGAACGATTTATTCGCGACGAAGTTAAAATACCACCAGTGGATCTAATTGGTATCCACCTGTCCATAGTTAGCAGTACCGTATACGTCAAAATGATCAACGATGCGGCGTGCTACAAGGTGCTTCAAGAGGCAAAACGTGGACTGCGCTTCTGTCATTCCGACGGCAACGTCGGACCCGTTACCGTCGATCACGCAGGTCTCGGCACACGGACGATAAGGATCTTCGAACTGCCGTTCGAACTACCTGCAGACGTCGTCATCGCGGCGCTCCGTCACTATGGCAACATTCTGGAACATGTTGCCGAACGATGGGTACAATTTCGAACCTATCCCGTTTTAATCGGTGTCAGACAGGTGCGCATCCAGTTGCAGAAACACGTGCCCTCCTATCTACGTATCGGAGGCTGCCGTGCCATTATAATGTACGACGGGCAACTTCGGACCTGTTCCGGTTGCGGGAAAGAAGGTCACCTTCGGTCTGAATGCATTCAACGACGTGTCGCGCAGCTCCCGTTGTCGGAAACGTCCGTCACACCCATGATGACCGCTCTGCCAGTCACCTACGCAGCGGCTCTCGCCACGTCCACAGTTTCGTCCAGCCTGTCACCCGGTCCCTCCGATCGGCACGTCCCACCGTCCCATTCACCTACGGACGGTGCAGACGTCCCACCTGACAGCTTTGCCGCTGAACAGGCTCCCGCACCGGACGCTGAGGAGACCAGTACTTCTTCACAACACCTGTTTGACAATTTCATTGTACCCACCGACGCCTTCGAACCAGGTCGACACTGAGGAACGCGTGCGCAAACAACGCTCGCCACGTAGGCGCAAACGCCGCCACCGTTCACCCACGGGCTCTCAAAGCGTCGCCACCCCAGACGACGAAGACGACACGCAACCAGCCGACATTTCCACGCAAAGGTCGGCGGACAGCTTTCACGATGAACAAAACGTTTCGCAAGACGGCACCACCATGGAGGTCGTCACGCACAATGAAACATCGGTGCGCAGGTTCAAATTGTTCAAATGGCTCTGAGCACTATGGGACTTAACAGCGGAGGTCATCAGTCCCCTAGAACTTACAACTACTTAAACCTAACTAACCTAAGGACATCACACACATCCATGCCCGAGGCAGGATTCGACCCTGACCCTGACCCAGACTGAAGCGCCTAGAACCGCTCGACCACTCCGGCCGGCTCGGTGCGCAGGTTGAGACGCCTTTCTCCCCGCCGACAGCTCCAGATCTCTCTCACCACGATGCCATTCCCATGGATATTGCACAGAATCACGGCACAGGAGCAAGGGCTGACGACGTTGAGGAAGCTACGCCCCCTCTTCCGGATGAGTTACCTCCCCCGGACAAGGCTGCCTGTTAACATCAAAAGTGAGGCACTGCAGCTGATGGGACGGGACTTCCTGTCGGTGCCCTCCTCATACTCCACTTGGTGATGGCACATGCGCATCCACCACCACTGAAACAGACGTACCGGTTCGCCACACTGAACATCAACATGATGGGCACTGCACCCAAGCTACTGCTCCTATGTGACATGCTTCGCGCCTCTGACGTCGACGTCGCCCTTCTTCAGGAAGTTCGCGTTGCCACACTACCACCAATCTACGGCTACGACTCGTACACGTCCACATGTGATCAATCAGGGCGTGGAGTGGCTTTCTACATACACAAAGGAATCCCAATCACGGACACGACAATCCTTCCCTCTGGTAGGGGCATGGCTGTTACCATCTCCGACACGCGCGTCATCAATATCTACGCTCCGTCTGGCTCCACGAACCGTCAGCTGCGGTCCACTTTTTTCGGACATGACGTGGCGGCCCTGTCTTCTGGGCGCTATGATCGCCTTATCAGGGGAGGCGATTCCATCTGCGTCCTCCATCCGTAGGACCAAACGCCTGGTTATTCGCCATGCCCAGCGCTGCTCACCTTAATCGAAGATTTTCATCTAGTGGACGTTTGGGAGAAAATTCATGGTAATATCCCCGGTTTTACCCATTATACAGCACATTTTGCGAGCAGACTGGACCGGTTTTACGTCTCTGCCCACCTTGGTAACGAAGTCTCCCAAGCAGAACGATGGCCGCTTGCGTTTTCGGACCATTGCGCCGTCATTTCCTCCCTGGCTTTGCCACCTCAGTCAGTATGGCGCAGCAGAGGTTACTGGGAGCTTAATGTTTCCCTCCTTAATGATCCACACTGCCGACAATGTATTTCCACTACATGAGGGTCTTGCGAACGACGCCTGCCGCAGTACACATCCACGTTCCATTGGTGGCTGAAATGTGCGATCAGAAAAGTTTTCATGCAATGTCGCACGGAAGCAGCGGCATGGCATCGAGACACCACAAATTTTCACTACGCCGTCCTCCGTGAGCTTGATGAGCTCAATCTATCACCTGACACCTATAGGGAACGATAGCGTACCAAAGCTCGTCTCCTCTCTCTCCAACGTGCACGACCGTATGGTGTCGTGGTGCGTTCCCGACGATTGGACCTCCTCCATGACGAAACGCCATCCATAATCCATGCCGCATCCGACCATCGTCGTCGATGTCGACTTTTCGTCCCCACCATCACGACCTCCGACGGTGTTCGCCACACAACACAGGTGGCAGTAGTGTCTGCCTTTGCTGAACATTATCGCTAATTTTATGACGACTAACCGATGCCGACGCCCATTCCTTATGATCTCCATCCTCCCCCTGATCGGACCCTCACCGTAGCGGAATCAACGTCCATGATGTCTGCAATCACCGCAGAAGAGGTGGTAGATGCGATCAACAAAGGGGCCAAGAACAAATAACCCGGACCAGATGGTCTCCCCGTGGAGTTTTAGCGGGCGTTCACTACGTTAATGCTTCCTCACTGGACGGAAATGATTCAGGAACTCTTTACTCCATCCTTCCCAATTCCACCTGAGTTAGTCACTGGCATTCTTCTACCTGTGCCTAAGCTGAAGGGAGGGTCTCATGTCTCTACATATCGCCCCCTACATTAATGAATGCAGACTATAAAATCTATGCACGCCTCTTAGAAGCACACAAACGCACCGTCTTACCTAGGGTCCTTTCACCAGAGCAGACTGCACGTGGTTGTGGGAACACCCTACAAACAACCCTAGCAGAATGCCGTGACCTCATCGCGCTGGCGGCAGTGTGTCGCCTTCGTGCAGCACTGGTATATATCGATTTCACGAGTGCCTTTGATCGCGTTCGACACCCATTCCTCCTCATGGTGGCGACACGTGTGGAGTTCCCATTACTCTTTGTCGATGCCATTCGCCGGCCCGCGGTTTCGATGGTGCAAGTCAATGGGAGGCTTGTAGGACCGATTCCTATACGCCGCTCTGTGCGTCAAGGATGCCCTATGTCTACTTTACTATACGCCACTGCACTTGAACCCCTCGTCACTGGTCTTACCTCTAGACTGCAGGGTCTCACTTTACGTGATTGCACCTTTCACTGCAGGGCTTATGCGGACGACCTCCTTTTTCTCACCTACTCCTCCACGGAACTCAATGACGCCATCCAATGTATCCACCAGTATGGACGTATTTCGAGTAGCATTCTTAATGTCCACAAATCGACTATGATGCACACTGAGCGTGGCCTTCCGGTTATGGTGCCGACCCATTCCCAGTCAGTACCACCCTTTGTTACTTGGGTATCGAATTTACGAGCTCCACACACCGCACAGTGGCCCTTGCTTACCGGCGGCTTTTGCAGTCGATTCGGCACCATGTTCGCGGTCCAGTGCACCGTAACTTAAACCAGTTCCAACGTGCGTCCTATGTCAAAGTGTATGTCGCCCCTAAACTGGTACACGTCGCCCAGATCCTCCCAATGCTGTTACTCCTTGGCCGCCGCATCCAATCAGCCTTCGGATATTTCGTGTCAGCAGGGGCACTTTTCAAAGTCCGCTACAACACTCCAACAGTGCCTCCTACAAAAGGTGGCCTCGGACTCGTCAACGGGCGGGTACGATCTTCTGCACTCTTTGTCCGTACTATGTTGCGGCACTGGCGGGGGCCGGTCCTGTCCTTAAGACGCAGTCTCTTAGATATCCTCCGACCAGCTACTCTCGATCAACCGATCAGTGTGGCACCTATTTCTCCATTATTGTACCATGTCACCAATTGTTTCATAGAACTCATCTACGTTCGGGCCCATCTTCCAGTCACCCATCCTCCCCGAACAAAAGACTATTATCGTTTGTTTATGCTGTCCAACCCTTGCGACCCCATGGTGCTACAGTATGCTGACATTAACTGGCGAACGGTTTGGGGGCGTGTGCATGCACCGTTTTTACTTTCGTCTGTGTCTGCACTCTGGTAAGTTTTAGTCTATGGCAAATTCCCGACTAATAGACGACTTTATCGCATAGGACTGCTCACCTCCCCACTCTGCCCTGACTGTCAGCTCGAAGACACCGACGAGCACCGTCTTACGTGCCCCCTAAAACGAAACGTTTGGCTCTTCATCCAACGAGTCGTGTACTTTTACCTCCGTGCCCCGCCAATGACGGTAACCCCAGATTTCTTGTTGTTGCCGCAGACATTTCACTACCCTCTTGCTAAGCACCTTACATTCATCTGGTTTCGAGGAAAGGCTTTAGAATACCTCTTTCAGAGTGATCCGCATACAATCCTCGACTTCTGGTACAAAGTTGCAACCACGCATAGCACCCTCACCCGAAAACCATCTTACCGACAAACTTTTGCCGGTTATCTCCGCAGCGTCTTCCTTGACCCCTCTCAAAGCTGGGGTGTGCCATGCCTACCCGTCACATGATGCAACACCATTATCCACGTTCTCATGCATCGACAAAAAATAGACAGAATGTGTTATATTTTGTTATATTTAATATTTTCCTAGTATTTTTATTAAACTAAAAATCTTTTCAAATGGTTCAAATGGCTCTGAGCACTATGGGTCATCAGTCCCCTAGAACTTAGAACTACTTAAACCTAACTAACCTAAGGACATCATATGCATCCATGCCCATCCTGCGACCGTAGCGGTCGCGCGGTTCTAGACTGAAGCGCCTAGAACCGCTCGGCCACCACTTCGGCCGGCTAAAAATCATTTGTACATGTTTAAATTGTACTATATATATATATATATATATATATATATATATATATATATATATATATATATATATATATATGAATACAGTAACTTGTTCTCGAAAGAACAGTTACTGTTCATGACGGTGCAGCTTTTCCCTGGAATAAATGATGACTAACTGACAACCTCAGCTGCCGATAGGTGTTGTTGATATACCTCGATGTGGACAGCTGAAAATGTGTGCCCTGACTGGGACCCGAACCCAGGATCTCCTACTTACATGGCAGACGCTCTATCCATCTGAGCCACCGAGGACACAGATGAATAGCGCGACTGGAGGGACTTATCCCTTGCACGCTTCCCGTGAGACTCACATTCCCAGCTGTCCACAATTCTACATATGTGTTGTACCTTATAGACATTTGCCCACCCACTCATTACTCGCGCACGCTTTGGCGATTCCCGTAAGAGTTTGGGCAACCTGTGCGCAATCGCACAGACGAAGGTCAATGGCTGGGTAGCCTTTAACTATATATATATGAAGACAGTAACTTGTTCTCGAAAGAACAGTTACTGTTGATGACGGTGCAGCTTTTCCCTGGAATAGATGGATAGAGCGTCTGCCATGTAAGCAGGAGATCCTGGGTTCGGGTCCCAGTCAGGGCACACGTTTTCAGCTGTCCAGAGCGAGGTATATCAACAACACCTATCGGCAGCTGAGGTTGTCAGTTAGTCATCACTTATTGAAATTGTACCTTAAAGAACTGTTGCATTATGTATATATATGTCCTGTTAGTTTGTTCAACAAAGATTATTGCGTCTTAAGGAAAAAAGTGGTCAGTGTGACAGAAAAAAAGAAAAGGGCCAGGGTTCGATTCCCGACTGGGTCGCAAAAAAAAAGTTGTCAGCGCGGCGGAATGCCACGGCAAGGGGCCCGGGTTCGATTCCCGGCTGGGACAGGAGATTTTCTCCGCTCAGGGATTGGGTTTTGTGTTGTCCTCCTCATCACTTCATCCCCAGTGCTGTGATTGGCCTGAATGTGACCGAATGTTTATAACATTTCTTTATTTAAATATTGCTGTAATATATTAGTTTAGTCCAGAAAGTGGTCAGGTTGAATCAAATCATGTCTGTACTATTTAAGAACGATGTATCTTTTTGGTGGGGACAGTCTTCAGTCAATGAAAAACCACAGTGCGGAACGGTACAGGAGTCATGTGGACTCCAGGAATTTTCGACTGGAGGAGCGATTCTGGCATTTTTACATGAGTTCTGGATGAAAGTAGACCTGCCTGTCGTAACGAGTGGTGTTCGACTGTGTGGATTATAGATTCTGGGCGTGAACGGCACCTACAACACTGTAACTTCTGTAGGAACTTTATTTTTCGAGAAGTCTGAATGTTTTCCAGTGTAGGACCACATTTCCGCTTGTTTTAAGGAAATGAGGAGAGACAGGGTATGAGATACTATTTTTGTATCGCATGTGTTAATTTGTGAATCATCGTGTTGAACTCTGAACTGTTTTGAGCTGGTGAATATGGTTCAAATGGCTCTGAGCACTATGGGACTCAACTGCTGAGGTCATTAGTCCCCTAGAACTTAGAACTAGTTAAACCTAACTAACCAAAGGACATCACAAACATCCATGCCCGAGGCAGGATTCGAACCTGCGACCGTAGAGGTCTTGCGGTTCCAGAGTGCAGCGCCTTTAAACGCACGGCCACTTCGGCCGGCGAGCTGGTGAATATCTCGTGTATTTTGATCATGAAACGGACTTTTTCGCCTGCCTTTGTTAACATCTAATTTTCGGATTTTGCTACCATTCTTGTAACTTTACTGCGGTTTGGAAGAGTATATCTATCCGTATGTGCTATACTTGATTATCGTAGGACCACTTTCCGTTTAGTACTTTCATGTATAAACATTAATCAACATAAATCTCCGACGTTTACATCAACTACAGACGTTAAAATAGAATCTTTTTTATCAAATTATTCATTTATCTTTTATTTTATATTTCTGTGTATTTGATTAATTCGCAATTCTAGCCAATGCATAGACTATTTGACTGTAGGGTCACAACTACAAGTTATTATTTATAGCGAATTATCTGCGGAGCCGTATGCCTACATCGAGCTATTCTTGTTAAATAGAGCAGTACTTAGCCCAAGTGTCTAAAGTACGAGTAACCACAGATAAAGACGCAACTGGCTTGCTCGTATGGGATGCTGTTTATAATAACAACTACTCAGCGGTAAGCGTTAGGTAGCGTCGTAATTGGGGAAGACGTGGAGGCCCTCCACGTCCGCATTTACAAGGTGACCATCACAAAATGTTATACTGTAGGCCCTACTAACCTTTTATCTGGCATATAACACACACAAAATTTTGAAGTAGAGCGGTTTAGGACAGTGGGAAGAAAATTGTCTGCGGCAGTCTGGACGTGTGGCAGGGGTTTTGGCGGAATTATACAGCTAACGGCGACAATCCATGCGAGGACACAAGGTTTGCTAGTAACAGAAACGATATCAATGTTACTGGGGATGGATGACGTCTCCTAGAGCAACCGCAGAGATATCGATCCTGTAGTATCCCAGGTCGTAACTAGTGTGGTTAATACACAGATGTTATAAAAGTGGATGAAGGTATATATCGGTATGTGTGTTCCACATCACATCCTAAACAACTGGACTGAATTCAACCACACACACATAGCACTTACTGCCTGGTAAGAAGCAATGTGGAGGTAAGAACCATCTTCGCCTCAAAGGAGTGGAGGTGAAAAGGAAGTGTAGCTCTCGACGCGCAAATAGCCAGACTACATGTATCCAGTGTTTGAGTGAGAGCACTTAGTGACTTGCAAGAAACTTTACACATGATTAAAATCTTTACGACACCTTCTATCGCTCATATTCGCCACAAAATGATGAAAGACAATAAGCTTATCGCTTAAAACATTTTCGCTTTTCATGCAGTAAAAATACCGCATTCGGCATAACCTTTTAATTTATTTCTTCTTTACTAATAACTCTACTCGCAACACATTTTGCAGACAGTATTCATACACAGGGTGGTCCATTGATCGTGACCGGGCCAAATATTGCACGAAATAAGCGTCAAACGAAAAAACTACAAAGACGAAAATTGTCTAGCTTGAAGGGGGAAACCACATGGCGCTATGGTTGGCCCGCTAGATGGCGCTGCCATAGGTCAAACAGATATCAACTGCGTTTTTTTAAAAATATGAACCCCCATTTTTTATTACATATTCGTGTAGTACGTAAGGAATATGAATGTTTTAGTTGGACCACTTTTTTCGCTTTCTGATAGATGGCGCTGTAATAGTCACAAAAATATGGCTCACAATTTTAGACGAACAGTTGGTAACAAGTAGGTTTTTTAAATTAAAATACACAACGTAGGTACGTTTGAACATTTTATTTCGGTTGTTCCAATGCGATACATATATCTTACCTGTAAATATCACATTCATGCAATAAATGATCAAAATGATGTGCGTCAACTTCAATGTATTTGGCAATACGTGTAACGACATTCCTCTCAACAGCGAGTAGTTCGTCTTCCGTAATGTTCGCACATGCATTGACAATGTGCTGACGCATGTTGTCAGGCGTTGTCGGTAGATCACAATAGCAAATATCCTTCAACTTTCCCCACAGAAAGAAATCCGGAAACGTCAGATCCGGTGAACGCGCGGGTCATGGTATGTTGCTTCGACGACCAATCCACCTGTCATGAAATATGCTATTCAATACCACTTCAACAGCACGCGAGCTATGTGCCGGACATCCATCATGTTGGAAGTACATCGCCATTCTGTCATGCAGTGAAACATCTTGTAGCAACATCGGTAGAATATTACGTAGGAAATCAGCATACATTGCACCATTTAGACTGCCATCGATAAAATGGGGGCCAATTATCCTTCCTCCCATAATGCCGCACCATACATTAACCCGCCAAGGTCGCTGATGTTCTTCTTGTCGCAGTCATCGTGGATTTTCCGTTGCCCAATACTGCATATTATGCCGGTTTACGTTACCGCTGTTGGTGAATGACGCTTCGTCGTTAAATAGAACGCGTGAAAAAAATCTGTCATCGTCCCGTAATTTCTCTTGTGCCCAGTAGCAGAACTGTACACGACGTTCAAAGTCGTCTCCATGCAATTCCTCGTGCATAGAAATATGGTACTGGTGCAATCGATGTTGTAGCATCCTCAACACTGACGTTTTTGAGATTCCCGATTCTCGCGCAATTTGTCTGCTACTGATGTGCAGATTAGCCGCGACAGCAGCAAAAGCACCTGTTTGGGCATCATCATTTGTTGCAGGTCGTGGTTGACATTTGACATGTGTCTGAACACTTCCTGTTTCCTTAAATAACGTAACTATCCGTCGAACGGTCTGGACACTTAGATAATGTCGTCCAGGATACCGAGCAGCATACGAGGTGCATTCAAGTGCTAAGGCCTCCGATTTTTTTTCTAATTAACTGCTCACCCGAAATCAATGAAACTGGTGTTACTTCTCGACGTAATCGCCCTGCAGACGTACACATTTTTCACAACGCTGACGCCATGATTCCATGGCAGCGGCGAAGGCTTCTTTAGGAATCTGTTTTGACCACTGGAAAATCGCTGAGGCAATAGCAGCACGGCTGGTGAATGTGCGGCCACAGAGAGTGTCTTTCATTGTTGGAAAAAGCAAAAAGTCACTAGGTGCCAGGTCAGGTGAGTAGGGAGCATGAGGAATCACTTCAAAGTTGTTATCACGAAGAAACTGTTGCGTAACGTTAGCTCGATATGCGGGTGCGTTGTCTTGGTGAAACAGCATACGCGCAGCCCTTCCCGGACGTTTTTGTTGCAGTGCAGGAAGTAATTTGTTCTTCAAAACATTTTCGTAGGATGCACCTGTTACCGTAGTGCCCTTTGGAACGCAATGGGTAAGGATTACGCCCTCGCTGTCCCAGAACATGGACACCATCATTTTTTCAGCACTGGCGGTTACCCGAAATTTTTTTGGTGGCGGTGAATCTGTGTGCTTCCATTGATCTGACTGGCACTTTGTTTCTGGATTGAAAAATGGCATCCACGTCTCATCCATTGTCACAACCGACGAAAAGAAAGTCCCATTCGTGCTGTCGTTGCGCGTCAACATTGCTTGCCAACGTGCCACACGGGCAGCCGTGTGGTCATCCGTCAGCATTCTTGGCACCCACCTGGATGACACTTTTCACATTTTCAGGTCGTCATGCAGGATTGTGTGCACAGAACCCACAGAAATGCCAACTCTGGAGGCGATCTGTTCAACAGTCATTCGGCGATACCCCAAAACAATTCTCTCCACTTTCTCGATCATGTCGCCAGACCGGCTTGTGGGAGCCCGAGGTTGTTTCGGTTTGTTGTCACACAATGTTCTGCCTTCATTAAACTGTCGCACCCACGAACGCACTTTCAACACATCCATAACTCCATCACCACATGTCTCCTTCAACTGTCGATGAATTTCAATTGGTTTCACACCACGCAAATTCAGAAAACGAATGATTGCACGCTGTTCAAGTAAGGAAAACGTCGCCATTTTAAGTATTTAAAACAGTTCTCATTCTCGCCGCTGGCGGTAAAATTCCATCTGCCGTACGGTGCTGCCATCTCTGGGACGTATTGACAATGAACGCGGCCTCATTTTAAAACAATGCGCATGCTTCTATCTCTTTCCAGTCCGGAGAAAAAAAATCAGAGGCCTTAGAACTTGAATGCACCTCGTACATAGCACACGTCCGTTGGGCATTTTGATCACAATAGCGATATACATTAACACGATATCGACCTTTTCCGCAATTGGTAAATGGTCCATTTTAACACAGGTAATGTATCACGACGCAAATACCGTCTGCACTGGCGGAATGTTACGTGATACCACGTACTTATACGTTTGTGACTATTACAACAGCAGCTATCACAAAGCGAAAAAAGTGGTCCAACTAAAACATTCACATTTCTTTACGCACCACACGAATAAAAAATGGCGGTAGCTATTTAAAAAAAGTTTGATGTTTATTTTGTGAGATATTTGGTCCGGTCACTATCAGTGGACCACCCTGTATATCAATGAATATACCTCTGCAAATATGCTGCTGTACGACACATAGTTCAGGAGTTATGACGTCATAAATACTGAGATATGTGAAAAACTGCCGCATGATAGATGACGTTTTAATTTATTATTTCTTTAATAAAAATACCGTTCGCAGCACATTTCTCAGACATTGTCCATATACATCACCGGATGCACATGGAAAATCATATCATTGTGCAACGCATAATTCATGTGATCTGACACCTTAAAAACTGTACTGAGATAAAACGAAACTACAGGGGGAAATTCGCTGGAGATACAGGTGAAATATGTGTCAAAGTACGCTTGAAATACGTTAAGTAGACGTGACATGTGCCCAGAAAGGCAAAGCCGCTGATAAAAAGCTGCTTCTAAACATCTGTATCGATTTCGTCAAAACTTAGCACACATATTACTCGCTAGATGAAAATAAATACTGTGGGGTGAAAACGTGGAAAGAGTAGGAGGGAGTAAGACACAGACAGACAGACAGGAAGAAGGAGGACATGCACAGAGGAAGGAAAGAGAAGTAGATGGATTGTGAGAGGGGGAAGGAGGAGGTGGAGTGAGAGGGGGGAAGAGGAAGTAAACAAAGAGACGGGAAGGAGGAACTGGACAGAGAAAGTGAAAAGGAGATGGACATTGTGACATTACAGCCTTTATCACTGTGATTTTTAACATGTAAAAGTTTTTTTTTTTGTATTTGCGTCAGTATGTGCGAACTTTTAACATATACCAATGAATGTTGTAACCAGATATCTTTGCCGCGCTCCTGAGAAGCGCAGAATATCACGATAGCTATAAACTGTTATACGCTGCTATCGATCATTAAAAAAAAACGATGCACTTATGTTTAAAAATAACAATTGCCAATTTTTACTTCTGCAGGGAGCCGCGCCGCTCTCTATCTGTTCTTCTGTGAATGTGTTGCGAGTCGGGCGCAAAAGTGTTGTGCTCCATACTGATATAATCATTTTATTGTAAATTTAAGAGTTTAAGTAATTAAAAATATATGTAGCCACAAACAAGCGAGAATGTGTATCATGAAAATTCGCTCCACCGCCACAATGGGTGGCCATGTTAATGTAAGTTTCCGTTTCATAATATAATACTTGAAGCCTTGAAGTTTATTTAATTTCGAAGAAAATCTCTCAACCTTATTTTCATTAATTATACTTGTGATAATCTTTTCTGTTTCAAAGATTTATGCAGCTTATGATCCAGCGTGTGTTCTGTCGGAACAGGAGGCTGTCGTGACGACATCGTTATAGTATTTATTCCAAGTTCTTTCAGTTCCGTTTATATGTTCGTACAAATCCCATTAGTTGGTCCCTTAGGATTCTTTCATGTAACTTCCGTCTGTTTTCTCCGCGCGATCTTCCTCCGAAAAAAAATTTCTGTTCATTTTTTAGTAATTTTCGATATCGCGAATGAGAAAAGACAGCCGCCTCCTGCTCCGAACGGAACACCACGACTTTTCTAACGTCGGAGAGTACCGCACTAATTTTCCGCTAAAAGGTAATAGAATTTCTTAAAGCTGGATCAATTACACATGTTGCTGCTGTTCTCCGACAAATCTGGTGTGATTAATAGTAATTTATTCTGTCACGACAAAAAGAACCAATTTTATTTTTACCAAAGCAACAAAGCTTTCAATTACTAAAAAAAAAAAAAATCATACCAGATCTGGCGCCCAAACAGGGACTTGACTAAAAAATATTGAACGTGTCACGGTACTAATATATGATTGTCTTATTTCATGTATCGCTCTTTGGAACCCAATGCTGCATAAAATTACGGATGAGCAATAAATATACGCAATATTGGAGGACGTGGTATTTACACAAATATCTTGGGATTTAATAAGACGCAGATTTGCAGTTTTGAAGACAACGCCGAGTGAGTACCAAATTTTCGTTTGCCATAGTTCTGTCTAAAGAGTAGCTCATTTGACCTTCAAATTCGACCTCACTCTATCCTTTCTGTAGCTTAACGTAAAAAACCACTTTTTTTTTCTACGGAAATATTTGAACATTTTCTGTAACCTTTTGCTTGACTATTTGTTTTATACTGCAGTTAGTATTCTCGTGTAAGTTCAAGATGGATGCCATTTCAGTCATTTCTGTGTAACAACGTTGGCAATCAATTGTTTCAACGGCGTTGACTCCATCTTGTCTTTTTGCTACAGACGTGTGTCAGTTATTACCCACGTAACATTAGACATTTGACGAACGCTCCGCGACTTTAACTTGCGCGGCAAGAATAATTGACAATCAGAATTTCAGTTGGCAGTACCCATTTTAAGTTGGCAATAGTTGAATTTCATTATGGCGGACGGACAATCGAGCGCGAACTCTGCAGACGAAAGCGACGGCACTGTTAACAAACATTACCGACTCCGCTCACGCGGAACGACGGCCAGGACAGACGACAGACAAGAGGTAGTTAACGTGGACGACACTCAGCAGGAAACACCCACCTCCCCGATAACGGTATCAATTGACATTGTCAAAATGTTACAGGAATTGATACTAGACAGACAGGAGAGGGAACAGCGCGAACGTGATCGCGAACAACGTGAGAAAGACAGAGACAAGTTTTTATCAGAGTTGAAAACGGATATGACAACACAGATTGACTCAGTTAGGAATGACGTAAATACCACCATTGATGCGCAAGTAGGTACCCTCACTACGCAAGTAGGCTCTCTCACAGCGAAAGTAGGTACCCTCACTACGCAAGTAGGCTCTCACACAGCACAGATAGATTCGGTTAAGGGTGACGTCACGGCGCAAGTAACCACTTTGACAACACAGATAAGCACTCTGAATAACAAAATTGATAACATTGGTCAGAATCTCACAACTCAAATCGAAGCGTGTCGCAAAGAAACCGATTCGGTAAAACTTGCGTATAAAACAGTTGCACGACAGGTAGACGAGTTAGCGACAGCGGTAGCCACTGTAGAATCAAAAGTAAGTGCAATGGCGAATGACATTTCGGGCCGAACTATTGAGGAAAGAGTTAACAGTAGTGTTGCTTCGCACACTAAAGAGAAGCTTGTTGAGGAGAAGGTTACACGTGACTTGAAAGATGTTATTAAATCCGCAACCTTAGACATATTATCTGCACCCGGCAGTTCAGGAGACACTGTTTGTACTGAACTAGGCCAAATTAGACGAGTGTTTACCCGGGATTTGCCGGAATGGCGGAAGCAAGTAACAGATTGTAACGCTACCGCCCTGCTCGGACGTACGTTGTTAGCTCTATAAAGCCTGTACTGTAATAAGTTCATGGGCTTCACCTTATAAACAAGGATTTTAGTACATTAGTTGACCGCGTGTACCTAATAGAAGCAAGATCGGACTTATTCTCAGTCAATAACTACAGTGATTCATCAAGCAGATGTAAAGTATAATTGTTCGTTCGCATGGACAATAAGTACACACAGTAGATGCTAACAACGATTAATAATTTGGTCGCCAGCCTACTTAGGCAATGAGTGAGTTTTTCCTTGTACAAGTGGGTGCATGTACAAGCATAACTACACGTAGTAAAGTTGCGTTATATGGCAAAGTCTGGAACCGGAAAAATCCACTGAACTAAAGTTTTCTCCTTTAGTACTAATTTGGACGAGCTAAATTTACACAACACCACACAGTAATGATTACTACGAACTGCATTTTGTATGTTGAGCAGACTGAAATCGGGCATAGATTGCCCTAGCATCGACAATCTTGAAAGTACACACACAATATCACTATTAAGGATGGAAAAACACTAATACACTTAGGATTAATATAGAACTTAGCTTTACTGGTCAGATCTGATCAACACCTTTCAAGGTTTGAAAGAATGGATAAGAGAAGGGGGGGAGGCCTGAAACTGTGATGGTCGTTATACTGAAACTATTAAGTACTGAAGGCAAATTAACACTCAAAATTATCAATCTATGGATAACTACTCTTTTGTCTTACTTCTGAATAATTTAAGTGTCATTATTTCTGTCTCAAATTAATTAAATAACATCGCTAACTCAATCCAACAAAAACTCTCTTCCAATTTAGTCACACTTTTGTTCTTTCTCAACATTTGCAATAACACATAGAAATTTTAGGCTCCTTTATGGCATAGATTAATCTGATGATAATTTTCATTAACACTAACATTAAACTTTCAGTTCAGGATACTCGGGTTGCACAATACGAGGTAAGGACCCTGTCTAGGTCAGTGATCAGGATAAGTCACGGCTAAGGCAACGCTGGGAAAAGTCACGTTATTATTGAACAGTTAGAAACAGTTTCGACACTGGTCCACACAGATACACTTCTATAGATGAAATAAATGTTTGACCTGTGCAAGTCGGTGCGGCGGTTGGCGGGCAGCGAGATAGCGGGCAGCACGGCACACATACAAGCACGGCTAAGGCTCACACAACATCGGCACTTTCCTTCTTCTTAGCGTCGTAATCTTTCCAATTTTGTGCCTCAGAATATAGCCATGCCAAGTAGTCGTCGGAATCGGTTCATCCGAGGCTCAATGGAATCCACTTTTCCTGGGTAGCCTCCTCGGTACAGTACGTGTACTTCCGACTGTTGCTCGCTTCCGACTGTTATCCTGTGCCCGTTGTGCCGAACCGCGCCAGTGTGCGTTTTCCCGCCTCGCCTGCCTCCACCTTTTCCCGCTCCCCTACAGGTAGGGTATTCACCACAGGTTTTCTACTACACATATCCTAATGCATTACCTACGTATGGACCAAGTGTATAAATTACAATTTTCACATCTTACAATAGTTTTAACATTAAATACACTTTCCTTTGATTACCACATTATTTGAAATCTAACATAAATAATAATATTAATTTCAAAAGTTGCTCACAGTCTCTTTAACCTAACAATACGAACCAAAAAGAAAGTTCAAAACATTGTTTACATTAATTTATCTAAATTCATAAAGAAAAAAAATTATTATATGTACAGTTGTCGTTACAAGATGAGATATCCGACCTGAAACAGCAAATTCAAACACTACAGTATGATAACCAGAGTGACGGGAAACACTCACTACCTTCTGAGCCAGATGAACATCAATACCAGACAACACAACAACACAACACACCACAGTACATTCCGCGACCGAAAAATGAATTTAACGATCCACACAACAACAACACTGAACAATTGACACTCACAACCCTCATGAAAAAGGAGAGTGTATTGAAACACAGAGTTTTTCAACCATTCCAACCGGAAAAGCGAAATATTCATCCAGTCGTTTTCCTAAAGAACTTTTCAGGAGTCTTTCCAGCTGCCTGGAATGACAAACAGAGAATACAATTCATTACCGGATATATACAAGGAGAAAGTGCTATATGGGGAACCGAGATGGTCGATAAGTGCAAAACATTTAGCGAGTTTGAGAGGAACTTTTTAAGCAAATTTTGGAGCGCAGGTGTTCAGCAACGCCTACGCAAAGAGGTCTACAACGCCGAACCTTTCCATTCGAACAGTGGCGGACTTCGCCGGTACTTTGAAAAGTACTTGAGAAAGATACAATATTGGGACACTCCCATAACAACAAAAGATGTTATTATGATTCTTAAGTCAAAACTACCCATTTCCATACGCGAAAAATTAGTGAACGTGTCAGAGGAAGATCAGGACGCATTTTTATCCGTCCTTGATTCGCTCGATCTTATACACGAAGACGCGCGTGCGAATGCTAACCGTAAGAACAACAACGCAGGCACGTATTCGAATGGAAACGGTAGTAATGGAAATGGTTCACACGAAACACAATACGGAAACAAACAGTACAATAACCGCAATAGAGGCCGAAACAATGGTTACCGTAATGGTAAACACAAAAACAAGCATTACGGCAACCAACGGTACAATCCAATATACAACACGCAACAACAGTATTACGGGAATGCCCCATACCAATCAAACAATAACGGTAGTAACTTCTACCAGAATGGGAACAAATACAAGGGTAAACGTTGCAACAATCAAAATTGCGGAGGTCAGCCACCTCCACCACAACCCTATGGGCAGCCACAACACCAGCAACAACAGCAATACACGCCTCAATACAACAACCATTCATGCAACAACAACAGTACACGCCACCACAACAGGACTTTAGATACAATAACAATAAACCAAGAAAACAATACAATCCACCGGTATATTTTACGCAGGCAAGTAATGTACCGATTTTTCAGCCTGGTAACCAAGTGCAGTACCAACAAGGGTTTGATACAAACCAACACACACAATGGGTAAAAAACCAGCGAGAATGGTCAAGTGATGTGACAGAAGAATCAAATCAGTCGCATCACAAGAAAGCGGAAAACTAAAGGCAGCACCTTTTCGCCTCCTTGGGGATGCTGCGGGACATAATGGGGGCAAACTCGACCTTGAACGACTTAACGTAATACGTTATGATCGCGACACTGACTTGAGAGACGATTTGTTGCAGGAAAATATTGAGACAGACTTGAATGACGTATCGGAAGACGAAGTACAAGCAATGACTAAAATTTACATAGCCAATACACCAATAGATGCTATTATTGATACTGGTGCAAACGTAAATGCTTTATCACTATGTATGTTTAAGAAAGTTTCTGCAGGGATGAAAATTTTAACGTTACCAGTACAAGGTTGTTCAGTAACAGGAGCGGTAGGATCTTTATCACAGCGAGTCAATTTGCAAGCTCAGGTACCGATAAGGATTAATTCTACTTCTTTCATGTGTGTATTTCTAGTAGTTATGAATTCGTCGGTGTCATGCTTATTAGGAATGGAGTTCCTGAGGAAGAATAAGGCAGTGATTGATATAGAAAAGGGTATCTGTACAATCCGAGTAGGTGAACAGGAGGTAACGCTGCAATTGTTGCGCGGCAAGGTCAAAAGAGTCAACACTGAGCACAAAGTTAAGGTACGCAGACTGGTACAGCGAATGTTTTTGAACCAAGCACACATGACAAGACAGGGTAACAGTTGGACGGATTTTGATACTGATGACGGACTTCCGACTAGAGAAGAGATTTTGAATAAAGTAAGCGAATCAAGTGAACTTGATTACATACAAAGGCAAGATTTACTGCACTTACTTATGAGGTATCTTCATGTCTTTTCTTCGAAACCTGGAGTAATACGTGACTACGAATATGACATGAAGGTCGCTCCCCATTCTACTTTTTGCAAGACAACGTACTCTGTCCCGTATGCAAGGCGCGAGGCTGTGAAAAATGAAATACGTAAAATGCTTAAGTGGGAGATCATTGAACCGTCAGACTCACCTTACAGTAGTCCGTTATTTCCAGTTTTGAAGCAGGATGGTAGTGTACGTATAGTTTTGGATGCAAGAAACATAAATAAAATAATTATTCCAGTAAGAACTCGACCTGAGGCTATGGATGAACAATTACAAAGGTTTCATGGAGTAAAATTCCTCACATCGGTAGACTTGAGATCGAGCTACTGGCAGGTCAAGATGACATCACAGTCTCGAAAATATACAGCGTTTATATTTGCAGGTAGATCATACCAATTCAAAGTAGTTCCATTTGGTTTGAATGTGAGTTCAGGCGTATTCATAGCTGCAGTTGATCATGTATTAGGGCCTGAACTGTTGGATCGAGTAACAGTGTATGTTGATGACTTACTGATTGCTACGAAATCTTGGGAAGAACATTTAGACATAATAAGCAAAGTTTTCCAGAGGTTTGTTGACTATGGAGTCACAGCTAATCTACATAAGTCTAAATTTGGTAAAAGCGAGATTAAATTTTGAGGACATCTTGTATCATCACAGGGAATTACCACAGATCCAGACAAACTAGCAGCTATTAAAAACTTTCCTGTGCCCTCTTCTAAACGCCAGTTGAAAGGCTTCCTCGGAATGACTTCCTTTTTCAGAAAGTTTATTTCGGACCAGTCGATGAACAGTCAAGCATTGCATGATCTTCTAAAGAAAAATACTCACTGGCATTGGACGCCAGAGTGTCAGGCAGATTTTGATCGCATTAAACAAGCACTTCTTAACAGCAATATTTTGTTCCATCCAGACATGGATAAAGAATTCTGTATTTCGTCAGATGCTTCATTTCAGGGGCTTGGTTCTTGTGTGTTTCAAATAGAAGTAATTGATGGAAAAGAAGAGATAAGAGTTATCAGCTTTGCAAGTAGGGTTCTCACAGAATGTGAGAGGTCATACTCGGTGACAGAGTTGGAGGCTCTGGCCATTGTATGGTCCTTAAAAGGTTCAATTACTACATCCATGGTCGGAAAATTAAGGTCTTTTCTGATCACCAAGCTCTTAGTTTCTTGCTCTCGTGTAAACTTCTTCATCCTCGTCTTACACGATGGAGTCTCTTCTTGCAAGAGTATGATTTCGAAATAGTGTACATCAAGGGTAAAAACAACATTATCGCGGATGCTTTGTCACGCATGCCGCAAGGACTTCCCGAGTCCAGTGAACTTATCGAGCAGATGTCTAACTACCGAATTCTTCTAATGAAAGACCCACTACATAGAAAGTATTTCCTTCAGCTCTGCAAGCAGATGCGTATACTCCAAGAAACAGATCCCAAATGGCGTAAGGTCAAACAACTTCTTCTAACAAAACCCGATCACCACTTGTCCAAATTTTATAAACTACACAACGATGTTTTATTCCATCGAACTTCTCTCCTCTCTGGTAGATGGTGTGTGTGTGTGTATACCACACGCATACGTTGAACACCTTATCTGGTACACACATCTTTCCTGGGGTCATTATGGACCTGAAAAATGCAAACGAAAGATTTCTGCGTATTGCTATGTACCAAACTTGCACCATCGAATCCACAAGTTGTTAAGTACATGCCTTATCTGCCAGAAGACAAAACCCTTCAACCATTCGAACCTAATTCCTCTGAATCCAATTATTACTGAGAGACCAAATCAAGTTCTGGCCCTTGATCTCGCCGGCCCCCTGCCGCAAGGGAGGGGAGGGGTGAAATACCTAGTCGCATTGATGGATCTTTTCACAAAACATGTGAGACTTTATGCAGTGAAATCATCCAGTGCACTTCCGATCATCCGTCGAATCGAACAAGACTATTTTCCTCGATTTGGCAAGCCGGAGGCCATTCTATCAGATAATGCATCGAATTTCACTGGCAGACAATGGCGCAATTTTCTTGCCAGACATGGCATCAAACAAATACTTATATCTCGTTTCAGACCGCAATCTAATCCCACCGAACATATCTTCAAAGAGTTCAATAGATTCATTCGAACCTACATACCTAATCGACAAACCCGTTGGATTGATTTTGTATCTTCATTCGAGCAGATTGTCAACAATCTTCCACACTTCTCAACTGGATTTACACCTGCGGAATTAATGGCGAGTCATCGGGAAAGAAATGAATGGTTAGATCCCATACCTAAAATTGTAGAACCAGAATTAGATTTAGATGCAAAACCTAGGCAAGCATTGGTATCCTTAGCTGTACAGGCGAATCTACGCAAGACGTCTTATGACAAGAAAGTATCTAAGGCTCTTACATATGATATTAATGAAAAGGTGCTTTTACGGACACATTTTAAGCCATCGAAGTTGCTGAAAAGAAATCGGAAATGGAGGCTATTGTACGACGGACCATTTGTAGTAATTAGAAAACCACATACAGGATGTTATCTAATAGCGGATCCAGCTTCTGGCAGAATTAAAGGATTGTATCACCACCAGGATCTCAAGAAGTATAATGAGGCAAAGTAACAAGCAAAGGAACATTAGCCTAAGGTTTAACCTGTGAAATACTTCGGTAATCAAACACACCAATACGAGTACTCACACTTTGGCGAAAAACTATGGAGGTAATTGAAGATTTGATTTATTATGGCGTACGAAAAAGAAAGCACATTTGAGAGGACAGATTCTCAGTTAGTTTTAAGTTAGTCATAGATGTAAGCACTCCAAGTTGGCTGTTGGCATTGAGAAATGCCGTTATTGGTGAAAGGAGATACGGAAGGAAGTAGCAGATTGCCACCTTCCAACTCCAATGAATATATATGTATGTGAAATATTAGGTTAAGCAATTTCTTTTTCAGCCCTCAAGATGGAATGTTAGTCTTTAAGTGTACAGAGTACAGCCTATTGCGTGTAAACTGTGCGTTATTGTAACACCGCCATGAACTACACTCCTGGAAATTGAAATAAGAACACCGTGAATTCATTGTCCCAGGAAGGGGAAACTTTATTGACACATTCCTGGGGTCAGATACATCACATGATCACACTGACAGAACCACAGGCACATAGACACAGGCAACAGAGCATGCACAATGTCGGCACTAGTACAGTGTATATCCACCTTTCGCAGCAATGCAGGCTGCTATTCTCCCATGGAGACGATCGTAGAGATGCTTGATGTAGTCCTGTGGAACGGCTTGCCATGCCATTTCCACCTGGCGCATCAGCTGGACCAGCGTTCGTGCTGGACGTGCAGACCGCGTGAGACGACATTTCATCCAGTCCCAAACATGCTCAATGGGGGACAGATCCGGAGATCTTGCTGGCCAGGGTAGTTGACTTACACCTTCTAGAGCACGTTGGGTGGCACGGGATACATGCGGACGTGCATTGTCCTGTTGGAACAGCAAGTTCCCTTGCCGGTCTAGGAATGGTAGAACGATGGGTTCGATGACGGTTTGGATGTACCGTGAACTATTCAGTGTCCCCTCGACGATCACCAGTGGTGTACGGCCAGTGTAGGAGATCGCTCCCCACACCATGATGCCGGGTTTTGGCCCTGTGTGCCTCGGTCGTATGCAGTCCTGATTGTGGCGCTCACCTGCACGGCGCCAAACACGCATACGACCATCATTGGCACCAAGGCAGAAGCGACTCTCATCGCTGAAGACGACACGTCTCCATTCGTCCCTCCATTCACGTTTGTCGCGACACCACTGGAGGCGGGCTGCACGATGTTGGTGCGTGAGCGGAAGACGGCCTAACGGTGTGCGGGACCGTAGCCCAGCTTCATGGAGACGGTTGCGAATGGTCCTCGCCGATACCCCAGGAGCAACAGTGTCCCTAATTTGCTGGGAAGTGGCGGTGCGGTCCCCTACGGCACTGCGTAGGATCCTACGGTCTTGGCGTGCATACGTGCGTCGCTGCGGTCCGGTCCCAGGTCGACGGGCACGTGCACCTTCCGCCGACCACTGGCGACAACATCGATGTACTGTGGAGACCTCACGCCCCACGTGTTGAGCAATTCGGCGGTACGTCCACCCGGCCTCCCGCATGCCCACTATACGCCCTCGCTCAAAGTCCGTCAACTGCACATACGGTTCACGTCCACGCTGTCGCGGCATGCTACCAGTGTTAAAGACTGCGATGGAGCTCCGTATGCCACGGCAAACTGGCTGACACTGACGGTGGCGGTGCACAAATGCTGCGCAGCTAGCGCCATTCGACGGCCAACACCGCGGTTCCTGGTGTGTCCGCTGTGCCGTGCGTGTGATCATTGCTTGTACAGTCCTCTCGCAGTGTCCGGAGGAAGTATGGTGGGTCTGACACACCGGTGTCAATGTGTTCTTTTTTCCATTTCCAGGAGTGTATACCTTTTGTTAGCGCGATCTTCAGAATTAAACAGATTTGTGTAGCCAAGTGTTTGAACTGTCAAAAGCAGTAAATAACAGAGAGAGAGAGTATCACGTAGTATCCGACCGAAGTGGCCGTGCGGTTAAAGGCGCTGCAGTCTGGAACCGCAAGACCGCTACGTCGCAGGTACGAATCCTGCCTCGGGCATGGATGTTTGTGATGTCCTTAGGTTAGTTAGGTTTAACTAGTTCTAAGTTCTAGGGGACTAATGACCTCAGCAGTTAAGTCCCATAGTGCTCAGAGCCATTTGAACCATTTTATCACGTAGTATTTGATAGTTTTCAGGAGATTCAATCTCAGATTCAAAGTATCATCTACGAACAGTAAGCCTCATAAAGATTTAATAGCTAAGCAACAAAGCATTTCCTTTATTCTGTTTTACAACAGCTGTTAGGTCATGTAGTCGAGAGTGCCACTACATGGAAACATATAGGTCTGAAGTATTCCTGATGGTAAACGTTTCTTCTTTAAACATGTAAGATGCACTAAAGTAATTAGCTATTTCACAGCCAAGCCCGACAATCGCCCAGAAGGAAGCGTGAGAAACTAGAAAGCTGTCACCAGATATGACTCACATTATAATAATAAAACTAAGATCTGATATTAGATTAAAGAATAGCCATGACGCATGTCATGCATCTAAGGTCACAAAAATATCCTAGTGTAGTTGTGCTAGAATTTGTATATGTATATAGTGTATTTATGTTCATATTTGATCCTCTCCTCTTCCACTTCCCCATCCTATCCCATTAAAAAAAAGTGAGGATTAGAATTTGACAGGCTTATCTGAGTGCTCTTTAACGGTTGAAGTGGAAACGAAATTTGTGGGAGAGATCCGTTAGCGAAAGTTTTGTTCTAATCGCGTATCGCGAGTAGCAATGTTGAGAGATTATAATACATTCTGCGAGTAGTACTTGCAGCCAGTAACTTTATGAAGCATGAATCTTCCGGAGAGAAATGCATGAGTATGCTCGACCAGTAGAGACTGAATTTGTTCAATCTGTGCTCTACATAAACAGTGACACTAAATTTTGAAGAGAAACGAAATAACAAGCTGCTTAAAAGATTTGTTTTAAGAAAAATTTTACCTTTGTAAAAGGGAGAGAGAATAACCGAAATAATCGTGCCTTGATGCACAAGTAGTGGTATTCAATACGCTAATCCGGCGTGGCGTGACTGAAAAGGTTAACAGAATTTTGTGCCTGTAAGCAAACTTAAGAAATGTATGTATGTAATTTATGGACATTGTTTAATCTTGTAATGTATTTACCTGTGAGTAACTTGAACTGTGAACTTTGAAATCACAATGTGAGATGGGAGATGTGAATTTGCAGTCACTCTAAGACGTTCTAAACAAAATGCGAGTGATAAAGTGTACAAAATACGTGTGCAGTGACGTGTGTACACGCAAGTGCAGGTAGTGACAGCGATCACAGCAAAACAATTTGCAAACTATATGTAAAACGTTGGCTTCACTTACCTGTGTGTAAGCAGCATGGCAGGTCGCAGGGACTGTCGTGTGAAATCCTCGAAACAGACGGTGGTATTTTCTACCCAAGTTTTCGATACGCCGATCGACGATGGAGAAAGGACACTAGACGTGTGTTTTCCGCGTGTTCTCATTTTAGCAGAGCGCGAGTGACACACGTTAAACTTCATACGAGCATACACGAGCGCGTGTTGCACTGGACTAGTAACCTGCAACAGCGCGGAGCTGCTTGCAATTGGACTCAACAATTAACATTTGAAACACAACCGACGCGCGCGCTGTGGAGGCGTGTCATTGACCTTAGAATGTTTTCCGTCTCACAACTACGCAAGAGACATTGCTAAAGCTATCACAGTGAAACTTAATTATGAACTTTATTTATTCTGTAAAAAGAGAAGTCTTAGCTTCAAATTAATTTCCATTTAATCAGTCACGTCGGATATTTTGCGATAGATAGTTAAATAAAGACAAGGCATTACTGAGCACTGAAACGTTAACTGGAAGGGAAGGTTATCAATCCTGTCCAGAATCCTATAAAACCTTTACCTGTAAGTCTACATTATTTCACGAACCTAACACAGGTTTCTTTCTGTTTATTTGCATGTAAACGACATGACGCTTGATGCGAGACACTAGAGAGGCAACACGAGCGAACACAAAAATGACGCTACCCAGGGTCGTGACCTCTCGGACGACGACGCTCACCGAACGAGAATAGACGTTGCAGACTCCGGTTAAGTGAGTGCGTGACAAATAAAAGTGTACAGTGTAGTGTCAAGTGAAACGTCCTGATTAACAACGACATTCTAAAAAAATCTAATGAGACGGATAAAAAAACATTACGGGACCAAACAGGTCACAGACAATTTTAGAGGACTGTTTAAGTAATTATTTCAATGTATCTGTGTATGTTTGTCTACTGACATGTTTTGTTTTCTATATAGAGTATTATTCATTTATCTTTGTGTGTGTTAGACTTAAGATTGTTTTTTGTCATATTTTGTTTCACAGTAACAGCAATTAAGATAACAGTGCAAGGACACCTTACAATGAACTGAGAGAAGTGCCAAAGTACACAAAAGACACTGAAAGACTATTTGTTTTCATAACTGGACTGGAAGCATAAAATAACTAGATGACAAACTCATTCCAATTGTATGTTAGAACGAAAGTAAACAGATGATAAAACACAGTAATGTCTTGAAACTACATGTGAGTCCTGATGATCCTTCCGGAATCATCATGCCTCACATGGGAGGCATTGTGACATTACAGCCTTTATCACTGCGATTTTTAACATGTAAAAGTTTTTTTTTTGTATTCGCGTCAGTATGTGCAAACTTTTAACGTATACCAATGAATGTTGTAACCAGATATCTTTGCCGCGCTCCTGAGAAGCGCAGAATATCACGATAGCTATAAACTGTTATACGCTGCTATCGATCATTAAAAAAAAAACGATGCACTTATGTTTAAAAATAACAATTGCCAATTTTTACTTCTGCAGGGAGCCGCGCCGCTCTCTATCTGTTCTTCTGTGAATGTGTTGCGAGTCGGGCGCAAAAGTGTTGTGCTCCATACTGATATAATCATTTTATTGTAAATTTAAGAGTTTAAGTAATTAAAAATATATGTAGCCACAAACAAGCGAGAATGTGTATCATGAAAATTCGCTCCACCGCCACAATGGGTGGCCATGTTAATGTAAGTTTCCGTTTCATAATATAATACTTGAAGCCTTGAAGTTTATTTAATTTCGAAGAAAATCTCTCAACCTTATTTTCATTAATTATACTTGTGATAATCTTTTCTGTTTCAAAGATTTATGCAGCTTATGATCCAGCGTGTGTTCTGTCGGAACAGGAGGCTGTCGTGACGACATCGTTATGGTATTTATTCCAAGTTCTTTCAGTTCCGTTTATATGTCCGTACAAATCCAATTAGTTGGTCCCTTAGGTTTCTTTCATGTAACTTCCGTCTGTTTTCTCCACGCGATCTTCCTCCGAAAAAAAATTTCTGTTCATTTTTTAGTAATTTTCGATATCGCGAATGAGAAAAGACAGCCGCCTCCTGCTCCGAACGGAACACCACGACTTTTCTAACGTCGGAGAGTACCGCACGAATTTTCCGCTAAAAGGTAATAGAATTTCTTAAAGCTGGATCAATTACACATGTTGCTGCTGTTCTCCGACAAATCTGGTGTGATTAATAGTAATTTATTCTGTCACGACAAGAAGAACCAATTTTATTTTTACCAAAGCAACAAAGCTTTCAATTAAATTACTTAAAAAAAAAAAAAAAAAAACATACCAGAACATAGAGCGGAGAAGGAGGCGGGTGAGGCGGGTATGGACAGAGAGAAGAGATTGGGGGGGGGGGGGGGGGACAGAGAAATAGGAGAGGGGGAGATGAACAGAGAAATGGGGGAAGAGGAGATAGACAGAGAAAAGAAAGAAGAGCAGTTGGGTAGAAAGACAGGGGAGATGGACTAAGATAGTCGCAGATGGACATTCTGGGGAATGGTGTGTGCTCGTCTAGTTTGATTACGAAACGAGCGGCACGGTGTAATCGTGTGGGATTTTTTCGTGGTTTATAGGTTGTCAGCTTCCCTGTGGCAACCTGTTGGTCAGCTGTTTATTTTTAGATGGCACACTTGCTGCGGTCAGTGGGTCCATCGATCTCGTGCTGTATGTATTTCACAATTTGCACTAACTATATTTTATCAGTCCTTCCTGCAAAAGTGTGTGAGCTTCCCAAATCTTGGGGTCACCATTTCGCACTCAAGTTGCTCCTCAAGTGGTACACGAGGTTGTTTGCACCCCGTTCCAGGCAAGGAAAAATCCCAGGCACTACAGGGAATTGATCCCAGGTCCTTCGCATGGCGATCAGACACACTGATATCTTGACTACGGAGCGGTTGGGGACGACAAATGTTATGTAATCTAAGAATCTGTAAGATAATCAAGATAAAAATCTTTAATATTTGAGATCAATATACACTCCTGGAAATGGAAAAAAGAGCACATTGACACCGGTGTGTCAGACCCACCATACTTGCTCCGGACACTGCGAGAGGGCTGTACAAGCAATGATCACACGCACGGCACAGCGGACACACCAGGAACCGCGGTGTTGGCCGTCGAATGGCGCTAGCTGCGCAGCATTTGTGCACCGCCGCCGTCAGTGTCAGCCAGTTTGCCGTGGCATACGGAGCTCCATCGCAGTCTTTAACACTGGTAGCATGCCGCGACAGCGTGGACGTGAACCGTATGTGCAGTTGACGGACTTTGAGCGAGGGCGTATAGTGGGCATGCTGGAGGCCGGGTGGACGTACCGCCGAATTGCTCAACACGTGGGGCGTGAGGTCTCCACAGTACATCGATGTTGTCGCCAGTGGTCGGCGGAAGGTGCACGTGCCCGTAGACCTGGGACCGGACCGCAGCGACGCACGGATGCACGCCAAGACCGTAGGATCCTACGCAGTGCCGTAGGGGACCGCACCGCCACTTCCCAGCAAATTAGGGACACTGTTGCTCCTGGGGTATCGGCGAGGACCATTCGCAACCGTCTCTATGAAGCTGGGCTACGGTCCCGCACACCGTTAGGCCGTCTTCCGCTCACGCCCCAACATCGTGCAGCCCGCCTCCAGTGGTGTCGCGACAGGCGTGAATGGAGGGACGAATGGAGACGTGTCGTCTTCAGCGATGAGAGTCGCTTCTGCCTTGGTGCCAATGATGGTCGTATGCGTGTTTGGCGCCGTGCAGGTGAGCGCCACAATCAGGACTACATACGACCGAGGCACACAGGGCCAACACCCGGCATCATGGTGTGGGGAGCGATCTCCTACACTGGCCGTACACCACTGGTGATCGTCGAGGGGACACTGAATAGTGCACAGTACATCCAAACCGTCATCGAACCCACCGTTCTACCATTCCTAGACCGGCAAGGGAACTTGCTGTTCCAACAGGACAATGCACGTCCGCATGTATCCCGTGCCACCCAACGTGCTCTAGAAGGTGTAAGTCAACTACCCTGGCCAGCAAGATCTCCGGATCTGTCCCCCATTGAGCATGTTTGGGACTGGATGAAGCGTCGTCTCACGCGGTCTGCACGTCCAGCACGAACGCTGGTCCAACTGAGGCGCCAGGTGGAAATGGCATGGCAAGCCGTTCCACAGGACTACATCCAGCATCTCTACGATTGTCTCCATGGGAGAATAGCAGCCTGCATTGCTGCGAAAGGTGGATATACACTGTACTAATCCCGACATTGTGCATGCTCTGTTGCCTGTGTCTATGTGCCTGTGGTTCTGTCAGTGTGATCATGTGATGTATCTGACCCCAGGAATGTGTCAATAAAGTTTCCCCTTCCTGGGACAATGAATTCACGGTGTTCTTATTTCAATTTCCAGGAGTGTAGTTAATGTTTTGTTGAGTTTTGAACTCTAGCTGCAACCACAGTATACTTCTAGTTATTCATTGTCGACGGGGTTGGCTGCATCCGTTGGTATATGCTCTAGACTTAATTAGTTTCAGGTCTTGTATCTTTGCCGTCGAGGGACGAAGACATATCTATGGCAGACGATGGCAGACGCCTCGAACATATTTATTTATTTATTACTGGCTTCTAGCATACATACTTCTTAGCTATCACAAAACTGACAAGCATAGCAAGGTAATATTTGATTTTTGTCATCACACATTTTAGGGGATACATTAGTAAATTTATCTTCAGATCGAAAATGTTATGTGTATTCACTTAGACAACTAGATACAATTGACAGCTGAACAGTCATTTGTATAAAACCAGTTAATTCAGTTCGTGAACGAAGTTCAATAGCCACAATTCCTTTTACGTTTTGATGTCTTCTTGTGCTATAAATCTGACTATGGCATCATATGCGCCCATGATTGTGCCGGCCGGAGTGGCCGTGCGGTTCCAGGCGCTACAGTCTGGAACCGCGTGACCGCTACGGTCGCAGGTTCGAATCCTGCCTCGGGCATGGATGTGTGTGATGCCCTTAGGTTAGTTAGGTTCAAGTAGATCTAAGTTCAGGGGACTGATGACCTCAGAAATTAAGTTCCATAGTGCTCAGAGCCATTTGAACCATTTGCACCCATGATTGTATCGAAAGTTACTTAGAAAATTTTACTTCATCTTTGTTATAACGCTTTCTCTGATTTGTGATGTGATTTACATCATCAATTGTCACTCCATCGCCTTAACAGTAGCGTGTCTCCAATACACCGATTCTATGTAAGTGGGCGGCTAAAGATCCATAATTGAGACGCAATCTCACAATGGGCGCTATTATTTTCTTTCACGTCTGGAATTTGTAAACCATGATGACTGTACACTTGGACAGCATTTATCTCTTGTTTCTAGACTTTCGTTTCATTCTTTCTATCACAAAAGAATCCTTAATTGTTTCATTTTCAGCAGGTAATATGTGCACGAAAATATTATGACAACATGTCTCCCGCTGCTAATTGCATCTCTCACTAGCCGACCTGCTTTTTCATTAAGTTTCACGCCAGAATTATATTTTATCCACATAAATTCTACAATTTCATCAGTCTTCTTTGACTAATGATAGTGATCCACTAGGTCGAGGTTGTGTTTACTAGTTCTTTTCTTCCAATTCCAGTAACTAATCGATATCAGAATGTTTTATGAGTCGTTAATTATTATTGTCTTGAATATTTTGAGAGATCTTGTGTGTTTTATTGTCTGCATAGCAGCGAATGTTTCAGCTAGAAATATGGAAGATCGCCAGATAGGTGAAGCTTTCTTTCTTCCGCAGTTTGTGGGCAGAAGTAAGCGCGCCCTGCGTGGTTTTCCTCATCCATTTTTGAACCGACTGCATGTTCTTCAGCATAAGCTGCCAGGTACGACGTCGGTGAGAACTGCCCATATCCTTTCCGTTTGCTGGAACAGTCGACGTATATTACAGGAATACTGTGACAAGAGCTGAGATACACTCCTGGAAATGGAAAAAAGAACACATTGACACCGGTGTGTCAGACCCACCATACTTGCTCCGGACACTGCGAGAGGGCTGTACAAGCAATGATCACACTCACGGCACAGCGGACACACCAGGAACCGCGGTGTTGGCCGTCGAATGGCGCTAGCTGCGCGGCATTTGTGCACCGCCGCCGTCAGTGTCAGCCAGTTTGCCGTGGCATACGGAGCTCCATCGCAGTCTTTAACACTGGTAGCATGCCGCGACAGCGTGGACGTGAACCGTATGTGCAGTTGACGGACTTTGAGCGAGGGCGTATAGTGGGCATGCGGGAGGCCGGGTGGACGTACCGCCGAATTGCTCAACACGTGGGGCGTGAGGTCTCCACAGTACATCGATGTTGTCGCCAGTGGTCGGCGGAAGGTGCACGTGCCCGTAGACCTGGGACCGGACCGCAGCGACGCACGGATGCACGCCAAGACCGTAGGATCCTACGCAGTGCCGTAGGGGACCGCACCGCCACTTCCCAGCAAATGAGGGACACTGTTGCTCCTGGGGTATCGGCGAGGACCATTCGCAACCGTCTCCATGAAGCTGGGCTACGGTCCCGCACACCGTTAGGCCGTCTTCCGCTCACGCCCCAACATCGTGCAGCCCGCCTCCAGTGGTGTCGCGACAGGCGTGAATGGAGGGACGAATGGAGACGTGTCGTCTTCAGCGGTGAGAGTCGCTTCTGCCTTGGTGCCAATGATGGTCGTATGCGTGTTTGGCGCCGTGCAGGTGAGCGCCACAATCAGGACTGCATACGACCGAGGCACACAGGGCCAACACCCAGCATCATGGTGTGGGGAGCGATCTCCTACACTGGCCGTACACCACTGGTGATCGTCGAGGGGACACTGAATAGTTCACGGTACATCCAAACCGTCATCGAACCCATCGTTCTACCATTCCTAGACCGGCAAGGGAACTTGCTGTTCCAACAGGACAATGCACGCCCGCATGTATCCCGTGCCACCCAACGTGCTCTAGAAGGTGTAAGTCAACTACCCTGGCCAGCAAGATCTCCGGATCTGTCCCCCATTGAGCATGTTTGGGACTGGATGAAATGTCGTCTCACGCGGTCTGCACGTCCAGCACGAACGCTGGTCCAACTGATGCGCCAGGTGGAAATGGCATGGCAAGCCGTTCCACAGGACTACATCAAGCATCTCTACGATCGTCTCCATGGGAGAATAGCAGCCTGCATTGCTGCGAAAGGTGGATATACACTGTACTAGTGCCGACATTGTGCATGCTCTGTTGCCTGTGTCTATGTGCCTGTGGTTCTGTCAGTGTGATCATGTGATGTATCTGACCCCAGGAATGTGTCAATAAAGTTTCCCCTTCCTGGGACAATGAATTCACGGTGTTCTTATTTCAATTTCCGGGAGTGTAGTTGTACAGGAACATTGCGAGGACTTCATTTCGGTGTATTCCTGAGTTGATACCTGTTGTAGATATGAAGCTGCAGTTTTCTCGCAGTTCTGTACCTCCCCATTTGAGAGAGCATTTCTCTCTTTCCACCAAGTGGATGGTTAAAATCTACCATCCTTCGTAAAATACACCGACGACAAGAAGTCGCAACATCAAAAAGTAGTTAATGCAGAGTAATGAAATTTCGGGAGTACATTTGTCTAGGTAATATATTTAAATGATTTAAATTGAGAGACCATAGATTAATGTAAGTGCGAGATAAGCCATTGCACATGTGCAATGTTGGTTGGTACATTAATAACCTTGCCGCAGTGCATACACCGTTTCCCGTGTTATCACCGAAGTTAAGCGCTGTCGGGCGTGGCTGTCACTTGGATGGTTGACCATCCAGGCCGCCACGCGCTGTTGCCTTTTTCGGGGTGACTCAGCCTCGTGATGCCAATTGAGAAGCTACTCGACCGAACAGTAGCGGCTCCGGTCAAATAAAACCATCATAACGACCGGGAGAGCGGTGTGCTGACCACACGCCCCTCCTATCCGCATCATGGTCCTGATGGGCCACTTGTGGTCTAAAGACGGAGTGAATGTGATTGAGTGAGTACATTAATAACCAGTGTAACAGCCAGAACGTTGAATGCAAGCATTCAAACTTGCGTGCATTGTGTTGTATAGCGCCGGATGTCAGTTTGTGGGATAAAGTCCCCTGCCTGCTTTACTTGGTCGGTCAATACAGGGACGATTAAAGCTGTTTGAGGATGACGCTCGAGTTGTCCAACGAAGTCCCATATGTGCTCGATTGGAGACAGACCAGATTATCTAGCACGCCGAGGCAACATGTCGACACTGTGCAGAGCATGTTGGGTTACAAAAGCAGTATTTGAGCGAGCGTTATACTGTTGGAAACCAGCCCCTGGAAAGCTGTTCATGAATGGCAGCACAGCAGGTCGGACCAGCAGACTGAAGTACTAATTTGCAGTCAGGGTGCGTGGGATAACCACGATAGTGCTCCTACTGTCATACGAAATCACACCCCAGGCGATAACTCCAGGTGTAGGTCCAGCGTATCTAGCACGCAGACAGGTTGGTTTCAGGCCCTGAACTAGCCTCCTTCTAACCAACACACGGCCATCACTGGCACTGGGGAAGAACCAGCTTTCATTAGAAAATACAACAGACCTGCTTTCCAATGAGCTGTCCCTTCACACTACATAAGTCACAAATGGCTGTGGTTTGGGGTCAGCGGAATGCTCGCTACACTGCGTCTGGCTCCGAGCTCTCCGTGGTTTGGTGTGTCACTATGATTCCAGCAGCTGCAGATCTACATCTACATCTACATTTATACTCCGCAATCCACCCAACGGTGTGTGGCGGAGAGCACTTAACGTGCCACTGTCATTACCTCCCTTTCCTGTTCCACTTGCGTATGGTTCGCGGGAAGAACGACTGCCGGAAAGCCTCCATGCGCGCTCAAATCTCTCTAATTTTACATTCGTGATCTCCTCGGGAGGTATAAGTAGGGGGAAGCAATATATTCGATACCTCATCCAGGAACGCACCCTCTCGAAACCTGGCGAGCAAGCTACACCGCGATGCAGAGCGCCTCTCTTGCAGAGTCTGCCACTTGAGTTTGCTAAACATCTCCGTAACGCTATCACGCTTACCAGATAACCCTGTGACGAAACGCGCCGCTCTTCTTGGGATCTTCTCTATCTCCTCCGTCAACCCGATCTGGTACGGATCCCACACTGATGAGCAATACTCAAGTATAGGTCGAACGAGTGTTTTGTAAGCCACCTCCTTTGTTGATGGACTACATTTTCTAAGGGCTCTCCCAATGAATCTCAACCTGGCACCCGCCTTGCCAACAATTAATTCTATATGATCATTACAAATCAAATCGTTCCGTACGCATACTTCGAGATATTTTACAGACGTAACAGCTATTAGTGTTTGTTCTGCTATCATATAATCATACAATAAAAGACCTTTCTTTCTACGCATTCGCAATACATTACATTTGTCTATATGAAAGGTCAGTTGCCACTCCCTGCACCAAGTGCCTATCCGCTGCAGATCTTCCTGCATTTCGCTACAATTTTCTAATGCTGCAACTTCCCTGTATATACTACAGCATCATCTGCGAAAAGTCGCATGGAACTTCCGACACTATCTACTAGGTCATTTATATATACTGTGAAAAGCAATGGTCCCATAACACTCCCCTGTGGCACGCCAGAGGTTACTTTAACGTCTGTAGGGGTCTCTCCATTGAGAACAACATGCTGTGTTCTGTTTGCTAAAAACTCTTCAACCCAACCACACAGCTGGTATGATATTCCGTAAGCTGTTTTTTGTTTATCAGGCGACAGTGCGGAACTGTATCGAACGCCTGACACGGTGGTCTTCCCTCTCGGCAGTGCCATGTGGCCGTCCGTAGCCCGGTCTTCTTGCGACCGTCCTTTCTCATGTCCACTGCTGCCAGAAATTATATACAGGGGCTACATTCCTCCCAATTATTTCTGCAGTATCGAAGAAGGAGCATCCAGCTTCCCGCAGCTCTATTATTCGAATTCGTTCAAACTCAGTGACGTGATGATAATGGTGTCTTTGTGACCTTAAAGGCGTTCTTGACTAACGTCAACTCACCACGCCCAATCTCAAAGGTAACTAACGCTCACAATCGTTAAAGCATGTATTTAAACCAAACCTGAGTTATACCCTCATAGCGGCGCTACCTGCGCTATTCTCATGCGTCTGGCATGAAATTTGAATAGACATCATCTTGCAGATGTAGAAACACAGCTACCAACTTTCGTTTATGTCGTTCAACTGCTTCTTGGCGTTGCAATTTTTGTTTCCGTCAGTGTACAACTATAACACAGCATTTTCTGCGAATATGTAGAGGCATTTCTGTTACAGGAGAAGAGCGTTGTTATTGAAGAAAGCATATCTCCCAAGCAGACGCATAGGCATTTATACTGCAGTTTGTCCAGTAGAGTTACGCACTTTTCTAACAACATTGTGACAGACCACGGTAGTGTAATGTATCAACGCATGGTATAAGGTAAATAGAATATAGGGGTGAGCACCCCGCCACACTCTTGTCACCCATCTGTTACGGTTCAGTGCTTTTACACGTATACCGACCACGGTTTTGATATCCCGCAATACATTCCTGAGTCAAATAGATAGCCAAGATATATAGGCTGGGATTTTATTCGTTTTTTGTGAGCAGAGAGTCTCACGCTGTCCAAACAGCCTGGTCTATCTCGATTTATGAAAGGACAAATTGCTAATTTATTCTGGAGAAATCTTTGACCCACAGCTATGTCATGTCTGTTTCCGTGCGCTGTTTGCCTTTGGTAGCCCACACTCAGCCTGTCCCAAACCGTTGGTCGACACGTACAAACATATATGGTCCGTATACACGAACATTTGCACATGGAGAGGAATAATTCTCCGATTCTCGTTAGTACTGAGTAGAAAGAGTAATGGGTTGGGATTTAGTAGGCTTAGTGACTCCATCAAAAGCGGCTGTACAGACGCCACGCTGCCACCGGTCACACAAATCGTCTACAAGGATAACTTATGAAAACAGCCGTATAGCCAACCACAGTGCAGATGGAAGTCAGTTCTCTTCGGGCAGACGCATCAGAGAGAACACTGCCAGTTACGCTACGCCAGCGTCTTCCCACCGCAACTTACACTCAGAATACGACATTGCTCCAGTCCGCTGGACTCTGCTGAAACATCGCCTCGCCCTGTTGTACTGCCACAGAACTTTGACTCTGTTCGTAGAGCTCAGCTACAGGTGAAAGACACAGACACATTTCCTCTAGGTATCTGTGCTACCACGACATCAGTCGTGTGGAACACTCTCAACGTGTTCTTGTGATTACGATATGATACAACAATATATATGCACTGTCAAGTTACATGTCATATTGCAATCTGGGATCATGCAAAGCATAGGTCGTCGTCTTGTACACTATATGCCACCCCATAGCATCCTATGGCAATGATAATTGCGATAAGGCAACATTCGTTCTCCGAGGAGCGTCGACATAGTGCTGTACGGAGAAACATACTCTGAAAAGCCAGAACATTATGACCATCGACCTACTATCGATATCAACCTGTCCAGACGATTGCAGCGCCAGCTGACGAGAAATGACAGCTAGTCAGACACAGGCACGATGCATGTAGTATCAGTGAGCGTGTTGTCTGTGTGTGGAATGGGGAAGGCTAGCGGTCTATGTGAGTTTAATTGTGGACAGATCGTGACGGCCTGGAGGCTTTTGGAAACAGCACGACTCGTCAAGTGTCCGAGGAGTACTGTGGTGAGTGTCTTCAACTCGGGGCGAAACCAAGGTGAAACCACATCCTGACGTTGTGGGGTTGGGCAGCCATCATTGCAGGTGTCGGACGTCATAGGCTGGGCAGACTGTTAAAGCAGGACAGGCGGCGAACTGAGGCGAAACTAACGTCAGACTTGCGGGGCAGAGTATAAGTGCGTGTGAAGACACAGCACACCAAACTATCCTAACGATCCCCGCAGCCAACAAACAATGCCTGTGCAAATGTTAACACCTTGACGTCAGCAACTGTGATTGAAATGGGCATGTCACAGTGTGCTGTACATTGGCGCACTGGCAGAGTGTTGCATGGTCTGATGAATCACAACACCTGTACTGTGGGACGGAGACAAACTGGCAGCTGCTCCATTATGCTCTGGGGAACATTCACTTGGTCTTCCAGGGGTTCAGTGGAGCTCGTGCAAGACACCATGATGCACAAGGAGTGTCGTACGCTGTTGGCAGACCATGTACATCTCTTTATGACGATCATATTCCCCGACTGTAATGGCATTTTTCAACGAGATAACGCACTATGTCACAAGGCCAGGGGTATGATGAAGTGGGTCGAGGAACACAGTGGCGAGTGCCAATTGATGTGCTCGCCAAATTTGAACCCAATCAAACACATCTGGGATGTGATTTAACGTGGTGTTAGAGCCCGTTGCCTTCCTCCCCGAAATTTACGGAAATAGGTGACTTGTGTGTGCAGATGTTGTGCCAGATTCGTCCGGTGATCCACCAAGGTCTCATTGCTTTCATTTCATGATGCGCCGCCACTGTTATCTCTACCAAAGGTGGACATACCGACTGTTAGATAGGTGTCATAATGTTCTGGTTGATCAGTGCATGTGAGTGGTGTCTATTATGTCTGACACGTCCGACAGAACAGTCACCATTCACATATATAATTTTCTGGGCCCAGTAATATTTAGTGGAAGTGTTTTAGTGCGGCTGCACAGTCAATGTCTAAACTCTTACGGGAATAAAAAATATGCAAGTAGGGTATAATAGGTGAAGATTGTTGTGTTGCAGCGAGCCGGACGTAGGGGATTTGGGTCTGATGGAAAGCATGTCTGGACAGCTACAGCGACTCCCAGTCTGGCGCAAATTTTCAGGTCTCGCGGTTGTGTTGTCATTTGGTGTAGCTAGAAGTCATTATTTCCTTCCTATGTCTTTCCCATCCCGTTTCGTTTCCAGCTCTTTCACCTCAATTATTCATGAAACTGCTTTACACAGAACCGGGATTCGTCTGAAAAACGACGAGGTACCACTGCTGTGCTCGTTGTTTTCATCGGCCACACACAGCAGTCAACGTGCCTTTGTCTGCTGCCACGGCAAGAAAAGTCACAACAATGGTCATCACAGTCGCAGCCCATTGTGCTCCACACGTCGTCAGACTCACTACGTGGATATTTTTCCCGCTGAAAAGAAACCTATTGTGACTTATGTTGCCAAATCAGCTTCTTTAGAGTTAAATCTTACTTGTATTTAATGCCATTTAGCTGTCATATGAGTGATTGAACTGGGGACGGGAAGTATGTCTTTTTTCACCATCATTGGGATTTTTCTTTTTTGCCTCTTTCTTGACAATAGGAAAGCATTAAAATCCATATTGATTATGGGAAAATTTTTGCATTTAGCTGAGTAAATTAGTTTCCATGTATGCAATTCCAAATTAAAAAAAATGTACATCAAAGTAATACGGGATAAATTGTCCCAAATTAAATGGAACAATATGTCCAATAATATTGGATTTTGGGATGAGGCGTGTAAGTTCAAGGTGCGCTAGAGAAAACCAGTATAACGTGTTGGCTTCTTTCACATTATGGCCATTCTTGATCAGCTAATGGGAAAGCTGAAAGAGTGTTTTGATAAATGACTGTAGTTAAAATAAAACTTCTCAACATCCTGAGTTCTGAGAAACTGAATGCTGTTCTTAAGGTACTAGAACAGCTTTGACACCACAAAAAGTGTTGGAGGATTACATTCTTCCACCTTCCATTGTAACAAAATTGCAACAGTACAGTCCTTTGTAGGTGGGTCAACCTAACTGCAATGCATATATTATATGAATGAATAGATACTAAACGTGAGTTTCATGGTTGCAGATTAAATTTTAACTTAAAAAGTGCAGTTCAAATGGTTCAAATGGCTCTGAGCACTATGAGGCTTAACATCTGAGGTGATCAGTCCCCTAGACTTAGAACTACTACAAACCTAACTAATGACACCACACACATCCATGCCCGAGACAGGATTCCAACCTGCGACCGTAGCAGCAGCGCGGTTCCGGACTTAAGCGTCTAGAATCGCTCGGCCACAGCGGCCGGCAAATGAGAAAAGATCCATATCTTCCGTTCTGAATTTTTTAAAATGCTGGATTATTGATTCTGTATTATCAAGCATATTTAATTCAAATGATGTTGTACATTTTAAGTTAACTGTTTATATTACATTAATGTTGAAGAGATTCCAAATTAATAAATTAAATATAAATTCGAGCAACTTTGTTACAAAATATGATTATTGGAAAAATGAAACTGCACAGAAATACATCTTGCTTTACACTACTGGCCATTAAAATTGCTACACCACGAAGATGATGTGCTACGAAATTTAACCGACAGGAAGAAGATGCTGTGATACGCAAATGATTAGCTTTTGAGAGCATTCATACAAGGTTGGCGCCGGTGGCGACATTTACAACGTGCTGACATGAGGAAAGTTTCCAACCGATTTCTCATACACAAACAGCAGTTGACGGGCGTTGCTGGTGAAACGTTGTTGTGATGCCTCGTGTAAGGAGGAGAAATGCGAACCATGACGTTTCCGACTTTGATGAAGGTCGGATTGTAGTCTATCGCGATTGCGGTTTATCGTATCGCGACATTGCTGCTCGCGTTGGTCGAGATCCAGTGACTGTTAGCAGAATATGAAATCGGTGGGTTCACGAGAGTAATACGGAACGCCACGCTGGATCCCAACGGCCTCGTATCACTAGCAGTCGAGATGACAGGCATCTTATCCGCATGGCTGTAACGGATCGTGCAGCTACGTCTCGATCCCTGAGTCAACAGGGGACGTTTGCAAGACAGCAACTATCTGCATGAACAGTTCGACGACGTTTGCAGGAGCATGGAGTATCAGCTCGGAGACCATGGCTGCGGTTACCCCTGACGCTGCATCACAGACAGGAGCGCTTGCGATGGTGTACTTAACGACGAATCTGGGTGCACGAATGGCAAAACGACATTTTTTCGGATGAATCCAGGTTCTGTTTACAGCATCACGATAGTCGCATCCGTGTTTGGCGACATCTCGGTGAACACACATTGGAAGCGTGTATTCGTCATCGCCATACTGGCGTATCACTCGGCGTGATGGTATGGGGTGCCATTGTTTACACGTCTCGGTCACGTCTTGTTCGCATTGACGAGACTTTGAACAGTGGACGTTAAATTTCAGATGTGTTACGACCCGTGGCTCTACCCTTCATTCGATCTCTGTGAAACCCTACATTTCAGCAGGATAATGCACGACGGCATTGTTGCAGGTCCTGTACGGACCTTTCTGGATACAGAAAATGTTCGACTGCTGCCCTGGCCAGCACTTTCTCCAGATCTCTCACCAATTGAAAACGTCTGGTCAATGGTGGCCGAGCGACTGGCTCGTCAGAATACGCCAGTCACTACTTTTGATGAACTGTGGTATCGTGTTGAAGCTGCATGGGCAGCTGTACCTGTACACGCCATCCAAGCGCTGTTTGACTCAATGCCCAGGCGTATCAAGGCCGTTATTACGGCCAGAGGCTGTTGTTATGGGTACTGATTTCTCAGGATCTATGCTCCCAAATTGCTTGAAAATGTAATCACATGTCAGTTCTAGTATAATATATTTGTCCAATGAATACCCGTTTATCGTCCGCATTTCTTCTTGGTATAGCAATTTTAATGGCCAGTAGCGTATTTCAGCTTTTTTCCAGCTTCTTTTTGTAGACAAATTTAGCTTATTTCGTTCTGTAGAGTTGGCGACACTGATTATGAGTCGTGGTACGTGATGTAACAATGTGAGCGTCCCCCGCCAAGGGAGTAATACGTCCCTCCTCTAGGGAATTGGTAGCACTGGACTGCTGTCATGATGCTGAGTACGATAAACTACAGTCTCAATAGGCCTCCATCCAACCAATGCAAAGTTCTGAAATCTGCTGGAAGATGCTTCTTCTTCTTACACGAAGCATAACATGATCGTCTCAGCGACGACGAACATTAGAATGCAATTTCAGAATAAGAAACGCACTGTGTAGTCTTCCCTCACGCAAGGTGGCCACAATAAAACTATCCCCCAAACTATGTACTATAGGATGGACGCAGGATTGAGCCTTGTTTATGAACATCACAGAAGACGCTGGAAATGACCGGTTGACGTCGATTATGTGCTGTGCTTTATTTATCAAATTGTGAGACACACTTAGCATCTCTGTCTGAGGGATAGCAACAACAGCGGTTTCAGTGTTCTGCTGTAGGTGTGCCGTTGTGTGAGGATTATTTCAGTGCACCTGACGCTTGAGTTTTCCTCACAAGTAAAAACCACAGGGAGAGAGATTGCCAGAGGTGGCAAGGAGACTGCACTGCTTCTTCTGATTGTCCGTCCTCGCCTCACCAAATGCTTTGTGCACTCGTCACAAGATTTTCAAGGCTGAAAATATTCGTATAGTTGTCTAAACTACCCACGTAAGGGTTAAACTGTCTGGACGTATCAGTCAGCATGAACCGTTTGATGAAAGAATGGTGTTACGATGCGGACGTCAGATACTGCACAGCAAACACTTATCTTGGGATTATGCGACGCTCTTAAAAGTACTGTTGGCAATTTTCTAACGCGTAAAGGTGCACTGGGTGTTTAAGTTCAAATAGCCTAACAGGCTGAACCAAGCCTCAGCTGAAGAAATGAAAAACTGAAGATCCAAAACTCCTGATTCCACTTCGCTCAGAAACTACAGGCAGAAAGCAACAAGCGAAAATTAGTCTGACGCATACACAACAGTTAATTTGTAAGGATGCAAATACAGATCCTCTTTGATGAAGTTCCGACACGAGAGCAACGTTTCCTGGTGTTTGAACTCTTTTCGGATAGTCACGGTTTTTAAGTCTTTGTTTTCCTTGAATATTCGTCACAGTTGCAATAATAGTCACTTCTCACCGATGTACCAAGTACGCATTATTCCTCACCATTAACCATCACATGATAACTTCGTATGAGCATACAGTGTGAATTCTTCCCAATCGAACGCTGCAGCGTTTAAATTATGCACACTACCATAAATACAGAGTGAGTCAAAAATGACTTTACAATTTGGGAATGACATAGAAATTTATACTTACAGAACCGCTAGATGTGTCATTTTGTAGCAAACAACCTCAAATTTCACACAAAAGTGTAAAGTGTCATTTTGGTTCGATGTGGCTTAATCTGTGACGCGGTATACTTCCTACTGGTAATCAATTTCTTACCACACTCGTTGGAGCAAATAGGGCGTAACTTGTGCAATGGCGGTGTAGATTCGATTTTTCAGGTCGGCTGAATTGTTTGGTATGGGAGGAACATACATACCCCGTCTTTCATAAAACGAAAAAGAATGAACTCCAATGGTTTCCAGTATGGAGAGCGAGGTTTGCATGCGATTTGCGATTGCCCCTTACAATCCACTGACCTCGAAAGCAATTATCGAGGAAACCTCGAACTTCCATGAGGAAATGAAGTGGTGCACCGTCTTGCTGCTAGAAAACCATCCCATCTCGGGCATCTTAATCGATTTGTGGAGCTAAAATGTTTTCAAGCACATCCAGATACACAACATCAGCGATAGTTTTCTACATGAAGAAGAAAGGGCCGTACACTTTCAGTTTGCTAAGGGCGCAAAACACATTAACTTTGGAACTGTCACAAATGTGTTCCATGGTTCCATGTGGATTCTCGCTGCCCAATATTCTGCAGTTTTGGGTGTTCACCATGTCACTGATACGAAATATTGATTCATCGCTGAAGATTATGATGTTCAGTAATGTCTCGTGGTCGTCTTCTGCTCGACGCAAGATGTCCGCAGAGAATTTCCCACGAGCAACCTTATCTGCATTATGAATGTGCTCTGCCTTTGTGAATCTGTATGGTTTCAAGTGTAAATGTTTACACAACACTAGCCAAATAGTCTTTTGTGGAATGCCAGTCTCGCAAGACGTGGACTGTGGGCAAAGCTCTTCCTAATCTGTTCGACATAATCATCAACACGCGGGCAACCTGGTGATATGTTACTGTGAACAACCCGTATCAACAATTCTACTTGGAGGTTCTTTGGTGTATTCGGTGCGAAATTTTCGTCGAACAATTATTACAGGATGAGATTTTCACTCTGCAGCGGAGTGTGCGCTGATATGAAACTTCCTGGCAGATTAAAACTGTGTGCCCGACCGAGACTCGAACTGGGGACCTTTGCCTTTCGCGGACAAGTGCTCTACCATCTGAGCTACCGAAGCACGACTCACGCCCGGTACTCACACACAAGTTTCAATTATTACAGGGTTCGTTTCATGAAACAAAAGCACACAGCCAGCACTCTCCGCATTAGTGGAAGTATCCATCTTAACTATGAACTACGCTGACACTCCTGGTGGTGAAATGTGGCACTGATGCACTACTTGAATCAAACTTGAGGCTCTTTGCTACAAAATAACACAGCTACCGATTCTGTAATTTACCTCAATAAATTTCCATATCATTCTAAAGTTGTAAAGTTGTTTTTCAAATCTAAAAGAACTCTTTAAAGAAAGATACAAAGCAAGGAAGCGATAGGACATACTTCGATACAGTACATGCTCCAAGTTATTTGTTGTCTCCGACGGAATTAAAATGTCATCACCAAACCAGAATGTTTTTACTGCGTCTCCTTGAACTTTAATTCTCATTCTACCTTTCTCCTTGGTTTCCTTCACTGCTTGCTCAATGTACAGACTGAATAACATATGGTTACAAGCATATCCCACTCGCTTCTCAACCACTGCTGCTCTGTCATGTCCATCAATTCTTATAAATGCAGACTGTTGTTGTACAAGTTGTAAATCACTTTTGAATTCCTCTATCTCATCGCTAATATTCCCTGTTGCCTTCAGAATTTCAACGAGTGTGTTCTTGTCAAAGCTGGCAAAAACAAATCCGCAAAATCTATAAACGATGGTCTTCCTTTGTTTAACCTATGTTCTAATATAAGTCTCAGGATCAGTACAACCTCACGCATTGCTACATTTCTCCGGAACCTAAAAAAATATAACCCGAGGTCTCATTGTATTATTATCTAGCTAGATTATGTCACTTATAAGCTGTGTCTTATTTCATGTAAATGAGTGAATCTACAGTCACTCTTCAGATGCGACCACAACGTTGTTTTGCTAGTGCAGAGAGAAAATATGGTGGAGAGGGGCAGGGAGTGTCTTTGCAGGAGAATTTACCATGCGCCGCAGGGTCAGCAGCGCACACAAAGCTCCTGTAGGCTCACTCGCGGCTGCCTGCGAACCACCGTGTCAATATTGTCTCGGCGCCTTCCTCCTGCTCCTCCTCCTACCGCTCTCCAACTTCTCCACATATCCTTCCTCTCCGTCACCTTCCTATAATGCCCACAGTGTGCAGAATTTGTGTGACCCATCTAAAGTCTACCCTCTCTGTTGTCTCCCTGGCCAAACAAGAAAATATAAGCATGGGACGGTATCACGTCAGTCTGGCCGTTTTCCTCATATTCATTTGTCTTATTGATAAAAGATAACCAGGAAAAAAACTGCGCTAGAGGCACAAATGAAGATTTTGCTTAAGTACATCAGCATATTCGCCAACGCAACTTGTAGGTTGCTTGTTTGATAGTACGCAAACTATAAAAAAGCCAATTTTACAATGAAAGACAGATGTTTTTATGCTCCCTCAACGTCTGCAGTCCATCAGCAATAATCGTAATCTACATCTGCAAACATACTTCACGAGTCACCATACGTTGCATGTGGGAGTATAACTTAAACTACTGCTAGTCATTCCCTTTTCTGTTCCTCTATGTGCTCCCATACGTACCTTAATTTCTCTTAACTTGTCTTCGCAGTTCTTGTCCGTCATATATATTCATGGCAGTAGTTTGCTCTGCAGTCCCTTGCAAATCTTGAATCTCAAAAGTTTTCCAATAGTGTTCCGCAAAAAAAGGCATTCTTTCCTCCAGGGACTCCCATTTGAGTTCCGAAGCTAATCGCATGCCGTTAAGTCTTACCGGAAACAAACCTAGCAGCACTACTCCAAATTGCTTCTGCGTCTTCTTTTAATCCGACCTATTGGGAATCCGCAACACTCTAGCAGTTCTGAAGACTGGGACGCACGAAGGTACCGTTTCCGCCTTTCATAGATCCGATCTTACGTGTTCGCTCCATTTCATGTCGCTTTGGAAATGGCGAGCTTAGATATTTATTCGACGTGTGTTTGAGAAGCAGCTAACCACTAATATTGTATTTGAAGAATACACGATTCTTTTTCCTGGTAGTCTGCATTAACTTTTTTTCATATTTACAGGAAGCTGCCATTCATCGCTCTAAATACAAATTATATGCAGTTCAGCTTGTAGCCTCCTCCAGTCGCTCAAAGAAGGCATTTTACTGTACACTACAAAGTCATCAGCGAACAATCAAAAAGTGGTTCAAATGGCTCTGAGCACTATGGGACTTGACAGCTGACGTCAGCAGTCCCCTAGAACTTAGAACTACTTAAACCTAACTAACCTAAGGACATCTCACACATCCATGCCCGAGGCAGGATTCGAACCTGTGACCGTAGCGGTCGCGCGGTTCCAGACTGTAGCGCCTAGAACCGCTCGGCCACACCGGCCGGCAGCGAACAATCGCAGGCTGATGGTCACCCCACGCGTCGAGTCTTTTATGTGTGTTGTAGTAGTAGTAGTAGTAGTGGCAGCCTTGTTCATTCACAGATCACTTTTACAAAGATATTAGACATGTCGCGGGATTATAATTAATTAACGTAATTCGAATACAGGAGAGATGATCAATTTTCTTGGATATCACAAGAACGATCATTCGAAGCAAAAAGGTCTAGTACTAAAGAGACTGCTTACACCACGCTTGTCCGCCCTGTACTGAAATATTGCTATACGGTGTGCGATCTCCATCAGGTGGGACTGACGGATGACATCGAAAAAGTTCAAACCAGGGCAGCTCGTTTTGTGCTATCGCGAAATATTTGAGATAGTACCATAGACATGATACGTGAATTGGAGTGACAATCATTAAAACAAAGGCGTTTTTCGTGGCAACGGGATCTTCTCATGAAATTTCAATCACTAGTTTTCTCCTCCGATTGCGAAAACATTCTGTTGGCACTTACCTACATAGGTAGTAATGATCAGCACTATAAAATAAGAAAAATCAGGGCTCGCACAGAAAAATTTAAGTGCTCGTTTTTCCCGCTCGCCGTTCGAGATCGGAACGGTAGAGAGACACCTTGAACATGATTCATTGAAGCCTCTGCCAGGCACTTTATTGTGAATAGCAGAGCTATCACGTAGATGTAGATGAACAAACATAGGCTCTAAAATGCATACTTCGGTACTGTGAAAAAGATCTTTTCTGTTGCAGCCTTTTGCTATCCATAGTTGAGAGGCGATGGTATGGACCAAAACGAGAGGATGTCCAGTGAACATGGTTTCTAAGCTATCTAATGTAGCCACGCTTTGATGGCTTTAAGCCGTAATTTTAATAAAAAAAGATACTTTAATTAGTTTAATTGAAATATTTAAGTATTAGTCATAAAAAAGAATACAATATAGTCCTAAGAGAGTAAAGGAGTAAGAATTCTCTACATTAGAATTCGTTTGTTTGTAGACTATTAATCTATAAGTCTCGCACTAACATTGTTCAGATCATTCTGGTAGCTTATTTTGGTTTGTTAGCTCGTGTGAGTTACATGGACCTTGAGCTGTAAAAATATATGAGATCAAAGGGATCGACAAACTTTAATTTCAGAAAAATACCCTACCTATGTTACGAAGACGTAATATGCAGAAAAGTTAACTAAGAAAGAGTTTCAGTTTAATTTAAACTGCAATTCAACAATAGTTTTGTGAAAAATCAATTTAATTAAGCTTGAGTAATTAATTTTGAAACTGTATTGGGAAAAGAAAACTTTTAAATCTCTTCGTAGTGCATCGCAGCGATAGTCCCTTGTTCAATAATCGGCAATGTTAACTATCAGCCTAGCATCTCTGATCGCTGTAGAAAGCAAGCACTGAAATCATTTTTGCTAGGAAAAAGTAATTTTAAAATATAAGGACGTTTAGTTCCCGATAAAGGTAAACTGTATTTAATGGGATCTTGAATAATTTTGCCTTCTTCCACATCTATGAGATACATTGGTGTATGACTCATAAGCCGACCGCGGTGGTCGAGCGGTTCTAGGCGCTTCCGTCCGGAACCGCGCGACTGCTACGGCCGCAGGTTCGAATCCTCCCTCGGGCATGGATGTGTGTGGTGTCCTTTGGTTGGTTAGGTTTAAGTAACTTTAAGTTCTAGGGGACTTATGACCTCAGATGTTACGTTCCATAGTGCTCAGAGCCATTTGAACCATTTTATGACTCATAATAAAATCTACTGCTAGAACTTAACAAGATAGAAGCCACGTAGGCACGTCTAACTTTTAGTACTACCACCAATAAAAAGTATCCAGGGGAACACCAGATTAAATACAATACCTCAAGAGCTATGAACACTTTTTCGTATTCGCTACTGTGAAAAAAAAATCTCTTCTACGGAACAAGTGCTCAGAGCCCTTAGGATATGCAGTTTAGAACACATGTTTACTAAGCTTTGCTGCCTCGGTTGATCGTTCCTGTGATATCCATGAATACTGATCGTTCCTCCTGGGACCCGCTGTATAAATGCGTTTGCGTACTAACAGTTCGGATTTGACAACGGAGTGACAAATAGTCGGTAGTGGCCTTATAGAAGGCACCATCCTGGCAGTTGCCTGATGTCATTTAAGTAAAGTACGTAAAACCTAGTTCATAATGGCCGGATGAAGATTGGGAACTTCGCCCTCCCTCAAACAAGACCGCTCTGTTTGAAAGTTTGCTAATCCTACAATGTTCATTCATTTCCCACTCCCAGTCACCGCACACACTACACGAACTGTACAAATGTTATTCCATGAAGTGACAATACACACGCTATCACTTCATGTCAATACCACAGCGACGATGTTTGGTTTCCATTGTGTGTACGGCAACTTCCCATTTGCTAACCTGAAAAACTGAGTCAGCATCCCTTTATATTGTGTAGATGTTGAGCCCAAAAGACGACAAGGTATTAATATTAAACGTTGCTTAGGTTAGGGAGGAAAGGAAAAAAGGTAAAGGAGAATAAAAGAAAAAAATAGTGGCAAAGTGTTACGAACACCCTGCTCTGGATTATCTAAGTGATGCTTCACTGTATAGAATCGGTTGCTCATCAGGTTCTTTTTAATTGCAGCTTTCAATAGATTCATGACAGTGATTTCACTAACCATCTTGGGCAGTTTATTGTACACTTTTATTCCTCGGTAGAAAATGCTGTTTCGACTTTTTTCTTTCTTGCTAAATGTGTGTTCAGTCTACATCTTGTTTCATGGTCATGGACAGAGCTGGCTGCGCAGTAATTTTCATTGTTATTTCTGCTGACTGGTATATGTAAGCACATCGCGTAGTTAAAATCCAGTGTCCTGAACAGTTCTTTACAATGAGCTCGACTACTATTTTTGGTTATTCTTCTTATCGCCATCTCCATAGTCTGAAAACTTTGTTCGCTTTTTGTGCACACGCTCCTCAGAAAAGAATTTCATAACTAAGAACTGAGTGTACATATGAGTAGTGCGTAAGTAAACGACGCTGTTGTTACACACTGATTGCAGTACCTCTAAGGGGATAACATGCTGATGACATTCTGTTTGCAAGCGTCTTCATGTCGTCACACGACTTCAACTCAGAATCGATCCTAATTCCTCGAAATTTTATGTTTGTTATACGTTCTGTAGCGGTGCCATCCACGTATATTTAATGCTGTCATTTTTCCTCTTCAAAATGTTATTCATATCGAGAACAAAGAACAGTCCTACCACACTTTTCGTAGGGCAGGCTTGTTGATACTTTTGTCCCTAATACATACATGCCGTCCAGATTTCGAAAGAAGTGGTACATCACTCTCTCACTATAACAACACTGTCAGTCAGATTAACATTCATATTTTAGGTCATGATCTCGGTATTCCACAGTACTACATTTGGTATGTGAGGTTTCCGACTATTTTACATGAAGAAATTGTTGGCAGAATGTTCGTATAACTACATCTGTAGCCTGTAGAGAATTTGTAGCCGAGGAGACGTAGTGGATGTGACGGAGAGCAGGAGCGTGATGGATTGCAGATCATAAATGCCGACTCCAGCGACCTGGCTGTGAGAGAGATTTTGGGAAGCAGCACTCTGTGGGTTGTACAGGGTGGAGTGCGGTAAATTGTCTTTTTAGAATTCATGTTGAGGCGGTACTGTTGGTCGAATGGAGGGCAGAGTGGACGTGGTTTATAGTGAGCGACGGGAGGTTTATATTCAACTGGTTCAAATGGCTCTGAGCACTATGGGACTTAATTGCTGTGGTTATCAGTCCCCTAGAACTTAGAACTACTTAAACCTAACTAACCTAAGGACATCACACACATCCATGCCCGAGACAGGATTCGAACCTGCGACCGTAGCAGTCACACGGTTCCGGACTGCGCGCCTAGAACCGCGAGACCACCGCGGCCGGCTTATATTCAACTGTTGTTCAGTTGCGATAATACAGTGGACACGAGAGGAGCGGTCATTCTGTGTTGAAGTGTATTCCTCGAACTCCCACTCGATCATTGCAGTGCAGCATGCTTTTCGTTTCGATTTGCAGTAACCCCCATGCGGACGTGTTCCGGGACGGCAATTAATTTTAAATTGGGTAAATGCATTCAGAACAACAGGGGATGTGTCATCTGTATGAAGAGAACCAGAGAGAAGTGTTGCAACACCACAAAATGACATACGAGTGAGAGCAGCAGCACTGAAATCTCCGAAACGCTCAGCTCGGAAAGATGCACTTGCTCTTGGGATTTCAAGACGTTCTTTCCACCGCATTCTTCATAATGAATTGAATTTTCACCCATATAAAATGTGCGTGGTCCAACAGTTGTCAGTTCGGGATTATGTGACATTAAGAACATCTTTTGAAGACAAGCGTGCAACCATACCCGGTGACGCAAATGTGTTCTTTTCTGACGAGGCACATTTTCATCTCATTGGGTGTGTACCAGGTGTAGAAGTATGAAACCGGAATTTGGATGCAATAATTACACATCTGTTGTTTGAAACTGATAAACAATATTTTATTCAAAATAATCTACATTGCTATTTATACATTTCTTCCACCTCTCCAGCACGCTATGAATGCCACGCGAAAAAAAACAGTTGTTCTTTTGAAGCCAACCAGTCGGCGAGCCATTTTCGTACATTTTCTGTGAATCGAAGCGTTCTTCAGCGAGAGCGTATCCCAGTAATACAAATAGATGATAATCGGTCGGAGCCAAGTCTGGAGAACAAGTCGCATGCCTTTGTATTTCCCAACTGAACGCCTCCATCATTCCCCAGACCCATTTTGGTGTGTGTGATGGGGCGTTATCATGGAGCAATATGACTTTGTGTTGCCTTTTTACATATTCCGGTCGTTTTTCACGTAATGCTCGGTTTAAATTGATCGTTTGCTGTTGGTAGCGATCAGTGTTCAGTTTCACCAGGTTTTAGCAGCTCATAATAGTTGACACTCTTCTGATCACACAGAGCATTGTCTTCTTCCCCAAAGCCATTTAGTCTTGCAGTGGATGTCGATGGTTTGCATGGATCCAGCCATGATTTACGACGCTGGAGATCCATTTTTCATCACCTGTCACTATCCGATGGAGAAACGACTTTCTTTAGTATCTGGCAAACAGCATTTCACAAGCGGTCTTTCGAGTTGCTTGCTTTCATTCAGTCGAGTGCGTTATCACTGAGCCATCTAACTCAGTATTTATGTCCTCGATGCAAACTTACTTTATATATATATATCCATCTACATCTACATTCCACAAGCCATCCTGTGGTGTGTGGCGGAGGGTTCTTCTGGTACCGCTATTATCCCTGCTCCTTTTTCGAATGATATGTGGGAAGAGCCAGTGTCGGTGATCCTGCATATCAGTCCTCAGTGCTCCCTGCCGCCGTTGGATAAGCAGCTGAGCAGCAAGTCGTATACTCCTAGCTCACTCGTTTGTTACATAGTTTAATTCTTAATTTCTTTGCGTGTTTTTGGTACTTGCATTGTTTAATTCATAAATTTCGGGCGTATTAAACACTCCTGGAAATTGAAATAAGAACACCGTGAATTCATTGTCCCAGGAAGGGGAAACTTTATTGACACATTCCTGGGGTCAGATACATCACATGATCACACTGACAGAACCACAGGCACATAGACACAGGCAACAGAGCATGCACAATGTCGGCACTAGTACAGTGTATATCCACCTTTCGCAGCAATGCAGGCTGCTATTCTCCCATGGAGACGATCGTAGAGATGCTGGATGTAGTCCTGTGGAACGGCTTGCCATGCCATTTCCACCTGGCGCCTCAGTTGGACCAGCGTTCGTGCTGGACGTGCAGACCGCGTGAGACGACGCTTCATCCAGTCCCAAACATGCTCAATGGGGGGACAGATCCGGAGATTTTGCTGGCCAGGGTAGTTGACTTACACCTTCTAGAGCACGTTGGGTGGCACGGGATACATGCGGACGTGCATTGTCCTGTTGGAACAGCAAGTTCCCTTGCCGGTCTAGGAATGGTAGAACGATGGGTTCGATGACGGTTTGGATGTACCGTGCACTATTCAGTGTCTCCTCGACGATCACCAGTGGTGTACGGCCAGTGTAGGAGATCGCTCCCCACACCATGATGCCGGGTGTTGGCCCTGTGTGCCTCGGTCGTATGCAGTCCTGATTGTGGCGCTCACCTGCACGGCGCCAAACACACATACGACCATCATTGGCACCAAGGCAGAAGCGACTCTCATCGCTGAAGACGACACGTCTCCATTCGGCCCTCCATTCACGCCTGTCGCGACACCACTGGAGGCAGGCTGCACGATGTTGGGGCGTGAGCGGAAGACGGCCTAACGGTGTGCGGGACCGTAGCCCAGCTTCATGGAGGCGGTTGCGAATGGTCCTCGCCGATACCCCAGGAGCAACAGTGTCCCTAATTTGCTGGGAAGTGGCAGTGCGGTCCCCTACGGCACTGCGTAGGATCCTACGGTCTTGGCGTGCATCCGTGCGTCGCTGCGGTCCGGTCCCAGGTCGACGGGCACGTGCACCTTCCGCCGACCACTGGCGACAACATCGATGTACTGTGGAGACCTCACGCCCCACGTGTTGAGCAATTCGGCGGTACGTCCACCCGGCCTCCCGCATGCCCACTATACACCCTCGCTCAAAGTCCACAACTGCACATACGGTTCACGTCCACGCTGTCGCGGCATGCTACCAGTGTTAAAGACTGCGATGGAGCTCCGTATGCCACGGCAAACTGGCTGACACTGACGGCGGCGGTGCACAAATGCTGCGCAGCTAGCGCCATTCGACGGCCAACACCGCGGTTCCTGGTGTGTCCGCTGTGCCGTGCGTGTGATCATTGCTTGTACAGCCCTCTCGCAGTGTCCGGAGCAAGTATGGTGGGTCTGACACACCGGTGTCAATGTGTTCTTTTTTCCATTTCCAGGAGTGTAGTATTTGAGAGTTGTAGCATCGCGTTTTAGTACCTGAATAGTGTAAATTCGCGTAGTCGTTTGTCTACTGTTTTTGTTTTGAACGGCCAGTGTCGGTTGGTCACAGTCAGTGTGCTCCCTGCCGCCGTTGGATAAGCAGCTGAGCAGCAAGTCGTATACTCCTAGCTCACTCATTTGTTACATAGTTTAATTCTTAATTTCTTTGCGTGTTTTTGGTACTTGCATTGTTTAATTCATAAATTTCGGGCGTATTATAGTATTTGAGAGTTGTAGCATCGCGTTTTAGTACCTGAATAGTGTAATTTCGCTTAGTCTCCTTCCGCCGCCGAGCAGTGTCAGCAGTGCGCAAGTAGCAGCATTACTGCATTTACTAGGCAATCTTGTATTTTAATAACCGTTTAAATTTTGTCGATTTGTTTGCGCTCTCTGAAGATTAGTTCAGACGTTCTTTGCAAAACAGTTTTAGCATGGATAGGGACTGCAACTGCTGTGTTCGGATGCAGGCTGAGTTGGCATCCCTTCGCTCCCAGCTTCAGGCAGTGTTGGCTTCGGTCACACAGCTTGAGGCTGTTGCAAATGGGCATCACTGTGGGGGTCCGGATGGGGGTTTGTCGGGGACGGCCAGCTCGTCCCACGCATCCCCTGATCGGACTACGACTGTGGTTGCCCGGGATACTGCCCGCATTGAGGCTGATCCCTCACCTGTGGTAGAGTGGGAGGTCGTTTCAAGGTGTGGCAGGGGGCGAAAGACATTCCGGAGGGCTGAACGGAAAGCCTCTCCAGTTTGTCTGACAAACCGGTTTCAGGCTCTGTCTCAGGCTGATACTGATCTTCGGCCTGACATGGCTGCTTGTCCTGTTCCAGAGGTTGCCCCTCAGTCTGCAAGATCCGGGCAGTTGCAGAGGGTGGGCTTACTGGTAGTTGGGAGCTCCAACGTCAGGCGCGTAATGGGGCCCCTTAGGGAAATGGCAGCAAGAGAGGGGAAGAAAACCAATGTGCACTCCGTGTGCATACCGGGGGAAGTCATTCCAGATGTGGAAAGGGTCCTTCCGCATGCCATGAAGGGTACAGGGTGCACCCATCTGCAGGTGGTCGCTCATGTCGGCACCAATGATGTGTGTCGCTATGGATCGGAGGAAATCCTCTCTGGCTTCCGGCGGCTATCTGATTTGGTGAAGACTGCCAGTCTCGCTAGCGGGATGAAAGCAGAGCTCACCATCTGCAGCATCGTCGACAGGACTGACTGCGGACCTTTGGTACAGAGCCGAGTGGAGGGTCTGAAACAGAGGCTGAGACGGTTCTGCGACCGTGTGGGCTGCAGATTCCTCGACTTGCGCCATAGGGTGCTGGGGTTTCGGGTTCCGCTGGATAGGTCAGGAGTCCACTACACGCAACAAGCGGCTACACGGGTAGCAGGGGTTGTGTGGCGTGGGCTGGGCGGTTTTTTAGGTTAGATGGCCTTGGGCAAGTACAGAAAGGGCAACAGCCTCAACGGGTGCGGGGCAAAGTCAGGACATGCGGGGACCAAGCAGCAATCGGTATTGTAATTGTCAACTGTCGAAGCTGCGTTGGTAAAGTACCGGAACTTCAAGCGCTGATAGAAAGCACCGAAGCTGAAATCGTTATAGGTACATAAAGCTGGCTTAAGCCAGAGATAAATTCTGCCGAAATTTTTACAAAGGTACAGACGGTGTTTAGAAAGGATAGATTGCATGCAACCGGTGGTGGAGTGTTCGTCGCTGTTAGTAGTAGTTTATCCTGTAGTGAAGTAGAAGTGGATAGTTCCTGTGAATTATTATGGGTGGAGGTTACACTAAACAACCGAACTAGGTTAATAATTGGCTCCTTTTACCGACCTCCCGACTCAGCAGCATTAGTGGCAGAACAACTGAGAGAAAATTTGGAATACATTTCACATAAATTTTCTCGGCATGTTATAGTCTTAGGTGGAGATTTCAATTTACCAGATATAGACTGGGACACTCAGATGTTTAGGACGGGTGGTAGGGACAGAGCATCGAGTGACATTATACTGAATGCACTATCCGAAAATTACCTCGAGCAATTAAACAGAGAACCGACTCGTGGAGATAACATCTTGGACCTACTGATAACAAACAGACCCGAACTTATCGACTCTGTATGTACAGAACAGGGAATCAGTGATCATAAGGCCGTTGCAGCATCCCTGAATATGGAAGTTAATAGGAATATAAAAAAAGGGAGGAAGGTTTATCTGTTTAGCAAGAGTAATAGAAGGCAGATTTCAGACTACCTAACAGATCAAAACGAAAATTTCTGTTCCGACACTGACAATGTTGAGTGTTTATGGAAAAAGTTCAAGGCAATCGTAAAATCGTTTTAGACAGGTACGTGCCGAGTAAAACTGTGAGGGACGGGAAAAACCCACCGTGGTACAACAACAAAGTTAGGAAACTATTGCGAAAGCAAAGAGAGCTCCACTCCAAGTTTAAACACAGCCAAAACCTCTCAGACAAACAGAAGCTAAACGATGTCAAAGTTAGCGTAAGGAGGGCTATGCGTGAAGCATTCATTGAATTCGAAAGTAAAATTCTATGTACCGACTTGACAGAAAATCCTAGGAAGTTCTGGTCTTACGTTAAATCAGTAAGTGGCTCGAAACAGCATATCCAGACACTACGGGATGATGATGGCATTGAAACAGAGGATGACACGCGTAAAGCTGAAATACTAAACACCTTTTTCCAAAGCTGTTTCACAGAGGAAGACCGCACTGCAGTTCCTTCTCTAAATCCTCGCACAAACGAAAAAATGGCTGACATCGAAATAAGTGTCCAAGGAATAGAAAAGCAACTGGAATCACTCAATAGAGGAAAGTCCACTGGACCTGACGGGATACCAATTCGATTCTACACAGAGTACGCGAAAGAACTTGCCCCCCTTCTAACAGCCGTGTACCGCAACTCTCTAGAGGAACGGAGGGTTCCAAATGATTGGAAAAGAGCACAGATAGTCCCAGTCTTCAAGAAGGGTCGTCGAGCAGATACGCAAAACTATAGACCTATATCTCTGACGTCGATCTGTTGTAGAATTTTAGAACATGTTTTTTGCTCGCGTATCATGTCATTTCTGGAAACCCAGAATCTACTATGTAGGAATCAACATGGATTCCGGAAACAGCGATCGTGTGAGACCCAACTCGCTTTATTTGTTCATGAGACCCAGAAAATATTAGATACAGGCTCCCAGGTAGATGCTATTTTTCTTGACTTCCGGAAGGCGTTCGATACAGTTCCGCACTGTCGCCTGATAAACAAAGTAAGAGCCTACGGAATATCAGACCAGCTGTGTGGCTGGATTGAAGAGTTTTTAGCAAACAGAACACAGCATGTTGCTATCAATGGAGAGACGTCTACAGACGTTAAAGTAACCTCTGGCGTGCCACAGGGGAGTGTTATGGGACCATTGCTTTTCACAATATATGTAAATGACCTAGTAGATAGTGTCGGAAGTTCCATGCGGCTTTTCGCGGATGATGCTGTAGTATACAGAGAAATTGCAGCATTAGAAAATTTTAGTGAAATGCAGGAAGATCTGCAGCGGATAGGCACTTGGTGCAGGGAGTGGCAACTGACCTTTCATATAGACAAATGTAATGTATTGCGAATACATAGAAAGAAGGATCCTTTATTGTATGATTATATGATAGCGGAACAAACACTGGTAGCAGTTACTTCTGTAAAATATCTGGGAGTATGCGTGCGGAACGATTTGAAGTGGAATGATCATATAAAATTAATTGTTGGTAAGGCGGGTACCAGGTTGAGATTCATTGGGAGAGTGCTTAGAAAATGTAGTCCATCAACAAAGGAGGTGGCTTACAAAACACTCGTTCGACGTATACTTGAGTATTGCTCATCAGTGTGGGATCCGTACCAGATTGGTCTGACGGAGGAGATAGAGAAGATCCAAAGAAGAGCGGCGCGTTTCGTCACAGGGTTATTTGGTAACCGTGATAGCGTTACGGAGATGTTTAATAAACTCAAGTGGCAGGCTCTGAAAGAGAGGCGCTCTGCATCGCGGTGTAGCTTGCTCGCCAGGTTTCGAGAGGGTGCGTTTCTGGATGAGGTATCGAATATATTGCTTCCCCCTACTTATACCTCGCGAGGAGATCACGAATGTAAAATTAGAGAAATTAGAGCGCGCACGGAGGACAGTCGTTCTTCCCGCGAACCATACGCGACTGGAACAGGAAAGGGAGGTAATGACAGTGGCACGTAAAGTGCCCTCCGCCACACACCGTTGGGTGGCTTGCGGAGTATCAATATAGATGTAGATGTAGATGTATTTTATCTGATGTTTTCATCGAGCTTATTTGCCGACATGGATTTGGCAAGAAGCAAATATATTTCACTACTTTTCTTGAAATTTAGGTCTCGAATTTTGACAGTAAATCTGTGATGCACTGCCTTTCTCATGTAGCATTTACCACAGAGATTTTTGAGCATTTCCGTGACACTTTCACGCTTACAAAGCAACTCGGTGACGAAACACATCACTCCTCATTAGTGCTTCTATAAGTCTTCTATTTCCCTATCAACCAAGGGCCTTGCCATTAGGTAGTGGCTTGCATACCTCCGCAATACAGATAGCCATATTGTAGGTGCAACTACAACAGAAGGGTATCTGTCGACAGTCCAGACAAATAACTGGTTCCTGAAGAGTGGCAGCAGCATTTTCAGTAGCTGTAGGGGCAACAGTCTTGTAACATCAACCGAAACGGCCTTGCTGTGCTGGTACTGCGAACGGTTTAAAGCAAGGGAAAACCATAGCCGTAATTTTGCCCGATGGCATTCAGTTATACTGTATGGTTGAATGATGATGGCATCCTCTTGGGTAAAATATTCTGAAGGTGAAATAATCCGCAATTCGGATCTCTTGGCTTCAAATGGCTCTGAGCACTATGGGACTTAACAGCTATGGTCATCAGTCCCCTAGAACTTAGAACTACTTAAACCTAACTAACCTAAGGACATCACACAACACCCAGTAATCACGAGGCAGAGAAAATCCCTGACCCCGCCGGGAATCGAACCCGGCAACCCGGGCGTGGGAAGCGAGAACGCTACCGCACGACAACGAGCTGCGGACGGATCTCTTGGTGGGGACCACTCAGGAGGACGTCGTCATCAGTATAAACAAAACTGGGGTTCTACGAATTCCAGAGTGGAATGTTAGAAAATTTAAAAATTATAAGTTGAAGTTAGATATAGTGGGAATTAGTAGAATTCGGTGACAGGAGGAACAGGACTACTCGTGAGGTGGATCAAGGTTATAAACACGAAATAAAACAGGCGTAATGCAGGAGTAGGTTTGATGTATATTTCGTCCATAAGAACGGCATTCTAAGGGTTGTGGCAGTTGATCAGTACAAATAAAGCGTTGGTGTTGGTGAAGAGTAGAGACGCCTTTTCACAGTCGCAGACCAAGCACAGCGTAGGTCATTTTGCTTCGTTTGAGGGCCGGTATAGTTGCATAAGATCTGCATACTGTTTCCAGATGTATGTCCTCTCGGCTGCACATACCTGTATCCAAAATAAACAAGTGAATCAGAAACTGTTTTATTTAAATAGTAGGTGTGATAATGAATGAGGAAATAGTATTGCGGGTAAGATACTTCGAATAGCATAGTAGACGCATTATTGTAGACAAGATAGTCGCGAAGCCCACACCCATCACAGTAGTAACAGTTTATAAGCCGATTAACTCCGCAGATGATGAAGAGATTGAAGAAATGTATGAATAGATTGAAGAAATGTATGATGATGTAAAAGAAATTATTCAGATAATTCACTGACATGAAAATTTAATTTTGATGGGTGATTGTAATTCGATACTAGGAAAAGGAAGAGAAAAAAAATTCAGGTGAATATGGACTGGAGGAAAGGAATGAAAGAGGAAGCCGCCTGGTAGAATTTTGCCCAGAGCATAATTTGATCATCGCTAACACTTGACTTACGAAACCTCGATAAGCTAAAAGAACCAGAGGCTGTTGAGAGTTTCAGAGGGAGCATTAGGCGACAGTTGACTAGAACAGGGGAAAGCAATGCAGCAGAAGACGAATAGGCAGAACGGCGAGATGAAATAGTGAAGACAATTAGACGATCAAATATGTTAAATGACAAGCGTAGGACAAATTCTTGGTTAATACAAGAGATAATGAATTTAACTGCTGAAAAGAGAAAATATAAAAATGCAGCAGGTGAAGCAGGTGAAAGGGAATGCAAATGTCTAAAAAATGATCGTGACAGGAAGTGCAAAATATACAAGCAGGAACGGGTAGAGGACAGATGTAATAACTTAGAAGCATATTTCACTAGAGGAAAGATACGAGTAGATACCGTCTTCAGCAAAATTAAAGAGGCCCGACAGGAGTGAATATTACCTCACAATCAGCTTAAGAAGTCATGGTTGTAAAGAGATAACACGAATTGAAACCTCCTGGCAGATTAAAACTGTGTGCCGGACCGAGACTCGAACTCGGGGTCTTTGTCTTTCGCGGGCAAGTGCTCTACCATCAGAGCTGCCCAAGCACGATTCACGACCCGTCCTCACAGCTTTAATTCCGCCAGTACCTCGTCTCCTACCTTCCAAACTTCACAGAAGCTCTTCTGCGAAAGGCAAAGGTCCTGAGTTCGAGTCTCGGACCGGCACACAGTTTTAATCTGCCAGGAAGTTTCATATCAGCGCACACTCCACTGCAGAATGAAAATCTCATTCTGGCTAACACGAATTCTTTACAGAAGAATGGAAAAACTGGTAGAATCCTACCTCGGGGAAGACCAGTTTGGATTCCAGAGAAATACAGGAACACTCTAGGCAACAATGACTCAACGACTTATCTTAAAGACAAGTTCAGGAATCACAAACCTACGTTTATAGCATTTGCAGGCTTAGAGAAAGGCTATTTACAACTTGTACAGAAAACAGATGGCAGTTATAAGAGTTGAGGGGCAAGAAAATGAACCAGTGGTTAAGAAGGGAGTGAAATGGGGATGTAGTCTATCCCAGATGTTATTCAATCTGTACATTGAGCAAGCAGTAAAGGGAACCAAAGAATAATTAGAGTTCAGGGAGAAGAATGAAACTCTGAAGTTTGCCGATGACACTGTAATTCTCTAATAGATAGCAAAGGACTTGGAAGAGCCGTTGTACGGAATGGACACTGTCTTGGGGGACAATATGAGGTGAACATCAACTAAAGCAAAACAAGTACAACGGAATGTAATCTAATTAAATCAAATGATGCTGAGTGAATTATATTCGATGGGTAGCTCACGTAACTAATGAGGAGTTATTGAAGAGATCTGCACAACCTGACTAGAAGAAGCGATCTGTTGATAGGACACATTCTGAGACGTCAAGGGATCACCAATTTAGTACTGGAGGAAAGTTTGTGTGATAAAAATCGTAGAGCAGGACAAAGGCAGTAAGCAGATTCAGACGTTTGTGGGTTGCAACAGTTATTCGAAGATGAAGAGGCTTGTACAGGATAGAGCAGCATGGGGAGCTGCATCAATCCAGTCTACGTACTGCAGACCACAACAACAACAAAACAACAACAGCATGTCTTCTATTAATCTTGTGTGGTATGGATCCCTGAAAGACGAGAGATAGTCTAACTAGTATTGTGTTTAGCCACTTCTTTAGTGGATGGTTTACATTTCCTCGGTATTCTCCCAATGACTCTCAGCCTGGCATCTGCTTTTTCTACAGCCAGTTTTATGTGGTCATTCGACTTCATGTTGTTCTCAACGGTTATTCCTAGGTATTTTACGTTTGTCATTATTTCGACTGATTTATCGCCAACCCCCTAACTAACCATTAAAAGACCTGTTCGCTTATACAGGGTGTTCTAAAAACGTCTTATATATTCCTACAGTAAACGATGACCCAATACAACACCCCCTTTTCTATTCGAAAACACAACGTTCTCTTACCAGCTTTTATTACGAGTGTGTGCTAGCGCCTGTTAAGCTGCATGATCTTTCTACAACCTTCACTGCCTTTCGTAAAGTCTAATTTCGTACTCGCTACTAAAAGCAATAGTATAAACGCTTTGAACATTACTTTAGAGTAAGCAGTACGCTCTTACCAATGTTAACCGTGTTTAGGTCAAGATTGCGTGGACCGCAAATTTTTGATGGCTTGACGCTCGTCGTGCTCGTGACGGTGGGGGGTGTAAGTTTCAGTATGATGACGTGACAGTTCGAGAATATATCACAAACGGCAAGCTGCCGTCTTCTACGCTCAGTGGTAGAACACTGGTCTCACCTGCCTCAATATTAACTAGGCTATGGTACTTTCTCCGGAGTGTTAACTGTGCAACCTAGAGGATCGTTGTATCCAAAAGCAAAGTATGCATTCCACATTTCTCTTACAGTGAAGCGTCAAAGAAGCTGGTATAGGCAAGCGTACTCAAATACAGAGATACACTACTGGCCATTAAAATTGCTACACCACGAAGATGACGTGCTACATACGCGAAATTTAACCGACAGGAAGAAGATGCTGTGATATGCAAATGATTAGCTTTTCAGAGCATTCACACAAGGTTGGCGCCGGTGGCGACACCTACAACATGCTGACATGAGGAAAGTTTCCTACCGATTTCTCACACACAATCAGCAGTTGACCGGCGTTGCCTGGTGAAACGTTGTTGTGATTCCTCGTGCAAGGAGGATAAAAGCGTACCATCGCGTTCCCGACTTTCATAAAGGTCGGATTGTAGCCTGTTACGATTGCGGTTTATCGTATCACGACATTGCTCGCGTTGGTCGAGATCCAATGACTGTTAGCAGAATATGGAATCGGTGGGTTCAGGAGGGTAATACGGAACGCCGTGCTGAATCCCAACGGCCTCGTATCACTAGCAGTCGAGATGACAGGCATGGCTGTAACGGATCGTGCAGCCACGTCTCGATCCCTGAGTCAACAGATGGGGAGGTTTGCAAGACAACAACCATCTGCACGAACAGTTCAACGACGTCTGCAGCAGCATGGACTATCAGCGCGGAGACCATGGCTGCGGTTACCCTTGACGCTGCATCAGAGACAGGAGCGCCTGCGATGGTGTACTCAACGACGAACCTGGGTGCACGAATGGCAAAACGTCATTTTGTCGGATGAATCCAGGTTCTGTTTACAGCATCATGATAGTCGCATTCGTGTTTGGCGACTTCGCGGTGAACGCACATTGGAAGCGTATATTCGTCATCGCCATACTGGCGTATCACCCAGCGTGATGGTATGGGGTGCCATTGGTTACACATCTCGGTCACCTCTTGTCCGCATTGATGGCACTTTGAACAGTGGACGTTACATTTCAGATGTGTTACGACCCGTGGCTCTTCCCTTCATTCGATCCCTGTGAAACCCTACATTTCAGCAGGATAATGCACGACCGCATGTTGCAGGTCCTGTACGGGCCTTTCTGGATACAGTAAATGTTCGACTGCTGCCTGGCCAGCACATCCTCCAAATCTCTCACCAATTGAAAACTTCTGGTCAATGGTGGCCGAGCAACTGGATCGTCACAACACGCCAGTCACTACTCTTGATGAACTGTGGTATCGTGTTGAAGCTGCATAGGCAGCTATACCTGTACACGCCATCCAAGCTCTGTTTGGCTCAATGCCCAGGCGTATCAAGGCCGTTATTATGGCCAGAGGTGGTTGTTCTGAGTACTAATTTCTCAGGATCTATGCACCCAAATTACGTGAAAATGTAATCACATGTCAGTTCTAGTATAATATATTTGTCCAATGAATATCCGTTTATCATCTGCATTTCTTCTTGGTGTAGCAATTTTAATGGCCAATAGTGTATTTAAACAGGCGGAATACGGCGCTGCGGTCGGCAAAGCCTGTATAAGACAACAAGTGTATGGCGCAGTTGTTAGATCGGTTACTGCTGTCACAATGGCAGCTTATCAAGATTTAAGTGAGTTTGAACGTGGTGTTAGCCGGCCGTGGTGGCCGAGCGGCTCTAGGCGCTTCAGCCCGGAACCGCGCGACTGCTACGGTCGCAGGTTCGGATCCTGTCTTGGGCATGGATGTGTGTAATGTCCTTAGGTTAGTTAGGTTTAAGTAGTTCTAAGTTCTAGGTGACTGATGACCTCAGCAGTTAAGTCTCTTAGTGCTCAGAGACATTTGAACCATTTTTTTTCTACTCCAAATATAATTTCTGTTGAGAATAATGGAACAATAAGGAAGTTCATAGAGAAACTGTGGCTTTGACAAAAGAATTCTACGTTGGTTTTTTGGCATACATCTACACTTTTTCCAAAGATTGCACCTTGTAATTTAATCTTACGTAACGGAAGTGTGGGGCAATCGTTCGATTTGTTGCATTTGTTAAAGGCTGTTTCACTAATTACTGAAATGGGACTGCCAGAGTCAAGTACTGCCGTAAATTTTACGTCATTTACTGTAATGTGAATTACAGGATATGCGATGTTGTTCTGTTTTACGTCGTGTTACTGGAGTAAGATGTCCCTAATTTTACTAATTACTAGCCACGGCAGATGCGTCGTCAGCTTCATAAGTGCGTTTTGTGGCTGTCAGCGGTGTGAGTCATTGCCTACTGTCTCTTAGTTGGCGCGCGTCGTTATTGGGGTTGAGAGACCCAACCTCTATAAATTCACCTTGCCGAAAGAGCCCTGCCCTGTTTGAATCGCACCAGTTCTGATGAAATTTAGGTCTGTCGTTATGATTATATCGTCTGTTGTTATGTTGGTAGTTTCCATAGTTTCTTTCTTGTCGGTCATGTGGTGGAGAATTTTTCCCGGAATCGTAACTGCGCGGTGGACCATAGCGTCTGAAGCTATTCTGTCTCCCTTGATAATAATTATGTTCCCAGAATTTGATTTTCACTCTGCAGCTTCTGTAAAGTTTGGAAGGTAGGAGACGAGGTACTGGCAGAAGTGAAGCTGTGAGGACCGGGCGTGAGTCGTGCTTCCGTAGCTCAGATCGCGCAGTCTGCGTTCGGCAGGGCAGCAGTGCGCACCGCACTCGGCCGTCCACGCCGCTGCGCGCGCGGAGTGTTTTGTTTACTTCCTCGTCACAGCGCTTCTCAGTCGAACAAGCTACACTCCTGGAAATTGAAATAAGAACACCGTGAATTCATTGTCCCAGGAAGGGGAAACTTTATTGACACATTCCTGGGGTCAGATACATCACATGATCACACTGACAGAACCACAGGCACATAGACACAGGCAACAGAGCATGCACAATGTCGGCACTAGTACAGTGTATATCCACCTTTCGCAGCAATGCAGGCTGCTATTCTCCCATGGAGACGATCGTAGAGATGCTGGATGTAGTCCTGTGGAACGGCTTGCCATGCCATTTCCACCTGGCGCCTCAGTTGGACCAGCGTTCGTGCTGGACGTGCAGACCGCGTGAGACGACGCTTCATCCAGTCCCAAACATGCTCAATGGGGGACAGATCCGGAGATCTTGCTGGCCAGGGTAGTTGACTTACACCTTCTAGAGCACGTTGGGTGGCACGGGATACATGCGGACGTGCATTGTCCTGTTGGAACAGCAAGTTCCGTTGGCGGTCTAGGAATGGTAGAACGATGGGTTCGATAACGGTTTGGATGTACCGTGCACTATTCAGTGTCCCCTCGACGATCACCAGTGGTGTACGGCCAGTGTAGGAGATCGCTCCCCACACCATGATGCCGGGTGTTGGCCCTGTGTGCCTCGGTCGTATGCAGTCCTGATTGTGGCGCTCACCTGCACGGCGCCAAACACGCATACGACCATCATTGGCACCAAGGCAGAAGCGACTCTCATCGCTGAAGACGACACGTCTCCATTCGTCCCTCCATTCACGCCTGTCGCGACACCACTGGAGGCGGGCTGCACGATGTTGGGGCGTGAGCGGAAGACGGCCTAATGGTGTGCGGGACCGTAGCCCAGCTTCATGGAGACGGTTGCGAATGGTCCTCGCCGATACCCCACGAGCAACAGTGTCCCTAATTTGCTGGGAAGTGGCGGTGCGGTCCCCTACGGCACATCGTAGGATCCTACGATCTTGGCGTGCATCCGTGCGTCGCTGGGGTCCGGTCCCATGTCGACGGGCACGTGCACCTTCCGCCGACCACTGGCGACAACATCGATGTACTGTGGAGACCTCACGCCCCACGTGTTGAGCAATTCGGCGGTACGGCCACCCGGCCTCCCGCATGCCCACTATACGCCCTCGCTCAAAGTCCGTCAACTGCACATACGGTTCACGTCCACGCTGTCGCGGCATGCTACCAGTGTTAAAGACTGCGATGGAGCTCCGTATGCCACGGCAAACTGGCTGACACTGACGGCGGCGGTGCACAAATGCTGCGCAGCTAGCGCCATTCGACGGCCAACACCGCGGTTCCTGGTGTGTCCGCTGTGCCGTGCGTGTGATCATTGCTTGTACAGCCCTCTCGCAGTGTCCGGAGCAAGTATGGTGGGTCTGACACACCGGTGTCAATGTGTTCTTTTTTCCATTTCCAGGAGTGTATAATGGCCAACTCTTACAGGAAGAACACTCTTATGTTCACCTTCTCAAATGAATACGCACGACCCAAAGCACTGGCCGTCGAAGGCTTCCTACGCGAAGACGTGAAGATCCCCCGTGACGAGCTCATCGGCATACACCTATCGATCATTAGCAGCGTCGTTTATGTTAAGATGACTTCCGACGCTGCCTGAGACGAGATTATTCAAAGGACGCGACATGGACTAAAATTTCGGCTCTCCGACGGAAACGTCGGGCCTGTGGATGTCGACCATTCAGGACTTGGCCTTCGGACGATCCGTGTATTCGAACTGCCTTTCGAGGTGAATGAAGATGAAGTCATCGCGGCGCTAAGCCCGTTCGGAAAAGTCCAGAGCCACGTAGCCGAGACATGGGCACAGTTTACGACGTATCCGGTGCTTAATGGTGTGAGACAAGTCCTAATCGATCTCAAACGGCACGTTCCATCGTACATTTCTATCGGCGGCTGCCGTGCGGTGGTCATTTACGACGGACAACCTCGAACATGTTCCGGTTGTGGCAAAGAAGGCCACGTCCGTAATGAATGCCTGCAACGCCACATCACACAACTAAGGCCCGACGATACGAACACCGACAGAACCACGACCACCCTTCCAGTCACCTATGCGGTGACACTGCACGTCCAGCCCACACAAGACTCCGTTCATGAGCGTCTCTCTGGTCCGATACACCCGGAGGCGTCCCAGCACCTTGACACTGGCGATGCCGCCCGTGAACATGTCCAACAGCCGGACACACCCACGCTAGAAGATCACAAGGATACCAATGAGAGTGTGCTGGAGAATGACGACCGCATCATAGCACCCGCGGCTTTTGTACCGGAACGACGTGAATTTCTTCCATCCTCAGACACCGAAACTCATTGCCGAAAGCAGAAGTCGCCCAAACGACGAAAAAAACGCCGCAAGACATCAGAATCGACCATTGAGCCCCCTCCGCAGGACGAAGAGATGGCACATCACTCTGACGGAGAACACGATAACACTTTCTCCTCTGCCACGGAGACGCGTCATCCACAAGACGGTGAACCGTCCAACAGAGATCGTGCGCAAGCCCCGCGCCCAGAAGCCATGGAACATGGCACCCCTGTTGTCACCGACGCAATTGAGCCGACTCGGCCAGCGCTGCCACCTCTCGCCGATGTCAAACCTGTCGGACATTTTTCATGGGCGGATGACACGGATTTCCCACCTCCATCTAATGCGGAAATGAGATCTGTTCCTCCGTTAGACCAACACTAAAATGGGGGAAGTTTCTACGGCGACTCCTGCGACTTCTATGGACTTCCAGCATCCACCACAACAATCTTCACCAGCTACGAACCTATCGGCAGCGCGGATCTCCCAGCAGGCGTACCGAATAGCTACTATCAATACTAATAATATCGACTCCCACGCTAAACTTCAGCTGCTCCGTGACACGCTAAGAGCAGCAGACATCGACATCGCCCTGTTACAAGAACTGAGGATGGTTTACCTCTCGAATTTTACAGAACCTTCCAAGATTTGATGATGCCACGATGGAGGGACATGCACTGGGAACTTTTGTCCGGCGCGGTGAACCCGCCACCAATGTTCATGGAAGGCTTACTTGTACCAGTCCCGAAACCCGCAGGAGGAACACGACTTGAAAGTTATCGGCCGATCACGTTACTCAATTCCGACTTCAAGATTTTCACACGCCTTCTAGCAGTGCGACTCAAACATGTCTTACGAGACATTGTTTCCCACGAACAAACATCTTTAGGCGGCGATCGTAATATACAGACAGCCCTCAGTGAATATCGAGATGTGATCGCTGTGGCAACACACTCGCAACTGCCAGGCGCTTTAATCTCCATCGACTTCAAACAAGCGTTTGACCGCGTCAATCATGCATTCCTCAACGCAGTGATGGAGCGAATGGCAATTCCCCCGACTTTCACGCAAGTGATTATGCGGCTCCTTCGTGGAGCAACGTCCAGACTTCTCGTCAACGGCAGACTTACAGAACCTATACGGATTGAACGCTCAGTACGGCAGGGTTGCCCTTTGTCGACGGTGCTTTATGCCATTGCCATGGAACCACTCATTTGCGGATTACGGCGACGTTTGACAGGTATTCCACTCCGTGATCATATGTTCCGCTGCCGAGCTTACGCGGACGACTTGGCCCTCGTCGTACGTTCAGCGGCCGACGTACAAGCTGCGATGCAGTGGATTACCCGTTACAGTGCAGGGACAGGGAGCGCTATGAACGTGGCAAAATCATGTGCCATGAAGATCGGCCGCGGCCTTCCCGCAGACAGCGTAGTCCCATTTCAACTGGTGGACACCCTTCGTTGTCTTGGGTTGGTGTACACGCGAGACATTCGCCGCACCTCAGCAACGCATCCGGGCCAACACACAAAATCACATACTACGCCCGCTGACTATGTGCCAGAGAGTCACCTTCGTCAATACCCATCTGGCAGCCCGGATACCCCATATAGCGCAGATTCTGCCCATCACTGCGACAATGGCGGCCAGATTACAGGCGGCTTTCGGCTATTTCATTTGTTCTGGACACATCTTCAAAGTCCAGTATGAAGCTCTCACCTTACCGAAGCGGGATGGTGGCCTCGATCTGGTTAATGTGAGAGCCAGGACTACGGCACTTTACACCAATACTATGCTCCGGTTATGGAAAAGCCAAAATGCTAGTTTTACTGGAATGTTGACCACCGAGCTCGCACCTGTTTCGAGACGCCCACCGACGTCTTTGGCACACATCCCACCTCCGATGTCACATATCGGTCGTTTCTTTTTGGAGTACAGCTACATATGCACCGAGCTCCCCACGACCAGGAAGACGACCACCCGTGACATCTACCGCCTTCTCCGAAAGTCTCCACCCCGCAACCCCGTCGAAACACGTCACCCCCAGGTTTCATGGCCTATAGTTTGGAAAACGATCCACCAACCATATCACACCACTGACACCACCTCTATGTGATACCTTCTCGTCAACGGCAAGTATACTACAAGACAGAAACTGCATCGCATCGCACTGGTGGACTCACCCCTGTGCCTCAAGTGCAATGTCTAAGATACAGATTTACATCGTTTTGAGTGTGGGCCGGCAGCAGCTGTCTGGACCCTCGTACAGAAGATTGTGGCTTTCTACCTCCGAGTACCACCACATCACGTTTCTCCTACCATGATGATATATCCCGACACGACCTACTTTCCATCGGCTAAGTGGCACGCCATCACATAGATCAGTGGCATGGCTGTCAACTACCTCTTCCGGGACGACATCGTCGATCCGGCGGACTTTTGGACACGCCTACAAGTACATCACCACACCCTTCGCCGACATCGACACTATCGGGCCACTTTCGCGAACTATTTACAGAGTATTTTCACCAACCCGCCTCAAAGCTGGAATCTCAACGAACCGTGCCAGCCAAGACTGGACGATCCTACGTTCCCCTTCAATGGTCAATGATAGAATGCCTTTTGTTCTGATGGCGCGCCAAAGTGGAGCATGGCGCGGAAAGTATTCCTATTTTATTTCACTTCTCTTTTCTCCTCCTCTTCTAAGTTTTTTTTTCTCCTTACACATGTTTATCCTTTTCACATATAGCTCTCTATCTGCAGCCTCTTTGTTTTTCTTTCTCCTGTGCTCCCAAACAAAACAAAAAAAAAAGGGCTGCTGCTGATGGTGAGACTGTATACTCATTTATGTTAACAAAAAATAAAAAAGAATAAAAAAAGAAGGCCGTTGCGGAAATATAGCTACCATTTATGTTTTCTGTTTTCAAAGGATATTGTGTTACTTTATGAAGAACGTTGTCTTTTATTTTTATACACAAGAGGTTTTTATTTGTTTTCTTATAAGCTGCAAAAAAAAGAAGATGGTAGGAAAAAAAATAAAAAAAGGTGGTAAAAAAAGTTGGTAGAGCACTTTCCCGCGAGTGGCAAAGGTCCCGAGTTCGAGTCTCGATCCGGCACACAGTTTTAATCTGCCAGAAGTTTCAATAATTATGTTGGTTCCCATATTGTCTGTTTCTCTGGTTGTCTCTTCATAGTCATTACTATGGAAATGCGATCTTTCTCTGTAATTATTATTGCTCTGCCAACGGTTGTCATACGGGTGATGTTTGTTTTTGTCACGATTTGCGTTGTATAAATATCATTGTCGTGTCCAGTTATTATTTCCGTCATCGCGGAATTGTGACGGATGTGACCTGTAATTGTTAAATTCCTGCCCGCATCTCGTGGTCGTGCGGTAGCGTTCTCGCTTCCCACGCCCGGGTTCCCGGGTTCGATTCCCGGCGGGGTCAGGGATTTTCTCTGCCTCGTGATGGCTGGGTGTTGTGTGCTGTCCTTAGGTTCGTTAGGTTTAAGTAGTTCTAAGTTCTAGGGGACTGATGACCATAGATGTTAAGTCCTATAGTGCTCAGAGCCATTTTTTTGTTAAGTTCCTGTTTTCGCGTCCCGCGATTGTCAGTGTCAATTTCCAATTCTTGTAAGAGTCCCTGAAATGCTTCGATGTCGTCTTTGCAACGTCCTGCCAAAATAATATGTTGTAAATGTTCAGGCAATTTGATCAAGCAAATGCGAATAAGTTCTGAGGGGCTGTATGGGTCTGACCGATACTGATTCTCGTGCAACATGTCTTCAAAATATTTGACGAGACTGGAAAATTCAGATTGTTCGAAGTGTTTCATCATTACGATGCTATGTTTTCCGCGTTCTTGAGTAGCTTGAGACCATTATGCTGAGAGGAAGGTATGATAAAATTCTCCTTCACTGTGACAATCGTGAATTACCGATCGCATTCTTACAGCTGGTTCATTCTCTAACTAGCCCCACATAAATTCTAGTCTGTGCTCCAGTGACCAGTTGGCAGGAAAACAATGAGAGAATTGATGAAGCCATGCTTGTGGATGAATGTCGTTGCCAGAATTCTTAAATATTTTGAATTTACGTGTAGTAATGAACAGCTTATAGTCAAAATCATCATGTCGGCGAGTCGCATATCGGTCACTGTTACGTCGTTTCGGCTCTTCCATCTCAAAATTCGGTGTACCTTGCCAATTTCTGTCATAATTTCCAAAGTGGCCTGTCTTATTATTTTGTGGCTTTTCTGTATTTCTGCGTCTCTCTTCCCGTATTGGAGCGCGAGTGTCCTCTGAAATATGTAATCTTGTATTACTTGTACCAACTGATCTTGTACTTCCCGGATTTCTCTTTTTTGTTGCGTATTGATTTCATTTGGATTTTGTTTAAATTCCTTAATTTGTTCATACTCTTCTGTGTCAGTGAAGGCTACCGATCTTGTGTCATTCAGATCATCATCTACCTTTGTGGACAAGTTAGTGAACTGATCCGAAAGTTCGGATACTTTCTCCAACAATGAACTGATTACGTTTTTCTGGACCAAATTTCAGAGTGTCCATTTGTGTTGAAAGCGGATCTTCTATGTCCTTTAAGTTTCCTTGAGTTTTTGCAAGTTGCGTAACCGAATCGGTAGATGCAATTGAACCAATTTTAGCTTGCAAGGTATCGTGATTTTCATGAACAATAGTTTTCAGTTCCTTTATGATTGCTTCGTGATTCTGTAATGCATTTTCATGACACGAAAAAATAGGTTGAAAATGCTCACAAATTTGTGCTTTTACGTCATTACAGACTTTTTGACATTTCGATTCGATTTTAAGTAACTCAGCAGTTAAACCCTCACGTGTTTGTTCAAGCATGGTGTCTAACTTTAGAAGATTTTGTTCCATTGTGTCTAACTTTTGAAGATTTTGTTCCATTGTGTCTAACTGTTGCTGTGTTTGTCTCTGGTGTTGTTCCATTGTGTCTAACTTTTGAAGATTTTGTTCCATAGTGTCTGACGTTTGAAGCTTTTGTCCCATTTGTTGCGTTAATTGTAATAACAATGCTCTGGTGTCTGAAACATGTTCCTAGTCTATTCGGCAGTGCATTTTAACCGGCAATATTCGCATTTTGAAAAGCAGAAAATGTGTCTTGACTTTTTTGAGAAAACGGCGAGGACGCAAAACCTTAATCTACAGTATTTGCAAGATTGTGTCCTGTCATTTCGGAATCCTGAGGCGAGCTGTTGCCGACCGATCGATCGATAATGCTTCCCTGTTCACTATTTGTTTCACTGTCTACGCTATTATTTGCCGCCCGCTCCATTTCCCTATGCACAGTTACCAAATTACTACTTTGAATGTCTGTTAATTCATTACACGGTGGCCGGCTGGAGTGGCCGTGCGGTTCTAGGCGCTACAGTCTGGAACCGAGCGACCGCTACGGTCGCAGGTTCGAATCTTGCCTCAGGCATGGATTTGTGTGATGTCCTTAGGTTAGTTAGGTTTAATTAGTTATAAGTTCTAGGCGACTGATGACCTCAGAAGTTAAGTCGCATAGTACTCAGAGCCATTTGAACCATTTGAAGTACACGGTGGCGCTAACACGCTGCTTTCGTCTTCACTGTCATTTCTCAGTTTACTTTGGAGCCTAGTATTACGTTTTCAGCACGCCATAATTGTCAGGATATTTCACACGGTAACACAGAAAAGCACAATGAACCAGGAAAAAAGAAATACGAACGTCTCAAAAATCAGATTGACAGGAAGTGCAAAATGGCTAAGCAGGGATGGCTAGAGGACAAATGTAAGGATGTAGAGGCTTATCTCACTAGGGGTAAGATAGATACTGCCTACAGGAAAATTAATGAGACCTTTGGAGAAAAGAGAGCCACTTGTATGAATGTCAAGAGCTCAGATGGAAACCCAGTACTAAGCAAAGAAGAAAAAGCGTAAAGATGGAAGGAGTATATACAGGGTCTATACAAGGGCGATGTACTTGAAGACAATATATGGAAATGGAAGACGATGTAGATGAAGATGAAATGGGAGACACTATACTGCGTGAAGAGTTTGACAGAGCACTGAAAGACCTGAGTCGAAACAAGGCCCCGGGAGTAGACAACATTCCATTAGAACTACTGACGACCTTGGGAAAGCCAGTCTTGACAAAACTCTAGCAACTGGTGAGCAAGATGTATGAGACAGGCGAAATATCCTCAGACTTCAAGAAGAATATAATAATTCCAATCCCAAAGAAAGCAGGCGCTGACAGATGTGAACATTACCTTACAATCAGTTTAATAAGCCACAGCTGCATAATACTTACACGAATTCCTCACAGACGAATGGAAAAACTGGTAGAAGCCGACCTCGGGGAAGATCAGTTTGGATTCCGTAGAAATATTGGAACACGTGAAGCAATACTGACCCTACGACTTATCCTATAAGCTAGATTAAGGAAAGGCAAACCTACGCTTCTAGCATTTGTAGACTTAGAGAAAGCTTTTGACAATGTTGACTGGAATACTCTCTTTCAAATTCTGAAGGTGGCAGGGGTAAAATACAGGGAGCGAAAGGCTATTTACAATTTGTACAGAAACCAGATGGCAGTTATAAGATCGAGGGGCATGAAAAGAAGCAGTGGATGGGAAGGGAGTGAGACAGGGTTGAGGTCTCTCCCCGATGTTATTCAATCTGTATATTGAGCAAGCAGTAAAAGAAACAAAAGAAAAATTTAGACTAGGAATTAAAATCCAGGGAGAAGAAATAAAAACTTTGAGGTTCGCCGATGACATTGTAATTCTGTCAGAGACAGAAAAGGACTTGGAAGAGCAGTTGAACGGAATGGGCGGTGTCTTGAAAGGAGGATATAAGATGAACATCAACAAAAGCAAAAAGAGCAGAATGGAATGTAGTAGAATTAAGTCGGGTGATGCTTAGGGTATCAGATTAGGAAATGAGACGTAGAGGGCGACCAAGAGATGAATACACTAAGCAGCCTCAGAAGAATGTAGGTTGCAGTAGGTAGTGGGAGATGGAGAAGCTTGCACAGGACAGAGTAGCATGGAGAGCTGCATCAAACCAGTCTCTGGACTGAAGACCGCAACAACAACAACAGTTATAGTGCTATGTTATCATCCAAGAAACTGTTTGTGGAAATCGCGTGAGGCGCTTAAAAGTTGTTAATTTTCAGGTCTACTGCGATGTTCAGTCACTGTAAATTATTACATTTTGTAGTTTGTAAGACATTGTTTCATGGCATGCGCCTCAGTTTTTTGAGACCACGGATTTATTCTGATTTGCTTTATTGTGGACTATGATATATTATTGAATTTCTGAGAGTTGTAAGTAACCATACTTTAGATTGCCTTAAACCTTGCCATTACTGGTACATCTCATGCACTCCAGCCATGAGAACAACTGCCGTCCAAATTCTCCCTACCCTGGGATTGTCCATTTTGACTTTTGTACCTTTGTTCACCTGGGCAGCTGATCGGCTTCCGTGCCTCGCACAGTCGGACCCAGCCCAGCAAGCAGTTCAGCTCTCCTCAATGGCAACCTTGGCATTTTGAAGAGTTTATTCTGTTGATGTCCTCCCTCATGGTGCAACAATCAACTCTGAAGTATACTGTGTTAACTTCAGGAAGTTGAAGAAACGACTACAGCATATTTATCGCTACAAAAATGCAAATGAACTTCTCCTTCTCCATAACAACGCAAGGCCTCTTACAAGTCTGCTCACGGAGAGGAGTTCATAAATTTTCATTGGACTGTCCTTCCTCATCCGCTCTACCCTCCGGATCTCTCACCTTCTTACATCCATCTGTTTGGTCGAATGAAGAATGCACTCTGCGGGAAGCATTGCGTGGATAATGGAGAGGTTATTCTTGCAGCAAGACGCTGGCTCCAATGTCGGCCAATAGAGCAGTACCATGGAGGAATAGACATCCCCACGGTAAGGTAGCGTTAAGGCAGACGGACTGAACAGAGGTCATGTCCAAAAATATGATTTTGTAGCTAAAAGAGTGGGGAGTGATATAGTGTGTTGGAATCTTTAATAAAACTAGCCTGCTTTCAGAAAAAGTTGTGCTGCTTTACTTATTGGACAGGCCTAGATATCTGGGATGCAGATATTGCTCTGAAATGAGACGTACAGCTGGTCAGCAATAGGGATGGGGAGCTGTATCACACTAATTATGGGTCTTACAGCCAAAAGAACGATAATAAGATTAAGATTAACTACAGTAAACCGTATATAAACATATTAGCATTTCCATGATAGCTGTTCATCTTCAGTTCGAATATCGCTGTTTGGGAAAACATTTATCATCTCAGCTCTGTGGACGCATTTTTATACGTTAAATATCACGAAACACCGCAAGCACAAAGAGATATCATTTGTTCCCGCGGCAGTATGTATGGAAAATATACGCCCGAAATAAAGCAATACTTCGACCGAGGCTTTTAGCCGCCGCTGTAGATCACGACAAAAACTCCACTACCCACTTCTTATCGCTACAGGCCTTCCCTCCATCCGAATTTCCGCGGTCCGGGCGACCGAGAAGTTGAGGAGACGTCGCAGAAGTTTTCCTCAAGAGACGCTCGAGGACAGCGCTCGGGGAAAACGCCGTTTCTTTCTGCTTCCTGCTCGGAGTTTTCCTTGGCGCGGCACCGCACCGCCTGCAGCCAGAACAAACAGCCGGGCAGCGGTGTAATGGACGACGTTCTCGTTTTTTTTTGTTCCTTTTTTTTACGCCGTTGTGGAATAAAGTTGTCCGGCGGCGTATTTATTTTCCCCATGTTTAATTACACGCGGGCAGGATAAAAAGCAGAATGTAAAAATATGTCAAGCCATATGTTGCTGCGAACTGGAGGTGCAAAAAGAAACTTTGCGGAACAGGATCTCTCGCACGACTTCCTGATTGTTTTTCAGCACAGTAAGATTGTAGCTCATGTCATTAGCGTATATTTCTCTCACGAGACGTTGGCGAAAAGAGTTTCTGACCACACTTTTAAAATTTCTGCGTTGCCAGAACAACGTGTAAAAGAAACTTCACTGATTTCGGACACTGAAAAAGTAGCGTGTGGGTCTCTCAATTCGATGACAGAAGCTTCAGGTAGACACTACTTCATTTTAATGGGAATATGAAAGCCGGCCGCAGTGGCCGTGCGGTTCTAGGCGCTACAGTCTCTCTCCGAGTCGCGTCACAGGCGTCGTGACCACTTTGTTGAAGGATTTACACATCAGGAGCCGGTTCAGCATACGCAATGCTTTTCACATGCCCCTAAAGGCGAAAACCTATGGGCTTTAAATCAAATGTTCTAGAAGGGTATGCTACAGGGCCTCCAAGTCCTATCAAACGTCCGGGGAAGATGTTGTTGAGATGTCTGTGAACTGTAACGCGGAAGTGGGGTAGTGCTCCGTCATGCGAAAACCACATAAGCTGTGGTATTTTCGAAGGTATTTTCAAGCAGGTCAAGCACTATTCCGCAGGAAGTCCAGCTACGTTACTCCGTCGAAGCGTTGTGGAACAATAACCGGTCCAAGTATGTGGCCGCCAAGAATCCTTGCCCACACAACGATGCTGAACCGATGCTGAGGAGCTGCCTCTACCACTCCCGGAGGATTGTCTGTAGCCCACAGATGACGATTAGGACAAATGATGATACCAGTTCTGGTAAAGGTTGCTTCGTCGGTAAAGATGGCTGATGATAGAAATTTCGTAATTGCGACGGCCTGGTGCAAAACTCATCCACAATATCCTATCCCTAGAGATAAATCCGCTGCTGATAAACCTTGCATTCGTTGAGCTGATATGGATAGTAGCGGTTTCATGCAGGATACACTTAATCGTAGTTTGGCTTACACCATCTTGGCGAGCCGCTTGCCAGGAGCTTGTATTAGGATTCGTCTCAGTATCCCGTTTAACCCGTTCCTACAAATCTGGCGAACGAACAGTCCGCCGCCTCCTTGCATGTTCCTCTGTTTAAAAGGACCCATGATCACACAAACGCACAAGAAGGGCTTTAAATATTGTGTGATGTGATTGATGTCTATGAGGGTACTTTGTCTGTTATAGCCGAGTTGCCTCTCGACTGTTTACATCTGCTTGGCCGTTGTCACAGTATAAGTGTATATGTGTGAGGGTGACCACTTACCACGGGATCATTATATGTTTTTATTTTTGGAATTATATTTTATGATTTTGGTTGGGGTGGCTTGAAATATTGTGTGCTAGCATGAGACTTTAACTTATACCGCGATAACACTCGTACGGACATCGGCTGCCCCGAAGTACGTACGATATAATATTTTAAATCACAACCCGCGACTCACCGCCTTCTAATAAATAGTTTGCGTGAGCGCTGCTATTTAGAAAAGAAAATATGCGTATTGTTACGCAAGCTGTAATAATTAATATGGGTCTCAGGGGTTACTGGTTATTTATGTACCAAATGTCAAAAATGGCTCTGAGCACTATGGGACTTAACATCTGAGGCCATCAGTCCCCTAGAACTTAGAACTACTTAAACCTAACTAACCTAAGGACATCACACACATCCAGCCCGAGGCAGGATTCGAACCTGCGACCGTAGCAGTCGCGCGGTTCGGGACTGCAGCGCCTAGAAATGCGTGACCAAATGTCACAAAGATTAACTAAGATATTGCGGAGATTACTAAATATACTGATTTTCAGTATTTCTTGCTCATTATTTGCAAGGCAAAACTGGAGAGAATCTCATCTGCCGTTAGGCGGTCAAAATGAAACATACTGAACTCATTCAGTGCTGTGGCTTTTAGTAAATGAAACTTATCACTACTGTCTTTAACTTTGAAATTAATGAAAGATCAAAATTGAGAAGTCTCTCGCATTTACATTTAATATCATGATATGAAATTTTAATTAAGTAATACAGTCAGCGTAATGGCCGATTAAATCCTGCTAGTGGATGTGAGCTCCCTGCACTACGAAGTTCTGTAAAAACTTTGTTAATTATAATTAATGGTTGCGATCATGAGAGGTGACAACTAAGTCAATAACACACACTTTCTAATAACAATTTCTATTATATTTTTCAAAAATACAGATAAAACTTACGTTAATTATCAGACAGCACTACAATGGCGGCATACCGCTAGACGAAACAAAACAGGAGAGATTTCAATAAAGCAATAGTCTCTGGTCATGTTCATATTCATTACACAGATAAAAAGAATGTTCTTTTATTTTTATATCACATCGCTGTTTGTGATTTTTGGTGGCATTATTTAACTTCTTTTTAATCTTTCTTATACATTACGCACACGTACGCAGTCTTGAAATAATTTATAATTCACACGTGACACAAACAGAAACCTTTTTTCTTTTACTAAAATGTCACTTTATGTGACGTACCTTCACACCGCACACAAACACCATCTCGACTTGTTCGAGACATGAATACCGGGCCATTCTGCTGCTTACAGTACGCCGCGCCAATCACGCACCCTGCAACACACAAACACACGGCACGTGGTCAAAGTAACGTTCATTCGTCAGCTTTGTCGGTTTTATTAACGTTCAGGCAGTATGTGGATGAAGGCTTGAGGCTCGTGCTCTCGCAAACGGTTTCAACATATCTAGAAGTTACTATTTAGCACACACTCTGCTGCAGAGTGAAAATTCATTCTGGCTTGTAAATTTTAACCTATCCCTGTTGTTTCGGTGGTAATTAGGTTCTTTAAACAGTTACTAATTAACTCAGCACAACAACATTTATTATTAAGCACATACACGATGATCAGCTTGCAAGTAGTAACTTACGTAACACAATACAGGTCAGCAGCTTACGTAGGAGCTATACAGTCAAACGAAAACCAACAGCTGACATTACAGATAAACAAGGACTTCAATAACATACATTTTCCTGTAATAATCAATGTAGTTAAATATTCTGAGTAACTGAACGAGCAGATTTAGAGACCAAACTACTCAAGCGCTTAGCGCTAACTAAATGTATGAACATTATGATACACTAACTTCGCATGCTGAATGATGTGTGTCAGACCGACGCTTCGTGTCCAACGCCTGTTTAAGGACACGCGTAGAACTATTTTTAGAAAATGGTAAGATACTCAGTAATTACATATTCAATAATAACATAAAATATAAGAGAATAGGTAACACACATAAACATAAGACAATTAATTAACCTTGGTTCACTGTTAGTTTTACCCTCTTAGGATCATAAAAATGACAGGAACTATTTTATTGCATGGAGTTTTGAGCATCCACTTTGATCATTCATGCTTGTCAAGAATTTTCTCGTAAGTTAAATTTTCTAATTCGAGCATCTCAGTTAAACATTTTTGGAAGCAGAAAATTTAGGGCTACAAGACAGTGTGCTGGAATGTCGAGAACATTACATTTTAGGATTTGATAATAGTAAAAATTAACAATTTTAAATGAAAATAAGTTTTTAATTACACAGTTTTCAGAAATAAGGTGTTCTTTAGAAAGACGGGGACAAGGGCTTACGAATATATACTGCGAACAATAGATGAAGGGGAACAGATTAGATTCCATCTTTCTAGGTTTCTAGAAAGCGTTCGATACGATGTCCCGTTGCAGGTTGTTATGTAAGGTACGAGTATATAAGTTCACAGATGTAAGTGGGTCAAAGACTTCTTAAGTAATAGAACCCAGAATGTTGTCATCGATGGAGAGTGTTCATCAGAGACAAGGATATCGCCAGGAGTGCCCCAGGGAAGTGTGATAGGATCGCTGATGTTCTCTCTATATACAATGTGAGTCACTAACGGTTGCCACCAAGAATAACTCCGAAAGTATGACAGGAGCTGAAAAGTTTGTGGGAGAAAAATTGCATAGGACAATGGGGGCCATAATATGACATCGGTTTTTTGTAGCTAGATGGGGTTGCTTCAGAGATATGAAGGACAACTTTGATTTTTTAAATGGGATGCTATAGTTTGGTACTTATTTTCTGACAGCGGCTATCGAGACGAATGCAATGATGTGTAACAGTAAGGTCTTTGAAGGTCAACAGAGGTCCCAAAGATGGCATGAACGTCCATTTACAGAAGGTGTTCGAAGTGATGACCATTGGTATCAATGCAGTGCTGCAATCTTCTTTATCATGGACTGAGTGGTATTCCTTATCACATGAGCACATGCTCTGACAATTCTCTCTCGCATATCAGGTGTAGTTGGAACGTCTTTATAAACAATGTCTTTTACGATTCCCTGCAAGAAAAAATCCAGAGGCGTCAAGTCTGGCGAACGAGCTGTCCAAGACACATCTCCTCCGCGTCCAATTCAACGTTTTGGGAATTGTCTCTGCAACTCATTTCTAGTCGTCAGAGAAAAATGTGCCGGACTCCCATCGTGTTGATGCCACATTATGTTCCTTCATCCTAAAGGTATTTCTTCCAATAACAGACCTAACGTTTCTTGCAGGAATGTGGTGTACTTACTACCAATAAGATTTCCTTCGATGAAATAGGGGACTATAATTCTGTCCTCCAGAACCCCACACCATACATTCACCGACCACGGGTTTTGGTGTGCAACTTGCCGCAGTCAGCATGGATTTTCAGTTGCCCAATAATGCATGTTATGCAAATTAACATTTCCATGCTTTGTGAATGTAGCCTCGTCAGTAAATAAAATCAAATTAATAAATGTGTCATCCCTCTGAATATGAAGTTGAGCCCATCGGTAGAATTCAGTGTGACGCATACAATCCATACCAGTTAATCCTTCGTGGGGACTGATATGGTAAGGGTGATATTTATGGCGATGTAGAACACGAACAACACTACTCTGGCTCATTCCAGATTCCCTTGCGATTTGACGCGAACCAACACAAGGATCTCGAACCACAGTGGCAAGAGTACCAATTTCCGTTTCCTCGTTAGCTACTTTCCTTTGCCAGATATGTTTCCGGTGCGTTAAAGAACCAGTTGTCCTCAGTTTATAGTGCACATATTTAAATTTAAGACGTGTAGGGTGATTACGTTGAGGATATCTTTCAGCGTATGTCTCTAGCTCTCGCTGAATTTCGTTGGCATTCTCCCTAATTGAGAAGATACTAGTCTTACCGTTCCTATTAGTGTTGCATTCCGAAACCGTCAAGTGGTGTTTACGAGTCAATGGCATGTTAGATAGATATGCCGTATTCGGCGATTATTGTCTATTTGCACATTATACTAGAGATAATTGTCAGAGTATGTGCTTCGATAGGTGTCGAAGTGATAAGGAATATCACTCAATCCATGGTAAGAAGATTGCAGCACTGCACTGATACCAATGGTCATAATTTGAACACCTTCTGTAAATGGACGTTCATGCCACCTATTTGACCTTCGTTGATCTTCAAAGACCTTACAGATAGACATCACTGGACTCGTCTCGATAGCGGCTATCAGAAATTTAGTACCAAACTACAGCATCCCATTTAAAAAAAACAAAGTTGACCTTCATATGGCTCTGAGCACTATGGGACTTCTGAGGTCATCAGTCCCCTAGAACTTAGAACGACTTAAACCTAACTAACCTAAGGACATCACACACACCCATGCCTAAAGCAGGATTCGAACCTGCGGCCGCAGCAGTCGCGCGGTTCCAGACTGTAGCGCCTAGAACTGCTCGGCCACTCCAGCGGCGAAGTTGACCTTAATATCTCTGACGCGAACCCAACTAGCAACAAAAAACTGACGTCATATTATGGCCCCCATTGTCCCATACAATATTTGTCCCACAAACGTTTCAGTTACCATCACACTTTCGGAGTTATTCTAGATGGCAGAAGTTAGCGACTCTCCCTGTATAAATGATTTGGCGGACAGGGTGAGCAGCAATCTGCAATTGTTTGCTGATGATACTGTGGTGTACGGTGAGGTGTCTAAGTTGAGTGACTGCAGGAAGATACAAGATGGCTTAGGCAAAATTTCCAGTTGGTTTGATGAATGGCAGCTAGTCCTAAAATGTGGAAAAATGTAAGTTAATGCTGATGAGTAGCAAGATCAAACCGGTTATGTTCGGATACAGTATTACTAGTGTCCTGCTTGACACAGTAAGTCGTTTAAATATCTGGGCGTAACGTCGCAAGGCGATATGATTTGGACGAGCGTGTGAAAACTGTGATAGGGAAGGCAAATGGTCGACTTCGGTTTATTGGGAGAATTTTAGGAAAGAGTGCTCCACCTGTAAAGGAGATCGCATATAGGATGCTGTTGCGACCTATTCTTCAGTACAGCTCGAGTGTTTGGTAACTGTTCCAGGTCGGGTTGAAAGAAGACAATCGAAGCAATTCAGAGGAGAGCTGCTAGATTTATTACCGGTAGGTAATAGGAACCTCTGGAGAAAGGAGAACCACTTGTATGAATATCAAGAGCTCAGATGGAAACCCAGCTCTAAGCAAAGAAGGGAAAGCAGAAAGGTGGAGGGAGTATATAGAGGGTTTATACAAGGGCAATGTACCTGAGGACAATGTTATGGAAATGGAAGAGGATGTAGATGAAGATAAAATGGGAGATACGGTACTGCGTGAAGAGTTTGACAGAGCACTGAAAGACCTGAGTCGAAACAAGGACCCGGGAGTAGACAACATTCCATTAGAACTACTGAAACGTCCCCTTACAAAAATTTATACAAGACTGTGCTTAAACTGACACACAATATTTTTAGCGCAACGCAATCTGACTTTCAATAATCCCTACAAAAGAATGGCCCTGACTAACATTAACCTATACCTTTCACAAATCACTTACCTCACCAAAAATCTTCGTTACTCGAACTACTGCAATACAGCGAGCGCCACTACTGCCAGCTAAATAAAAGATTCAAACTACTGAAGGCACTAACTACTAATAGGCATAGTTAGCAAATGAAAGATTTTAATAGAGAACAAACAATGTATTTACCTTAATAGTCATCAAAAGTCATAATATATATAGCAGTTCATGACATTCAGTCTTACAAATTTCAAAACTCCGCCATCTCTCTCCCCACATCCACCACTGCTGGCGGCTCACCTCCAACTGCGCAACGCTACGCGCTGTTAACATCCAGCTGCCCAACACTACAATGGCAGACATTCCAACAACAATTCAAACCAGCCACAGACTGCACACAGCACATACAGAGCGCTACGTGGCGTTACCAATATAAAAACTTAAACAGCCCCCATGCTCCCCATAAAAAATTTTACAAATTGTTTTGGGCAGTGGCCAATAATGATTTGATAAAATTTTTCATAATTACAATAACAAAGATTTCAAATGCACACACTTAATGATACAATGTTGGTCAAAAGATAAAATTTTCTCACAGTCCATAAAGACAGTCCTGATCGTTCATCACAGTAAAATAACAGTGTTTTTCCCAAAGTCTGAACAGTAAAAGAAAATGCACACGGAAGTAGTGGATTTCCATGCAGTCTTGAAGAAGCAGTGTTATCCTTCCAACGGAAAGACAGTACTGACTCTCGACATGCAGACAAGTAAGACAAGTAATGGGTCACAACAGAGCAAACCCACAGCAGAGTCATTCGAAGTTTTGAAGAATATTGGTAGGCAGGTCATCACAGAGTAGACCCACTGTAGTCCTGGTAGAGATGGCCAGCAGCCATCTGTTGTGACTCTGCAGGTGCACAATCACCATTGAAGAGTCTTGCGGATAATATAGCAAGTCCATAACCACCACTTGTGCACTCACAAAGTTTTTGTAATTGTCCTTAGAACCAGCAATGCTGTTATCCAGACCCTTGCTGAATTATTAGCACACGAGCAAACACTAACAGTCCGTACTTCTCACATATTGTCCATACACTATGACCAACAGAAACGTGTGCAGTGAAATGTAACTTAATGTGAAGAACTGGTGTCTATACAATTATAAATTTACAACATGACAATACAATAACAAAAGTACAAATTACATCATTAAAGAACATAACAATACAGATAACATTTGTAGTACAAGCTTTACAAAACAATGGAAATAACATATACATCAGTGTTACAGGAATTATGACAATTGTACATACATAAAAGATCAGAATAACTTTCGAAACATCAACTTCACATATGAGCATTAAAACAAAACAGAATAAATAATGTCTAAACTTCTTTACGAAGTAAGTAACATATTATTAAAGCAAATTATATTTGAGGATAACAGTATTAGTCATCATAGTGAATGTAGCTTAGTATTAGAAGAGAAAAAATTCTGTGAAACAGTACACAGAGATAGGAAGAAAGCAAATACACAAGGGTACACAAACACATAGTGGAATGAAACAAAAGGAAAGGACAGGGTTTGTTTTCAGTGTAACATTTGGTACTGCAGTCCAACCCAAAACTTCATTCCATAGATCGTCCCTCTTATTTCAACATTTGCTCCAGCCAAAAAAAATCCTATCCAAGCATGCTTTCTGTATTCTGTTCACATCCTCTTTCGAAAATAGTTTTTCTCCACTGTACACTACTTTTTTGGCCAAACCATTTTCTTATAGCTTCTCAATGCATTTATTTCAATTCATCATAGTTAGTTTCTTATGTAGTCTACCCCCTCTTAAGCTAACTTAAATCTACTGAGCTCAGATATATATACCAAGGGATGAGGCGATGCAGCAGCACATAACAAATTAACACAAACAGCGAGGACAAAAAAATACAAATTGGCAAAGTAAGCAAGAATATTACAACTAATATAAGGCAATGAGCAGCAAACAAGAAAAATAAATCAGTAGTAAACTGGCTTAGCAGAGTAACACAAAGTCAAATTCAGTAACACTATGCCTGGCAAACAGCAGCAGCAAATGAAATAACTTATATCTAAACATGACATAGCTCAAGCAGAAAAAACTATTACACTAAAGACAACAATGCAGACAAGGGAAATGTATATTCACATCCTAATGTCTATGTAATTAAAGTGGTGCACCACACAAACTAATTCTACAAAAAATTACCAAGTACTTGAAAAGAAAATTATATATGCAGTTACTGTTATTAGTCCCTTCTTATTGTTCTTTCCATTCCAAGAGCTCCTTTTTCGAAGAATGTGGATCAGAAAATAATTATTTAATAGATCTGTGGACAGTAAGTGTTCACATTAGCAAATGCATTTAATTTTATTTTATGAAACCAATGCTGCAAGACAGCTGGAAACCAGATATCAAATGAAATAAGCAACTACACAAACCAAAGCATAAAAACATCATTTAATAGCTATGTGGCATTTTGTAAGTCAGTAGCTCACAACTCTCATAGAAAGACACTTGTCATAATCAGGTTTGCAGATGTAAGAATATTTCCCATCAATTCATAAGTATTTCAGTAAGTAGCACAAAGTACGATATGTTTCCAAATAATGAGCCTACAATAGAATGTCAATAGCGAGGATAATGGCCTCCTTTTTTCTCCACCTGTGCCTTTGAAAGGCACACACTAATGGCTTTTTTCCAGGCGACTGTCGCGCAGCTGCCCATGTAATGCGTCGTGCCCATGACGCATTACATGAAGGTCACTTAACTTTCTTACCAAAATATTTACAACACCAGTTTTCACTACAGTGGCAGTCTCATATACAAAATTTCACGGGTCGAGAATTTGTGTTGCAAATATGTAGAAACAAAATCTTATGAATATAACAGTGTCCAAAAAATTTTCGCCAGCATTGTGATACATTCACGCATTTACACACATTTCATAACTCTTAAAGTACGATTCTTGGTTTCCAACATCCTTTTTCACAAGTCAGAGTCCCTAACCACTATTCATTACTCCTTACCTTATTACACGTATACATATTTGTCGACACTTCTTCAATATTTCATCTTAACAAATACATAGCATAATCAAATTCTTCATGTAACATCAGCTTACTGATCATAAACATACCTCATCAGCATAATACACATCGTCGTCGTAAAAATAACATCAAAACACCTCAGTCAAATCTCAAAAACGTCGTAGATTTCTGCAATAATGTCAAAACCTAAAAAAAATACTCTGCTCATTTCAATAGTGTCATCTACCTCAAACATACTTTAAAATCATGCTCCCTTACCAAAGACATCATTCAAAGCTCTCATAGTATCACAATGGTTCCGAAAAAATATGAACAGTTCACAAAGTACAGACAAAATACAAGTTCATATGTGTGAAGTTACCCAACTGTGAAATTGTGTAAACATGTGTCACTGATGTAGTAAAAAAATGTTTGTTTCTCTGTTAAATAATCAGGTAGCTGTGTAATTCTGTGTTGGAGAAATATGGTACCGATGTGTAAAATTGTATAAGCAAATACCATATTAGCTAGGGCTCCTTGTGCTTGACAAACACATGGTACACAAAGTAAGTGTGTACCCCCCTGAGGATCATAAAGACAGGAAAAAACACGTGGCGTTACCAATATAAAAACTTAAACAGCCTACTTACACTACTGACGACCTTGGAAGAGCCAGTCCTGACAAAACTCTAGCAACTGGTGAGCAAGATGTATGAGACAGGCGAAATACCCTCAGACTTCAAGAGGAATATAATAATTCCAATCCCAAAGAAAGCAGGCTCTCACAGATGTGAAAATTACCGAACTATTAGTTTAATAAGTCACGGATGCAAAATACTAACGCGTATTCCCTACAGACCAATGGAAAAACTGGTAGAAGCTGACCTTGGGGAAGATCAGTTTGGATTCCGTAGAAATATTGGAACATGTGAGGCAATACTGACCTTACGACTTATCTTAGAAAATAGATTAAGGAAAGGCAAACCTACGTTTCTAGCATTTGTAGACTTAGAGAAAGCTTTTGATAATGTTGACTGGAATATTCTCTTTCAAATTCTGAAGGTGGCAGGGGTAAAATACAGGGAGCAAAAGGCTATTTACAATTTGTACAGAAACCAGACGGCAGTTATAAGAGTCGAAGGACATGAAAGGGAAGCAGTGGTTGGGAAGGGAGTGAGACAGGGTTGTAGCCTCTCCCCGATGTTATTCAATCTGTATATTGAGCAAGCAGTGAAGGAAACAAAAGAAAAATTCTGTCAGAGACAGCAAAGGACTTGGAAGAGCAGTTGAACGGAATGGACAGTGTCATGATAAGAGGGTATAAGATGAACATCAACAAAAGCAAAACGAGGATAATGGAATGTAGTCGAATTAAGTCAGGTGATGCTGAGGGGATTAGATTAGGAAATGAGACACTTAAAGTAGTAAAGGAGTTTTGCTATTTGGGGAGCAAAATAGCTGATGATGGTCGAAGTATAGAGGATATCAAATGTAGACTGGCAATGGCAAGGAAAGCGTTTCTGAAGAAGAGGAACTTGTTACCATCGAGTATAGATTTAAGCGTCAGGAAGTCGTTCCTGAAACTATTTGTATGGAGCGTAGCTATGTATGGAAGTGAAACATGGACGATAACTAGTTTGGACAAGAAGAGAATAGAGGCTTTCGAAATGTGGTGCTACAGAAGAATGCTGAAGATTAGATGGGTAGATCATATAACTAATGAGGAGGTATTGTATAGGATTGGGGAGAAGAGAGGTTTGAGGCATAACTTGACTAGAAGAAGGGATCGGTTGGTAGGACATGTTTAGTATTGGAGGGCAGCGTGGAGGGTAAAAATCGTAGAGGGAGACCAAGAGATGAATACACTAAACAGATTCAGAAGGATGTAGGTTGCAGTAGGTACTGGGGGATGAAGAAGCTTGCACAGGATAGAGTAGCATGGTGAGCTGCATCAAACCAGTCACAGGACTGAAGACCACAACAACAACAACAACAACAACAACAACAGGTTCGAACAACACATAAGCTTCGGAAAGTCAAATGGTAATCCCCGGAGGAAGGTGACATTCTTTTCGAGAAACACTATTGAGAAAATTTAGAGAGCCAGCATTTGAAGCTGACTGCTGAATGATACTTCTACCGCCAACATACATTGCTCGTAAAGACCACGAGAAATTAGGACTCGTACATACTGACAGTCATTTCTTTCACCCTCTATTTGCGAGTGGAACAGGAAACGGAATGGCTAGTAGTGGTACAGGGTACCCTCCGCCACGCACCGTACCGTGGCTTGCAGGGTACCTATGTAGATTTAGCTGTAGATATGAATCGTAAAACAAATATTGGTGAATAAGATATTGCAGTGCCGGTGTTATTCTGATGACAACGCACTGCGGCGACCACAGCTGTTACTAAACTCCTCCCTCACAGGCCATGAAGGCCCAAAGGTACCGACTGGCCGCAGTGTCAGCCTCAGCCCACAGGCGCCACTGGATGCGGACATGGAGGGGCATGTGGTCAGCACACCGCTCTCCCGGCCGTAGGTCAGTTTCCGAGACTGGAGCCGCTACATCCCAATCAAGTAGCTCCTCAGATTTCCTCACAAAGGCTGAGTGCACCCCGCTTGCCAACAGCGCTCGGCAGACTGGATCGTCACCCATCCAAGTGCTAGCCCAGCCCGAAAGCGCTTAACTTCGGTGATCTGATGGAAACCGGTGTTACCACTGCGGCAAGCCCGTTGGCTGCTGTTATTAAACACCTCAGATGAATTTGCAATTGCAAATAATGACTACCATCAGCTTTAGAATGGAATGACAACAATGAAAATTTGTGCACCGTTATCAGAATAACGTATGGTTGACGAATTCAAATGGTTGAAATGGCTGTGAGCACTATGGGACTTAACAGTTGAGGTCATCATTCCCCTAGAACTTAGAACTACTTAAACCTAACTAACCTAAGGGCATCACACATATCCATGCCCGAGACAGGATACGAACCTGCGACCGTTGCAGTCGCGCGGTTCCGGACTGAAGCGCCTAGAACCACTCGGCCACACCCGCCGGCATGGTTGACAACATGTGGAAGTTTGGGGTGGCCGTGAGTCGTGCACCGATACCCAAATGGTAAGGCGACCGTTCGCAATAAGCGGAGAATCCGCGTTAGAGTCCCGGTCCAGCACAAATTTTCAATGTCTTCATCCCATTCTAAAGCTGATGGTTGTCATTATTCGCAATTGCTAATTCATCTGAAATATTAATGAGGTCCTATTTTCGAGTGGACACGCTTTTAGCAAATCGTAAATTTAGAATATTTTTCAAAGTACAATGTTTCTTCCGAAATGACGTACGCTGTTGTTAGCAGAAGACAGTAAATTATACACAAAATAATAAAGTTTCGAAAGGTGGCTTATATAATAATTTACAAATTTCGTATATAAAACTACATCTCTTATGTATATCATAAAAATAGGAAACGGTAAATAATTATTTAAGGAGAAGGATTATAATAAGTGGAAGTATCCCACTTTGCTAAGTTACACTCTACTACAACATGTGCCTTTTTGAGTGGAACGTGCAAGGTAGAGCTTCTACTCACTTCAGAGTACATGGCACTAGCATTTGAATAACGGATTCTATGACAGATGAATTGTAGAAAGTGAACCAATTAATTCTCTGGTCTCCACGTTCTCCACACCTAACCCTCAAGAATTCTATTCGTGGGACATTTGGAAACTATTGTGTAGTGAATCCTAGTACAAGTAGGAGATAGTTTACATGTCTGTTGTGTGGAAGGCAGTGAAATCATGGCGAATCACTCTCATGCAGAGGATGGGTGGTCAACTTCCAGTACTGCCAGGGGCCTTCCCTTGGTAGGAGGACGGGATCAGGCTGCAGTCAGCTCTCGATTATGAGCCGCTTGAACGGGAAGTGTTGGCTACACGGTCTGGAAAATCCAGGATGGCTGGGAGAGCGGTGTGCTGACTCCATGCCCCTCCATGGTGCATCCACACGACGCCACGTGGAAGATGATGGCACGGCGGCCCGTGAACGTCACATGGTCTCAGGCCTAATCAAATGGTTCAGATGGCTCTGAGCACTATGGTACTTAACTTCTAAGGTCATTAGTCCCCTGGAACTTATAACTACTTAAACCTAACAAACCTAAGGACATCACACACGTCCATGCCCGAGGCAGGATTCAAACCTGCGACCGTAACTGTCGCGCGGTTCCAGACTGCAGTGCCTAGAACCGTCAGGCCTAATCACGAAGTTTATTTTAGATAGTTTTTAAAATACAGCTGCACGTTTTGTGACGTGCTGCGTAATTTTTATCACTGGTTCTGTCTGTAGACCACTTATATCACTACGTTAATTTGATGGATGGAGGGGTATCAGAAACTATATTCCATGCCCCCCCCCCCTCACCACCACCACCACCACCACCACCACCACCACCACCACCACTACCACTACCACCACCACCATCATCATCTTGCACAGTTTGAGGTGATGGGTGGGTGCGATTGAGTCCTCATCCTCGATTGATCCACCATCCGCTACATCATCACACAAACAATAAGTCTACTTTATACAAGCGGGCAGTTCAGTAAGGAGGAGGGAGCAGACGCAGTAATGCTGTAAAAGTGCTAAAGAAATATATACATGTATGTATGTAGCTTATACTGATAATGTTTAACAGTGGGCGTTTACGCCCACACTACGTCCGGACACCGGCTCCAACCTAGGGACACGTAACATAATCCACACATATTATAAAAGCAGATGTACAGTATGTATGTATTTAGGTATGTATGTATATATGTCCTATGTCTTCCTAAACCATTGAACTGATTTCAACCAAACTTCGTATAAATATCATTTATTGCCTGGAAAGAATTGCTATCGGGGTAAGAAATACCTGCCTATTAAAGTAGTGGAGGTGGGTGTGAAAAACCAGCATAGGCCGCGACGTGAGAGTACCTACGTTTTATTCATTCAGTGTTTCAGAATGATAGTACTTGCAACAAATTTCACACAAAATTTCAAACCTTTAAGAAACTTTTTCTCTGTGACAACCCTCCGCTCCATACCAGTGAAAGAAAACAAGTTTATCACCTACTACATTCTCACTGTTCGTGTAGTAAAAATGCAGCGTGAAGCTGACGTTTTCATTTATCACTTATTTACTGCTAACTCTATTCACGTTTCTCATACAGTAACCACATACATGACTGGATGTACCTGCACAATTATATCATTGTAAAACACATAGTTCAGGATGTATGACACCATAGGCCGGCCGAAGTGGCCGTGCGGTTAAAGGCGCTGCAGTCTGGAACCGCAAGACCGCTACGGTCGCAGGTTCGAATTCTGCCTCGGGCATGGATGTTTGTGATGTCCTTAGGTTAGTTAGGTTTAACTAGTTCTAAGTTCTAGGGGACTAATGACCTCAGCAGTTGAGTCCCATAGTACTCAGAGCCATTTGAACCATTTTTTATGACACCATAAACATTGAGCTGTGTGAAAATGAAACTGTAAGTTTAAATTCGCTAGAGGTACAACTTAAAAATGTGTACAAATACATGTTAAATACTTTAAATATATCTGAAATATATTTAACGTGCGCATCTCGGGCAAAGCGATGCGTAAAAAGCTCATCCACAGCCATGAAACGATTTGAGCCAGTTCTGGGTCATATTCACACCCGATGGTGAAAGAAATATTGTGGGGCTGGGAACCACCAGTGTCCTATTGGGGTCAGCTTGGTAACGTGAGGGGGAGAAGGGGAACGAAGAGATGGATACACAGTGGGGGGAAGGAGGAGATGGACACAGAAAGGGGCAGGAAGAAATGAGCAGGGTAAGGGAAATGGGGAAGTGAACAGAGGTAGGAAAGAGGAGGAGATGGACAGAGAGAGTGAGGAGGAGATTGTAGTATCTTGGCTACTCGTCTAATATAATATGAACCTAGGAAGCTGTTTTAACAGTTTTTTATTTTCTTTATTGTGATTTCGTTCCCCTGCTCCATATGGGGCAGGGGAGGGCTGTCAGCGGCATTATCCGCCGCTCTTCAGCCGAGTGACATGACAAGTAATACAAGAATAAAATGTTAGATATAAGGCGATAAAAAAGGGGGACATAAAACAGAGTAAGGGGAGATAATGGAGGTAAAAATACACTGACAGGAAGACGTTCACGGGGACAAATAAAAGATGTCGACATAAAGTTAAAAACGCAGTTGGCGAATCGTAGAACACAAGCGACGGACCGAGTCGTGTAGGGAGCGCAACAACGGCGCGGGAGGCAGGAGTGTGGACGCTTCGCAGGACCGAAGCTATGGCTGCAGGGAACATCAGGCTTACGGTCGTACCCCGGCATCCGTCCGTCGCTCTGGCGGAAACATCCCCAGAAAACTATCGGTACGCGTCCGTCTCCTGAGGCCAATAATCCGATGTAGAGGAGTCGGCTGCTGCGGTGTGGGCGGGTCCATCGGTAGGGCGAGAACAGGCGGAGGAGATGAGGGCTCCGTCTCCATGGGATCGGCCCCCCGATGTCGTGATTAACACCTTCTGGCGGCTGCTATGGCAGCGATGTCCTCGGGATCCATGAATCTGGGCGAAGAGATACAGATGGATCACCGTGCACATGGCAGTGGCGAATTTGATTGTGATGTCGGCGCTGCATGCCGTCTGGACCTGAAATAAGATACATACAAGCGTCATTTCGACGGATGATCTCTGCTCGTGCCCACGATCTGCTGCCCCTAAAAACCCGGTAAAACACAATATCTCGCTGCGCGAAGCGATATTTGCTGCCTTCCTTCGGCGCCGGATGCTGAGGAAGGTGCAGCAGTGTCCGATGGTGGAGGCCGTGAAGCAGTTCCGCCGGCGATGGTCCATCTCGTGGATGCGAACCATAGGAGCCGAGAAACAGTTGCAGTGCTTGATCCCTGCTGCTTGAAATTTCTGACAAAACGTTCCGCTTCGCCGTTTGACTGTGGATAGAACGGTACACTAGTTAGGTACTGTATGCAAGTGCGTTCACAGAATGTTTCAGATTCATTTGGAGTGAACTGAAGACCGTTATCTGACACTATGACTTCAGGCAAACCTCCGAGGTAAAGAATGGAGAATATGTTAGTTGTGCTACGTGACGTTGTCGAGTTCATTGGCACAATAAAAGGAAACTTGCTATACCAGTCAACCACAATCAAGCAAAGAGTGTTCCAAAAATGTTCCGCAAAGTCTAGGAGCACAGGTTGCCATGGTGATTGCGACTTATGCCACGCACAGAATTTTTGTGGCGGAGAGGACTGATTTTCCGCACGTGAGTGACACTGTGACGTAATCTGTTGTACTTTGGTGTACATACCCTGCCAAGTACAGTGTCGACGAGCTAACTGTTTCGTACGAAAAATTTCCCAGTGCCCTTGGTGAAGCAACTGCAACACTTGCAACACTTCTTGTTGCAAAGTTTTGGAAACCAACACACATGACTGTCCACTGTCATTTTGAACGAGAATCACACCTTTCTGTACGGCGAGGCTACACCGATGTGCAAAGGTATCGGCGCACTACAGAGTTCTTTATGTTATTCAATGAACGAGGCTAATATGTGCGAATGTATGTTAGCAAAATGTTCAAATCGGAATCAGCTTCCGTGGCCTGTGAAATTTCCCTATAGTTCACCGGAAAAAATTGAAGCAATTCAGAATCCTGAGCATCGATGTGACAACATGGTGCAGCGGAAGCGTCAAAGTCTGTATCAGGGCCAATCGGAAGACGTGAAAGTGCGTCCGCATTACCATGTTGAGCCGTCGGACAATACACAATCTCCTACTGGTATTGAGACAACAACAAAGCCCATCTTTGCAATTTTTGGGCAGTCCGTACGGGAACCGATTTCGTCAATGAAATAAGGACTGCAATGGCTTGTCATTCGTTACTGAGCAGAATTTTCTGCCATACAAATAGTGGTCGAATTTGGTGACACGATGCACAATAGCCAAAGGCTCTTTCTCAATTTAAGAATAGTTACACTGAGCTTTGGACAACATTTTTTATGTAAGAGAAAGCGTCAACCTGCAATTCAACTGGTTTGTCAGGATCAAAGTGAACTAATCATTGATCACTGATCAATGTATCTTTAAGTTTTTGAAAAGCCACTTGGCACTCATCTGCCCAAATAAAGGGGACGTCCTTGCGACGCAAGCAATGCAATGGAACTGCGATTTGTGCAACATTCGGTATGAACTGAATATAATGGTTCATTTTTCTAAGGCTGACTGTAGTTCTGTAAAACTGCGAGGAACTGCCAAATATCTCGTATGGCTAACAAATGTGACTGAAGGAGATTTACACCTTGACTGTTTATGACATGACCAAGATACTGAAACTCAGGTTTAAAAAAAACCACTCTTGACAGTCTACACTTCAGTCCTGCATCAGATAACACACGAAACAAATCACTTAAATTTGCAATATGTTCCTCAGATGTACGACCTGTTACGACAATATCGTCCAAATAGTTCGAGCAGTTTGGCACTTCTTCAGTCAGCTGTTCCAAATACCGTTGGAAAATGGCGGATGTGGAAGCACTGCCAAAAGGCAAACGCAAATATTTAAACAAGCTCAATTGAGTATTTACGACACACACTTTTGGAGATTCTTCATCGAGCGGTAGTTGAAGATACGCATCGTGCAAAGCAATTTTTGAAATGTAGCGTCCAGCGCCTAATTTGTCCATGAGATCCTCTGGGCGTGGCAATGGGTAAGTATCAATGGCTGTTTGTGGGTTGACTGTAGACTTAATGTCAACACAGAGACCAATGCGACCTGAAGGTTTAGGGACCAAAACCAGTGAACTTGCCCATTGATTATCCTGTATGGGTGCAATAGCTCCGCTATCTCGCAATTCTTTAAGTTCGGCTGAGACTTTGCAATGGGAACTGTTCTGGCCCGGCAAAATTTTGGCTGAGCATTGTCTTTCAGAGTAATATGTGCAACAAAATTGTTAGACGTGCCTAAACCTTCAGAAAAGAATTTCGGGAATTCTTTCAAAAAGCTAGCTAGGCTGTCTTTTGCATGGAATGCAGACACTGACAACACCATTGTCCTGAATGTTAAAGCCAAACAAATCAAATGAATCAAGACCAAATATGTTCTAACAATCGTGTGATTGTAGCACCGTAAGTCACTGTTTGTGTATGTGAGCGACACATGGCAAAGTACATTTTCCGAGAACGGGCATGTCTTGTCCTTTATAAGCTGTCAGATGCATGCTAGTTGTAGACAGGCGTGGGGAGCCTAACATTTCATATGTGTGATGATTCACCAGTGTAACAGAGGCATCTGTGTCCAACTAAAATATCACACATTTCCCACAAAGAAGCAAATGAACAAAAAGTTTGTTGGACTGGCGTAACACTGAAGAAACTGCTCGCTTGCTAGTTTTGCTAATGCGTGTTGCAGACTTTGGATATACTGTATTAATGAATTGGGCCTTGTGGTTAGAGTTTTGGGAGTGGGCCAAATTCTTATGTTTGTTCCATTGCAAACATACAGGCTGTACATATCGTACATATCCTTTCTTGCCACAAGAACAACACTGTGCTTGTCGGGAGGGGCAGTCTTAGCGTGTATGCCGTGAATAACACCGTGGGTATGACTTAATTCTGTTCACCTGTGTAGCCGCCTGTTTAGCGAGCTGCTTATGTGGCATGGAGAGTTGTCTATGCGGAGTGGCGAGCGCAAGCTGCCACTGCCAAATGTGCTTGTTGCAAACAAGGTACTCAACCCAACAAATTGCTGGCTACTCAAATTTATCGGCTGACAGGGCACCTGAATCGTAATGATCTAGTATTTGCACGACTTGCTGAAATGATGGATCGGACTGTTTCAGAATCTGTTCTCCGAGTTTGACATCAGTTACATTGTACTCGATCATATCATGCAACATAACATCTGAATATAAAGCACCACAAGCACATCTGAATTTGCATTTCCTCGTCATACCCTGCAAATCTGTTACCAACACGCGATAAGTTTGTCCTGACCGTTTTTTGCCATTAGAGAATTGATACCTAGCTATTACCACATTCACTTGTTGGTCATAAGTTCATTCGGAGTGGCATTAGGAAATAACTTCTGTAGGAGGCAGAACACTGAACTTCCTACTGTAGACAAGAAATGGGGGAGTTTCACAGTACCTGGTACATTGTGAACAATTACGTGGGCTTCAAGCTGTTGCAACCACCCGAACCATTCCTCTTCTTGTTCATGAAACTGGCGAAAAGGCGGTATAGGATTGGGAGTAGGTGTTGTTTGTTCTGCATTAGTAGTTCGGTTCACCAGGAGCTGCTGTATTGTGTTTAGCAGCGAGGATATTATTCTGGCTCTGAAACCGAAACATCTGCATTAGCAGCATTGTATCTAATGCTGGCAGCTGTGGCGCCTGAGTAGGGATTGGGATAGGTGGAGTGGGCATGTCGGAAGAGACAAATGCAATCAACATACAAGGAAAGCAAGAAAAGTAGAAACGCAAAGAAAATTTCTGCAATGGCCACCTGAAAACACTGATTAGCAGAAACACGGTAAGAGACTGTTAAAGCAAGTAAACACCCCTGCAAAGAAAAGACGAGAGAGAATTAAAAGAAAATTCCGTGGCCGTGAGGCATTGGGTTCTTCTGATAACTCACCATCTATGTAGTATCCTGCCACTCGTCTAATATAGGGTTCCTATGAAGCTGTTTTAACAATTCAAGCAAATCGTGTTAATGGAGTTTATTTCGGTAAGTTAAATTGACAGCACTTAACTTTGGGTATTCACAAAGGTGTGTCGCAAACAAGTGGTGACATGCAAATAATCAGGATCTTTCGGTATATACAATTTCAGTGCTAGCAAAACAATTTAGTTCATAAGCCACTGCTGGAGCATTTTTATGATGGTTCATCTTCCACTCTGACTGCGGCTAGGCGATGCGGCACTTCTCTTCATTCTGATGCCTCTCCTTTTGTGGTGTCGTCCTAGTCAGCATACTATTGGCTGATGTCGTTTCACAGACCTCTCTGCTGTAACATTCCAGGCTGATGTGCTGGAGTTTGATGTTATACCTCAACAGAGATGGACAGAGAGAGTGGTGGAGGAGATGGACAGAGAGAGTAGTGGAGGAGATGGATAGAAAGAGGGGTGGTGGAGGTAGACAAAGAGATTAGGACGAGGAGATGGGATTAGAGGGGGGGGGGGGGAAGATTGACAGAGGAGGATGGAGCAGACAGAGGTGGACAGAAAGGGGGTGTAGGTGGAGGTGGACAGGGAGAGAGAGCGGAAGGAGGAAATAGAATAAGAGAACTGGTTCAAATATATACCCAGCCAACGCCAGGTACTCAGCTAGCTGAAAATAGAGAAAAAGAAAAAGCCTTTGGTTTATAACTGAATCATGGACCTTGCCGTTGGTGGGGAGGCTTGCGTGCCTCAGCGATACAGATGGCCGTACCGTAGGTGCAACCACAACGGAGGGGTATCTGTTGAGAGGCCAGACAAACGTGTGGTTCCTGAAGAGGGGCAGCAGCCTTTTTAGTAGTTGCAGGGGCAACAGTCTGGATGATTGACTGATCTGGCCTTGCAACACTAACCAAAACGGCCTTGCTGTGCTGGTACTGCGAATGGCTGAAAGCAAGGGGAAACTACGGCCCTAATTTTTCCCGAGGGCATGCACCTTTACTGTATGGTTAAATGATGATGGCGTCCTCTTGGGTAAAATATTCCGGAGGTAAAATAGTCCCCCATTCGGATCTCCGGGCGGGGACTACTCAAGAGGACGTCGTTATCAGGAAAAAGAAAACTGGCGTTCTACGGATCGGAGCGTGCAATGTCAGATCCCTTAAGCAGGCAGGTAGGTTAGAAAATTTAAAAAGGGAAATTGATAGGTTGAAGTTAGATATAGTGGGAATTAGTGAAGTTCGGTGGCAGGAGGAACAAGACTTTCGCTCAGGTGAATACAGGGTTATAAATACAAAATCAAATAGGAGTAATGCAGGAATAGGTTTAATAATGAATAAAAAAATAGGAGTGCAGGTAAGCTACTACCAACAGCACAGCGAACGCATTAATGTGGCCACGATAGACACGAAGTCCAGGCCTACTACAGTAGTACAAGTTTATGTGCAAACTAGCTCTGCAGATGACGAAGAAATTGAAGAAATGTATGATGAAATAAAAGAAATTATTCAGGTAGTGAAGGGAGACGAAAATTTAATAGTCATGGGTGACTGGAATTCGAGAGTAGGAAAAGGGAGAGAAGGAAACATAGTGGGTGAATATGGATTGGGGGAGAGAAACGAAAGAGGAAGCCATCTGGTAGAATTTTGCACAGAGAATAACTTAATCAAAGCTAACACTTGGTTCAAGAATCATAAAAGAAAGTTGTATACATGGAAGAATCTTGGAGATACTAGAAGGTATCAGATAAGACAGAGATTTAGGAACCAGGTTTTAAATTGTAAGACATTTCCAGGGGCAGATGTGGACTCTGACCACAATCTATTGGTTATGAACTGTAGATTAAAACTGAAGAAATTGCAAAAAGGTGGGAATTTAAGGAGATGGGACCTGGATAAACTGAAAGAACCAGAGGTTGTACAGAGTCTCAGGGAGAGCATAAGGGAAAAATTGACAGGAATGGGGGAAAGACATACAGTAGAAGAAGAATGGGTAGCTCTGAGGGATGAAGTAGTGAAGGCAGCAGAAGATCAAGTAGGTAAAAAGACGAGGGCTAGTAGAAATCCTTGGCTAACAGAAGAAATATTGAATTTAAAGATGAAAGGAGAAAATATAAAAACGCATTAAAAGAAGCAGGCAAAAGGGGATACGAACGTCTCAAAAATCAGATTGACAGGAAGTGCAAAATGGCTAAGCAGGGATGGCTAGAGGACAAATTTAAGGATGTAGAGGATTATCTCACTAGAGGTAAGATAGATACTGCCTACAGGAAAATTAAAGAGACCTTTTGAGAAAAGACAACCACTTGAATGAATATCAAGAGCTCAGATGGAAACCCAGTTCTAACCAAAGAAGGTAAAGCAGAAACGTGGAAGGAGTATATAGAGGGTCTATACAGGGACGATGTACTTGAGGCCAATATTATGGAAATGGAAGAGGATGTAGATGAAGATGAAATGGGAGATACGATACTGCGTGAAGAGTTTGACAGAGCACTGAAAGACCTGAGTCGAAACAAGGCCCCGGTAGTAGACAACATTCCATTGGAACTACTGACGGCCTTGGGATGGCCAGTCCTGACAAAACTCTACCATCTGGTGAGCAAGAGGTATGAGACAGGCGAAATACCCTCAGACTTCAAGAAGAATACAATAATTCCAATCCCATAGAAAGCACGTGTTAACAGATGTGAAAATTACCGAACTATCAGTTTAATAAGTCACAGCTGCAAAATACTACCGCGAATTCTGTACAGGCGAATGGAAAAATTGGCATAAGCCGACCTCGGCGAAGATCAGTTTGGATTCCGCAGAAATGTTGGAACACGTGAGGCAATACTGACCCTACGACAGATTAAGGAAAGGCAAACCTACATTTCTAGCATTTGTGGACTTAGTATTCCAGTCAACATTGTCAAAATCTTTCTCTCTCTTTCAAATTCTAAAGGTGGCAGGGGTAAAATACAGGGAGCGAAAGGCTATTTACAATTTGTACAGAAACCAGATGGCAGTTATAAGAGTAGAGGGGCATGAAAGGGAAGCAGCGGTTGGGAAGGGAGTGAGACAGGGTTACAGCCTGTTCCCGATGTTATTCAATCTGTATATTGAGCAAGCCGTAAAGGAAACAAAAGAAAAATTCGGAGTAGGTATTAAAGTCCATGGAGAAGATACAAAAACGTTGAGGTTCGCCGATGACATTGTAATTCTGTCAGAGACAGCAAAGGACTTGGAAGAGCAGTTGAACGGAATGGACAGTGTCATGAAAGAAGGGTATAAGATGAACATCAACAAAAGCAAAACGAGGATAATGGAATGTAGTCGAATTAAGTCGGGTGATACTGAGGGAATTAGATTAGGAAACGAGACACTTAAAGTAGTAAAGGAGTTTTGCTATTTGGGGAGCAAAATAACTGACGATGGTCGAAGTAGAGATGATACAAAATGTAGACTGGCAATGGCAAGGAAAGAGTTTCTGAAGAAGAGAAATTTGTTAACATTGAGTATAGATTTAAGTGTCGGGAAGTCGTTTCTGAAAGTATTTGTATGGAGTGTAGCCATGTATGGAAGTGAAACATGGACGATAAATAGTTTGGACAAGAAGAGAATAGAAGCTTTCGAAATGTGGTGCTACAGAAGAATGCTGAAGATTAGATGGGTAGATCACATAACTAGTCAGAAGGTATTGAATAGAATTGGGGAGAAGAGGAGTTTGTGGCACAACTTGACAAGAAGTAGGGACCGGTTGGTGGGACATGTTCTGAGACTTCGGGGGATCACCAATTTAGTATTGGAGGGCAGCTTGGAGGGTAAAAATCGTAGAGGGAGACCAAGAGATGAATACACTAAGCAGACTCAGAAGGATGTAGGCTGCAGTAGGTACTGGGAGATGAAGAAGCGTGCACAGGATAGAGTAGCATGGAGAGCTGCATCAAACCAGTCTCAGGACTGAAGACAACAACAACAAACAACAAGAGTGAAGAAGATGCCTCCGAGCACCACCTTTACAGAGGTCTTTGGCCGTATAGTTTTAATTTTTTCTGAGAGCTTTCTATTCCGTTAATGTAATGTATTGTTTTAGTCAGTCTGATGACATTCTTCAGTACTCTGCAGGTATTATTTGTAGCAAAAGACTGTTAAGAGGCTCTGACTGTCATTCACATTATGATGGAGCCCCGTTGCCTGCTAGCAGATATTCTAAGAGCGTAAGTTATCTAAACTGGTTGCTTAATATTACCGCATATGTGCCTCTACTTTTTTAATTCGAAAGAGGTATTACAGAGAGCTGAAGTGGTTAAAGTCTGTTACGTGACATGTGGACAGCAACCCGATTAACGCAGTGCCGCGCAGAATTCCGCGGTCTCTCTCTCTCAGAATCTGTGAACAAGCTGACGCCGATTCCGACAAGAGGGCGTATAATGGCGAGTGGTGCATAGTATAGCTCTGGAATTTCACTGAGCGCCTCTACGCTGTAACCGGCGAGCCTTTACCGAATTAACTGGCTTTCAGAGGAATCTACACTCCTGGAAATTGAAATAAGAACACCGTGAATTCATTGTCCCAGGAAGGGGAAACTTTATTGACACATTCCTGGGGTCAGATAAATCACATGATCACACTGACAGAACCACAGGCACATAGACACAGGCAACAGAGCATGCACAATGTCGGCACTAGTACAGTGTATATCCACCTTTCGCAGCAATGCAGGCTGCTATTCTCCCATGGAGACGATCGTTGGGATGCTGGATGTAGTCCTGTGGAACGGCTTGCCATGCCATTTCCACCTGGCGCCTCAGTTGGACCAGCGTTCGTGCTGGACGTGGAGACCGCGTGAGACGACGCTTCATCCAGTCCCAAACATGCTCAATGGGGGACAGATCCGGAGATCTTGCTGGCCAGGGTAGTTGACTTACACCTTCTAGAGCACGTTGGGTGGCACGGGATACATGCGGACATGCATTGTCCTGTTGGAACAGCAAGTTCCCTTGCCGGTCTAGGAATGGTAGAACGATGGGTTCGATGACGGTTTGGATGTACCGTGCACTATTCAGTGTCCCCTCGACGATCACCAGTGGTGTACGGCCAGTGTAGGAGATTGCTCCCCACACCATGGTGCCGGGTGTTGGCCCTGTGTGCCTCGGTCGTATGCAGTCCTGATTGTGGCGCTCACCTGCACGGCGCCAAACACGCATACGACCATCATTGGCACCAAGGCAGAAGAGACTCTCATCGCTGAAGACGACACGTCTCCAATCGTCCCTCCATTCACGCCTGTCGCGACACCACTGGAGGCGGGCTGCACGATGTTGGGGCGTGAGCGGAAGACGGCCTAGCGGTGTGCGGGACCGTAGCCCAGCTTCATGGAGACGGTTGCGAATGGTCCTCGCCGATACCCCAGGAGCAACAGTGCCCTTAATTTGCTGGGAAGTGGCGGTGCGGTCCCCTACGGCACTGCGTAGGATCCTACGGTCTTGGCGTGCATCCGTGCGTCGCTGCGGTCCGGTCCCAGGTCGACGGGCACGTGCACCTTCCGCCGACCACTGGCGACAACATCGATGTACTGTGGAGACCTCACGCCCCACGTGTTGAGCAATTCGGCGGTACGTCCACCCGGCCTCCCGCATGCCCACTATACGCCCTCGCTCAAAGTCCGTCAACTGGACATACGGTTCACGTCCACGCTGTCTCGGCATGCTACCAGTGTTAAAGACTGCGATGGAGCTCCGTATGCCACGGCAAACTGGCTGACACTGACGGCGGCGGTGCACAAATGCTGCGCAGCTAGCGCCATTCGACGGCCAACACCGCGGTTCTTCGTGTGTCCGCTGTGCCGTGCGTGTGATCATTGCTTGTACAGCCCTCTCGCAGTGTCCGGAGCAAGTATGGTGGGTCTGACACACCGGTGTCAATGTGTTCTTTTTTCCATTTCCAGGAGTGTATTATTGCACAGTGCGGGACACGCAGGTTACATCAGAAACGTGTGGCACATACACTGTTCAGAAGTGACTGTTGGGGTTTGTGGACACCGAATGATGAATTAGATTATGCAATTACACGTACACACAAGGACGTCCCTGCTAGGCCTTTCGAACTGGGATACGCTAACCTACTGAGAATCTGAAGTGGTACCAATTAGATGCCTTCTCAGATCCCAAGAATTTAGCTAAATTGCATTTGACCTTCAAAGGCAAATTGCTTTTCCTGCCTTTACTATCGACTCATTGGCTCCTCAATTTGTAGTGAAGGGGTACACCAGACTGACTGTTTCCGAGTTTTGACCTCTACTTGGCTACTGATAATCATTTCTACATCTGTATATCTACCTCTGCACACCCAATTTACGAGTTACTACATAGTGTAATAAAGGTGGCAGGTGATCGTTATTTACGTTTGTAACATTACGTGATCCAGGTCACTGACCTGCCCATGGTGGAATTGGCGCAAGTTGACAGAGTTGAAAAGATTTTATGTTAAATAACTACACATTGGTGATTAAAATTCCTTTACTCTAGTTATTTACCTCTCGAAAGCTCTTAATTGCTGGGAACGATTAAATGTACAGTATTCTGAACGACTATTTGAATATTAATGGTTTTCAGAACGACTGATTTTTTTAACTTTTTTAATCAGCTAAAACTTTTATTTGCATGACTGAGATAATATCTCCCGCGTCTAGGTCTTACGAATGTCGTGCATTGACCATTCATTATAACTAGAGCAACAACGCAAGTTAATGTTATACTTACCTATTAATAGATACACAAAACTGCAATTCTTGGTGAAATCAGGTAGTAGTCAACCGTCTTTTCTAGAGCGGTTCTATTATGAACAGACATTCCTGACTGCGACAAAAATGTGACTTAATGAATACAGTAACAATGGGACACAGTAGATGGTGAAACAATTTTCAATAACAGTATAGTGGTGGAGTGTGTGAGTCATTGTTCCATGTGTCTGTAGTTTAGCCTTTGAATTTTTGACATTGGTCAGCCATCTGTTTGTTCCATCGTACACTTGAGATCACAAGAGCTGTCACAGTAAAAATGTCACGTTTCCAGAATGAGATTTTCACTCTGCAGCGGAGTGCCAGGAAGTTTCAAAAATGTCACGTGTTTACAAACATAAATCAGGTGAATTGAGGAAATATAGATCGGATGTGTTGGAACTGTCTCACACAGAAATTTTAAATGGAAAAAGAAGAATTAACAAGGCTAGTCAAGTGTATAAAATTCCCAAAGGATCCTTTATTAACAGGATTCACCGTCATATGATAAAACACAAGACCGTCAGCCAGTTTTTAGGGCTAAAGAAGAATAGTGTGCGCTTATTTGTAATTTATAAAGCAAATTTGTGATAACATTTTTTTGTCTTTAAACATTCTTCGTATGTTATTCTGAATTTAACATTCAAATGTGTGATTATGCCACATTTATTTTTCAATTTCTGATAAACTTTCAGTATAATCAGTCACCCAAGAGTCTTAAACATCCACAATTATCACGTAACAGACAATCGATCGTTTTCGTCCCCATGTGTGGTGAAGTCGACCATCACAGATTTTTTTTAATTTTACAGCCTGTTAGAGCAAAAAGTAATAAAAACCAAAACTTTACCTCCATACCCACATTATGAAAGAAGAAACCAGTATATTAATTTTATTGGTTTCATAAATATTTAAGCTTGACGTCCAAAACCGGTCAGTTTCACTCCATTTGACAGTATCAGCTTACTCAAAAAAATGTACACTCTTGTCCCAAAAATGTCTCATCTTACACCAAAAATGTTTAAACTCACGCAAACAAATAATTTATCAACTTGCCCCCAAAAATGTCAAAGAGCTCCAAAAAATGTATAAACTTGCCCTTAAAATGTACCAACTTATCCAAAACTCTATCAATACATCCCAAAAATAAATTATATTGTCCCAGAAATGTATCTACTTGAGCCCAGATCTGTATCAATTTGCCGCAATAATGTATTATGTTACCTCAAAAAAGCATCAGCTTACTTCAAAAATGTATCAACTTACATCACAATGTATCATCTTGCTTTGAAAATGTGTCAATTTGTCCCAGAGTATACAGTGGCTGTTGCATCTTTGCCGATTACTCGAAGACTATTTAAGACGATGATGAGTGGGGTGAAACAGGTTTGAAGAACTCCGCCATCCCAGAGGCTTTGTTGGACAATAATCGTTCGATGCATCAGAAGAAAGTATTCACATTATGATCATGTTGCTATGCAGTCAAAGTTGTATGTACGAACTGCTCTTTGCACGCATAAAATGTCGTTATTGTTTACTTTGCTGATTCTCAGTGCACTTAAGGCTATAAGTTAGGTCTGCAGTAGCGTCCGTGTGCATGTAAAGCAGACAATTTTTACATATTTAGATGAATTTAGTACGTAGTACAGAGATTGTTTTATGGTCATATACTAACTTATAATTTGTTTATGTAGTGTCAGTAGGTGACCTGTGTGTATTTATACAGAGAGTTTATCGGCGGAAATATTTAATTTGGAAGTCAATACACATTGCCAGGTGTGATACAGCAGTAGACTTCCATCATCAACAAATTCTGCTTAACATAAGAGTTTCCATCAGTAGTACCAATATGAATGCAGCGTAAGTTTTATAAGCAATTCACGGAATTTGAAGGCGAAAAAAATTAATTTGAAGGTTAACTGTACTTGTATAGTGCGTTTTTTGCTCGAAATCTCTCAACTTTACTTTGGTGCAAAGTTTTAATTACCGAGATCTGTAATTATGCCATGTACAATATCATCAAAGTGAACCAAGAGCAGAAGAACTGTATGCAGGAAGGTTTCCGGGTTTACATTGCTTAATAATCTTTCATCATCTGTCGAAAGGCTTCACAAGATAGGAATTTTTGTTCCTAGAAAATGAGTTTAACAGATCTGCAGCAAAAGCTGAGATAAATCTGCATGCAAATTCTTCGTAAAACATCAGATCAGCCAACAAAGAGATCTGTGAATTCCCCACACTCTTTCGATATGTCCTATATTAAGAGTTACATAGCAGTAATCTTCAAAAATCATTTAGATTACTCTTGATACATTATGCAGCGATGAAATTAGTTTGTGGGGGATAAACTGAAAATTAAACGCAATGTATGTCAGCAAAAAACGAATTTGTGTAGATAGTGGTTCCACTGAGCTACTGTAAGGGGAGACGGAAGGCAAGTGGGCTTCAAAAATTCGATTTTTAGATTGTAGCGTATTTGAAGTGCCTGGTCTTTCCTGTGTGAAACAGTTTTTGTTCTATATAAGTACGACAATTTTTTCGTGAGATATAATGATTTTCCTGACGCATGGTCTTTGCCTGAATGATCCCGACACTTGGAGCAAGTACAGGAGTAGTGCCAGATATGACCACAAACATTCTTTACCTGCATCAGTAATGAATGAAATTAAACCCATATTTAGAGACCTTTGCAAAGATGCCTTCTTGAAGAAATGTCTTCATGGGAAAACCCAAAATTTATATATGTGAATTCTGTCATTTGGAACCTGCTACCGAAAACTGTATTTGTTCAGCTTACAACCCTCAAATTTGGTGTTTATGATGCTATTTTGTCCCTCAATCATGGTGTAATTAGAAAACTGGATGTTTTGTAATTATTGGGCATAAAATCTAGTGGAAATACAGCAAAATACTTGGTGCAAATAGTTAAAGAGAGAATCCGCAAAGCATATATTGCTAATTGAAAATGCACAAAAGAAGCCAGACAGAAAAGAAGGGCGACCAAGAGAAGAAAAGAAGATCAGTATGATTCAGATGATGCTCAGTACGGTGCTGGAAAAATATTAGTGGTAAACAATTCTCATCAATAACTATACTAGAATTTCAACATTAAACTTTAAATGGAATTTTCTCAAAACTAAATTTTTTTTGCTTTCAGGTACCATTATTTGATAATGGGGTTAGTAACATGAAATTTGGTCAATTTGTACTGCAGATGGTAAGCTATAACAAGTAAATTGAGAAGCACCAAACAATCAGAAACTGTTTTATAATAATTAATGTAGAAAAAAAGTTAAATTTTACTAGTGAAAGAATAAAATTTTTTTCTTCAAAACCATAAGAGGTATTATGTTCATTTTATTTTTAAATTGAGGTATATATGTTATATATATGCAGTAAAAATTTCATTGTTTTATCACTTTTAGTTCTTTTGAAAAGTGTACCTATTCAAAGGGTAAAACAGCATTGGCAGAATAAGGATAAAAATTGCCTTCCGTCTCCCCTTAAAATACCTTCACAGACAGTACGCAATAGATTAACACGTTACACTGGCATGCAACGCCAGCGGCTCTCACTAGACCCTCCCATCACGAGCGTGTACCACCTGTGGCTCATGCTAAATTCTCCCACGGAGGGCGGCGTGTTGCAGCATGTCATGCTCGAGTCTAATAATTATGCTACCAGAAATACACTAACGTATGACCTTTCATCCAAGCGCAATGAGTAGCTGTGAATACAATTTTGTGTTACTCATCAACGAGAACCTTCTGAATAAATGAGATACCACATAATAGGTGATTAATGATAATGTGTGGGAGTGTTACCTCTCTTTGTTTTAAAAGAATGTACTTACGTCACTTTAAAAATAGAAGGTCACTCTATTAAAATAGTAGTTTATGGTCCTTGAATACGATCGCCGCCTCACAGCGAGAAACAAACAAAGCTGCGCCGGCAGATGCAGGAAAGCACAAATGTGAGTGCCGTTCCACAATGAGGAACACAATTCTCAGCCCTGGCATGAACATGTCAAGCGTCTCCTTTCCCGACATGGAACATGTCCACTGAGAGAGGCATTAATTTCAAGGTGGTGATTCGTTCAACCAGCCGGAAGAGTCACAGCAGAATTTGCATTTTAAAAACAGTTTTACTATATAATTGCTCATCAAACTTACGAAACAGCTACATTAGAGGATTTGTCTGTTTGTGGGATTCGGAACCTAGACAGTCTATTGTTTCATTTGTTGAGGTGCTTATTTTGACGGTAAAAAATTAAGATGTTCAACTGATCATTACTTTAAGACTGTCCCACGATTATCTCTTCTAGGTAAAATAGTGATAAGTAACTGCATCATACCAACATATTCAGGTTGTTCCATTATGATGTACTAACCCGCCGTGAGAAAATTCCTTCGGACAAGTAGGGAGAGAGACACGCATGGTGTCTCAAGGCTTTTGGGTAAAACTGAAACACATGGGAGTGAGTCCACAACCGAGCATATTGACATAGGGGACCAACAGTCGGAAATGCATATGTGTTGTGTTATGCTGCTGTTATGGATACGGGCAAGGCAATGCCGCATGAAGTTCTGCAGCGCTATCTCATAGATCCCTGGTACCTGCTATACCAGGAGTATAGTGAATTACAGGCCGGGCGCAGAGCTGGTGCCGGATAGCGTCGCAAATCAGTTACATCGGATTCAAGTCAGGCGACTTGGTGTCCACGACATCGTGAGTCCTTCATTATGCTGCTCAAACCACTGTAGCACGAATGTGGACTTGTGACACAGACAGTTATCCTACTGGAAGATGTCATCCGTGTCGTGCAAGACACCTAGAACGAAGGGATGCAGGTAGGCCGCAAATAATATTCACATAGTCCCCAGCTGTTATGGTGCCTTCGATTACCACCGCAGGTCCCATGGATGCTCAGCTAAAAATCCCCCATAGCGTAACATTCGAAATTGGAGCAACCACTCGCCTAGATGATGTCGTATCTGGACACGACCCTCGATCTGGTGCGACAAAAGACTTCACTTATCCTACCAGGCGACACGTTTCCACTGATCCATGGTCCAATCTCGATTATTTCATGTTAGTTACAATCGTAATTGCCTATGTCATTGGACTACTGTGAATAAACTTTACTGTACAGCCCCATCTCAACAATGTGCACTGAACGGTGCAACAGCATTGTACTGCGTGCCACATACTGTCACCTGTCCTGCTTTACAGAGCAGATCAGCCTCTGACCTCCACGTTCTGTGATGAGATGTGCATATCCAGCACCACTTTACAACACCAATTTCCATTGATGCTGACAACAGTAGCACGCAAGCAGTTGATCAGCTTTCCCGTTTCCAAAATTGTCGTTGTAGGCACCGCTCCATAAAATGTCTCCGTTGTGAAAGCCGACGATGCCAATGCGCTTCCCCATTTGCATCCTATATCGTTGCCAGAATGATTCCAAATTCATCTCTGCTACGCGTATATGCGAGGGAAATTTTTTTCTCATGGCCTGATAGATCGCTAAATGGAAAGCACAGTGAAAATCAAAAACGTTTTACTTGCAACATTTAGCTACACTTCGCTCCTACAGCGTATAGTAACGTGAACAGTGGCAGTAATGGGATGGTTGCGTTTGCCGTCAACAACGCAGTTAAGGCACGCGTCACGCTAGATTGTGCGTGTTCAGTACGGACTAGGTATCAGTGTAGGTTGTTTACGAGTAGTGCACACTTTGTATTTGCATTCAGAGGCCGAGGTCGACGTGCAATGAAAGACGTAAATGTTCCAAAGAGGGCAGACTGTAGGGGCCCCAATAGCTGAAGCATCAGTTACCAAGACAGCCAACTTATTGAATTTTTAAAGAGCAATTGTTTCAACTGATATGACAGCCTACACAAAACATGGAATGGTCAGTTTCCTGAGCGATTAAAGTACTCAGTAGAACAGCCGCTTTACAAAAAGGGAGAAAGGGATAATGTAGATAATTTTAGACCTATTTCTATGCCATCAGTGTTTGCAAAAGTTATTGAAAAGGCTGTGTATGTAAGGATAATTGATCGTTTTATATCACACAATTTGCTATCAAATGCACAGTTTGGCTTTAGAAGTCGTTTAACAACTGAAAATGCTATATTTTCTTTTCTCTGTGAGGTACTAAGTGGGCTAAACAAAAGGTTTCGAACACTAGGCATATTTTTTGATTTAACTAAGGCATTTGGTTGTGTTGATCACAAAATATTTCTCCAGAAGTTGGACCATTACGGAATACGGGGAGTAGCTCACAGTTGGCTCACCTCATAATTTAGCAACGGGCAGCAAAAGGTCATTATTCACAATGTGATGCGGGGTGTGAGTGGGGTACTGTCAAGTGGGGGTGCCCCAGGGATCAGTGTTGGGGCCACTCCTGTTCCTTATTTATATAAATGATATTGCCTCCAGTATTACGGGTAACTCTAAAATATTTCTGTTTGCTGATGACACTAGTTTGGTAGTAAAGGATACTGTGTGCAACATTGGCTCGGTTTCAGATAGTGCAGTACATGACCTAAGTTCATGGCTTGTAGAAAATAAACTAACGCTAAATCACAGTAAGACTCAGTTTTTACAGTTTCTAACACACAGTTCAACAAAACCTGACGTTTTAATTTCACAGAACGGGCATATGATCAGAGAAACTGAACAGTTCATATTTGTAGGTGTTCAGATAGATAGTAAGCTGTCGCGGAAAGCCCACGTTCAGGATCTTGTTGAAAACCTTAATACTGCCAGTTTTACTATTCGAACGGTATCAGAAGTGAGTGATCGTTCGACACGAAAATTAGTCTACTTCCCTTATTTTCATTCACTTGTGTAATATGGTATTATATTTTGGGGTAACTCTTCCCATTCTAAAAGGATATTTTTGGCTCAGAAACTGGCAGTTCGGGCAATAAGTGGTGTAAGTTCATGAACCTCTCGTCGACCGCTGTTCACGAGTATGGGTATTTTGACATTGGCCTCTCAATATAAATATAAATATATATATATATATTCCTTACTGTCATTTCTTGTTTACAATATTAGGTTGTTCCCAAGAATCAGCAGCTTTCATTCGTTTAATACTCGGCAGAAATCAAACCTGCATTTGGATCGAACTTCTTTAACTCCTGTGCAGCAAGGTGTGCAGTATACTGCTGCATCCATTGTCAATAAGCTACCACTCGAATTCAAAAATCTTAGCAGTAAATCACGTGCTTTCAAATCGAAACTAAAGAGTTTCTTCATGGGCCACTCCTATTCTGTGGAGAAGTTCCATGAAAAATTAAGCTGATTCTTATTGTATTATTGATTGCGTTTACTTTAACTTGCGGACTGACTTTTTTCGGGTTCATGAACATTTATTTTTATCTTTTATTAATTTTATGTTGTAATTTCATATACTGACACGTTCCATGACGTTGGAGATTTTCTCCTCAATTTGGTCCTGCGGAACTTGACGTGTAAATAAATAAACAAAACATCATCGTGTAAACGTAATTGTGGGCACATATCAATACTAAATGACTGCTGTCGTCGTACGCTAACACGAATTGTGTGAAAACAACACTGTACGGCGAGAGCTCCACAAAGGGAATATTCATGGACGGGCTGCAATACCGAAACCATTAGTGGCGACAACCACCGCAAAGAAGCGTAAAACATGGTGTCAGGAGCATAAATCCTGGATGGCTTATAAGTGCGAAACATGTTATATGATCTGACGAGTCAACCTATTCGTTATTTCCAACATCGTGCCAGGTTTATATCTGGAGAACGCCAAAAGAAGCCTACAATTCTGATTGATTGATTCCAACAGTTAAGCGTGGAGGTGCAAGAGTGTGGGCAGCTATATCACGGTATTCTGCTGGCCCCACCATTACTCTCAAGGGGCGTATTACAGCCAATTATTAAGTGAACATTTTAGGTGATCAGGTGCACCTGATCATTCAAATGTTGTTCCCGAGCAATGATGCCTTATTTCAGGGCGATAATGCACTCACTCACACACCCAGGACATACAATCGTGGTACGCGGAGCATGCAACTGAACTGCAGCGTCTTCCCTGGGCAGCACAGTCATCGGACTTGAACATTATCAAACCCTTGTGGGCGGTATTGGAGCGCAGACTCCGGAGCATATTTCCGCCTCCCTCGTCACTACAGGAGTTAGAAGAGTTTCTGATCGAAGAGTGGCATAACACTCCACTGGAGACTCCACAATCATTATACGCCAGTATTCCAAGAAGAATTGCACCTGTATTACGGGCAAATGGGGGTCCAACCTCTTATTAATAAACCATACCCAAGTAAGTACAAGTATTCACATTATTTCGCCTATCTCCTGTACTTCTCCGCGTAGTCACTGCTCCGACGTTGGCATTTGTCGTAGCGTGGTACCGACCTAACGGTACCCTACTCATAGAAGGCAGCCACCTGTGCTTTCCGACAATTCTTCACGGTGTCTGCAGCTCGTCTGTGCCAAAATGCTGTCCTCATAGACAGTGGTTCATGTGAGCCAAGAGATGAAAATCAGAGGGAGCCAAGCCTGGACAATATGGTGGGTGATCAAAAACTTCTCATTGAAATAGCTGCATGAGTGTCTTCGTTGCGGCTGAAGTGAGTTCCTGCACCACTGCCGCACTTTGCTGTCATACGTGGCAGCTACGTTATGTAAGCTGCACGAAGCCAGGCGAGACTCCTCAAAATGAAGGAGTTGAATGATGTCGCGCACTTCACAGATGGCGGGAAACACTGTTGTTCCGGGCAGTTTTACGTGCTCACTATGCGCTGGGAACTGAAGAGTGCTTCGTGACGCGATCGATGGACATACTAGGGACACTGCGCAACACATATTCACAAAGTTTCATCGGATTTCACCGTGGTTTTAATTCGCGATCGATCAGACCTCGAAAAAAAAAAATAGTCCTCGTACTTTCCTTACCACTTTACGTGCCTGTAACGAATCCAAGCAATTAAAAAAAATGGTTCAAATGGTTCTGAGCACTATGGGACTCAACTTCTGAGGTCATAAGTCCCCTAGAACTTAGAACTAGTTAAACCTAACTAACCTAAGGACATCACACACATCCATGCCCGAGGCAGGATTCGAACCTGCCACCGTAGCGATCTCGCGGTTCCAGACTGCAGCGCCTAGAACCGCACGGCCACTTCGGCCGGCCGAAACCAAACAGTGTTCAGTCTCGTGGTGTTCAGTAATCATAATTTTTTGGCTGAACAGTGTATATCAAAACGACAGTGTGAGTGAGTTACCCTTTTAGGATATGTTAGATAGCGCATAAGTGCTCTGTGCCTTTCGAAGCTTCTTATCTGGTTCTAGAAGAGAGAATAGGCAGTCTCGGTTGCAAAATGTTTTTTTTTTTAATTTTTGACCCGTTTTACTCTCACGGGAGCATCTGGGGGAAAAACAAGTTTTCTCAATACAAATTTGTGAGCCGCGAATCACTTATAAAGTGACATTGTCAGTTAAATAAAGCAACTGAGAACCACGAGCCGAGTTGTGAAAAAGAGCGTAACCAAGTAGAAACTCACGGAGTAAAAACACTCGAGGACCACTGGCATTTGTACGGGAAGTCCTGCAGTCACCAAAAATTCCACGCCATCGAAAAACATTTACAGGACACATGCCCAGGTAAAAACACTAGAGAACCACTGGTAAGGGTACAGAACGTCCCAGAGTCACCAAAAATGGCACGTTATCCAATAACATACACAGGGCACATCCTCCCATGGAAGCAAAAAAAGAATGTTTCAAGGCGATGAGCGGTGAGCGGAACAAACATAAAAAAATCACGTAAATAAGGGTGGAGATAAAGGAACATCTATTGAGGGCTAGGAGACCTTGCCTCACAGAGTATGTGAGTAATACAGTACAAGGCATAAAATCGTACAAGAATCACACGCTACCTGTGTTTACGCGTACTCGCTCTTAACACAAGAGATGTTTACGACATGTCCTTCATAGCCCGTTTCTATGACCAACTTTTAATAAAGAAAAGGCAACTTAAAAAATGTTCTCCTTTCGCTCAGTATTTGAAAACTGCTCACCATCGCCCACCATCCAAAAATAATCTCGATATTTTGCATGTTGTACAAAAACTCAGCAAGATGATCATCCTCGAAGAATTTGAAGTTTCGAAAAGGGTATGTTCAGAGCTCAGGCCTGCTCAACCAATAACTGACCTTCCATAACTAGGGTTACTTCGAAGCTATGATATTACTTTTTAAATAAATGCCTGTGCACACGTGGCTTTCGTTTATAGACTGATATTTTTTAGTTGCGCTTCCTTGCTTTTATGTTATATAACGCATCTAAGTTTATCATTACTCTATAAATACGTTCGCTGTTTTCCCAGCTGGCAGCGCCACCAAGTAAAGTGTCGGTTACTTTGATTTATAGCTCTGTAGTAGGAGCTGTAAACCTGTGCTATAAGCACACTTTATACACCTAGTCTATGACATTAACATGCCCTGTTTTGTGTTAAGAGCGAGTACGCTTAAACAGAGGTAACGTGTGATTTTTGTACGATCTTATGCCTTATATTACTCACACACTCTGTGAACCAAGGTCTCGTAGCCCTCAGTATTTCTTCGTTTATCTCCACCCTTATTTACGTGGTTTTTTATGTTTATTCCGCTTACTGCTCTTCGCCTTGAAACATATACTTTTTTATTTCTGTAGGTGGATGTGACCTGTATATTTTATTCGATGACGTGCCATTTTTGGTGATTGCGGGACGTTCTGTACACTTGCCATTGGTGCTCGAGTGTTTTTACCCAGTGAGTTTGTACTTGGTTTCGCGCTTTTCACAACTCGGGGTTGATTTATTTAAATGACAATGTCACTTTATAGCTGCTTTGTGGCTCACAAATTTGTACTGAGGAAACTTGTTTTTCCCCCAGAAGTCTGATTATGGTCCTGTGAGAGTGAAACGCGTCACAAATTAAATAAATAAAAAACCATTTTGCAACCGAGACTGCCTATTCTCTCTTGAACCTCTCAAGAGGTTTCTGTACCATTAACCGAAAGAGGTAGTGGTGGGATTTTTAACTGGTTCTATTTCGAAGGTGAAATTTCTCACTCAATTAACGTACTTTGACTGAGCACTTGCCAGATATAAAGATATTAATCTATACATGTTATAGAAATGAAAGTATTGTGTGTGTGTGTGTGTGTGTGTGTGTGTGTGTGTGTGTGTGTGTGTTTGTGCGGGTGTGTACTACGTTTTAAGCACTTTCTTGCTTTCTTACTGTTTTGGAGCAATTCGGGGATGGCGATTGCATCTTTCAACACGATCGAGCATCTGTTCATAATACACGGCCTGTGGCGGAGTGGTTACACGACAATAATATCTCTGTAATGGACTGGCCTGCACAGAGTCTTGACCTGACTCCCACAGAACATCTTTGGCATGTTTTGGAACGCCGACTTCGTCCCAGGCCTCACCTACCGGCATCGATACCTTTCTTCAGTGCAGCACTCCCTGAAGAATGGGCTGCCGCGCTCCAAGAAACCATCCAGCACCTGCTGATTGAACGTATGCCTGCGAGAATGGAAGCTGTCATCACGTCTAAGGGCGGGCCAACACCATATTGAACTCCCGCATTACCGATGGAGCGCGCCACGAACTTGTAAGTCCTTTTCAGCCAGGTGTCCGGAGACTTCTGATCACATAGTGTATCAGGATGAAATTTGTCACATGCTAAGGTCTAAGGTCCCTTGGTACTGTAAACACTATATGCTTCTAAGTCAATTCAAGCAAAAGATACGGACACTTATGCCACATTTTGATACTCGCAAACTCACTGATAATACCTAGAAGGTAATTTCCATTGACGTATAATCATGAAATTTGACAGGAAGCAAGGTTTCACAGTACAAGTAAAGGAAAAAATCCGAAAGTTGTTAATTTGTGGTTACATTACCCACAAAAATATTTCTTTTATCATTTGTTATCCTACTTCAAAGTTAAAATTGAAATGTTGTGGAAAGTCTTGGAATATCTGGGACCGATATCTGCCAGTATCAGTGTTGGTAACAGACAAAAAGTAGTCGAGATTTTCGATTCTTGAAACAGATGAACTGTCTGTATACAAAATTAAGTCTATACGGAACCCTTAGAGCACAAGTTCTCTCACACCTGGTCAATTTTTTTGACGTGAAGTTGGTCAAAATTATTAATATAGCAGCAAAAAAAAAAAAAAAGAAAAAAATGACTGAGCACTACGGGACTTAACATCTGAGGTCATCAGTCCCTTAGAACTTAGAACTACTTAAACCTAACTAACCTAAGGACATCACACACATCCACGCCCGAGGCAGGGTTCGAACCAGCGACCGTAGCGTCAGCGCGGTTCCGGACTGACGGGCCTAGAACCGCTCGGCAATATGGGTGCAGCCAAACTGTATGGTACCAGCAGAGGAGCAAACATATCGATTCTTCGTAGGCATAGTTGGTTCCTCAGGAGCGTTTCGAAATGATCTGAAACTAGAAGTAACGATACAGCCGTTGCTTAAAAAGCAACAAGTAGTTCCGGAGAGCGCGAGGACGAGAAGCGAAGTAGTGAGTGGAGATGTCCCGAAAAGGAAGGAGTGGAGCGGCGGCGGCGACTATAGACGGCCACAAGGTCGGTCTGCGCGTGGAGGGCGCCCTCGACCTAGCGCCGCCAAGTGCCGGCGTGCGTGACGTAGGGCTGCGTGCCGCGCAGGGGCGCAGGAACCGCGCATAATAAGGCGCCGCGGTAGCTGGCTGCCGGCGATAATAGCGACGGCCGCCGCAGGTCGTGTCTAAAAGTGTTGCTTACTCTCGTCTTTGTTACCACTGGAAAGGTTGCAGGGCCTCTGTTAGAAACTACGATGCAATATTCCTTCGGACATGCATGCATGCATGTCTTTCCGAACAACACAGGCGCTGCAATATCATATTTATCCTCCGACACCTGGCACGCGACTTTCAATTAAAATGTCTCACTGTACAGATGGATCCAAGAGTGGCCGCGCGGGATTAGCCGAGCGCTCTAGGGCGCTGCAGTCATGCACTGTGCGGCTGGTACCGGCGGAGGTTCGAGTCCTCCCTCGGGCATGGGTGTGTGTGTGTGTGTGTGTGTTTGTATTTGTCCTTAGGATAATTTAGGTTAAGTAGTGTGTAAGCTTATGGACTGATGATCTCAGCAGTTAAGTCCCATAAGATTTCACACACATTTGAACATTTTTTTGATGCAAGAGTGCAGGTTGCAGACTCGTGGTTGACAATGTATGGAACTTTGGGTCTGACCGTTAAGCGTGCTTGGATAGCCTGGTAGTAAGGCGACCACTCGCGATAGGCAGGAAATCCTGGTTCGAATCCCGGTCCGGCACAAATTTTCACCGTCGTCATTCCATAATACAGGGTTGTCCGTATTCGCAACTGCAGGTACATTTTAGGTGTTTTTTAGATGTTCTCATCCCCTTTTGTGAGCTCTTCGTGATCAATAAAGTGCAGCAGCTGCTGTTCCAGATCCAAAATATGGATAAGGGAAGAGGACAACAGAAGCTGCCTATTTATCTCAACAATGGGGTTGTTATTTTGTGATCATACCCAACCGGAATACAGCATATTATTCTTAACAGGGAGATGTCTTCAGACGTAAAACTATATTTGGGTATACCCAACGGAGTCTCATACAGCCATTACTGTTCATAATATATTTCTGCATTCTTTGCCACTGGCAAATAACGTAGCTCTATGAAACTTGGACCATAATTATAAAGAACTTCTATATTACAGGACAGAAGCTAACTGAAAGAATACACAATGAGAGCGACGGAAATGACAATTTTATTCAGAGAAATTAATTACTCTGAAGTGGAGACTTACGGTGGCCCCTTGGAAGTCACAGAAGCGTCAAATGATTTTTAAAATGGCGTGTGGGCACCACAGGTGGCGATGCGTGCTCCACATAGTGCTCCCATGCTGGCCACAAAGTTGTTAAGGAATCCGTACGAGAGTGCGTTCATTTCTTTTGAAGCGCGGTGGACGACTGGGAGATGGTCGTTGACGCATCTAGACGTGGTGCACTACCCCTCCCCAACGCATCCTTCACGCGCTCGCCGGGATTTGCATCGGGGGGGGGGGGGGGGGGGACCGGCAGGCTTGTCCATTCGTCCGATATCTTCATCGTGTTATTCACAGAGCTTCTCCATCTGCACTGTTCGATGCTGTCGATGTTTGTCATCCATAAAAATTAAGTCACGGTCGAATGCACCACTGAAAAGACGCAGGTGGTGTAGGAGTACAGCGTTACAACAACATTCATCGGTGAAAGTACCGTGTTGGGCGTACTGACTTGGAAGTCAGTACACCCACCAGATCGATCATGTTCGACAACCTTCTTGCCTGCATTACGTATTCCCACCTCTCGCCTCATGGCGGTACGCCCAGAATCACTGCTGTGACTGAGTTTGCTCTCATTCGTGAAGAGCATGCTCTTCAGTCCCTATGCTCTTGGCTCCATCGCAAATAATGCTGCCCTTGTATGGGTGTCAACGGAATAAAAGGCACTGGTCGTCGGGCAAAGAGACCACACCCATTACAGTTTCCGTGCCGCTATGGAGCTTGAGATTGCTTGCCCTAGAGAAGTGTTAAATATGGCTGCAATTGCATCCGCTGTCAAACGTGGGTCCCTTCTTACCTGTTGCACAGTGCTGGGGACATCTGCTGCTGTAGTTGACCGTGGTCGACTACCTCCTCTCCTTCGAACAGCAATGTCTGTGATTCGGAATGCTCCTGATGCACGTGAAACAAAGCTGTGATCGGTACAAAACTCCAGGGTTACACTCGCGACATTTCGTCCTCCTTCCAGTTTTCCTCTTGGGAAGTCATCCACCGCCCGCTGTGGCCGAGCGGTTCTAAGCGCTTCAGTCCGCAACTCCGCTGCTGCTGCGGTCGCAGGTTCGAGTCCTGCCATGGCCATGGATGTGTGTGATGTCCTAAGGTTAGTTAGGTTTAAGTAGTTCTAAGTCTAGGGCACTGATGACCTCAGATGTTAAGTTCCATAGTGCTCAGAGCCATTTGAACCATTTGGATGTCTTTCAGATTGTGTCTCTAGGTCAAGTTGTGATGAACACCACCACAGTGCACAACAAATTCTCACCGATTCATACAGTCTTTACCCGTTTCTTCAACTGCCTCGTCTTGCTTGGCCAGCCCCATTTCGCGCTTTAGTCCCTCTAATTTCACACCATCTGATGTCCAATTTCCTGTGTATTACTGGAAGATCTCTGGTAACATGCTCCCGCAGTTCCATTCGCTTCAAAAGAGTAGTTAATGCGTCATGTTTGTTCATCTAGCTCGTCCATAAGTTTTGCCCAGCAGTGTACGTACAATAAAGTAATGAGACTGATGTGGAAAAAAAATGTTGCTTACCGTTTTAGTCAAGTTTAGTGTTGTCTTCTTCAGAGTAGTTCCATTCTGATTGCACACGCCTTCCCCAGCGCTTCTGCCATTGATGGTAACGTTTCTGGAACTCATCTTCTGTAATATCCTCCAAGACCCTCGACACAGTTTTTTTGGACATTTTGTGTTGTTTGAAAATGGTATCCCTTGACCGCCGTTTTGACTCCTGGAAATGAAATATAGTCGCATGGAGCGATATCTGGTGACGTTAAAAACTACTGTTGTGGTGTGAGATTTTTGGGGACCATTTTTGCACAAATCTTTCTCATACCAAGATCTTCACTTATTATTAGACGAATAGTTTCTTGATTGATGTTCAAGTTCTTCTGCAATCATTTCCACGGATAATCTTCGATTAGATCGTACGAGTTCACGCACCCTGGCCAAGTTGACATCCGTCCGTGGGGTTGATGGTCGTCCAATGCGGTCTTCATCTTCAACATTCGTTCTGCCTTCACTAAACATTTTATGCCGACGGAAAACTTGAGCTCTTATCATAACCTCCTCTCCAAAAGCCTTCTGAAGCGTACTGTAAGCTGTCGTCGCATTTTCACCCAGTTTAAAGCAAAAAGAAATGGCATACCGTTGCGCAATATTATACGGTTCCATTTCCGTGACGAGAGACACAAACACATGTTGCCTTATTACAGCACAACTCACGACTGAGCAGTTGCATCGACGTGCCTCTTAGACTAGAAGCAGCTTATAGACCAAGGTCATAGATATTGTGCCTATGCAAGCCTGCAGGGTTGCCACATCTTGCAAAGAAAATCAGTCTCGTTACTTTATTGTCGCGCCTCATATAGTTGACCCAGTGGATGGCTCTGAGCACTATGCAACTTAAATTCTGAGGACATCAGTCGCCTAGAACTTAGAACTAATTAAACCTAGCTAACCTAAGGACATCACACACATCCATGCCCGAGGCAGGATTCGAACCTGCGACTGTAGCGGTCGCTCGGCTCCAGACTGTAGCTCCTAGAACCGCACGGCCACTCCGGCCGGCTGACCCAGTGGATATCGTCGAAAATTCCATAAAGCCTTTCTCAGATGAAGCTGTTGTATACGCAGAAGCCACAACGCTAAAAAAGCTATAGCGAAATGTAGGAACACCTGCACAGGATTGACACTTGCTGCAGGGATTGGAAGTTGACCCACAGCACAAACAGATGTAAAAGACTGCACATGAATAAGTAGAAAGGCTCCTAAATGTAGTATTGCACTGTTGCAGAACAGTCACATGCATTAAATATCGTCGGCCGTGTGGCCGAACGGTTCTAGGCACTACAGACTGGAACCGCGCGACCGATACAGTCGCAGGTTCGAATCCTGCCTCGGGCATGGATGTGTGTGATGTCCTTAGGTTACTTAGGTTTAAGTAGTTCTAAGTTCTAGGGGACTGATGAACACAGATGTTAAGTCCCATAGTGCTCAGAGCCATTTGAGCCATTTTTGTGTAGTTTACTGTTAGAATTGCGATAGCGCACATTCCTAGAAAAGTCAGCCAATACGTTGCGTCTTTCTACGTATATCTCGCGAAGATACCGTTATCAGGTTTAAGTTTCGTAATTAATATTTCTGTTTCTAGGTACACTCCTGTAGTCCTGGTCCAAGTTGAAACAGCCACGACACAATAGTGCACCACTTCGGTAGCGACCCAAGCCAATATGGCGCAGCTCTTCTCAACTTTATCAATGGCCTGCGCCTTGTTTTGACTCTTCTAGCGGCGATCTATGGTATTGTGCGGGGATTTCAATGTGTTCCAGAACTACAGACATGTGCCTTCAAATAAACAAAAATTACTACGAAACAGGTCTGAGCATTCGCAGAGCCTGGATTTACTGGTAGTTAGGAGCTCCAACGTTTGGTAAGTAATGGGGCCCCATAGAGATATCGCTGCCAATGTGGGGAAGGAATCGAGTGTGCACTCTATGTGCATACAGGGAGGAGTCATTCCAGATGTGGAAAGGGTGGTTCTGGATGTCATGAAGAGCACAGTATGCAGCCATCTGCAGGTGCTGGCTCGTATCGGAACTAATGATGTGCTTCGCTTTAGATCGGAAGAGACTCTCTCTCTGGTTTCGGGCGGCTAGCTGAAGTAGTAAAGCCTGCCAGTCTTACTTGCGGAATGCAGGCGGTGCTCGCCTTCTCTTGCATCGTCGACAGACCCGACTGTGGTCCTATGGTACAGATCCGAGAAGAGAATCTGAATCAGAGGTAAACATCACACGTCGTTCGAATTCGGTCTGAACGTGTTCTCAGAAAATTATTTTGAACTATTTGTTCAGAAGCCGACTCGAAGTGTAAATGGTTTCGAAAATATATTCGACCTCTCAGCAACAAATAATCCTGAGAAAATAGGCAGCATCATGACGGACAAGTTATTGGTGACCACAAGGTTGTTGCAGCGAGACTGATTACCATAACACCCAAACTCACCAAAAATAAAGGAAAAAGGCATCTATTTCGAAAAGCGTAGACCAGATGTTTGAATTCAAAGAAATAGTATCGACGACTATTGAGAGACATACCTAATACATTACTGAGAAATGGGACTGATCTCTCATGGTTCATTAAACAGTTCAAACACTAGTACAGAAGCAACGAAAAAAAGAATGCCAAATTTAACAGAACGCAATACCCTCAAGATTGTCGAAGTTTTACACAAACTCGAAATGTAGCGCGAACGTCAATGCGAAGTCCTTTTAATGCTTTCCACAGCGAAACTCTGTTTCGAAATCTTGCAGAAAATCCAAAGAGATTCTGATCATTTGCGAAGTACCCCAGCGGAAAGACACCTTCATCGAGCGACAACAATGATGTTACCGACTACAGTGCTACTAAAGCAGAAAGCAGAGTTACTAAAACGGTGTATCGAAATTCGTTCACCAAAGAAGACGAAGTAAATATTCCAGAACTAGAACCAAGAACAATTGTCAAGATGAGTAACTCATAAGTAGATATCATCGTTGTAGCAAATCAGCTTAAATCACTTAATGAAGACAAGGCGCCCGGTCGTGGATCCTCTCTTAGTACGCTCACACAAAAGCTCCATATTTAGCTAGCATATACAACCGATTGCTTGTCGAAAGATCCGTACCTAAGGACTGGAATGTTGCACAGATCCCACCGGTACCCATGAAAGTAAACAGGAGCAATCCGCTGAATTACAGACCCATATCGCTAACATCGTTTTGCAGTAGGGTTTCGGAACATATACTGCGTTCGAACACTGAGTTACCTCGAAGAAAACGATAAACTGACAAACACTCAACACGGATTCAGAAAATATCGTTCTTATGAAACACAACTAGCTCTCTATTCTCGCGAAGAAATGAGTTCTTTCTTCAAGGGACCTGTAATTGATTCCATACTTTTAGATCTCCAGAAGACTTATGACACCGTTCTTCACAAGCGACTTCTAATCAAATTGCGTGCCTACGGAGTATCGTCATAGTTGTGTGACTGAATCCGTGATTACCTGTCAGTGCGGTCACAGTTCGTAGTAATTAACGCAGTAAAACAAAAGTAATATCTGGCGATCCCCAAGGAAGTGTTACAGTCCCTCTGCCGTTCCTGATCTACATAAACGATTCAGGAGACAATCTGAGCAGCACTCCTAAATTGTTTCCAGATGATGTCATTTAACGTCTTATAAAGTCATCAGATGATTGAAACAAATTGTAACACGATTTAGACAGGATATCTATATGGTGCGAAAAGTTGCAATTGACTCTAAGTAATGAAAAGTGTGAAGTCATCCACAGGAGTACCAAAATGAATCCGTTAAATTCGGGTTACACGATAAATCCCACAACTCTAAAGGCTATAAATTCAACCACAAACTTTAAGATTACAGCTACGAATAACGGAATGATCACATAGATAAAACTGTGGGCAAAGGAAACCAAAAACTTCGATTTACTGGCAGAACACCAACAAAATGTAACATTTCTACTAAAGAAACTGTCTGCACTACGCTTGTACTTTCTCTTCTGGAGTACTGCTGTGCGGTGTGGGAACCGCTTCAGATAGGATCGACGGAGGACATCGAAAAATATCAGAGAAGAGAAGCTCGTTTTGTACTATCGCGAAATAGGGGAGAGAGCGCGATGGATATGATACGTGAATTGGAGTGGCAATCATTGAAACAAAGGCGTTTCTCGTTGAGGCAGGATCTTCTCATGGTTGTTCAATCACCAACTTTTTCCTCAGAGTGTGCAAACAATTTGTTGCCGCCCATGTACCCAGGAAGGAATGATCATCAATATAAAATAAGAGAAATCAGAACTCGAACAGAAGGATTTAAGTGTTGGTTTTTCCTGCGTCTGTCCCAGAGTGGAACGGTAGAGAAATAGCTTGAAAGTTGTTCAGCGAATCCTCTGCTAGGCACTTAATTGTGAATTGCAGAGTAATGATGTAGATGTATCGTAGATGAAGTGACAATTAACACATTATGACAACTACTCTTAGCGGAAACTTACAGAGAACCACTATAGCAAAAAATATCGTGCAGTCCAAAACTGTCATATTACAGGACAGTTCTTTTACGGGAGACTATAGCTGTTCTCGAGTTTTCCTAATTCGCAGAAATTGGAAAACAGCAGTGGCAAATTCTTAAGTACATATATGTTAACACATTTCAAAATGTAAATTGGACAAAGAGGAGAACCTACAACTACGTGAGGCTATAACTTAAGTTCACTAACAATCTGAGCAAGAGATGCTTGAAATTTTATGGCCATATACAGGATTATTTAGCTGCTGCTACCGCTGTCTTTTCATGCAGCCCGCACTGTTATTTCTGGCCTTGAAAAAGCCACGCGCGAGGTTGCCATATTCTATCGCTTGCTACGCACAAACTGTTACTCCTACAGAAAAAAATGAATAGAATCATTTCTGTAAGAAATTTAATGTGGTTAAATGTTATACCGGGAGACATTTTCGCTGGAGCCCACAGCTTAGAGTTATTCAAGAAAAACATACAAAAGTGACCTTCAAACGCACATCCAACCCCCCCCCCCCCCCCCCCCTCATCCCTCACCAGTCAGTATCTCTAGTATGTTTTCCGTGGCACTACTTCTTACCATTTCACAAAAATTTCCGACTAGAGGAGCTGTTCCCAATTTTCGACCTTTTTTGATCCCTATTGATCAGCTGTTAGCCACCAGCATAGTCAGTTATTTCATTAACAATTTTAATTTAAATGTGACTGAGGGTTATGAAAAAAACGTTTTTATAAACGTTTTGCAATAACTAATTGCATTCACATTTCGATAAAAACTTAACCTTTAAAAGCACTGTAGATTGCTAGTCAGAAGCTCTGACGATATACAACGACGTAATTGTCTATTTCCTGCCGTTAAAATTCACAAATTTGTGGGGTAAAATTTTGACAAACGTCGATTTTACAACTTAAGTGCTCGACTAAGACACTGGCGTAATAAGGCCAGTCAATGAAGACCAAAAATGTCGAATATAGGGAATAGTTCGCATAGTCGGAAATTTTTATGCAGAGGAAGTGTCGCGAACAACACAGTAGAAATCACGACTGGTGAAGGATGGAAATGGGGTGGAAGTATGTTTCAAAGTCGATTTAGAAAGTTTCTCTTGAAGAACTCGAAAACCATGGCCTCAAGCAAAAACGTAACTCAGTACAAAATGCAGCTACATTAAATTTCCTACAAAAAGGTCATGTTGTCTTCTCTGTAGGACGAATAAATTGAGAGTAACGAGCGAGAGGATCTGAAAATCTCGCACGTGGCTTTTCAAGGCCAAAACACTTCGGGTTACATAAAACGACAGCGGTAGAGGCAGTTGAATGACACTGTATATAGAATGGAGAACAATACACTCACCAAAAGACTAGTCAAAATTAGCAACACAAGGAAGGTCAAAATTAGTTGGTTCGAAGTGGGAAGATTTACAAGACGTGAACATTACTGAAAATACCATAGTGAGTACTTTAGCCGTTACAACGCTTGAACGAGGCACTGATGGTCAGAGAAGCTAAAACGAAATGTCGCAAGAACGGAGGGAAAGAAGTGAATTATGAAGAGATTTAGGGAGGACAAGAAGCCAAATGCCTCAAGCCAGCTACCAAATTTAAGTGTTCTACTCGTACTTATGCGGGCAAAAGGGAGAACGAGACAGGCGAATAGAGATCAGAATAAAACCTCACATAGAGAGTTACACTACTGGCCATTAAAATTGCTACACCAAGAAGAAATGCAGATGATAAACGGGTTTTCATTGGACAAATATATTGTACAAGAACTGACATGTGATTACATTTTCACGCAATTTGGGTGCATAGATCCTGAGACATCAGTACCCAGAACAACCACATCTCACCGTAATAACGGCCTTGATACGCCTGGGCATTGAGTCAAACAGAGCTTGGATGGCGTGTACAGGTACAGCTGCCCATGCAGCTTCAACACGATACCACAGTTCACCAACTGGCTTATTGTGATGAGCCAGTTGCTCGGCCACCATTGACCAGACGTTTTCAATTGGTGCGACATCTGGATAATGTGCTGGACAGGGCAGCTGTCGAACATTTTCTGTATCCAGAAAGGCCCGTACAGGATCTGCAACATACGGTCGTGCATTATCCTGCTGAAATGTAGGGTTTCACAGGGATCGAATGAAGGGTAGAGCCACGGGTCGTAACACATCTGAAATGTAACGTTCACTGTTCAAAGTGACGTCAATGCGAACAAGAGGTGACCGAGACGTGTAACCAATGCCAACCCGTACCACGACGCCGGGTGATACGCCAGTATGGCGATGACGAATGCACGCTTCCAATGTGCGTTCACCGCGATGTCGCCAAACACGGATGCGACCATCATGATGCTGTAAACAGGGCCTGGATTCATCCGAAAAAAATGACGTTTTGCCATTCGTGCACCCAGGTTCGTCGTTGAGTACACCATCGCAGGCGCTCCTATCTGTGATGCAGCGTCAAGGGTAACCGCAGCCATGGTCTCAAAAAATGGTTCAAATGGCTCTGAGCACTATGGTACTTACATCTGTGGTCATCAGTCCCCTAGAACTTAGAACTACTTAAACCTAAGTAACCTAAGGACATCACACACATTCATGCCCGAGGCAGGATTCGAACCTGCGACCGTAGCGGTCACGCGGTTCAAGGCTGAAGCGCCTAGAACCGCTCGGCCACACCGGCCGGCCCATGGTCTCAGAGCTGATAGTCCATGCTGCTGCAAACGTGGTCGAACTGTTCATGCAGATGGTTGTTGTCTTGCAAACGTCCCCATTTGTTGACTCAGGGATCGAGACGTGGCTGCACGATCCGTTACAGCCATGCGGATAAGATGCCTGTCATCTCGACTGCTAGTGATACGAGGCCGTTGGGATCCAGCGCGGCGTTCCGTATTACCCTCCTGAAGGCGCCGATTCCATATTCTGCTAACAGTCATTGGATCTCGACCAACGCGAGCAGCAATGTCGCGATACGATAAACCACAGTCCCGACAGGGTACAATTCGACCTTTATCAAAGTCGGAAACATATTGGTACGCATTTCTCCTCCTTACACGAGGCATCACAACGACGTTTCACCAGGCAACGCCGGTAAGCTGCTGTTTGTCTATGAGAAATCGGTTGGAAACTTTCCACATGTCAGCACGTTGTAGGTGTCGCGACCGGCGCCAACTTTGAGTGAATGCTCTGAAAAGCTAATCATTTGCATATCACAGCATCTTCTTCCTTGTCGCTTAAATTTCGCGTCTGTAGTACATCGTCTTCGTGGTGTAGCAATTTTAATGGCCAGTAGAGTACATTTGTATAAGGATAGATCAATTTAGTTTTAGATAGAAAAGGGTATAGATAGAAAAAAGTTTGAACTTTGTGAGTGATCCTGCAAGAAAGGGTAAAGACGGTCAAGAAAACCATGCACTTGAAGATGGCGTTCTACACAGTTAACCAGAATTTGTTTCTTCAAAGTATGAATAAAGTATCCTTCGATGGGAAGGATACAAGGCACTCTTGGGAACTGTATCAGCGTCAGTCCATACAAATATCAGCAAATATGAGTGAAACAATAGCAAAGCTAGTGTGTCCATTGACATTCCATAAACGATCGGCCCAGTAAAGCAGTAAACAAAAGGCATAAAGGCCAGTGGAGAGAGAATCCTACGCAAAAATCGAAGACTCAGGAAAAGACATGAACGGGTCGTCGGAGGTGTTAGCACCTTCTAAACAATAGAACTTAAAGACGTATGCAAAGAAGACAAAGCTGTTTGTAGTAAGCAAGAGCCCGCAAACACCTACTACAAAAGTAAAACTGATTACCCCAATAATCGATCAAGAGAACATTTTGGTAACTTAGATAACACAATTTCTGTAGGCACAACCACAGTTCAAAAATTAATAGAAAATTAGCCATTGCGAGGACAAAAACAAGTTTTTTAATAAAGAACGCCATGAACGTGAGGGACTCTTTCATGAAGGTTTATATAGAGCACTCTTCTGCACAAAAGTGAATCCTGTAAGTAGGTAAGAAAAAGAAAGATCATATGGGAAAAGTATCCTAAACGCCCTGGGCACGAAAGGAATCCAATGAAGTTCATAAAGATGTAATTGAAAGAAATCAATTTCTTAAAGACATGGAGCGAGGTTAAGCAAACGTGGTAGGTCCTGGTCTCAGACACAACACCTCCATTACAAACACCTTTAAAGGAAAGGTGCCGACGGCCTTGTCGCGGCGGTAACACCGGTTCCCGTCAGATCACCGAAGTTAAGTGCTGTTGGGCTGGGCTAGCACTCTGACGGGTGACCGTTCGGGTCTGCCGAGCGCTGTTGGCAAGCGGGGTGCACTCAGCTCTTGTGAGGCCAACTGAGAAGCTACTCGACTGACAGTAGTGGCTCCTGTCACGAAAGCTGACATCAGCCGGGAGAGCGGAGTGCTTACCACATGCATCTCCATGTCTCCATCCAGTGACGTCTATCGGTTGAGGACGACACGGTGGTCAGTCGGTATCGTTGGGCCTTCCGAGGTCTGTTCGGACGGAGTTCATTTTAGTTTAAAGAAAAGGTGCTGCTCACGAGACGTTACTTTGAAGGTCTCACGAGAACGATAGGATTAAGGAATATTAGGTTGTGAAGTACTAGGCGGAAGACAGAAATCAATGCTTACGACGCGGCTGAGCCTTCAGAAGATGACAATAATTTATTTCCATAGTGTTCCACAATGTTTTGACGATTTCACATTTGAATAATACACAAACTAATCACGAAATAAACTTGAACTTTTTACACAAGGTCCTACAATTATTCAAGTTTACCTATAAAATCCTACATCGGACAAATGATGATCATTCGCGACTACACAATACTCGAGGCGTTTCACCCAGTTTTTCAGCATATCTTCCGCAACTGCTGGAGGAATTCTGGAAATTTCAATGTGAATTCGATCCTTTATCTGTCGCAAGCTTATCGGCCGGATGGAGTACACTCTCGCCTTCAAAAAACCCCATAGATAAAAGTCTGGTACGAAATTCGGACGGTTTTCCGAGAGTCGATTAACTTTCGACTCAAAGCACTGACAGTCGCTCGGAAGTTCCCCACCCAATTCAGTACTGTTCCACGAGCAGGAACTGGATATCGTGGCTGAATCTTGAAATGCTTGCGAAACCCACATTGCACGCAAACGACAGATTCGCCGTAACGAAAATAGCACTCCGTTGCGAACGTACGATGTTATTGAGACCAGTACATGATTACTGATCTGTATATGTGATGAAACATGATACTCCCCACTACTGATAGACGACGGCTCCATCGCTCTATCTTGTTTTCAGCACGCGTTTTTCAAATTCGAAATCGCCAAAGCACTGTGAAACATCTCGTATTTCTTGGTTCTCAAACAGGGTGGTACTGCTGAAAGTCTACTCTAGTTCTCTAACAAAAATTCTGACTTTTAGAAGCTTTAGAAACGCTTGAACAGCAACTTGTGATAGCTTCTTTCAATAAAAGCTGGTCTCCAGCATGTGTCACAAATTTCATTTTTATTTCCAGCTGATTAATACATTCACTATCAACGTTGCCTGTGATTCAATTTGTATTGGATCTGCGATAAAACTGATCAAACCAACTAAAAGAGCAGTTAACTTTACACACGAATTATGTGGTTTTTTATTAAAAATTATAATTTTAGGCACTACTAATTATGTAATAAAACTGTTCAGTCATAGTGATTAGTGTTTTTATGATTATGAATGAAGTATTTACCATACAATCTCCCACAACACCTCACTTTAATCAGACAAAAGGCGTACACCTGATTATGTTTTGTTCTAGTTATAAGGCAATGAAATTTGGAACATCGTTCTGGTGATAATTTGAGCCTAACTAACAACCATTAACGAAAGTCGCGCTCACGGGTATATAAGGCTGGCACGGAGGCTGAAGGAGGACCACGAAATTGAAGTCACAAATCAATTAGATTTGAAGTGGTTTTGGTATGTTCTTGACCACAATTACGGATTGTAGATGGAGTTCAGCCGTAGTAAATAATGCGCTACTGCGTCGGTGTTCGAAATCAATAGTATTTAATGGGTTTTCGAACTCAAACTCCCGAGTTTGCTTACAAGAACTTTGGCTGTTTACCAATAATGAATGTTGGACAAAACGTTGTACATTTTTGTCTGTTAGCCACGGTCAGGTCATACTGTTTTTCTTTGTGGGTTAACGAGCTACAGTGGTGACTACACTCTACAGCAGGTCGCAAGTCAGTTTACAGATCTAAACTTTAGCGATGCTCACTGTGTGTTTTATTTTAATAATAGTGAAAAGAGAGAGATAGTTTAGGCTCCCCTTATGCACCAGGGATACATACACTTGTAAAATTACGTCGCTCAGAATCATTTTTTCACTTTCGTGGAATTATTTTGTGGTTTTTCATTGTGAGCACTGCATGTATTTCTTAGGGAAGAAACTTTCGTTTTTCCCACTGGGAAGTGTACTCTTGTGTGGTCTCAGGTTCCTGTTTGTCGGCAGAAGGCAGTCAATATATCTCATTAGGAGAGGCCAGCCTCCCCAGGAATATGAGCAGTTTTCCTAGATGTGAGATTGCGACCTGCTCCGTGCTTTTGTGGGCAGAACAGACGCCTGTCCTCGCTGAAAGCAGAGGATGCCACGCCACCACTGCTGAACCCACAGAATAATTGAGCAAAACGTCTGTGACTTTTCTGCGTTTACATCAGAGGACGAGATGCTGCGGTCTGTGTACCGAATACGGAACATCATGATGCAGCAACCGCTACGGGAGCCTGCGGTAGCGAATGCGGATGGAATGTGGAACACCTGCAGTATTGTGGAAGGGCGCCTCCAGGGCATGGATAGAAAAGGCAACACCTGGTCAACAGCGGACAGCAGACGGAATTCTAGGCATCACTCAGGCTTAAATATGGGATCCTGCCAGCCAGGCTGCCAGTCTCACGGAACACCTGATGAAGATTTCGAGTTACAGCGTCGATATATCGTGTTTGGAGGATGCGGACCTCTGGCAGAATACCTGATCTCCACGAGATGGCCGGCCGCGGTGGCCGAGCGGTTCTAGGCGCTTCAGTCCGGAAGCGCGCGACTGCTACGGTCGCAGGTTCGAATCCTGCCTCGGGCATGGATGTGTGTGATGTCCTTAGGTTAGTTAGGTTTAAGTAGTTCTAAGTTCTAGGGGACTGATGACCTCAGATGTTAAGTCCCATAGTGCTCAGAGCCACGTTTTTCGACGAGATGACAAACAGATTTAAAATAACTGCACTGGCAGCAATAGACGCGAGAGAAGGCGGGTAAGAGGGAGCGAGGGAAGAGTATGATAAAACATTGGTAATACAGTTAGGGGAGCTGCATGACTGACTGCGAGCCGAAATGAGAAATAAACCTAACTGGGACAAAATGGAAGCGTGTGCTTTACTGTTTCGCATTGCGAAATGGTCGTATATGTTAACGCTTTGTATAATGTTGTGAGACTGACAGAACGAACTGGATCAGCAATATTTTAATTCAATACGGCATTGAACTACGTGCAGAATGCAGAGCAACTTATTCCAGAGGTGGACAGGAGCAACCGAGAGACAGTAGACTTATGACCTTGAAATTTCTGTGACCAGTAAAGGGAAGATTCAGAAATTGTGAGGGATGTTCTTTCATCATAACATCATTGCTTCAATCAGACACCGGCCTGTTCCGAGCACATGAGACTGGATAGGAAGGAATTTACGCATGACACTGTCGACTGTGGAGTAGTATGCCGTCGAAATTGGGTTTACTTCTTCATCACTCTGGAAATATTCAGGGCTGTTTGTCCTTTCCTACTTCATATAAGAGAGCAAGCCCCCACTACTCTAACCCTATTGGTGGAGGCACGTTTGTGCACCTCATATGTATCTCGCCCGTTACTTCCAAAATTTTTCAACTTTCTCCTCTTCTGTCCCAGAAACTGTTGGTTCAAATATTTTTTTGTTTCTCCTCTCCTCTACTAAAACACTACATTTAGATCATTCCTCCGTCGTTCTAGAAACTTAATCTTTTTTTCCTCCTTTTTATGCCAGTGTTGACTGCGCAGTAATCAATACACCCGGCTGAAAATAGTGCATTCTTCTGTAGGGTGTGTTGTAATTTCGATGTAGTTTCTTACTTTCTTCCTACAACTGAAACGGCTATATCCATTGTCTAAGTGAACAGTGCATGAGGAATCAATTCTAGCCACGTGAGTGGAATTCATTCAGCACTGCAGAAACTTGCTTTCACTGTTGTTGTCAAGGTCAAGAGCGCACGACACCATCACTATCAAATTTATTACACAGGTAGGTATTACAACACTGTAGATGTGTTTAACATAAATTATACCGCTACAAGTACAATAACAAAAGTAATGCAATAAAACCTCGAAAAAGAAGAATACTAAACAAATATAGAAAATGTAAGAGTATCCAAACATAACGATATCATGTGTTTGGATGATTATAAACTGTAAAGTTAAAAAAAAGTTGAGTGCTTAAGCTAGTGTTTCCCCTAAAATTTTGGGGAGAAGATAAAAAAGCGAACAGGAATTTATTTATCGTTTCACAGGCTTTCTCCAGTCACCTAGAATAGAATTCTAAACTGCAACTAATCTGTTGACTGACATCTTAAATTCGAGCTATGTGATCAGACAAAGACTAGCAACAGAAAATATCATCACTTACAAGACTAAACTCCAATACGTATTACTGCATTGAGTGCAATTAATGCGCTTTCTATAGTTTACAAATTAAAAACCTTCTCTTTTGTCTGTTACTTGAGATTATGTTTTAGGAATCCTCCTGGTCTAGCATTGTCATCTTGTGTAAGTTATCCTCTTTTATTGCAAGTCATCCCTGATATAATTAAGTCATGTAATCCTTCAGTTTTATTTTATTGCATGCTATATACAACTACTTCGCCACTCTTCAATGCCGTCTTCTGTTGGAGCAAACATGAGATTGGTTTATGGCTTTTCTAAGCAGAAACCAATACGTCACTGTTCAGAAAACGTGCAGTGTGTTCCAAGCAATTTAAACGGAAACACTTCTAGAATTTCATAAACGGAGTGAAATTCTCCTCAAATAAAATCATAACTATCCATCATTTGACATCTACTTCTGGGTAAAGGCCTCCTCTGAAAAAAGTCTGGAAGAGGTCTCTAAATGACGACGATATTTTATCTGCACTCTTTCTTCCCCACTGATCTCAGAAAGTCAGTGGAAAAGGAATAACGTGCAATAACACATGCCAGTGTTTGTAGTTAAATGTTCCGAAAAAATAGCTAAGAAATGTGGTAAATATGAAATCGAAACCCTCCTGCGAGGTGCAGTATCATTTTCATTTCCGTATGACCACCGACTTACGGAGCAGATACTGCGCGCTGCTGACTGATATATGTTCCAGATTTACCACGTTTCCCTTTTTATTTTTGCGAATGTTAATATACCCTTCTCCTTTAAACAGTTGTCGAAGGCTATGGACGAAGTTCAAATGGCTCTGAGCACTATGGGAGTTAACATCTGAGGTCATCAGTCCCCTAGAACTTAGAACAACGTAAACCTAACTAACCTAAGGACATCACGCACGTCCATTCCCGAGGCAGGATTCGAACCTGCGACCGTAGCGGTCGCGCGGTTCCAGACTGAAGTGCCTAGAACCGCTCGGTCACAACTGCCGGCTATCGACGAAGTACATCATCCTATTTCCAAACTAAAGTCATAGTTCTTTGAGTACATTGTTAAAGAAAATAGTGATGAGTACATGGAAAGTAGCATACATCTACAAAGTCATGATACCTGTGGGCCTTTATATGAGGAAGATACTCAGACACTCCAAGCTCACCAGAAGACGTCCCAGAGTAATAAATAATTGTGAGGTATGTGTGGGCCGATCATTCGGGACGTCTGGCCACAGATGCTTATAAAACTAACAACGCAGAGGTAGATTGAGAGGTTGTAGGTAAATAGAAGGCTACATTTGTTTACAGTCATTGACTCCTGGCGTACTCAAACGACAGAGGTAGTTCCAGCTGCTATGACAATTAAACCTCAGGAAAGGTATAGAATCTGTAGCCTTGGCCTTAATCTCAAGTAACCGCCTTTTTTCTGGGGAAGTGATCACCGGAGTCCATACTGAGCAACACATCGTTCTACACTTCTTTTCAGTGGACCTCAAAGTCCATCGAATAAGCAGAAAGTCCGAGTCTAAAGAAATAAAATGTAAACATCATTGCTTCAAAATCTCTATAAATAAAGAAGTTATGAGCTCGAGTAGACAGAGAAGTGTTCATCACTTTGAGTCTATCATTTACTGAAAACCTCGTTTCGATATGTTCAACGACTAGTGTCAATAATTGTCGGAATTACTAAACAGATCAATAAAATGCATGGATACACATCACTGGTGGGCATTGATAAAAAATAGTGTCCTTGTGCCACGAAAATCAATAAAACGACGAATCATCAAACCGAAAGGATTGGATCTGGGGTAATTTCCAAGAATGATTGCCTATCGAAGTCGCGGGGTCCAAACGATGCATATCGGACGTGCGATTGTAAATCGATCATGCGACTCTGGTGGCCGGCGTTATGATCAGTTATTTGTGATCGTCATTTTATCTGTTTTCCGTCGTTCTCTTAGTTGCTCTTAGTAACATACCTCCGCGAATAAATGACAAAAAGGGAACTGTTCCCGTAGCGTACACATCACATGGACTTTCACATGACGATAACGAGTGAGGTATGTCACCTTCGTTGTAATTACAACTATTTTTGTAACGGTCTTCTTTTGTCATTGCTGTAGTGACCACCGTAAACATACTCGTAATGCCTGCCACCAGAGTTGTGTGATCGATTTAGAACCGCACGTTCGATATTTATCGTTTGAACCCTACAACTTCGATAGGCAATCATTCTTGGAAATTACCGGATCTTGTCTAACCCAGATTACGAGTAAACGTTTTCTCCGCTATGCAACTACTTGGGCCTAATGAGATACACCGTAAAATACCGCTTATATAGGTTGGACGTTGCAGATGTTTCATATATTCAAATCTTATATAACGTAATATAGTTGCCAACCTTTGGTCTCCAGTTGCGGAACATACTCTGCAAGATGACCTCACAGGCCGCTGGCTGAACTATCGTAGAGCCCGCATCTCGTGGTCGTGCGGTAGCGTTCTCGCTTCCCACGCCCGGGTTCCCGGGTTCGATTCCCGGCGGGGTCAGGGATTTTCTCTGCCTCGTGATGGCTGGGTGTTGTGTGCTGTCCTTAGGTTAGTTAGGTTTAAGTAGTTCTAAGTTCTAGGGGACTTATGACCACAGCAGTTGAGTCCCATAGTGCTCAGAGCCATTTGAACCATTTGAACTATCGTAACATCCATTCGAAACTGTTGCTGCCGCCGCTAATGTTAGAAGCACTGCACTGTTTGTTTGTTTGTTGCTAGGCGACGTTTGCTGCGCTGAAACGTGACCCTAACAATAAACAGTGAACTTAAATACAGACAGATGCAACATGATCAGTCTCATCAGAGAGCGGACTTGCATTACTGATTGCGTTCTGGGAATCTTACAGTTCTATTATCTATTAACCTAACAGCCGTTGCGAGGTTGAATATCGCTAATTCCTGTTATCCTTCACAGGCAAACCCATTGTTCTGTTTCAAGTTCTTGTTGCTAAAATCGTCCCACCTGGTTCTCCTCCAAGTATGAGTTCCACTGATGGAGCGAAACTGTGGAATAAAGAACTACACTTTACACGCCATATCTAAATGTTGTTATTGTATGTTCGATTTCTTTTTCTACTGGTGTAAGACAAGTCCTCCTCACTGTATTTACTATTTCCGAAGATTTGTACAACTTGTTTATATTTTCAAGGAATCTGAGTGTTAATCAGAAGTACTGTCGAAGCATTGTTGCATATTAATATCTCACGTTCTACGACCTCTTATTGTCCCTCTCACACACACATCTATACTCTTCTTGTAAAAGTGTGATTCTGTTTGGAGCACCGTGATCTGCTTTGACGACTCATTTCAGAATACGACAACCCAATGGGCAATTACGTTGGCCGCCTACTAATGTAAACATGAGTTAATGTTTACAGAACCTGTCAACTAAGTTGATGCCTAATTTTTCTGAGGAAAACGGAAGAGTAAAACATAAATAAATAAAATAAAAAATACTGTTTGTAATTCTGAAACTAGACAGCCACACGCGCAAAAACTACAATTTCTGTTAAATCAAAAAGGATGCTCTTAAAGTCAGAATTTAATGAAGTGCTGTCCTGAAGTACACAATGTCCAATACGCCATAAAACTAATATGAGAAGCAACTGAGCGACTTCACATCGTGTCTGCGACCTGGCTCGTATGTTATGAACGAACTGAGTTCAAATACTGGTGGTGCCATCCTGATCCACATGCTTCGTTCTTTCCCTAAATAACACCCTAATAGCCAGAAAGTATGTTTCTTACGACGAATCCATTGTCAAATATTTCCACAATCCTTATTCAGTTTCAAAGCCGCCTGTTACAAACGACTTTCATGTTTCGTAGCAGTACTCCAATAGTGAAGCATTCGTATGAATCAAAGACTCTCTAGTCAATGTTTTCGTCTGCTAGTGCAACTTTATCTTTGACTGAGCAGTGAAAAGCATGTCTTTAACCAGTACTTTGAGAGTGGACTCAGTCAACCAATCAGATTGGTCGGTGTCGTGTTTCGACTTCGAGAGGGCAGCGCATATATTCTCTTCCAGAAGCTGTGAACATCTCACTGTCTGCTGACATGTGTCTTGTCTATTATATAGATGAGCGTTTCGACCTACTTCGTCCACGATTATTGCTGAGACCATTGCTTCCTAGTGTTGTACTGGCGTAATTCTCTAGCACATGATTTTCAGGATCACTTCAAAAATGGTTCAAATGGCTCTGTGCACTATGGGACTCAACTGCTGAGGTCATTCGTCCCCTAGAACTTAGAACTAGTTAAACCTAACTAACCTAAGGACATCACAAACATCCATGCCCGAGGCAGGATTCGAACCTGCGACCGTAGCGGTCTTGCGGTTCCAGACTGCAGAGCCTTTAACCGCACGGCCACTTCGGCCGGCCAGGATCATTTCAGAGGCGTGCTTTGCTATTGCGTATTCATGTTAGCAAGGTTAGTTCTTTTTCGGTTCGCGTCTCTGAGTGCGCGAGGATCAATATTTGCTTTTCACTGACTCATTAGAGTCTACCAGTAGTCCTTCACATTACTTTCCCACATTCCAACTAATATCGACATCCACATCTGCATCTACCCTATGAATACCACTGTGAAATGCATGACAGGGCATACGTCCCACTGCAGCACTTACTAGCGTTTTTCCCATTCCGTTCACGTATTCAAAGCGGAAGGAATGATTGTTTAAATGGGTCCCTCCATACTGTAATTAATCTTATCTAGTCCTCGCAGTCTCTACGGATTGTATATTTCTATACTTATCACTTCAAGACAGTTCTTGAAACTTCCCGAAGATAGTTTAGTCTGTCTTCAAGAGTCTGCCACTTCAGTTTCTTCAGTGTCTCTGTGATACTCTCCCATGGATCAAACAAGCTTGTGGCATTTCGTGCTGCCTTACTCTGTACGCTTTCGGTATCCCCTGATAGTCCTTTTTGGTACGGATCGCATGTACTGGAACAAAATTCTGAATGGCTTGCACGAGTGACTTGTAAGCAATCTTCTTTACTCTCTAATTGCATTTCCCACTATTCTACCAATAAATGGAGGTCTACCACGTTCTTTATCCAGGACTGAGCCCATATAATCATTCCATTTCATATCCCCACAAAGTGGTATACTTAGGTATTTGTATGAGATGACCGATTCCAGCCATGCCTCATTGATACTATAGTCATACGATACTATGATTTTTCGTTTTGCGAAGTACACAAGTGTACATGTACGAACACTAAAAGCAAATTGCCAATCTTTGCATCACTTTGAAATTCTATCAAGAGCTGACTGAATATTTATGCAACTTCTTTCAGACAGTTCTTCATTATAAATGACTGTTTCATTTGCAAAAAGTCTGGGGTTACCATTAATATTGTCTGTAAGGTCATTAACATACAATATGAAGAGCAAGGGTCCCAATACTCTTCCTGTGGCATACCCGAAGTTACTTCTATAACTGTCGAAGACTCTCCATAACTTACTACGTTCTCCCAACCAAAAAATCCTTGGTCTAGTCACAAATTCCGCTTGATACCACATGCGATCGTACTTCTCATAAGCGTATGTGTGGTTCTACGACAACTGTTTTTCGGATATCAAGAAATACTGCATCTACCTAACAGTCTCTAACCAAAGCTTCCAGGATGAAATGCGAGAAAAGTGCAAGTTGGGTTTCACATGATCGATGTTTTCGGAATCCCTGCAGGTTGGCAAGGAGGAGGTCACTCTATTCGAGATACCTCATTATGTTTGAGCTCAGGATGTGTTCTAAGATTCTACAAGAAATCGATGCCGAGGATACTTGACTGTAGTTTTGTGGATCACTTCTACCATCCTTCCAGTAAACGAGTGTACAAAGTACTTTCTTCCAACTAGTGGGCACGGTTTTTTTGTTCGAGGGATCTACGATGGATTACAATTAAAAGCTGTGCCAACTCTGCTGCAAATTCAGTGTAAAATCTGACAGGGATTCAGTCGGGCGCTGGAGATTTGTTCAGTTTTAACGATGTCAGCTGTTTCTCAGCGCCACTGACGCTAATAGCTGTTTCATTAATTTTTTCCGTGGTGCGAGAATTAACTTGGGGCCGTTCTCCTGGGTCTTCCTTTGTAAAGAAACATTTCAAAACTGAGTTACGCATTCCTGCTTTTGCTTTGCTACCCTCAATTTCAGTTCCTGTCTCATCAGCTAGTGACTTGACATTAACTTTGGTGCCACTAACAGCCATTACATAACACCAGAATTTCCTTGGGTTTTGTGAAAGATTATTTGACAAAATTCTACTGCGGCATTCATTGAAGATTTACGCATTCCACTCTTGCCAACCAGACGTGTTTCATTCAGGATCTCTTTATCTGTAGCACTATGCTTTGTTTTACACATATTATGCAGCTTTCTCTGTTTCTTTATAAGTTTCCTTGATGTGCTGTAAACCACGGAGGGTCCCTCCCATTATGAACTGTTCTACTGGCTACACATCTGTTCAGGGCATGGTCAACTATTCTTTTCAACTTGAGTCATCGATCCTCCACATACTCCTGCCCTGTGCTAAAAGTTTCAAGTTCCTCATTGAGATATGACACTACTACTCTTTTATCTAGTTTATAGAACAGATATACCTTTCTATATGTTTCTGTTGCGCTTTGTATTTTGGTAATCATTGTTCACACACCCCTGTCGCGTTCACCGATACCAGTTTCGGTGCGGACATTCCCAAAAACGTCAGGTCTATTTGTTGTCATTACATCTACAATATGTACATCATGAGTGTGGTCCAGAACCACGTGTTCAAGGTAGTTTTCAGAGAAGCCTTTTAGTAATGTTTCACAGGATGTCTTGTTCTTCCCACCACTAAAAAATCTGTAATTTTCCCAATTAATTATTGGATGATTCAAGTCTCCTCCAATGATTATAGTATGAATGAGGAATTTATGTACAAGCGAAATGAAGTTTTGTCTTAAGTTTTTGTTACATCAGGATGTGAGACTGGAGGTCGACAGAAGGATCCAAGTACAATTTTATACCCCTGAGATTCGAGCGCGCACGGAGACTTTCCCGCAGTCGTTCTTCCCGCGAACCATACGCGACTGGAACAGGAAAGGGAGGTAATGACAGTGGCACTTAAAGTGCCCTCCGCCACACACCGTTGGGTGGCTTGCGGAGTATAAATGTAGATGTAGATGTAGATGTAGACAGAGTCTTGTCCAAACAATCTCCCATGCAGCTTCAGTTCCCATCTCGATGGATTTGAGTAACTTGTCCATTGCGACAAATACACAACCTCCATTTACCATTAGCCTGTCCCCTCGATATACACGTAAATTTCCCACAAAAATCTCGCTGCTATCAACTTCAGGTTTTAATTAGCTGCAGCACTTAGTATCATGTGAGATTCACTGCTTTTCAGGATCATTTCATACTCTGGCTCTTCGTTGCGAAAGCGTTGGCACTTAACTACCAGTATTTTCATACTGTCACCTATGGGGGCATGTCTTTGGATCTTACGCTAATTCTTATGGGTCTTCTAAAGCTGGAGTGGATAGAGAGTCTCCTAACCTAAAAAACGATGTGTACCACACTTAGTCAGCTGCTTGCGTAGGTCCGCAGCTCGTGGTGGTGCGGTAGCGTTCTCGCTTCCCACGCCCGAGGTCCCGGGTTCGATTCCCAGTGGGGTCAGGGATTTTCTCTGCCTCGTGATGACTGGGTGTTGTGTCCTGTCCTTAGGTTAGTTAGGTTTAAGTAGTTCCAAGTTCTAGGGGACTGATGACCATAGCTGTTAAGTTCCATAGTGCTCTGAACCATTTTTTTTTTTTTTTTTTTTTTTGCTTGCGTAGCTGTTTATCATGTGCAGTTCTCGACCCTATGGTGCAAGTCCAGGAAGTCTGAACCTAGCTTGTCGCAGAACCTTCGAAGTCTGTGGTTCAGTACTTCGTCTCGACTCAGTTCCAGGGGCCACGATCAGGCCTATGAGCTCCGCTGAAACTCCGTGTGCAAGGCCGATATTCTCGACCTCTGCCTGTCGCTGGAATGATCCAATCTCCGAACCCAGACGACAGGCATCGTTTGTTCCAACGTGAGCCACAATCTGCAGTTGGTTGCACTTGTTCCCTCAGCGGCTGCCGGAGTAGCCTTTCCAACATTTTGAATGAGGCCTCCAAACATGTATACAGAGTGATCCCGATATTACTGTCTCTTGCTGCCATTTACGCAAGGGATACCATTATTCACCGTATGTTTGAACTGTCGACGATCAGTAGAGCCCTACCTTTTACCGCTTGCCACCTCCTGACACAAGACAAAGCTGGTTTTCCAGCAGGTGGAATGGGTTCCTTCCAGTGAAAGGCATAATCTCGGTACTGTTGGTTAGGGGAATCGGTATAACATCCAGAATCCTCCCTGTCCTTGCCTATCCCGTACAGGGCGCCTACCTACTGCTGTCACGCCACTCGCAGTGAGCGAGTAATGACTGATCCCGTACTTCTCAGAGAGGAGACGTGATCCACAGGAGAGGATAGAATTTGAAGTGCCTTTGGTACCTCTGGTACATGATTCTCGGGAGTTCTTGTAAGACACCAATTCGCAGCAGCTGCCAATCGTTTGGCAGTAGTCACGGTGATTTTCTGCCGCCTATAAACGTCATCCCATGTACGAGAACAGGATTCACAGTGGGGCTCCATTGTGGGCGGTGCAATGTTTTACAGAAGGTAAAGAAATAATTTTAAAGTAAGACTGCTGATTATCTTTCAACCTGTTGAGCTAAAAATATTACTAATTCCCTTCACGAACTGAATCAGTTAGTAAGCAAAACGAGATTTCTCTTAACGCAATAGAAAAACATGTTGTAAAAAGTAATAGCCCCGTGTGGAGTTTGCTGGTCTCCCATCGGGCGCCTCCCCAGGTGGCGGATAGGGGAATGCTCACCAGATATGGTGGGTACCGGGGAAATAAAATACCCGGGGTGGACCAAAACTAGCAACTGCTGCCTTGTAGTATGATATTGGCTTATCAAAGGCTAAAGGAAGAAAACCTTGAGTAAAAATTACCTGGTCCTCCAGGTTGGGGGTTGTGCAGTGGGCCAGCTCCTCACTCACATAAAAACATAAAAATGCTAAAAAACCTAATAATATGCCTCGTAAAAATTGGAACTTTGGACGACGAACTGGCAACGAGGAACGGAAAATTATGTTTGGATGCCGGAATGTGCAAGGTATTTCCACTAAAATAAATTTACTCCCCGCAGAACTTGACATGTTCAACATGGATGTTGTCGTACTCTCTGAAACAAAGAAGAAAGACCAAGGAGAAGAAGAACTGGATAATTATGTACATATCTGAAGTGGGGTATCAAAAGCAGTAAGAGCCAAAGCAGGAGTCTCCATTATGATAAAAAAATCATGGAAAGAAGGAATCACAAATTGGAATTCATCAATCAACGTATAATAACTGTTGAAATGACATTATTTGCTAGGGAAGTTGTGATTATTGGCGTATATGCACCCACGAACGACACAAAAGATATGGAGAAAGATACATTTTGGGACACCCTCAGGGAGACTATTGAAAAAATCCCAAGAAGAAAGGAACTGATTATCATGGGAGATCTGAATGGAAGGGTAGGAATTAGAGAATCTTGTAGAATAGTATGATAACATGGAGAGGACGAATATAATGACAATGGAGAACGATTGATTGCAATTTGTGAACAATTTGATCTAAAAATTACCAACACATTTTTCAAACATAAGGACATTCATAAATATACTTGGCAACAGAACACCAAAGAACTTCGTTCTATAATAGATTATATTATCATTAGGCAAACAAGTAGTTTCAAGGCAGTAGACGTCAGATCTTATAGAGGAGCCCAGTGTGGATCAGACCAATATCTAGTTAAAATGAAGTCTTTCTGGCCATGGAAGAATGCAAGGAGTGATACAAGTAACATAAATAAAACAAACCAGACTGAGAAAGATGAAAATTTACCTTTTAATATTGACAGCCTACAAGACGAAAGTATCAGAACACTCTTTGCGGCCAGGATGGAAAGGAAACTGGTTGAATCATTTGAAGGAAGTACAGAGGAAATATATGACTATATAAAAGCTAATGTGAAAATCATAGCAACAGAGGTGTTGGGTAAAAAAGATAGCAACCACAACAGTGCAGCAGAGTGGTGGTCAGAGGAACTAGAGGTCCTCATTAGAGAAAAACGAAATGCGTTCCTTCAGTGGTTGAATGATAAATCAGAAGAAACAAGGTCAATATACAAGGAAAAGAAGAATGAAGTGAGGAAAAAAATAAGGATGGCAAAAAATGAAGCATGGGAAAGAACATGTGCCAAGGTGAATAGCAAATTAGGATTTGGGAGAGCAAAAGAAGCATGGTCAGTATTGAAAGGGCTTCGACAGGATACAAAAAGCAAAACTAATCTCCAACTGATAACACAAAAGGAATGGGAAGAGTATTTCCAAAAATTATTAAATGAGGACAGAGAAGAATATCTAGAAGAAGGAACAGGGGAAGATAAAGGACATGAAGATGATTAGATCCATATTTTAGAAAGTGAAGTACTTCAGGCGTTGAGAACAGGAAAGAATGGTAAATCACCGGGACCAGGCAATATCAATCTGGAGTGTCTGAAATATGGTGGTGACAAAATTGTGAAACTGATAACACAGCTCTTCAACAAAATGATACATGGAGATTCAATACCCAACGAAATGAAGTTAGGTTACATTAATACAATATTTAAGAAAGGGGATCGCAAAATTTGTTCAAACTATCGAGGAATTTGTGTTACAAACACATTAATGAGAATTTTTGCGAAAGTAATTAAAAAAAAAACCGGAAAAAAATTTTAGAACCCAAGAAGAACAATGTGGATTCACGGCTGGGAGATCATGTGTAGACCATATTTTCACATTACGACAGATTTTGGAGAAACATAGGGAAAAATAAAAAAGTATAGGATCAATTTTCATAGATCTAGAAAAAGCGTATGATACTGTTCCAAGAAAATTACTTTGGAGAGCACTACATATGGCAAACATAAACCCTTCCTTGATAAAAATAATACAACAGATGTATAAAGATAACATTTGCCAAGTGAAAGTTGGTAATAAACTTTCACAGAAATTTAGAACAAGCAAAGGCCTTTTACAGGGCTGTCCCATGTCACCATCATTATTTGAAATCTATATAGATATTAGCCTTAGAACATAGTCTCGTAAATGTAATACACTCCTGGAAATGGAAAAAAGAACACATTGACACCGGTGTGTCAGACCCACCATACTTGCTCCGGACACTGCGAAAGGGCTGTACAAGCAATGATCACACGCACGGCACAGCGGACACACCAGGAACAGCGGTGTTGGCCGTCGAATGGTGCTAGCTGCGCAGCATTTGTGCACCGCCGCCGTCAGTGTCAGCCAGTTTGCCGTGTCATACGGAGCTCCATCGCAGTCTTTAACACTGGTAGCATGCCGCGACAGCGTGGACGTGAACCGTATGTGCAGTTGACGGACTTTGAGCGAGGGCGTATAGTGGGCATGCAGGAGGCCGGGTGGACGAACCGCCGAAGTGCTCAACACGTGGGGCGTGAGGTCTCCACAGTACATCGATGTTGTCGCCAGTGGTCGGCGGAAGGTGCACGTGCCCGTCGACCTGGGACCGGACCGCAGCGACGCACGGATGCACGCCAAGACCGTAGGATCCTACGCAGTGCCGTAGGGGACCGCACCGCCACTTCCCAGCAAATTAGGGACACTGTTGCTCCTGGGGTATCGGCGAGGACCATTCGTAACCGTCTCCATGAAGCTGGGCTGCGGTCCCGCACACCGTTAGGCCGTCTTCCGCTCACGCCCCAACATCGTGCAGCCCGCCTCCAGTGGTGTCGCGACAGGCGTGAATGGAGGGACGAATGGAGACGTGTCGTCTTCAGCGATGAGAGTCGCTTCTGCCTTGGTGCCAATGATGGTCGTATGCGTGTTTGGCGCCGTGCATGTGAGCGCCACAATCAGGACTGTATACGACCGAGGCACACAGGGCCAACACCCGGCATCATGGTGTGGGGAGCGATCTCCTACACTGGCCGTACACCACTGGTGATCGTCGAGGGGACACTGAATAGTGCACGGTACATCCAAACCGTCATCGAACCCATCGTTCTACCATCCCTAGACCGGCAAGGGAACTTGCTGTTCCAACAGGTCAATGCACGTCCGCATGTATCCCGTGCCACCCAACGTGCTCTAGAAGGTGTAAGTCAACTACCCTGGCCAGCAAGATCTCCGGATCTGTCCCCCATTGAGCATGTTTGGGACTGGATGAAGCGTCGTCTCACACGGTCTGCACGTCCAGCACGAAAGCTGGTCCAACTGAGGCGCCAGGTGGAAATGGCATGGCAAGCCGTTCCACAGGACTACATCCAGCATCTCTACGATCGTCTCCATGGGAGAATAGCAGCCTGCATTGCTGCGAAAGGTGGATATACACTGTACTAGTGCCGACATTGTGCATGCTCTGTTGCCTGTGTCTATGTGCCTGTGGTTCTGTCAGTGTGATCATGTGATGTATCTGACCCCAGGAATGTGTCAATAAAGTTTCCCCTTCCTGGGACAATGAATTCACGTGTTCTTATTTCAGTTTCCAGGAGTGTAGTATGGGATTAGAAATAAGAGATGGAGTTTACCTACATCATTTATTATTTGCTGATGATCAAGTAGTCGTAGCACAAGATGGGGAGGATGCTAACTATATGTGCAATCAACTAGCAGTAGCATACAAAACTTGGGGTTTGAAGATTAATTACCAAAAAACAGAATACTTGACTAATGATTCAGATGAGCTATACATTGAAGGAAAGAAAATCAAAAAGATAAACACTTTCTGTTATTTGGGATCCATTTTAGAAATCGAGTTAAAATCAGACTCAGAAATCAATAAGAGAATTAGTAGCGGACGGAGGGTCATTGGGATGCTTAACTCAGTCTTATGGAGCAGGAATGTAATGAGCAGAACTAAAAAATTAATATACAAATCCATATTAGAGAGTGTGGTTCTGTATGGAACGGAGACCTGGACAATTAACATGAAGCACATTAAAAAATTACAAGCTCTAGAGATGGACTTTTGGAGAAGATCGGCAAGAATCTCCAGGAAAGAAAAGATAAGGAACACCGAAGTAATAAGGAGAATGGAAATAAAAGAAAGAATATATGACATAATGGATAGGAAGAAATTACAGTGGTACGGGCATGTACGACGAATGGAGGAAGCCAGAATACAAAAATTGATACTGGAGTGGGAACCGGAGGGGAAAAGAAGAAGAGGACGACCTGTGACCACCTGGCTCCAAAATGTACAGCACACAATGAGGAGAATGGGCGCAGAGGAAGAGGACACGCAAGATCGAAACACCTGGAGAAATATTTTGAGAGTATAGTTTAAGAACGTTTATTGTTTGTATTGTCATTTCCAGGTAAATTATTATGTTGGAGATAAGCCTCTGTAATGAGGAAAAGCTCAAAATAATAAAAATAAAAAAAAGTAATAGCTCCCTAAGACTTTTTGAGCGTGTAGTCACTAAAAAATTCAAAAATACCGGTAGCCTTAGGTACAATATTTATTTAACACCACAAATGGTTGTCAAGTCACGGTCACCAAAACAATTAAATGTTTAATAGATTATACAACTATTCTCGACGCAGTGATTCGTCATTTTCAAATTTATCCACAAACGTGACTGCATTAATAATTGCAACCACACTTCTTTCAAATATTACAAAAAATACACTAAAACCAGTAAACTTAAACAAAGGTAGCAGAAACAGGTCATACGACGTCATGAAAGTGTTTTGGTTGATCAGTCATTTCACACCTTAACGCAGTGTAGATGGAAACTGCATTGGGATGAAAGATGTCATATACTCTTACATTATGTCCTGCACTGATGCAACGATCATTTTACAAATATGAGTTACAAGTTGTAATCTTGTAACATGCCCAAAGCACCACACTAGAATACAGCAAGCAGTTTTACTGTGTTCTGCTAACGAAATCTTACAAAGACCATGCACTCCCATTTGTTTGCAAAATTATCATTGCATCACTGCCGCACGTAATGCAGTTTTCATCTACACTGCATTAAGGTGTGAAATGAATGACCAACCAAAAAACTGTTATGACGTCTTGTGACCCGTTTCTGCTGACTTTGCTTCAGTTTACTGATTTTCGTGTATTTTTTGTAATATTTAAACGAAGTGTGGCTGCAGTTATTGACGCAGTTTTCTTGAGAGAGAAAACTAGATCTAACACGATAAGCTGGTTATAATATGTATATTATGTGGATTGGAAAACATATGGGGTTATTTTTCTATCTTTTTAAAAGTGAGTTACCGTACAGCCTCGTGGCTCGCTAGGAGACATTTGTGTGTTTTATTCGTGAGATTTCGTGCCTACTTTCTGAATAAAAACTGAATATAAAACCAAATTTCTCATGGATCATTTTCCTCACGAAGTCATTCTACTATCATTAATGTTCGTTTGCGTATGTGATTCATTTAAGCTTTATTCTTTCGAGCACCATGTACGAGTGCAATATAAATTTCAATAAACTGCCATCAGCAGAATTAAACTTTCTAAAAACTGACTTGGGAAGTTACATTATTTTCCGATTTTATATACTACAGTTTTCAGCCGTAGACTTCAAGTGGCAGAGAGCACAGATCTGCGCTGCAGCAATTAGTATTCGAGATATCGGTTTCAAAAATATGATTACTGTTTCTAGAGGTGCTACAACATACCGTGTTCAGTTAAGTCCGCATTATACGTGTCGCTGCTACAAGGACAGTTGCACGTGCACTGATACCTTGTTCTGGGACAGTTGAAGATCTTGGTAGCAATTTACTATACATTAAAGGCCACATTATTGTTTCGTTGCGCTATGGAAGTTTGCCCACAACCTCATATTTCCATATAAAATAGCCAGATGGCGTTGTTGTTCACTGATAGGTCAAATTTCATACAAAAGGGAACATTTTCAAGGCATTAATACCAGAGTCCTAACCTGCTGTGAACACACACAAGCGGATATATTCGGCAGAGGCAGCTTTCTAGGTAAATTTGTGTCCACATTGTTAACCTTGCTGTAATTTAGACCATATGCCACAAAAGAAGATAAACCGTGGAGGTATTACGACAGTTAATTCCAACATTGCAGTTTTTTCGACAGTGTAAAATGGAACTACAATGATATTTTCCCGCATCTGACCCCGTCATACCGTCAGATGGTGAATACACGCTTTGGCTGCTACTTCAAGGGACTTTCGTCATAAGCTGACTAAAAAAAAAATCGCAACACAAAGAAGGAGTTGTCAGAAGTAAACGAATGTCGGTAGACGTGTTCCTATATCTGAAAGATGAACTCTTTTCAAATTTTACGCTAATCGCATAAGACTGGCGCTAGTAGCACCACTATGAGAATGACAATTACGTTTGGTTTAAATACAAGCCGTAACGGTCGTGAACGTTAGTTACCTTTGAGACTGGACGTGGTGAGTTGACGTTAGTCAAGAGTGCCTTTAAGGTGACTAAGACGTCATTATCAGCATCTCACTGAGTTTGAATCAGGTCGTGCAACAAGACGATATTGCAGAAAGATTTGGCAGGAATGTAGTCACTGTACATGAATGCTTGCAGCGGTGGTCGCAAGAACGTACGGTCGCTAGAAGACCGGGCTTCGGACGCCCAAGTGGCACTAGCGATAGGGAAGACCATAACATTCGGCATAAGCTTCTGGCGCACCGTAATAGATCTGCAGCAGCAATTCGAGCAGCAGTTGGCACCACAACGAACCGTTACAAATCGATTACTTCAAGAACAGCTCCGAGCTAGACGCCCTGTAGCGCACATTCCACTAACCCCAAAACACCGCCATTTGCGACTTCAGTAGCGTCAAGAGAGAGATCACTAGAGGGCAGTGTGGCGATCTGTTGTTTTTTCTGATGAAGGTTGGTTCTGCCTCGGTGCCAGTGATGGCCGTGTGTTGGCTAGGTGGAGGCCAGTTGTGGACCTGCAACCAACCTGTAGAGTGCTAGACACACTGGACCTACATCTGGAGTTAAGGTCTCGGGCACGATTGCGTATGACAGCAGCAACAAATCGCAGCTATCCCACGCACCCTGACTGCAAAACTGTACTTCAGTCTGGTGATTCGACCTGTTGTGCTGCCGTTCGTGAATAGCATTCCACATGATGCTTTTCAGCAGGATAACGCTAGCCCACATACCGCTTTGTAAACCATCATACTCTACCGAGTGTCGACATGATGCCTCGGCCTGCTCGATCACCAGATCTGCCTGCAGTCGAGCACGTATGGGGCATCATCGGACGACAATTCCAGCGTCATTCACAAACAGCATTAACCGTCCCTGTATTGACCGACCAAGTGGAAGATGCGTGGAATTTCATCCCACAAACTGACATCAGACACCTGTACAACACCATCCATGCACGTTTGCAGGCTTGCTTTCAACAGTCTGGTGGTTACACGGCTATTAATGCAGCAGCATTTCACGCTCGGGAGGGTTTATCTCGTGTTTACATTAACCTGTGATCTCGCAATGTTAATCACCAAAGTATGTTACCTAGACAAATCCGACATTTCATTGCTCTAAATTAATTATTTTTGGTGCTGCGATTTTTTCCGCCAGTGTATTTGGCTGCAAAAGGTTATGAATAGTTTCTAATTGCTTTAGATGGAATCGCCCGTTATAATATGCAACACGAATCAGAGAAATTAGAAACCGTACGGAGCGTTACAGGAAATCGTTGAAGTCGTTGAAGCCTTTACTTCCGCTAACTACTGGCTAAAGAACAAGAACAGGGAAATCATAAAGGTGTCCGAAGTATCCTTCGCAATTGCCTGCCCGGTTAGCCGAGCGGTCTAACGCATGGCTTTCTGGAGCCCCCGGCACGAATCCGCCCGGCGGACTTGTGTCGAGGTCCGGTGAGCCGGCCAGTCTGTGGATGGTTTTTAGGCGGTTTTCCATCTGCCTCGGCGAATGCGGGCTGGTTCCCCTTATTCCGACTCAGCTACACTATGTCGGCAATTGCTGCGCAAACAAGTTCTTCACGTACGCGTACATCACCATTACCCTACCACGCAAAACATAGGGGTGAGACGTTTCCTTGGGGGGGGGGGGGGGGGGGGGGTCCACCGGGGGCCGAACCGCACAATAACCCTGGGTTCGTTGAGGGGTGGCGGAGGGGTGAAGTGGACTGTGGTAGTCGTCGTGGGGTTGTGGACCACTACGCCTGCAACGGGGACGCAGCCTCTACGTCGTTTGTAGGTCCCCAGTTAACAAACAACATGCATCCTTCGCAGTACACCATCATGTGGCTTGTGCCGTATGGATGACGATACAGATGATACAGTGTCTTGAATGAAAAAGTTAGACAGCTAGCTGGAAAATAAATTGCTTGGTGATACGTTAAAACATATTGCTATGTGTCACTGTAGTGAAAAATCAAGCTTTCGCATGGAAGAGAAATTACAATTGTATTCAAGGACAATATTTGAATAGAAGTTATCGTGATTCATGATGGTCTCCTGAACATTAAAAAAGGTTGGACATGGTTCTCAATGGGGTGTGTGATCACCAAGGACGGCGATGCATGCTCTGCTTGTGCTCCCACGCTGGTTAGTAGGCTGGTAAGAAGTACTGGCAAGGCAGCAGGGCACTGCATTCGTCAAATAACTTCTGGATGGTCGTCGGTGCATGCGGAAATGTTGAAATAGGTCTCCCTAAAGCATCCCATACGTAATAGATGATATTTAAGTCGAGTAAACGAGCAAGGGTATTTATTTGTCGAATATCCTCTCTTTCCAAGAGCTTGTCGAACTGCAATGTTCAATGCGGTCGTGCACTGCAATGCATAAAAATTGAGTCAGGGCCGAATTCACCCCTGAGAAGACGCATATAGCGAAGGAGTACAATGTCACAACAATTGGTCCGGTGAGTGTACCGTGTTGAAAGATTTGGAAGTCAGTACCCCCATGGAACACTATGCCCTTCCACAAATAACACCTGGACCACCAAAACTATCATGTTCGACGATACTGGGCATACCCTAATATTGTGAGACATGGAAACACGCACTGACGAACACTGTCGAGATTCGTTTTGGTCGTTTAGGTGTTATGTTGTGTTCTGATATAATGTTGCATGGGCTTACTGACCCCTACAATTTTGAACACCGTTCACTAAGCGGTTAACGTCATTGTGACACTGTAGTCTCTACCTATGTGCGTCTTTTAAGGGATCTATACGGCTCTGACTCCATGTTTGTGGACAACAGTGCGCTAGTGTATCGAACAACGCAAGTGGAGGAGCTTTTCAAACGATAGTATGTATACAGGGTGGTCCATTCATCGTGACCGGGCCAAATATCTCGCGAAAAAGCTAAAAAGAACGAAACTTGTCTAGCTTGAAGGGGGAAACCAGATGGCGCTATGGTTGGCCCGCTAGATGGCGCTGCCATAGATCAAATGGATATCAACTGCCTTTTCTTTTTTTTTTTTTTTTGAATAGGAACCCCCATTCCAATGTTTTAGTTGGACCACTTTTTTCGCTTTGTGATAGATGGCACTGTAATAGTCACAAACATATGGCTCACGATTTTAGACGAACAGTTGGTAAGAGGTAGAATTTTGAAATTAAAATACAAAACGTAGGTGTGTTCGAACATTTTATTCCGGTTGTTCCAATGTGATACATGTATTTTTGTGAACGTATCATTTCTGAGAACGCATGCTGTTTCAGCGTGATTACCTGGGCCGGCCGGTGTGGCCGAGCGGTTCTAGGCGCTTCAGTCTGGAACCGCGCGACCGCTGGTCGCAGGTTCGAATCCTACCTCGGGCATGGATGTGTGTCATGTCCTTAGGTTAGTTAAGTGTAAGTAGTTCTAAGTTCTAGGGGAGTCTGGCGTGAGGACGGTCGCTTGGCGGCACGTTCGGCGCGGCCCTGCCCGTTGCCGGCGCGCCGTAAGGTTCAAAGGTTCAAATGGCTCTGAGCACTATGGGACTTAACATCTATGGTCATCAGTCCCCTAGAACTTAGAACTACTTAAACCTAACTAACCTAAGGACATCACACAACACCTAGTCATCACGAGGCAGAGAAAATCCCTGACCCCGCCGGGAATCGAACCCGGGAACCCGGGCGCGGGAAGCGAGAACGCTACCGCACGATCACGAGCTGCGGACGCGCCGTAAGGCATGGAGTCTCGCACTAGGGCGTATCGCTTCTAGTCGGGCGTGCCGCGGCAGTCCTCACAAGGGGAAGTGATGTGTCTCTCATAGCCTCTCCTTCCCAAATGGCTCTTTCCGCCTCCCCGTGGTGCCAGACGTTAAGCTCGGCATTTTGCCTTGCGACAAAAGGGAGAGTTGCGACCCAACCCGATGCGAAAGCGAAGGGTGCGTGGCACAAGGGGAGCTGTATCGAGGGACCGAACGTGAGTCCCTTTCTGTTCGCAGGGCACAGACCAGTAGGTGCTCTGCATGCCGGCGACTTCGTTTGTCGGCGTGGGATCGCGGCGCGAATCGGCAAGGGTGCTTCGCCGCGCCCCTGGGTAACCGGGGCGTGTTCTGCCAAACCCAGGAGGTGGTGACATGGCCTGGGCCAGCTTAGATGGGTCCACACCGCTGAATGACTTGGGGACCGACCCGCCACCTGAGTAGGTGTGGGTCCTTGGCCGAGAGGTGGAAACTCGGGCAAGTAGGCGGCGAAGTTCGAGAGGTGCATCCGCCTCTCCGGAGTGCGGGGTGCACTTGCCGAGGAGCGTCGGGTGAAATCGTCGATGACGGGGCCACCGAGGGGGACCAGTGCACTGGCGACGGTGCGTTGAACCCGGCAGCTCGGGAATGCCCTTTACCCAGGGGCGAGGTCGGTGGGCGAGCTGCAGCAGCCCCCCCCCTCCCCCCCTCCCCCCTCCCCCCCCCCCATGCCAGACGAACCGGTCCAGGGCAAGAGACGGGCTCCCAGACCTTTTATCATTCGTTACCTATGATGGCTGAAAACGAAACGAGTGATTCGAGTGCGCCTTTACGGGCATCTACGATGTCTGCTCCCTCTCCACAGGACGGGACGGGACAGGCAGAGAATGAAAGTGTCGTACAGAGACACGCTAAAATTACCATGCTCTTAGAGCAGAACGTAAAAGATGGAAAGATTAGTCAAGCGGCTCTGAATGCAATCAAAAATGAGCTATCAGCTTGGGCTATAGCCAATGCAAGACTTGAAGACTGCGTCATGGAACTTGAAAAAGAGAATGACAGGCTGAGAAAGCAACCCAGTAAGACCTGGGTGGCTGTGGCTGCACAAGCACCAACAAAACAGAGCACAACAAAAGACACAATTGAAAGAGTTGGGAAGCGGTCACAAACGGCAGTCTTTCTGAGGACCCTGCCTGGCCAAGATACAAGTGTCAAGAGAATTCAGGAGCTACTCACAACAACAATTGATCCAGCCAAAGACAAGATTAAAATTAAGAGAGTAAAACCAAGTAGAAATTCTGTAATTGTTGAAGTTGCTAGTGAAGATGATAAAAATAAAATAAAAAATAATCAAAAATTGAATTCAGTAGTTAAATGCGAACCACCCAGAAAACGAAACCCACTAGTAATTTTACATGACGTACCGACAATAATGACAAATGAAGAGCTACATGAGATGACCAGGACACAGAACTTTGACGAAATGGCCGAACAGGAATTTAAAAACTCATTTAAGCTAAAATTCAAAACAGAGCCTCGAGATCGTGATGCTGTACACCACGTCGTCGAGGTCTCTGCGCAAATGTGGAAGAAAATCAGATCAATGGGCAGACTACATGTAGGCTTCCACGCCATAAACACAAGAGACTACATCGTGGTACCTCGTTGCCACAACTGTGGCGACCTGGACCACATTCTGAGGCACTGCACCAGGGGGTCGGCATGCTCCAAGTGCGGTGAGAGTGGACACACTCGCAAAGAATGTAAAGCAGCAGGAGTCTGCATTTCGCGCAAAAGTCGCGGAAAGAAATCCTGTGGTGCCACGGGACGGAACTGCCCCAGTTACCGGATGCTTGAACAACGCCTAATTTCCAGAATTGACTATGGATGAGCAGGGCTCAGTTAACAGGATGCTTAAGCGAAAATCCCCGAGTAAAAAGAGGAGGGATGCTGCGAGGGCCAACAGCTTCAAAGAATTCTTTAGGTCGCTTTCGGGCACCGAAAAAGTCACAACAGGAGAGAAAGAAATCCAAACAGATCCCCCTATGGTGCACAGAGGCATACAGACTTATTTTCCGGAAAAGATCACAGCTCCCCCCTCCCAAAACCGGGGAACGAGGCCGATTAAAGATCGACCACGGCAAGAGCATCCTGTGGTGATGGCAGCCCCCCTGGCACTTACCAAAGAAAAACCCAAACAAGCTGAACGTCAGCCATTCCAAGAAAGCACAGTCACTAGCACCAGTGCACATATAACTGCAGCAGGCGCCCCCGTAGTCAGACTACCGCCTGTAGACCCGGTTAGGGTGTATCCTAATATTGAATATACGATGCAACTGGCAAGATTGGAGCAGCTGACAATCCTGACCACTGCCTTACAACATGTGGTCCGGGTGGGACATGAGAACGGCAGAAAGGTCACCTTCTCGGTAATGGAGGCTGTAGATTGGATACAACTAAAGTCAGTGAACCTTCCCACTGACTTCGGAGCCCTGCGAGACTTACTCAAGAAAGTATTTGAAAGACGTGGGGAAAAATTTGACCTAGACGACATCTACACTCAGTCAGTCCTAGCTCACCGTCGAATCGCCTTTGATTGGAGTAAGACCTGGCCTGACGACAGAATGCATACCTATTTCCCATAGTGACCAAACTAACTGTCGGACAACTAAATACACATAACAGTAGACTTGTGATGCAGGAGCTTCGAAGGGAGGTGGAGGAGAGGAGGCTTTATGTACTCTGCCTACAGGAGCCGTACTCTCAAGCTGGGAAACTTTCATTTGCAGCCGCTACATGGCAGATAGCTAGCAGTGGGGATGCCCCCAAAGTGGCAATAGTTATCACGAACCAATCTCTACGAGTCACAACACTCTCACAATTTTCCACCAGTCACTGCAACGTCGTGGAGATACAGTCTCTTGTGAGAATTATAACCTTCATAAATATGTACTTTCAGTACGGAGACAACATTGAACAACACCTAGATCATTTGACAAGAGTAGCCACGGCGTTGCAGGGACGAAAACTGGTCATAACAGCTGATATACATGCAAAATCCCCCCTCTGGTACAGTGGAACAAGAGATGAAAATGGCGGAAAAGTGGAGGATATGATCATGGCCTTACAACTTGTAGTGGCAAACAAACCTGGCAACCCTCCCACCCATGCGGCGGGAGGGGACCAAGGCACCAACATCGACATAACACTAGTTACACTATAAAGACTCCTCTTCTTACTAGGCTAATTACTATTTAGCACTACAGGGCCTTTATACTGAAATGGTTCTCCACACCACCTAGTATTGTCTTTCTGTGTGTGTGAGTAACTGTTTGTTCACTGTTGTGGGTAAATACATACAGCGTACACAGGGCGGTGTGTGAAACTGATAGCGATTTCACTCTTCCGCTGTTGTAGAAATCTGCTCCAGATGCTGCAGATACCGTGTTGAGCTGAAAGTGGTAACCAAAGTACGGAGAAATATTCTTCGGGGCTCTGTTGCATAGCAATCAGATTGCTTTCAGTTCTGAGAAATGTCCAGTTACTATTGTGGATTTGAGTGATCCATGAAGTGACTTCTTTTCCGAAGAAAACATCGAACTATTTCACTAGAACTGAACGCTCCCGTCGGAACTATTCTCAGCTGGTGTTTATTAGTAAATCACAATAGCAGTATATCGCTGGGTGTATAATAAGACGTACCTTCTTGAAATGAACAATATTTTATTGTTCTATTAACTGATTTCCTTCCATATGCACTTATATTTTACAATGTGAATCAAAAACTCGCAATGGCGTCGATTTTTTACATCACAAGAATGGCTCTCTTCTTCCTAAAATTACTCTTAACAAGAGCAAACAAAAACTATATCCTAAGAATAATTATGTGAGCGCTGGCCGCCACAGAGTAATAAACAATATCTTTGTCTCTCTCTCGCACTGTCACAGCAAGTTACGCTGCATGATACATCATAACACCAAACACTGCCAACATAATCCAGAACTGGGAAGTCAAAGAAAACGCTACAACAAGTGACCATAATCTTATTACTATTAGCCTAGGAGATAGAGGGTGCCACTGAGCCATGGAGTGGGAGGTGCAACTGAATTTCAGAAGAGCAGATTGGGAGAGACTAGCGAGAGAGCGCGACATTCCTCCATTGGCAGAAGGTGACGCACAACAGGACCTGGACATAGACAAGAGGGCTGAAGAACTGGTGAGTGCAGTTACCAGAGCGGTGATGGCAGCTGTTCCAACCAGGAGGAGGGCCATGGCGGCCTCCCCATCACCATGGTCAGCCAAACTGGAGGATATGCGTCAGTCTGTCAGAAGGCTGAGGAGGCACTACCAGTGCAGTGTCGCCTGGTGGGAAAAGCAAAGATGGTTACTGCAATACCGGGAGGCGAAAGAGAAATTTCAAAAAGAACTAAAAGAAGTTAGAATACGGAGCTGGGGGAGATTTGTATTGGACCAATTGGCCTTGGACCCATGGGGATGTACCCTATAAACTAGTTACGGAAAAGATCCGATCCCCAATGATGCCATCAACGGTCAGGCACGGGGATGAGATGACGGATTCCTGGCAAGAGACTGCCGAGGTCCTTCTCCGGTCCCTGCTGCCTGATAATGATGTGGCTAGTGACACCGGAAACCAGTCTCAGTTACGTAATGAAGATCCTGACAGAATAGTAAACGATAGGGCAGTCTACCCCTTCTCCGAAGAGAAGGTGGCTGGCCACATCAAAGCATTAGAGACAGGGAAAGCCCCCGGCCCAGACGGCACTGTGGCGGAGGTGGTGCAGTTCTTGGCACCCCAACTGGTAGCTCCACTTACCCAGCTATACAACGAATGTCTAAGACAGGAAAAATTCTCAAAAATTTGGAAAGTAACAAATGTGGTTATCATCAAAAAAGGACCCAACAAGGACCCAGCGGATGTTAAGTCCTACAGACCGATCTGCCTACTAGACATTTTTGGGAAGTTATTCGAGAAACTGCTAGCTGACAGACTGACTGCACACTGAGTGCTGTGCGGGATGAGCGGCAGGCAGTTCGGCTTCAGACCGGGGCAATCGGCAACCGATGCAATAGCCCTGGCGGCCGAGGTCTGGTGGTTCTACCCCGTACAAGTATGTTGATGGCATCATGGTTGACATCAGTGGTGTCTTTGAGAACCTGTTGTGGCCTTCGCTCTTCTCCTGCTTGCGGGAGAAAGAGTGTCCAGGGTCGCTATATGGTTGCCTGAGGAGCTATTGTGAAGGGTGGGAGGTCTGGCTATCATCCCCTAGCGGCAGAGTTGGAAAAACCATAACTAAGGGATGTCCCCAGGGTTCTGTCCTAGGTCCCCTGTTCTGGGATATCCACATGGAACCACTTCTAGACAGTTTGCAGCAGAGTGAAGAGGTGCTAGAGGTGATAGCCTACGCAGATGACCTTCTCCTGCTGGTCGGCGGCCGGAGCCGCGAAGACATCGAACCAAAAATAGATAGAGCTATGTCAAAATTGCAACTATGGTGTACAAATACTAAGATGTCAATTTCACCAACTAAATCATCATACTTATTGCTGAAAGGACAGCTAGTAAGAATCCCTACAGTTAGAATTGGGGGCTCACCAGTTCTCAGACGACAAGAGACTCGCTACTTGGGTGTCATCATCGATGAAAGGTGGAACTTCAGAAGGCACACTGAGTCCGTAACCCGAAAAGCACTTCAAGTACTCAGTAACCTTATCTCCGAAGGGCACAAAAGATTTCACCTTCCACCACACCTAATCAAGCTGTATCACAATAGTATACTAACTTCAATAGTGGGTTACGGATCGGGAGTCTGGGCACACAGGCTCACAAGGGTGGTGCCTGCCATGACAGTGAGAAGAGTACAAAGAAACATGCTGTTAAGATCTGTAGGGGCGTACAGAACATCCCCAGGAAGTGCCCTATTAGTAATAATGGGGCTCTGTCCTCTAGATATCAAAATACGAGAACAAGCAGCATGGTATTGGGTCAAGAAAGGGAACAACATGAAAATAGAGAATATCCTGGGAGCTCAGGTTAGGGACAAGGGAGAAATACGAAGAAGGTGTGAGGACTTATGGCAGGAAATGGATGAATCTGGCAGATGAACCTTCGGATTCCTGCCAATGGTCAAAGAAAGGTTAGGCATGAGGTATTTCGAACCAGCACGGGGTCTAATACATTTTCTCACTGGTCATGGGCCCTACCCGACACATCTATGTCGGTTTGGGAAAAAGACTGCACCTGAGTGTGACTGTGGCGCTTTGGAGGGTACTCCCGACCATGTGGTTTACGAGTGCCCCCTTTTCGATGATGTAGCAGGAATTAACAAGTAGGTAGACAAATTAACAACTAGGTAGTAGCGTATAGATTAATAATTGTAGTCTGCCTATTAACATGTACTGTGTCACAGAGTCTGTAGCTCATAAATAACATTGTAACACTGTAATAATAATAATAGCTGCTGATAACATATAATATTGTATTAACATTACGACCCACTAATCACTAAGCTGGTGGGTTAATTTGTATAAATATTATAGATGTTATTGAATAAAAATTAAAAAAAAAGGTTCTAGGGGACTGATGACCTCAGAAGTTAAGTCCCATAGTGCTCAGAGCCTTTTGAACCATTTTGATTACATGTAAACACCACATTAATGCAATAAATGCTCAAAATTATGTCCGTCAACCTCAATGCATTTGGCAATACGTGTAACGACATTCCTCTCAACAGCGAGTAGTTTGCCTTCCGTAATGTCCGCACATGCATTGAAAATGCGCTGACGCATGTTGTCAGGCGTTGTCGGTGGATCACAATAGCAAATATCCTTCAACTTTCCCCACAGAAACAAATCCGGGGACGTCAAAACCAGTAAACGCGCGGGGCATGGTTCGATGCTTCGACGACCAATCCACCTGTCATGAAATATGCTATTCAATACCGCTTCAACCGCACGCGAGCTATGTGCCGGACATTCATCATGTTGGAAGTACATCGCCATTCTGTCATGCAGTGAAACATCTTGTAGTAACATTGGTAGAATATTACGTAGGAAATCAGCATACATTGCACGATTTAGATTGACATCGATAAAATGGGGGCCAATTATCCTTCCTCCCATAATGCCACACCATACATTACATCGCCAAGGTCGCTGATGTTCCACTTGTCGCAGACATCGTAGATTTTCCGTTGCCCAATAGTGCATATTATGCCGGTTTACGTTACCGCTGTTGGTGGATGACGCTTCGTCGCTAAATATAAAGCGTGCAAAAAATCTGTCATCGTCCCGTAATTTCTCTTGTGTCCAGTGGCAGGTCTGTACACGACATTCAAAGTCGTCAACATGCAATTCCTGGTGCTTAGAAATATGGTATGGGTGCAATCGATGTTGATGAAGCATTCTCAACACCGACGTTTTAGAGATTCCCGATTCTCGCGCAATTTGTCTGCTACTGATGTGCCGATTAGCCGCGACAACAGCTAAAGCACCTACTTGGGCATCATCATTTGTTGCAGGTCGTGGTTGACGTTTAACATGTGGTTGAACACTTCCTGTTTCCTTAAATTACTTAACTATCCGGCGAACCGTCCTAACACTGGGGTGATGTCGTCCAGGATACCGAGCAGCATACATAGCACACGCCCGTTGGGCATTTTGATCACAATAGCCATACATCAACATGATATCGACCTTTTCCGGAATTGGTAAACGGTCCATTTTAACACGGGTAATGTATCACAAAGCAAATACCGTCCGCACTGGCGGAATGTTACGTAATACCACGTACTTAGTCGTTTATGACTATTACAGCGCCATCTATCAGAAAGCGAAAAAAGTGGTCCAACTAAAACATTCATATTTCTTTACGTACTACACGAATATGTAATAAAAATAGGAGTTCCTATTTAAAAAAAAACGCTGTTGATATCCCTTTGACCTATGGCAGCGCCATCTAGCGGGCCAACCATAGAGCCATCTGGTTTCCCCCTTCAAGTTAGACGAGTTTCTTTCTTTGTAGTTTTTTCGTTTGACGCTTATTTCGTGAGATATTTGGCCCGGTCACTACCAGTGGACCTTCCCCTATAATCGGTGATTGGACTGGCCTGCACGTTCTCCAGACTTAAACCAATCGAGCAAGTGTAGGGTGCATTGGGGAGACATTGCGCAGCACATCGATATGCACAATGACCATCCTGCGTTGGGGAGAAATGGAATGTCCTCCCACAAGAAATTACCAATCTTGTGAGCACCATTGGACAGAGCATGCCCCAACGTCTGTGGTGTTCAAAGACCCTATTAAGAACAATTCCCTGTCTTGTTGATGTCCAGGAGACCACCATGAATCGCGGTGACCTCAATGTTACTATTACATTTTAATAAAAATGTCTTTTCGGTTCTTTTCATTGCGTATTTCTTTCAGTTGCCTCCTGTACTATACAGCGTTGCTTGGGAGTTACACAACTTGCGAAAGGTACTGTCGCCCCGCCGACTACTGGTAGCCAACGTATCTGAGACTAGTGCCTCACTCAGCAGCCACAATGGTGGCCGTTCGTGAAGTTCTTCGCGCGACGCCCGAATGAATACATAATGAGCTACGGCGCGTGATAAACGCATGCAGCCGCAGTATCTCCACCACAGGCCCTGACTTATGGGGCAGTAAAGCTCTCGCGAGCAAGGCCGCTGTTGCCTCTCCCTTACGGTTTATTTCTTTTAAAAATTCAGAAAAATAAAGTTAATAACATCGCCTTTCATCAAGCTTTAAACGGCTCGGCTATATAGTCAAGAAATAACTTCCATGGCCAGTAAATTTGACATTTAATATATATATTTCGAAGTCTTTACTAACTGTAACTTATCCATATCAAGATTAAAAATAAAATAACGAGATACTTTATGCCTGAAACTTTTCTTCAGGCCCACATAACATCTTCTCAAGTAGTCTACTATCACTTCCTCCTGATCGTAGCAAAATACACTCATGGTCATAAATTAAGGATAATTGCAGAATGTGGTGCTACACAACGTGGCACTACGCAAAAGTGGCGGTAATAGCATAGGCATATAGGGAACACACACGATACAGATCTGTAAGTCCACGGTATTGGTGATAAGTTGAGAAAACTGTCCCGAAACACACGTGCTACAAAACGCCACTGTTTCCTCAGCATGTACCCCGACATCAGTATGGGATATGATCACCATGCACACTTACACAGGCCGCACAATGGGTTGGCATACTCTGGATCAGGTGGTCGAGCAGCTGCATGGGTATAGCCTCTGATTCTTGCACCAGTGCCTGTCGGAGCTCCTGAAGTGTTCTAGGTGATTGAAGACGTGCAGCGATACGTCGACCGAGAGCATCCCAGACGTGCTCGATGGGGTTTAGGTCTGGAGAACAGGCAGGCCACTCCATTCGCCTGATATCTTCCGTTTCAAGGTACCCCTCCACGATGACAGCTCGGAGGGGCCGTGAGTTATCATCCATCAGGAGGAAGGTGGGACCCACTGCACCCCTGAAAAGGCGGACATACAGGTGCAAAATTACGTCCTGACACACCTGACCTGTTACAGTTCCTCTGTCAAAGACACGCAGGGGTGTACGTGCACCAATCATAATCCTACCCCACACCATCAAACTACGACCTCCATACAGGTGCCTGTCAAGGACATTAAGGGGTTACTATCTGGTTCCCGGTTCATGCCAGATGAAAAATCCGGCGAGAATCACTGTTCAGACTATACCTGGACTCGTCCGTGAACATAACCTGGGACCACTGTTCCAGTGACCATGTACTGTGTTCTTGACACCAGGCTTTAGGGGCTCTCCTGTGACCAGTGTCAGTGGAATACAGTTTGCAGGTCTCCGGGCGAATAAACCATGTCTGTTCAGTCGTCTGTAGACTGTGTGTCTGGAGACAAATGTTCCAGTTGCTGCGGTAAGGTCCCGAGCAAGGCTACCTGCAGTATTCCGTGGCCGTCTGCGGGCACTGATGGTGAGATATCGGTTTTTTTGTGGTGTTGTACACTGTGGACTTCCCGTAATGTAGCGCCTGGACACGTTTCCTGTCTGCTGGAATCGTTGCCATAATCTTGAAATCACACTTTGTGGCACACGGTGGGCCCGTGCTACGACCTGCTGTGTTCGACCAGCCTCCAGTCGCCCTAGTATTCTACCCTCATAATGTCATCAATATGTGTTCTTTGAGCCATTCTCAACACACAGTCACCATTAGCATGCCCGTAAACGTCTGCACACTTACTCGCTGCACCGCGCCCTGCGTATGTGGACTGCTGCCAGCGCCACCGTGCGACGACCGCAGGTCAAATGCACCTGAGGTGATTTAAACCCGCAACCCGCCCACCAGAGCATTGTTTCACCATGTATCAGCATTATCCTTAATTTATGAGCATTCGTGTACAAGGAGACAGTTTGACGTGACATTCTTCAGAAGAAGTGACTTCAAATTCCTAAGAGCGCAACTATAAGTAACGGCAAATTAATATCACGATAAAAGGTATGTACCTGATGTTTCGAACTCGGGCAGCTACTGGTGGTGTGGGAGGAAGCGACGAAGGGAGTTTGGAGGCCACTCGTCGAAAAGTGTGTTAGAGACATAGCACAAAACCGTACAGGACAGTGATAGCTAATCGCCTTGATAGACTTAGGGAAAACACGGAAAACCCAAATGTGAATGTCTAAACAGGAATTTGAAACACTGCTCCTCCCAGAGAGGTTTCAGTGATGTAGCCTCTGTGGCACAGATCTTAGAGGCGTGGGTGCGAAACGAGGTTGAGTGATCCTGAGCGTGAATTTGGATCCATCGTGTGCAGCGCAACTTAGCTCCTTCGCCGTGTATATCATGTGGGGACGGGTAATTCGAGCGCTTTACTCAAGACACTCGAGAACTTGTTGATGCATTTCTCGTAAAACAAGCCTCATGAGACACTGGGGAATGTAACGCCTCTAATGTCACAATACTGTGGCCCTCAGAGTTCGAAGACAACAGGTTGGGCTCTTGTGGAGTTATAGCGCAAATATAGCCACCTATTCGAAACGAACGGCATGACACAAACACCATACGAGGCAAATTCGCTAATTTCATTTAAGCTGTGCCATTCGTTTGGCGTAAGCAGCAAATAGCTGTACTAAACACAAGAACTGTGTCGTAATCTCAAAATTCAGATGTTCAACAGTATAGACTGTTTCACGTTATCACAGGGACGTCTGGCGCTCTACGAACGCAAATTATCCGTGATAACTGGTCTTATGAAGTTTGACTACCGCTGGTGGTTGCGTCAGTCAGTACTCCACATTGAACCCTGGAACACGGATTAAGGTATTTAGATAACGTGGGGCGTTAGACCTTAAATACACCTCAGGATGTAACTGTATGGTAGAAAACCAGTTGTAACAGATAGCTGATGCGACAAATTGGAACCTCAATCAATTTTACCATTATGTCAACACCTCAATCTATTTTTATTTGTTTGAATATTCCTTCCAGTGTGTATCTTCCAAGAAGCTACATACGAGTGTTTCGTGTAGCTGATACCGACCTCTGTTCTAAGATCGCTGTGACGCAACAGACACACTGCCTCTCATCACAACAGGTCCGACCAGCAGGAGATACTGAACGTATGCAAAGAAGGCTTGTTTGACAGGGGCGAGACCATAACAAATGTCGAAAAATCTTAATTGACCGACACTCGAAGAAAGATGCCGTATATCTACTGACACCAAGAAAATCTAGAAGAGATTTTCAGGGGATATATTGTGCATGATTTTCAGCTGTCCGCGTGTCTGTCCAGTAGTCATCGTGCAATAAAATCAGACACAGTTCACACAGAGAGGTACAAGCAGTCACTGATCCCGCACTTCCATCCGTGAATGGAATCGGAAAAGCCTTAATATAAGATATAAAAAAAAGCTACATGTAAATTGCTGGGGGATGACTGCTATCAGCCGCAGCGGGATATTAAGCGGAATCAGCGGCGACGAGCTGTCTCTAGTGGTTTTTGGGCAGTACAGTGTTCACGTATAGTTCTATACTCGGTACCAATATGAAGGGAGTGGTGGATCGGGTCTCGAGTCTGGGATCACCTGCTTACTGGGCAGGTACGGCTACTACTGCGCCATCCGGGACACAACGTTATCGCAACTGCACGGACTATCTCGGTACCCGTCACGCCCGACCCACACTCCCACAGAGCGCCACCTTCCCGCAATCCCTGTTCATTATACTCCTGTGGGAATCTCTAAGGAGCGAACAGGAGTAAAATGGACAGGGCTGGGGACAGGTGGCACTCCGTGCGAGAGTGGATCGGCCGTGGCGGGTACTGGGATAGTCCGTGCAGTTCCGATAACGTTGTGGCACAGTGGTTACCACAGCTGCCACATAAGCACGAGATCCCCGCTTCGAATCCCAGTCCGGTGCACTTTTTTCGCTCGTCGCCGCTGCAGCTGATAGCAGTTGTAACGTCGCGAGTTAATGCGCCATAAGATTCGTTACTATACAGCCCGCAGTATTGGAGCCAGAGGCTGTGAAAGAAATTCGCCACTTGTGTCTTAGCCAATGAGTCAAGTACACCTGCTACTACGGCAGCATGAGAACGGCTCCTGTGTCACTTCTTAGCGACCGTGCATTCACCACCTATAAGAACCTAAATAAATATTATTAAGTATTACTCAATCGTTTTCAAAGGCGGTACACTAACTTTTGACATTCGGGAGAAGATTGTATCCAAATTTCAGCTTTATAACTATCATAGTTTCAGAGATGGAAAAAATTGGCAAAAAGGCAAGAAGGGACACTCAAAAACTAAATTAAGTTAGGAAATGTAATAGTTTATCCTTTGGTATTATCTAAAAACATGAACAGATCTCGCAGGGTGCAGAATTAGAATTAATTAATTGAGATTTTCATATTAAAGTGCTGGCCGGGGTGGCCAAGCGGAACCGCGCGACAGCTACGGTCTCAGGTTCGAATCCTGCCTAGGGCATGGATGTGTGTGATGTCCTTAGGTTAGTTAGGTTTAAGTAGCTCTAAGTTCTAGGGGACTGATGACCTCAGATGTTAAGTCCCATAGTGCTCAGAGCCATTTGAACCATATTAAAGCTTTAATTATATTTCGTTTTCGTAATGTATAAAACAGACAAAATCATTATTTGTGTCTAATATTGTTGTGGAAGTAAATGTGAGTGAATGAGAATGTGTACATGGGACATTCATCAAATTGTTATGTTGCATTATATACCGTCTTAAGTAACCTGCAAGAGTTACATAAGCCTGTCATGGGAAACTGATCCGAGGGAAATTACCCACATTGCTGATTGATATGTCTGCGTAAGCAGAAGAAACTAACGATCAAAGTCTGAAAACAATTTATTGGATTGTTCAATTAACCTAAACAAATTCTCCAAGTATAACACCAACACAAAACAGTGATCCGTCTTCGAATCACAACTACATACAAGAATAATACAGAAAACAACTGAAATAATTTCCTACTAGTCTCCGCCAGAGACTTCTCCGATATACCAAGCCTAATCCAGAGATCAGCGAGAAGATCCAAGCTGGGCTGCCAGGGCGGCAGCTACCCACGTCTGCTGGCAGTCAATGAACTACCGATGTGCGGCCGAGCGCCGGCCTTTCTAGCGCTTCGGCGGATGAGTACCTCGGAACTATTTTCCATCACGTGGTTTGACATGTGAAAATAGTTCCAGGATCTGCAGCGACCTCTTCCTTATGTTTATGTGGGCCAGTAGTGGCCCCTGGTGTCTTTTGCTGTGTTGTTGTTGTTGTTGTTGTTTTGGCAGTTCATCAATATTGACTGTTGGTTGTGTAGTGCTTCGGTGTGCCTGCGATGCGGGCAACCCGCGGCTGCAGGCTGTCAGTTTGGTTGCTGATACTCTAGGCGCTGTGATGTCTGGTGGAGAGGGCCACAGCACTAATGATGTATATCTAGGTGTGATTGCTATTGTAACAGAGCAGCCTGAAAGTCCGCTAGAGTATTATCTGTATCTAAAGAATATTTCCAGATTAATTGCCTTTTCGTTTTCGTTTATTAAACATTATTGTATATCAGAATGACATAGATGTGTCTGTATGTGAGGATTGGTGCAGGCCAGTTTTGGTGCGAATGTGGTCATGAGCGAGCATTCTGATTGGCAGCAAGTATGGTTAGCCAATCGCAATTGAGACGGTTCCCTCTCTTTACCTGACAGTTATACTGGGAATGAGGCCACAAGAAAGGAGTCACTCGCCAGCTTTGAACGTGGACGGTCATATTACTAGTGCCCGTCTTTCATAATGTGTAAAATGAAGGAATATTGAGTTCCTCGCGTTTGATACGTGGCGTGAATAACTCTGATGTAGTTACGGACTGTTTTGTGAAGTTTGGAAGTTCTAGAACTCTTTAGCTGGACAGATATTCGAGTGTGAAATTTGGCCTTCATAGTATCCCTTTGTCAATGTTGCAGTATTCAACCACTGATCGGTTTTTGACAAGCAGTTTCTTTTTTGAGAAATCTGCAAGAAGGACCGAATGTAATAACTCATGTTGGTAGTGAAATTAATGGCTGTGAGAACGTTGTTTAATTCGCGTCGGGTTTGTACAGATATCTGGCTGCTGTGCATGTGAAATGAGTGTACGAAATGTGAATACGAAGAAAATAGCCAATAGTTTACATGTGGACTGAATAGTAGTGTTTCTTTGGCTAGATGGACAAAATAAACATTTTTGTGTGGAAATTTCGGACATTATTTTCCAGAAGCCAGTCCATTATCTTACCGCCCGATAAAGTTTTTAAAGACAGTTTTTCTACAGGACTTTATTTCATTACTAAAGTTGCGCAGTCTCAGTAATTGTAGGTATTAGATGGTGTTTTTTTTATCAACGTTGCTTTTACATCATCTTGTAAGTATATACGTTGTTGAGTGGAGGGACATCGAGCAGACGCCGTTCTGAGGTAGGTGAATTCTAATTTGCAGCCTGCACACGGCAATACCCGATAGCCCAGCCATGCCGCACAGTGATCCCCCTTCAATTTGCATATAGTGTTTCAGAGCTGCGGGATCTGCGTGGTGTCTGTTCTTTCGAAGGAATAGACACCATGCATTCATACAAGTATAAAAAAAGGTAACCTCCACCATTCACTTCGTACTGGATCCGATTATAGAAGTATACGTGAACATCGTAATAGCCAGAAACCACTAGAGAATATAGGGTGATTGAGTTTCTCTCTTTCTTGGGAAAAGATGGGTCGCATAAAATAAAAATAGGTACGAATGCTATTACATATCAGTTTGTGTGAAATATTAATCAATCTCGAAATGTTTTTTGTACGTATCTCACGAGAGCAGAGATAGAAGCGGTGAATACTACGCTAACATCAGATGTTATACGGGAACAACGTCAGAGTCATCTGCTTACGGCCAGCGAAATCAACAGCCGAATAATGAGAAATCTGAAAATTCTAGAGAGAAGGGAAAAGAATTACTTGGGAAGCTGGCCAACAAGAACTGATTGCTCTTATTATGAAATCTGACGTAATCATGTACAACGGAAAAAGACGCTAGTCGTTTAAGGGGCTGTGAAATGGAATGTCGACAGATGAAAAAAAGTAAGTTACTGTTCAGTATTTCAGAAGCTGTTAATAGACTTATCACACTGTGATACAAGACGGTCTTTATGGAAAAATATTTCGGGTACCTACGGAGACAGATACAAGAAAAAGCATAGGAATTGAATATAGAACTCAATAATATCTACATTCACATCAGTCAGCCCTTCGATACTCTAAATAGTGAAGAGATATTAGAAGGTATAAAACTGCTTGGAACACTATCCAAAAATATTTCAGTTCTTGAGGCAACCTTGACAGGTTCCAAAGCAACGGTGAGAGTGCATGGGGAGTTAATGGAATGTATCAATAAAGGAGTTAGAACAGGTGATGCTCTTTCCATAATGCTTTTCAGTTGGAGTTTGGAAGCAAGTATACGAAAACTGCAAATATCTGGCCACGTAGGTGAAAGAGCCACATAGTTGGCTGCATCTCCTGATGAAGATTGCAGTTATGATTAGACGAAGGATGTCACTGCAGAGAGTAGTGGTGGAATTGAAAGAAGCAGCACAGCGTAGGGGACTGGAAATTAAGGAATCAAAAACTGAATACATGAAATGCCATAGATCAGGGGACAATAATCTGTATAAATGGCCAGCAGCAGCATGTTTTAACTTTCAGCGTGCAGAGAATTTTGAATACCTATGGGCTAATATTAATAAAGTAAATTCCATGTCCACTGAAATAAAAGCCACAATTTTAGGTGATAATAGATGTTATCATACATTTAAAAAGCTAACGACATCCACGCTGGTAAACCGACAGCTCGAAGTGACTATGTATAAGCTTATGATTAGGCCAGTGGCTACATACGTATGTGAAGCATGGACACTAACCAACACTGATGAGCAGCGACGCAGAACATTTGAACGAAGAATACTACGGAAAAATTATGGAGAGATCCGAAATAATGATGGTACCTGGAACAATTATGGGTTGTATAGTCCCATATTAGAAGCTGATATTGTAAGACTAGTTAAAAGTTAAAGAGTAGTCTGGCAGGGGCATGTCCTAAAGAGGGAGGACACAAGAGCTACAACGAAGATCTTCCACGGGAAACCGACAGAGAGGAGATTGAAATGGAGACTGTGTAAACAGCGACTGGACAACGTGCAAGAAAACATCACACTCATAGTAATCAGACGATGGAAAAGGGAAGTAAACGAAAGAGCGGAATGGAAGGAAATTGTTAATAAGGCAAAAACCCAAGCAGGTTGTGAGGCCATAAGAAGGAGACGTGTTTGTTATTTTAAAAGCAATCGCCAAAAGAATTAATAGATTCAAACCCACTGTGGAAACAAGACGGTTGGTGCCTCCACGGAAAAATGTTTCGGTTAACTGTGGAACCATGACTGTAATCAAGCATCCACTTTCGCATCCGAAGAAAATCGACAGCCGCGAATGTCTTTCTTCAGGGCACCAAGAATATGGAACACGCATAGGGAGGGATCGGGTCTGTATGAAGAAAGTATAAGGGCTTCCCAGCGAAACGTCTGCAGCCGGCCGCTGTTGACAAGCGGTTCTAGGCGCTTCAGTCCGGAACCGCGCTGCTGCTACGGTCGCAGGTTCGAATCCTGCCTCGGGCATGGATGTGTGTGATGTCTTTAGGTTAGTTAGGTTTACGTAGTTCTAAGTCTAGGGGACTGATGTCCTCAAATGTTAAGTTCAAAAATGGTTCTGAGCACTATGTGACTTATCTTTTAAGGTCATCAGTCCCCTAGAACTTAGAACTACTTAAACCTAGCTAACCTAAGGACATCACACACATCCATGCCCGAGGCAGGATACGAACCTGTGACCGTTGCGGTCACGTGGTTCCAGACTGTAGAGCATAGAACCACTCGGCCACTCCGGCCGACTCAAATGTTAAGTCCCATAGTGCCTAGAGGCATTTGAACCATTTTGAAACGTCTGCAGCGTAGTGGCAATAACCTTGGAAAAATGTGGGAGGGCGTTATCCTGCAACAGCATGGTGCCGCCCGTCAATTCGCTACTCACTGACTTTCTGGGACACGGCACCACTATTAACACACAGCGGTATGAGGTCACTTTACAAAAATTGGAGCACCACATCAAGTGGAAATAGTCAGGAACGTTGAGAATCGGCGGGATAAAGCGGGCCCACGTGATGCCAATGCTGTTTAGACTACGCCGGAGACGTTCCACTGGGAAGATCTTCACATTCTCCATACATTCCAGATCCTACCTCATGCGATATCCATTCGTGACACTTGATTCGCTTGAAACGAAGAGATGCATGAGTGGGTGCAGTCATGGTCTCGTAAGCAACCACAAATATTTTCCCATGAAGGCACTGACCATCTGTCTCACAGTGGGATAAATGTACGAATAGTTGCGACGATTACTTTTGAAATAATAAACAGTTACATACCTTTTTCCCATCTGTCTCGTTTTCATTTGACTGCACCTAATAGTTACCATGTGGGAGTCTATGCAGTATCATTAAGTAGTACACGCTTATGGACTGAGGAACTGGTAGGTACACTATGTGATCAAAAGTATCCGTACACACCCAAAAACATACTTTTTTCATATTAGGGGCATTGTGCTGCCACCTACTGCCAGGTACTCCATATCAGCGACCTCAGTAGTCATTAGACATCGTGAGAGAGCAGAATGGGGCGCTCCGCGAAATTCAAGAATTTCGAACGTGGTCAGGTTATTGGGTGTCACTTGTGTAATACGTCTGTACGCGAGATTTCCACACTCCCAAAGATCCATAGGTCCACTGTTTCCGATGTGATACTGAAGTGGGAACCTGAAGGGACACGTACAGCACAAAAGTGTACAGGTAGACCTCGTCTGTTGACTGACAGAGAGCGCTGACAGCTGAAGAGGGTCGTAATGTGTAATAGGCAGACATCTATCCAGACCATCACACAGGAATTCCAAACTGCATCAGGATCCACTAAGACAGTTAGGCGGGAGGTGAGAAAACTTGGACTTCGTGGTCGAGGGGCTGCTCATAAGCCACACATCACGCCGGTAAATGCCAAATGTCGCCTCGCATGGTGTAGGAGCGTAAACATTGGACGATTGAACAGTGGAAAAACGTTGTGTGGAGCGACGAATCACGGTACACAAAGTGGCGATTCGACGACAGAGTGTGGGTATGGCGAATGTCCGGCAAACATAATTTGCCAACATGTGTAGTGCCAACAGTAACATTCGGAGGCGGTGATGTTATGGTGTGATAGTGTTTCTCATGGAGCGGGCTTGCAGCCCCTTGTTGTTTTGCGTGGCACTATCACAACAGAGGCCTACAATGATGTATGAAGCACCTTCTTCCTTCCCACTGTCGAAGAGCAATCCGGGGATGGCGATTGCATTTTTCAACACAATCGAGCACCTGTTCATAATGCACGGCCTGTGGCGGAGTGGTTACACGACAATAACATCCCTGCAGTGGACTGGTCTGCACAGAGTCCTGACCTGAATCCTATAGTACATCTCTGGGATGTTTTGGAACGCCGACTTCGTGCCAGGCCACACCAAGCGATATCGATACCTCTCCTCAGTGCAGCGCTCCGTGAAGAATGGCTGGCTTTCCCCAAGAAACCTTCCAGCACCTGACCGAACGTATGCCTGCGAGAGTGGAAGCTGTCATCAAGGCTAAGGGTGGGCCAACACTACATTTAACTCCAGCATTACCGATGGAGGGTGCCACGAACTTGTAAGTCAATTTCAGCCAGATGTCCGGATACTTTTGGTCACATAGTGTATCTGCAAGATGTCAGCGCTTTATCACTTGAGAGTATCACTATCGATTCGATTTGTTCCAGAAAGGTAGTGTTATCATTTTGTGTTGAAAATTATAGTGATATATTTCTAGGATTAGATTATCGGGAGATTTGTCTGCAAGAAGGTTCTGACTTATTTATGAAGTAGCGTGAACAGTGAAGTCTTTTGCCAAATTTAAGTTAGAGTACCAACATCATATTGTCAATCTGGAAGTATTTTTAAGGCATTTTTAAGTTACGTTGCGGTGGATAGTACTTTGTTTATTTCTCTCTCTCTCTTAAGAGGCATACGTTCTGGGAGGCTGTTGGTAATCAGTGATGAGTCACTGTATCGTTTCTGGAAAACAAATTGTGATTTTGGTTTAGACCTAGGAGCACAAAAAACTGTACTACTTTCTATTCGTTACAATGTTCTCTAGGTGAATGTAATTTTTCTAAGTAAGAGATTGCGTAAATCAGAGACTTCATAAATATGAAAAGTTTCTGAAATTTGAATTATACTGCGTAAGAAACGATGAACTTCTGAAAAAGAAAGCAAACCGAAGTTTAAATCGTGATGTAATTATTATCTGTGAAATAAATGCAAACAGAGCCAAAAAAAAGGCTAGCAGTGGTTTGTTAAGTAAACAACAGAAGGGTACATTTTAATATAACAAAAACCCACGAGAATGAGATGTTCGTACCCTAATGGACATAATCTGATATTTAGCAACATACGAAATTTTAGAGCCACTCGGCTAGTTGAACATTGACGTAATTAAGTTTTCTATGGCTTTCAAATTACACCTGGCAGCTCCGGCGAAATACTCTGTTTCAGTTGAGCTGAGCGTGCGGAGAGCAAACCCAGTAAGCAGAATCTGTGATACTGACACTAGTTTATTATCTTGACATTTAATGCTCATAATATTTCAAAGCTCATTGTACAGATGAATCTAGGGAGTAGTAACAATGCAGGCCAATATTTTTTTCCTGTTAATGCGACGTATGGTTTTGATCTACATCACTGCTCTACGTATAACGCGGTGAGCCCACGGCGCGGAGTCTGTCGTCGATAGGTAAGTGATGAGCGAGCGCAGTACGGCAATGCATTCTCCCCCGGCAGCCAGATGGACACAGCATTGCATCTGTCAGCCCGCTGCCGGAATTCTGAGGCATAGCTCACTGTCAGCGGGGTCAGCAGAGAGCGACGCTGTATACAATCAGTGCTCCCTTGATGAATGGCGTCTCTTGCCGTCAAAAGAGCGAACAACGAAGTTCGATTTACATTGGCTAGCACGAAAGGAGAGAGAGGAAACGAAGCATGAGTTTAAAGTCTTCCTGACACTGATGACATTAGAGGCGAAGCACTTGCTGGCTTTGACAAGCGCGGCGGAACGAAGCGGCTTTGACCTGTTTAACGAACCGTCTTTGCAGTTCCACAAACCTTACAGGTATTCTGATTATTTGTTTAAAAAAACCACTCAGTACTCAAATTTAATGGTGTGACGGGGTTTGATCCTCGTGCTTTAGAAAGTGCTCTACATCGCTCCATTACTTTATAGGTGACTGACAGTTTGCGTTTCTTGACACAGAAGCTCATGAGGTCAATTTATTTGAAACAACACTTCCTCATAGAAGCATTGCATTTTCTCAGTTTCTCGCTTATCTTAATGCTCAGTTCTTTAACCCTCGCAATACGGGGGGTGTTAGGGGCCTGGTACTTTGTGCCCACCTTTTATAATATTGTGATCTAGCCAGGTAATTAATATTTTAAAATTTTGAAACAAATATTTACCGTTTTTAATGGCGTCTTCTAGTAGATTTCACAACCGACTTAGCCGGCCGGAGTGGCCGAGCGGTTCTAAAGGTTCTAGACGCTACAGTCTGGAGCCTCGCGACCGCTGCGGTCGCAGGTTCGAATCCTGCCTCGGGCATAGATGTGTGTGATGCCCTTAGGTTAGTTAGGTTTAAGTAGTTCTAAGTTCTAGGGGACTGATGACCTCAGAAGTTAGGTCCCATGGTGCTCAGAGCCATTTAAACAACCGAGTCAGACTTTTCAGATAAACTTAAACCAAAAAACGTAAGCCTTAGTGCGAGGATGTGCTGAAAAGTAATGACCCGAATACTTTGGGTGAAAACTCTTAAGGCTTTTTAAATAAAACAAACATTATTAACATTCTACATCTTTATTCTTCACGTCTACACATTTATTTCTCAACACAGTCACCATGGCGAGAGACAAGTTTGTTGATACTGTTACCATAGAATGTTTCACTTTGTTGACGGAGCCACAACCTCGCATCTGGTTGCACCGCTTGAACACTATCAAAGTAAAGCCCTCGAAGGTTTTGTTTACGTACTGGAAACAGATGACAAGCAGATGGGACAAAGTCAGCACTGTATGGAGAATGATCGATGACAGGGAACCTAGGGCGTCGGATTGTTCCAAATGTTGCAGCGCTTGTAAGTGGTCTGTCAATGTGGGAGAGGGTGCTCAATGTGGATAAGCCCTTCGAATTCTAAACTCGATTGCAGAAAGCTATTTTCACCCATCGCCACGTTACACACTATAATTCGTAGTTCTCTAGCAGCAGAGCGCTGCAAACACGTAGACATGAAGACTAAAGATGTAGAACGTTAGTAACGTTTGTCTTATTTAAAAGCCTTTAAGACTCCTCATATAAAAAAAATTCGGAGGTGTTACTTTTCAACACGCCCTCGCAGTAGATGCGATTTTTCACAACGAATATCATTTTCAATTCTTTCAGGTTCAGGACCCTACTTATACATCAATAGCTCTCGTAAAAAGTTTTGTCACTAACGGTCAACAGCAGTCATAGAAATACAAAAAATTATTTTTGTGGTGGTCATAAAGAACTCCGACAACATCGCCTAGCCTTCAGCTCTTGCTACTGCACGTTATTGAAAGCGTGTTTTTGTCCGCAGTTCGTGGTCGTGCGGTAGCGTTCTCGCTTCCCGCGCCTTGGTTCCCGGGTTCGATTCCCGGGGGCGTCAGGGATTTTTCTCTGCCTCGTGATGACTGGGTGTTGTGTGATGTCCTTAGGTTAGTTAGATTTAAGTAGTTCTAAGTTCTAGGGGACTGACCATAGATGTTAAGTCCCATAGTGCTCAGAGCCATTTGAACCATTTTTGAAAGCGTATTTCTATTGCTAAGAGTATGCCAAAAGGTATCTTCGAGTTCTGGATCCTTCTTACAAATCAGTGCATCTTTTAAAAAAAATATGTTGTTAATGTAAATCAACAACAATTGAGGAATGCTATGGACTATGGGCGTAAACAGATTTAGGCCCTTTTTCCGTCAAACTTCTAAATCTATACGTCCATATTTGAATTAGCTACCCTGCAAATTTCAGCTCGATATCTTTGGTGTAGGCTAAGCAATCATCTTAAGAAAGCAGTGGATGACAGGCAGTTGTCACCTTGTTTACTGCGTATAGATTATTGTATCGACTCTGAGCTGCGTTACGTGTTAACTTGTGTGATATAATAAGTGAAGCGAGTGGTGATGAGTCAGAAAATGACTTTACAGACGAAAAGAAACAGTGGGGGAAGTTAAAGAAGAAAGTTATGAAAGAAAGTTGAAGAAGAGGGAAACTGTGCATTGAAAAGAAGAGTATGTCATAATCCTTAAACAATGCAGGGAGAAACCAGAGCCTTTTCAAGTCATTGACGGAAGTAAGCTTATTAAAGCCTGGAAGAAAAGTTTAGTGGGCTTTTTCTCATCAAAGCCACAGGGGAAAATTCGTTTAAAGTTGTAGTCCTATGTGAGAATGCACTTCGACAGTGATGCACAAACGGTGCTTCAAAGTCATATTTGAAGGTCTTTATACCCTTTAAGTTCTTTAATAACTGTAGACCGGAACTGTTGCTGGGCGAATTGTGACAGGAACTGGCTGAGTATGGCCGCTCGTCTCTATTTATCCGCTACTACCGGCATAATCTTACATCTGCGTTATCGTTGGCAAAAGCAGAAAGTGGTTCCTGATGTCAACGCCCTGATGTGGCGTCTGACATCACTATCTGCGGATGAATCCGACGCATTGACGGACGCGTAGCGATATGAACATTTAACTGCTAAACTATAATCTCTACTTATGCTTTGCATTTCTTGTAAATCGTATTGTATTGAACTGAATGTATTGTACGATAGCCGGGGGCATAGAAACGACGGAGAAGCTCCGTCCCCGCCCTAGCCGCAGTGGTCCACAACCGCACGACGACTACCGCAGTCCACTTCACCCTTCCGCCGCCTCACACCGAACCACTCTTTCAGGGGCCGGCCGGGGTGTCCGAGCGGTGATAGGCCCTTCAGTCTGGAACCGCGCGACTGCTACGGTCGCAGGTTCGAATCCTGCCTCGGGCATGGATGTGTGTGATGTCCTTAGGTTAGTTAGGTTTAAGTAATTCTAAGTTCTAGGGGATTGATGACCTCAGAAGTTAAGTCCCATAGTGCTTAGAGCCATTTGAACCATTTGAACTCTTTCAGGGTTATTGTGCGGTTCGGCCCCTGTGGACCTCCCTAGCGAACGTCTCACACCAGACGAGAGTGACCCCTATGTTTGCGTGGTAGAGTAATGGTGGTGTACGCGTACGTGGAGAACTTGTTTGCGCAGCAATCGCCGGCATAGTGTAGCTGAGGCGGAATAAGGGGAACCAGCCCGCCTTCTCCGGGGCAGACTGCCCGGCTCCCCGGACCTCGACACAAGTCCTTCAGGCGGATTCATGCCGGGGACCAGGCGCTCCTTCCCACTCCGGAAAGCTGTGAGTTAGATCGCACGGCTAACCGGGCGGGCGTGTTGTACATTACTATTGTTTTTCATGCAGTTGAGAATATCGTCTTTCGCCAACTTCACTCACTGTAACTTCACTAAGTTCATTTCAAACCTTCTTTCTTAAGCAGTTTCTCTGCGTCAGCTGGCTGAGTGTCTCACTCATTCCTCTTCTCTACTTTCATCTCATACAGTGTCAGTTTTCTCTTAATCTGTTCATTCTCGTCCTTTGTGAAGCTAAGTATGCACCTTACTCCTCATCTGTTTCATTTCTCCAATGTTCTTTGTTTCCTTCTTTTCAGTTCACCACTGGCAAGCTCTCCTCCTCTTTTACATTTCAGCATCGTGTTATTAACATTTACGGGAATGCCATCTACGTGACGCCTGCTCGGAACTTTGAGGCGCCTGGCTTGAATAGTCTCTGCCCTCTCGTAACACTGCTGTGTACTTTGTGGCCATAGAAACAGAACTTTGAAGCTGGATGAACTGCACTATGTAGTCATATGTCGTCACTAGCTATGTATATCAAAATTTTTTTGGTGAAAACTCAGTCGGAGATTATCTATAGTTAAACTATGTCATTTTGAGATTCACTTACCATAAAATGAGATCGAATCACAATATATACAACATAATAAGTACTTAGGTATCTTTTTTTAAGTTCCATTGTCTATAGTTAACTACGTCATTTTGAGAGTGGCTTATCATAAAATGATTATAAAACATCTGTACTTACATATATTTTTCTAAGTTTAATGCAACAATTCTTGGATGGGTGACCATCTGGGCTGCCATGCACTGTTGCCATTTTTCGGGGTGCACTCAGCCTCGTAATGCCAATTGAGGAGCTACTCGACCGAATAGTAGCGGCTTCGGTCAAGAATACCATCATAACGACCGGGAGAGCGGTGTGCTGACCCCACGCCCCTCCTAACCACATCCTCAGTTGAGGATGACACTGCGGTCGGATGGTCCCGATGGACCACATGTAGCCTCAAGGCTCAAGGCGGAGTGCTTTTTTTATACGACAGTTATCGTACAGGGTGCGAATATGTTCGAGGAAAAGGAGAAGATGTGGGAAGGAGATGAGGTTGTAGAGGATCCGTGCGCAGGATGGGAGGTGGACACAGAAGGCAAGGTGGAGGGCATGGCATTCAAGGATTTGGATGGGTTAATAGAATCTGGGGAGGGCAGAAATCAAGTGACACTGGCATAACAAAGGATGGGAAAGATCAAGCATTTGTAGGTATGAAGGATGGTGGAAGGATGCAGTCCCCATGTCCAGCCGAACAGGAGTTTCAGGAGGCGGATTCTATTGTGGGCTTCGTGTTGGACCATAAGGAGATGGGGAGTCCAGGTGAGATGATGGTCGAGAATGAGGCCAAGGTATTTCAAGGTAGGAGTGAGGAGGATAGGACGACTGTAAATGGTGAGGTATAAGTCGTGGAGCTCGAAGGAGCGGGTGGTACGACCTATGATGATTGTGTGGATCTTGGAAGGGTTGATGCGAAGGAGCCCCTGGTTGCACCAGGTGGTGAACTGGTCGAGGTGGGTCTGAAGGGTATGTTGGGACCGTTGACGGTAGGATAAAGGATCAGGGAGGCGGTGTCATCAGCAAATTGGAGGAGATGAACAGAGGGGGGAGGTTTGGGCAATTTCTGAGGTCCTGCACGGCCAGCTTAATAGGGGCCCTCGTGAGTACCTACAGAATGGCGCGGCGGACGTGGCCCGTGCACAGCGCAGTGACGACGACAAATGGTACAAACGGCTCTGAGCACTATGGGAGTTAACATCTGAGGGCATCAGTCCCCTAGAACGTAGAACTACTTAAACCTAACTAACCTAAGGACATCACACACATCCATGCCCGAGGCAGGATTCGAACCTGCGACCGTAGCAGCAGCGCGGTTCCGGACTGAAGCGTCTGGAACTGCTCGGCCCCAACGGCCGGCTGGCGACGACAACAACGCTCGCAGGTGATAGGGACGCCGCCTCGTGGCTGTCGTCTACGTCCATGCCTCCTGGCGGGCCGTCCAGATTGTCGGACCGGGATGCCAGATGAGCGAAGATGTGTCAAGTTTTCATCTCAAAATAGCTAATTTATGAAGTAGCAGATAGTGATATTACTTTATCATTCACTAAGTTTTTCACTTTTTGTACTTGTTTAATATTTTCTGACAAATACTTTGTGCCTGTCCTTTGCAATTGTTCTTCAGTCCTTAGTTTACTTTTGTATGGTATAATGTTATCTACCTCACTTTCCATACTTTTATCGTAAGTCTCCTTCAGGTATCTTGCACTTGAACAATCGTGATCCCCAATATAACATGAGTTAGTCACTTCATTTTCACACTTCTTTTCTAACATCACGGATATAGAGTCCTTATGAAAGTTACCTGTGCGTGTTAACTCATTGTGTCTGCACTGTTCTATCACATTATGATATAATTTACCAAGTGCAAAACGCAGCATTTTCCTGCAAATGGCAGCTTCAGTACTGGAGCGCTACACCAGCACCAGTGAGCGTTCTACTTGTTTTTAGTGAGCCCACGGTCGCTACAGACATTTCCAAGGTTTTACCAGAGACGCCATAGAGTGTACTGAGGTTAAATAAGCCCAACCGAAATAACAGTTCATTGATCCGAAAGCTATATAGAATATCTCAAAACTTTAGACTAAAAATAATAATCCGGGTAGGGCAAGTGCAAGTAACGTAAGAAAATACGACGAAAAATGAATATTTGCTTTTTTATTGCCATAAATGGCGTACGCCTTACGCGCAGAGAGCTCATAACCAGCATAAAAAGTGACGACTGCCAGTCTCAATGGGTCCATTATAATCGCACATAAAATTTTACCTCAGATATTTGTGTTGGCTGATGTAAATTAGGCAGGCAGCTAGATCCTTACCAATCAGCTCCTCTTCGATCAATGGCTTCTTTGAACCCCACGGGGAGAAATGATATCCAGTTATGAGGCTGGCCATAAGATGTGGCCTCCCCATCCAATTCAGCGATGACGGTATGTGCCCTTCAGGTGATCATGAAGATCACTACGGAGGTCGGATAGTGCAGTTCTCGCAAACAGTCTCTGCCGACTACGCCAACATATGTCGAAAGAACACTACGTAACATCCATAGCTGAAACTGCATGAAAGAAAATAGTCCTATTGGTATTGTAAATTACAGTTCCAGCTCACGAGATGATCGAACCGTTGCTAGCAATTTACGATAGTGCTATAAGATACTTCGTCACACCATGCATGGCTACTGAAGCAGATGAAACAACCATCATAGTTGGAAGCCGCGCAATTAGTAAACAACACAAAATGTAGAGAATCCATACGAAATAGAACTAACAGGAGATATTGTAGGTGTAAAAGGAAGGGTACCACAAATGGTCACGGATTTGTTTGATCCACAACAGAGGGTGGCTGAATTGATGAAAAACCTAAGCTGGGTGACGCGTTAAAGCAGACGTATACAGAATGAGGTTTTCACTCTGCACCGGAGTGTGCGCTGATATGAAACTTCCTGGAAAGTTGAAACTGTGTGACGGACCGAGACTCGAACTCGGAACCTTTGCCTTTCGCGACTTGCGTATACAGTTTAAAGAAACAGTATTAACTAAACAGTCTAGGAATACACTAAAACCTGTTACATATCGCTCCTGTATGAATCAAGAAGGCAATATTAGATTAATTACAACGCTCACATGGGCCTTTAACAAATCATTCATCCCACTCTCTATGAGCAAATAGAACGTAAAAAAATCTTAACATACGGTACAATGGGAAGTACTCTCTGCAACGCACCATGCAGTGGCTTGCAGAGTATAGTTGTACACTGTCCAATCATATTAACGTGACGACCTTTCAAAAGCCTGAATAACCACCTTTTGCAGTGCGAACCATAAGCAGGAATAGTCAATGAGGTTCTGGAAGGTACCGACAAGAATATGAAGGAGCCATTCCGATTCCAGAAAATCGGCTGAGGATGCATGGCGCGAACAGTCAGAACGAGGTGGTCCCACAGAATCTCGATTCTATTTAAATCCGGGGACTTTGGTGGCCATGGGAGTATGATATAGTAATCCTGGTGCTCTTCGAACCACGCACTTACACTGCGAATTGTGTGACAAGTCGCACTGTGCTTCTGGTAGATGTCAACGAGCAGAGGAGAAACAAACTCGATGATCCCTAAGGATAGACGCATACTTGCGGTGATCCATTGTGCCTTACAGAATGAAGAGATAACAGGGAATACCACGAAAATATTCCCCAGACCATAACGCTCTTACCTCCTGCCTGGACCCTTGCAGGATGTTTGCCGGCCGCTGTGACCGAGCGGTTCTAGGTGCTTCAGTCCGGAACCGCGCTGCTGCTATGGTCGCAGGTTCGAATCCTGCCTCGGGCATGGATGTGTGCGATGTCCTTAGGTTGGTTAGGTTTAAGTAGTTCTAAGTCTAGGGGACAGTTCTAATTTACTATTGTCTTGCTAAGGAAGATTCTTTTGGGCTTATTCGTTGTGAATTGTGGAAAGTGGCTGCACAATTGACAGAGTGCAGTATTACGGTATGCCTGTTCTTCCGAAAGGTATACGAACGGTCGCTAGGCCAAGGGTTATCCAAAACACTTGATCCCTTATCGTTGCGATTAATAGAACCCGAGATATTATACCCTATCCAAAAAATCGCGTTTTCGCTAGCGGCTTTTTGGAACATATTGATACCATGCGCTGCCGTGCACGGATCGATTTAAGATGTATTAATGGACGATAATCAATATACACTGAAACAGTAAAAGCGTGTTTAGTTGCTATAGGTTACAGCATTAACAAAGCCCTCTCATGGCTTCTACCAGGTATTTGTCGTAGTATCAACCAAATTTTTGTCCCATTTACGTTTCGAAATCGTTTGCTATCAGTTTCAATTTATTTATCGATTAATATTGTTCGTCTAAGGTGATCAGAATGATACAGAAGAGTTTTGGAACTAGGATAACGGGAATTCGTCCCGCCCTCAGACATTGTAGTAATATCGATTCTCAGAGAAAATTTGTAATACATACTCAATCTATTAGAAGTGCCGAAAGACCAGTACTGGACTACTGACCTATCACACAGCCTCGATTTCTTGTTGGGCCGTTGAACATGTGCTCATGTATGAGGACTTTTCTTAAGATCGAACAATTCCTATGTTGTTGTCAGCTGCTGACTGCGACTGATATGTGGCAATAAGGGCGTTATTGAGGACAATGTTAACGCCATTGTTAACAAATATTTGAATATGAGAAAAATTTTTCCCCGATTCGAGCCACACAAACTGACTGACGGCGTGGATAGAGCTGCCGGGGTTTTCATTCCATGTGCTACAGATATCGCTGTCTTATGTAGCCGCCATCGCAGGAAAGACACATGGTGCTTTCATTTATACCCGTCTTACGATAGGTAGCCAGAATGGTCACATTGCACAGACAACGGCTACACGTTTCGAATGAAACACGTTTCGAACGAAACACATTTCGAAAAAAAAAATTTCTAGCAATAACTTCCTCAGTTTACCTCTACTACTGCTGTACTGTTTTCTTCTTTTAGTCTGCCTCTGAAACAAAATTCAGTTCCTCTCAGGTACTACCTAAAATTTCTACAACTGCTACATTGTATCTACTCTTTAACGGAAGTATGCTTTATGTTCACCAACTGTTCGGCAGCGAGGTGCTTATTTTAGTTTTCTGCCAGTGTTATAGATGTTGCCGTTTTAATCGAATTCTGCAACAGATGTTGCCACGTGCGACCTGCTGTGTTAAAATCATCTCCCGTTCTGTGAGATTTCTCCTTCGTGGAATTTAATTTCCTGGCTAAAATTTAACGACGTAACTTAGACTGAAGTATTAGTCTAAGCCAACGGCCTTGCCGCAGTGTTAACACCGGTTGCCATCAGGTCATCGAAGTTAAGCGCTGTCGGACTGGGCAAGCACTTGGATAGGTGACCATTCTGTCTGTCGAGCATTGTTGGCAAGCGAGGTCCACTCAGCCCTTGTCAGGCAAACTGAGGAGCTACTTGATTGAGAAGTAGCGGCTCCGGTCTCGTAAACTGACATACTGCCGGGAGAGCGGTGTGCTGACCACATGCCCCTCCATATCCGCATCCGGTGGCGCCTATGGGCTGAGGATGACACGGCGGCCGATCGGACCCATTGGGCCTTCCAAGGCCTGTTCGGACGGAGTTTAGTTTAGTTTAGTATTAGTCCAAATTTTACACCAAGTTTTCACTTTGTGTGAAAAACCAGTTATCTTTCACTAAGGCTATGTGTCCAGTTTTTCTCCCCACCTTCCACACAGCAAATCATTTGTTTTCTACTACCACTAAATCGTGGAAGGAAAAGAATTTATAAAAGTTGGTGTGAAAATCCTGGCAGATGAAGTCATCACAAATGTTGGATCTCTCTTTTAGGGCAGAACTACAACCGCACACGGCAAGGGGGGCTAAGTTTTCTAGACTTGTTAGGTAAATGAATGTTAGGCAAATGCTATATATCACTATCGTCGTAATATCTTATCTCCAAAGGTCTCTTTAATTTTCCTGTAGGCAGTATCTATCTTACCCCTAGTGAGATAACCCTCTACATCCTTACATTTGTCCTCTAGCCATCCCTTCTTAGCCATTTTGCACCTCCCGTCGATCTCGTTTTTGAGACGTTTGTATTCCTTTTTGCCTGCTTCATTTACTGCATTTTTATATTTTCTCCTTTCATCAATTAAATTCAGTATTCCTTCTGTCACCCAAGGATTTCTAGTAGCCCTCGTCTTTTTACCTACTTGATCCTCTGCTGCCTTCACTACTTCATCTCTCAAAGCTACCCATTCTTCTTATACTGTATTTCTTTCCCCCATTCCTGTCAATTGTTCCCTTATGCTCTCCCTGAAACTCTGTACAACCTCTGCTTCTTTCAGTTTATCCAGGTCCCATCTCCTTAAATTCCCACCTTTTTGCAGTTTCTTCAGTTTTAATCTACAGTTCATAACCAACAGATTGTGATCAGAGTCCACACCTGCCCCTGGAAATGTCTTACAATTTAAAACCTGGTTCCTAAATCTCTGTCTTACCATTATGTAATCTATCTGAAACCTGTCAGTATCTCCAGGCTTGTTCCATGTATACAACCTTCTTTTATGATTCTTGAACCAAGTGTTAGCTATGATTAAGTTGTGCTCTGTGCAGGCGGCTTCCTCTTTCATTTCTTAGCCCCAATCCATATTCACCTACTACGTTTCCTTCTCTCCATTTTCCTACTACCGAATTCCAATCACCCATGACTACTAAATTTTCGTCTCGCTTCACTATCTGAATAATTTCTTTTATCTCGTCATACATTTCTTCAATTTCTTCGTCCTCTGCAGAGCTAGTTGGCTTATAAACTTGTACTACTGTAGTAGGCGTGGGCTTCGTGTCTATCTTGGCCACAATAATGCGTTAACTATGCTGTTTGTAGTAGCTTACCCGCACTCCTATTTTTTTATTCATTATTAAACCGACTCCTACATTACCCCTATTTGATTTTGTATTTATAACTCTGTATTCACCTGACCAGATGTCTTGTTCCTGCTGCCACCGAACTTCACTATATCTAACTTTAACATATCCATTTCCCATTTTAAATTTTCTAACCTACCTGTCCGATTTAGGGATCTAACATTCCACGCTCCGATCCGTAGAACGCCAGTTTTCTTTCTCCTGATAACGACGTACTCTTGAGTAGTCCCCGCCCGGAGATCCGAATGGGGGACTATTTTACCTCCGAAATATTTTACCCAAGAGGACGCCATCATCATTTAATCATACAGTAAAGCTGCATGCCCTCGGGAAAAATTATGGCCGTAGTTTCCCCTTGCTTTCAGCCGTTCGCAGTACCAGCACAGCAAGCCCGTTTTTGTTAGTGTTACAAGGCCAGATCAGTCAATCATCCAGACTGTTGCCCCTCCAACTACTGAAAAGGCTGCTGCCCCTCTTCAGGAACCAAACGTTTGTCTGGCCACTCAACAGATACCTCTCCGTTGTGGTTGCTCCTACGGTACGGCTATCTGTATCGCTGAGGCACGCAAGCCTCCCCACCAACGGCAAGGTCCATGGTTCTTATGGGGAGGGGGTTTAGCTAGGTAATTTGCACATTAACGACTTTCGAGCTTTAGCGGTAACAGATATATTCGACAGTTAATGAAGAGTTATTGAATCGAACGGCAGCTATGGTGATTAGTGGCGCCATAAGACTTGATGAAGGGATCTGTTCATATGACACATCCTGAGAAATAAAAAAAATAGTTCATTTGGTAGTAGTGGTAAATATGGGTGGTGAGGGGTGGGGGATGGGGGGGGGGGGCAGGAATTGTAGAGGGAGCCTAAGGCCTGAGTATAACAAGCATGTGCAAATGAATGTTTACCGCAGTTTATAAAAAAATAGCTCTGAGCACTATGGAACTTAACCTCTGAGGCCACCAGTCCCCTAGAACTTAAACTTAACTAACCTATGGACATCACATACATCCATGCCCGAGGCAGGATTCGAACCTGCGACCTTAGCGGCCGCGCGGTTCCAGACTGTAGCGCCTAGAACCGCTCGGCCACACCAGCCGGCGCAGTTTATAAGCAAAGATGAAGAGCTTGTGCTGAATAGGCCAGCCTGAAGAACTGCATCAATATAGTCTTGGGAAAGGAGAGCACGGTAACAGTAATACCGAATTTCGTACAATCATTTCCTTGGTATATTAATTTATGTTAATGCTGGCATCACTGGACACAGTGTATTTCATTACACTTGTCATAGTATTATTCTTCATAGCCTTTTCTGTTTTTTGCAATTGTTATTTTGGACGTGGGCGAAAGAGTAAGGGAAAACATAGCTTCTTCAACACCCAATGCCTCCGACTGCCACAAGCGGCTGAAATCGTTGTCGTAGGACAGGCAACCCTTGATGTAGACCCACACGTGCTATAGACTATCGACTGGAGGAAAACTCGATCCAACAACCATTACGTGTCGGCGTTTTGGGACTCTTCCTCAGGATCCGGAGCAGAGCCAGAAGAGCGTCCCCGGCGGTTATGCCTGAACCGCGGCCGCGGCCGCTCCGTGGCTGCCCGTGACGCGATCTGCATACAAACAGCGCCGTAATGCCGAGTCTTCACACGGCCTGCTCAGACGGTAATCCGGCCACTCACTATGCAAATTGCGCGTCACTCCGCCGGAATGACCCTTCATTCAGCTCCGAACCGCCGCTTTAGGCGCAAGCTTTCGCCAATCACCTGTCTCCCGTCGTCTTCGCGTAGCTTTACGACAGCTCCTGATCGCTAAAGTTTTCTCTTACTCTGTTATCAAGCGTAATATAAGCCGTAAAGGATACTTACTTAGAAGATACATGTGTTTCTGAGCTTAATAATTTCTGTCTGCGTGAGTAGTAGTCCACGTACTTCATTATTCACAAAGACCTATCATTGTGACACGCAGTCCGTGTCGCAGGGCCTAACGTTTACTTAGGACTGATAATTCACAGTAACTGTACCAAAAAACTGCAACCAAAAACAGAAGTTCGATGTTTTCATAGCAGTTACCGTATTTCTGAACACACACTCTGACTACACATTTAAAAAATTAAGAAAAAGACGACACACCACGAAGGGGACGGAAATCGATAGGTGTGATGAACACGCGTAGACAAACAAATAATAACAATTTCAGAAAATTTGGAGGATTTATTCAAGAGAAAGAGGTTCTTAAATTGAGCAAGTCAATAATTGGTTGCTCCACCTCTGGCCTTATGCAAGTAGTTATTCAGTCGACTGACAGAGAGGTAGGATATTCTCCCGAGTGATATACAGGGTGTTACAAAAAGGTACGGCCAAACTTTCAGGAAACATTCCTCACACACAAAGAAAGAAAATATGTTGTGTGGACATGTGTCCGGAAACGCTTACTTTCCATGTTAGAGCTCATTTTATTACTTCTCTTCAAATCACATTAATCGTGGAATGGAAACACACAGCAACAGAACGTACCAGTATGACTTCAAACACTTCGTTACAGGAAATGTTGAAAATGTCCTCCGTTAGCGAGGATACATGCATCCACCCTCCGTCGCATGGAACCCCTGATGCGATGATGCAGCCCTGGAGAATGGCGTATTGTATCACAGCCGTCCACAATACGAGCACGAAGAGTCTCTACATTTGGTACCGGGGTTGCGTAGACAAGAGCTTTCAAATGCCCCCATAAATGAAAACCAAGAGGGTTGAGGTCAGGAGAGCGTGGAGGCCATGGAATTGGTCCGCGTCTACCAATCCATCGGTCACCGAACATGTTGTTGAGAAGTGTACGAACACTTCGACTGAAATGTGCAGGAGCTCCATCGTGCATGAACCACACGTTGTGTCGTATTAGTAAAGGCACATGTTCTAGCAGCACAGGTAGAGTATCCCGTATGAAATCATGATAACGTGATCCATGGAGCGTAGGTGGAAGAACATGGGGCCCAATCATGACATCACCAACAATACCTGCCGAAACGTTCACAGAAAATCTGTGTTGATGACGTGATTGCACAATTGCGTGCGGATTCTCGTCAGCCCACACAAATTGATTGTGAAAATTTACAATTTGATCACGTTGGAATGAAGCCTCACCGGTGAAGAGAACATTTGCACTGAAATGAGGATTGACACATTGTTAGATGAACCATTCGCAGAAGTGTACCCGTGGAGGCCAATCGGCTGCTGATAGTGCCTGCACACGCTGTACATGGTACAGAAACAACTGCTTCTCCCGTAGCACTCTCCATACGGTGACGTGGTCAACGTTACCTTGTACAGCAGCAACTTCTCTGACGCTGACAATAGGGTTATCGTCAACTGCACGAAGAATTGCCTCGTCCATTGCAGGTGTCTTCGTCGTTCTAGGTCTTCCCCAGTCGCGAGTCATAGGCTGGAATGTTCCGTGCTCCCTAAGACGGCGATAAATTGCTTCGAACGCCTTCCTGTCGGGACACCTTCGTTTTGGAAATCTGTCTCGGTACAAACGTACCGCGCCACGGCTATTGCCCCGTGCTAATCCATACATCAAATGGGCATCTGCCAACTCCGAATTTGTAAAAATTGCACTGAGTGCAAAACCACGTTCGTGATGAACACTAACCTGTTGATGCTACGTACTGATGTGCTTGATGCTGGTACTGTAGAGAAATGAGTCGCATGTCAACACAAGCACCGAAGTCAACATTACCTTCCTTCAATTGGGCCAACTGGCGGTGAATCGAGGAAGTACAGTACATACAGAGGAAACTAAAATGAGCTCTAACGTGGAAAGTAAGCGTTTCCTGACACATGTCCACATAACATCTTTTCTTTATTAGTGTGTGAGGAATGTTTCCTGAAAGTTTGGCCGCACCTTTTTGTAACACCTTGTAGTGCCAAATTCTGTCCAACTGGAGTGTTACATCGTGAAAACCCAGAGCTGGTTGGAGGGCGCTGCCCGTAATGCTACGATCTTTCTCAGCTGAGGAGAGATCTGGCGACCTTCGTGGCCAATGTAGAGTTTGGCAAGCAGGAAGAGAAGACAAGCAGTAAAAACTGTCTCCGTGTGTGGGCTGGCATTATCTCGGTGAAATGTAAGCCCAGGATGGCTTGCATGAAGAGCAACACAACAGAGCGTACCGCTGTTCAATAGTTCAAATGGCTCTGAGCAGTATGGGACTTAACATCTGAGGTCATCAGTCCCCTAGAACTTGGAACTACTTAAACCTGACTAACCTAAGGACATCACACACATCCATGCCCGAGGCAGGATTCGAACCTGCGTCCGTAGCAGCAGCGCGGTTCCGGACTGAAGCGCCTAGAACCGCTCGGCCACCGCGGCCAGCCGTACCGTTGTGACGTAAGGGTGCCAAGAATGACAACCAAAGGCGTCCTGCTTTTAAATGAAGTGGCACCTTATACCGTAGTTCATAAGCAAAGGTGAAGAGTTGTTGGTTGTGGGGGCGTATGGCGCGTGGCAGTCAGGTTGGTGTCCCACTGTTGTCCAGTGCCTCTCCAGACACGTCCTCGGCCTGGGATTTACTGGAGCAGTATTGTCTTTAGTGATTTCTGCTTCGAACTGAGCCGCGATGACCAGTGAAGATTAGATGATCTACATCTATACTCTGCTAGCCACCTTACAGTGTGTGGCGGAGGGTACTTTGCGTACCAGTATTACTTCCCAGTTTTCCTTTTTCAAAAATGTCTAATCTTGTCTTCACGTCTTTTCGCGAGATATGTTCAGGAGGTAGCAATATATTGATTGAAGCTTCTAAGAACGTATTCTCTCGGAACTGTTAACAGTAAACCACACCGTGATGCAAAAAGCGTCTCTCGCAGCGTCTGCCACTGGAATTGATGAGCATCTTGCAAGCTTTAAAAAATAACTGCGCACCCTCTGACTCGCCGGCCGAAGTGGCCGTGCGGTTAAAGGCGCTGCAGTCTGGAACCGCAGGACCGCTACGGTCGCAGGTTCGAATCCTGCCTCGGGCATGGATGTTTGTGATGTCCTTAGGTTAGTTAGGTTTAACTAGTTCTAAGTTCTAGGGGACTAATGACCTCAGCAGTTGAGTCCCATAGTGCTCAGAGCCATTTGATTTTTGAACCCTCTGACTCGACGTTGGAATATTAAAAGTTTTGACTGGTTTCGTTGTCTAGGGGCTGGGATACGTAGTTGCCGCATTACAAGCCAAATACTGCTGAGTCTACAGTATACGATAAGAATACACACATGAATCGAATGGTCGAAGGTTCCTTTCACTCGGCAATTGCGAATTAATATAGAAATTTATAAATGAAATTTTGCACTAAAATAAAATTTGCGGGTACTATTTTAACGATTTCAAATGATGAGTACGATAGCAGAAGTACTTTTGAGAATGTTGTATATTTGTGCAAAACACTTATTGGTGTCGATGGTCCAGCAATTAAATAAACTATAAGTTGAACAACAGGGAAACAATAGATTCCTATTGCACGTAATTAGCTATGAGCAACAACACAGCTCGCGTGATATTCACTTCTAAACGCTCATTACGTTTTCACTGTAGAAATCTCACAAGTTTACAAGTCCGCACTCCGAAGTATTCCTATATCTCGCGACCACACGCAAACCGCTCCACACTCTCAAAGTCTCTCTCGCGACCGTGTGCGTCCCTCGCGCCGTACCGTCCCGGCACCTCCCGTGTTCTCTCCTGTACTCTCCACGACTGCCGCTCTCCCAGAACTCCCCCGTGTCCTCTCCGGAAACTCGCTTCCACCCAGTCTCCCCATTCACGAGCGCTGGGATTGGCTAGAGCGCTCGCGCCCTGTCTTCATGCCAACGCACAGTCACAATCATAATGAAACATATTCAAGCACATACGAAATACAGGAAGCCGGCCGGTGTGGCCGAGCTGTTATAGGCGCTTCAGTCTGGAACCGCGAAACCGCCACGGCCGCAGGTTCGAATCCTGCCTTGGGCATGGGTGTGTGTGATGTCCTTAGGTTAGTTAGGTTTAAGTAGTACTAAGTTCTAGGGGACTGGTGGCCTCATATGTTAAGTCCCATACTGCTCAGAGCCATTTTTGAAATACTGGATTTACATTTCACTACTTGAAACTAAATGAATATTTCTACAGCTGGACCATAAACACACCCTAACACACACTATTAAATACGTAAACAATTAAATAAACATTATCCAAAAAAAGAAGCAAAAGGTAGTCCAGGAGCCTAATGTCTCTGTGCTTTCTAAAACACAGTAAATAATTGACCAGTTTCTTTATCAATAGCATATATCGGATATTAAGAAAGACATATATATATATATATATATATATATATATATATATATATATATATATATATATATATATATATATATATATAAGCATGCTGCTACCGATTTTTCGTGTAACTGTGGAGTACTTATGGCCTGGCGCGATCGATAATAATCGGCCACTTTGACCTCCAATAAAGACACGTAGACCGAAGATATCGGATAAACCGGTTAGATTTTGGAAATTCGTTGCTCGGTGTTACTTGTATAATTTATCGTCAGATATTAAACTTTAAACTAATAAATATATTGAAAATCTGATTACACCATCAGAATCGTCGTGCAAATCATGGTAATGTACATGTTTCTTTTTGAGGTATCATGATTCAAATGGCTACTATTAATTTCTATACGAACTGTGAAATGTCTGGCAATTAAGGCTTCACAAAGTCCGCCGTCTTTGGCACTCCCGGCGTGTCTCCTTCATTGTCACAAAGCACCGTCCTCGTCACAGCGGAATTCCCAGCCACGCGGCTGCACCATGCGCTGGGGCTACCCCTCTCGTCCGGCTAACGTTTGCCACAACGTGTTTGCTGCCGGGCCCCGGCTTTGAAGAACGTCCTGTGCGGCCGCACCAACTCCGAACATATAATATTTCCAGGGCGTCACAACTCGCCTGTTACCTCACAATCTCCATGACACCTTCGCGCTTACTGAATGAACCTGTAAAGAAATGTACAACTTTTATTCTGCTCTTTTCTATTTCCTGTGTCAGTCCTATATGGTGCAGATCCCAGAGTGACTATCAGCATTCAGATATTGGTCGAAAGAATGTTTTGGAAGCTACTTCTTTTGTTGACGGAGCGCATTTCCTGAGGATTCTTTCATCGAATTTCTGTCTGCCTTTTGCCTTACCCGTGATTTACTTTATATGGTCGTTCCACTTCAAATCACTCTGTAAGCATATTCCTCGACATTTTATGCAAGTAACTGCTTCCAGTGATAGTTATGCAGTCGTGTAATCATACAACACAGTGTCTTTCTGTCTATGTATTCGCAATGCGTAACGTTTCTTTACACGTAATCCAGTCAAATGGTACGCAAAAGGACTCGAAGTGGAAATTTCCTTTGTAATTGTTGTTAGTGATTTATTTTATGTTTTCTACAGTGCCGAACACGAATATGTATTTGCCCAACAAAACTTTTCCCCACAAGTATGATACACCATCAAAAACTCAGAAAAAAATAACGTTTTCATTGGTTTTCAGCTTATAAATTGCAAAGCAAGCTATTTACGCATAAAGTGGCCCAGTAGTAAAATAAAGAGGAGGAAATTATCTACAATTTATGTGCGTAACATGTTTTTGTATGTCGTGTGGTTTTCACGCAAAACGTTGTTAAAAAACACTCGTAAAAATCAGTAATTTTTGGGTAACAGAAAATAAATAAATTTCAATTTTCCAATAAAGTGAACTATTTCACGTGCAGTTCCTCGCCTTTCTATGTGTTTACCTAGCAAACCATAGAAGAGGCGCTTCTTTTGGTCCTTTGTGACACTGAACTCATCTGGGCACCCTCACTGTCTCCCTCCCTCTCTCTCTCTCTCTCTCTCTCTCTCCACCTGTCTCTCTCTCTCTCTCTCTCTCTCTCTCTCTCTACCTGTGGCTGCGCTCCACTCCCCCTCCTCTCTTTGCTGACGCTGGCAAACCGAAGAAGCCCTTCATTATATGGGGAGGTACAATACGTTTTGCCGCTTAAAGGCCTCACAGTTCTCAGTTCCCCAGATTGTTTACGTTCACTGCCGCGGCCGTGTCGCTTTTCTCTCTCTACAGCGGCGTGAAGTTAATTTGGTGTCTGCGTGTTTTCGCTGAGATACAGTGCAACAGCTCGGTCTTAATGTCCCGTGATAAGTGTTTTATTTGTGAAAAAGACTTGAGTGAGGGTGCAGTGAAAGTGACCAAGGAAACAGGAATAGAAATGTTACATGATGTTAGTAAAAAGGAAATGATTGGAAGGGAACTGTTTTGGCAGGTAGAAAATCTGTTAGAGTACATGTTCCGTGTCATAAAAGTTATATATATGAAAGAATGATAGCTGCTCACCTGAAGAAAGCTGCTGAACCCAGCACATCTTCAGGAAAATTAATATCATTCTCTCAGTATTTCAAAACACACCGTTTCGTGTGTGGAACAGGTATTCCTGGCGATTAAGTAAGATCACAACAACGGCTGCCTCGTCATAAACATAATTTGGTACATCAGGTGACGAAAATAGAGATCAAAGATACAGTTATGAAACGGCCCCCACTACGTGGAGATGATTTCAGTGCTGCAATTTTCAACAGGATCTAGCTGATAACAGACATGGTGGCTGCTGATTGTCAGTATCATGGTAAATGTTTGAAAAAACTGTACTTTAGTAGGCCAAAGGTTGATGAAAGAAAAAGGTTGGCCCTCATGGTGAAGAGATTAAGAGGACTATGAATGACATTTTCACTTTTATGGAAAGCAATGAAGAGGACTGTCAGTTTTCATTCGATCAGGAAGGTCTCAAAGTTATCTGGGAAAGACTTATACCCAGGAAGAATGGAGGGAAGACCGACAAGTGGAGAAAAAAGTTTTAGCCACTTTACGCTGTGTTATAGGCGCTTTCAGGCCAACTTCTTTCCTTTCCCCCTTATAAACTGGGCTGCCAGCTTCTTTTTATGAGAAGTGTGGGCCACGAGCACTTATTGATGTTGTCTTATCCTCGGGATTTTGCGCTTCTTATTCTGGAGCTGTTCATCTTAAAATGTTAGCAGTCATGAGACCACTACTACAAATAGACCCTGAAGCTTTTCATCAATTTGTTCATGACAATGTAGAGTTCAACACTCATACACTGGGTTGATATAATACCTTCCATGCAAATGGGTGGGAGGGGGGGGGGAATACGTAATACATTTAATAACCCCTAGAAATGCTATAGCTCTAGATAAGAGAATTGTCCTAGTAAAGGAAACGATTCCAGCCATCTAGTTGGTGAGATGGGAGCTGTTTCCTTAAAATACTTTGAGAAAGGGACTTCTCTTGGCTTAATGAATATCAGCACTGAGAACGTCAAATAGCTATTTGTTTCACCTGACACCATTAGACCCTATTTGGCAGACCTGATTTGGCTTTCTGGTAAGTGGAAAGGTGTACCCAGAATTCCAGGCCTGAGTGTTTTCATGGAGCAGGTGATCTCCTTTTTGACGCAACCTATGTTTCTTGTCTGCCATTTATAAACGCTTCGCCATCTTATCACAATATAGTATATTCAGCTTTACTCATTTCCATAGACCAGAGCAAAATGATTAATTAACAAGCAACTCTGAAAACCTCTGACCAGCCTCTATATCTAAAGGCAGGATTTATAGTAGCTTGCCAACAAGGAGATCCTGATTTTGGTAATCTCATCATTAGAATAGGTAGGTTTCAACTGCTGATGTCGTTTTTGAAAGCTGTAGGGTACTTAATGGATGGCAGTGGGTTGAAGGAGTTGTTCAATTCAATGTATGCACTTCAGTGACCAGAGAAATTCCTGACAGGACATGCCTAATCGGAATAGGTAGCTTTCAACTGCTGATGTCGTTTTTGAAAGCTGTAGGGTACTTAATGGATGGCAGTGGGTTGAAGGAGTTGTTCAATTCAATGTATGCACTTCAGTGACCAGAGAAATTCCTGACAGGACATGCCTAATCGAGAAACATTAGACGTCATACGTTAGCGCATGTCACCCTGGCAAAAATTTTCTTTGAGTCAATGGATTTAGGTTCAGACCTTCAAGAAAAGCATGCAGAATTCTTAAATGATGGAGACAGGTCACTGATTTTGTTATCACACAAATAACAGTGTGTAGAGGAATTAAAAACCAAGTTTTCTGCACAGCTCCAAGCCTCAGCTAACAGTGATGCTATTTCAAAGCTATGGATTCAGTACTTTTAAATGGTTACACTTGTTAAGCTGTTCATTGAAACTGAAAGAACAGGGAAATGGAACCTCCAACTCCAAGCTATATACCAAATGCTGTCATACATCCATGATAGTGGACATTTTTTGTAGGCGAAATGTTGCCACCTTTGCCTATGAGACATGCACAGCTTGAAAGATAAAATTAGGGCTCAGGAATACGAAATGATCACAGGTGACGGCTTCACAGTGCGAAGGACCAGCAAATTCTGGTGTGGAGCATGGATCGATATAACGATTGAGAAATCCCTAATGAGGATAATGAAAACTGCTGGAGGGCTAGCTCATGGTCGTGGGGTTAGTGAAAGTATCCTCTGTGGGTGGAATAAAGCAGTGACTTCCCTCCCAAATACATGTGAGGGGATGAAAAAGATGTGTGGGGCAGCATTCACTAGTTCGGAACAATATATAGCCGACCACTGTGGCCGAGCGGCTCTAGGCGCTTCAGTCCGGAACCGCGCTGCTGCTGCGGTCGCAGGTTCAAATCTACCCCGGGCATGGATGTGTGTGTTGTCCTTCGGTTAGTTAGGTTTAAGTAGTTCTAAGTCTCGGGAGCTGATGACCTCAGATGTTAAGTGCCATAGTGCTTAGAGCCATTTGAACCATTTGAACAATATATATAAATGAGATAATCAAGGACTGAAAGGGATATAAGTGAATCTAAAAAATTAATGGAGTGGTTTACACAACACTATCCTTTTCCAGATGCCGCAGGCATCTTATCTCTTAGTACTGGTATTGTAGGAGGCAGCACAATGGCTAAGGAGACTGGACTTCTTGTAGCTGATATAACTGTGTGTTGTGATTTTGAAACTGTAAAACTCTAGAGTAAAGACGGAGTTTTGCCACCATCTACCATGAACAATGCAATCAAAACAAGTGATGTAATCATCCACATCTACTACGACTAATTTTCAAAGAATCACTATTCTTAAATAATCTAATGAAGAACTTGAAGAGTTCTCAAAAGCCGGCCGGTGTGGCCTTGCGGTTCTAGCGCTTCAGTTTGGAACCGCGTGACCGCTACGGTCGCAGGTTCGAATCCTGCCTCGGGCATGGATGTGTGTGATGTCCTTAGGTTAGTTAGGTTTAATTAGTTCTAAGTTCTAGGCGACTGATGACCTCAGCAGTTAAGTCGCATCTAGTGCTCAGAGCCATTTGAACCATTTTAGTTCTCAAAATACGAACGGGCTCATTATCCGTCGTTTCTTTATAACGTCTGTGGTATGAGGAAAGGTACCAAGTCTGCTTTATACTCGTACAAAGCAGTCACACCAACTGTACAGGAAAATCCGAAAGGGTGTGTGTACGTCACAGATGGAAGATACCTGAGGCACAGTTACGAGGACTAGGAGTCAATCATTTTCATCAATTTGTTAAAGTTATGTTTCATTTATTAAGTCCAAGTACAAGGACAGTGCTGTAGTCGTTTTCGATGGTTACCCTCAAGAACGTACTAAATTCGCCGAACGAGCTAGAAGGTCACGGAAGTAGATGTCAGTAGGCGTGATGTTCAGCTAAATAATGATCCCTACAGTGTCACCAGAAAATTGGTCCTAGGCAATATGAAAAACAAAAATCCTCTCATCTCAATGCTGAAGGGCAACTTTTCAGCAGTTGGCGTTCACACACAGCAGGCACAAGAGGATGGGGATACTCTTATTGTAGCTACAGCAATGGATCTCGCACAACAGCATAACTCTGTAGTTATTGTGGATGAAGGTGTAGATTTGCCAGTCATTATGGTGAATCATTGTCAAGGTGTACATTCAAATGCATATTTTCTGATTCCGGGCACAGGGGCAATTTCACAACTCCTGACTGCCAATCAGAACAGTCCATCAGTGACAAAATATTGTTTTTGCATACCTTGGGAGGATGTGACGTAACTTCAGCCTCATTCAAAGTCGGAAAGATCATGCTTCTCCAATCTCTCAAGAAAAGCCCTGCTCTACCCAAGACCACTGAAACTTTTAAAGATCCTACACCACATGCTGACACTGTTACAAATGCTGGCTTCCCTTTTGCACTGCACTGTACAGGCTGACTGATAAGAAAGTACGTCCTTGAACAAACTGAGGTATAAATGCTACCTTGCCCATACTGATTGACAAGAAAGTACGTCCTTGAACAAACTGAGGTATAAATGCTACCTTAGGTCCCTATATAGAAGAACAATCCATTTGGCGTCTCTGCCTCCCACTGAGGCTGCAGCACAGCAACATTCGTTGAAAGTATGTTTTCAAGCACAACAGTGGATTGGTAACAAAAACCTTACTGTGCAATTGGGGTTGGAAGAGAAGCAAGGGCGGTCTGCAGCCAGTACCATCTCTACAGCCACCAACATCAGAATCAGTTTTAAAATTTGTTTCTTGTAAATGCATGAAAACCTGTCAGATCAACTGTGAATGCAAAAAAGTGGGACTGAACTGTTCTAATATGTGCCTGAACTGGGAGAACAGCGGCAATAACATACTCACTGCAGAAATTGACGGAGAAGCATAGGATGACCCAGAATTCTCTGGATTACCTGAAGGTAATTATGCATTAGTAATTAAATCTCGAATTTATCTCTTCACTCACTATTTGTGTGTTCAAAACATGTTTCTTAATATGTACTGCTTTCATATCTATTCAGTAAATTATCAAGTATTTGGAATTAAGTCAACGATTATTTGTTTTAGGTGTAGAAGAACTGGAAGGCTGCCCTGAAGAAACTATGGAATCCATGTCAAGGAGAGCTCACATTAGGACTTAAATATATACAATTTGTATATAAACTATCCTCTTCCATTGTCATTTAGAATAATGTTCACCTAAATTATATACACACATGTAGTTTATATTAATGGCACTTTTTCTATTTTCTAAAATTACTGATTTTTCCGATATTTCGACTCTGTTTTTGCGTGGAAACCATATGACTTACAAAAATATGTTGAAGATATGAATTGTAGGTAGTTTCCTAGTCTTTATTTTAGGCTTTCTTTGTAACTTATGAGCTGAAAACCACTAAAAAACATTACTTGTAGTGGATTTTTGATGATTTCTCTTATTTGCGCGAAGAAATGTTTGTTGGACAACTCCATATTCGTGTTCAGCACACCAGAAAACATAAAATACACGACTAAAAATAATTACACCTGAACTTCAAAATGCCGTTTCACTGGACTAGAGAGTCAACTGCCTCTCCCTGCACCAGGCATCAATCCTCTGCAGGTCTTCCTACATTTCGCTACACTTTTCTAGTGTTGCAATTTCGCTGTATACAACAGGGTCATTCGCGAAAAGCTTCGTAGAACTTCTGTTATGACTTAACGAAACTACCATCGTTCGGTATAACAGTGGCTTCTTTAATTACTCTGTGAGATGCTGGAACTACAACATGTGAAATATTAGTTCACTATTGTTGTTGTTGTGGTCTTCAGTCCTGAGACTGGTTTGATGCAGCTCTCCATGCTACTCTATCCTGTGCAAGCTTCTTCATCTCCCAGTATCTACTGCAACCTACATCCTTCTGAATCTGTTTAGTGTATTCATCTCTTGGTCTCCCTCTACGATTTTTACCCTCCACGCTGCCCTCCAATACTAAATTGTTGATCCCTTGATGCCTCAGAACATGTCCTACCAACCGATCCCTTATTCTAGTTAAGTTGTGCCACAAACTTCTCTTCTCCCCAATCCTATTCAATACCTCCTCATTAGTTATATGATCTACCCATCTAATCTTCAGCATTCTTCTGTATAGTTCACTATAAGAATGATAAAAATATTTACTTTATACAACCCATTGCCATAGGAATGTCCCAAATGTCTTTGAATATTAAAGCATCGCTTAATATACATGTTTGCAAAACTCTTCTCTTTATGTACAAAGTTCACAATAACAGCTCAGTCTAAAAAACAAGTAACACATGTGTCCCATCTAGCCAATGTTATCTCCTTGATCCGAGGTCACGAACTGGGCGGTCTTTGGGAGGCCTTAGTTTCTCCTGGCGTAAGCAATGGTCAGATAACTTATGGGAATGCAGCCAGGTAACATCCGTGACAACCACCAACATTTCGACAGGAATTTCAAAGCAAAACTGCATCATGTAAAGTAAGTTGTCTGAACACGGACTGTCTTTTCCTCTGCTCCGCTGTATATTCGACTTCCGTGCTGTGACGCTGCGGAGCTGGAAGAAAGAATGTGGCTTCACTAGTGCCTACCATTTGTTGTTGCAGTCTACACCCACATCTTTATGATTACTCTGCAATTCAGTTAAGTGCCTCGTAGAGAGTTCATCGAACTTTATTCAAGCTACTAATTTACTGTTCTACTCCCAAACAGCACGCACGAAAAACGAACACTTAAATCTTTCTGTGCGATTTCTCTTATTTTATTACGATGATCATTTCTCCCTGTATAGGTGGGCGCCAACAAAATATTTTCACTCTCTGAAGAGGAAATTAGTGAGTGATACTTCACGAGAAGATCCTGTAACGACGAAAAACGCCTTTCTTTTAATGACTGACAGCCCAATTCGTGTATCAATCCATGGTAATCTGTCCATTATTTCGCGTTAATACAATACAAGCTGTCCTTCTTTGAAGCTTTTTGGTGTCCTCAGTCAACCCTATCTAATGCTAATTCAACACCAGACAGCAATACTACTGAAGAGGGCAGACGAGTGTAGTGTAAGCAGTCACTTTAGTAGACCTATTACATTTTCTAAGCGTTCTGCCAGTAAATCGCAATCTTTGGTTTGCTTTACCCACAACATTATCTATGTCATTGTTCCAAATTAAGTTATTCGTATTGCAATTCCTAAGGATTTAGCTGAGGTTAATGCCTTTAGATTTGTGTGATGTATCGTGTAGCCGAAATTTAGTGGCCTCCTTTCCATCCACATCTAAATCTCCATAGATACTCCGCAGTCCACCTTACGGCGCGTGGTGGAGGGTAGCCTGTACCACAACTAGTCATTTCCTTTTCTGTACCACTCGCAAATAAAACGAGGGAAAAATATTCTGTGATCCAGTCCTAAATCTATTGCATGATAGGCAGTTTGCGTGGGGGCTCTGAACGTAAGATTTTGCAGTAGTCGTGAGCGCGAGAATAGATGGCAAACGTTAAGTGTGAGGAAGTTAAACCGTGGAACTTCAAGAATGAAGAACTGCGCCGGCCACTTGTCTTATTTGCGCGCAGCGCCGCACTCTGCCTGTTTACATATCTCTGTATTTGAATACATATGCCTACACCAGTTTCTTTGGCTTCAGTGTACAAGTCCCTTCAAAAGTTAAAGTATCGTAGTGGCCATTCACCACCCAGAATCGAACACATCCGTGAACGGATATTCCTCGTTATTGCAGGCAGGTCTGCCTCTTCCCAGAATTCCACATAAAGTGTCCAGAATCGCTCCCTTCAGCTCTTCACCTGAAAAATGCTAGTCTACACCCGACTCTCGTGCTATCCTGCTACTATCTGCTTTTCCATTGGCTGAGGGTCATCCCCAACAAAAATACATTGTTCTTAAGGTCTACAGACATGTTCTGATTGAAATTGACCACTTGCTGGACTAAAATAGAATATTATAACAATATTTAAATAAATAAATCTCATAAACATTCATTTATACTCAGATAATTTAATAAATGTAAGTAATAGTTGGCTCATGAATCAATAAGCCAGCATTCTTGCACAAGTGTGCTTACAGTAAATGACGACAGATTGTCTTTGAGTGCTGTTTGCAGTTATTTATGCCTTCTTGAGAGAAGCACCTTTTGGTTTGTTTTAAATCGTTGTGTCCTCTAACACATACGATTGAACACATACAAATGAGCACAGTTTTTTAATAGCACTTGCAATCAACGTTACTGGTAAAATAGAAAAACTGTTTATTAAATAACTACACAAGTATGACAACATGAGGTATTGATGCTGTGTTCGTTTATTGTGTAATTGTGGTGCACACGATGTTCTGACGAACATTTGCACAGTGAAAAAGATACAAAAAAACGTCACAAATCAATAAATAAAATAGACAGAGATATTTAGCTTTCGGTGATGATAGCTACAGTGCAATTCTGTCATCTGAGAAATCGTTTGTTGAAATCGCACGAAGCGATTTTTAATTCAGAGGTTAGTTGGGTAAATGTTTATTCACTGTGAAATATTAACTTTGTTGTATTAAACATACTGAAATTACTGTTGTGCTGCTCTATGAGCCTCATTTTTCTGGAATTGCCGATGTACTCAGGTTTGCATTAATATTTGGCTGTAAATTATTATAGACTGTCAAGGAACTGCTAGAAGCCATCTTTCAATTTGTCTCAAAGCCCGCCATTGCTGGGAGCATAGCTGGTCCCCCAAAGCAATCGATGCGTCGTCCAAACTGGATTTTCTGCACTTTCTGCGAAGCCTTTGAGCCCGCGCCTGGGCTCGCCAGCAGTGGTCGCTGCCTGTGGACCGGGTGCGGCGCTTCGGCGGCCCTGGGGCTGTCCACCAGCGCTCAGCCGTACACAATCAGATTCACCTCTTATCATTACCGGGCGACCGAATAGCTCGCCTAAATACGCGTAACGTTACAAGCTATTGTGTCACCATACTCTAAAAGGAACCTGAATGCTATACAATTTCGATTGCAGGCCTTGTCCTTCTTAAGTGTTTTAAACTCCTTAACTACACCAAGGACATCTACTTCTAAGTTACTCATGTTAGTAGTTCTTCTTGATGTGTTGTGGAATATTTACTTCCTCTTCTTTTGTGTAGGTATTTCGGAAAACCGTGCTTAGTAACTCTGTTTTAGTGGTACAGTCATCTATAACATCACCATTGCCATAGCGCAGTGAAGGTATTGATTGCGTATTGCCTCTGCTGTACTTTACATGCGACCAGAATCTCTTTGGCTTTTCTGCCAGATTTCGAGACAGTGTTTCGTTGTGGGTACTAATAAAATCATCTTTAACTGAAGTTCGTGCTAAATTTCTAGATTCATTAAATGTTTGCCAATACGGAGGATTTTACGTTCTTTAAAATTTGGCGTGCCTTTTTCGTTGTTTCTGCAAGTGTTCTGACCTATGGGATCAGTACCATCTATTATTAATTTATTTGCTATATGTCTCTAAACTGCCATCGATACCATTTCTTTGACTTTAAACCACATGTGGTCTACACTTACGTAGTCAGATTGGAAGGAGTGGAGACTGTCTCCTAGGTAGGTGTGAAGCGAATTTTTATCTGCTTTTGAAGTAGATATATACTGCATTTATTCTTGGTTTGTTTGGTGGGTATAGTATTCATTCAAACTACAACAATTTTGCGGTCACTAATCCCTTTATCTGTCATGATACTCCTTATTTGCTCAGGATTGTTTGTTGCTAAGAGTTGAAGTATGTTTTCGCAACCATTTACACTTTGAGTTGGCTCCTGAACTAACTATTCTAAATAATCTTTTGAGAAGACGTTCAGTACAATTTCGGACGACGTTTAATGTTTGCGACCGACTTTAAACATGTATTTTCGCCGACATATCGAGGGTAGATTGAAATCACCACCAACTATAGCTGTATGAGTGGGGTGCCTGATTGAAACGAGATTTAAGTTTCCTCTAATCTGTTCGACAAATGAATCGTCTGAGGCATGGGGTCGGTAACAGAACCAATTATTAATTTATTCCAGTTGTCAAGTACAACCTATATTCATAGTAACTCATAAGAACTATCTACTCCAATTTCCCCACAAGATAAACTACTTCTAACAGTAACAAACACGACGCGATCAGCAGTATTTAATCTATCCTTTCTAAGCAAGGTTAGGTTCTTTGTAAAAATTTTGGCTGTAGTACTCCAGCTTTGCCAGCGTTCTGCACCTGTAACGATTTGGGCTTCAGCGCTTTCTATTAGAGCTTGGAGCTCTGATTCTTTCCCAACATAGCTACTACGATTTACCGATTGGTGCTATGTCTACCCTCATTCTGTGTTCGTCCTGCACCCTTTGAAACTGAAACCCTTTCTGTACCTTCTCGAGACTCTCTAACATAAAAACACCTCAGTGACTCCATATCCCCCCCCCCCCACTACCCATGAAGCTTCCTGTGTTCAGTGAACTCCTAAACTACTTAACAGAACCTGGAAACCCACCACCTTATGGCGCAAGTCGAGGAATCTGCAACCTAAATGGTCACAGAACTGTCTGGCCTCTGATTCACGTCCTCCATTGGCTCTGTACCAAAGGACCACTGTCGCTTCTGTCGACCATGCTTCAGATGTTGAGTTCCACATTTATATCGTAAGCAAGACTGGCACTCTTTATTACTTCAGGTAACCACGGAAAACGAGACAGAATCTCTTCTGATCCAAAGCGACACATCATTAGTACCAACATGACTCACAATCTACTGTGGGCTGCGCACCCCGTTCTCTTCATGGCATCTGGAAGCACCCACTCCACACCTGGAATAACTCCTCCCAGTATGTACACAGAGAACACACTGAATTCCTTCTTCTCCTTTGCAGCCACGTCATTCCTTACCCTCCTTCGCTCCTATATCACTAACGAGCCTCATTACACGCCTAAAGTTGGAGCTCCCAACTACCAGTGAGCCCATGCTATGTGTAAGCCCAGACCTTGTAGTCCGAGAGGCTTACTCTGGAACACGGCGGGCGATTTCATCTGGCTTAGTGACTTTGTAAGCCAAAGACAGCGCCAAAAATCTGTTCGTCAGACGAACTGGGGAGGCCTTCCGATCGGTCCTCGGAAAGTCTTTTGCTGGTGGTCACACCTAGGAACGACCTTACGCTCGACCATGGGAGAGGGATCAACCTCAGTGCGGGCGGTACGCGGGGCAGCCCCAGTAGTGGACCGGTAGGGACACACGTGCATCCATCGGATCTCCCCATCCGGAATCCCCTTAGTGATGCCGACTGGCAACAGCCTCTAGCTGAGTGACCAAAGCCAGTACCCCCTGGAACTGTAAGCGAAGGATCACCAACTCGGCTTGCACCTGAACACAACAGTTACTGTTCCTAACCATACTAAAAACGTCCTGATAAATACACAAACTAGCACGAAATACAGGAGTTGAAGCGAAAGAACACTGAGGAAATTCAAAATAAGTCTCTTCTTGTGAGAAGCTGTGTCAATTCACAATACTCCAACGCGCTGCTTCTGCGAGAGCTACCACTTGACTTAGTGATCCAACTATTACAAATGAACCAAATCAACGTGACAAATGTCGGTGCAAATGTCAGTCTCTGACAGAAGTGCGGACTGAATGTGCAAATGGGAAACTGTCAGCTATGGCCAGTAAGTAGTCTACTTCGATGCACAGTGATGCTAACACGTAACTTGCTATTGAACGAACAAGTCATAGCTTTGTAGTTAAACGAAAAATAAATGTTTAAAGTGCTTTGGTCAACGTATAATGCGACATCAAATGTCTCTCAAGAAAAGACAGTGATATCAGGTGTAGTTGCGGTGCTCCATATTGTTATTAGAGATCACAGTCGTAACATTGACTTCACGCAAACAGCAAATACATAAGCAGGGCCAAGTAACACAAGCGACTGCTTGGGGTGCCAAGCGGAGAGGGGCTCCAGAGTGAAGGTTTGTACACAGGATCTATCATAATTAGTGTTGTGGGTTGGCAGGAGAGCCAACACCGGGTTACAAGAGGAAGCCGAAAGGCACGCTCACGCAGGCTGGCGTGAGGTCTGGAACAGGACAAGGAAATTAGAATTTAGAAAAAACTGACGTAGCTGGTGGAATACTTAACTTTAATCCATAAATGGTGAACGTCGGTCTTGGCGGTACATTTTTACAGTATCAATAGTAACTGGTACTGGCGCCTTGCTGGGTCGTAGCAAATGACGTAGCTGAAGGCTACGCTAACTATCGTCTCGGCAAATGAGAGCGTATTTTGTCAGTGAACCATCGCTAGCAAAATCGGTTGTACAACTGGGCGAGTGCTAGGAAGTGTCTCTAGACCTGCCGTGTGGCGGAGCTCGGTCTGCAATCACTGATAGTGGCGACACGAGGGTCCGACGTATACTTCCGGACCGCGGCCGATTTAAGGGCTACCAACGAGCAAATGTGGTGTCTGGCGGTGACACCACAATTAGTAGTGGAGAAAAACCATTTCTACACTCACAAAATTTAGAAATAATTTTAAATGTCTTATCAAAAGTTCAAGGAACGCCAACTATATATGATTGCGGGAGGGAAAACAGGGTGTGGCAAATGATATGTCGCTTGTGTGGGAAACATTGAGTGGTGGGGGGAGGGGGTGGCGCCGGGCGAAATGCAATTTACATGGGTGGAATAATCGTACAGTGCAAACACCTGTCATTTCGAATCTTCTCACGCTGTACACATCCGCTTCTCTCGCCACTCATCCAGCACTCTGGACACTTTGCTAGGCCTCTCTGCTGCAGACAAGAGTAGATAAGTCAGTGCATTCCTTGTACCTAACAGCCCATCACAAGCCGAACTAATGTGTTACCTCTGGGTCACTGATCCAATGTGACTACCGCTGCAACCATCTGTGGTGCAGTGTGAAACAAAAAGCTGCGACTTGGGTATATGCAGTTGTTCTAAGAAATTCCACGCTGACATAGAGCCCCCAGTTTTAAAAAAAAAATCCACTTTACCCAATCAGGTAGCTGGAATGGGTATTCCTGGAGATAAGACAATGTTGTTTTCAAGGAACTCAAATGAGAACAGACATTTGATGCTAACTGCAGAACGATTGCACCTCTCGCAACATACATTTCACGTAAGGACCACACTATTAAAAACACTACCACAGTGACTATATAATAGTCACCGTGCGTAAACAGCGGTCTTGGTTCTACAGGCACACACAAGAGTCGCTGATAGTATTACGCTTTCTGGTAGATATGCTGTCTGCGATTTGGATTCAGATCTCTCCATTAAACCACATACTATCATTGGATTCAATGGAGACATATTTTAATCATTACAGCCCCACGCGAATCGTATTTGTGCCACTCTCATACCTCGAACGAGTCACCTTTTTCGAACCTAGCTGCTAAGGATCCCACTCAGCAAAACTCCAGTGTTTTTTTTTTTTACAAAGTCTCTCTGCATCTTGAAACTGTTCGTCTGTCTCTCCCTGCCCCCCCCCCCCCCCTTTGCAGCTTTGTGAATTTAACTTGGACCGTGAGCATCATGTGGAGAAACAGGGTGAGCTGAGTTAATGCGACAGGACCGTGTTCTGACCACTCAGTGGAAATGGGGCATGTTGTCATAGCTCCACTAACCAAATCCGAAGTGTAAGGCCAGCTCCAAACGAAGGTTTCTCCTGCAACACAAAGTACTAGAAAAGACAGTACGAACAGATATGGTGGTGTTTCTTCTGAGAAAAATTAGGAAGACTCCATATCGTATGGAGCTGGAAGAAGGACGAGTATTTTTGTACTGCATAACAGTGCATCTCCAAATTACTGTATGTACACTATTTGATCAAAAGTATCCGGACACCCCAAAAAAAAGTTATTCATAATAGACGCATTGTGCTGCCGCCTAGTGCCAGGTAGTATCAGCGACCTCAGTAGTCATTAGACATCTTGAAGGAGCAGAATGGGGCGCACCGCGGAACTCACGGACTTCGAACGCGGTCAGGTGATTGGGTGTCACTTCTGTCATATGTCTGCACGAGAGATCTCCACACTCCTAAACATCCCTAGGTCCGCTGTTCTCGATGTGATAGTGAAGTAGGAACGTGAAGGGACACGTACAGCACAAAAGCGTACAGGCCGACCTCGTCTGTTGACTAACAGACTGCTGACATTTGAAGAGAGTAGTAATATATAATAAGCAGATACACTCCTGGAAATTGAAATAAGAACACCGTGAATTCATTGTCCCAGGAAGGGGAAACTTTATTGACACATTCCTGGGGTCAGATACATCACATGATCACACTGACAGAACCACAGGCACATAGACACAGGCAACAGAGCATGCACAATGTCGGCACTAGTACAGTGTATATCCACCTTTCGCAGCAATGTAGGCTGCTATTCTCCCATGGAGACGATCGTAGAGATGCTGGATGTAGTCCTGTGGAACGGCTTGCCATGCCATTTCCACCTGGCGCCTCAGTTGGACCAGCGTTCGTGCTGGACGTTCAGACCGCGTGAGACGACGCTTCATCCAGTCCCAAACGTGCTCAATGGGGGACAGATCCGGAGATCTTGCTGGCCAGGGTAGTTGACTTACACCTTCTAGAGCACGTTGGGTGGCACGGGATACATGCGGACGTGCATTGTCCTGTTGGAACAGCAAGTTCCCTTGCCGGTCTAGGAATGGTAGAACGATGGGTTCGATGACGGTTTGGATGTACCGTGCACTATTCAGTGTCCCCTAGACGATCACCAGTGGTGTACGGCCAGTGTAGGAGATCGCTCCCCACACCATAATGCCGGGTGTTGGCCCTGTGTGCCTCGGTCGTATGCAGTCCTGATTGTGGCGCTCACCTGCACGGCGCCAAACACGCATACGACCATCATTGGCACCAAGGCAGAAGCGACTCTCATCGCTGAAGACGACACGTCTCCATTCGTCCCTCCATTCACGCCTGTCGCGACACCACTGGAGGCGGGCTGCACGATGTTGGGGCGTGAGCGGAAGACGGCCTAACGGTGTGCGGGACCGTAGCCCAGCTTCATGGAGACGGTTGCGAATGGTCCTCGCCGATACCCCAGGAGCAACAGTGTCCCTAATTTGCTGGGAAGTGGCGGTGCGGTCCCCTACGGCACTGCGTAGGATCCTACGGTCTTGGCGTGCATCCGTACGTCGCTGCGGTCCGGTCCCAGGTCGACGGGCACGTGCACCTTCCGCCGACCACTGGCGACAACATCGATGTACTGTGGAGACCTCACGCCCAACGTGTTGAGCAATTCGGCGGTACGTCCACCCGGCCTCCCGCATGCCCACTATACGGCCTCGCTCAAAGTCCGTCAACTGCACATACGGTTCACGTCCACGCTGCCGCGGCATGCTACCAGTGTTAAAGACTGCGATGGAGCTCCGTATGCCACGGCAAACTGGCTGACACTGACGGCGGCGGTGCACAAATGCTGCGCAGCTAGCGCCATTCGACGGCCAACACCGCGGTTCCTGGTGTTTCCGCTGTGCCGTGCGTGTGATCATTGCTTGTACAGCCCTCTCGCAGTGTCCGGAGCAAGTATGGTGGGTCTGACACACCGGTGTCAATGTGTTCTTTTTTCCATTTCCAGGAGTGTATTTATCCAGACCACCAAACAGGAATTCCAAACTGCATCAGGATCCACCGCAAGTGCTATGACAGATAGGCGAGAGATAAGAAAACTTGGATTTCATGGTCGAGCGGCTTCTCAAAAGCCACACATCACGCCGGTAAATGCCAAACGACGATTTGCTTGGTGTAAAGAGCGTAAACACTGGACGATTGAACAGTGGAAAAACGTTGTGTGGAGTGACGAATCACGGTACACAATGTGACGATTCGATAGCAGGGTGTGGGTATGGCGAATGCCCGGTTAACGTCATCTGCCAGTGTGTGCAGTGCCAACAGTAAAATTCGGAGGCAGTAGGGTTACGGTGTGGTCGTGTTTTTCATGGAGGGGGCTTGCACCCCTTGTTGTTGTGCGTTGTACTGTCACATCGCCTACACTGATGTTTTAAGCACCATCTTGCTTCCCACTGTTGAAGAGCAATTCGGGGATGGCGATTGCATCTTTCAACACGATCGAGTACCTGTTCATAATGCACGGCCTGTGACGGAATGGTTACACGACAATAACGTCCCTGTAATGGACTGGCCTGCACAGAGTCCTGACCTGAATCCTACGAACACCTTTGGAATCTTTTGGAATGCCAGCTTCGTGCCAGGCCTCACCGACCGACATCGATATCTCTCCTCAGTGCGGCACTCCGTGAAGAATGGGCTGTCATTCCCCAATAAACCTTCCAGCACCTGACTGAACGTATGCCTCCGAGAGTGGAAGCTGTCATCAAGGATATGTGTGGGCCAACCCCATATTGAATTCCTGCATTACCGATGGGGGGCGCCACTAACTTGTAAATAATTTTCAGCCAGGTGTCCGGATAGTTTTGATCACATAGTGTTTAAGTACTGCAGTCTGAAGGAGAGCAACGTCTCTCAGAGTGCATTCATGTCTATCACCCAAAAATTTTCTCTATCCTCGTTAGTTTGTACCATCCAACAGACAAAAACTACGAACTATAAAAACTTTGCTAACGTCACCCGGTAGAAAACTCGATAAGATATTGCTGTGTCCCTGTCTTCCAATACATCGAAAACAAATACCGTCTGCGTGCTTGCGTTGACCATATGTGATGGCCCCATTAAATAAATATGTATTGGCCCCCCGGAGCAGGCGACCAACAGTGATCGAAGTTCCTTTCTGTCACCCTTACTGTAGGACGACCACATCCCACAGACTATGAATCGCAAGAGAGGATTCCTATGTTGTCTCATAAATTTCATTTTTTGCTGTAACACATCAAAGCAGGGTGTTTTTCTAACAAGACCTCGATGTCTGTATCATGTGCTAAAATTACATGAATACGCCTCTATCCACTGGCTCTGACTGAAATCTGGACATCGTAGGGTGTAAAATATGCTGCTGCTGCTGCTGCACTCACAACACACAGGATGACTGAAATAAACGATAGATGCTGTGTTTCTTATTTACAAATAATGTGGAAGAAATCGTGACATATGGAAACTGAAAACGTTTTTGGCATTGTGGGGTGATTCCAAACAGCTGCCACAAGGTGATTGATAACATCTTCATTTAAACTCATCTTCCGCAGTGACAGAGCAGCAGATGTCTCGGCGACCCGTTTCGATTGATTCATCATATTGCAGTCATGTTCACGATCATTGTCTCGTGCAAGCCATCCCCAGAAAGTGCTGCTGCCAACAAGACACTCTCCATCTCAAACAAGCGGCATCAGTCAATCATTATGCGGCAATCAACAGCGTATCAGTGGACGGATGGGATGGAAAAGATACCATCGAAATGGGCTAATGAACTGTAATAATGATCATTGTTAATAGTGCGATTAATTTTAGCAGTTTTACCAGTTTATCCCTAATCAACGCCGTGCAATGATACGACAACATGCTTCCCAATTTCTGTCCCATTGCTAAACCACCGCTCCACTACTTTGCGAGTAGATTTAGAAGGTAGATAGATGACTGTGTATTATGGCTATTCATTGTTAATTCTCGAACATATACACTAAAGCAGACCAGACTGCGCCTTATACCAATACAGTTAAGTTATCTACATATTTCTAGCACTTCAGTCATATTGCATAATTTACGATTATGATTGTCCATCTTTACCTATGTGGATGGGAGTCACAGAGCATTCTCGCATTCTTAGGATAAAGTTGGGCAGTGTAAGATCTCACCACACTGTCTTTGACCAGCCCTCCCTACCACACTGTCGTTCATGTAATTTGCACCTGATCCGAGGTAGGAGGATACTATCCCCGCTAGAATCCTCGTCCCGTAAAGGAACACAGCGAGCATAGTCCGTAACTGCTGTTCAGAAAAGATTGTCCCGCACCAGTGTTAGTCACGACGCCCATCCAAGTGCACAAAATCTCTTCAGATGCGCGTATATCGAGGACCTTAGCGCTCATTATATGTGTATAGTATATATTAGTGTTGTGGTGATATAACAGATGTGTAAGAAGAAACGTGCGGTTTATGCATGATAAAGCTTCAGACAGACGTAGTTGGAAACATTTTATGTAAATCAGCTGTACTCTCAATTCTGAACTATTTCTCTGGTGTTTGGTGTCGGAAAGACAGAAATGATCATCGAACACAAACACATTCGAAAGGCTAAACGGTTCTGCACTTAAGGCTATAATGTCATAGCGGTACAGTTTCCAATGGTGCGGAAAGCAACACTCATTATTCCCATGGAAGAAATTTATTTCCAGGGCATGACACACATTTTCCCTCCAAGTTTCTCTACCATTAACTATGGTGATTCACTGTAAAGTGATGAAACTACTACTTTGCAAACCAAAGAAAACATGGATTCTTTGTAACACGAACAACACATAGGTTTGAAAAGATGTATGTCATCTGCTGGTTACTAAGTTCGAGCCCAATTACGCTTCGTAAATTATGATATGTTTACAACAGACCTACAAAATGATCACGGACAGCCGAAAATGCATACGAATCAACAGTGACATCTTATGAGGAAATAAACCCCATGATCAGTAACCAGAGGGGATTTAACAGTCTAAACGCAGTTCGCCACCGCCCTTAGTAACCTTCCTCGTGCACACAGAAGTCTTAGTCCGATGTTAGGTTTTATTGCTCGTATGTGGGATACTATTGCCGTTTCACCTTGATACCACATCTCTAGGTTGCCCGCTATTCCCACAATTAAAGTGTGTGTATGTATAGTCAGCCTCCAGAACACGAAATTTTATTAATTTTACTCAGTACTCATTTCACAGTATTTTTCTCTAAATTTATATATTCATAGTAAAGTTTCGTAATTCTACTAGGTTTTCACTATTTTACATATTTCATCGTATTTCCCTCAATTTTCACGTATTTCTCATCAATTTTTCGTGATTATACCAGGTTTCCCTCGAATTTTAGTGATTTTATGTCTTTTTCTTATTTTTTCATGTGCATATGGTCATATTGCTGACGTAACCATGTGCTGTTTGGTTTTCTTCGACATTATTTGCGTATGCTGTACACCAGCCTACTAAAAAGTCCTAAGACCTGCCCTTTCCTCAGTGATCCACAAGCATGCATTTTGGATTGGGCGAACATGAAAAGTATGGTAACAGTCGCTTCGTACGTATATGAAACTAAACACTCGAATTATGTCGAAGATGTGACAGAGAAATGGAGTACTTTGCACACATCTTCGTTTGTCTAGTGGAGAGTGCTGAAATAGGTTTTTCATCGCTGGACATGATTCATCACACCTGCGTTGAAAGTCCTCTGCTGACTGTGGTATGGATACGTTTGCTGTTAACAACTGCAGATCGATAGCGCTGTTAATCACACACAGTACACGCAATTGTATATGAGCCGATCGCCAGTTATACCGCGTAATTGATGCTCTGCTAGAGAACAACGGAAGAAGTCTGGTTAAATGCGTGATAAATGACCTGAAGCAACATCTCCCTCTCTCTAGAATGCATCATCAATCTACCATTAAATCATACCTCGTTACGACCCCTCTTGACAGATCTCTCCATCTACTTTCTACCATTCTTTAACGCAGAGCCATGTCAATTTATAGATAGAGGATTCTCTTTTCCAGGAAAGCATCAGCGACATCCGTCAAATTGCATGTATCACTATTACGTCAATAGATATACAGTAGAATGTTGTCAAAAAACGATACAGCAACTGTTCTGTACGGCATTTGTAAGCTGACAGTGCATGGTTGTGGTTGGTGGAGAGTAAATATAAGCACATTGTAAATACTAATTGTTAGGATTTAAAACACGTTAACAGTCTTACACAGTGTCAAACACGCAATCCATTCTGTAGTTGTGTATTGCAGTGACCCCATCTGGGAATACAACGCACTTCAGCTAAGGTCACTTTATACGAGGGCTATTCGGAAAGTAAGGAAAGATAGGCCGTGAAATGGAAACCACAGTGAAAATAAAAACTGTTTTATTTGCAACAGTTAGCTACAACTTCCAGCTACTTATCTCCATAGTCTCCGATCCGACTTAGGCGTTTGTCGTAGCGTTGTACCAACTTTCCAATACCCTCGTTATAGAAGGCAGCCGCCAGTGATTTCCGCCAATTCTCTACGCTGGCCTGCAGCTCGTTGTCTGTGCCAAAATGTTGCCTTTATAGCCAGCGGTTCATGTGAGCAGAGATGAAACTCAGAGGGAGACAATTACAGGGTGTATTGTGGGAAATCAAACATTTCCAATTTAAAACGATGCGGGAGCATCTTCATTGCTCCTGCAGAATGCGGCTGAGAATTGTCTTGAGGAAGAAAACTTACGACCGTTATGTAATGTTGGCCGCATAGCTTCAGGCGAATTTCTCACCAGGTCATCGTACTTGGCGGCAGACACTATTGTTCTTGGTATCTTCATGTGCTCCCTGTGGGCTCAGAACTAAAAAGAACGACGTAACGCGATCGACGGACATACTAGAGACAGTGCCCAACACACCTGTGCAAAACTTCATCGGATTTCCACTGTGGTTTCTATTTCGCGACCGATCGTTCCTTACTATCCGAATAAACCTCGCACAAATTTATAATGTGGTTGCTGATACCTTTGTGGGGCACAGCTGGGCTTGTGATCCGACACATATAAATGCATTACACTACATTTGGTTGTCATCCACATTAAACATTCTGTTCTAATCGTCGTATCGCTGTCGACGAAAAATGACTGTTTTTCTGGTTCGCAGTGTTTCCACGTCAACTTCTTCTCGTATTCCTTTTGCTGTCGCATACTCGTTGCCATGTACAAGAATATTCCTGCACGAAGCAGAAGACATGCTAGTACTCCCTGAATTTCGCCACATTTAGGCATACTTTCCCTTAATTCATGTGTAATTCCCGTCAGTTAAATTTTATCGATTTGTTTCGCTTTTGTCCATGCTATCACGACATCACTTCTCGCTATGTACTCTAAAACTGTCTCTAAATGTAGTACAGTTGCCAACACCCAGCGCAAATGCACTATTTTTCTAATCGGACGGCATAGTATAGCACAGTAGTCGAATGCACCCACTCACCTCCAACCACATATTCTGAAGTTGCTGTGCATTTATTCTGCTTTCTGCATGCCTGTGCCCGTGCATGTGATGCGGATGGCTCCCATGTCCTAGTCCTTCCTCTGGTGGCTCAAACTACAGACATAGAACACATCCCCGGATGTAAGTCGCGGTGGATCCTTCTTCGAACACCATCCCGGACGTCGTGTATTGTGGATGCGCTTCCGAATATCGTTCTGGATTTAACTTGCAATGAATCCACCTTCAAACCTGTCCTGATCATGGTATATTGTGGATCCACTCTTGATATAATGCATGATGAATCCACACTCGAACGCTAGCTCACACGTACTCTTTGTCATGGGAGCCATCCGCGAATCGTGCACAGTGACGGTAACAAAGCTTCAAATGCTGGTTCTCATTAGTGTTTCTCGAAAAGAGCATCGTCTTCCTTCCAGGGATTCCCGTTTGAGCCATCTAGTGAGTGTAATCCTACTCCTCAAAAAGAAAAATTACTTGCCATGCAAAGTGACTCCCGCGATGAATTAAATTAGTTAGCCTATCAATCTGCTGTCAATAACATCCCGCTTGGAGGGTGGAAGCGATGGCTATGGTAACACGGATATGATTATTGAGCTGGAGCGGTAATCAGGGGTTTTTTCTTCTTTCTTTTCGTTGCGTCGATATCTTTTAACGAAATATAAATCTCCCACTTGCATAGTGAGAGACGACCACTGTATTAAAATCAGATGTATTACCGAATTTGTGAAGTGATAAGTAGTAATATTTGATATTTACAACTTCTCTGCCCTGTTACCTTAAATGATTTCGTATGTGCTGAGGCATTTGGTTACCTGAAGAGACAGCTCGAAAGTGAGAAGGCGTCCTGTGACAAAGGTACACCATGCTCTTAGCACTCCATCCTGAGGCAAAAGTGAGCTTAATGTTCTAGCCCTGTGATGCAGGACATAACAGATAAGAAAAGGTTCTTTTCCTATTTGATGAGAGAATACTTAGAGCTTATGCCATATTGTTGTGCAGTATTTTCACATCAAATAACGATGAAAATGGAAATGATCGTGTGGTGTCAGTGGCCCGGCGTTCCCAGGCGGGAAGTTCGGTCGCCAAGCGCAAGTCTTATTGAGTGCAACGCCACATTGGGCGATTTGCGCGTCAAATGGTTCAAATGGCTCTGAGCACTATGGGACTTAACATCTGAGGTCATCAGTCCCCTAGACTTAGAACTACTTAAACCTAACTAACTTAAGGACCCCATACACATCCATGCCCGAGGCAGGATTCGAACCTGCGACCGTAGTAGCAGCGCGCTTCCGGACTGAAGCGCCTAGAACCGCTCGGCCACATCGCCCAGCGCTTGCGCGTCAACAATGGGGATGAAATGATGATAAGGACAACACATCACCCACACCCTGAGGGGAGGGAATCTCCCACCCCAGCCGGGAATCGAACCCAGGCCCCCGTGCGTGGAATTCCAACGCGCTGACCGTTCAGCTATTGGGCGGGCGCACAAGTAACGATACTTTTACGATGTGAAAACGTGTGTTTCCCCGATTTCTTTTCTCTTCGACAGTAACTTGTATAAAAGGGAGTATTCTAAAATTCGAGAGAGAAATTCGAGCTGCCGGCCGCGGTGGTCGTGCGGTTCTAGCGCTGCAGTCCGGAACCGCGGGACTGCTACGGTCGCAGGTTCGCATCCTGCCTCGGGCATGGATGTGTGTGATGTCCTTAGGTTAGTTAGGTTTAAGTAGTTCTAAGTTCTAGGGGACTGATGACCTAAGATGTTAAGTCCCATAGTGCTCAGAGCCATTTGAACCATTTTGAAATTCGAGCTGTGTGGTCAACAACACCGCTGTCTAGGATTGGGTAAAGTGGATTTGTTGAACTGGGCGGGTCTATGACGGGATGGAATTGGTTAGAACTACTGTATACATCCAAGCCACAGCTGTTTGTTTCACACTGCACCACAGATGGCTGCAGCGGTGGCCACAGGGAGTCTGTGACCGGAAGTAATGGATTAGCTCAGCCTGTGACGAGCTGTTAGGTACAAAGAATGCACCGAGCTGTCTGCTCTTGCCTATGGCAGTGTGAGCTAGCAAAGTGATCACTGTGTTGGGTAAGCGGCGATAGAAGCGGACGTGTGTGTTGCGTGAGAAGATTCGAAATGGCGGGTATTTGCGCTGTACAATTATTCCATCCACGTAAATTGATCGATTGACTGCTTGGTGACAGTCTCCCTTTGGGCATTCGGTAAGGTGGATGTGTGGATGCCAGGATGGACGTGCATCAGGCGGCATAGCCGATACATGTGCAGCTCTCTCGTCAACAGCACTCTCGAGATGGTGCGAAGGTCCTGTCTGCAGTGGATGGTGCGACTGCTTCTCCTGGCAGCCAATGGATGGCTCAGTCTTCGCAATTGCGAGTTTATGTGACTGGTTAATTTTTTTCACCTGATATGTTTAGTGGAAACGTTGTGGTGGAGGAGGGTGTTTGTGATCTCAAACATTGGTGCTTAAGAATACTTGATACATTTAGCGCTACTATCTTACGTGGCGAAAATTTTCTCACTTGATTTACATAATATTTGCGTGTGGTACTCAAACGGTGAGAATATGTTTTATGACGAAGAAGGATCAGCGTGAGGTGAAGGTGAGTGTTTTAAGTTATCTATTTGACTCCTGTAAACAGCTAAACAATGAACTTGAGAGGGTACTCTATTTTTGATATCGAAATTGCGTCAGCTCTCTCTCTGTCTCCGGCATTAGCCAACAGGAACACAGTATTCTGAGGAGAGATGAAAACCTTCGTCTGCGTATTTTGAGACAATGGTCCACATAGACAAACAGGGATTGCTCTCTTAACAAAGACAGACACAGGAACCGAGTCTGGAATTTCCAGATCAGTAGACTGCTGCTACTTGATGCTGTGTTTGGGGGGCTGCGAGATCAAAGGAGGCCAATATCCGGTTGGTGGTATTTAGTAATGCGATCTGTAATTAGGACAATGCGCGGTTTCACCTTCGTGGAGGCGTCCTGACAATAGATACACAAGCGGGTGACTCGACACGGTGGCTACTATACGTACAGCACTTCATTCCATTCGTGATGCGTAGACCACATTTGCTGGGTTTAACTGTCATTGTAATATGGCTGCTGTATGTTTATAGATGTGTAAAAGATAGTTTGCCGCTGAAATTCTCGTAATCTGTTCATGGTTGCGCGGGGTAGCCGTGCGGTCTTAGACACCTTGCCACGATTAGCGCGGCTACCCCCGTCGGAGGTTCAAGTCCTCCCTCGGATATGGGTGTGTGTGTTGTCCTTAACATAAGTTAGATTAAGTTGTGTGTAAACCAAGAGTCCGATGACCTTAGGAACTTACCGTAAATTTAAAAATCTATTCATGTGCAGAAAGTGGCGGACAGTGCTCCCACACCAGTAGCAGCAATTTGGTGTGTAAATTCAGTAAAAACGAATCAGAATGCTCCATTCACAGAAGTTCCGTGACGTCAGAGAGCCAAAAAGAAAATGTTCAAATGTGTGTGAAATCTTATGGGACTTAACTGCTAAGGTCATCAGTCCCTAAGCTTGCACACTACTTAACCTAAATTATCCTAAGAACAAACACACACACACATGCCCGAGGGAGGACTTGAACCTCCGCCGGGACCAGCCACACAGTCCATGCCTGCAGCACCTTCGACCGCTCGGCTAAGTCAGAGAGTCACATGATGTCTTTGTTCAAATGTCCAGAGACAAATCGATGCAGACCATCCTCTACTGGTTTTGACGAATGGGATGCTGTTGCCCCAACAGCCATTGTGGCCTTAGACCATCTCCAAACAAGTATTTGTAGAACTTCGAAAATTCACCGAAAGTTTCAGCCATTTTTCTCGTCTGTAGGACAGTGCTTCGAATTCTGTTTGTGTATTCTTTTTTCTTCACGCTCTATTGATTTCGAAATATGTCATGAACTTTTAGACATGTAATTGTTCTGGTTTTCCAGTCTGTGCTCAGACACCCGCGTGCTTCTATATGTGAGGAAAGTAAAAAATAAGGTCCTTAACTTCCTGACTCCAGCATCAAGTATAAACTAAGCCCACTCAACGTTTCTGTATGCTATCAGAATAAAAAAGCGCCGCAATTGTTTAAATATTCCATACTGCCTTGTCAGCCACAAATTGGTTAAATAAACAGTACTCTATACACTGCAGTCAATTTCTCGATAAATTCCTTAACTAAATATTTAAACTATATTTCAAACACTGCCTTGTATCCCATAATTGTTTAAATAAACTATTCCACACATTGCCTTATCTAGCAGAAATTGTTTAAACAATGTTCCATTCACTACAATCGATTTCCTGTCAAATTATTTAAATATATTGCATTCTATACACCGCCTTGTACCCTATGAATTATTTGAATAAGCAATATTCCACCCAATGTCTAAATTGTTTAAGCAATACTCCATACACTGCAATCGATTTCCTGCCAAATGGCCAATTAACAGAGTTTTTTTCCCACCAGTATCGAGATGGCAGATGGGAGGGGATGGCTGCGGGATTTACCAGAGAGAGAGGGGTTAATTAATTGATCAATTTAATTAATTAGTCAATCTAATTGATTTCAAAGGTGTGTTTTTATCAGTGAGAGGAGTTCCCAGGTTGGTGGGGCAGGAGGAGGGAAAGGGGGAGAAGGTGAGAGAGATTGGAGGTTTTCAGAAGAACATATTATCCCCATGGGGTCATAACCCACTTAGCAGAACAATCGGTTAAGGACTTGTCAATCAAAAGAGAACAATAGGTTTGCTCCTTAAAGTATAATTGCTCCTGACGTAGGCAACCCTCACTAACAAAATGGGCTCGTGCCGTCTTTGCCCTAATACTGATATTTACATGTACAAGTTGTTGTGTCTAGACAAGACAGCTTAGACACAATGAGAGGAAGCCGAAAGGCATGCGCTAAGCTAAAGCAGGATGGCGTGAGATCTGAAACAGGATGCGTAATGAATGCTATAAAGAAAAGTACGTAGCTTCTGGAATACTTAACTTTAATCCATCCTTTTGGTACATCTGGAGATTGTGGCGATACAAGTGAGACTCTTTAGATACATGCAATGTTACTAATGGCGCCTTGCTAGGTCGTAGCCATTGACTTAGCTGAAGGCTATTCTAACCATCTGCTCGGCAAAGGAGTGAGGCTTCGTCAGTGTAGTCGCTAGCTACGTCGTCTGTACAACTGGGGCGAGTGCTATTCCGTATCTCGAGACCTGCCTTGTGGTGGCGCTCGGTCTGCGATCACACAGTGGCGACACGCGGGTCCGACATGTACTAATGGACCGCGGTCGATTTAAAACTACCACCTAGCAAGTGTGGTGGCTGGCGGTGACACCACACAAGTAACTTTCACTTTAGAGAAGATCTTTAAAGCTACCACATTGCGTTTGCAAACACTTCGCCACTCGTTCGATCATACTTTTCTGGACCATATGCAACTCATTTGCATCCAGTGTGGTCGAAGTGGCATGCATGTGAGCTATAGGTCGTGTAAATCCATGAGTGGAATATTATAAACTTTTTGCTTTAAGTGTCTCCACAAATAAAAATAGAGTGGGTTAAGGTAGAGGGAATGTGGAGGCCAGAACATCGGAACTCCACGATCATTCCATTTCCCTGGATATGCTTTATTTAAGTTCAAATGGTTCAAATGACTCTGAGCACTATGGGACTTAACATGTGAGGTCATCAGTACCCTAGAACTTAGAGCTACTTAAAGCTAACTAACATAAGGACATCACACAGATTCGAACCTGCGACCATAGCGTTCGCGCTGTTCCAGAATGAATCGCCTAGAACCACTCAGTCACATCGGCCAGCTTCATTTAAGTAGTTATACACATTCATTCCAAGGTGTGGTGGTGATCCATTAAGCTGAAACCATGACTATCGCCTAACATAGATTCGAACGTTTTACAGTGCGTCAGGCATAGTACTGCAAAGAACGTGCGATACCGGGACTCATTCAGCTTGTCTGGCAATAGGTAGGGGGCCGAAAGCACTCCCACCATAAATTGCAGCCCACGTGTTTATGCCAAAGCGGCTTGAAGGCCACGTTCATGGATGCCATCTGGGTTGTGTTCCGACAAACAATGCCTGTTGTGGAGGTTGAAAAATGAAGCTAGATTGGTCAGTCCATATCACGCTGTTTATAAAATGTTCGTTATCTTCCACTTGGTGCAAAATCCATTCACAAAACTGAACTCGTCGAATGCGGTCTTGTGGCCGCCAGTGTTGAGTGAACGTGTAATGATATGGATGCAGTTCTTCATCGCACAACACTTCAATAACTTGTGTTTGAGATATCTGCAGCTTCCATGTAAAATGTGTACTTTTCCTTCGTGATTGGTGAACGACTTCAGATATCGCGTCCTCTATTTGTGGAGTACGTCTAGTCCTTGGACGACCACACTCCACTACTTGTGGACGAAGATTATAGGTTTCCCAAAGGCGTTGCTCCAGGCGACGAAAAACGTTGTTACTGGGATGGTGCCTTGGAGTGCAACATGCACACTGGCAGCACCACCACCAACGAGCACCAAAACCATATCAATGCGTTCCTCATTTGTATACGCCATCGGAAAGCCGTTGAACTCGGCAGGGCCAGTTGTGGTTGTACACTGCACGGTTAGTAGATACACGCAAGTAGTTTAATGGAGCCCACTGTCATATGATAGGCTATTGTCATGTGATGATGTGATGTCCTGCTTATAAACGACAACAACTAGGGAACAGACGTCAACAATAATTAAATAAAACAGGAAACTGACAAGGATTCGAACCACAGGTCCATAGTAGATGTGGGTTTGATATCGCAGCAGTCTACTCACTGAGCTATGACTGCTAGTCTAATAGTGTGGGGTGATATACATTCCTCTGTACGTTCCGAAGCGCTGCACGATGTGACAGTGTTGACAGCTCATCATTTTCATACGTGCGTTTTCAAAATGCGCACGATCTGATTTTGCTAGACAAACTTTTTTCTCGAATGTAGATGAGGAATCACATGCCGACCTCCACTTGCGGCATTATTTCTTGTCTCTACCTATAGGTCGAAGTTATACTTGATAACCAGAGTAACTAAGAACTGGCTCCTTTCACCGACCCCCTCCGCCGACTCAGATGATACAGTTGCTGACCAGCTGAAAGAAAGTGTCTTTTCAAATAAATACCTCATACAATTACAGTTTGTAGTAACTTCAATCTATCCTCGATATGTCGGCGAAAATACATATTTAATGTTGATGGTAGGCATAAAACATCGTGCCGTGAGAAATGGCATTAACATTTTCTCAGAAAATAATTTTAAATTAGCTCAGGAGCCCCTTCAAAATGCAAATAGCTGGGAACATATACTTGACCTCCTAGCAACAAATAATCCTGAGCAATTAGGGAGCATCATGATGGATACAGGGATTAGTGATCACAAGGTCGTTTTAGCGAGACTGAATACGGTAACATCCAAACCCACCAAAAATAAACGGAAAACACATCTGTTAAAAAGGAAGACAGATAGAAATTGTCTTGACGAATTCCTAAGAGACATTTTCCGCTCCTTTCAATCTACGTCAGCGTAGACCACATGTGGTCTAAATCAAAGAAAAAATAGTATCGATCCCACTTGAGAGATATATTTTATGCAGTTAATAGGAGATTGTACTAATCCCTCATGCCACATAAAACGGTCAGGCTACGGTTGCAGAAGCAACGAAACCAGCATGCCAAATTTAAAAGAACGCCAAGCCTCCAAGTTGGCGAGGTGTTACAGAAGTTCGAAATTTAGCGCGAACTTCAATGCGAGACGCATTTAATAGTTTCTTCAACGAAACTCTGTCTCGAAATCTGGCAGAAAGTCCTAATAGATTCTGGCAAGACGCAGTTAATGCCTTTACTGTGCGTTAACAATAGTGATGTTACCGATGACAGTGCAGCTAAAGCAGAGTTACTAAATGAGCTTTACCGAAATTCCTTCACCAAAGACGACGAAGTAATTATTTCAAAATTCGAAACAAGACCACTGCCAACATGAGTAACTTCGACGTATATCCTAGTCGTGGTGAAGCAGCTTAATAAAGGGACGGTTTCCTGTCCAGATTGTATACCAGACTGTATTCCTTTAAGAGTATACTGATACAATAGCTCCATACTTAGCAGTCACATACAACCGCAATCATACGAGAACCGCTCTCTCGTGAGTAAAGACTGTAAAATTGCACAAGTTACACAAATACTCGAGAAAAGAAATAGGAGTAATTACTTACCCATATCACTGACGTAGACACTCAGTAGGATTTTGGAACATACACCAACGGTAAAAACTCGCAGCACCAAAGATTATAAATGTAGATTACCAAAATTTAGGGAATACATTTGTCTAGGTAACTTATTTAAGTGATTAACACTGCAAGATCACAGGTTAATGTACGCGTGAGATAAACCATTGCATAAGTGAAATGCTGGTACTTTAATAACCGGTGTAACAGCCAGACTGCTGAATTCAAGCATCCAAATTTGTATGCATTGTGTTCTATAGGTGCCGGATGTCAGTAGGTGGGGTGGAGTTCCATGCCTGTTGCACTTAGTCGGTCAACACAGGTACGGTTAATGTTGTTGGTCAATGATGCTAGGTTGGTGGTCCAAAGATGTCCCTCCCATACGTGATCGGGTGGAGAAAGATCTGGTGATCGAGGAGGGCAAGGCAACATGTCGACAATCTGTAGAGTATGACGGATTACAACAGCGGTATGTGGGGGAGCGTTATCCTGTTGAAAAACATCCCCTGGAATGCTGTTCACGAACGGAAGCACAACAGGTCGAAACACCGGACTGAAGTACAATCTTGCAGTCAGGCTGCGTAGGATAACCACAAGAGTGTCCCTGCTGTCATACGAAATCGCACCTCGGACGATAATTCCATGTGTAGATCCGGAGTGCCTAGCACGCCGACAAGTTGGCTGCAGACCCTCAACTGGCCTCCATCTAACCAACACACGGCCATCACGAGCATCGAGGCAGAACGAGCTTTCATCAGAAAACACAATAAACCTCCACTCTGCCCTCCAATGGGCTCTCGCTTGATACCACTGAATTCGCAAATGGCGATAGTTTGGGGTTAGTGGAAAGCATACTACAGAGCATCTGGTTCGGAGCAGTAGACGACTTCCAATCGTTCTTTGTGTCACCTTGGTGCCAACCGCTGCTCAAATTTCTGCTGCAGATGCAGTACGATGCGCCAGAGCCATACGCCGAACACGATGGTCTTCCATCTCGGGAGGGGTGCGTGGCCGTCTGGAGCCCGATCGTCTTGTGATCGTACATTCTTGTGGCCATCGCTGCCACCAATCTGGTAGAATGGCCCCTGCAGTATTGCGGGAGGAGCATCCGGCTTCTCGTAGCCCTATTGCACGACCTCGTTGAAACTCAGAGAGGTGTTGATAATGGCGTCTTTCTTGACTGACATTAGCTCACCACGTCCAGTCTCAACGATAAATAACTTTTAAGACGGTTACAGCTTGTATTTAAAGCAAATCCATTGCATCTTCATAGTGGCGTTACTAGTACGACTCTTACGTAACTGGCGTCAAATCTGAATAGACACGGCCAACAACCTTTTTTTCCCGTCAATGTACACTGAGTTCTAACATTACGAAATACTTCTGTGTGAACCATTTGTTAACTTATAGTTAGCAAAAAAATTCCTCTGAGTACTATGGGACTCAACTGCTGAGGTCATTAGTCCCCTAGAACTTAGAACTAGTTAAACCTAACTAACCTAAGGACATCACAAACATCCATGCCCGAGGCAGGATTCGAACCTGCGACCGTAGCGGTCTTGCGGTTCCAGACTGCAGCGCCTCTAACCGCACGGCCACTTCGGCCGGCTATAGTTAGCAAAAATGCTTCAAATGTATCTAACCTAAGGACATCACACACATCCATGCCCGAGGTAGGATTCGAACCTGCGACCGTAGCAGCAGCGCAGTTCCGGGCTGAAGCGCCTAGAGTCCGCAGCGCGTAGTCGTGCGGTAGCGTTCTTGCCTCCCGCGCCCCGGTTCCCGGGTTCGATTCCCGGCGGGGTCAGAGATTTTCTCTGCCTCGTGATGACTGGGTGTTGTGTGATGTCCTTAGATTAGTTAGGTTTAAGTAGTTCTAAGTTCTAGGGAACTGACGACCATAGATGTTAAGTCCCACAGTGCTCAGAGCCATTTGAACCATTTTTGAAGCGCCTAGAGCCGCTCGGCCACAGAGGCTGGCTAATAGTCAGCAGAGAATATCGAATATTGTTCTTGTGAAACACCACTAGCCGTTTAATCACACTAAGTAAAAATGAGTGCTATCGACAAGGGATACCAAATTGTTCCCATATTTCTATATTTCGAGAAGGCTTTTCACACCATTCCTCACAAGCGATTACTAATGAAACTATATGACTATGGAATATCGTCTCCGCTTTGCGACTGGATTCGTGATATCCTATAACCAAGGTCACAGCTCGTAGTAATTAAGGAAAGTTCAACTAGAAAATGTTAGTGATATTTGGTGTTCTCCAATAAATTTTCATAGGCCATCTGCTGTTCCTAATACACAAAAAATTATTTGGGAGACAAGTTGAGCAGACGTGTTACATTGTTTGCAGATGATGCTGTCATTTCCAATCTCGTAAAGTCATACGAAGATCAAAACCAACTGCAAAATGATTTAGAGATGATATCTCGATGGTGCGAAAGGTGGAAATTGAGCTAAGTAATAAATAGTATGAAGTCATCCACATGAGTGCTAAAAAGAATCCGCTAAATTTCGGTTGCACGAAAACTCACACAAATATAAAGGCTGTAAACTGTACTAATTACTTAAGGATTACAGCTACGATTCGCCGAATGTGGACCAATCACGTAGACTGCTATTTATTGACAGTACACTTAGAAAATGCAACAGATCTACTACAGAGACTGCTTACACTGCGAAGCGGTAGGTGGATCAAAACAAAATGTCCAGACACTCTGTGACCAAAATGGTACTGAAACAGAGGATGACAGACTGAAGGCCGAAATACTAAATGTCTTTTTCCAAAGCTGTTTCACAGAGGAAGACTGCACTGTTGTTCCTTCTCTAGATTGTCGAACAGATGACAATACGGTAGATAACGAAATAGACGACAGAGGGATAGAGAAACAATTAAAATCGCTCAAAAGAGGAAAGGCCGCTGGACCCGATGGGATACTAGTTCGATTTTACACGGAGTACGCGAACTTGCCCCCCTTCTTGCAGCGGTGTACCGTAGGTCTCTAGAAGAGCGTAGCGTTCCAGAGGATTGGAAAAGGGCACAGGTCATCCCCGTTTTCAACAAGGGACGTCGAACAGATGTGCAGAACTATAGACCTATATCTCTAACGTCGATCAGTTGTAGAATTTAGGAACACGTATTATGTTCGGGTATAATGACTTTTCTGGAGACTAGAAATCTACTCTGTAAGGATCAGCATGGGTTTCGAAAAAGACGATCGTGTGAAACCCAGCTCGCGGGATTCGTCCGCGAGACTCAGAGGGCCATAGACACGGGTTCCCAGGAAGATGCCGAGTTTCTTGACTTCCGCAAGGCGTTCGATACAGTTCCCCACAGTCGTTTAATGAACAAAGTAAGAGCATATGGACTATCAGACCAATTATGTGATTGGATTGAAGAGTTCCTAGATAACAGAACGCAGCATGTCATTCTCTATGGAGAGAAGTCATCCGAAGTAAGAATGATTTCAGGTGTGCCGCAGGGGAGCGTCGTAGGACCGTTGCTATTCACAATATACATAAATGACCTTGTGGATGACATCGGAAGTTCACTGAGGCTTTTTGCGGATGATGCTGTGGTATATCGAGAGGTTGTAACAATGAAGAATTGTACTGAAATGCAAGAGGATCTGCAGCGAATTGACGCATGGTGCAGGGAATGGCAATTGAATCTCAATGTACACAAGTGTAATGTGCTGCGAATACATAGAAGGAAAGATCCCTTGTTATTTAGCTACAATATAGCAGGTCAGCAACTGGAAACAGCTAATTCCATAAATTATCTGGGAGTAGGCATTAGGAGTGATTTAAAATGGAATGATCATATAAAGTTGATCGTCGGTAAAGCAGATGCCAGACTGAGATTCATTGGAAGAATCCTAAGGAAATGCAATCCGAAAACAAAGGAAGTATGTTACAGTACGCTTGTTCGCCCACTGCTTGAATACTGCTCAGCAGTGTGGGATCCGTACCAGATAGGGTCGATAGAAGAGATAGAGAAGATCCAACGGAGAGCAGCACGCTTCGTTACAGGATCATTTAGTAATCGCGAGCCGGCCGAAGTGGCCGTGCGGTTAAAGGCGCTGCAGTCTGGAACCGCAAGACCGCTACGGTCGCAGGTTCGAATCCTGCCTCGGGCATAGATGTTTGTGATGTCCTTAGGTTAGTTAGGTTTAAGTAGTTCTAAGTTCTAGGGGACTAATGACCTCAGCAGTTGAGTCCCATAGCGCTCAGAGCCATTTGAACCATTTTTGAGTAATCGCGAAAGCGTTACGGAGATGATAGATAAACTCCAGTGGAAGACTCTGCAGGAGAGACGCTCAGTAGCTCGGTACGGGCTTTTGTTGAAGTTTCGAGAACATACCTTCACCGAGGAGTCAAGCAGTATGTTGCTCCCTCCTACGTATATCTCGCGAAGAGATCGTGAGGATGAAATCAGAGAGATTAGAGCCCACACAGAGGCATACCGACAATCCTTCTTTCCACGAACAATACGAGACTGGAATAGAACGGAGAGCCGATAGAGGTACTCAGGGTACTGTCCGCCACACACCGTCAGGTGGCTTGCGGAGTATGGATGTAGATGTAGATGCGCTTCTCTGACGTCTTCTGGAATATTGCTACGTGGCGTGCCAGCCGCGCAGATGAAGTTGACGGAGGACATCGAAAAAGTTCAGAGAAGAGCAGCTCGTTTTGTATTATCGTGAAATAAGGGAGAGATTGCCACGCATATGATGCGTGATTTGGGATGGTAATCATTAAAACAAAGACGTGTTTCGTTGCCGCGGGACCTTGTCGCGAAATTTCAATCACCAACTTTCACTTCAGAGTGTGAAAATATTTTTTGTGACCCATCTACATAGAGGGAAATGATCATCACAATAAAAGAAGAGAAATCGGATTTTGCACGGGAAGCGCGCTGTTCGAGAATGACACGGTAGAGAAGTAGCTTAAAGCTGGTTCGGCGAATCTTCTACCAGGAATTTAATTATAATTTACGAAGTAATCACGTAGATGTAGACGTAGTGTCACAAGAGAAGACACATACGATAAATCTCTTTATTTTATGCACTCAGAAGACATTACACACTTAATGTCATGTACTGTTGTTGCTGAATATTCGCTGAATTTTACGACGTGTAAATCTGAGATTAAAACGTATACAATAAAGTAATTGGGTACAAATGTTAATATGTTAGTTTCCACGGAGAAATGATTTTATGGAATCGTTCAGCCTTCTATCGAAGTCAAACAGTCCTCGAGAAGCAATCTACAGTAGTTTTAAGTTAAAATGGTTCAAATGGCTCTGAGCACTATGGGACTTCACTTCTGAGGTCATCAGTCCCCTAGGACTTAGAACTACTTAAACTTAACTAACCTAAGGACATCACACACATCCATGCCCGAGGCAGGATTCGAACCTGCGACCGTAGCGGTCGCGCGGTTCCAGACTGTAGCGCCTAGAACCGCTCGGCCACCCTGGCCGGCATTTTTAAGTTAATCAAGTCTGTTTCTGTGGCCATCCTCCGCAGCAAGCATATAAATACCTGATTTGTAAATGAAACTGCCTTTTCCTGGTTCACTTACAAATCAAATATTTATATGCTTGCTGCGGGGGATAGCCAAACAAACAAACTTGTTTAACTTAAAAATTTGTTGCTTCTCGAGGACTTTAAATTATTTACCTGTCATCTTCTGGCAATGTGTCGGGTCAGTGTGGGATGTGCTGACGTCAAATGTTCACCGGTGCGCAGCAGTTACTATTGAAATGCAGATCGCTACCATCTCGGATTCGACGCAGCGTCGCTCGCCCTATTGCGTATGTACAGCGCAGAATCACAACAGCAGCAAATTTCCAGCAGATCGCTTCGCATGGCTGACGTTTCTCATTAAAAGAACAAGACCAGATGCTGCCACTGAACCCTCCACTGTGGTTTATATCTTCCTCCTGCCTTGTCCAAAACAAGCTCTCTCTCTCTCTCTCTCTCTCTCTCTCTCTCTCTTTCCCATCTGCGCCACTGAGCTCCGTTCCGTATTTTCATCTCCGGTTGCATCTCTATCGAAAGACTTATGGCGCCACTACACAAAATGGAAACAAGAGACGAGTTTTGCTTCGGGCGCCAGAGGAACTGTATTCTTGTTGCGTTTCCAATACGGGTCCGCCTTATTAAACGGAGAGGAGACCGTAAAAGAAACCTGTCTACCAGGCACACCATGAACAAGTTACCACAAAAAGCATTTACCTATCTCTGTGACGGAGCGGCGGGACCCAGACATTTCGGTCGTTTTAACACTTGTTATACCAACCCGAGATATTAGTGACTGTAGAAGTTGATTACAAAAAAATAACTATGATGTTATCAGTTACATTAATGTGACTTTATAAGCTTTCCCAGAGGAATAACTTGTGATACTCTTCTCGGGTTTTTAGCCGGAACCGCAAGACAAATTGACACAATATTTCGACAGTCCACGTGGCTGTCACCTTCGTATCAGACGCTGTTCTCCCCGAGTCTCGTCGAGCTGATGCTACGCTGGAGTCGGCGCACCTACACTGTGTAGGTCAGCGTGAAGCGAAACAAGTGCTGTATCGTGTGTGAGATACAAGATGCGAGCGAGTGTGCTGGGACTTACCTCAATTCACTGCTAGTGGCGCCACGTCACCTTAACGCGACTGCGTGTAACGCGCTAGTATTGCACCATAAGTAAGTATAAAATTGAAAATCAAACTTTCATATTCAAACTTTGTCTACATATATTTTATTGTAATTACGTTTTAAAAGTCAAGTCTTAAAGTAATTAAATGAATAGTTTCCATAAAAATACAATTTCAACAAAAAAAGTGGCACCAAATAAAAAAGCTACAAAGCCAGAATTTCTTCAGAATATGCCTATGGATGTCATAAATAAGTGGTACAAGTTTCAAAGCAAAGGAATAAAAATCACAACCGGAATCCACGTTTTTAAGAAAACATGAGGGCGCTAAATATTGGACTTGCAAACGTAAAAATTTGTTTTAGGCATCAGTCCACCCTAAAAATAATAACTAAGAGACCACGTTAAGGCCGGCCGCGGTGGTCTAGCGGTTCTAGGCGCTCAGTCCGGAACCGCGCGACTGCTACGGTCGCAGGTTCGAATCCTGCCTCGGGCATGGATGTGTGTGATGTCCTTAGGTTAGTTAGGTTTAAGTAGTTCTAAGTCTAAGGGACTGATGACCATAGATGTTAAGTCCCATAGTGCTCAGAGCCATTTGAACCACGTTAAGCTACCTCTTATAATTTTTGAGTAATTTAAGGAAAACCAAATTTGTAACTAAAATATACCCATTTGTAGTAGATTAAGTACCTGTAATTTTAACGATGGAAAATTTTGGTTACAGCATATGATAAAACCTACTGAATAATAGAGCTATAACAAATTTCAGAATTGTAGTACTAATAACAGCCAATACAAGTTCTATAGTTATAGTTCGGAGGTAACGACTACCGTTAGTTCCATTATAAAAATTCTAGAAGGCAAAGTTTTTATTCAAGCGAGCTGAAACTTTTTCTGTGATTTCAACCGACTTACCAGAATACATGTAAAAATTAAGAAGATTCTAAATTAATTTATAACTTCGTTATTCAAGATTATGTGTCCGAGAAAGCGGTCGTTCAGAGGCTGCTGCCGTGGGTATAAGGCCGATAACAACAGATATTCCCTTGGCCGTCCGCTGCGTCACATGTACAGGGTGGTCCACTGATAGTGACCGGGCCAAATATCTCACGAAATAAGCATCAAACGAAAGAACTACAAAGAACGAAACTCGTCTTGCTTGAAGGGGGAAACCAGATGGCGCTATGGTTGGCCAGCTAGATGGCGCTGCCATAGGTCAAACGGATATCAACTGCGTTTTTTTTTTTAATAGGAACCCCCATTTTTATTAGATATTCGTGTAGTGCGTAAAGAAATATGAACGTTTTAGTTGGACCACTTTTTCGTTTTGTGATAGATGGCGCTGTAATAGTCACAAATGTATAAGTACGTGGTACCACGTAACATTCCGCCAGTGCGGACGGTATTTACTTCGTGATACATTGCCCGTGTTAAAACGGGCCGTTTACTAATTGCGGAGAAGGTCGATATCGTGTTGATGTATGGCTATTGTGATCAAAATGCCCAACGTGCGTGTGCTATGTATGCTGCTCGGTATCCTCGACGACATTATCCAAGTGTCCGGACCGTTCGCCGGATAGTTACGTTATTTAAGGAAACAGGAAGTGTTCACCCACATGTGAAACGTCAACCACGACCTGCAAGAAATGATGATGCCCAAATACGTGTTTTAGCTGCTGGCGCGGTTAATCCGCACATCAGTACCAGACAAATTGCGCGAGAATCGGGAATCTCAAAAACGTCGGTGTTGAGAATCAACATCGATTGCACCCGTGCCATATTTCTATGCACCAGTAATTGCATGGCGACGACTTTGGACGTGGTGCACTGTTCTGCCACTGTGCACAAGAGAAATTACGGGACGATGAAAGATTTTTTGCACGCGTTCTATTTAGAGACGAAACGTCATTCACCAACAGCGGTAACGTAAACCGGCATAATATGCACTACTGGGCAACGGAAAATCCACGGTGGCTGCGACAAGTGGAACATCAGCGACCTTGGCGGGTTAATGTATGGTGCGGCATTGTGGGAGGAATGATAATTGACCCCCATTTTATCGATAGCAATCTAATTGGTGCAGTGTATGCTGATTTCCTACGTAATGTTCTACCGATGTTACTGCAAGATGTTTCACTGCATGACAGAATGGGGATGTACTTCCAACATGATGGATGTCCGGCACATAGGTCGCGTGCGGCTGGACATTTCATGACAGGTGGATTGGTCGTCGAAGCACTATACCATGGCCCCACGTTCACCGGAACTGACGTCCCCGGATTTCTTTCAAATGGTTCAAATGGCTCTGAGCACTATGGGACTAAACTTCTGAGGTCATCAGTCCCCTAGGACTCAGAACTTCGTAAACCTAACTAACCTAAGGACATCACACACAACCATGCCCGAGGCAGGATTCGAACCTGCGATCGTAGCGGTCGCGCGGTTCCAGACTGTAGCTCCTACAACCGCTCGGCCACTCTGGCCGGCGCCGGATTTTTTTCGGTGGGGAAATTTGAAGGATATTTGTTATCGTGATCCACCGACAACACCTGACAACATGCGTCAGCGCGTTGTCAATGCATGTGCGACCATTACGGAAGGCGAACTACTCGCTGTTGAGAGGAATGTCGCTACACGTACAGCCAAATGCATTGAGGTTGACGGACATCATTTTGAGCATTTATTGCATTAATGTAGTATTTACAGGTAATCACGCTGTAACAGCATGCATTATCAGAAATGATAAGTTCACAAAGGTACATGCATCACATTGGAACAACCGAAATAAAATGTTCAAACGTACCTACCTGTTACTAACTGTTCATCTAAAATTGTGAGCCATATGTTTGTGACTATTACAGCGCCATCTATCACAAAGCGAAAAAAGTGGTCCAAGTAATACATTCATATTTCTTTACGTACTACACGAATATCTAATAAAAAATAGGGGTTCCTATTTAAATAAACGCAGTTGATATCCGTTTGTCCTATGGCAGCGCCGTCAAATTGGCCAACCATAGCGCCATCTGGTTTCCCCCTTCAAGCTAGACAAGTCTCGGTCTTTGTAGTTTTTTCGCTTGACGCTTATTTCGTGGGTTATTTGGCCCGGTCACGATCAATGGACCACCCTGTATAAATACAGCTCGAGAGGCAGAAAAAAGGTCCACTTCGCACTCAGTCACTGTAAGAGCCGCGTCCGTTAAACGCCAGATTGCGCTCTGCCTCGGATGACGTCAGAGACGGACTGTGACAAATCGCGTATTTTCTGTAATAACTGATCGTGAACTCACGGGGGACGTACACCGTCATGGTTCGCTTAAATTTCGCTAAAGTAATTGTTTGTTTGCCGTCCGTGATAATTACAAATCCGCGTGGCAAGTGGTGACTACTATTTCCACTTTTGTGGCGAGCATTTATTTCAAACATTTATTTTTACCTATATATGATGGTAGGATCTGTTCCCGAAAGAACAGTTACCGTCAATGACCATGCAGCTTTGCTAGAAATGAAATGATAATTAAATGGACACTCTAGCTGCGAGCAGGCGTTGATACACTTCATTGGGGACATGTTGAAAATGTGTGCCCCACCGGGACTCGAACGCGGGATCTCCTTCTTACATGGCAGACGCTCTATCCATCTGAGCCACCGCGGGCATAGAGGATAGTGCGTCTGCAGGGACTTATCCCTTGCACGCTCCCCGTGAGAACCACATTCCCAACATGTCCACGACACTACATTCGTAGTGCGCCTAATAGATGTTTGCCCATCATGCTCATTACTCGTGGCAGATTAATCTACCAAGTCCCGTACGAGTTCGGGCATAGCGTGTGCATTCACACAAGAAGGTCAAAGGCCGGGAACCCATATATTTTTAACTGTATATGACGGTAGGATGTGTTCCCGAAAGAACAGTTACCGTCAATGACCATGCAGCTTTGATAGAAATGAAATGATAATTAAATGGACATCCTAGCTGCTAGCAGGCGTTGATACACTGGGGACATTGGGGACATGTTGAAAATTAGGCGCACTACGAATGTAGTGTTGTGGACATGTTGGGAATGTGGTTCTCACGGGGAGCGTGCAAGGGATAAGTCCCTGCAGACGCAATATCCTCTATGCCCGCGGTGGCTCAGATGGATAGAGCGTCTGCCATGTAAGCAGGAGATCCCGGGTTCGAGTCCAGGTCGGGGCACACATTTTCAACATGTCCCCAATGAAGTGTATCAACGCCTGCTCGCACCTGGGGTGTCCATTTAATTATCATTTCAAACATTTATTTGATTATTAGTAGTCATGGGGAAAGACAATTTGGTACGAACGTACCGTAGAAGTAGCCTCTGAACTGCTAGATGTGCTGTTTAGAATAGAAAGATTTCCTGTCAGTTGAACACAGTGACTTGCAAAGTGTTGTGTGGGAGATACTTTACTAAATATATACATGAACTAGAACTTTACACTTTCATTTATAATCATAGTCCTGATCCCGCTAAGTAGAGAGAGAACAGAAACATTTCTTTCAGCGGGCTGGACCAGAATTTGGTCGTGCAGACTGGAAATGTTCTCCATCGCTTCCTGGCTGACCACAAAAATAGTTGCCAGGCTCACGTGCGAAAGACGGCGAGCAACACTAAGCACCCTCCATCTCTGTCGTATTAAACCCGCCGCCCCACAAGCGGAGACTACTCTGCACTTGTACCAAGAGTCCTGATAGCTTCCCCAACTGCCAAAGATACTACTAGCATCGCCGCCGATGGTGAAGGCAATCAAAAATGAGATATCGCTGCTGTAGCTAAGGCGTGTTCGCACTTAATCGATACGCCATGAATTACGATTTGTTGCACTAAAGGTGGCACAGCGTGATAGTTATCTCCTCGCGACGCCTCTGATCCCAGTGGTATGACGGCGGCAGTAGCGTCGCTTGCGGCGCATCGCTGTCACCCTCGTCGCAGACAACTTCCAGGTGTGTCTGTATTTACTCGAGATCAGAAAGCGGCACGGCTCTCCTTATAGGCTTAACAATAATTTTGACGTGTTAACTACGTTTGTTACACAGCGTGGTATGACCTAAAATGAAAACAAAAGTAAACTGGCCTCGTCTACATTTATTACTGCAAACTTTTCAAAATACGCACCGTGATCGGAATAAATTTTCAAATTCCAAGATCGCTAAAATCATTTATTCATATAGATTACCGGTCTCGGCAAATCTCTGTTACTATCTTCGGATCTGCAAAAGATGGGGCCGAAAATGCTAGGATACAGCAACTAACATAACAGTACAGGTAAATACAGCCAAGATTTGCAGTATATGGAGTCGCAACGTACCTATGTTAACGTAGGTTCAGTACAGTAAGTGATACTATACATTGCATGTCCTTGTTGGCAACGCCGCGCGGGATTAGCCGAGCGGTCTAGGCGCTGCAGTCATGGACTGTGCGGCTGGTCCCGGCGGAGGTTCGAGTCCTCCCTCGGGCGTGTTTGTCCTTAGGATAATTTAGGTTAAGTAGTGTGTAAGCTTAGGGACTGATGACCTTAGCAGTTAAATCCCATAAGATTTCACACGCACATTTTGTTGGCAGCGGTATGTCAGTTTTAAAATAACAGCTGTGTACAGGGCCGATAACAAGAGCTCACATTCATCACCACTTTACAACTGACAGATCCCTGCGTCAACTTTCCTACTGATACGTAAGGACATCTGGTGGCGCAGTGGTAGTACGAATCGATATCATCATCTCACGTTAGATTAAGGCATGGATCTACTATTCCACATTTTAGCGATCTTGGCAGTAGAAAATTTATTCAAATCGTAATATTACAGGTCGCCCCCCACGCTGATGAAGACAGAAGTGTGTTCTCCTTGTGTTTTACTTAATTTCCAAGTATCGTAGTAACAATGGACAACAGTGAATAGAAAAAGGGTTTAATTACCAAGCTGTGATGTCAGATATAAAAAGCTCCGCAATTAGCTAAATTAATAAAATAATTAGCCACCTAATTTCAATGTGTTCCTTCAAAACACAGTGCCAGCAACGAGAAGCAACAGCATCCACCTTGGTCTCATTATATTTCATTGAGTGTCCCTCGCCTAAGCAATACTCTCTGACAGAAGGCTTCACTATGTACAACTATATAAAGATGTTGTTTGATACGTTACCAAAAATTTAGGAAAGTTCTTCACCGATTGACTTCGTATTTTTACACACTGCTCTAATAAATATTCAGACAGATAGACGCTACGTAACTTCCTGGCAAATTAAAACTGCGTGCCAGACCGAGACTCGAAGGCGGGACCTTTGGCTTTCGCGGGCAGGTGCTCTATCGTTTGAGCTACCCAAGCACAACTCACGGCACCCCTTCACAGCTTCAGTTCTGCCAGTACCTCGTCTCCTACCTTCCATACTCCACAGAATTTGTCCTGAGAACCTTGCAGAACTAGCACACCTAGAAGAAAGGATATGGCGGAGACATGGTTTAGCCACAGCTCGGAGGATGTTTCCAGAATGAAATTTTCACTCTGCTGTGGGGTGTGCGCTGATATCAAACTTCTTGGCAAATTAAAACTGTGTTCCGGACTTTGACTCGAACTCGGGAACTTCGCATATCGCGGGCAAGTGCTCTACCGTTTGAGCTACCCAAGCACGATTCGAGGCCTGTCCTGACAGCTTCAATTCTGCCAGTATCTCGTCTACTATCTTCCAAACTTCACAGAAAGTCTGTTATGAACCTTGCATTCTTTCTTCCAGAAATGCTGTTCTGCAAGGTTCGCAGGAGAGCTTCTGTGAAGTCTGGAAGGAAGGACACGAGATACTGGCAGAATTGAAGCCGTAAGGACGAGTGGTGAGTCGTGCTTAGGTGGCTCAAACGGTAGACCACTTTCCCGCGAAAGGCAAAGGTCCCCGGTTCGAGTCTCGGTCCGGTACACAGTTTTAATCTGCCGTGAAGTTTCTTATCAGCGCACTCTCCGTTGCAGAACCAAAATTTCATTGTAGGAGCTGTATTCTTTTTACATAATATTGTAGTAAGTATTCAGACAGACAAAAGCAGTGTATTTTTTAACAACATTGTATGGGTTTTCTGTAAAAACCAACTGCGAGAAAAATGATATTGTGTTTTTCTGAGCTGCGAAAGTGTGCTTTTTCGTTTTCTTGCTCGTATTTGGTTTTATTTGTAATTTCAGGACATTTAAGCCATTACAGAAATTGTTTCTCCGCTATCTATACTTCCTCCACACGTATATTTTTGAACAATAATTCTGGACACAACGATGTGCAGTTTTGTTTTCTTCCTCGCAGTTAGTTTTAATAGAAAGCAGGTAAGTTGTATTTATAGCTTACCGGATTGTGATTAGAATACTACTACGGAAGCTGAAAAGTCCAAAACTTCCCAATCCTACTCATTTGCAGATTAAAACTATGCAAAATTCTCTCACTGAAACTACTATCCTCCCAGATAGAGCAGCTGGAGAGTTGTCTCTGTTACCTAATATACCAATGATCCCAACTGATTTCCTATGTCAAATGAAGTGATTTTGGTTCCCGATCAAACATGCATTTGCGATACTAACAAACAAGGCTAAAGTTCAGGGAAAGGAATGAAGAGGTGGTGGACACGGAGGGTGACGGGGGGAAAATGGACATAGGGAGGGGGGAAGGAGATGGATAGAGAGAGAGGGGGGAGGACAAGAGGGACAGACGGAGAGGGGAGGAGGTGACGAATACGCAGAGGGGCAATTCCCGAGTATTTTAGCAATTGTGAAATTTTACCGGGTTCACTTGTCTTCTTAATAGGGACAAGGTCTATTCTCTGAGCAAGTCGTGGAACCTTGTGTTGATCTGCATCAAAACACGACGTTTTCAATTGGCAGAAACACCAGGTGATTAGTTAGAGCGTCAATACCTCGTTTTTGTTTTCCCTTAACACCGGTAGCAGCGGCACTGCCAATAGTATTTTTCGCAGTGGGGGCAGCAGTCACGACAATTAAAACGCACAGAGTAATCTCTGATGGGGTACGTAGGGGCGCTGGCTAGCGCAACAATAGTTCAATGGGACACAGCAGCAACAGCAGAATAGCAGCAGCAGCAGCCTCTCGCCTCATGGCGGCTACCAGGTGGAAGGTCAAGATATTGTGTCAATTTAACCTGAAGATATTGCTGAAAATCTGAAAGAACGTCACAGTTTACCTTTACTAGTCCCGCCTCTACAGAATATAAAATACACTTTCGTTGAAATTTGATGTGCTGTAATGAGTACACTACACGCACCACAAAAAAGTGGATCCTGGCATCGGTGTAAAAAATTCATGTACCAGAGAAGAGTAGCCTAAAAGGAGATGAATCAGTGTCATTCTGTGACCGAAGGGATGAACGCCACTGCCGGACATTTTGTTTTACCAGAGTCGGACAGAAAGAGTTACGAAACATCCACCGTTTTTCTGCAACTTCACTACTGCAGCACCGCCAAACGGCTGCCAAGAATAAACATATTGCGGAGCGATTGAGTATTGTGTATATGGAGTGAACAAGAAGATTAGAATACAAATGAGGTCGTATTTAGGAGATTACTGTGGCACTATTATGGGGAAAGACGTTTTATAATGACAGATGAAATAAAATGTTTTTCCTTTTCTAGGCAGTGGGGTATCGATAACAGAGTTGGGAACACACTCTCTTCCTTCAGAGCGAGTTAGAATAGTCTATATTTTATAATAAATCGAAACCAGGAAAAGTGTAAGACATCCATCAGCAGCTCTTGATATAGACTGGCTAGAGTACTCCCTAGTGCTATAGCAATAGTTCGCTTTTCCTACCTTACTGTCCTTTGAATATACCGTGAGGGGCACTCCCCAATGCTTCACATCATAACTGATAACTAGGAATTTGGAAGGGAAGATCTGGGGTCGGGTCCCCCTAATGAAGGATTGGGGTCCCCACATAACTGCTTCAGCATTCGTCTTTAATGCATCACTTGCCTTTATTAAATTCAAATGTGTTTTAAAAACAAACAACAGTAAAATTGACTCAGCAGACTTTAGAAAAATGATTTTTAAACAGCTGCCACTAATTATGAGCCACCGGCCATTAACTATACACCAAAATTACAGAACTTTAAACACAATTAACTACAGTTTGCAAAATTCACTGAGCAGTTTTTAAACTAAATGATCCTTAAACAGCTGCTATTAATTATGAGCCCACTGTCATTCAGTACACGCACAAACTACAGAAATTTAAAAACAGTTGACAGTAACTGAATAAACAGTTACAATTAGCCAAAAGTCTCTGACCAGATTTTAAGCAAATGATTTATATACAGCTGCCATTAATTATGAATCCACTGTCACTCACTACATAGCCAAGTACAGAACCAAAAAAAAAAATTAAGTCACTGAAAAGGCAGCTACATTCAGCCAAAATTCACTGATTAGTTTTCATCAAATTACTTACTTTTAAACAGCTGCTATTCATTATGAGCGTTGGTTGCATAAACCCCACTACCGACTTGGAGGGAGGGGGCGGGGGAAGGGAAAAGCGAGAGGTAAGCGCATACAAGGAAGTTACTTCACTTGGACAGGGAGGCCACTGACCTTCTGCTCCTTAGGCCTTAAAGAGACCAAACTGCCTTCACTAGCAGTGACCTGTCCAAATAACCTCCAAGTCGCTGGTGTGTCTTCCAAAATATCACACATACTCACAGAAACCACTTCGCAGGGCAGGCTATAGCCAACAGTCAAAACCATGCTCGGAAACTTCACAGGAGCCGATTCGTTCCCTCATGTACAATCCAGAATTTCAAACCTCTCGCATCCCCAGCTGACTCACTCCACACAGCAAACAGTCACCGCCCAGAACCTTCCTGCTTCACGGCTTTTGTCCCCACCGATGGCTCCATGATGTACCCCCAAATTTATCGAGACAAAGATCGTCAACAAAGGGCGAAATCGATAGGAGGCCGAACCAGCATGGATCATGTGCCTGTCTAAGAGTGTAGTTTATGTAGTTTATCTGTGTCTTCCAGACTTCTTGAGTGTGTGTGTGTGTGTGTGTGTGTGTGTGTGTGTGTGTGTGTGTGTATGTGTGCATGTTTTCATTGTCATCTCACTTTAGGCATCATCATCAATGTTGCCACCTCCATCCTGCCACAGTCTCGCCACTATCGCCGTAGCCATTGCTGCCACCATCAATGATGTGAAATATCTATCACCCATTAACTGGTAGCTTCCCCTTGTGTCTTTCATCAACCATCTTCTCGTAGCTCCGAGTTGCCACCACAACCACCATTATTTACTACTGTCTCTCCCAGTCCCTAAAATCACCACTTGAAACTCTTTAACTCTCCACCACAAATAACCCCCTCTCTTAATCTTCTTCTCTCCAGGCAGGTCTCCTCAGCAATACCTCATTGGCATCTAGCATCTCTGTCACATGGATCAGCGTAATTGAGTGTATTACCAACACCCTAATTGCCACTGTATGTCGATCCACATGAACTTTCTTGACTCTGCAACAGGTTCGTGGACTGTGGTACCCTCTTCATCCAAATACATCTCCAAAGAATGTCATCATTTACCCCCAGTTGTGCCCACCACTCCCTCATTGCCCAAACCCATCGGTCGCAGGTTCGAATCCTGCCTCGGGCATGGATGTGTGATGTCCTTAGGTTAGTTAGGTTTAAGTAGTTCTAAGTTCTAGGGGACTGATGACCACAGATGTTAAGTCCCATAGTGCTCAGAACTATTTGAACCATTTGAACCCAAACCCATCAAAGTCTCAGCACTGGCACTGTTACCACCCACAATCCCAAAGAAAACCCAAAACAAACAGAAAGACAATACTTTATGAATGACCTGGCCATCCCATATGAAACTACCTCTAGAGATCTTCATACCTTCTTCCTCTCCTGTCTGGAACCCAACTTCCGCAAGTCCAAAATCCTCCTCCTCGAAATTCGAAAATATATCTCTTCCTTGCCCATCACTCAGATCATCCTCAGAAAAGACAACGTCATTACCAAATCTCTTGATTCAGATTTAGATACCAAACTCCTCCAGGAGATCCCCCACATCGTTTTTGGTCACATGCAAACCTCACACTGTTTCGAGCAACCACTAGGGCCAAGTAAACATAAACTTCTCACTGTCCCCCACCTTCACCACTGTGATCAAAGAGATTGACCCAGACACCACAGTAGAGGATGTGGAGTCCGAGCTCAATTCCCACCCTGACTTAGAAGTTTGGGATGTACTCTGCATTTTTAAGGACTCAGCCCCACCTTCAAAGTACATATTTCTTCCGAATCCCCATACACACTAGGCTACCTTCTTAACAACCGAGTCCAGATCTGCAAAAGAAAACGCTCTGTTCAGCATCCCAAATCCCATCCTCAGTCCTACTGTTGCTAGAGATGACTCATGTATAATAACCATCTGACCAATGACAGTAAAATTCCACCCACCAGTCTCCAGTGTAAATTCCTCCAGTTTCTCAAGCAATGTCCTAACCCCACTTCCCCTACCCATCTAATACATGTGACCTTCTCCACCTGACTTACTCTTTAAAGTGCAAAGCACAACATCAGCCTTCCAAACCTGAACTGATAGTTCCTATCAAACTTATTGAGAGTCCATCCCAACAAATCCCTCTACCCACATGTCAAAGCTGAAGACACGTTTGATCATAGTCCTTCAAACATACACTGATCAGCCAGAAAATTATGACTATGTACCTAATAGCCACCTTATCCACCTCTGGCTTGGATAACAGCAGTGACACATCGCGCCATGGAAGCAATGATACCTTGGTAAGTCGCTGGAGGGAGTTGGCGAAACAGCTGCACCTACAGTTCACCTAATATCCGTAAATTCCACGGAGGGGGCAATGAACTCTGACGCCATGTTCAGTCACATCCCAGATGTGTTCAATTGGGGTCACATCTGATGAGCTAGGAGGCCAGCACGTCAATTGGAACTCACCACTGCTTCCTTCGAACCACTCTATCGCACTCCTCACCTTGTGACATGGTAAATTATCTTGCTGAAAATTCCACTGTTGCCAGGAAACATTATCGTCATGGAAGGGGTGTACGTGGTCTGCAACCAGTGCACTATACTCCTTGGCCATCATGATGCCTTACATAAGCTCCACTGGACCCATGGATACCCACATGAATGTTCCTCAGAGCATAACTGAGCAGCCAACAGCTTGTCTCCATCCCATAGTACAGGTATCAAGGAGCTGTTTCCCTGGTAGAAAACGGATTCATACCCTCCATCGGCATAATGAAGAAACTATCAAGAGTCATCAGGCCATGCAAGCTCTGATCTTCGCCAATGTCCAGCACGGATGGCGACATGCCCATTTCAGTTGTAGTTGCCGATGTCATGGTGTTAACATTGGCACATGCATAGGTCGTTAGCGGCGAAGGCCTATCATTAAGAGTGTTTGGTGCACTGTATGCTCAGACATGTTTGTACTCTGCCCAGCATTAAAGTCTGATGTTAGTTCTATTACAGTTCGCGCCTTGTCCTGTTTTAGCAGTCTGCCCAGCCCACGACGTCCAACATTTGTAATGAGGGATGGCCACCCTACCCCACAACGTTTGGGCATGGTTTTACCTTGGTTTCGCCATGCACTGAAGACACTCACCACAGCACTCCTCAAGCACTTGACAAGTTATGTAGTTTCCGAAATGCTCATGCCGAGCCTCCAGACCTTCACAATCGACCCTCAGTCAAACTCAGATAGATCACACACTTTCCCCATTCTATATATGGACAGCACACTCACTGATGCTACATGCACTCTGCATGTGTCAACTAGCAGTCATTTTTTCGTCAGTTGACTCTGCTATCGCATGGACGGGTTTATATCGGTAGCAGGTCGTGGTCATAACGTTCTGGCTCATCAGAAGGCCAGAAACCACACACATTACAAGCAATTTGCCTTGCTGCTCACTATTGTTCCATCCCACAATCATGTCCACTTTCTCGTCACCTATCTCGATCTCACTTCCTCCACATGCTCTCCTCCTCCTCCATGAATCCCATCTCTTATACTGGTCCTTCCTGCAGTCACATGACCAAGACACACTTACTTGCCACTGACAATTACGGCGCATTAGAACTGTGCGAAATGCAAAGAAGAATAGCATTTTTCACCAAACAAGCACCAACGTCAACGCCACATTGTCCATAATTCCTCCAGGTACAGTGAGGCAATTCACCATCTTACTGGTAATAAAACTGTTCCCTCCTACCCAATACTGTATAATAATTGTACCCTACCGATAATCTAATCAAAGGAAACCACTTTGCATCCTACCTCTCTGACGCTTCAACAACACCAACTCCTGTATCTTCCATACCACTGTAGGTATGCCCCAAGGATCTGTCCTCTCGCCTCTCCCATACGTCCTCTGCACCAAAAATACGTCAAAACCGCCTCCTCCTGCTCATCGCCTCCAGTATGCCATTGATGACATAGCCTTCCTAGACCTCCACCTTACTGTCCAGATTTCCCAACGATCCCTTCCGCTCCATCTCGAACTGCCCACCTCCTGGTGCAATCAGTGCCTCCTCAATATCAACACTAACAAAACTCAGGCAATAATTATAGAGTGAATCACCTGCAGTTTCCACCAAGACAACATTTACCTTACCATTAATGACAGTCCCATTCAGTTAATTAACATACTAAAATACCTTGGGCTAGCACTTGATCGCTGACTAATATGGAACCGCCATCTATTAAGTGTTCAAAAGAAAGCTGTCAATAAACTAAAATTTCTAAAACTACCTCCACTGTGCAAATGTGGCATGAATTTCCACTTCCCGATCTTTCTGTCACACCCTACAGATCCTCAAACCTGCGTTCCATCTAGACTCTCACCAACTGCTTACCCTCCTCTACCAACTTATAGGATCACTGCTCCACTCTTCCACCTTGAACACCTCTGAGTATCCTATGTTATCTGCAATCTCGACTAACTGCTTGTTAGTGTCTCCCATGGTCTCCAATCCTGATACTCTGCCACATCTCTACCTTCTTCCCCCAATACTACAAAGCCACACTCTTCATGTCCTCTCCCAACGCAACTTTAATTACTTCCCTTTAGCTGACCATAAAAAAATCTGCCCTGACACTACCAGATCTAGGAACCCCCCCCCCCTCCCCCCAGGACATTCTTCCTCACCACTCCCCTTCACCGATATTCTTTGTTCATATCTGCATCTCATGTCACTCTCTCAAATCCCTCCTCCAAACATCCACCCATGCAAACCCCCTGCTATATAGTATTCCAAATGCTACAACGCCATGATACTCCTATTCCTTTCAGCCTACATCTACTCATTTCACTCATTTCTGTATAAATTTTAATCAATTAACCCCTGCATTTTACCTTTTAACTTAGGCAACAAATCATCTATCTTTTATATTGTGCAAAACACTTATTTTCCATTCGTCCATGTATATATTTTAAGCAATCAACAAATCAGCCTTTTATATTTTAACATAAGCAAATGACCTTTTGTCTTTCTATTGTGAAAAACATTCATTTTTTATTCTGCCAGGTATAATTGTTAATATATTTTAAAATTTATACGATCATTAGGCTGAAGAATTGCGAATTGTACTCACTGACAGCCGAGCCTCTGGCAATATGGGGTGCGGGGGTGAAATAACAATAAAATAAAAAAAGATGTAAAACACGGTAGTTGTCGCCACTTATGTTTACTTGCTCGTTGAAAAGGGAATGGTTGAATTTAAAGACTTTCGTTGTTTGGAAACGACAGAAAATTAGCACAATACAATTCACTGATGATGCTGCGTTGGTAGGAGAAATTGAACACGAATCGTATTTTGTACTAAATTTAATAGAACATCTATTAGCTGTAGATTACGATATGCATATGTCACAGGTGGACATGCTGGAGGATTTATGTTACATCTGGGAATCAGTTGTTAGAGACAGATACTCTGGCGAGAATTTGGCCACGTTTTAAGATTTTGAGTGTAAGATTTAACCAGGCTGAGCTTGACCATTGTGGGCAGCAATGGAACGGAGCCTTAGAGGACAGACTCAAACTCGTCACCAAAGGGATGGCCTGCAGTGGGTAATCGACAGTTGTTCCCACAGAAGACGACAGTGGAGGTGAGCTCCTGGCCAGCAATGTGAAAGAGACAACGTAGTGAAAGAGGATAATTGCGATGTTAGCAACTTTTTGGTATATGATGACTAACTGAAAACCTCAGCAGCCGACAGGTGTTGTTGATATACCTCGATGTGGACAGCTAAAAACGTGTGCCCCGATCGGGATTCGAACCCGGGATCTTCTGCTTACATAGCAAACGCTCTAGCCATCTGAGCCACCGAGGACACAGACGAATAGCGCGACTGCAGGGACTTATTCCTTGCACGCTTCCCGTGAGACTCGCATTCCCAACTGTCCACAATTCTAAATATGTATTGTACCTTATAGACATTTGCCCACCCACTCATTACTCGCGCACGCTTTGGCGATTTCATCCACATTTGTTCACATCGAGGTATATCAACAACACCTGTCGTCAGCTGAGGTTTTCAGTTAGTCATCATTTATTCCAGAGAAAAGCTGCACGGTCATCAACAGTAACTGTTCTTTCGAGAACAAGTTACTGTCGCCGGCCGGAGTGGCCGTGCGGTTCTAAGCGCTACAGTCTGGAGCCGAGCGACCGCTACGGTCACAGGTTCAAATCCTGCCTCGGGCATGGATGTGTGTGATGTCCTTAGGTTAGTTAAGTTTAATTAGTTCTAAGTTCTAGGCGACTGATGACCTCAGAAGTTAAGTCGCATAGTGCTCAGAGCCATTTGATACCATGTTACTGTCTTCGTATATATAGTTAAAGGCTACCCAGCCATTGACCTTCGTCTGTGCGAATGCGTACAGGTTGCCCAAACTCTTACGGGAATCGCCAAAGCGTGCGCGAGTAATGAGTGGGTGGGCAAATGTCTATAAGGTACAATACATATGTAGAACGTTGTCGACGGGACGTTAAACACTAACCACCACCACCACCACCATATGTAGAATTGTGGACAGTTGGGAATGTGAGTCACACGGGAAGCGTGCAAGGGATAAGTCCCTGCAGTCGCGCTATTCGTCTGTCCCCTCGGTGGCTCAGTACACACAGTCAGCCTTCGGCGGCGCAGCGGTTCGGACGGTGTTTACGTCCCTGCCGCACGTCTGCGCGAGAGGAGTTTACGTTGCGTGTGTGGCGGTGTGTCGCGGTATACATAGAACGAATCATGGCCTTGTCGTTCCGCAAATCGACACTGAAACTTAGTTTTGTTAACGAATATGCTCTACCGAAGGCTTACGAGATCGAACGTTATTTACGGGACGAGGTGAAAATCGAACCTGACGTTCTAGTTGGAATACACTTATCTATAGCCAGCCGCGTGATCTATGTCAAGCTCATAAATGAAGCGGCATGTGACGAACTACTACTTCGACACCGACAAGGACTTCGTTTCTGTCATTCGGACGGGAATGTTGGAGCGGTAACAGTTGAACACGCCGGCATGGGACTCCGAACGATGCGCGTCTTTGAGCTTCCATTCGAAGTGCCAGAAGAATTGGTGACAGACGCCCTGCGTCCTTACGGAACGGTCCTATCCCACGTGGCTGAAAAATGGGCGAGTTTCAAGACGTATCCTGTCCTCAATGGCGTCAGACAAATACGGATCGAACTCCGAAAACACGTCCCGTCGTACTTGTACATCGCCGGTTGTAGGGCGATTGTCATTTACGACGGACAACCAAGGACGTGCTCTGGGTGTGGGAAGGAGGGACACATACGTTCTGAGTGTGCTCAACGAAGATTATTACAGCTGCCACGGGATGATCCACCCCTCACGCCGCATCCGACTGTGCTCCCCATGACTTATGTCGCCGCATTACGCGATGACGTGGGCCGCGAGACAGACGCGTACCAGAACACACAGACAGCGGCGGATCGTGGCGAGCCACATGAGGACGACGTTGCGCTGGACCGCATGCAGCAGTCACAGGACGCCCTCTCTTCGGTTCCGCTTGCGGCCCCTTCAGATAACGCACTTGGAGACGTCGATCATACGACGGCGCATGATTCCGACGTCCCCCACGAACAACTGGAGACCATGCTGACCTCTGATTCCGAGGCCCGGCAACGTAAACAGCGATCACCAAAACGCCGGAAGAAGCGTCGCCTCACGGTGGAGAACGACCACTCTGATCTAGCAGACCATTCTGAGAAGTTTACGGGTACAGAACAGACGACCATGGATACAGAAGAAGTGCCTAGCGTGGATGCAACGGTGGCCAGCGGGACGGCGGCACGACCTACCGCTGACGATGCTCCAGACACAGCGAAGGAGCTCGATAGACGGCAACAGGCTACTGAGGAGGTTACGGCGCCTGCACCGCACGACAACGATGGGACACTAGGGGACTGATCAGAAGAGCCACCCCCGTGGGGAACAGATGATGCGGAGGAACTGCTCCCACGCACTCTCCCGGTGTAAGACCGGCAGAGTGCACGGAATAACGGCCGACCATATGAGGGGACGGCGGGGGACGTTAGTCCGACAGCAGTCTATGTACGGCAAAATTAGCAACCGTACGGTACCCTATCTGCGTTGACCGCTATGCAACAAGCTTATCGGATAGGGTCTGTTAACATCAATAGCATTGGGACGCCGGTAAAAATCAAGATGCTCAGTGACATGATAAAGGCTGCGGATTTAGACATAGCACTATTACAAGAAGTTCGGGTACTTCCCCCCTCGGACTTTTACGGTTAAGATATTAACTGTTCCCCGTGTGACGAGAGAGGCGTTGGCACAGCCATACTATTAAAGGAAGGGATACGTGCAGACGAAGTAGAGTATTTACCTTCTGCCCGTGGTACGTCCATGACCATAGGTGGAATACGTTTGATCAACATATACGCACCGTCAGGCTCGGATAAGAGAAGGGACAGAGCAGATTTTTACGCCCACGAGGTTACACCGTTGTTCCATGGACGATACGATGGTTGCATACTCGGCGGAGATTTTAATTGTGTGCTCGACAGAAAGGACCAACAACCTAACTATACTACTAGCCAAGAACTTAGGGAGCTGGTCAAGGGATGAAATTAGTCGATACATGGGACCTGAAGTATCGCAAGCAACCAGGATATACATTTTTTACTAGCCACTCCGCGGGCCGTTTGGATCGGATCTACGTTTCAAGGGCGTTAGTAATGTCGACGGTGGACGCAGAAACATGGCCGACAGCGTTTACAGACCACGAGGCATATATTTGTACGGTTAACCTTGATAGACAGCAGGTATGGAGACGGAGGGGTAATTGGAAGATGAACGTCTCCGACATGCGAGATACAGAATGCCGACGCATGGTGGAGGACGCGTGGCATGGCTGCCTCCGTCGACAAAATTCGGTTCTGTCCTGCAGCGGTGGATCGAGTGCGCGAAGCCAGCTTTACGGAGGACGTTAATAGGTTACGGGAAGGAGGTTTCTCAATGGCAGCGCACGACCACTGAGTTTTACTTTACGGCTCTCCGGGAGCTGTTACCTCAACCACCCACACCAGAACGCCAGACGGCCGTCCACCGAGTTAAGGCGAAGCTGGTACAACTTGCGGCGCAGAGGATGGCAGGTACGATGATACGCGCGAGGTCGCAGAATTTCCTGCCCAACGAGGTTCCCTCGATGTGTTATGTGATAAAGGAAAGACGAAGAAGACGCAGGAATTTAATACATGAGATCGATCTGGGCGATGGCCGTCGTTTTACAACACAAAGGGGCATAGCACAGGCGTTCACGGATCATTTTAGCAGATTCTATGCGAGCAACGGGGAGGGCCAGAGGGAGCTGGGAAACGTCCTAGAAGAGATCCCAGACGCGACGAGTTTGAAAGGGGAAGCGGACGGGTTATCTGAAATTACGTGTGAAGAGCTGGAGGAAGCGATTACACGAGGTGCTCGCAACAAGTCCCCAGGTCCAGACGAATTCCCGTTGGAATTTTACCGTGCCTTTGTGACCATTATGACACCGATGTGGCTATGTATGTTTAATGAGCTTCTGCGGCAAGAAGTACCGGTGCACATTCAGTTCACGGAAGGGCTCATGATACCGATACTGAAGCCCCGTGGTGGCAAACGGCCTTGTGATTATCGCCCCTTGACCCTCCTTAATAGTGACTACAAGATCTTCATGCGCATCCTGGGAAGTCGTATCAAAAAGTCACTGGAGAATCGAATACATGCCGATCAGACTTGTCTTGGCGGCATCAGTAATATCCACACAGCCTTGGGAGACTATCGTGACGTCGTCGCCCTCGCGGCTGCATGCCGCCTCCAGGGGGCGATGGTTGCAGTAGATTTCGATCATGCTTTTGATCGCGTGGATCGTGTGTACCTCGCGGCGGTGATGAACAGGATGGGTGTCTCGCCATTATTGACCAATGCTGTGATGCGGCTGTTGCACGGCGCCAGATCAGCGATGGTGGTCAACGGAGGGAGAACTGAGTATTTTAAGATCTTAAGATCAGTGAGACAGGGTTGCCCCTTGTCGATCCTCCATTATGCGTTCGCCTTAGAACCGTGCCTCGCAGGCCTTCGCCGCCGTCTTACCGGGATCTCCCTACGGAATTTATCATTAAAATGCAGAGCATACGCGGATGACATTGTGTTCCTCGTACGGAATGAGGTGGAGACTCAAAGAGCACTGGATTGGCTACAGACGTATGGGATGGCAGCTGGAAGTGTGGTCAACTACCGAAAATCACAATTCATGCATGTGGGGCGTGGACTAGAACCAGGAACGGAAGGACCCTTACCTGCGGTGGAAACCCTCCGCTGTTTGGGTATCACCTTTCATAAAGAGACAGCGAGAACGGCTGCGGACAACTACCGAAGACAGAGTCCGCACGGCAGTACGACTAAACGCCCTACGGTCGATGGATATGCTGCAGCGGGTGTTACTCGTCAACCTTTATCTCGCGCCCGTGATGTGCCACCTGACACACCTTCTCCCCTTGACGCGCACGATGGCTATGAGGATTCAGGCGGCTTTTAGGTACTATTTGTGCCTGGGACAACTCTTTAAGGTACAGTACAACACGCTTACCCTCCCAGCGCGAGAGGGGGGCGTTGGTTTAGTGAACGTGCACGAGAAGGCGCGTGCCATGTATATTAATACTATGCTCAAACGGTGGCGCAACAGGAATCACTCGCTTACGCGGACGATCATCGAAGAACTCGTACTTCCTCCAGTCAGTGTCGGCCATATATCGCCCCCTTTAACGTATGTGCGCACGTTCATCGTGGAACACAGTTACGTTCGAGAGCGTTTACCGACGACCCGACAGTCGACATCGAAGGACGTGTACCATCTGCTTCTTCGACAGATCGCCCGGAATAGGGTGGAACGGAAACATCCAACTGTTGATTGGCACGTGGTGTGGCGCACGGTCCACCACCCCCACCTACCTACAACAGTCAGAACAACATGGTACATTGTCGTCAACCGAAAATACCCTAAAAATGATAAAAAGTACGCAATACATTTGGCGGATTCGCCCTTGTGTCAGCAATGCGGCGTGCTGGATACGGACGACCATCGGCTGGTCTGCGGGGAGGCATTAGCTGTCTGGACTCTCGCAAGAAAGATAATTGCGTTCATGCGGCGCACTATCTATACAGCAGTCTGATCTGCCATAGTATTTTTTCAGAGGAAACGTATTTTCCGCGTCATAAGACGAACGCAGTGGCGTGGAGCACAGGTATGACGGTCCATTACATCTATAGAGACACACGTACGAACTTACTGAACGTCCTGGATTACTGGCAATACTTGCAGGATGGACACACAAAACTATTACGGCTGCAAAAGTACAAGGATTGGTATGCCAATTTCCTAGTAATGGTTTTTGCGGACCCGCCATATACTTGGGGTGTGCCGGGTGCTCAAAGATGAGCGGCGATGCTTTCGTTGTGAAACCGGCCAAGTAAAGTGATCGACTAAGAACACTATGCGAGTATGCGACCTACGAAAAACTCACGCTTGCACAGTTAGCAAATGGATGTACTTCAAATTTTGTTTTCATATCTATAAATATTTTTCTTTAGGGTGCCGGAGGTGGCCCCACTTTGATTTTGTTGTTATTTCATGCTGCATTGTAGGACGGCAGCGAGGTTCCTTCCAGGACAGTTATCATGTGTCAGGACGTGCTATGTTTATTTTGTGAATAATAAAGGTTCTGTTTCTCCTACCTTCCTACCTGTTTACATGGCAGACGCTCTATCCATCTGAGCCATCGAGGACACAGACGAATAGCGCGACTGCAGGGACTTATCCCTTGCACGCTTCCCGTGAGACTCACATTCCCAACTGTCCACAATTCTACATATGTATTGTACCTTATAGACATTTGCCCACCCACTCATTACTCGCGCACGCTTTGGCGATTCCATCCACATTTGTTCACACCGAGGTATATCAACAACACCTGTCGTCAGCTGAGGTTTTCAGTTAGTCATCATTTATTCCAGAGAAAAGCTGCACGGTCATCAACAGTAACTGTTCTTTCGAGAACAAGTTACTGTCTTCGTATATTTTTGGTATATGGTGACATTCAAATATTCTTAATTCTATAATAATTCGATGGTTCATCTTAACGCGCACACAAACATACCAGCATAATCATGGTACTGAGATGTACCTGTTGGAATAGTGATATCGTATATATCTAAAAAACTACAGGACTTAAATATACACAGCGAATAAACATCATCAGGCTAATCAATGAAATTTAATAACCACTGAATGTCACATCGTATCTTAATTAAGAAGGAATGGGATGACAGCCATGATTCCCCAATGCTTCACATTTACACCTCTTTTATTTATTGAGTTATTATCAATTTTATATCTTTACTAATGAAGTGTGTCACATCATCGAATCCATCAAGTTCCATTGTAAATGAATGCAGCAGAACAAGTCCCATGTCGTTCTATATATTGCCATGTTGGGTTTGTTACGATAGATAATTAATATCTAATTAATGAATAGTACTTTGGCCAGCACTGAAAACAGTTGTAATTTAAAGATTGCAAAGTATCCCCTGATGATTTCAGTACATCAAGTGTGAGATGACACTTCAGCAGAGCAGGCCAAAATCGTTTACTTACATATTCTAATTGTTTTATCATATTCATTGGTTTTAAGTTCAAATGCGCTAGCTGCTTTATAAAGTATTTGAGTGCACACTTTTATAAATACTATACAGTTTTTGGTATCAATAGAATCGTAAATTAATGAATTGTCACTTAAAACATATGCCTAATTTGTGTATTTGTTAATAATCAAGTGGTGGTCCATTTATTACATTTTAAGAAACACCTGGAAATGTACGCTTTCATTGGCGTAAGCTCCAATGTTCTGATTGTTTCTGAGGAGCGAGGAAAGATTCGTGTGGCAGTTGGAAAGATACTCTATGAGGAGACTTGGTTCGAAGTAGACATGGTGAAACTCAGTGTAGGGACTCTGGATGTGTCGGATGTAAGTAAACTGTTGAGTTCCGTGCGGCATGTGGCCGCAAATACTTAAACTTTTGTTAATGCTTATAAATTTCTGAGTAATGTGGGACTTAGTCTCCGAGGCTCTGTTTTATGGTCCAGTGATTTTTAGTTAGCCTAAGGGGATTCGGCTCCCACATAGTTTACGCATTTATGCAAATTTTGCTGCACTGGAGAACCATTATTAATTTTGTTGGATATTTAAGTAATACTCTGTAAGATCACCATCTATCAGTTACAGTGTTTTGTATGATTGAATAAAGCAGTAAATACAGCTTAAAAATGGTTCAGATGGCTCTGAGCACTATGGGACTCAACTGCTGAGGTCATTAGTCCCCTAGAACTTAGAACTAGTTAAACCTAACTAACCTAAGGACATCACAAACATCCATGCCCGAGGCAGGATTCGAACCTGCGACCGTAGCGGTCTTGCGGTTCCAGACTGCAGCGCCTTTAACCGCACGGCCACTTCGGCCGGCAATACAGCTTAAACATTTGTTGTCACCTACATCAATTATCCACTTGAATTGCCCCCTTTTTTATTATTCTTATTTTAACATGTTTCAAATAGCGTTACTTAATAATTCGCATTACATGGCAATGCTTGGGTAATTCAACTGCAGGATCACAGATAAACTACAATATTGTAGTGAAATCCACTGCTGGGCAAGAAAGCAGACGTGTATGGCTCGACTCTATGGCTATCTCGAGCCACGTTTGTTAATACAGCCATAAATCACCCAAATGTTAATTCCTAACGCTCATCGCAAATGGTTTGCTCGTCTGTGATTTGTATTTGAACTCAATCCCAAAGATACTTCACAAGGAACTTAGACATATTGATACCTGTAATGCAGAATAGGTTAACTTGGTAGGTATTTGAGACTCATAGAAACAAGGAAAAGGCCAAGCAGTCTTTTATAAGAATAAATTGCGGCTAATGTCAATGAATACAAACATCGTTGCTAGTTCTGAATTTCTTAAAATGAGTGTGAAAGAAACTCTCGAAACGAACTACAACCGGAGCAAAGTATCAGGTAATACATGACAAGTACTGTATATGAATACGCTCATAATAAAGTTCCTTTTGAACTAAAACGCGTCAGGTCGGATTTCGTTACTTGTTTTAAAGCATTTTGAGTGATACGATTACAGAGTGAATCGTATATATTTCATTGGACTCAGATTTTATTATTATATGTTAACATTAGCAGAAGGTGGGATGTTATCTTTAAAGCATTTCACATGTTTAACCAGCACTCCACGCCCATATTCTGCGGACGTTGTGTACGTATATACAGTTTACCACTTAGCGTCTAGGTTTTCCATCAATTTTGACTGCACTTATCGGTTGTAAGAAGACAGTAGCGTTTAGATGCAATAAAAACATCCTACTTTGAAGGAAAGTCATAGCTTTCATGGGTCACAGTCACACCATTGCAGGTCGGAATGTTGCGGTAAAATTAAACCTAGCAACACTGTTAATGAAATGTAAATGTGCCACTTCCAATAGAAACATGTGTGCAGTGCAAATGTAACAGCTAATCATACAGTCTCCACAATCCCTATTCAAGTGTTGCAAACAGTTATTTGACAGGGTGGCGCAGAAAGAAGAAATGAGTGACTAATAATTAACAAGGTACAAAACTTGTACAATATTCACAAAACAGATTAACAGTATAAAAAAGTACATTCAAAAGAATTAATGGAACATGGCTTTGAGCGGCTGTCATACTCCATTGAGCGATAACTCAGGACTTGGTATGTTATTGGCAAAAGCCATTAACTAACAGTAATGGGTTCTGATTACTCACTGCTTACCCCTTTTGTTTGACACCCTTAGTCGACAGAGTGTGCACTTCATCTGACCATATGGCATCTTGAGTTCCAACGCCCGTGCAGATCTGATCTCGGCTACAGTTACTGCAGGAAAAAGACACGTGAATTCCCATTAGGCTGCTGTCATCTCTCTTGTGTACAGTGTTTATCTTCCTTGCACTAAATAGGGTTGAACTATGTGGAATGTAACGCGCGTGGTTTTGGGTATGATGACTGAAGACCACAACAACAACATTCAGTACCACTGAACCATGCCATCGGACTACTTCATCTGTTTGCGGTGTGTGAGTGCTAGAGGAGAGCTCTGATCTATTCAATCTACTAAATGGCAATCACACTTCTGCATGAAATGTTCTGTATGCAAAACAAAATCTTAATGCTTTTAAACTTTGATTAATTTGAAGTGAGCAAATCTTTGACAGTATATAGTACTCAACAGGCCATACATGTGTACCGAAATGACATTTCAAAGCCATATACAGATCTCCTCTATATCTCCAACTGTTTGCGCGTTTACACTGTCGATAGTACTCTTTGCTCTGTCACCTCCAAGCCATCACCAAGCCTCTGCGTCCAAAGAATTTATTCGTCATCATGCCATATCGATGTCCAGAGCTTACATCTTTTACGCCCCATTTGCACATATAACAAAGCATATCACGCGCACTTATCAACTGTGTTAAAAGTTTGTGGTTCACACGAACATCTTTCATTAGTCTGAGTGGTTAGGAGTGAAAAGTGTTATCTCATAGGACAGATATGTTACACCTCATATGTTGCTGTTGATAACAGTTTCATGGCAAAACGTACTACAGAGCTAAGCTCTTGAACACTGCTCTTTTAATACATTATTCTTTTTATTACATGTATTTGATTCATTTTTGATGGTCGTGATTCACTCTGTAAATCAGTAGAGACATGTTTCATTCTAAATTGTTGAGGGTACATGCCTGAGGCATATACGATTGATGATTTTTTGATGGATCTGAAGGATAGCTCTCAATCAGTTGGGTTACAGTTTCTTAATACCTGCCAGGCTTTCCACACATTAATTTTTTGTGTTGAATTTTAAAAACAAGTTCCCAGTAGAATTTATCTACAGAATGTATGTGTTGACCATTGTCCAACTGATGGCATTTTATTTTGAATTTCCCACTGTTTTTCAATACACACTAAAATGTAAGTGTACTTTCTGAATTTTCAAATTTCTGTAGAATTTTATCTTGGGCCACATCAGGTGTTATCTGAGACACTCATTTGAGATGTGCAACCATATATAATCTGCTTGACCTCACTCATTGCCAAATTCGGAATTTTTAGAATCATGATAGGTAATTAAGATAATAAAGAAGGTTGGAACATATTGTGACTGATTGTGACTGTGTGCAGTCGTTTATTTAAGATCGACAGGTGCAAATCGGATTGTGGTTCATCATGGAGAGGACTGGAGTAAGGCGTCGGAAAGTTTTCTGGAGGGCTGGAGTAAGATACGGAAGGGAAGAATGAAAAGTTAGACTAGTTTGCAGGAGTAGACACTCCCTGTCAGCAAGCAGGTAGGCCCATCCCCTGTATTAAAGCCTGGGACGGAAAATATTTTCCATCCAAAACTCACGTTTTTTGAGTTAGCATGAAGCAAAATTTCAAGCAGTTTTCGGAAAGAGTCTCCACGAAAGGAAAATCGAGCGAGATGGCGTAGTGATTAACACAGTGGACTCAAATTCTCGAGGCCCACGGTTCAAATCTGCATCCGGCCATCAAGGTTTGGGTTTTCCGTGATTTCCCTAAATCGGCCTTGGCAAATGCCTGAATGGTTCATTTGAACTTCCTTCTCCATCTGCTGTGCTGACCATGGACGTCACACTTGATTAGGTGACCAAGAAGAGTCTACTGTATCTGAACGCTGTCTTGACACGGAACATAGCGTGACCTATGTACAGACAAAGATCCTTTCGTTCACCTCCATGCACTGGAAGTCCATCATTGAAGAAGCAGTCAAATGGTTCAAATGGCTCTGGGCACTATGGAACTTAGCTTCTAAGGTCATCAGTCCCCTAGAACTTAGAACTACTTAAAACTGACTAACCTAAGGACATCACACACATCCATGCCCGAGGCAGGATTCGAACCTGCGACCGTAGCGGTCGCGCGGTTCCACACTGTAGCGCCTAGAACCGCTCGGCCACACCGGCCGGCGAAGAAACAGTCGAAATATATACACAGGGTGGTCCATTGATAGTGACCGGGCCAAATATCTCACGAAATAAGCATCAAACGAAAAAAACTACGAAGAACGAAACTCGCCTAGCTTGAACGAGGAAACCAGATGGCACTATGATTGGCCCGCTAGATGGCGCTGCCATAGGTCAAACGGATATCAACTGCGTTTTTTTAAATAGTAACCCCCATTTTTATTACATAATCGTGTAGTACGTAAAGAAATATGAATGTTTTAGTTGGACCACTTTTTTCGCTTTGTGATACATGGCGCTGTCATAGTCACAAATGTATAAGTACGTGGTATCACGTAACATTCCGCCAGGCCGGACGGTATTTGCTTCGTGATTCATTACCCGTGTTAAAATGGACCGTTTACCAATTGCAGAAAAGGTCGATATCATGTTGATGTATGGCTATTGTGTCAAAATGCCCAACGGGCGTGTGCTATGTACGCTGCTCGGTATCCTGGACTTCGTAATCCAAGTGTCCGGACCGTTCGCCGGATAGTTACGTTATTTAAGGGAACAGCAATGGTTCAGACACATGTGAAACGTCAACTACGACATGCAACAAATGATGACACCCAAGTAGGTGTTTTAGCTGCTGTCGCGGCTAATCCGCACATCAGTAGCAGACAAATTGCGCGAGAATCGGGAATCTCAAAAACGTCGATGTTGAGAATGCTACACCAACATCTATTGCACCCGTACCATATTTCTATGCACCAGGAATTTGATGGCGACGACTTTAAACGTCGTGTACAGCGGTATCGTAAACCGGCATAATATGCACTATTGGGCAACGGAAAATCCACGATGGCTGCGACAAGTGGAACATCAGCGACCTTGGCGGGTTAATGTATGGTGCGGTATTACGGGAGGAAGGATAATTGGGCCCCATTTCATCGATGGCAATCTATATTGTGCAATGTATGCTGATTTCCTATGTAATGTTCTACCGATGTTACTACAAGATGTTTCACTGCATGTCAGAATGGCGATGTACTTCCAAAATGATAGATGTCCGGCACATAGCTCGCGTGCCGTTGAAACGGTATGGAATAGCAAATTTCATGGCAGGTGGATTGGACTCCGAAGCACCATACCATGGCCCGCACGTTCACCGGATCTGAAGTCCCCGGATTTCTTTCTGTGGGGAAAGTTGAGTGATATTTGTTACGTTATCCGCCGACAACGCCTGACAACATGCGTCAGCGCATTGTCAATGCATGTGCGAAGACTATGGAAGGCGAAATACTCGCTCTTGAGAGGAATGTCGTTACACGTATTGCCAAATGCATTGAGGTTGATGGACATCATTTTGAACATTTATTGCATTAATGTGGTATTTACAGGTAATCACGCTGTAACAGCATGCGTTCTCGGAAATGATAAATTAACAAAGGTACATGTATCACACTGGAACAACCGAATTAAAATGTTCAAACGTACCTACGTTCTGTATTTTAATTTAAAAACCACACCTGTTACCAGCTGTTCGTCTAAAATTGTGAGCCATATGTTTGTGACTATTACAGCGCCATCTATCACAAAGCGAAAAAAGTGGTCCAACTAAAACATTCATATTTCTTTACTTGCTACACGAATATGTAATAAAAAAATGGGGGTTCCTACTTAAAAAAACGGAGTTGATATCCGTTTGACCTATGGCAGCGCTATCTAGCGGGCCAACCATAGCGCCATCTGGTTTCCCCCTTCAAGCTAGACAAGTTTCGCCCTTTGTAGTTTTTCCGTTTGACACTTATTTCGTGAGATGTTTCGACCGGTCACTATCAATGGACCACCATATATATAAATAAAACGACCTAATTAATAGAGAGCATTACAAGAGGCATTGTCGGCTGCAAATCAAAGAACGAGTCATCACAGACGGGCATCGGAGTCAGGTCACAAACTGGGCGCCAACACATTGCCCGCACTCGCGCTGGACCGTGATTTGCGGCCGCGCTTTCCCTGCGTCGCGCTTGCGAAGAACGTGGCTCGTTTCTCTGGCAAGGGGCTCTAGATGTCGATGTCCCCTATGATTCCTCTACGATGACGTTATAGCTCCACCCCTTGGCGCTTACACTTTTCTAGCGAGTCAGTGCAGCAACATGTCAGTAAGCGCCTGAAGATGACGATCAGCTGTCTCCTTGAAATATTGTGCTCAACATTATCCGAAGCGACGTCCGTGAACCACTGAAGTGGTCAGTCTGTTGGTAATTTGGATGATGTTAGTTATCTCGTTGTGTACTGTCGCCGGCCGTAGTGGCCGTGCGGTTCTAGGCGCTGCAGTCTGGAACCGCGCGACCGCTACGGTCGCAGGTTCCAATCCTGCCTCGGGCATGGTTGTGTGTGATGTCCTTAGGTTAGTTAGGTTTACGTAGTTCTAAGTTCTAGGGGACTGATGACCACAGTTGTTAAGTCCCATAGTGCTCAGAGCCATTTGAACCATTTTTTGTGTACTGTCTCAGTGTTGTTAACAGGTCGTTGTCGATAATCTTCTGTTCGCGCCTGTTGGTTAGATTATTCTGTGTCCTTCTGAATATCGTGTGACTTATTGCCAGCAGATCCTTGCGTTCCGTTCGGGAGGACAACGGTTCAATCCCACGTCCGGCCATCCTGATTTAGGTTTTCCGTGATTTCACTAAATCGCTCCAGGCAAAAGCCGAGATAGTTCATCTGAAAGGGCAGGGCCAACTTCCTTCCCGTCCTTCCCTACTCCGATGAGACCGATGACCTCGCTGTTTGGGCTCTTCTCCCAAACAACCCAACCCAACCCCCTTTCGTTCCGTTTCTAAGCCACACAAGGCAGCGCAGCAGTATTGCGATAATTTTATACGCAAGTAGCTGTTTCGGTAAATGTAGAAGTGTCTCAATAACTGGAATTAGCTATCGGTCGCATAAGCACTCCGTCTTCAGGCCACGAGTGGCCTACCGGGACCATCCGACCGCCGTGTCATCCTCAAAGGATGATGCGGATAGGAGGGGCGTGGTGTCAGCACACCGCTCTCCCGGTCATTATGATGGTATTCTTGACCGAAGCCGCTACTATTCGGTCGAGTAGCTCCTCAATTGGCATCACGAGGCTGAGTAGACCCCGAAAAATGGCAACAGTACATGGCGGCCTGGATGGTCACCCAACCAAGTGCCGACCACGCCCGACAGCGCTTAAGTTCGGTGATCTCACGGGAACCGGTGTATCCACTGCGGCAAGGCCATTGCCCATCGGTCGCATAAAGCCCCGTAAATTGTGATGAATGTTAACTGCAGCTTTGTATGATTGTTCTGACTTACGTACCAACCAAACTGAAGGACAAACGGCCCCAACAATATATTACGACTTCACCGGATTAAGGCATGAAGGATGGTAGACCAACCTCTCACACAGTGTCGTTGCTTCGATGCGAAGGTTAATCAGATTTTACATATGGGAGCGCAGCTTATGAACACCTGCATGACAGATGAGGTTAACTGGCCGTGTAGCTGCTAGACTTCTAGTACACACCCTAAGAAGGTGGGACTGTGCTGTAAGTGAGTCGTGCAACCCTCTTAGACCTCCGCTTACTGTGGCAGGCAAGTTATTTGGATATTTGGAAATTTGTCTTAAGTTTCTATGGCACCAAAATGCTGACGTCATCGGTCCCTAGGCTTACACACTACTTAATCGAACTTTAGCTAAGGACAACACAAACACCCTTGTCCGAGGGAGAACTCGAACCTCCGACGGGGGGAGCCGCGCGGACCGTTGCAAGGCGCCCGAGGCCGCGCGGCTACACCACGCAGCGGGGGCAAGTTGTTCTATTTTACGTTGCAGTAGTGAGTTTTTGGCTTTTATTTTCATTTTCCAGGTTAACTGATCTACGAATAACTCAATTATGGCGTTTCTAATGCTGATTAGCATCATTAACGACAAAAAATTGAATTCGTAACAGAGAGAAATTTAAATGTACCTCCTAATATGGCGCTGAATCTACTTTCCAACTATAATAAATGTACCTCCTAATAAGGCGCTGAATCTACTTTCCAACTAAGATAACGATTTTTGTTCCCTGCCCATGTAGCCACCTCAGTAGTGGAAAGATGTTACGACAGTGTGTTTGAGGCGACGTTCTTATCAGTAACGACGATCGAGTGTAAGAACAATACTAAACCCAATCTCCGAGCGGAGAAAATCTCCACTCCAGCCGGGAACTGAACCCACTCCCTTCGGTTAGCAGTCTGCCGCGCTTACCCTGCAGCTACCGAGGCGGAATGAGAGCACATCGTTGCGGGCTCTTTCTGGAGCATGAAGGATGTCCAGTTTGTTCACATTGTCCATCTTGCATGGATTAATTATTTTGCGGACTTCAAGATCGGGTGATGTAAATATGATTTTTAACGCAGGCGTAAAACAGAGGAAATTCTAACACAACAGGAATAGTCGAGGTAACTGTAAGTAGTGCAAATGACTGTGCAATCAAGTGGTGACCTAATATCATTATGTTACACTGAATTAACGTAAATGTGTTAGTTAACAGTGATCAATCTCACGGTTGGGATTCTGAGCCTATAGAATTAAACTAAGTATGTAATTCAAAAGCAATAAAATTGTATTCATATAGTCGCCCTGGACTTTTAATCAAAAACGCAAAGATCAAGAGCAAGAAAATTAAATAATCATTGCCTCCTGTAATAATATAGTTGCCGCAAGTATATAGGGCCAACGTTGTGGAATAACAAGGATGCATACACATAGAAAGGCACTTAGTTGCTTGAAGTATATTGAAGCGCCCAACCAATGGAACTTGTGTGATATTGTCAACAAACCAGCCCAAAGCACGTCTATACCAACTGTCAAATTCAAACACCACGCGGGCTGCAGGTCTCGGTCAATCAGAACAAGATGACAAAGCTATATTTGTTATGTGCAAAATAAGAATCTGCGAAACATGGCAAGTGCACTGAATGAATGTGAGCAGTTGTGTCTATTATTTTAGTTGTTGTTGTTGTGGTCTTCAGTCCTGAGACTGGTTTGATGCAGCTCTCCATGCTACTCTATCCTGTGCAAGCTTCTTCATCTCCCAGTACCTACTGCAACCTACATCCTTCTGAATCTGCTTAGTGTATTGATCTCTTGGTCTCCCTCTACGATTTTTACCCTCCACGCTGCCCTCCAATGCTAAATTTGTGATCCCTTGATGCATCAAAACATGTCCTACCAACCGATCCCTTCTTCTAGTCAAGTTGTGCCACAAACTTCTCTTCTCCCCAATCCTATTCAATACCTCCTCATTAGTTACGTGATCTACCCACCGTATATTCAGCATTCTTCTGTAGCACCACATTTCGAAAGCTTCTATTCTCTTCTTGTCCAAACTGGTTATCGTCCATGTTTCACTTCCATACATGGCTACACTCCATACAAATACTTTCAGAAACGACTTCCTGACACTTAAATCTATACTCGATGTTAACAAATTTTTCTTCTTCAGAAACGATTTCCTTGCCATTGCCAGTCTACATTTTATATCCTCTCTACTTCGACCATCATCAGTTATTTTACTCCCTAAATAGTAAAACTCCTTTACTACTTTAAGTGTCTCATTTCCTAATCTAATCCCCTCAGCATCACCCGATTTAATTTGACTACATTCCATTATCCTCGTTTTGCTTTTGTTGATGTTCATCTTATATCTTCCTTTCAAGACACTGTCCATTCCGTTCAACTGCTCTTCCAAGTCCTTTGCTGTCTCTGACAGAATTACAATGTCATCGGCGAACCTCAAAGTTTTTACTTCTTCTCCATGAATTTTAATACCTACTCCGAATTTTTCTTTTGTTTCCTTTACTGCTTGCTCAATATACAGATTGAATAACATTTTAGTGCTTGGATGTGGAGCAAACACTACATTTGCATGCTGGTATTGTTAACAATAACAATATTGTCGCAAATCGACAAATTACGTAATGACGAGAAGCATAACACTATTTCAAAGAGAAAGTAGACACTACATTACTAACTGAGAGACTGACCTGATTTCGAATCCTTTAACGAAAATTTATGCAATATTATGAGAAACTGGACTCGAAAATCTGTGCGGGATCGGGACCCGAACCCGGATAATCCGCTTCTCTAGAACGGTTGCCGGACTGCTTTTTTTTTCATTTTGTTCGTTATTGTTCGCGGAATTTTGTTTGGGTGGACGTCACATGACATTCCTCCAAGTTCGTTGTTGAATCCTTCACTTTGGATTTTACTATTATTATTATTATTATTGTTTTATTCAACCTGTCATATCAAAGAGGCACCCAATTCCATAACCCCCACTGCACTGCACTGCATATCCGACAGAACGGACACCATGTGGAAAGCTTCTGCATTGGCTGTGCGTCACCTCGTCAGACACAGTGGTGACGTTAATGCGCAATGCTGTTATTTCGCGATTCTGCGTTGAAAATAATGTCGTCAGATGCGTTATACATCTGCTGCTGGTTATGGTAGGACTACACTATTGCCGCAGCTGTTGTCGCGAGCTTGATATCGTAGGACTGCAATAATCGAGCGTGCACAACGTGAAATACGTGGCACTGACGTATTTACGGATAATATTCGTCGGTGTACTGCCCTACTCTGAAGCATGCGCGAAGCATTTACAATTCAGTGATCGATACAGCACAATTCAACACTTATTCACATCATAACACAGTCCTTCAAGCATTCAAACCCGATATCGTGCACGCTCACTGTTTCACCAATGATTCACCGATTAGTATCCATTACACGCGAAAACATAGTTCATCCAGGCATAAATCAGAGAGCACAGTTCACAGCTAACTCAGTATTAATCAGTATCTTCTCGCAGCTGAGACGATATAATGGGCATGTTAATTTAAATGTTTCCAACAAACCAGCCATGTCACACAATAACAACCAGCGTTCCCCCCATCACAGCGCTACCACTCAACTGTTCAGTTTATATAGTTAAAAACGGGTTTTCTTAAAGCAAAGATACAGAGAGAAACACTGAAACATTTATTTTATTTCAGTATTTGAATGTATTGACATTTATTGCTAAAGATAACGTATAAACTAAATAATAAAAGAAAAGGCACGATTTATATGAACTGCATAGATTATACTTTCACAGCACGAGATACGGGAAACTCGTTGGTCGTGGTAGAAGTCCTGGAAAAGTTGCACCAGCAGTACTGCATATCTGGCATCCCATGACGTGACTACTGTGGTTGTGGAAATGAATCTGTGGCCAGGGATCTAAGTACGTTTATGGTATGTTTGTCTTGTTGCAGATACGGTGATGACATCAGCGCTTAATCTTGAGGCTCTGTTCTAGAACATTATAAAATGTTGTGAAACCAAAACTAGGTCAAAATAGTCTATTAACAGTACCTTCCTTAAATGTAAAAGGAAATCTTTACGAAGAGGACACTCTGCTTTTTAAAAAAACAATGTTTCTTGATAAAGCAATTCGACCATAAATTCATATCGCTGTGGCTTATCTATCGGCAGCGACTTCAACTGGATTTGTGATTTGTGAGCATACAGGCTCGAAAACTACTTTTATTTAACTTTATGAACCATGGACCTTGTCGTTGGTGGGGAGGCTTGCGTGCCTCAGCGATACAGATAGCCGTACCGTAGGTGCAACCACATCGGAGGGGTATCTGTTGAGAGGCCAGACAAACGTGTGGTTCCTGAAGAGGGGCAGCAGCCTTTTCAGTAGTTGCAAGGGCAACAGTCTGGATGATTGACTGATCTGGCCTTGTAACAATAACCAAAACGGCCTTGCTGTGCTGGTACTGCGAACGGCTGAAAGCAAGGGGAAACTACAGCCGTAATTTTTCCCGAGGGCATGCAGCTTTACTGTATGATTACATGATGATGGCGTCCTCTTGGGTAAAATATTCCGGAGGTAAAATAGTCCCCCATTCGGATCTCCGGGCGGGGACTACTCAAGAGGATGTCGTTATCAGGAGAAAGAAAACTGGCGTTCTACGGATCGGAGCGTGGAATGTCAGATCCCTTAATCGGGCAGGTAGGTTAGAAAATTTAAAAAGGGAAATGGATAGGGTGAAGTTAGATATAGTGGGACTTAGTGAAGTTCGGTGGCAGGAGGACCAAGACATCTGGTCAGGTGACTACAGGGTTATAAACACAAAATCAAATAGGAGTAATGCAGGAGTAGGTTTGATAATGAATAGGAAAATAGGAGTGCGGGTAAGCTACTACAAACAGCATAGTGAACGCATTATTGTGGCCAAGATAGATACGAAGCCCACGCCTACTACAGTAGTACAAGTTTATATGCCAACTAGCTCTGCAGATAACGAAGAAATTGAAGAAATGTATGATGAAATAAAAGAAATTATTCAGATTGTGAAGGGAGACGAAAATTTAATAGTCATGGGTGACTGGAATTCGAGTGTAGGAAAAGGGAGAGAAGGAAACATAGTAGGTGAATATGGATTGGGGGACAGAAATGAAAGAAGAAGCCGCCTGGTAGAATTTTGCACAGAGCACAACATAATCATAACTAACACTTGGTTTAAGAATCATGAAAGAAGGTTGTATACATGGAAGAACCCTGGAGATACTAAAAGGTATCAGATAGATTATATAATGGTAAGACAGAGATTTAGGAACCAGGTTTTAAATTGTAAGACATTTCCAGGGGCAGATGTGGACTCTGACCACAATCTATTGGTTATGACCTGTAGATTAAAACTGAAGAAACTGCAAAAAGGTGGGAATTTAAGGAGATGGGACCTGGATAAACTAAAAGAACCAGAGGTTGTACAGAGATTCAGGGAGAGCATAAGGGAGCAATTGACAGGAATGGGGGAAATAAATACAGTAGAAGAAGAATGGGTAGCTCTAAGGGATGAAGTAGTGAAGGCAGCAGAGGATCAAGTAGGTAAAAAGACGAGGGCTAGTAGAAATCCTTGGGTAACAGAAGAAATATTGAATTTAATTGATGAAAGGAGAAAATATAAAAATGCAGTAAGTGAAACAGGCAAAAAGGAATACAAACGTCTCAAAAATGAGATCGACAGGAAGTGCAAAATGGCTAAGCAGGGATGGCTAGAGGACAAATGTAAGGATGTAGAGGCCTATCTCACTAGGGATAAGACAGATACCGCCTACAGGAAAATTAAAGAGACCTTTGGAGATAAGAGAACGACTTGTAGGAATATCAAGAGCTCAGATGGAAACCCAGTTCTAAGCAAAGAAGGGAAAGCAGAAAGGTGGAAGGAGTATATAGAGGGTCTATACAAGGGCGATGTACTTGAGGACAATATTATGGAAATGGAAGAGGATGTAGATGAAGATGAAATGGGAGATACGATACTGCGTGAAGAGTTTGACAGAGCACTGAAAGACCTGAGTCGAAACAAGGCCCCCGGAGTAGACAATATTCCATTGGAACTACTGACGGCCGTGGGAGAGCCAGTCCTGACAAAACTCTACCATCTGGTGAGCAAGATGTATGAAACAGGCGAAATACCCTCAGACTTCAAGAAGAATATAATAATTCCAATCCCAAAGAAAGCAGGTGTTGACAGATGTGAAAATTACCGACCTATCAGCTTAATAAGTCACAGCTGCAAAATACTAACACGAATTCTTTACAGACGAATGGAAAATCTAGTAGAAGCCAACCTCGGGGAAGATCAGTTTGGATTCCGTAGAAACACTGGAACACGTGAGGCAATACTGACCTTACGACTTATCTTAGAAGAAAGATTAAGGAAAGGCAAACCTACGTTTCTAGCATTTGTAGACTTAGAGAAAGCTTTTGACAACGTTGACTGGAATACTCTCTTTCAAATTCTAAAGGTGGCAGGGGTAAAATACAGGGAGCGAAAGGCTATTTACAATTTGTACAGAAACCAGATGGCAGTTATAAGAGTCGAGGGACATGAAAGGGAAGCAGTGGTTGGGAAGGGAGTAAGACAGGGTTGTAGCCTATCCCCGATGTTGTTCAATCTGTATATTGAGCAAGCAGTAAAGGAAACAAAAGAAAAATTCGGAGTAGGTATTAAAATTCATGGAGAAGAAATAAAAACTTTGAGGTTCGCCGAAGACATTGTAATTCTGTCAGAGACAGCAAAGGACTTGGAAGAGCAGTTGAATGGAATGGACAGTGTCTTGAAAGGAGGATATAAGATGAACATCAACAAAAGCAAAACAAGGATAATGGAATGTAGTCTAATTAAGTCGGGTGATGCTGAGGGAATTAGATTATGAAATGAGGCACTTAAAGTAGTAAAGGAGTTTTGCTATTTGGGGAGCAAAATAACTGATGATGGTCGAAGTAGAGAGGATATAAAATGTAGGCTGGCAATGGCAAGGAAAGCGTTTCTGAAGAAGAGAAATTTGTTAACATCCAGTATTGATTTAAGTGTCAGGAAGTCATTTCTGAAAGTATTCGTATGGAGTGTAGCCATGTATGGAAGTGAAACATGGACGATAAATAGTTTGGACAAGAAGGGAATAGAAGCTTTCGAAATGTGGTGCTACAGAAGAATGCTGAAGATTAGATGGGTAGATCACATAACTAATGAGGAAGTATTGAATAGGATTGGGGAGAAGAGAAGTTTGTGGCACAACTTGACCAGAAGAAGGGATCGGGTGGTAGGACATGTTCTGAGGCATCAAGGGATCACCAATTTAGTATTGGAGGGCAGCGTGGAGGGTAAAAATCGTAGGGGGAGACCAAGAGATGAATAAACTAAGCAGATTCAGAAGGATGTAGGTTGCAGTAGGTACTGGGAGATGAAAAAGCTTGCACAGGATAGAGTAGCATGGAGAGCTGCATCAAACCAGTCTCAGGACTGAAGACCACAACAACAACAATGAAAGTTACACCGAAGGAAATACAACGTTTCGCACCATTAAGTCCCATTCTGATATCTGTCAAACTTTGTGGAAATATTCACACACAACTGGTGTTAAAAGATAAAACTTTCATTTCATTCGGAACTGTGTGTGAAGCGCGACCTGCACACGTATAAATACTCTTGTATTCAGCGTGCCATGGAAATCATCAGCCCCCGCATATCAACTTGAGGAATTTAATGCCATGCATGTCATACTGACGAGAATTCAGCTTCTTTTCAACAATTACAAGATCTGCCCCGTTGTCATGTCCTGCTGTCATGTCTCACCACACCATGATTTCATAATCTGTCCGCCACAAACATAAATGAAGCTCACCGATGAACACCACAGAGCGCCACTCAGTACTCCATTCTGGTAACGCGCCATGCAAATTCTGTTTCTGTGGTATGGTGTCAGCGTTAAATGATTCATGACAACTCGAGATCACGGCCTACGTTCCACTGCTCTGTCCACGATAGCAATGCGTCCGTAACCTCCGGCACGCACAAGGATAAAATTTTAACTAACACATGCCATAGTTACAGAAAAACTGGAATGCTTGTTTGCTATCGCTCTGTAAAACTGTTCACTGGTTAACATTTCCTTCAGTGTGTTTTAGGCCGGCCGAAGTGGCCGTGCGGTTAAAGGCGCTACAGTCTGTAACCGCAAGACCGCTACGGTCGCAGGTTCGAATCCTGCCTCGGGCATGGATGTTTGTGATGTCCTTAGGTTAGTTAGGTTTAACTAGTTCTAAGTTCTAGGGGACTAATGACCTCAGCAGTTGAGTCCCATAGTGCTCAGAGCCATTTGAACCACTTTTTTGTGTTTGAGACACCTGAAGTTTTCATGAAGGCTGGTAAATTGACTTCCTTGGCTTGTGAAAAAACCTTTGACGGGTACCCTGAATGTGTTATTTAGGTATTCTTCCGTTCAATGCATTTTACACGTATTTTCAGTTTGTAGTAACTATCTATGAGAATGTAAACAGTCGAGCCTTTTAGAAACAGCTAATGCTTAAATTTCCTCTTCCCATTTCTCGGAGATTCTGTTTTACTCATTCGGATTGCCAAGCCTAGCCTGAGTGAGTTGTAAAGCCCCTTGACTGTGTCCATAAACTTTCAGCTTTGCGGTCCAAAATCGTCCCCTTTCCAAGCCGTGTGAGTTTTGCTGCCATCGTCAGATGGACTGTGCCCGGCGCCCAGGTAAGCGCGCTGCCTCGGTAATCTCTTTCAGGAGCACCGTCCCCTCCAGTGGCGAGCTCTTTGAAGGCGGCACAGAGTGGTGACTGCCAGCTAGGCGGGTAAACGCGTCCGCTGGCCACAGGCGGCTATGTTGCGCCTCACTGCTGCATGCAGGATCTGCTCTTAGGGAGAGACTGGCACTGGACGCTGGGCTACTCAAGGTACAGATAAAACATAGAAGTCTCTGAAGTCAGGGTTTCTTGATCGTAATGTACCCCGCATTTCACGAAGATGGAGACGAATGTGGTGCCATTATGAGGTGTACACGCTGTATCGAAGATGACAGAAGCCTTATATCAGCTTTTATGATCGTTCCAGTCCGTAACCTGCTGAAGCCATTCTAGCACACAATTTAAAGTAACATCTTATTTATGGATTGTTACGTCCCTTCTTGATGTAACATTCCCATATTGAGGGCTGAATAACAAAAAACTTGTAATTTTGTAATAATTTGTATTCTAAATAATTCTAACTGTTGTCATACATGGTACTGACAAACAATAAAATGGGATTTTTTATGTTGAAGAACAGTTTTACAGAACAAAATGTCAAAAGAAACGTTTGACAATACGAAAGACAATATCACAACTTAAGATCGTATGTAAGTGTGTTGTATCTTACTTAGTCCAGAATGTTTGGTTCGTGCCGGCCGCGGTGACCGAGCGGTTCTACGCGCTTCAGTCCGGAACCGCGCGACTGCTAAAGTCGCAGGTTCGAATCCTGCCGCGGGTTTGGATGTGTGTGATGTCCTTAGGTTAGTTACGTTTAAATAGTTCTAAGTTCTAGGGGACTGATGAACTCAAATGTTAAGTTACATAGTGCTCAGAGCCATTTTTTTTTGGTTCGTAAGAGCACAAGCTCCTTGTAAACAATAGGCAGTAGTTATCTGAAGATGGCCTAATAAACCGAAATCTAGTTCATACAAATAAAAATCAGTAGAACAAAAAACCGCCTAAGGGTTATTCAACCCTCAATATTAAAGGAACATCTCAATATATGAGGGGCGTTTAATAAGTAATGGAATACTATTTTCTGAAAGCAGGTTGGTTTTAACCCTCGCATGATGTCTGGGGTCTCTTTAGACCCCAACTACAAATAAACATTTTTAATGTGGGTATAGACTACTCATCCTCCAAATGCGCTATTCACGGACTTTTTATTATAACTGGGCACAATATTTGTGACTATATCACAGTTTGTAGTACAACAATTAGAAATTTTTGCAGTGGGGTGAGAAAATACCCCAGGTATACAATATGTGATTTCAGTGTTATATATAAGTTTTGTTACGAAAATAAATCTTGGCAAAAATGCACCTTATAAACCAACATTCACTTGTACATTGCTGTAAACAATGAATAGAAAATACATTCATGTACATTGTTACGACAAATTCACAATTTAGAATTGAGTTTTGTGTAAGGAAGAGGTGGTGTTATAGTTTATTCGTCATGGATGGTGATATACGTTCTGCAAGGGGTTACAGTCTCGAGCAGGCTGTGGCAGAGTTACAGAAGAGTGAGAGTGATAATTAATCAATTTTTGGAAACGAGAATGACAGTGATGCTGATGGACATATGATAGAGGAAGATATGCAGGTCGGAGATGAAGTGGATATGAGAAGACTTTTGTGTCTATAAGTGGACAGATAACATACAACACAGCACTACCTGGTGTGTGCAAGCAGGTTCCAAGGAATGTAATATGTGAAACTGTGCATATTCCACGTCACCTTAGACCACAGTTATAAACAAGGGCAGATTGTTTCAGACTTTTTATCACCAATCACATGTAGAGTATAATAGTAATGCATACCATTAATCATGCAAAAGCTAACAAAATTCTGTACCCAACTCCTGAACTTTGGATTGAACTTGATTCTACAGAGCGCAGGTATTCTTTGGTCTCTTAATAATAGCTGGCTTGCATAAGGCGCGTGGGAAGTCTTTGAGTGAATTTTGGTCAGAAGAATATGGCTTATCCATTTTTCGAGCCACAATGAGCTTTTCAAGGTTTCGAGATATATTGATGTGCCTCGAGTTCAGTGATAAATTTACAAGGGAAGAAAGAAAAGCTGCTTCTGGATCAAAAGCTGAACCTATAAGGGCTATGTTTGAAATGTTCATTGATGGGTGTATTTCGTTTTACGTCCCTGGACCTCATATTACAGTTGATGAGCATCTGTGTACTTTCAGGGGACGGTATCAATTCAAGGTGTATATTCCTTCGAAACATGGAAAGTATGGGAAAGAAGTGTCGGCTGCCGTAGATTGTAAGACCAGTTATGTCACAAATGCACAAGTTTATAATGGGAAATCTGCTGAAGGAAGGGAAATAAATCAAGGGAGACGAGTGGTACACAACTTAGTTGATCACCTAAAGGGAAGTGGTAGGAACATTAGCACTGATAACTTTTTTACAAGTTTTGATTTGGGACAAGAACTTCTTGCTAATAAATTGACACTTGTGGGAACTCTCCAGGCCAACCGAAATGAAATGCTGCCATCAAAACTGAGGCGTCCATTGTCGACCACTTTTGGATATGCACAGAATATTGTTTTAGCTTCGTATGTTCCTACACAAAAGAAATCAGTCATTTTGTGGCCTACTCTACACCAAACATTTGATGTAAATAAGCTTGAGCCCAAAAAACTTGAAATAATAATGTTCTACTACTCAACAAAGTCAGGAGTTGATACAGTTCATAAGACGGCTAGACATTATTCAGTGAAATGTGGAACAAGAAGGTGACCACTTGCTGCACTTTTTGATATACTAGATTTTACTTGTCTCAGTGCTTACATTCTGTATTGTAAATTTTTATGTGATATGAGAAGTAAAAATGCAAGAAGAGACTACCTCTCGGAATAGGAAAAGAACTAGTCAAACCTCACATTGAACAACGAATCTTGTCGCCCCAGTGCCAAACACTGCACATTTGTTCAGAAATAATATCTTCAAAGATCTGTAAAGGAAAAACAACACGATAACCAGGAGGCATATGTTCCAAACCTGAAAAGAAAACGGTGTGATTCGTGCCCAAGGTCAAAGGACAAGAAAGTGAATCAACAATGTGATGGGTGTCACAAGTTTGTCTGTAAAGAACATGCTAGCATAAGTGTGTTGAGTAATGATTGTTCGACATATGACACGGAAAGCGAGTAGGAGTGTATATGTAATAAAATTCCATGTAAGTAATATTACACATAATATTAATAAATTACAGTATTGTTACATAATGTGTGAGTTATGAATATTTTGTGTTAAAATAATTTTTGGAACTAAACAAACTAAGCAAATGTTTTCATGTTTCGAACAAATGTAGTAAATAACTACAAATTATATGTAACTTAATTATATTAAGAAACAATGGAGTTGTAATATGAACGCTGGCCGGTGTGGCCGAGCGGTTCTAGGCGCTTCAGTCTGGAACCGCGCGACCGCTGCAGTCGCAGGTTCGAATCCTGCCTCGGGCATGGGTATGTATGATGTCCTTAGGTTAGTTAGGTTTAAGTAGTTCTAAGTTCTAGGGGACTGATAACCTCAGATGTTAAGTCCCATAGTGCTCAGAGCCATTTGAACCATTTTGTAATATGAACATAGTGCATATGTTTCTCAAAAACGTATAATTACTCTGTGGACGTATTTCAGATTTTATCGTCACAAAGTTGCTTGAATCACACTGTTGTCAAAAAAGACCCCAGTCATATAGTATGTTTTTCCAGAGCTAATACCATGCGAGAGTTAATCAGGATTCCAGTACACAATATTATTCCCCTTTTTTCCACAAAGCTCTATTTTCCAACATATTCTCGGATCAGTGCTACAGCTTCACCCCAACTTCTTACTAGTCGATGTCGGAGACAACACCTTCATCGTCCATGTACTACTTCCCGCAGAGTGCAGCCTTCATTGGGCCGAACAGATGGAAGTCGGAAGGTGCCAGATGGGGACTGTAGGATAGATGAGGAAGAACGGCTCAGTGAAGTTTTGTGAGCGTCTCTTAGGTATGCAGACCTGTGAGTTTGCTCTAAAGTCGTTTTCTCATTTTGTTGAGGGTAATGCAATACACTTTAGAGTTGATCATTGCACCATGCGGGGGGACATAAAACAGAGTGACCCCTACAGAGTCCCAGGAGACCGCCGACTTTACCTCTTCGGAGGAGAGGTGGTGTGGCATCACGCCATGGATTGCCGTTTTCTTTCCGTTTCGAAGTGATGAACCCCTGTGACGATGTTCGACAAAAAAGTGTCACGATCAGCCTCGTAACGAGCAATCAGTTCCACACAGATAGTCCTTCTTTGCTCTTTATGGTCTTCTGTTAGGCAACAAGGAACCCAGAAGACACACCTCTGAGTGCCTCAACTGGTAGACGACTGTGTTAGAATTATCAACAGAATCGTCCAGTTGTGCAGCGTGGTGTTTGATTGTGATCCGTCGATATTCTCCAACGAGAGTGTTGGCACATTCCAACATTGGAGGAGTCACAGCTGTGTGCGGTCGGCCGGCAGGCACGCGGGGGATAGGGGCGCGTGTGTGTGGTGATGACAGGCGTCTCACCCAACGACGCGCTGTGCTTTTGTTCACTGCCAGGTCTTTATAGACATTCTGTAAAGGCCTATGAATATCTGCGATGCTCTCGTTTTCCACCAAAAGAAACTCAATGACAGCTGGCCTGTGTGACGGGGCCGTTCTAGGCGACCGCGCGACCCCAACAGTAACAGGTTCGAATCCTGCCTCGGGCATGGATGTGTGTGATGTCCTTAGGTTAGTTAGGTTTAAGTAGTTCTACGTTCTAGGGGACTGATGACCTCAGATGTTAAGTCCCATAGTGCTTGGACCCATTTGAATCAAACTCAATGACAGGTCTCTGCGTGGAACGCCCATCCGTTACAGACGCCATTTTGAAGCGCCGCCATCCATCGGAACTTCACTAAACTGAAGATGGAATTTTCCACGATGTTCCACAACAAATTTGGCATTTTTCCATCCAAATTGGCTGAGAAAAAAATGTTGCATTACTTATTGAACGCCATTAGTATCTTCAACTGTATATTCTCTGCATTTTTGGAAGCTGTAACTCCCTTATCTTCCTTTCAAAGTGAGAACCTCCAATGCTTACGAAAAGTACCTAGCAATAAGGTTTCTTAATGTCAAATTAGTGTTGACGTTTGATATAGCACCGTGATGAAGTAGATAATTGCTGCGTTTTCGATGCTAATGTTCCTGTGTTCAAACCTAGTGTGACTCTAGTTTTCTTTTTTTCTTTCTTCTTTTTCATGTGTGGGAAATGCCACGTTGTACTGCGGTCCGGAGTCCACGTTAAATTTTATAAGTTATTTATAAGATCGTAAAATAGCAAGGTAATGCAATCCTTATCAGTAGCAATGATCAAGAATGGATTTATTACGCAAGTGTGAGAAATATTGAAAGAGTTTCGGAAGTTTTCAACCCTGCGCACACTCAATCTTTATATTTTACCCCTGTATTAGAAGGACAACACCTGTGAAAGAATTAAATTGTGCCCAATTCTTGGATACAAATTCGGGACAAAAATACTCCAGGACCTTTACAGCAACACTTGATTACTATGCAGTAGAGAGTTTGAGATTAGAGAACGCTACCTTCAGAGAATAGTAGACTCACATCGAAAAGGAAACCAATTCCACATTTGTAAAGCATTGTACTCCAAAAAGCATTTTACTTTTCAAATGTGTGGGACCCATGCTACACTGCGCAACACAATTAAAGTTTCACTTTTTTAAAACCCCGTAATTGTCTCCCAATACGCTGCAGAATTTTGAAATTTAAAAAGACCATACCTCAGAAGTTCATGTGAGCCGTAAGGTCGGTTAATGACATCACATTGGTATCAAATTTGACCATAATTCTGCTCAATGGCACCACAGACATGCCAAAACATTTCATCTGCTCAGATCGACGCAATCGCACACTGTTGTCCACAGAGCTGAAGTCGAGGCCATACGCATCTCTGAATATACGCACACGAGAAAGGAACACAGTTCCAGACATCATAAAATCTGGGCCACCAAAAAGGATCACGTTCGAGAATGTTCCTGGGTGCATTACGTGCCCTCACCTCTCGCCTTATGAGGGTAGGGTCTTTGATTAGTAATCGAAACGTCCGCGGTCCCGGGTTCGAACCTCGATACTGCTTACATTTTGACTAAAGTTCAGCAGCAATTTCGGCCGAAGATTTCCGGTGTACTTCTGAAGAAGAGTAATTTGAAAATATGTAATGTAAATTTAATGTGGGAGAAATTTCATAGCAGTAGCTAATCTTTTTCGTAACAGTGGTATTCAAATATTCTTCAGCCCTAACAATACACTATATCATTTACTGAAACGAGACACACAGGCAGTGTCACAGCAAGTCAGGTACTTACAAACTTTTATGTGACAATTCCCCACAATTCTACACAGGTCAAACAGGAAGGAATTTCACTACAAGATACTGGAAACTCATGAATGCCTTCCAGCTAAATAAATTTGATAAATTCACTTTTGCAATCCACATAAAAGAACATGACCAATCAGCCACAGCCATTACAGACAACCTACAGATACTGCACAATGTCAGCAAAAGAAAGAAAACAAATCTTCTTTAAGAGTTCGAAATTTGTGTTCATGGCACCTAATTCTCAATGAACAAGTAGACCTTGCAAACAAATCATTTCTGCAAATCTTTAATGAAATATTTTAAAAAACAAAAACGATAACTCCCACACAACCAGCAGTTTTTGGAAAACAAAAACACAGTGTCGATTTAACCTTATGTAATTTAGCAGTAAGCATTCTAGATATTATAAATGACAGTGTGCTTCCAAAATCATGTAAAAACTTCATTTTCATAATTTGTAATATCTATTATGTATCGGTATGTGCAACAACTCTGTACTTCTTACACTTAAGCTCTTTACCATAACCTCTGTTTTTCAAATGTAAACACATTGTGAATGCATGTGTGTTTGACGTTACCAACGTCTAAAGTCCCACTACTACATCAAACACGTAATATGGTAGAGCACCAATGATTAGTGTTGTGACTAAAATACAATTAACGTGTAAAAAAAGAAATATTTTTGTACAAAAATATAATAAATGTAATGCGAAAACGATATGGATACATCAGCTTCATTTAAGTACTTACATACATGTACCAAATAACGCCCACCTAACGTTCAGGAATTTCGTATTCAGTATGTGTAAGTGGTAAGATTCCGAGAATGTACGTGCGACATCCTACAGCTATATACAGTTCAAAAATAAATGAACATTGAAAGTTTATTTAATTAATATCATCACTGTAAAGAAAATGTTTAACTCTTGCAAGTGAGCCCTGTTAGTAGATCTTGTTCCTAATATGGCACGTAACCACATCTTGTTCAAATTAACATTCTGGGGCATGTAAATGGCAGGAAAACTGTTTGAAATACACTGTAAGAGTTGTAATTTTATTTTAGAAATAACTGGAATGAGATGATACATAGACTCTTATAATTACTGGTTTTTTCAAACTCTTCATACAGAATTGTTGGTACTTACTGCTTATTAACTCTTCAGATTATTAAATTTAATCAGCAATCAAAATTGTTCTGACAGCAGTAAGTTTCCTTCTCGTAATAGGAACAATAATTCTAATCATTATATTTTCAATGAACACATGACTAATGATTCATGAAACTGGTTTGGCTCATTTGAATCAATATTTTACAGGTGAGGCACAGAAAATTTCGCACTTTGTCTTTTGGTGTCAACCCTACACAGTTTTCACGCACATATTTCATACATTTTTTGTAAAGTCTCATGTCGAATATACTGTCTTGACAGCACACGTGACAAAACCAGCCAACCTCTTGCAACACTTTCTTAGGGCAGAGCTGCTGCTTGCTTCAGCGGAGTCTTTATTTTTGCATTTTTTCTCCTCTTTATTGACAGTGAAATTTTTTGCGACGTTTATCTTCTTTAGATCTAGTGCTTTCCTTGATACCATTTTTCTTTTGATTCTGCGTGAACAGCGCCTTACATACGAGTTGTTCCTTGTAATTTAATACCTTCCTCCGTGGTGTTTGCTCTTTCCTCTTCAGCTTTTGGGTTTGCAAAATTTCCTTGAAAGAACAATCCAGATATTCAGCTGCGTCACTATCTTCAAGACTGAAGTCTCTTGAACTATCCTTTACTGAATATGCCTCGCTTTCTGATGAACTGGAATCAATGGACTGGCGTCTCTTTTTTCGGGAAGCCTTTGGGACTGATTGAGTCTCTGACAGTTTCCTGTTTCAGGGGCAATTGTCTTCTGGGTCAGGGCGTTCTGATAGACGAGAGGGAGCAAATGCAGTCTCTGGAATAGCTTCTGGGTCAAAAGGATAAATCCCTGTGGCACGGAACCCAGACATGACATTTACTGGGGATGCTGCTTTTCGCCACACCTTGCTGAAGATTTTTCCAAACACATGTCTATTAATTGCTCTGTTTTCTTACTTCTCGTATGTAGACCAGTTCAGCTGAACTTCGTCATCCCAGTAAGACTCAAACGGCTTGAACATTGATTCATCCATGGGTTGCAGCTCATGTGTTGTGTTGCTGGGCAAGCAATAAAGTCTGATATTGTGCTCTTCAGCAATGTCGCAAATTTCGGGGTCCAAATGTGACGATGCTCCATCAAATATCAAAATAACATGAGCCCTTATCTGTCATTTCTACTGCTGTCCCAGGTGGCAAACAGTCTCCCCATTCTGGCTTGCATCGCTTCCCTTTGAAAAGTATCGTAGGAGGAATAAAGTGTCCAATGCCATTCCCATATGAGACAATGGTAATATTTTCCCCAAGTTCTGGGACATCAAAGTGCAAGCGTTTCTCGCCTTTCTTCACTAAGACTTCAGACTTGTGGAGTGAGAGGCGAAATCCCTTTTCGTCCATATTATAGATAAGTTGGGGTTTGTCAAATAAATCCAATTCAGGCAAGACCGTTTTCAGTTTCGGAAAACGATCATTTACAATAATATTGTTTAGCTTTGCAGTTCTTCCTGGACTCAAGTGTTGTGCCTTCCTTCTCGCAATGTCTGGGTGTCGTAGGAAGAGCTTGAGCCACTTGCGTCCAGCCAATCTCTTCGTCTCATTAAAAGGATTCTGCACACTATTCTTTTCACAGTATACATATACACATTTTCTGAGAACTTTTGCTGTAATTGGATATCCAACTTCAGCGGGCCGAAAAATTCTTTGGCAAAGTTCTTTTTCCTGAGCTTCGTCCAAACAAGTTTTTTGTCCCAAATTTTTGGTTGTCAGATCAGAACTTATATGGTTGCGTAACGTTTGTCGAGGAATCCTGTATGTTTCCGAAGCGGCCCTGGCAGGCGTCCCTTCAGCAACAGCTTCCATAGCTTGTTTTAAATTATCTGCATCCCATGTTGCTCTTTTTTTCTGTGTCTCCATCTAGAAACAAACATTTCCAGTAAGCCTGACGTACCTGAATTAGGGCTGTAACACTATGATTATATATTCTTTTAAAGTATCGTACTTCAGTTATAGCTACTGAAAGTTATTGATCTAAATGCAAAATGACTTGCCACAATGATTACCAAGAAGGAATTTAAAATTTTTCATTTGACATTTCTTTCAACAACCAACTAACAGCTCAGTAAAAACGTATAAAATAATTTATATTTAATTTAAGAGACAGTAAATAGGTGTTACATGAGGTTTCCCAGGATACGCTAAAATTAAATATGCATTGTCTTTATGCACAGCTCTATACAACAGGGTGCTTAATAATGCCCGCCCGGGCTTTGTTTGGAGCGCCACGGATGCGCCTTGTTGGGAACAACCAGTTTAAAACGCGTGTGCGTTTATTGTTTAAAAAGAAACTTATTATTATGGAGATAACGCTGCTATCCTAATACAGCACAATTTTCTGTTCATAAATACATATTTACTAGTAAAAATGCTTCATAATCTAAACGATTACATTAGATGAAACGTACCGTGAATATAACAAACAAACCCTCCTTCGTTGAACGTCGTAGCACAACTGAAAGTAAAATGGCCACCACGAGTGCGGGTGCAGAAACAGTTGTTGCCTTGGCAACCAGATGTCACAAGCTATTACTAGCGAAGACATTTAGCGCTGTTTTCAAACTTTCTATGCTAGAAAATGAGAGTGGGCCTTATTAGGAACCGGACCTTATTTGGTACATGTACCTTGTAATATTTTGCGACATATTTCGCTTAGCCACTTCCAAATGTTTCATTTGCGTCTATTTAGTAATCATCAAATTTGTTTTGTTTTAAACAGCGACTTCCAGCAATGAGTGCAGAAATATATACCTGAATGAAAACCACCTGAGAATGGGCACAAGTCCGAAACCGGCCGTGTGTTGAATGAAATCACCTTCTGTTGTGACTGGTAGCGGTTATTATTCTACACCCTATAAAGTAACAGTCAGGGAGTTCAACTGCATCCGTTATAGATAAAATACATTTTAGGAAGTCTTTTCTGAAGATATTTCATCGGAGCGTAGCCTTGCACAGAAGTAAAACGTGGACAGCAATCCAGGAAAGAAGAGAATAAAAGCTTTTGAAATATGGTGCTACAGGAGAATCTGAAGGTTAAATGAGTATGGGTAGGTAGAGTTACTAATGACGAAGTACTGAATCGAATTGCGGGAAAAAAGATGTTATGGCACAACTTCGCTGTAAGAAGGGACCGATTGACAGGACGCATCCTCGGGCATGAAGGAAGCTTCTGTTTGCTAACGCTGGGTGTGTATGTATGTTTGAGAAAGAGAGAGGGGGGTGGGGGATAAAAATTGTAGAGGGAGACCAAGGGATGAATACGGTAAGCAAATTCAAATGGATGTATGTTGCAGCAGTTATTCGGAGATGAAGTGACTTGAACAAGACAGAATAATATGGAGAGCTCCATCGAGTCAGTCTTCGGACTGAAAACCAGAATTACAACAACGGTATATAAAGAAAAATTACGCAATAGGATTCTCATTCAGAAATCCCTTTTCAATGTTGTTTGTGAGAAGATCGTCTTTAGCTTCGTATAAGAAGGAAAACACCTACCAGCACCTGCAGGAATTCTACAGAGGCAGGGATGCGACCTATGTAGAGTGGTTTAGCGTCACACACCTGACTTAATGGTCCAGCATACGAACTCAGTTTTATATTAAACGAAATATAGTGTGTCCCAGTATTATTATGCTAGTATTATTATGTCAGTATGAAACACAGGGACTGCGATTAAACATGAAGCAAAATATCGAGCAAATGTCCTCCATTGCTTCGTCTGCACAAATCCACTCAGTAGACAAAATTTTTCGATGACTCTAGAGCAGAGTTCCGCTTGTATTTTGATCAATGAGACATCTAATTTCTGCGCTGAGTTGAGGGATGGTTCGGGCATAGTTCACATAAACACAAGATTTGACATACTCCCACAAAAAAGGTCACATGGTGTCAAAGTACACGAGCTCGGTCCCAATTCTGATCATCATTGCGGGGGATGGCACGAGCATTGAGTCCTTCTGTCAGCAACCTGTTGTTTCAACGCCATGTGGCAGGTTGAGCCATCCTGTTGAAACCTCAGGTGTTCCACATTCAGTTCTTGCAATTGTGCCCATAAAAACTGCGTTAACATGTGCTTTTCCAGTCTCCTCTTCAAAAAGGTACGGTCCAATTAGTCCGTCAGCCCATAACGCGCAATAAATATTGACTCGTTCTGGATAAAGACACTTCTCAATGACCATGCGAGGATTCTCCATTCCCCAAATCCGGAAATTTCGTTTATTCACATAGCCGTTAACCTGGAAGTGTGCCTCGTCACTGAAGATTATTTTCTTATGAAAATCATTACCGAATTCTTGTTTTTTGAGTACCAAATCGGTAGATGTTCGACGCTTCAAATGGTCTATCGACTTGAGCTCATGTGTTAGCTGGATCGCAAAAGATGTAAATGCAGATTCTTTTGTTAAAATTCGATGCAAACTGCGTCTCCGACTGGATAACTGTTGAGAACGGTGGCGAATCGACTTCACTGGACACGGAGCAACGCCCTCACTGACGAGAGCGACATTCTCTGCCGATCTAGATGCTTTGATCCAGCATGCATCGCTCCGTTTTACCTGATAACAATACGCACAAACGTCAACTGACAATGACAATCGGTAACCGCGGTAGCAACAGATGACAGTCGCTTAAATTTCTGGTCCGACAATCTAACACACTGAAAGAGGCGCTCAATTTAAAAATTGCGCTCTTTATGGGACACCCTTCACTAACGAACAACGGTATATAAGGAAAAATTGCGCAGTAGGTTTCTCATTCAGAAATCCCTTTTCAGTGTTGTCTTCACACTGAATAACAGCGATGAAATTGTCAGTAAAATCAGTGATGTTCATGTAAGTAGCACATCTAGGTGCGTTTTGCCTGACCATTGCAAACATTCACACGGCAATCGTTGCAAAGGAATCTGCCGAACTAATCATACATAACTTCTTAGGTCGCGGAGAAATATCTGTGGAATATTGACTATGTCATTAAAACTAATTTACTGTTGCTTTTCAGGGCAAATTTTACCCACAAGGAAATGTTATTGCCACTATTTGCGGTATCCGTAACCATGTAGCAACATTTTCAGAGAGAATATAATTTTTTTAGAATATTCCACCTTTGTAGATCCAGTCTCATAATGCATCATAATATTTCGCTTACCAAAGCTTTATTGCTTTGAAATACATGAAGCATTCTGTACTGCATTTAATGACGCACAGATAAGTACAAGACGAGTGAGCTAGTCATTGCTACCACCAACGTGTGTGTTTTTTATTTTTAAATATCTCACGATGGCTGATGTTAACATACATAATAGTACTAACCATCTGATATTAACATATTTAATGATACTAACCATCTGGAAACGGATGAAGGATCCGTTTTTAAAAGTAACTTGCATTCATGCTGCTTTGCTTCACCCTGAAGTTTTGCAACACGAATTAGGTATGTTATCATTAAATACTATTCACAGACTATCGCCGGCCGCGGTGGTCTAGCGGTTCTAGGCGCGCAGTCCGGAACCGCGCGACTGCTACGGTCGCAGGTTCGAATTTTGCCTCGGGCATGGATGTGTGTGATGTCGTTAGGTTAGTTAGGTTTAAGTAGTTCTAAGTTCTAGGGGACTGATGACCACAGATGTCAAGTCCCATAGTGCTCAGAGCCATTTGAACCCAGACTATCGAATTAAACAAAAGGTCAAAATGAAATATAGCAATACATACATGAAATCACGTTACAGTGGGATCAAAAAGAGCAAAAACGGTGACGCCGATTGTACTGTTTTCGATGAGTGTCGATAGCAATTTTGCTACTATGCAACCTCAAATGATTTTTTTTTCCATTGAGAAAGGTGCTATAATATTTTGAAATCGATCTGCAAAATAAACGTGTTTAATAGCTGCTTAGTGGACCTCTTTTTTTCCTTACGAAGATAATTTGAACTCTGCCTAAAGAACATAGAAATGAAACACGTTTAAATCTCTGTAGCCTGACTTTTTGAAAACTTTTCTCCGTTCTTATTCAGAAGTAGCATCAACAGAGCGGAAATTAAAACAGAACATAAATCTCTCTCGTCCCGAGGGCCCTTCGCTGATACGCAGCCGATAACAAGGTACCATTAGTAGCCGTCGGAATATGGGTCAGGCACAAAAATAAGTACCTCCGTAAAGCAATGTAATCCACACAGTGGACTGCGAATCGGGAAAGCCGTGTACGGACGGACCTGCCGAAGCCGCAGCGGTGCTAATCCGGGGTAGTTATTTATCGCGGGACATCCGATGATAAATGAGTTCCTGATGCCAGCATATCCGTACACGTCACTACACAGAATCTCTCCGCCTCCCAGCGAATAATAACGGCAGGAAAACCACTTACGGAACGAAATTGGCCGCTGTAAGTGATTAAAGCACTTTGCTTAATGCAGGCTTTCGTGTAGAAAACGTTCCCGATGCTTCACGTAAACTTAATTCGACTTTGTGTTTGGAAGGATTTTTTATGAGATTACTGCTGAAAGTTCATACTGTGTTAACTGCGTGAAAAGGAAATTTTATTAGCCAATACTGACGCTATAAACAAGTCCCATGATGAAGTAAGACGCTAATGCCACAGATTGTGCTGTAATCATGGGTCTAATTAATTGCTGCGATTAATAAGCAATTGATCAATATCACAATTTTTTCTTGCGTTCGTTATATACAACCTGCAATAATCAATCTTGCGATTAGCTTGCTACCGTTCACAATCGCTTCGTGTTTCTCCACCATCTTTTTGTGTATGGCTACGGTAAGTAAGCTGTTTAGGTTTTTATGTTGGTAACGACACGTAGCGCTCTATATGAAAATCACTGACTGTGCTGTGTGAAGTCTTTGGCCTGTTTGCATTGTTGGAATATTTGCTATTGTAGTGTTTGGCAGTTGGATGTGAACAGCGCGTAGCGTTGCGCAGTTGGAGGTGAGCCGCCAGCAGTGGTGGATGTGGGGAGAGAGATGGCAGAATTTTGAGAGCGGACGATCTGGACGTGTGTGCATCAGACAGAGTAAATTTGTAATACTGTATATCATGAACCGATGCATATATGATGACTTTTGAACATTATTAAGGTAAATACATTGTTTGTTCTCTATCAAAATCTTTCATTTGCTAACTATGCCTATCAGTAGTCAGTGCCTTCAGTAGTCAGAATCTTTTATTTAGCTGGCAGTATTGGCGCTCGCTGTATTGCAGTAGTTCGAGTAACGAAGATTTTTGTGAGGTAAGTGATTCATTCCTTTTGTAGGGATTATTGAAAGTCTTCTGTTTGTAGTTCAACTGCAGTTTCGGCCGTTTCATGAGCTCAGAAGCGTCCGAGGTGCTTTCGTCGACCTGTGGCCTCAACGAAGTTGCCAGTGAAGAATTTCGTCGAATCGTCGAGCCAGAGTTAGAGAAGACGCAATTCACGCTCGGGAAACCACAGCGCCCACATGAAACCGTCCCTTACAAAAATGTATCAATTACTGTAGTGGTTAACCCATTACGTTATTTGATTTTCAAACAGCTGAGCAGAACTGAAAGTACTCAGACATTTCTCTCTTTACTTATTCTGATCAACACTAAATTGACACACAATATCTTTAGCGCAACTCAATCTGGATTTCAATAATCCCTGCAAAAAGAATGGCCCTGACTAACAACAATCTATACCTTTCATGGGACCTTTACCTTTCGCGGGAAAATGGTCTGCCGGCTGAGATACCCCCTTGAAAACTTTACAGAACTGTACTTAGGTAAAAAATCGATAGAGCACTTGCCCGATGAAGGCTAACGTCCCGAGTCTGAGTCTTCATCCGGCACTCAGTATTAATCTGCTAAGAAGGTACTTTCGGAAGTAAAGCTGTGAGGACGGATTATGAGTCGTGGTTTGGTAGCTCAGTCGGTAGTCCACTGCCCGCGAAAGTTAAGTTCCAGAGTTCGTGTCTCGGACCGGTACACAACTTCAATCTGCCAGAAAGTTTCATATCAGCGCACACTCCGCTGCAAAGTGAAAATTCATTCTGGACACAATCCCCTAAACCATGGCTAAGCCACGTCTCCACAATATCCTTTCTTCCAGGAGCGCTAGTCGTACAAGTTTCGCAGGAGAGCTTCTGTGAAGTTCGGAAGGTAGGGGGTGAGGTCCTGGCGGAAGTAGAGCTGTGAGGACGAGTCGTGAGGTGCGCTTTGGTAGCTCAGTCGGTAGAGCACATGCCTGTGAAAGGCAAACGTATCGAATTCGAGACTAGATCCGGCACACTGTTTTAATCTGGCAGAAAATTTCACCAATATTTCTTTTACAAAAGCTATAGGACTTACAAATGTGTTGTTTGTGACAAATGAAATACTAAATCACGAAGTTCTTTCAAGGATGACAAAGAACTTCTGTGTGTGCACCGTTTGTAGCTCGAAGAATGTCTGCTGGGCGCCATACAACATCTGTTCTTCTTCTTCTCTTAATCAGGTACTTCTGCGGTGTAAACTTTGTCCTTCGGCAGCCCCACAAAAAGAAACTTAAATGTGTTATGTCTGACGATCTTGTAGGCCAAGCAGTGGGCCATCATGCCCAAAGAACCTGCCAGGGAATGTTTCATTAAGAAAACGTTAACCCGCAATCCTAAAAGCGGTGATGCACCATCTTGTTGAAAATCACATCACCCTGCAAGTCTCTCAGTTGTGGTTCCGCAAACTGTTCTAGCGTAGGTGTCAGCTGTTACCGATTTTTCGACAGAAAAGGAACGTCCAATGACTCTGTTGTCTATTAAACCGCACCACACATTCGTTTTATGGGAATCCCTAACATGATCTAAGGCAACGTGCGGGCTTTCCGAAACTCACAACCTCACAATGTACTTGTTAAGTTCACCTGATATGTGGAAAGCAGCCTTATCTGAAAAAGAAATGCGTCGTGGATACTCATTGCTAGGTTAATTCACCGCAATAACTCACTCGCAAAAACCGCTCGAGAAGTTCCACCATCAGGATGTAAGGCCCGTCTTGTCTGGATCTAATATGCATGCAGGTGCATATTTGTTGTATAGAATTCTTCGCACTGTGGTCCTAAAAGTCTATAATTCCTCGATATGCTCGTCGGGTAGACTTGGGTGGGCTTCGAAAGATCATGTATTGCTTGTGTATTGGCTCTGAGCACTATGGGACTTAACATCTGTGGTTATCAGCCCCTAGAACTTAGAACTACTTAAACCTAACTAACCTAAGGACATCACACACATCCATGCCCGAGGCAGGATTCGAACCTGCGACCGTAGCAGTCGCGCGGTTCCGAACTGCGCGCCTAGAACCGCTAGACCACCGCGGCCGGCTGCTTGTGTATTGACGATACTTGTTCAATGAACGGAAGTTGACCTGTCCATTTAAATTTCTCGTACAATGCAACAGTACTTCTTGTATCAGGTACTTCTCTTACGTATTGTCTTCGAAAATTTGGCCGCACAGTAACTGGAGATATTGTCTCGTATTACTACGTTACTCACTGCACCGTCTCCTCGCCTGACGACATTTCACAACAGTTATTGTGGTGCTCTCTGCTCAGCTTCAACCTGCAACAAAGATATGCAAACAAACTTGATCATTTATTCTATGATTTGTCTCAGCCTACGAATTTGTAAGTTCTATAGTTTTTGTAAAATAAAATTGATAGTTGTACAAAGACTTCAGGTCCAGCCTGTACTTTTCTAGATTCAAAGAGGTAAGAAGAGGCCGCGAAGATAATCAAGCGGAAGGAGGGAAGCTGATGTCAGAAAACATACAGGGGTGACGTGGATGCCTAAATATGAGAACAGTAATGCATGAAAAAGTCTAAATGAGTCTTAATCCAGCAATGGACGTCAAATATTTGATGATAACGATCTTTACGACGATAACATCAGCAAACTAATCTGTATCCCGCTGTCGGTAAGAACTCGTCGCCCGATCTGCTTGTGAACGTATTCCAATCAACAAGTAGCGCAGGTCGCCGGGAAAGCTGTGTCTCACATCTTTTAGGTTTACCAATGGTGGCGCGCCAGCACAGGTAGTTGCGCGAAGCTGTGACGTCGATTATCTGCTCAGTGGGCCTGAATCGTTCCTTTCGCCCGTGCCTCAGAGCCTCCGTAGTGTAGTACGGAGTCCCACGCCAGGCAAATTACTCGACATACTGTTCCGCGGGTTCAACTGGAAACATTTAATGGCATACCCGCATTAATTCTCTGCACTGCTACAAATACGCCGTCATGATGAATAGGGGTCGCGCCGTCGCTTTAACCCACGCGACAACATTAAACTAATTATTTATTTGTTTATTACTTATTCATCCCAACCAGACTATAGGCAATGTTAAAATGAAAAGGTACGAAATGTTTTAACAACCAAACCGTTTGACATTTGCATCTCCGCTTTGGGATAACGCCTTTAGACATGTAGGGACGCGAACGCAACGTCGTTAACTCCCCTTCCCCCCCCCCCCCCCCCCCCCCCAAGAAAAAAAAAATATTTAAAGTTGTGCCCTCAGCACGTACGAGATCCGAGACCCATCGAAATCCTCGATCTCGGAAAAACTATTACAGGTGACGTGTACTGGTTGGTTCTGAGCACTATGGAACTTAACATCTGTGTTCATCAGTCCCCTAGAACTTAGAACTACTTAAACCTAACTAACCTAAGGACATCACACACATCCACGCCCGAGGTAGGATTCGAACCTGCGACCGTAGCGGTCACGCGGTTCCAGACTGAAGCGCCTAGAACCGCACGGCCACACCGGCCGGCTGACGTGTACTGTGAGACACTCATAGCCTACGCAAGTCTATAAATAGCAAACGGCCTGGGGTGATAGGTGTTCGTGCATCATCACAGAATGGGGAGGCCGAAAGCTTTCCGACTCTGTGAAGCAGCATAGGCTGCATTCTGTGGCATTCTTGACGACAGAGTACAATGTTGGTGCAGTCACAAGTGTTTGGGAGCACACCATTCAGCGTACTCAGGACTCCACAGCAGAGGACTCTTACGAGTCCCCATACTGACCCACTGACATCGTCAAGTCCGGCTGCAGTAGAAATGAGATGAACGAGAGTTGAACGGCGATCGATAAATCGTACCACAAACCTCCGGGAACCTATCAGAGGCTTTTATAGCCCATGCTAGATAGAATCGCTGCTATATCGTGTTCCAAAGGTGGACCAGCACGGTGTTTGCAAGGCGGTGGCAATGTTTTGGCTGGTCAGTGTATGTTGGCAATTACTACGGAAGACAGGAAAACAACAAAACAAAAGAAGTCATTCTTCTCTAAGATAACGCGCGTCCACACGTCTCCGAGGTTACACAAAGTGGGAGTAGCTGGAGTTTACGCCCTACTGCCTGGACACATGGCCCTGCGACTTCCATATCTTTGGTCCTTTGAAAAAATATCGCAAAGAGAAGCGCTTCAACTCGGACGACGAACTGAAGGACACAGTGGGAGACCGGCACCTGTCACAGACACGGGACTTGGAATAGGGAATCCTTCGGCTCGTGAAAGAGTGGGGCAGTTGTGCTCAAATATCTGGTGAGTACTTTTGAATAAAGACTTCAGTCATACTCACAGTGTTGACTTGTACGTTTTGTTTTCAACATTCCCCATACATCTGATCAGGAACGACACATATCAAATATATTACAAAAATATTCGCAGGAATAATAATAATAATATCTGACACTAGCAATGATAATGAAAATAACAATTTACACTAGTAATAATAACAGTAAATGGCGTTAAGAATTATATAGATTAGTTTAGAACATTTCGACACATGTTTTGTATTACAGAAGCGGACACAATGAAGAAACAGGAGAAGATTGAAATCACAGTGACAGGAAAGAACAAAATCTAACCAAGTACTCTGACAACAAGGGGGAGCGAAAAGTTTTGGGGAGGTCGGACTGACGAGAGTGATTTGCAGCGTAGTGTATGGGAGAGACGGCTATTGTGACAGAAGGTGCTCCACTAACTATCTTTTGAAATTTGGACGAAGTTTAATTTCTCTGTTTTTTTTTTTTTTTTTTTTAAGAATATAGTTCTTCTCTGTTGAGAACGAGTATTTCTGCTCTGCTACTCAGAAAGTAGCAGTATACCGCTACTCAGTGCCCTGTAGCAGACCAGCTACTTTCAAAGCGAGCACCGAAAGGAGACACTACTCCTTTGCACACAATACAGGACCACAGTTTAAAGAATAAATAAAAATTAAGAAACGGACAAGTGCAGGATTCGCGCTCTGAAGATGCCGCACGAACTTAATTATGTATATAGATAATAGTAATAATAATAATAATAATAAAGCGCGGCTCAATAACGTAGTATATTGGACGCCGCTTACGCGACTTGCGTCTCCCTAACTTACCTCTGTTATCCAAACTACAATTTAACGTGGAATCCGAACCACGTGTTGTTTCTGGTGACTTTTCACATCTTTGAGAGGAACAGGCAATGTTAAAAGAAAGACTGATAAATCCTTGGTGAAAACTCGATTCGATCGCGTGACATCCCGACCAGGCACAGGCTTTACCGTTAGACCACCAGGTCCAAAATGTAATATCAAAGGTCCATCTATAGATTTTAGTGAGTGAGGTTGCAAGTGTCAAAATATGTGACATACATGACCGTGTCTTTTGAAGCTTAGAACAGTTATCCCGCAAAGGCCCTGTAGACCTCAGTACTTGACGTAAATTTCAGTTTGATACCTCTACCCGTTCCTGAGAAAAAGGGGTCTAACAGACAGACAAGAAATGGGAAATTAAATAGTCTTCTTTATATGATATAATTACAAGTTATTAGTTATGGGATTTTTTTGCTTGATTTGTACAATGACACCTTGCTTCTTGCCAAATTTCTTGATTCTAGGCCAACGGGAAGTACCCCATACGTTTTGATGAGTGAGTTTGCGAGGATGGAAACAGATGACAGAAGTGACCGCATCTTCTGATTTCATTGACTTAAAAGCTTAAACTTTTTACGCTGATAAGATACCGTAGACCTTGGTACCAGACTGAAATTTCATCTTGATACCCATGCGGTTCTTGAGAACAAGGAGTCTTAACACACGGACAGACGGACAGAAAGACAAACCAACAGACAGACAGAGGGAGAACAAAGTGATCCTGTAAGTGTGATTGAGGTACGGAAACCTAAAAAGGAAAATGACACACATGAAAACTCTGCACTTCAAATGTCCGTTGGGCAAAACTGAACTTATTATCTTCTATTAGTTCTCGCCAAGTGTGTCTCGTTCACTTAGCACCACTACCTAATTTGACCTGTCCCTACCGTGTGTCTGCACGCTCGCTGAACAGCAACATTCGCCTAGCAAATTGAAACGACTCCACCAGAAATACAAGGGCGCACAGGGAAACAATATCGAATTTTATGTGTTTCCCGTACGGCTGATCACGAAAGATCACCTTCTTCCAGCTTCTGAAATACCCTACGAACCCACCGCCTACACCACACAGAGCAAACGACTTCCACAGCCCACGAGGGCTGTGAGCCGACTGCCCTATGTCTTGAGCTTCCGAAACACTCCATACTGTATTGGCGAGCGATCTGTTCTGTGAGCACGAAACGTTCCTTACTTCCGTGTCTCGGAGCTTCCGTGGCATCGGAAAATAGCGGCCATCGTGAGAAATCACGAACATGTACGCCAGCGACGTAGGCTCTAGCATAGACAAAAATATGTTACTCTGTGGCTCTAGCCACAACCTCTTTAAGAGGATTACGGAAAGGATGGCCACCACCTCCAGGCTGGAGAACACCTCCTTCGCCTCAGATACTGGCTCTCTCGCATACAAAAGCCACCTGACGAGCACACTGGCATTGACAGTGTGTGACGTAGATGCGCAGTCCCTGTGAATCCTCAGTTGCACCTAATCTCGCCGGGAGCTAACCATCCAGACAAACGAGAAATCCAGTTTCCTTCTGACACCAAGTGCTGTAGTGTAGTACAGCGTTGAGTAGAGTAGTGCTGTGTAGTGTAGTATTGTGTAGTAGTGCAGTCCAGAATTATAAGTTACAAAATTTATGCTCTACCAGTGCTGCATAGTATAGCACGCCAGTAGTGTACGTCTTCTGGATTCCAGATAAACAGATATCCGTGCACTAGATGGCCAAATGGTAGTATGTATAACTTCTTTATTTCTTTATTTTTTATTAGTTTTATTATTATTGTTATTATTATTATTCCTTTCATGCAGGTGTTCGACGTAGATTTCCCCCTTCCCCATAAACAGCGTAGTGCTCGGTTATTACTAAAACACTTGAAATATCTTAAAATATTATTGCTACACTCATGCCAATTAATATGCAACATTCGATCTGTTCTTTTACTTAGATAACAGACTATAAGAAAACAGAAAATAAATAAATAAACGAATGTAATTTACAATGAATGAAACGTTATAGACCTTAGTCTGCTGTTGCAGTCGATATTGTCCCTTGCTGTTTTCTGTTATCCTCACGACTTGTAATCCCGACAGCGGTAGTTATATCTACCTATGTTCACAGTACATCGTTAACATGCGGCCCGCTTTCAGTCCCATAGCCTTTACAGTTTCAGAGACATACGGTATAATTGTTTGGTACTGACGATATGGTAGTGGAGAGATAGTCCGTGCATATACTAAGGGATTTGTATAACTATCGATATGAGCAGACATTTTCATATTCTTCATATAAATATAATGAAGTATCTGAGTGTCCTGCATTATGCAGGTATGTATTTATTTATCCCAGTCTTCTGTTGCTTCATCCCTTCCATCCTCCTCTCTCTGCCCCTCTCCTCCTACCGCTCTCTCTCTCTACCCACCTCGTCCAACATCCCCTCACCCCCCCCCCTTTCCCCACACTCCGTCCATTTCCGCCTGGCCCTCTGTCCATCAGCCCTTGCCCTCTCTGTCCCTTCTCACCCCCTCTCTTTGTCCATATTCTACTCTATCTCACTCTGTCTATCTTCTCCTTGCTCCTCTTTGTCCGTCCATCTTCTCCTGCCCCCCTCCCCTCTTCACGTTATTACACCTCTGCAGCAGTAGGAGGTTGCTGGTTCTTACTCAAATATCATATCTTTCCAGATAGTGAGTAACATGTGTAACAAGAGGTTTAGGAGAAATCTTTTATTCTTGGTATTATCTGGCCACGCACATGTCACATATAATGTACATATAGTTAACACATTTTAACTTGGCTGTACTCATATTTCACCTGCGCCTCTAGCGAATTTCGCCCTCACGCAACTCAAAGTTTATGATGTCATATCTCCTAAAATACGTGTTGTAGAACAGTCTAATTTGGCAGATACATCTAGTGGTATATTTTAATACTTAACGCGAAATATGTTAAGAACAGAGTTAGTAGTAAAGAAATAATAAAACGTCAGCGCATGATGCAGCAGTTTTTCACGCATCTCAGTGTTTATATGGTGATATCTCCGGAACTATGTGCCGTAAAACGGTATATTTTTGCAAGTATATTCAGTGGCATATGCGAATATTGCTTGCAAAATTTCTTGCAAATGGATTTAGTAGTAAAGAAGTTATAAATTAAAAATTCATGACTGATGCGGAAACTTAACTACATGAACAGCGAAAATGTAGTAAGCGTAAATTTCGTTCCTTTCACCCTATGGGTGGAGGGGCTGTCAGCGAGCAAGTCTCGTAAAGGTTTAAACTTATGCGTCTAGTTGGTTGCAAGTCACTAGGTGCTCTCATTCTCAAATACCGGATGAATATAGTCTGGCCATCTGTGCATTGCGTCCTATGCTTGTTTTTCCCTTGTCACACTCCCTTTGAGAGGTAGGTGGTTACTACCCCAGTGGTTTAAGAGCAGATGCGGAAGATATGAGGCGTGCCAAAAAGTAATGCCTCCGAATATTTTATTGTTGCTAGAGAGCTCCTAACTGTAGTGCGTAACATGACGGTGTGTAAAGTAGTTAAGTCAGCGCGTGAGATACAGCAAGCTGTAATCGAGTTTCTAACTGCAGATAACGCGCCTCCAATAGAAATTGATATAAAAATGAAAGCTGTCTACGACGGTGATCGTATCGATACCAGTAATGTGCGATTTTAGGTTCGTTGTCCTCGTAATGAAGAAAACAGTGGTGGTGGTTGGCAGAGCTCGGAGTGGACGACACGTACTGTAACCGAAAAGGCACATCGGGTTCGGATTGTCGAACTCATCAAAGAAAATCGTCGGATAACGCAGACACAGCACTCAGGTAAGCGTGGCGTATCACGAGAGCGCGTACACGCCATCACTGCAGAACTGCGGCACAGAAAACTGTGTGCAGTGGCTGCGTCGAATGCTCACTCCTGACCTGAAACAGAGGTGATTGGACATCTGTCAACAATTTATTTTGCGTTTTGAGGGTGAGGATGATCCGTCGTATCTGGTGATGAAAGCCGGGCTCATCATTTTGACCCAGGCAACATGAAATCGTTAATGGAGTTTCGCCACAAAAGATCGCCGGCGCCAACAATTTTCAAGACCATGCCATCATTAGACAAAGTCCTACTCACAGTGTTCTGTGACGTTACAGGTGAGATGCATTTCGAATTCATGCCTAAAGGCTCCACCGTTGACTCTGCAAGACACTGCGAGACTCCCAGAAAGCTGAAAGCACGAGTTCGAAGAGCTCGTATATACATGGAGGACGGCCTCCTTCAGCACTACAATGTCATATCACATATGAGCGCTGCGGCATATGCAACAATCCGACGCCTTGGGTTCACTATCATCATCCTCATACAGCTCTGACTTGGCCCCATCCGATTTTCGTCTACTTCCAAAACTTGAAGAATGTCTTCGAGGACTTCTGTTAGATAGTGGTGAAGTGACGGAACCAGAGGTGAAGTTGCAGCTCCATCAACAAAGTCAAATATTCTACAGTGGCGGTATCGACGATATGGTCTCTCCGTGACAGAAATGTGTTCTCCGACAGGAGGACTGTGAAGAGAAATAAATATGTAGACGCAAAGAATGAGTGCGGTCTGAGGCGTCTTGTCACGGTTCGCGCGGCTTCCCCCATCGGAGGTTCGAGTCTTCCCTCGGGCATTTAAAGTTAGATTGAGTAGTTCATAAGCCTAGAGACCGATGACCTCAGCAGTTTGGTCCAATAGTCCTTACCACAAATTACCAAAGAATGAAGAGGTAGAATATCAATTAAGTTTCTTTTAGTGAAAAAGCCCTAAGTCTTTTCACATAGAAAACTCGGAAGCATTACTTTTCAGCATGTCCTCTTATGTACATAGATACACTTTTATAACATGTATGCATAGGTCCCCCCCTCCCACGAATGAAGCATGGACCCTGCCGTCGGTGATGAGACTTGCGTGCCTCAGTCATATAGATAGCCGCACCGTAGGTGCAACCACAACGGACGAGTATTTATTGAGAGGCCAGACAAACGTGTGGTTCCTTAAGAGGGGCAACAGTCTTTTCAGTGGTTGCAGTGACAACAGTCTGGATGATTGACTGATCGGGCATTGTGACGATAACCAAAACGGCCTTGCTGTGCTGCTACTGCGAACGGTTGAAACTACAGCCTTAATTTTTCCTGAGGGCATGCAGCTTTACTGTATGGTTAAATGACAATCTCATACTCTGGGTAAAATAATCAGAAGATAAAATAGTCCCCCACTCAGATCTCCGGGCGGGGACTACTCAGGAGGACGTCGTTATAAGGAGAAACAAAACTGGCGATCAACGGACCGGAGCGTGGAATGTCAGATCCCTTAATCGGGAGGGTAGGTTAGAAAATTTAAAAAGAGAAATAGATGGATTATATATAGTGGTAATAAGTGACGTTCGGTGGCAGAATGAACAAGACTTCCGATCAGGTGAATACAGGGTTATAAATACAAAATCAAATAGGGCTAATGCACGAGTAGGTTTAATAATGATTTAAAAAGATAGAAACGCGGATAAGCTACTATGAGCAGCATACTGGACGCCTTATTGTAGCCCAGATAGACACGAAGCCCACATCCACAACAGTAGTGCAAGTTTATATGCCAACTATCTCCGCAGTTGAGGAGAAGATTGAGGACATGTATGATGAGATAAAGGAGATTACTCAGATAGTTAAGGGAGACGAAAATTAAATAGTCACGAGGGACTGAAATTCGATAGTAGGAAAAGGTAGAGATGGAAAGGTAGTAGGTGAATATGGACTGAGGAAAAGAATGAAAGAGGAAGCCGCCTGGTAGAATTTTGCATACAGCTTAACTTAATCATAGCTAACACTTGATTTAAGAATCATCAAAGAAAGCTGTATACGTGGAAGAGGCGTAATTACAGAGATTTAGGAATCATGTTTTAAATTGTAAGACAGTTTCAGGAGCAGATGTGGACTCCGACAATTTATTGGCTATAAACTGCAGATTGAAACTGAAGATACTGCAGAAACTCACGATTTTAAGGAGATGGGACTTGGATAAACTAAAAGAACCTGAGGCTGTAGAGTGTTTCAGAGCGACCATTAGGGAACAACTGACAAGAGCAGGGGACAGAAATACAATAGAAGAAGAATGGGTAGCTTTGAGAGATGAACTAGTGAAGGCTCCAGAGGATCAAGTACATAAAAAAAGGAGGGCTTGTAGAAATCCTTGCATAACACAAGAGATATTGAATTTAATTCATGAAAGGAGAAAATGTAAAAATGCGATAAATGAAGCGAGCGAAACGTAGTAAAAATGTCTAAAAAATGAGATCGACAGGAAGTGTAAAATCGGTAAGCAGTCACTAGGGGTAAGATAGCTGCTGTCGACAGGAAAATTAAAGAGACCTTTGTAGAAAAGAGAACCATTTGTATGAATATCAAGGGCTCAAACGTAAAACCAGTCCTAAGCAAAGAAGGGAAAGCAGAAAGGTGGAAGGAGTGTATAGAGGGTCTATACAAGGGATATGTACTTGAGAACATTATTATGGAAACAGAAGAGGACGTATATGAAGATGAGAAGGAAGATATGATACTGCGTAAGAATTTAACAAACCACTGAAAGACGTAAGTCGAAACAAGGTCACAGGACAATATTCGGTTAGAGCTCCTGATAGCCTTGGGTGAGCCAGCCATGACAAAACTCTTCCATCTGTTGAGCAGGATCTATGAGACAGGAAGAATATATTAATTCCAATTCCAAAGAAAGCAGATGCTGACAGGTGTAAAAATTACGGAACTATCAGTTTAAATAGTCACTGTTGCAAAATTTTAACACGAATCTTTTACATAATAATGGAAAAACAGGTAGAAGCTGACCTCGGGGAAGATCAGTTTGGATTCTGGGGAAATTTAGGAACACTCGAGGCAATACTGACCCTACGACGTCTCATAGAAGGTAGGTTATGGAAAGGAAAACCTACATTTATAGCATTTGTAGACTTAGAGAAAGCTTTTGACAGTGTTGACTGGAATACTCTCTTTTAAATTCTAAAGGTGGCAGAGGTAGCATATGGGGATCGAAAGGAATCTTGCAATTTGTACAGAAATCAGATGGCAGTGATAAGAGTCGAGGGGCACACAAGGGCAGCAGTGGTTGAGAAGGGAGTGAGACAGGGTTGTAGCCTATCCCCGATGTTATTCAATCTGTATAATGAGCAAGCAGTAAAGGAAACAAAAGAAAAAATTTGGAACAGGAATTAAACTCCAGGGTGAAGAAATAAAAATCTGAGGTTTGCCAATGACATTGTAATTGTGTGACAGCAAAGATTTGGCAGAGCAGTTGAACGGAATAGACAGTGTGTTGAAAAGAAGATATAAGGCGAAGATCTAATGAAGTAAAACAGGGATCATGGAGTGTGGTCAAATTAAATCAGGTAATGCTGGGGGAATTAGACTACGAAATGTGACACTTAAAGTAGTAGATGAGTTTTACTATTTGTGAAGCAAAAGAACTGATAATGGTCGAAGTAGGGAGGATATAAAATGTAGACTGGCAATGGCGCAGAAAAGCGTTTCTAAAGAAAAGAAATTTGTGAATATCGAGTATAAATTTAAGTGCCAGGAAGTCCTTTCTGAAAGTATTCGTATGGAGTCTAGCCATGTATGGAAGTGAAATATGTACGATAAACAGTTTAGACAGAAGATAATAGGTTTGAAATGAGGTACTACAGAAGAATGATGAAGATTAGATAGGTAGCTCACGTAACTAACGAGGAGGTACTGAATAGAAGTGGGGAGAAGAGGAATTTGTTCAAAAATGGTTCAAATGGCTCTGAGCACTATGGGACTTAACATCTTAGGTCATCAGTCCCCTAGAACTTAGAACTACTTAAACCTAACCAACCTAAGGACATCACACACATCCATGCCCGAAGCAGGATTCGAACCTGCGACCGTAGCGGTCGCGCGGTGCCAGACTGAAGCGCCTAGAACCGCTCGGCCACTTCGGTCGGCGAGGGATTTGTGGTACAACCTGACGAGAAGAAGTGATCGGTTGGTAGGACACATTCCAAGGCATCAAGGGATCACCAATTTAGAGCTGAAGGGAATCGTGGGGGATAAAAATCGTAGAGGGAGACCAAGAGATAAATACAGTAAGTAGATTCAGAAGGATGCAGATTGCAGTAGTTACTCGGAGATGAAGAGGCTTGCATGGGATGAAGTAGCATGGAGAGCTGCATCAAACCAGTCTTTGGACTGAGGACCGCAACAACAACAATAATAACAACAACATGGATATGTAATTTATAATGAAAAAAGCAGCAGACGAATAACTGATTATTTACGAGCATTTAAAAAGGTGTCTCGCAGAACGACTCGAATCTGTAGTCCTGTCTTCCGCTAGGATGTGTGTACGGTATGAAGGGAAACAGTAAATGACGAGCTGATACATCTGGTGAGAGCGGCGCACTTGTATAGGTAGTTCAACGTGTAGCTCATTGCCTACAAAAGGAAAGAGAGGCGTCCACATCTTGGTCTGGCCCCAGTCTTGCCTGCTAAGGAGTATTAAGCTATTGATCTGTTACATTTCCCCTTATAAACAATAGTCAATTTAGAAAAACGTCTATCATTTATCGAAAAATCCGTTCCATTAGGCACAATTAACTTCTGTACAGAATTTCTTAGACAGTAACTTTGCAAGTCATCTGAAGAGAAATTTGACAATGCATTTTGTGAATTCTTTGACAGTTGCTCATTTTTTAGATAGTTTGCTTGATACATCTGTTGTTAGTGTGTTATATTAAAATTAACTCTACAAATCTTGAAATTGTGGTATTTAACACGTACATGCCAAATTTCATTACTTCATTAGTGTTTAAGAGGAAAATACATATAAATAACTATTGTTACGGGAAATGGGAAAAAACACTTTATAAGCTAGTTATGAAGTCTCACTAAATAATTATGCATCAGAAATCAAATTTCTCTCTTTGTCTAGGAGTGTTTTCTTGAACTTTTTGTGATACCTTTTTTGCAATTTATTGACACATGCTTGATGCAGCAACTAAGCGATTCACACTCTGAAAGCCTCTAGGAGGAACCTCAGCGTTCTCTGCTGATAGCACATTCCATAGCGTGATACCAGAGTTGCTTCTCGTGTCCGTTTGTTCTCTTCTGAAACCCCTTTCTGACTGATAGTCGTCACAAAAAACATAGTTTTCATAACTGTATGTAGCCTAACAACTATTGTATCTCATCAAACAGGCAGAACGTACAACAATGAACTGATTTTTCAAAACGAGAAGTCTACCTCTGCTAACAGACATAGTCTCTGACCCAGATCTGTCAAGTGAAATACCATTCCAATCCCACTTCTTCAAAGAATTTCATTCATTCGAGAACGAATTTTCTCTCCGCAGCGGACTGTGAGGTGATTTGAAACTTCTAGCAGACTGAAATTGTGTACCGGAGTGGTACTTCAACCTGAGACCTACGCTTTTCGGGGGCAAGTTCCTCCCTGACAGTACTGCGGAAGCACGATTCACGACATCCAACCCACGGCCCCCCTCACCCCCCACCCCCACCCCACCCCCTCAGAGTCTTACTTCCGCCTGTACATCTTTCACCTACCCTCCACACTTCAGTAAAGTTGATGATGAAATGTTATGGGTCGTTAGGCTGCGTGATTTTACTCTTCAGACTTCTTCACTCATCGAAGTTTCGGTGCCTCTGCTGGGACCTTCTTCAAGATTCTAATGGTGCCGATTCAATCAAATGCCTAGAGATCATAATTACATACAACTTAAATTGGAACAAAAAATATTATGGGGAAGGCGAACCAAACATCTACATCTACATATATACTCCGCAAACCACTGTGAAGTGCAAGACAGGTGGAGTACGTCCCATTACGGTCCTTCCAGTTCCATTCACGTCCGGAGCGCAGGAATAATGTTTCTTTATGTGTATCCGTGCGTGCTGTAATTAATGTAATATTGTCCTGACTGTTCCTTGGGACCAATACGTAGGGGTTGCTGTATACTCCTAGAGCCATCATTAAAGCCAGTTGTTGAAATTTTGTAACAAGAGCTTCTCGGGATAGTTTACGCCTATGTTCAAGAGCATTCCAGTTAACTTCCCTTAAGATCTATGTGACACTATCCCAAGGATCAAACAAACCTGTGACCATTTGTGCTGTCCTGCACCGTATATGTTCAATGCCCCATGTTAGTCCTATTCGGTGTAGGTCCCACATATTTAAGCAATATTCTATGATGGGTCGCATGAGTAAGCAATCTCCTTTGCAGCCGCCCGCTGTGGCCGAACGGTTCTAGACGCTTCAGTCCGAAACCGTGCTGCTGCTACGGTCGCAGGTTCGAATCCTGCCTCGGGCATGGATGCGTGTGATGTCCTTAGGTTAGTTAGGTTTAATTAGTTCTAAGTCTAGTGGACTGATGACCTCAGATGTTAAGTCCCATAGTGCTTAGAGCCATTTGAACCATTTTTTTCTCCTTTGTAGAGTGGTTGCGTTTCTCTAGTTTTCTACCAATAAAATGAAGTCTACCATCTGCATTACCCATGAGTGAGCCTATGTGATCATTCCACCTCATATCCCTACCAAGGGCTACACACAGATATTTTTATGAGCTGACCGATTCAGCTGTGACTTATTGATACTGTAGTCATAGGACCCAACTTTTTTCTGAACATCTAACGCAAGATGCCAATATTTGCTTCTCTTTCGAAATGTTATCAAGATCTGAGTGAACTTTTATGCAGCTTCGTTTAGACAGTATTTCATTATTGATAACTGCGTCATCTGGAAAAAGTCTACTCAAGGTCATTAATGCACAACATGAACAGCAAGGGGCCAACGCACTTCTCTGGAGCACACCCGAAGTTATTTCTACATCTGTCGACGACTCTACATCCAAGATAACATGCTGCGTCCTCCCTATCTAAAAATCCTTAGTCTTGTCCCAAATTTCGCTTGGTACTTCATACGATCATACTTCTGATAATAGGCGCAAAGATGGTACAGAGTCAATTGCTTTTCGAAAATCAAAAATTTACCTACTGGCCTGATCCAAAGCTTTTAGTATTTTATGTGAGAAAAGTGTGAGTTGGTTTTCACACAATCGATGTTTTCGGAACCAGGTTGGTTGGCGAGGAGGAGGTAATTTGTTAGAGATACTTCATTGCGTTTTAACTCAGAATATGTTCTAGGACTCTACAACGAATCGATGTCAAGGATATAGGACAGTAAGTTTAGTGGATCACTTCTACTAACCTCCTTGTAGACGTGTGTAACCTATCCTTTCTTCCCATTACTGGGTAGCGCATTTTGTATTACCACGAAACGTGTAAGAGTGAGTCACCTATATGATGCGAGACCATGGGTAGCAGTTGTTACGACAAAGGCGTTTTTGGATGTGGCGTCATCTTTTCACAAAAGTACAATCACCAACGCTCTTTTCTGAACGCCAAACTAGATAGGGAGATATATGCATCGTAACAAAGTAAGAGAAATCGGAGCTCACGAGGAAAGATTTATTTGTTCGTTTCCCCATAGCGTTATTCGGGATGGTAATGTCGCTGTAGATATTAGATTATAACATTGAGCATTTTCTATAAATTTGGGAGGTATTTCATGAACTACGAAAAAGTTCCAGCTATGAAAGCGAAATGGAATGTCGGCCAGTGAAACAAGAGTGAAAATGAGCCGAATAGTGGCTATAAATATGATCGATCGTCGTGTGATGATCACGAATTAGCGCAAGGAGGAGTATATGTGGCTGTGGGTCTTGAATCAAGTGCTGTGAAACCGAGTTGTAATAACTGGTACAAAACTGATGTGGGAAATGGAATACGGAAATTAAAAGTTAGGCGTCGTGATTCGAGTAGCATTAGGCATCGTACGACACATAAGGCGAAGTTGAGAAAGGGACAGAAACGGTGGCAGGGGGAGAGAGGCGAGGGTTCATATGCGGCTTGGTTCAGAACTCGTTTATCACCGGTGACACGTCGATAAATAACTATATTGCCAGGCTGACGGCTTCGGCAATTTTTCACTTGCCAGATTACTCGCGTTCCACGAAACGCTGACTGGCTTCGTTTGGGAGTTAACCCCCCCCCCCTTTCCCCACTCACCCCCACTACCCTCGATCCCTGTCTCTCACAGCCGTGGCCCATATTCTGTTGTCCGCTCTACTAGTCCATACCTTGATTGCTTTTCAGTCGATTAAACCGTGTAATGCCCCCGATCTACATAAAATGAGCTATCAGTTCCCTTAATAGCCATTGTTCAGGGGCAACTTTCCTATTCGTTACAACTGCAGCGACATTGAGAATAATGGAACTATTAAAGCTATTCCAAGCCCCTTATTGAAAGGTTTTATGTGGTGGTGCCTCACAATTTGTAAATATGTGTTTAACCTCACGGTCACCAGGATAAGTTGCAGGTGCAATGAAAACTTATCATCTACCGTTTTCGTTACACACGTCATTAACGGGTTCATCAAAACGTCAAAGCAATGTTCTTCGTGTAGGTAATACAATGGTGTCACTAACAAATAGTAACTTGACTGTTTCTTCTACAATGTTATTCACTGAGCGCTGTAATAAAACCTGTTCTTCAGCATGTCGTGACAATAAACCAACAAAATTCAAAATTTCTAGTTCATTGATTGCGTGTGCTTCAGATTGTGAATGAAGTATATTTGCAAATCGTGTTACTAGTTGTTAGAACAGGCAATGCTACATGCATTATTTATAAGCAGCTGTTATAATTATTTATCGGAAACTGTTGTTCTCCCTATTGCTGCAGAATTCCTGAGTTCTTGGATTCTTACTATAAGAATATGGTGGTATCTGCATTTGCAATTCGGTGATAGTAGCTTTTCCTCAAATTAAGAAGTCGAACTTTTTATAGAGATCACGTGTACGATTTATTTATAAAACGACCTCTGAACCGCATCTTAGCAATATGTTACTTCCAAAAATACTTGTATTTTCAGAATAATGCCGTGACTCTAGGAAACAAAAAACCTCGCTACAACAATGCTTACTCACACTCTCCGAAAATTACTTCCACTACCTCTACGATCGCAGCTACCGTGACATACGTATCACTACAATGTCAATAGTCTTACGCATGATATTTTAATTAATTTACAATTGCAAAAGACGTGTGATATTATTTGAGCCTTGCAATACGCACAGCTTAAGGCATAAAAATAAGTTTAACGATTAGTTTTTCAAAAACCCACACTTTTTCTTCCTAAAATTACATCTGGACTATTTTTAACCACTTATAATATACCAATTTTAAACGTAACTTACAATTTTGCTTCTCCCCGATTGTAGTAGTTCCTTATGCGATTCACATTGTTTTAAACAAATTATTATACTCCAATTTGTACTAAAGATTATGAAAGTGACATCTGTTTACATTACGAACAATTATACATGTCAGTTTACTAAGACTGGGTAAAGATACTGTTTAAGTAATTCCTCTGTGCTACATCAAGTACCATCATTAATAATTAGTGTAAGTTAAAAATAAATGTATTACTGTGTACATTTGTACGTAATGGAACTGAAATGTATCGTGTTGTGTACTAGTCGATGTGTACTACAGTACGTGTGTATGTTTATAATAGAAACACGTGGATTACATTTTATCATTGCGTTAATTGGCTCGAGTTTTTCGTGAACCTGATTATGATCGGTGTAGTAGCAACTCGCAGTGAATAATTTTTTATCTAAGCAGGAGCCCATTCTGATGGTCATGCCGTTTGTAGCTGTATGACAGAGCAAGTAATCAGTAGATTTTAAACTCAATTCTATATACATCGTCAATGTGCCATCCTACGCCACCATCTTGTGTAGGCATGGCAAAAAAAAATATTTGTGACTGGCTGTTGTCTCGTTAGTTTTGTAGTGTGGACCTCTAATGCACCTGGTAGAGAACAGCAGAGCGCTTGAAACCCACAACACACTGAATGTTAGAAGTGTAATACTGCCGACAGCGTAGTAGATATATCTATGTGTAAGTACCCTTCTCAGAAGCTAAACATGGACAATAAACAGTGCAGCCTAGAAAGGAGTTGAAGTTAGTGAAATGTTGTGCTACATAAGACTGTTGAAGATTAGGTGGGTATATGGAGTAAATAATGAAGAGGTGTTGGATAAGGTTCGCTGTCAGTCACAATTGAAAGTGATATAATCAAGACGCGAGAATCAGGTGATTACATTAACTTACGTGTCCCACATTCAGGTTGGAGTTCAGCGTTTAGGCAATGAATCCCAAAATTGAATGTGGATGAAGTGTTGGCAGAAGTGCCAACACCATGTTGCTAAAGGAGGCCGAAATGCACGCTTTTAAGCTCACCCAGATTGGCGTGAGCTCTGGAACAGTTAAGGGAATTAATAGTAGCAATAAAAGTACGTAGTTGATGTAATACTTAACTTTAATCCATAATTAGAGAACATCAGTCTGATGGTACAGGCATCATAAGATAAATATCTATTGATAATGGCGCCTTGCTAGGTCGTAGCAAATGACGTAGCTGAAGGCTATGCTAACTATCGTGTCGGCAAATGAGAGCGTAATTGTCAGTGAACCATTGCTATGAACGTCGGCTGTACAAATGGGGCGAGTGCTAGGACGACTCTTTAGACCTGCCGTGTGGTGGCGCTCGGTCTGCAATCACTGACAGTGGCGACACGCGGGTCCGACGTATACTAATGGACCGCGGCCGATTTAAAGGCTACCACTAGCAAGTGTGGTGTCTGGCGGTGACACCACATTCCTCCCCCGCAAATCGGCGTACGGTTGTGTGATAAGGCTTCCGCCCGCCGTGGGGAGGACCCCATGTTGACGTATGCGACGAGGTGGGGAGCCTAACAACAGGCGAGGCTGTGCCACCCGCACCCGGCCATTCGGTCCGAGGGGAGCTAGGAAACGCCTGAAAACCTAGTCCAGGGTGCACGCCAACATGCGGTGTATGCGCCCGTAGAAGGACAGGAGGGGCCGAAGGGTCGACCTCCATCGCGTCGGGGTACCCGACGGGCGAAGACGACAGCTGGTCCGGAGCGGGTAAGAGTTCCATGTCGGAGGACAGCTGGTCACGGGAAGCGATCGGCGGCGCGTGACCCAGGGAGGCGCGTGGCGGCTGCAGCGAAGCGTCCACTGCGGGCGTCGCCGGCGGGAGAACAGGCGGCGGCGGCGGCGGCGGCGCGTCGCCGTGGGGCAAAATGGAAGGCAGCGTCGGTAACACCTGGGGATGAGGCGAGCCAGTAGATGGGTCCCCAGGGCGCTGACCGGACGGCACCGTCGCTGAAAGCAGACGGGGAGCGGCAGAACCCGTGCGACGACAGAGGCGCAGCTGATTGAGATGCCGACGCACCTCACCAGAGGCCCCCAAAACCAAATACATAGCGCGGCCGAGGCAGCGAAGAATGCGCCCTGCGAGCCAACGCCGTGAACCGCGATAGTTGCGATAGTATACAACGTCGTCTGGAGCAAAAGCAGGTGGCTGCCGCTGCACAGGAACCTGATGCGGCGGATGTAGCAAAGACATCAAGGTTCGATGAGGACGACCGTGGAGCAACTCAGCCGGCGAGCGACCATCTCGGGGCTGAGAGCGATAAGAGGACAAAAAGAGCAATAACACGTCCTCCCGAGAATGCGACTCTTTCAACTTCAACATCTGTGACTTGAAAGTTCGGACCAATCGTTCAGCGGCACCGTTTGAGTGAGGCGAAAGCGGCGCGGATGTCAGATGTTGGCCTTGCAGAATGACTGAAATTCTGCGGACATGAATTGTGGGCCATTGTCGGAAACAATAGTCCGTGGAAGACCTTCAATGCAAAAGATAGCGGATAACGCTTGGATGGTGGCAGATGACGTCGTGGAAGACATCCGGACAACAAAAGGAAAATTACTGAAGGAATCGATCAGAACCAACCATCGAGCATTCCAGAATGGACCAGCAAAATCGATGTGCAAGCGTTGCCAAGGGGAAGTGGCTTTCGGCCATGCAAAGAATTTCCGCGGCGGTGCGGATTGTTGTTCGGCACACGCCATGCAAGAAGAGCACATTTTCGTAATCGCAGCATCGATTCCGAACCAAGTACAGTGCTGACGAGCAAGTTGTTTCGTTCGCACTATACCCCAATGTCCTTGGTGGAGAAGCCGTAAGACAGAGGACTGTAACGAACGTGGGACCACGACCCGGGACTGATCATTATCAGAACGCAACAACAAAACACCACGTTGTACAAAAAGTCTCTCCTTGTGAGCAAAAAATCGGCGAACCAACGGATCCTCGATCCGTGACTTTGACAAGGGCCATTGTGTAGCAACAAAACGCAAAACGGTAGCAAGGACAGGGTCAGCAGCTGTAGCTGTAGCTACACGACGAAAATCAATCGGAAACGATTCGACCACATCATCAGTTTCCGAATCAATGAACATGCAAGCAAGTTTGAAAGAATCGAATGCTCTATCCTCAGCAACAGGCAAACGGGACAACGCATCGGCGTTTCCGTGCTTAGCAGTGGACCGATACAAGATATCGTAGCGATACTGCGAGAGGAAAATAGACCAGCGAATGAATTTCTGCGCTGTACGTGGAGGTACAGGCTTGTTCGGATGAAAAAGCGATGTCAAAGGTTTGTGGTCTGTGATGATGGTAAAGTGACGACCATACAAGAAATCATGAAACTTAGTAACACCAAATACGAGAGCCAAAGCTTCCTTCTCGATCTGTGAATAATTTCTTTGCGCAGACGAGAGCAATTTGGACGCAAAGGCAATAGGGCGATCGTGCAATCCATCCTTGAGCGCAAGCACAGCACCGATCCCGGAATCCGATGCATCTACCATCAACAAAAGGGGTTTCTGGGGATCGAATGGCGTAAGGCAAGTATTGGAAAACAACGCCGATTTCAACTGGCGAAAGGCGCGTTCGCATTCCGTCGTCCAGACGAATGGAACACCTTTACGGCGCAAGCGATGAAGCGGAGCTGAAATGGAAGGGGCGTTGCGCACATAGCGATGATAGTAATTTATTTTACCCATTACACTCTGTAGCTGCTTCAAATTCTGCGGCGAAGGCAAGTCTTGTATGGCACGGAGGTGCTCAGGACTGGGATGTATGCCTTGGGCATTGAGTACATGGCCCAGATATGGTAAGCCACGAGCAAAAAACACACATTTGTCCTTCCGCAAGCGAAGACCATTTTGTCGCAAGACCTGAAATAATGTTCTGAGATTGGCGAAGTGTTCGTCTTCCGTCTTTCCGGAGATCACAATATCGTCCAGATAGTTTGCTGCAGTAGGGACCGACGCACAAACAGTTTGCAGATATTGCTGAAACAATGCAGGGGCGGATGCACACCCGAATGGCAGTCTTTTGAATCGATACAAACCAAGATGCGTGTTAACCACCAAAACGCGCTGGGATTCTTCGTCCACCGGTATTTGCAAGTACGCATCTGCTAGGTCCAACTTCGAAAAATATTGACTCAGGCACAGTTTGTCAAAAAGATCTTCTGGGCGGGGTAAAGGAAAAGTTGCAATCACTAGTTGTGGATTCACTGCTGCCTTGAAGTCCGCACAAAGTCTCAATTTTCCGGAAGGTTTTGGCAAAATTACTAATGGTGATGCCCAGAGAGAAGCCTGCACACGTTCAATTACACCTTGTGATTCCAAATCGTGTAGGGCTCTTGCAACCTCATCACGCAATGCGTGGGGAACATTGCACACTCTGAAAAATTTCGGTTGTGTGTTTACTTTCAGTTCCAAATGTGCTTTATAGTTCGTAGCGCAACCAAGGCCCGGTGCAAAAATGTCTGCAAATTCTTCACATAGACGAGAAACACTGGCTGAAGGCACAGTCTGGTTCACTGAGAGGACCTGATTTACTATAGACAAGTTAAACAACTGAAATAAATCTAAACCAAACAAGTTCACTGCAGATAAAGAACGAAGTACGTAAAATGACACAAGTTTTGTTTGTCCCTTGTATGTTGCAAGAAGGCTGCACTGTCCTAACACAGGGATATTCTGACCTGAATAACTATTTAACTTAACATTTGCGGCACGCAACGGAGGTGTGTCCAGCTGTTTGTACATGTCTTTATTGATCAGAGAAACTGCAGCTCCGGTATCGAGCTGGAATGGTATGACCTTGTCATGAATGTCCAAGTCTACAAAAAGTTTATTGCCCTCTTGACGACAAGAGCGACTGTCTCGTGCAACGTGAACAGACACTGGTACAGAAGCACTTGCGACCTGACGCGATTTCCAGCGATGTCGACGCACACTATTTGTGGGACGAACACAGTCACTGTTAGAGTGGCACTGGGCGGAGTGGAATGAACTGCATGAATTTCCATGGGCGAAGGTTCACGAGCCTGAGTATTCTTGGTTCGATTCCGATTCCGGCGTGAAGCAAAGGGCCTGGAATGGTTGTGAGTGTCTGATCTGAGCTTTTTCTGGCAAACACTCTGAACATGTCATTTTTTATTACAGAAAAAGCAAATAGCTTGGCGTGACGGGCAATTGTCATGTGAATGTCTAGTAGCACACCGCGGGTATGATTTTAGCCCTGCATTTGCCTGCTTGGGCGGCACACGTAGCTGCGCGGACGGGCGCGAGGGCTGTTTACCATTCCGTGCAGCGCGCCCGGCGGGCCGGTTAATGTGACACACAGCTGGCGAAGTTTCAAATGATTCCTGAGCAAAGTCAAGTGTGTCCTGCCGATCCAATATGTCTATCACTTGTTGAAGGGAGGGATTGACTAGTTTCAAAATCTGTTCCCTTATACGAACATCAGAAATGTTCTGTGCAATTGCATCACGTACTATAGTATCTGAATAAGGGAGTCCACATTCACACTCAAAAGCACAATCCCTAGTAAGGCCTTGCAAGGTTGCAACCCACTCCCTATTAGTCTGACCGGCCGTACGTTTTGTACGAAAGAACGTATACCTTTTTGCAACAACATTGACTGATTCTTTGAAATATGCATCTAATGCCAACAAAATTTCGTCGTAGGATAGAGTTGCGACGTCGCGTCGGGGAAATAATTTCACTATCACACGGTACGTGTGCACCCCGACGGATGCTAACAAAAAAGGCTGCCGCTCGTTACCTTGAATTCTGTAGGCGGCGAGATGGAATCCAAATTGGCGTGACCGCTCCGTCCAGCTTTCCAGTGCCGCATCAAAAGGACGAAAAGGTGGTGCAACTGCGTGTTGTGGCTGCGGTAGCGGTGGAGCGGCGGCCGCATCTTTTTGCAGTGCACGTTGAACCTGGACGAGCTGTCCAAGGGCATCCAATAAGGCCTGCGTCTGCTGATTCTGCAAGCGATAAAATTCGGACAGTACATCTGGAGATTGTGGCGAAGCCATGACAAGTAATTTATCAATACGAACACAAAATCCCATCCTCGTCGCCATATGAAGTGTTGGCAGAAGTGCCAACACCATGTTGCTAAAGGAGGCCGAAATGCACGCTTTTAAGCTCACCCAGATTGGCGTGAGCTCTGGAACAGTTAAGGGAATTAATAGTAGCAATAAAAGTACGTAGTTGATGTAATACTTAACTTTAATCCATAATTGGAGAACATCGGTCTGATGGTACAGGCATCATAAGATAAATATCTATTGACAATGGCGCCTTGCTAGGTCGTAGCAAATGACGTAGCTGAAGGCTATGCTAACTATGTTGTGTCTAATGGATAAGTAAATCACACTATTCACTTCTTTTCCTAAGATCTTGCCCAGTAGTTGGATAGAAACGCAGTATGATTAATATTATACTGAAGCTAGGACAACTCAGTTACAGAAGTATGAATTTTGCCTACTATCTTGCTACTTTTTAAGTTGATTTTTCAAATAAATATTACTCTGCTTAAACAATGTTGGACTACACTTTTATACATTACGTTTTTAAAAGAGAAAAAGCCCAGTAGATTATTTCAGGGGAGCAAACAAATTTGGCCAGGGGGGAACTTTACTGGAATTTATTTTCGAAAGCTGTTATTTAAGAGATTCCAGTAGCTTGGCTCCACTCTGGCTGAATTTTACGTAAGCAAACTTTTACTGCAACACTTTGAAATAGTTAAGAAAACACAGAAACAAGTTAAATGGTGCCTCTTTATATTATCTTGGCACTTCATAAGTCTGTAAAACAGGATACTCTGATTAATCAAACATCAGGAAGGAACCCTATATAGGTGTATGATTAGGATGAAATAATAGGGTGAACCAGTTTATTTAAAGTCGAAGAATGATTATTAGAACACAGTTTAAATTAATGATTCACGCTGTACAAAAGAAAAAATACAAAAAAGTTTTATCTGGTGTCTGTAGGCTTGGGTGTGGCGAACACTTATGACGGCTACGCTGCCCACAGTATGGCCTGTCTCAATTTCTCTTCTTGGCAAAGTTAAATTTTACATGCAGTAGCCCAACATCTCGCAGCTACGCCATAAGCCGTTTGCAGTCCTCAGCCGAGGCATTTTTGTGCAAATTTGCTGGCAAAGCTTCTCCTGCTCCACAAAGGTGTTGCCTCAATAACAGATGCCTACAGACTATGTGACTTACTTCCCACACTTGCTCTAGGTGGCGCGCCAATTCGTCCTTGCCACCTTTTCCACTCCCCAGAGCCACTTTCGCTTTAAACAAAAGCACACTGGCTTTTATGTAACACCTATTTCTTACACTGTTCCTAAGCGTGACCATTTCTTACAATTGTCGAATTTACATCAATATGAACAGTTTTTACACATAAATATTTTTAAATACAAAATGTCGTCGAAGTGTAATAAACAATTTAGATAGTATTTTACATACATTACTCACATACAATGCAAACAACTTCAAACTCCAGTATAGCACACTTTACTTTACATCTACGGATAATATAGTACCAATATTCAAAAATTTTAAAGCAAAAAAAATTATACAAATTTAAATGAACCATAAACAAATAATGTTATAACCAGAAGACGGGAACAAGTCTGAAAGCAGTCGTGTCTTAAATAAATCACTCCCAAATCATCCTCCTCATCAAATACTGCTGGTGCACTGTTCTTCGCCACCTTTAAAGTCCCATTTACATTATTTGGCTGCTGACATTCGACCAAAGTAGCGACGTTGCCGCAATATCACTATTTGCAGGCACCCACTACTGGCAATGGAAAATCATCTAAAATGGTTCAAATGGCTCTAAGCACTGAGTTCATCAGTCCCCTAGACTTAGAACTAGTTAAACCTAACTAATCTAAGGACATCACACACAGCCAGCCCGAGGCAGGATTCGAACCTGTGACCGTAGCAGCAGCGCGGTACCGGACTGAAGCGCCTAGAACCGCTCGGCTACAGAGGCCGGCTTTAGTATCTATCTTCTACAAACATTGGATGAAAATCTGAAATTGAAGTACGGTATAAACCTCTGTAGCGTCTCCAATACGCTCTCCTTTCGATCACTTTCATCCTACATTATAAGGCACACAGTCGCAACACAGTGGGAGCCAACAATGATAGGCTCAACAGTTGAGTCTGCTAGCTTTCAGGTGACGGCTACTTCAGATGAACCACAATTTCGATTCCTTCGGTTATTCTACCGACGTGTTTCAAATTTTACAAATGGTAGTGTCAGGAAAGCAGCAGTCATAAATACTCAAGGCTCGCTGATGATAGGGAAGACCAGGCAGCACTGAATCAATGGCTACACACACGCCCACAAGCATCCTTTGCACGTGGATTTGAGAAGCTTCTCCAGCGCTGTCATAACTGTATAAAACTTGGGGTGAAAAGTGAATAAGTGTTGCTTTCCATTCTTGTAATACATTCTTAACAATAAATCCGGTTTTCATTGAATGGCCCGTGTAATTTGAATAATGGTTTGAAAAGTATACAATGAGGTGCTATAGTCATGGGACGCCTCCTAATATTGTGTCGGACCTCCTTTTGCCATGTTTAGAGCAGCAACTTGATGTAGCATGGACTCAACAAGTCATTGAATGTTCCCTGCAGAAATACTGGGCCACGCTGCCTCCATAGCTGTCCACAATTGCGAAAGTGTTATCGGTAGAAGATTTTGTGCACGAACTGACCTCTCGATTATATCGCATAAATATTCGATGGGATTCATGTCGGGCGATCTGGGAGGGGGGGGGGGGGCGCAGACCACCCGCTCGAATGTTCCAGAATGTTCGTCAGATCAATCGCGAACAACTATGGCCCTGTGGCATGACGTACTGTCGTCTACAAAAATGCCATCGTTGTTTGGGAACTTGGAAGCCATGAATGGCTGCAAATGGTCTCCAAGTAGCCGAACATAATCATTTCCAGTCAGTGATAGGTTCATTTGGACCAGAGGGATCAGTCCATTCCATGTAAACACAGCCAACTCCATTATGGGCCCACCACCAGCTTTCACAGTGCCTTGTTAACAATGTAGGACCATGGCTTCATGGGATCTACACAATACTCGCAGGCAACCATCAGCTCTTACCAACTGAAATCTGTACTCATCTGACCAGTCCACGGTTTTCCAGTGGTTTAGTTTCCAACCGATATTTTCAGTAGCCCAGGAGAGCGCTGCAGGCGATACCGTGCGGTTAGCAAAGGCACTCGCGCCGACCGTCTGCTGCCTAACGGATATGATCGTCGTAGTCCCACATTGACTTCTGCGGTTATTTCACGGAGTGTTGCTTATCTGTTAGCGCTGACAACTCTACGCAAACGCCGCTGCTCTCGATTGTTAAGTGAAGGCGTCGCCCATTGCGTTGTCCATGGTGAGAGGTAATGCCTAAAATCTGGTATTCTCGGTACACTCTTGACACTCATGATCTCGGAATACTGAATTCCCTGATTATTTCCGAAACAGAATGTCCCATGCGTCTATCTCCAACTACCATTCCGCTCCCAAGCTCTGTTAATTCCCATAGTGCGGCCATGATCACGTCGGAAACTTTCCACGTGAATCACTTGAGTACAAACGACAGCTCTACCAACGCAAAAATAAGTTCATTTGTTAACTAGAATACGTAAAGAATATATCCTAAGATATCGACAGGAAAATAAAACGCCATGACGTTTAAGGGAAAAGACCGCAAAAGGATGAAAAATAATTGTTGATAATGAGATATTTGAAAAAAATATTTTACTCATCCTGGGTGTGACGTTACGTATGAGAATGATACAGATGCACAGGAGAAACTACCAAAATTCTCAGAGAAGCGAGGGACAATGAATAGGTGGCTGAAAAACAAATCATAGGAAGAGACACAACTGAAATTTTGTAGTACCATATTTGCTCCTAACTGACTATGTGACAGTAATTATGAGTCACAAACAAATGGCAAAGAAGTAGAGTTCAGGCACTATAAATGAGCTATCTCAGAAGAGTAACAGAATTAGTAGAATACAGAGAATTAATAATGATGACATAGGGAATAAATAGAAAATCTATAAAGTAGGAAATAAAATCCATGGAAACAGAACCAAATAAAATGATCCCATTAACAGTGTAAGTAGCCAAAAATTACCTGTAAAATTTATAAGATACAAAAGTAAAGGAAGAAGATTTCAAGGAAGACGGAAAAGAAGTAGGTATCAAAACAGGTAAATGCCTAACGCTTGAAGTGTAGGATAACAAGAATTTAAAGTATATTTTGTGCAAGTGGTGCCCCACAGCCCGTAAATATTTAAGTGACATCTTATTTACATACCTCTCAGGGCGGCTGATAAACTAAACCTTTAATCACTACCAGTTTCGATAGAAACGATAACCGTCACACAGCCTATATTGTCTCTGTTGCTGTACAGGTCGCCTGACAAACGCCATTTCTATCGAAACTGATAGCAAATGAGGGCTTATTTTATCAGTAGCTCTTGGTGGTTCACAGTTACGACTTTAAGTTAGCGCAAGAATTATCCCACTCCAAATTACCCCCTAGTGAAAGACTATCATGAAATAGTTAACCGCTTGCACACTGTAGTTTCATGCTGTGTAATTCCAGTGAGTGATTATATTTTAAACTCATGAATTTATTAAAAAATTAAAAACCCGCCTCGATTGCGAAAAAAGCACCTAGTGTTAAGTGTTAACCCAAGTTCCGGCGTAGATAACTACACCTTCTTCAGAACAACAATAAGTTCTGAAGAAGGTTCAGTTATCTACGCCGAAACCTGGGTTAACACTTAACACTGGATGCTTTTTTCGGAATCGAGGCGAGTTTTTAGTTTTTTAAATATATTAACCAACGATTGCTGACGCCCTGCGATGTTGAAGGTTCTTAAACTCATGAATTTGTCTCCTCTTCTTTTTAGGCATGGCTTTTCCCAGCACAAGTCAGAATAAAGGCAGGTGATAGAAAAGTAAGACATAAAAACAAAAAATATTGATCAAACTGGCCCAGCTGGCAGTAACCAGTAAGTGTCACTTTCCAGAGTTTCGGAGAAAACTGCAACGGACTGTGTGGTGGATGGGACCAGGCGATCACCAACACAGCTTGCAGGGCGGACGCAGCAACCCTCATGTTGTGGATGGTACACAGAAAACATTCCTTCTGAGGAAGACAGCAGTTTTTCCAGTAGTCACAGCTGACAGAAATCAAAGAGATTGGTATACTACCTGCAGACGTGATCCGGACGATTTTACCGGCTGCTGTACTGTGCTGTGGAAATCCACCATGTATCTTTCCCTAGAAAATGCAGCTATTTGCCATAAAAATGGAGACACTCATCTCTGTTGACCTTAGGGTCGATGGCCGAGGCAACACCCTATATTTATTCAAACACGTTGTTCACTTGGTAGTTTTAAATGCCCTTTTAAACAAATACGCTGTCACCGATTAAATCTGCAACTCCACTATGCATATATAGCGTCGTAGGAAGAATAGGTTATTAAATTTGTTGGCGATTGTGGCTGTACAGGGTGAAAAAATTAGAACGTGGTGCTGCCACATCTGACAGCAACATCGACGCAAATCTGGCTGGGAAAATTCGTCTTGGATTAGAGTTATGGAACGGTCATTCTCATTTTGCTTCGACTCTATGTCGGAATTCATCTTTTGGGATACATGTGACGAAATAGCAAACCTGTCAAACATCAATCTTAAAAGAAATTACCGTGTTCAAGCAACGAAAGAGGAGGAACCCCGATACGTCCCTCCTGATATCTCGTTTGCGTAAGTTTGGAGTAACTCAGGTTACTTAACTGTTCCCAGGATTAACTGAATATTACGCCTACGAGGATGGAAATAACAACTAACCTTTACCATACACTAAAGCAAGACTCAGAAATTCACGAGTACTGAAAAATGCAACTCGTCACACTTCTTCTAAACCAAAACTTTACTAGGTATTTCACCGATGGGAACACGTGATTTGCTGCTGCCTGCTAGTTTAATGGTGGACCCTGAACAACGCGCGTATTTTCTCAACGTACGACAATAACCAACCTTGCGATCGGCACAAAAATAAGGCAACGAGCAAATGCAGAAAGTAACACTCGAAAACAATAAAAATATAAATACATAGACAATAAAAGCGAATAAAAAGTAAAGACTGAGAACATTAGTATCCCTATTTGTAGTAATGGGTGCAGTGTCAAAAAGAATATGTTTTCCAAATCGTAAGATCTGCAGCTGCACATTAGTTAGTGAAGAAAATTAATTTTATTAGGTCTGATTCCATGAGGGAGCAGTTCAACTCAGCGTTTGACATGAATAGTCCAGTTTGGATTATGTGTGTACATAAGTGGTTTTAATATTTTAACTTACATTTACTGCACTGAAGATGGCCACACAGTGACCAAAGTCTGGATTACCATAAACATTATTTTCCGATTGACTGTTGTACCATTTACTACTTGAAATTAATTTTATTTTTAATTCTGGTAGTCACTGGACATGTTAATCAAAACTATTTAGATCTTCAGTTATGTGAAAGCACTGACAATCAGAAACGACAGCTTCAGTACAAAATAGAAAATCCTTTTTCAACATTATCTTGGCGAGAGAGTTAAAAATTTCTGATATTTTCAGTGTCAATTATCGCGTCACCGCCATCGTCCACGTTGTAGAAGAATAATCCAGAAACGTGCAATGTGGTAATTATCGCCCTCGCGCTAGTGCTCTTGACAATGTCCGTCCGTTCGTGCACACAGTATTAATACGCGATGTTTGTAGAATCCTCTTCATAAACGTGTCTGGTGACGTAGACAAGCCACGCTTCATTCAATTGACAAGGTGGCATATTCCGACGTCATAACGTTTGTTACTATGTAGAGATACAGTCTGAATTCGCTGTTTCCCATTCTATCGCGGCTCGGAACATTTCGAAGTACCGGAATCCACAATAATAAGATACAGTAAAAACTTATAATTTGATTTCACAAGCCGCAGTACGCACCAAAAACTCAATACTGCTCTCAATGAATGCTATACGCTCACCGCAATCATGCAGTAATTGGCACTCGATGTTTCCAATATCAATTTACGGCGAGAAGGTGCATTACCCTATTTCTAGTTCAGTTTGACAGCCTGCAGCACACACTAGACTGTCCATGCGGTTCACGCTAGATATTGTACATGCATGGTATTCACTTGCCTTGGAGGCCTGCACATTCTAGTTTAGATTAATGCCCCAGAACGAGAGCCAGTGCGACACGTTTAGTTATTAGTCTCTTTGTGCACGGTACACCCCGAAATCAACAGACGTAGCAGCCATAAAACGGCTTTTTAACATCAGCCAAAGATATAGCACTTCCGCACACACGCGACACGATAATTCTCTCTTTCCCACTCCCCAGACTCTTTGTTGTTGTTCCTGTATCGACTCATCGATATAATCGTATTATGTTCCTCTACCGGCCTATCGATGTATTTTTACAGCTCAAATATCTCGCTTGGTATTACACCGAGTGCAACAATATTCAGTTTCATGCAAAACTACGACTTCAGATTAACTTGTTCGTGTAAAACAGTTTTAAGTAACATGTCAATAAACGTGCAAACACACAACGTCGGGAAAATAGAAATACAAGTAGCAACTCCATGACCTACGCAGAAACAAAATTGTACAAAGAAACAAATTTTCAAAACCATCCTATAATAATTCTTCCAACGTAACAAGAAAATAAAGCAGAAAACAAGACAAGAAGAAATCACAGGGAAAAAAGGAGAAATTATATCGCACTGCTTCACATTCAGGCTGGCCGGGGTGGCCGAGCGGTTCTAGGCGCTATAGTCCGTAACCGCGCGACTGCTACGGTCGCAGGTTTGAATCCTGCCTCGGGCATGGATGTGTGTGATGTCCTTAGGTTAGTTAGGTTTAAATAGTTCTAAGTTCTAGGGTACTGATGACCTCAGAAGTTAAGTCCCGTAGTGCTCAGAGCCATTTGAACCATTCACATTCAACCAGTGGCGTAACTAGTGCATGGCAGCCGATGCCCGTGCACTGAGGGTTCAATTTTGTGATAGATGAAGAAAAATAAGGAAGGTAAGAAGAAAAGGGGAAAGGTGAATCAGGAGAGGGAAGAAGAAGAAGAAGAAGGGGGTGGATTGGAGGGCACGAAAATGGGAGGGGGTTTGTAACGAATCTAAGGGAATCATAGGGAAATTCGGATTGGATCATGTTGAACAACAGTTCCATAAGGTCTATGCTTCAAATGGTTCAAATGGCTCTGAGCGCTATGGGACTTATCATCTGTGGTCATCAGTCCCCTAGAACTTAGAACTACTTAAACCTAACTAACCTAAGGACATCACACACATCCATGCCCGAGGCAGGATTCGAACCTGCGACCGTAGCGTTCACGCGGTTCCGGACTGAAGCGCCTAGAACCACACGGCCACACCGGCTGGCCTATAAGATCTATAATTCCGTTCTACATAAATTTTTGTTTTTTTGTTTTCTGACTAGATTTTCCGTTTATTTTTTTTTTCGACCGACAATGAAAGAATAAAAAAGGCATCATTGTAATGATGTATCCAGTGCGACTCTGGACCATGAGCTACTTCGTGTTTTCAACTGAATCATACAAAAAAGGGTTTAATTATTTAAATATGCAACCTTCACTTCATTGTATCGTCGTTCAATCCAAGTAGCGATGAAGATTTTAAAAAATAAAAGTCTCGTATGGGGGAGTGGTGGGGAAGGGGGATGGGTGGGCGCAGGGGGATGGGGGAGGGAGCGAGGGGTTGGGAGTGGTGAGAACATAAAGTCGGAGTTTGCCCTGAGCGCCTTAGTTAGAGCCGACGCAGAGTAACGTAGCTACGACCTGCACAGATGGCGCGATAGGAGTATGAACAATCATTGTTGCAGGTGTTACCTTGTGAAACACCGCTGCGCATTAGGGGAGGTGCAGTTCGACAGTTGCAGCCTATGCTCAGACGCTAATCTCGCATAATTTGTGAGCTTCAGATAGCAAACGGTCAAATTAACGGGTTATGTCAATATGAGCAACACTTAGATATGGAATTCAGAAGTTTATCACCAGAATAGCGAAAAAGAAATAACTGGACAAAGGAAGGACCAATTAATACATAGTATCATAAATGATCAAAGATAGTTACAGTGTCCATACTGCAACGTATGTGTGGATCGTTGTACACATGTGTGGCAATATGGGCACTGTAACAATATTCGAACAATGATTAGCGTGTCAATTACATAACCAATTACGATTTTTCATTTTAACGCGACTTAGCTCTAAAAATACGACTATGTGTAATGGCCGTGGATAATGATATTTCACTATAAAAATACAGCAACCAACCACTTTTTAATGCGTTTTATTTATGCCAATATGCATTTCGGGTTTGCACCCATCTTCAGCTGGCAAATTACATGTATCTTCAGTGGTACAATCTCGACAGCAGTTTGGATGCTGCAGCTGGCCTGTGCAAAGTCAACGATTCCGATCATCTACTTCAATTTCGCGAGTTTAAAGTTACGCACTAGCAGTTGTTCATTTTACTTACATTCTCCTCTCCTTGTATTTTCTTGGCTTTTCTTCTTTTTTGCAACAACACAAACACTTTCTGTCACGTATTTTACACAGGCACACTGAGTTATCCGCCATGTTGTCGACTGACAGTTTTTGTTCGCATACAAGCGATTTATCTATGGACAGAGTTATATTTTAAGAAAGTTTTGAGGTTCTAAGATAAGCTACTGTTTTCTAAACATTGACTTGGATGATAGAAGTATTCTAAGTACGATGTATACAATTCTTTTATTTTGGGAAGTATTGAAGATAATAAACTAACATAACACATTTATACAAAGCAGTAATTCATACATTTACAATATAACAAAGATAGAATTAAGATTTTTATGTTGTATATTATTACATGCATTTGTTGGGTTTATATTAGATTATGTTATTTCTTGATTGTGCTTAGTAAATGGGTTGATAAGTAGAGTGTGGAAGTTTTTCAGAAATATTCTGTTTGGTAGCTCTGTTTGGTTGTTAAGTATGTCAGAAGGGGATGCATGTTTATGTGAATAGATTTCGATTTCTTCTAGGAGGTTCATTCTTTTTCCTTTGTTGGCTAGGTGGAGAACTTGTAGGTTATGGGATATGTCTGTTACTTGATTTTCTTCTTCAGCTACATGTGTGGCGAATGTGGATTTATTTAAGTTTTTTAAATGAAGAGCATCCATGTATTCTCGAAACCGTATGTTGAAGTTTCTCCCTGTTTGGCCTATGTATGTTTTTGGACATGAGTTGCAGTTAAGTTTGTATATTCCTGATTGATTGTACAGTTTGGTATTATTTTTAATGTTATGGATAGCTTTGTCCTTTATTTTGTTATTTGTATAGGAGCTGATTTTGATATCTGTTCCATGGAACAGGTTTGCTATTTTATATGACAGCTTTCCTACAAATGGCAAGCTTACATATTTTTCTTTTGGCTGTGTTGTGGTATTCTTTAATGCTGTTTTGTTATTGTATTTGGTTATGTGGGGATTTATCTTAGAGTTTAGTTCATCCATTAATTTTGGACTGTGACCATTATTGTAAGCAATTGCTTTGATGGTGGTTAGTTCTTCTATTTGGTCAGCTGGTTCTAGTGGTATTTTGTGCATTCTGTTTAGCATTGCTCTGTATGAAGCCATTTTATGTTTATCCAGGTGGCAGGATGATTTATTAATTGTGTTATCTTTGTATTTTGGTTTCCTGTATACTTGAAATTTGTGTTTGTTGTTGGAGCTACTTATGCAGAGATCCAGAAAATTTAAACCTACTTCTGGTTGGTGTTCTACAGTGAAGATGATGTTCTGATGCATTTTATTCATTGCTTTTGCAAGGTTATCAATTTCTTCTGCTGTGCCATCAAAAAAGATTATTATATCATCAACATACCTTTTGTAATAAATTATCTTGTTTACTATCTGGGGTTTTTCTTTAAAAAATTTACATTCTAAGTTATTGATGAAGATATCTGCAAGCAAACTGGCAAGGCGGCTACCCATAGCCAGGCCCTCTTTCTGCTGGTACATTTTGTTATTAAAAGAAAAATTGTTGTGTGATAGTACTAGTGTTAATAGATCAATGAATTCACATATTTCTGGTAATGCCAAATTTTTATGTTTAAGTAAATTGTTTTTAATTATTTCTATTGTTTCTTTGACCGGTATGTTTGTGTAGAGGTTTGTGATGTCAAGTAATGCAAACCTAGCAGTATCAGGAATCTGAATTTCCTTTAGACAATTAATAAGTTCATAACTGTTCTTTACTGAGTATGTCTCTTCAAATTTGAATGTATTGTTAAGGATCTCATTCAGTTTCTTGCTGATTTTATAAGTTGGGCTGCTCAGAGAATTAACAATTGGATGTATGGGACAGTTAACTATATGGGTCTTAGGTTGTGCTCATAGACGTGGTGCATAACAGTTCATAACAGTGCATTCATGTATATATTTTGCATTTAAGAGGAAATCACTTTTTTCATCATATTTTTAAGTTTATTCTGTAACTTAAGAGTGGGATCAGACTGAATTTCTACTATATTATTGTTACTGAAAAATTCAATGGTTTTGCTTACATATTCACTTTCATACATTACAACAATAGCATTGCTTTTATCTGCTTTTACTACTAAAGCTTTATTGTCACGTAGTTTCTTGTTAACACTTTTAAGTATTGTACTGTCATGGTGCTTTATACTGTTATTATTATTTGCTTTCTCTATTTGTTTGGTTATAAAATTGTTAACTTTGTGGCCTATGACAATCTGATCATTCTGAGTTACTTTTGCAGTATCACAGGCTATTTTGGTGCCTACTATTAATTCTTTAGTATTATTTTCAGTCAGAGATGGGGTGATATTATGTTGAAGCCCTTTATTCAGTAAACTTACTTCTTTATCACCGAAGATTATGTTAGTTGAATTTACTAGATGTTTGGAGAATTTATGCTTAGTGGATGGTACATTGTCATTCACCTTTGGAATTTGTGACATAAGCTTTTTCAGCTTATTGTTATGCCTACATCTGACTTTATGCTGTTCTTTCATAGCTATTATACTGACAAAATCTAATGCATGGTTGAATTGTGTGGGAGTAAGTTGTTTACTTAGCGCTAAATGTAATCTATATAATTGCTGGTTTAAAAACTGCTTCTTTCTGTGATGGTTTCGGATTGGAGCCATATAATTTCACTTCTTTCTTTAGCTATTTTCGCTGCTCTGCTTTGACTTTTGATGTTCACTTTGACATATTTTGGAGTTACATTCGCACTTAAACACTTTTTATTGAACTTGATACTAAGAATTGTTCCTTCTAACTTAATTTTGTACTTTCTGAAAGCATGTAAAGCTCTTAGTACCTGGCTAGGTAGTGTCAATAACAATTTGTCAATTTTCTTTGGACTGTTGAGCTCTGTGGCCGTGGATAATGATATTTCACTATAAAAATACAGCAACCAGCCACTTTTTAATGCGTTTTATTTATGCCAGTATGCATTTCGGGTTTGCACCCATCTTGGGCTGGCAAATTACATGTATCTTCATTGGTACAATCTCGACAGCAGTTTGGATGCTGCAGCTGGCCTGTGCAAAGTCAACGATTCCGATCATCTACTTCAATTTCGCGAGTTTAAAGTTACGCACTAGCAGTTGTTCATTTTACTTACATTCTCCTCTCCTTGTATTTTCTTGGCTTTTCTTCTTTTTTGCAACAACACAAACACTTTCTGTCACGTATTTTACACAGGCGCACTGCGTTATCCGCCATGTTGTCGACTGACAGTTTTTGTTCGTATACAAGCGGTTTATCTATGGACAGAGTTATATTTTACGAAAGTTTTGAGGTTCTAAGATAAGCTACTGTTTTCTAAACATTGACTTGGATGAGAGAAGTATTCTAAGTACGATGTATACAATTCTTTTATTTTGGGAAGTATTGAAGATAATTAACTAACATAACACATTTATACAAAGCAGTAATTCATACATTTACAATATAACAAAGATAGATTTAAGATTTTTATGTTGTATATTATTACATGCATTTGTTGGGTTTATATTAGATTATGTTAATTCTTGATTGTGGTTAGTAAGTGGTTTGATAAGTAGAGTGTGGAAGTTTTTCAGAAATATTCTGTTTGGTAGCTCTGTTTGGTCGTTAAGTATGTGAGAAGGGGATGCATGTTTATGTGAATAGATTTCGATTTCTTCTAGGGGGTTCATTCTTTTTCCTTTGTTGGCTAGGTGGAGAACTTGTAAGTTATGGGATATGTCTGTTACTTGATGTTCTTCTTCTGCTACATGTTGGGCGAATGTGGATTTATTTAAGTTTTTTAAACGAAGAGCATCCATGTGTTCTCGAAACCATATGTTGAAGTTTCTCCCTGTTTGGCCTATGTATGTTTTTGGACATGAGTTGCATTTAAGTTTGTATATTCCTGATTGTAATGATTGTAATGACTGTCACAAACTAAACAACATTTTAAACTGATCTGAGGATGGCTCTTCAATGAGCCGAAACCGGTAATCCATAAAGGAAATTTGCAATCTTGACTCAGGATTTTTATCCATACATGTTTTAACTTTGGCTATGCTAAGACTGCGGTGCCGTGCTATGGAGTAAAGAGGGAGCCACGTGATGAACAGAAATGCGAAGGTCAGCAGGTGACAGGCATCTGAGCTGGCCGGCCGTCAGGAACATAGGAGTTGTACCCATCCAGCGCTCAGAAACAGAATACATTTCTACGCTGGGTCCACGTCACTTCGCGCGTCATCCACTTCGTTGGTCCGGCAACCGAACATTTTGCTGGTTACACTTCCCACTCACCTGCATTTTTGTTCCATTACACTCGTAATCACATATTCAGTTCCAGACTATTCCCTCATCCTATTGTTCATCTTTTCTCTCCCACTCATTCCCAACATGCATGCTTCCATTCCCCGCTGAGGAGCACTCAAGTTTTTTAATTGCTTCTGCGATGAAGTGCCACGTCTCCCTGACATAAATCAATACTGGTAATAGCAATTTTTTACTGAGTCTCACTGAAAACGCAACTTAGAAAACACTATTAAATATCCAGAATGAGATTTTCACTCTACAGTGGACTGTGCGCTGATATGAAACTTCCTGGCAGATTAAAACTGTGTGCAGGACAGAGACTCGAACTCGGCACCTTTGCCTTTCCCGGGCAAGTGCTCTACCATCTGAGCTACCCAAGCACGACTGATGCCCGGTCCTCACAGCTTCGCTTCTGCCAGTACCTAGTCCTAAGGTAGGAGACGAGGTAATGGCAGAAGTGAAGCTTTGAGGAGGGGGCGTGAATCGTGCTTGGGTAGTTCAGATGGAAGAGCACTTTCCCGCGAAAGGCAAAGGTCCCGAGTTCGAGTCTCGGTCCGGCACACATTTTTAATCTGCCAGGAAATTTCAGTATTAAATTTCGTTTGCCAGAAGATCTCCAGGCCATCCTTGATCTTCTAATTACCGCTTTTGTTTTCCCTAGATGCAAGAGGTTATCAACTAACTCTGTGACTTCATTGTTAACTTATACGGTTCTTTTGTCGATACGTTGGTTAAACGTTAGTTTAGTCGTATTGTAAGTGACTTTCTTGCCAAATTTCAAACAGCCTATTAATGTCTTCCATTTGTTGTTGGAGCTGCACTGTACTACGACTGTACAATATCAACAGCAAAACTATGGTTTTCCAGAAATTGTCCACCACTTGTTTTCCAAGATTAACTATGTGAAAATTGTATCTGGAGCTACTGAATACAGATTTTACATAAAATATACTTACCTAACTGTTCTTTTTACTCTTAAATTCCCACTATTCTGTCATTGTGAGCAAAAATTTGAATTATGTACTTGTTTTTTCTTAAAAATGCAAAAATGTATATACATTGCACAAAGGAACTAGAAGTCACTTTTGTCGAAAATCTGCCATTTTCCCCCATTGTGACGCTTAACTGTGAAATCTGGCGCAAAGGTGCCAACAGCCTTCTTCTGTAACGGAGCAAAAGCGTAGCGCGCTGCGGTGTCACCCCTGGGCTCGGGAATGCTTCAGACACCAAGGTGTCGAAATATGCGGAAAAAAAAGCCCAGAGCTCATCAGTTCATGGGAGGTGTAATGTGGGTTAATGATGGCAGATTGGCACCAAATTTCACAATAATTGTGCTTAATGCCACCCTGGATGTGTCAGACGAAGGGGAGGTGACCACACCACCTGCTACCCACATTTCACCCCTTCTCTTGACGCCTCTGAAGGCCACAACCGCGACGTCCAGCGCTGAAATCATGTGGTTTTCTAATGGGTAACTGAAGAAAAAACTTCAGACACACCGCTGCTCGGAAACGACGCGAAAACGCCTCAAGTGGTGGCATATAGAGCGTCAATGAAACTACCTCTTTCCTTTGGGCGTTAATTTACGACAGTCTGAAGTGCGATTTGCAGCATAGCTACGTTCTTAACAACCTCTGAGCCTTACAACACCTTCCCCCGACGATTCACTCATTCTCCTCCTGTGTCGCGCACTCCTGTGGCGTAATCATGGTAGGAGAGGAAGGGGTGTTCGACGTATTGACAACACGTCATGAATAAAAGGGTAAAAGGTACCTCTAAGCCACCCCCCCCCTTCCCCCCAGTTTGGCCACCCCCTCGGCGCAATCCTGGCACTTCATTACGTACTTTAAAAATATACCGGTACAGGGTCTACGCTTGACCGGTTCCTATATGCCTGCGGGCAAGCAACCCCTTCGACACTATGTGGCTGAGTGGAGCTACACTTCTTTTGCGCAGTGTATATTTTTCCTTCTTACGCAACGTATTGGTAAGATGAAATATCTTTCAAGCAGAACGTTATTTTTAGCGGTTAAATACCCACACATTCTGTGACTTTTTTCCCAGTGTATTTCGTCTAGACGATTTCAATAAACCATTAGGTTAGCTGATGATAATTACCTACATTTCTGCAGTCTTCTTTTCCGGAGGTGTTGCTCCAGACCTTGTGTTCCACCCATGACTGCACGCTGTCGTCACATTAACAGAGTCGCCCACCATTTTTTACATAACAATTTTTGCAAAAGTAGTTGGACCTGCACGGTCTACCGAGGTTCCTTCATAGGAATACCATTGGCTTTATTTGTTGGGGCACTTCAAACACCTGTAGAATTGCAAGTTTTGGTGACTGGATACGACTGAAGCTAAGCTTATCGGAAAAAATATTAGCCACCGCCTTAAAAGAGCACGCTCATCGCTTTGGAGCGTTGCAGATGTTGCAGAACTGGTACCAGGACATCATTCAGTCCTCAACTGCTGATGCAAGTTATGACAGTGCAGTGGTGTGTTTGTGCCTGCTGGTTGTATGGAATCAGCGCATCACAACCGTCGACGTGGTTGATTGAAGTGAATGTCGCTGTTCGATCTGTTTATATACTAAGCGCACTGTCAATCTACAACATAAGGTGTTCCACTCGTTGCCGTTTAACACGGTTGTCGTAAAAATGGGACCGGTGACGATTTCATGCATAGTTGGTGAAAATTGGTAACAAAATCGACAGGAATTGGTGCTGTCAGTGAAGCAGACCCATCGCAACCTGTGTAAGAGCGAAAATTGCGGAACTGTATACGATGGACATTTGGAGTCAGACTGCTCGTAAAAGGGCTTTTCCCTCAGTGACACATAAAACATGTTGTCTTCCATAGGCCGAACAACACATAATCTGGGAGTATGGCGTGTAGGCAGATGAGTCGCAATTATGTCCTTTTTTTACTTTTTTTCTTTTTCTTTTTTTTTCAAATGATGCAAGGCGTCGAGTGCATCGATGACCAACCAAGCGCTTAAAACCCAGTGTGTGAAGGGTGTAGTTCAGGGCAGTGGTGGTTCTTTGGTGTTTCTGGGGTCTTTTCGTGCCATGGTTTGGACTCGCTTGTCCAAGATGCCGCACAAATGAAGTAGGATGTTTATTTCAGCGTTGTGGGTGACCTAGTGTTGTCCTTTCTCCTGCATCTTCTTGGCGAGTATGCTGTGAACACTCCCGGCTTTGCAGGAGCCGCGTCCACAGTGATGCGCGCACAAGTTTTTGTTTTGGTGAACACACTGTCACCCTGTCGTCATAAATGGCCCGTTAAATCACTCCATCTTAACCCTATACAAAATTTCTGGGGTTACTAGGGACTTTGTAAGTGGGTAGCCTTTACTTGTGTGTGTGTGTGTGTGTGTGTGTGTGTGTGTGTGTGTGTGTGTGTGTGCGTGTGTTACCGTAAATATAAACCTGGGAATGTGAACTGACAACCTAAATTTGCTACTATGCTCAAAGCCACTTACATGAAATTGAAAAAAAATCCTGTGTGTGTGAAAACGGATCTCATTAAAAGCAAACAAATAAGCAAATCAATAAATTGACGCTCAGTGGACATGGCCAGTGTGAACTGTTTGAAAAAAGTCACTGTATAAAAAGCAAAAACAGAAAAGATCAAACTGTAATATCGATTTGTATTAGAATGTCACCTGAAACACACGAAAATTTCTGCACTGACATATGGCCATGGTAAAACAAAGGAACTGGCAGAACCTACATTGCGCAAAGGAAACGAAACTATCACGTATTACGGATCTTACCTCCAAAATGAGGTATTGGCAGAAACAGCAAGACTCCACAACAGCTACAAAAATATTGCTAAAAACTAACTCCAGTTGGTCCAGGGAAATTGGGTTCATAATCTTGACACAGACTGCCAAAGAAACACATGACTCAAGCACTGAAATTTCAGATAGGAATAGATCTTTATAGACTCTAATATGAAAATTCATTTAATGTGATAACTTCCATGGTACAGTGAATTAACTCAGAAAATCAATCAATAGAATAACTATCAAAAACTCGACTGTAACGAGGGTGAAGTACACCAACAATACAAGTCTACAAAAATAAACTTTTTACCTTATCAGACAATACCTTGATCTTCATTTCAAAACCTTTCTTATGTCCATATGCTACCCAAAAGTTGTTCTGAGTCATCGATCCTCCTCGTAATAAATCTGCAACTCACACAGTTCCACAGCTGCAAAACTGCATTCATGCATTGCACAGAACACTCAATGAAACCGCTTCTGCTGCAAACCGCAGCTATCCACTACTGACTGTCAAAGATTCTTCGACTCAGTAGTGCTGCCATAACAGACAGAGATACTGTTGCCTAACAACTGTTTCTCTGAGCACAGTTCTTCAAATGTATCATTTTCATTTACAGATATTAACACACCCAATAACATCATCAAAAAATAGCCATCCTTTCAGCCTCCGTTCGATCGCGAAATGGAAATCACAGTGAAAATCAAAAATGTTTGATTTGCAACATTTAACTACACTTGTCGGCTACTTCTCTACATAGTCGCCTCTCCAATTTAGACTTTTTTGTAGTGTAGTACAAACTTTTCAACATACTTGTCAACTGAGGCAGCTGCTTATGAGTTCCGCCCATTTCCTATGGTGATTTGCAACTCGTTTTCTGTGCCAAAATGCTGTCTTCACAGCCAGCGGTTCATGTGAGCGAAATCACGAAAATCAGAGGGAGCCATGCCCGGGCTGTATGGTGGGTGATCGAAAACGCCACGGGAACGTCTTCGTTGCACCTACAGTATGCGGTCGAGAACTGCCATGAAGAAGGAAACGCATGACAGTATTTTAAACATAGCTGCACAACAGCAACGGTTCCATGTAATACAACTATAAACAGCCGACCAGTTGCAATGGATAAAGAATTCTTTACCTAGGTTTCAATAAATGTAAATTTGTCTTCTTCAGAAGGTGGCAATTTTACATTAGTAAGGACTAATGTACCATCGCCGTTTTTTACAAATATCAGCATAGATCCATTAGTCAAAATTAAAATATAGCCCTAGAATTAGGGTTCGTCACGTGAGGTTGTGAGCTCTGCAAGATCCATGTACTAATTTATATTTACATGACAAACCATAATTCTAGGGCTATATTTTAATTTTTCTGGGGGTTGGTTTAGTGGAGGTAGCACAATTGGCCTATTTTCCCGCCAAAATCCGCCATCTTGGATGATGTCATCTGCTGTTGCCAAGTCTACACGCCGCCATCTTGGATGACGTCAACGCCGCCATCTTGAATAAATATGGCAACAATGCAGAGTGCGCCTGTACATACTTTATCCCACTACTAATTGACCTTCTTCGTCCAATCCAAAGCCCGGAAAATTGTCATCCAGGAAAGCTCCTGGGCCCTGATGACAGCGCAGTTGAGCGCCCCACAAACCGAACATCATCCAGGAAAGCTCGTATGGCTAGGTGGTAGTACAGTGGCGCCCCGTCCTGTTGGTAGAAAACTTCTTCATCAGATCCATAAAGTGCACGTGTACCTGTCAAAACTGATGTGCGTAACATTTGCAGGTACACTTCTCCAGTGACAGTAGCATCAAAGAAAAAGGGTCGTCATTATTACTCGCGTGCAGTAATCATGGAATGTAAACTGTCCACTTTGCAGCTTTCAGAATTCTTCGTACACTTGTACTGCTAACTCCCACTTCACGTGCACACTGTGTAGCAGGCTTCTGTGGAGAATTAACAAATGTTTCCTACATGAGAGCCGACGAAGCAGGTCTTGTAGTTGTATGCTATCTTCCTGATTTTCCTTTGTGAATATCACAAATCGTTCCATGCAATTCAAACTTGTCAATGATGTGTTTAATTGTTAGTCGGGTTGGCGGTTCTGTTTCAAACTCCCGCCTCCACTGACGTTGCACTTCAACTGGAAGAACTTGAAAAATGACTTCACAGTACATTTTCGTTGCTCGAATGTCAATTGTGCTCCAGCCATCTTGTTTTCTCAGTACCGATGTGAAAGCACTAATATGTGTTGAGTCAAATATCATACTACAACACACTCGTAATTCAAATAGAACGACAAAGAGTGTACACATCTTTCTGGCGGCCTCTTACATGCTCCAGGAATACAAATTAGGTAAAAACCCATTTTTACGTCGGTTTCGACCAAAACCTCCCCTTAAGTCCTTAAACCCTATCTGCTCTTGATGAAGTGAATAAATGTTCTCAGGATAGACACACCCTCTTCAGCCACACTCAATGCAAAAAGTCACACTCAATGCAAGTGAAAGTAAATGTGTGCAGTCTGATGATGACGAGTAGGAAACTCGTCGAAACACATGCTCTGCCCGCGAATAGTTTGTGAGTGGAATTCGCCGAGGAAGCTTGCATTCCCTCAACTGTGTAGCTCTACGTGACCAAATCAACACAGAGAAGAAACTTGTCGACAGTGTCTCTCGCCAGAGCTAAGCCAACATCAAGGCCGAAGGCGATATCACACAGTTTTGCGTGAAGTAACCTTGGGGTGACATTTTCTTTCCCTTATGCTTATTAATGCTGGTAATGTAGTGTAGTGCTGCATGAGAAGTGCCTCTTACGAATGGCAGAAGTGTCGGTTACGAAGTTACGACGTACAGCATTATTAGTAAATATACGGAGCTTCCTAATCCTTGTTATTTTAACCCTATTGTTTTTCTTTAAAGTAACTGTAATTTGTCTACTGTATCTGTCTTTTATTCTAACTCTCATCTAGAAAGTGTAAGCAGAATCTACGAAGATACAGCCACGACCTGTATTCTTGTTATTTCAATGTAAGGCAGCGTTTCCCTCATTACTTTGAAACATCTGAGTAGTAGAATTATTGCGTTCGAAACTTCGCTTACCTGGCTTCTCGTTTTGAAAAGCCGAAACTTGTTTTGTCTCGCTTTGACTTACACATACCTTACCATGTCGAAATTGCTCTCCCATCACACTTCTTTATGCATAAAGCAGAACACAAATCGTCTGATTTCCGATCGTATTTTCTAACTTAGTTTTTCAGTACCAAAAATAACAATCGAGAAATGCGTAAAAACACGCGGCACTCAGCCGCTCTACTATTTCCAAACATAATAAAATTCTATGTTCATATACCACCAACAATCTGTTCATATTATATCTGCGCAACAAACATTAAACAAGAAATTTATGGTTTGCTCTTTGCATTAAAAAGCCGTAATTTTGCTGAGTGTCACGAGTAGAAAATTGCATGCAACTGCTAGATACACGATTGCGTATGTACGCTGCACAATCATGTGAAAACAGAGGAGAAAAGAAACATGAACCATATACAGTATGTGATCAAAAGTATCCGGACACCCCCAAAAACATACTTTTATCATATTAGGTGAATTGTGCTGCCACCTACTGCTACATTATATCAGCAACCTCAGTAGCCATTAGACGTGAGATCGCAGAATGGTGCACTCCGCGGACTCACAGACTTGGAACGTGGTCAGGTGATTGGGTATCACTTGTGTCATACGTCTGTACGAGAGGTTTCCACACTCCTAAACATTTCTATGTCCACTGTTTCCGACTTGATAGTGAAGTGGAAACGTGAAGGGACACGTACAGCACAAAAGCGTACAGCCGACCTCGTTTGTCGACTCACAGAGCCCGCTGCCGACAGTTGAAGAGGGTCGTAATGTATAATAGGCAGACATCTATCCAGACCATCACACAGGATTTCCAAACTGCATCAGGATTCACTGCAGGTACTATGATAGTTAGGCGGGAGGTGAGAAAACTTGGATTTCATGATCGAGCGGCTGCTCATAAGCCACACATCACGCCGGTAAATGCCAATCGACGCCTCGCTTGGTGTAAAGAGCGTAAACATTGGACGATTGAACAAGGGAAAAACGTTGTGTGGAGTGACGAATCACGGTACACAATGTGGCGAACCGATGCCAGGGTGTGGGTATGGCGAATGCCCGATGAACGACATCTGCCAGCGTGTGTAGTGCCAACAGTAAAACTCGGGGGTGGTGGTGTTATGGTGTGGTCGTGTTTTTCATGGAGCGGGCTTGCACACCTTGTTGTTTTGCGTGGCACTATCGCAGCACCTTCTTGCTTCCCGCTGTTTGCCGGCCGGAGTGGCCGAGTGGTTCTAGGCGCTCCAGTCTGGAACCGCGCGACCGCTACGCTCGCAGGTTCGAATCCTGCCTCAGGCATGGATGTGTGTGATGTCCTTAGTTTAGTCAGGTTTAAGTAGTTCTAAGTTCTAGGGGACTGATGACTTCAGATGTAGAGTCTCATAGTGCTCAGAGCCATTTGAACCTACCCACTGTTTAAGAGCAATTCTGGGATGGCGATTGCATTTTTCAACACGATCGAGCACCTGCTCATAATACACGGCCTGTGGCGGAGTGGCTACAAGACAATAGCATCCCTGTAATGGACTTGCCTGCTCAGAGTCCTGACCTCAATCCTATAGGATGTTTTGGAACGCCGACTTCGTGCCAGGCCTCACCGACCGACATCGATACCACTCCTCAGTGCAGCACTCTGTGAAGAATGAGCTGCCATTCCCCAAGAAACCTCCCAGCACCTGATTGAACGTGTGTCTGCTTGAGTGGAAGCTGTCATTAAGGGTAAGGGTGAGCCTACACCATACTGAATTCCAACATTACCGATGGAGGGCGCCACGAACTTCTAAGTCATTTTCAGCCAGGTGTCCGGATACTTTTGATCACATAGTGTACAAAACCGTCTACCATGACCACAAAAATAAATTTCCAGAAAAAAGGCGACACAGTATCGAACTCATTCCATGCCAAAGGTGTAGGGGCGTCACGTAGTACACTGCTAAAATGTTACAAAATTGCATTAATTTTCAAACTAATTTCATAAGATACATGCACATGGAATAAGCTGCACACGAGAATTGTTCATAGGGACATTACAGCAGAAACTACGTAGTCACAGAATGCGTCATTTCGCATATGAATTATAGTATATTACGTACGTATCTGAAGGAGGATTGTGCATGTTGCAAATGAAATTGTAAAGATATTTTTACAACACATATTACGAGTTTTTGTTCTTTTACGACAGCTGTGATATGTTATTAAACTGTACACCTGCACTGACTTTAAGACACTTGAAAAAGCACACACAGAATAATATCGCCGCTATTATTTTAAAATATGTGACGCGAACAGCCATTGCGTCTAGTGTGACTAGAGAAGAAGTTCTTGAAACTTCATACTGAGTTACTCGAAATTCGACAAACATTCATTCAATTGAAATATTCGGACGGATTCCTGATAAATTGCAGTATATTATCACACACTAATTTAATAGTATTTGACATTAGTTTCATTATCATGCATTGATAGATATTAATTAATGAACAGTTTCATTTACATAAATTTTGCTGCAGAAAGGCGCAGAGGAAAATTTCCAATTATCCGGCAGATGAAACATTATACATGCACTCATTAATGTCTAATATATGACTATTTTGTTCATTACCTACCATTATGACAACGACGTAATTAAGTACATGTAAATGACATATTAACTCTTTAAAGATTACAGTGGAGAGTACATTTTGGAAGCTATATTAAAAGGCTACATCCGTTTTGTATGATGAGTCAGTCAATTATTTTAACTTAACTCCTGCAGCGAATCTGATTATGAAGGGTGTTAAAATAAAAGTGTCAAATACTTTGAGAGGTGGTAATATGCATCGAAACAAGAAAAATAAGCCCAGTAAACATGGGCCCGGAAATGCATACTTCCTGCGATAAACACGTGTTTACAGGAGGGGTTCAACGTGTCGTCCATCCATGACAACGCACCCCTCTACTCTCCGGCGTAACGAATGACGCACCCTTTGAAGTATACCCAGTTGTTGTTGTACTTGCTGGCATGCATTGAAGATGCGACCCTGTAGTGTCCGAACACCGTTGATTGGCGTAGCATAGAATTCCTTGAAGTGTACCAATAACCAGAAGTCTAGAGGATTGACGTCTGGACAACGAGCAGGCCAAGGCGTGGGGACCCGCCGACCAATCCAGCGGTCCTGGAATTACTGCGTCAGATGTTCGCGCACATTCTGACGAAAATGTGCTGGTGAGGCATCATGCATGAACCAAATTTCTATTCTTTGTTTCAATGACACAGCCTCCCACAATGCAGGCAAAAAATTAATGAGAAACTCTAGATAATGCGCCCCAATTAACCTTTGTGGTAGCACTTATGGCCCTGTTATTCTATCACCAAGTACGCCTGCCCATACGATGATTGAGAATTGGTGTTGATGCCCTCTTTCCTGAATAACTTGGAGATTACCATCTGTCCATACATGCTCCTTATGGAAATTCACAACACCATCTCTTGTGAACCCTGTCTCATCAGTAAATAAAATCTTGGATGTAAACAGTGGGTTTCCGGCGCACTTCTGCAAAAACCATTGACAGAACCGCCGTCTGCCATAATGACCCGGTGGCCTTAGGGCCTCAACGCGCTGTAGATGAATATGGTTCAAAATGGCTCTGAGCACTATGGGACTCAACATCTGAGGCAATCAGTCCCCTAGAACTTAGAACTACTTAAACCTAACTAACCTAAGGACATCACACACATCCATGCCCGAGACAGGATTCGAACCTGCGACCGTAACGGTCGCGCGGTTCCAGACTGAAGTGCCTAGAACCGCTCGGCCAGATGAATATGGGTAAAGCAATTGTTCATGAAGTACCCTCAGATAAGAGAGTGACACACGCCTTCTGCTTCTGCTAATCGTCGCACACTCGTCCCAGGAGTTTCTTCCTTCCACCAAACGTAGCACACGCTCCTGGAAATCAAGGGTACGGACTGTGCGGAGGCTTCCATTGTCAGTCTTTCGAGGGGCAAGAATACCTATGTCCCTCAGATGCTGCCGAACAGCTTATCCGAGGGCACTCTGCGCTGTGGATATTTTTCAGCGTCCATGGAATGGACTCGCAAGCTACGTCCATTTGCTAAACCGTAGCAGAATACCATATCCGCCATTTCACATGTCCACAAGTGGTGGGAGAGAAAAAATGTAAATGTGCTGCACGATTTGTACGTACAAGCAACGCAATAACAGTATACACATAAGCGAATCAGCATTTGGAAGAAGGTAAAACACCATGATACGTACCCAGGGTTGACGGTACTGTGTAATTAAGTACATAAACAGGACGAAAATTAACGTATCCTACAACACGACTCGAACCACACAACTGACTGCAGACCACCTAATGGTAGGTAGAGTACTGTGAGTAAGACATATTTTTAACCTGCCGAAACATCTGGCGGAGCGCCAATGCAACGACTGTGCCTATATCCGCAACCAAGCGTCCCGTAGCCCTCCCTATGAACACCTGTTTATCTCGGAAAGTATGCGTTTCCGGACCATGTTAACTGGACTTATTTGTTTCGATGAATACCACCATCTCTCAAAATATTAGACACTTTTTTAACACCCTGTAGATGTTGTATGATGTGGCATAACAATGATAGCCGGCCGGAGTGGCCGAGCGGTTCGAGGCGCTTCAGTCTGGAACCGCGCGACCGCTACAGTCGCAGGTTCGAATCCTGCCTCGCCATGGATGTGTGTGATGCCCTTATGTTAGGTAGGTTTAAGTAGTTCTAAGTAACTTGTATCCACAGGACATGTGGCCTGTAATTGAAGAAGTGTCATGATGATCTCTCCATTGGCAAAAGATTCCGGAATAGTCCCCCATTCGGATCTCCGGGAGGGGACTGCCAAGGGGGAGGTTACCACGAGAAAAAGATTGAATAATCTACGAAAGGATAACGTTCTACGAGTCGGGGCGTGGAATGTCAGAAGCTTGAACGTGGTAGGAAAGCTAGAAAATCTGAAAAGGGAAATTCAAAGGCTCAATCTAGATGTAGTAGGGGTCAGTGAAGTGAAGTGGATGGAAGACAAGGATTTCTGGTCAGATGAGTATCGGGTAATATCAACAGTAGCAGAAAATGGTATAACAGGTGTAGGATTCGTTATGAATAGGAAGGTAGAGCAGAGGGTGTGTTACTGTGAACAGTTCAGTGACCGGGTTGTTCTAATCAGAATCGACAACAGACCAACACCGACAACGATAGTTCAGGTATACATGCCGACGTCGCAAGCTGAAGATGAACAGATAGAGAAAGTGTATGAGGATATTGAAAGGGTAATGCAGTATGTAAAGGGGGATGAAAATCTAATAGTCATGGGCGACTGGAATGCAGTTGTAGGGGAAGGAGTAGAAGAAAAGGTTACAGGAGAATATGGGCTTGGGACGAGGAATGAAAGAGGAGAAAGACTAATTGAGTTCTGTAACAAGTTTCAACTAGTAATAGCGAATACCCTGTTCAAGAATCACGAGAGGAGGAGGTATACTTGGAAAAGGCCGGGAGATACGGGAAGATTTCAATTAGATTACATCATGGTCAGACAGAGATTCCGAAATCAGATACTAGATTGTAAGGCGTACCCTGGAGCAGATATAGACTCAGATCACAATATAGTAGTGATGAAGAGTAGGCTGAAGTTCAAGACGTTAGTCAGGAAGAATCAATACGCAAAGAAGTGGGATACGGAAGTACTGAGGAATGACAAGATACGTTTGAAGTTCTCTAACGCTATAGATACAGCAATAAGGAATAGCGCATTAGGCAATACAGTTGAAGAGGAATGGACATCTCTAAAAAGGGCCATCACAGAAGTTGGGTAGGAAAACATAGGTACAAAGAAGGTAGCTGCGAAGAAACCATGGGTAACAGAAGAAATACTTCAGTTGATTGATGAAACGAGGAAGTACAAACTCGTTCCGGGAAAATCAGGAATACAGAAATACAAGTCACTGAGGAATGAAATAAATAGGAAGTGCAGGGAAGCTAAGACGAAATGGCTGCAGGAAAAATGTGAAGACATCGAAAAAGATATGATTGTCGGAAGGATAGACTCAGCATTCAGGAAAGTCAAAACAACCTTTGGTGACATTAAAAGCAACGGCGGTAACATTAAGAGTGCAACGGGAATTCCACTGTTAAATGCAGAGGAGAGAGCAGATAGGTGGAAAGAATACATTGAAAGCCTCTATGAGGGTGAAGATTTGTCTGATGTGATAGAAGAAGAAGAAACAGGAGTCGATTTAGAAGAGACAGGGGATCCAGTATTAGAATCGGAATTTAAAAGAGCTTTGGAGGACTTACGGTCAGATAAGGCAGAAGGGATAGATAACATTCCATCAGAATTTCTAAAATCATTGGGGGAAGTGGCAACAAGACGACTATTCACGTTGGTGTGTAGAGTATATGAGTCTGGCGATATACCATCTGACTTTCGGAAAAGCATCATCCACACAATTCCGAAGACGGCAAGAGCTGACAAGTGCGAGAATTATCGCACAATCAGCTTAACAGCTCATGCATCGAAGCTGCTTACAAGAACAATATACACAAGAATGGAAAAGAAAATTGAGAATGCGCTAGGTGACGATCAGTTTGGCTTTAGGAAAAGTAAAGGGACGAGAGAGGCAATTCTGACGTTACGGCTAATAATGGAAGCAAGGCTAAAGAAAAATCAATACACTTTCATAGGATTTGTCGACCTGGAAAAAGCGTTCGACAATATAAAATGGTGCAAGCTGTTCGAGATTCTGAAAAAAATGTAGGGGTAAGCTACATGGAGAGACGGGTCATATACAATATGTACAACAACCAAGAGGGAATAATAAGAGTGGACGATCAAGAACGAAGTGCTCGTATTAAGAAGGGTGTAAGACAAGGCTGTAGCCTTTCGCCCCTACTCTTCAATCTGTACATCGAGGAAGCAATGATGGAAATAAAAGAAAGGTTCAGGAGTGGAATTAAAATACAAGGTGAAAGGATATCAATGATACGATTCGCTGATGACATTGCTATCCTAAGTGAAAGTGAAGAAGAATTAAATGGTCTGCTGAACGGAATGAACAGTCTAATGAGTACACAGTATGGTTTGAGAGTAAATCGGAAAAAGACGAAGGTAATGAGAAGCAGTAGAAATGAGGACAGCGAGAAACTGAACATCAGCATTGATGGTCACGAAGTCGATGAAGTTAAGGAATTCTGCTGCCTAGGCAGTAAAATAACCAATGACGGACGGAGCAAGGAGGACATCAAAAGCAGACTCGCTATGGCAAAAAAGGCATTTCTGGCCAAGAGGAGTCTACTAATATCAAATACCGGCCTTAATTTGAGGAAGAAATTTCTGAGGATGTACGTCTGGAGTACAGCATTGTATGGTAGTGAAATATGGACTGTGGGAAAACCGGAACAGAAGAGAATCGAAGCATTTGAGATGTGGTGCTATAGACGAATGTTGAAAATTAGGTAGACTGATAAGATAAGGAATGAGGAGGTTCTACGCAGAATCGGAGAGGAAAGGAATATGTGGAAAACACATAAGGAGAAGGGACTGGATGATAGGACATCTGCTAAGACATGAGGGAATGACTTCCATGGTACTAGAGGGAGCTGTAGAGGGCAAAAACTGTAGAGGATGACAGAGATTGGAATACGTCAAGCAAATAATTGAGGACGTAGGTTGCAAGTGCTACTCTGAGATGAAGAGGTTAGCACAGGAAAGGAATTCGTGGTGGGCCGCATCAAACCAGTCAGTAGACTGATGACCAAAAAAAAAGAAAAAAAGTTCTAGGGGACTGACAACCGTAGTGCTCAGAGCCACTTGAACCATAGTGATGATATCAACCAGAATAAGCTATTTCCGGTGTAGTAAAAACACAAAGTGATAACTCGATTTGTAGGAGACTCAATATCAGGTAAGAAACCTGATCGTATTTTTTTAGGGAATTACTAGATGTGTGCTTTGTTTTACTTCATTAAACAAGTATTATCATTGTCTTGTAAACAACTTTGGAATTAGCTGTGCAAACATCTTCCCTATGCCCGTGGTTACGCGGGTGTCAGTTATACATCATTTACACGATTCGTAAGACCACATTTCAGATTCACTACATGCCCTGACGAACGAACGTAGGTTTCGATAGGTCGTGGTAATATTTTTAAATTACTCTCATCTATAAAGGCTCCATACCAATCGCGGATCGGACAATCTTCGAAACAAATGGTTCAAATGGCTCTGAGCACTATGGGACTTAACTTCTGAGGTCATCAGTCCACTAGAACTAAGTGGATATCACACACATCCATACCCGAGGCAGGATTCGAACCTGCGACCGTGGCGGTCGCGCAGTTCCAGACTGTAGCGCCTAGAACCGCTCGGCCACTCAGGCCGGCAATCTTCGAAACGCTATACGTCACGAAGTACAGGTAAACAATGCAATTAGCAGTCATTTTATGCAGGCGCATGAGTACAGAATTTGGTATAATGAAGCTGAGGAACTCAAATGATATTTCAGTTTTCTAAAAGGGAATTGCAAAACTCGAAATGTTTTACGGATATTTTCTACTAAAGCCTGTAAACCTGCTGTTTTGCATAAGCCCAAATATGTTCCGTATATGTGTTGTTACACCCATTTAATCGATCCCAATTACTCTTCAAACTGCCTGAATACATGCACTATGCTTTCCCTAATATTGTGCGTTTTAAAGTTTCTATTTTCAGTGAGCAGTAGAAATGTTTTCCGCCTAATTATTTTGTCGTTGCACTTCAAGACACGAACTTATTAAGAATGCGCCATTGAATCCATAGAACCCCTGAACGACCTTAGTGAACTTTTGTGCCCTACCTGCCTCTGAATTTAAAAAGGAGAAAAGATCCCAAGAGCTATCGACTTACCGAAACACATTTATGTAAAATTGATTTAGAGGTACCTAAGTACTAGTGTGAAGCACAAACATCCTCACTTCCGTGGAGTGATAGTGAAACCATACTGATACATGTACGGTGTGACTGGGCGGTTTATTACGCATCGAAATCACACCTTTCTTTATAATAACCAAATGAAATGACCATGTATCAAAAAATTTGATCAACTCTAGAATTCAGGCAAAAATTGAAAAACTGCTAATGACTCATTCTAACGAAGATGATTGCAGAAATCTTTACCCTCTATCGTGAGATAAGTAAAATATATACATAATTGGACATTAACAGTTCAACACCCTGTGAACGGCGTGCAACAAACTTGAACTGGCATGAAATGTACTTTATACTTAGTTAAGCTGATCTATATCAATAAAAATTACTTGCCACAAGTATGAAAGATCATCGCTTGAGAACAGCTTGACCGAATTGATTGATTTTTTTGTGTTTGTTATTGTGTATGGTAATGGTATTTTTGAGATGGAAAAGAAAATAATAAATTGTGTTCAGTTTCACAGTTCTGCTACCAATGTTTCCATAGCAAAAAGAAAATCAGTTTGAGAGTTATATATATATATAACTGTATCTGTAATATATAAATGGGAAACATTGTTATCGAAAATCACGAAAAGTTCTTGACCGATTTGCCACAAATTTTCAGACGACACTCTGATGAATGTTCAGACTGACATAGGCTACATACTTTTGCAGTATATGTAATACACATGTACGTATGTAATATATAAAGGAGAAGCGTAGTTACCACAAATCTCGAAAAGTTCTTGAGCAATTTACTTCAAATTTTTACACGATACTTTAACATTTGGACAGACATAGGCAGATTGGCTATATAGTTTTGTAATATATGTAATACAGAAATGTATATGTAATATATAAAGGGGGAAACGTTGTTACCACAACTCTCGAAAAGTCCTTGACTGAATTACTTCCAGTGATTACAATATATTCTAATGAAGATTCTGGCGAGAATGGGCGTGGGGAGGGGAAAGGAGGATATAGGCAGCGGGAGGGGAGCAGGAGGTTACGCATAGACAGATAGAAAGGGGAGGGGGCAAGGGGGAAGAGATGCACGGACCAACTGAACATTCAGAGGGAAATTGATCTAGAGATGGAGGAGGAGGAGCTGGACAGAGAGAAAGGGGGGGGGGGGGGCAGGAGGTTATGCTTAGAGAGATGGATGGGGGCGAGGGGGGGGGGGGGGGAAGGAAGAGATGGGGTGGTGGTGGTTAGTGTTTAACGTCCCGTCGACAACGAGGTCATTAGAGACGGAGCGCAAGCTCGGGTTAGGGAAGGATTGGGAAGGAAATCGGCCGTGCCCTTTCAAAGGAAGCATTTCGGCATTTGCCTGAAACGATTTAGGGAAATCATGGAAAACCTAAATCAGGATGGCCGGAGACGGGATTGAACCGTCGTCCTCCCGAATGCAAGAGATGGGGGAGGAAGAGATGGACAGAGAGAGGAAGTAGGAGGTTATTCACAGAGACATGGGGGAGGAGGAGACATAAAGAGAAAGAGGGGGACGAGAAGATCGGTAGGGGCAAGGAATTTAAGATTCCCATCTATATTTTGCAACTGGCAAGCATTGCTGAGTTTCCTCGTTATTTATACCCTACTGGCCATTAAAACTGCTACACCACGAAGATGACGTGCTACAGACGCGAAATTCAACCGACAGGAAGAAGATGCTGTGATATGCAAATGATTAGCGTTCCAGATCATTCAAACAAGGTTGGCGCCGGTGGTAATACCTACAACGTGCTGACATGAGGAAAGTTTCCAAACGATTTCTCGTACACAAACAGCAGTTGAACGGCGTTGCCTGGTGAAACGTTGTTGCGTACCATCACGTTTCCGACTTTGATAAAGGTCGGATTGTAGCCTACCGCGATTGCGGTTTATCGTATCGCGACATTGCTGCTCGCGTTGCTCAAGATCCAATGACTTCGGAATATGGAATCGGTGGGTTCAGGAGGGTAATACGAAACGCCGTGCTGGATCCCAACGGCCTCGTATCACTAGCAGTCGAGATGACAGGTATCTTATCCGCATGGCTGTAACGGATCGTGCAGCCACGTCTCGATCCCTGAGTCAACAGATGGGAACGTTTGCAAGACAACAATTATCTGCACGAACAGTTCGACGACGTTTGCAGCAGCAGCATGGACTATCAGCTCGGAGACCATGGCTGCGGTTACCCTTGACGCTGCATCACAGACAGGAGCGCCTGCGATGGTGTACTCAACGACGAACCTGGGTGCACGAATGGCAAAACGTCATTTTTTCGGATGAATCCAGGTGTTGTTTACAGCATCATGATCGTCGCATTCGTGTTTGGCGACATTGTGGTGAACGCACATTGGAAGCGTGTATTCGTCATCGCCATACTGGCGTATCACCCGGCGTGATGGTATGGGGTGCCATTGCTTACACGTCTCGGTCACTTCGTCTTTACATTGACGGCACTTTGAACCGTGGACGTTACATTTCAGATGTGTTACGACCCGTGGCTCTACCCTTAATTTGATCCCTGCGAAACCCTACATTTCAGCAGGATAATGCACGACCGCATGTTGCAGTTCCTGTACGGGCCTTTCTGGATACAGAAAATGTTCGACTGCTGCCCTGGCCAGCACATTCTCCAGATCTCTCACCCATTGAAAACCTCTGGTCAATGGTGGCCGAGCAACTGGCTCGCCACAATACGCCAGTCACTACTCGTGATGAACTGTGGTATCGTGTTGAAGCTCCATGGGCAGCTGTACCTGTACACGCCATCCAAGCTCTGTTTGACTCAATGCCCAGGCTTATCAAGGCCGTTATTACGGCCAGATGTGGTTGTTCTGGGTACTGATTTCTCAGGATCTATGCACCCAAATTGCGTAAAATGTAATCACATGTCAGTTCTAGTATAATATATTTGTCCAATGAATACCCGCTTATCATCTGCATTTCTTCTTGGTGTAACAATTTTAACGGCCAGTAGTGTATTATAGCGCAACCAAACACGGGAGGCAGAAGCAACGTGTAACGATTATGATGTGAGTTTTTCATTCATAAAACGCAAATATTTGAATGTTTATTGCTCGTGATGTTTCTCGTGTAAGAAGAAGATTCGACAGCGACTGGATCGTTTCCTGTCGAGACTGCAATTTGTCGTTGTGCGATGATCCTGCTCGCCTTGGTTGGGTTCAGATGGGCCATACTAAAGTCGTGTAGCACCTCAGCGGCCCAATCCGACTAGTGCCCGGAAAAACAGAAACACTGTCCGCTCATATGAAAAAGTTTTCAAATACCGCTACCAGTCACAATATTTTGTTGACCACTGAATTATTTATTTACCGAGATGTTTCGAAGCTATACCTCATCATCAGGCTGTAGTGGCATAAAAAACCTTTATCGTAAGTATATACAGATATTAAGTTTCTTTACATGACTGCTGTGATCATCCTGTGGAGAGACAGAAGGACAACGTAGTAACAGGCCATATCTACATCTACATTTATACTCCGCAAGCCACCCAAAGGTGTGTGGCTGAGGGCATTTTACGTGCCACTGTCATTACCTCCCTTTCCTGTTCCAGTCGCGTATGGTTCGCGGGAAGAACGACTGTCTGAAAGCCTCCGTGCGCGCTCTAATCTCTCTAATTTTACATTCGTGATCTCCTCGGGAGGTATAAGTAGGGGGAAGCAATACATTCGATACCTCATCCAGAAACGCACCCTCTCGAAACCTGGCGAGCAATCTACACCGCGATGCAGAGCGCCTCTCTTGCAGAGTCTGCCACTTGAGTTTATTAAACATCTCCGTAACGCTATCACGGTTACCAAATAACCCTGTGACGAAACGCGCCGCTTTTCTTTGGATCTTCTCTATCTCCTCCGTCAAACCGATCTGGTACGGATCCCACACTGATGAGCAATACTCAAGTATAGGTCGAACGAGAGTTTTGTAAGCCACCTCCTTTGTTGATGGACTACATTTTCTGAGCACTCTCCCAATGAATCTCAACCTGGTACCCGCCTTACCAACAATTAATTTTATATGATCATTCCACTTCAAATCGTTCCGCACGCATACTCCCAGATATTTTACAGAAGTAACTGCTACCAGTGTTTGTTCCGCTATCATATAATCATACAATAAAGGATCCTTCTTTCTATGTATTCGCAATACATTACATTTGTCTATGTTAAGGGACAGTTGTCACTCCCTGCACCAAGTGCCTATCCGCTGCAGATCTTCCTGCATTTCGCTACAATTTTCTAATGCTGCAACTTCTCTGTATACTACAGTCACTTTGTATATTGGCCTGCTGTTCACATGACTTTTTTCATAAAACAGTCACTCACTTTGTTCTTGTGGCGTGACAGTCCTCTTGTGATGTGCGGAGGTATCGCTGTTTCCATGGCTCTCTTGGACTTCTTCATCAGCGTTCACAAATTTCACAAGGGTGACTTTAAAACACACTAAAAGCAGCAGTGCAGGAAACAAGATGGCCGTCAAAACATTTTACTATCGATATGTTGATCCTATTGTTGTTAGTAGCAATATCTTCCGCATGTATTGCTGTCATATCACTGATGTTGGTTGGCGCAGTGTGTATCAAAAAGAATCATCGATTTTTAAAAAAACATAATTATTATGTTATTTGAGATACGTGCGTGAACAACATACTGTTGGAAAGAGCAAACTCTCGAGTTTTACATGGTTCCCGCCAGGTAGCAGCAGTGTGCGCCCACTTCAGTTCCAGTAAAAATGGTGTCAGGACAACAGAAAGCGTTTTGTGTTCCAGGTTTTGCGCAGTGTGTGTCAGTAATAACTGTTCAGCGTGACTTTCGTATAAGTATGGTGTGGATCCTCCAACAGCACAGAGCATTAGACGATGGCACGAACAATTCCGAAAAACAGGTTGTTTGTGTAAAGGCAAATTGCCGGGCGGTCCTCGAGCGTCTGACACAGACGTCGAATGCATCCGCTACAGTTTCACAAGGAGTCCGCACAGATCTGTTCGCCGTGCAGCTCGACAGCTCAATATGCCCCCAATGTCACATAAAACCATACAAAATTCAGATACCGCAAGAGCTTCGTGAAGGTGACAGACAAGAACATGTTGAGTTCTATAATTTCGTTCTTGGCAAGATGGAGGGTGATGATTAGTGTTTAGTGACGAAGCAACATTCCATTTAAATAGAAAGGTGAACCGTCATAATGTGAGAATATGGGGTACGGAACAACCACATGAATTGGTACAACATGAAAGGGACTCTCCAGAATTTAATGTGTTTTGTGCAGTTTCACGGGAAAAGGTGGAAGTTCCATTTTTCTTTGCTGAGAATGCTGTTATAGGGATCAAATACCTCAATATGCTTCAGAACTTTCTTTTTCCTCAGTTGGAGAATGATTCAAACGACTTCGTTTATCAGTAGGATGGGGCACAACCACCCTGGCATCTGGAAGTGCGAGCATTTTTAAATCAAAGGATTACTGAACGATGGATCGGTCTCACTGTACTAAATGATTCAGCCTTACGTTACTGGCCTCCAAAGTCACCGGATCTGACTGTATGTGATTATTTCTTGTGGAGGTTTATAAAAGACTCTGCTTATGTACCTCCCTTACCAAGAACAACAAATGAACTGAGACATCGCATAACAGCAGCTGTGAAAGTTGTAACTCAAGACATGCCCACTGCAATGTGGGAACAATTTGAATACCACATTGACATATCTCAAGGGGGGCATGTTGAACACCTATGAATAGGTATGAAAAAAAACTTTTTGAGTTTCCCGTTCATCAAAAAAGCAAAACTAGTTGTATATGTTTATTAGTTGCAGAAATATAGACATACCAAACCGAATGACTCTTTTTGATACACCATGTATTACAAAATGAGCTACTGGTGACAATTTTATAATACAAATTTCAATGTAAAGGCTTTTTATTTTAAGAATTACAAACATATTTGTGGTATCCATACTCATACGTAACTTTAATGTCATGTACTTACTATTTTAAGAGTACTAAATTGAAATTCTCATAGAAGTGTGAATTTCGGAACTCTGTCATTTCATTTAGGATCTCGTATTTTGCCTTATGGTTATGGACGAATATTTCTGTTTCTTCCAAGACGTCCATTTTCCAGCTTACTCCAAAATATGCAGTACTTTCAGGTGATTGTCCATTGCGGCGCTGTGTCCTGCTTCATTTATTTGTTTTTCTATATCTGACTTGTGACTGATAGCGGTATTTGAAAACCTTTTTATAGCTTTGAAACAGTAGTGGCCGATTAATGATCAATATGGCGTCAGATTATTCTTCACACAGCTGTGCAAGATTGTATGGGCACGCCACGCACTGACAAGACGTTAAAGCTACAACACGCATCTGTTCCAAACGGAAGTGACGTAAGAAGGACCTCACCTTTCACATGCGCAAAGCGTTCTCCCCTTTTCCGAAAACAACTAAACATTTGTGACAACCAGGAATATACATCTCATTGCTTCTCGTCTCTCTCAAAGTGATTTTAGCTGTCCTCTTAGGTTCCTACCTAAACACACACGTGGAAATCGCCACCTTATTCGGAAATAAACAACTAAATATTTATTTCATTCTGCGTTTTCAGGTCAGATGGAAAAGTAAATAATATCGAATATTGCAAAAATACTAGTATTTAATTCGTAAGAATGCCCCAAAATAGGTTAACAAGTGGGAGGGAAGCGTACAACACTACTCCCTTCAGCGTTTTAATCCACTGCGTTACCCACCACGCTACATTGTAGTCGCACAGTTGCTGTGTTCTGTTTGAGTATCATAGCGTCTCTTAAAGGCTTATATCGTTGAAGAGTGTTTGTGATAAATCTTCAATGTGGCCTTATCTGGAAACGGCAACTGCAAATTATAAAACCACTTACGTAACAAAGGTAAAGCGATAGCGATATGCACATATACGAGGCCTATTCGAAAAGTAAGGTCCGATCGGTCGCAAAATGGAGACCACTGTGAAAATCAAAAATGTTTTATTTGCAACAGTTACGTACACCTTCCAGCTACTTCTCTACATAGTCTCCTCTCTGATTTATACATTTGTCGTAGCGCTGCACCAACTTTCCAATACCATCGTCATTGAAGCAAGCCGCCTGTTCTTCCTGCCAATTCTCTACCCTGGTCTTCATCTTGTTGTTTGTGCCAGAACGTTGTCTACATAGCTAGCGGTTCATGTGAATAGAGATGAAACTCAGAGAAAATCAATTAAGGGCTCTATTATGGGTGATTAAACACTACCCATTGAAAACGCTGCAGGAGCATCTTCAGTGCCCCTTCAGAGTTTGGCCGAGAATTGTCATGCAGAAGCAACTGCATGACAGTAACGTTATGTGGGCTGCATGACATCAGGCAAAATCTCACACCAGGCCCTCGTACTTGGCGGGAGACAATATAGTTCTAAGCATCTTTACGTGCTCGCTGTGCGCTCAGAGTTGAGAGCAGTGACATGACGCGATCGACGGGTACACTAGAGACACTGCCCAACATACCTGTGCAAAGCTTCATCGGATTTTCACTGTGGTTTCCATTTCGCTCCCCATCGGACCTTACTTTCCGAACAGCCCTCGTATATATGGCGGTAGTATCGCGTTCACACAGTATAAAAGGGCAGTGCATTGCCTGAACTGTCATTTGTACTCAGGTGATTCATGTGAAAAGGTGCCCGACCTGATTATGGTCGCAAGATGGAAAATAGCAGACTTCGAATGCTGAATGGTTGATGGAGATAGACGCATGGGACATTCCATTTCGGAAGTAGTTGGGGAATTCAGCAGCTCAAGGTACACAATGTCAAATTTCGGCCATTATCTCCCACCACGGACAACGCAGTGGCCGACGGCCTTCACTAAACGATCGAGAACAGCGGCGTTTGGGTAGAGTTTTCAGTGGTAAAAGTCATGCAACATTGCGTGGAATGACCACAGAAGTCAATGTGGGACGTCCTTCGAACGTATATGTTAGGATAGTGCGGCGAAGTTTGGCATTAGTGTGCTACGGCAGCAAACGACCGGCGCTGGTGCCTTTGCTAACGACACGACATCGTCTGCAGCGCCTCTCTTGAGCTAGTGACCATATCTGTTGGACCCTAGGCGACTGGAAAATCGTGACCTGGCCACACGAGCCCTGATTTCACATGGTAAGAACTGATGGTAGGCTTCGACTGTGGGGCAGATCCCACGAAGCCTTGGATCCAACTTGTCAACAATGCACAGTGGCAGCTGGTGGTGGCTCGGTAATAGAGTGGGCTACGTTTACATGGAGTGGACTGGGTTCTCTGGTCCAATTGAACTAATCATTGACTGGAAATTGTTATGTTCGGTTAATTGGAGACCATCTGCAGCCATCCCAAACAATGATGGGACGTTTATGGATGAAAATGCTCCACGTCATCGGATCGCAGTTGTTCACGAATGGTTTGAAGAACATTCTGGACCGTTCGAACAAAAGATTTATCCACCAAGATCGCCGACACGAATTTCATCGAATATTTACGGGACATAACCGAGAGGTCAATTTGTGCAACCACTCCTTGCACCGGCAACACTTTCGCATATACGGACAGCTGTGAGACACCATGGCTCAATATTTCTGTGGGAGACTTCCAACGACTAGTTGAGTTCGTGCCACGTCGAGTTGCTACACTACGCTGGGCAAAAGGAGGTCCAACTCGGTATTAGATGGTATCCCGTAACGTTTTCATCTCAGTGTACAAAGCAGCTAAATATGCCAAAATAAAAATGGCGCCTGCAGCATCGAGACACTTGCGTTCAGAGCAGACGCGTGTTGTAGGTTTAACTTCCCCACGCGCTGTGTGAGTCAGAAAATGGACTTGTTTGCAGCAAGAGGAGCATCTACAAGAGCAGTGCGCCGCAGAGTGTCAGCGAGGTGGCCATTGTTGCGGCTCTCCTTGACCTTACAATAGAAAGTCGCGCCGGCAGCCGTGCGTTCAGAGCGCCGCACCGATGAGTGGTACCATGCTTTCCAGAGGGCCATTGATTGTGCGTGAAGCATCACGATGGACGTATCCACATATGGAGGCTGTTCCTGTGTTGTCCTGATCTACATAGGTACAGAGGCTGGTGCAGACGCCGTATTTATTTTGGCATATTTAGCTGCTTTGTCTTATAACCAAGTATGCCGTTTCAAGGTAACAGCGCACTGAAAATTTTTCACAAACACGTCACTTCTATCACTGAATGTCAGTTACTGATACATCAACGATATAAGCCTTCAAGAGAAGGCATGATACAAAAGATAATAACTGCAGAAAATGGCTACAGCGGACCATAATAGGTAACGTTGTGCATTTTAGTGTTGGAAAAAGCTGGTTCGCATCCTGATTTTTTTTTTTTTTTTTTTTTTTTTTTTTTTTGCGTACAGTTTATTAGTTATGTTAACAGAATCTTCCATCGGTTCTTGGTAGAACAGCATTATAATAAATGAAAAGCACCAGTTTGCTTTTGTTCTACAGTATTACTTTTATTGTTAACCGGTTTTCGGCTTACAAGGCCATCTTCAGACATTTACTGAGTATTATCACCAAAGAAGTTACAATGTTTGCAAACAACATTGGAAGAGAAGTAACACGTCCAGACTGAAATAGAAACATACAGTAAGTAACATCTTTGACAGTGTAGTGGTAATGCAACGAAAAAGTAAAAATTGAACAGTACATAAATAACAATAGAGCAAACAGGAAAACTTTTAACACAAAATAGGCATAGCATGTCCACATAACAGTTTCTATTAATAAACAAAACTAACACAATAAAATAAAATTAGTACTAGACAAGGCTACATCAGGAGGTATGAAACATGGAAAGTGATAAACAAACCAAACAAAAGAAGAGACAATTATCAATGTAACTACAGAATACATAAGGAACTTAAGCAATATCAATAAGATAAATAGAAATAAACAAATGCAGGAAAATGGAGTCGTTTGAGGGAACCTACTGTAAATGCAATCTTTGAGGGTGTGGCGGTACTGTATTATGACATTAACATTTTAATCAAAACAGAGGCTGTGTAGCAGTTTGCATTAAATAATGTACTGTTCAGTATTTACTTTTGCACTGCATTCCCACTACACTGTCAAAGATATTCCTTACTGTATGTTTCTACTTCAGTCTGGACGTGTTACTTCTCTTCCAATGTTGTTTGCAAACATTGTAACATCTTTGGTGATAATACTCAGTAAATGTCTGAAGATGGCCTTATAAGCCGAAAACCGGTTAACAATAAAAGTAATATTGTAGAACAAAAGGAAACCGGTGCTTTTCATTTATTACAATTTATTAGTGCTGTTAACACATTGTGGGAATATAATACAGGTATGTACTGTAATATTTGACGTCGTTTATATTTCCGTCCAATTACAAAACGAAGAATACATCAATATTTGGTTGTTTATTTCGGAATATGCGGCGATTTCTGTGTGTGTGGTTACGCAGGGAACCAACAGGTCAGCTCAAATTGCCACGTGTGAAACGAACAGCAATAAAATTCGTATTATACATTACCACACATATTTGGCTGTTTATTTCCGAATATATGGAGATTTCCCCGTATGGGGTTAGGCACGAACCTAAAACGCCAGTGCAAATTGCTGCGAGTGAAACGAGCTGAAATAACATTAGTAATTCCTCGCTTGTCACAAATATTTAGCTGCTGATTTTCGAATATGTCACTATATCCGAATGTGTGGTTAGGCAGGGACGCTGCGAGTGTACGAGAATCTATGACACGTATTATTCATCGTGATCACAAATACGTAGTGTTTGAGAAGAGGGAGGGAGAGCAGGTTTTGCTCATGTACAAGGCGAGCTGCTCTATTTGGAGCAGGTGCATACTGAAGTTTTAAAGTCTTGTGCAGCTCTGCGTACCGTATTTTGCACCCTCACACGTACCTCATACATACATAACCATATGTTCTTCCTACTGTACTGTATTCTAGAAATAAATACAATTTCGTTACTTTGTATTCTTCCTGGTGTTACAGTTTTAGTTCAAATAGTTCAAATGGCTCTGAGCACTATGAGACTTAACATCTGAGGTCATCAGTGCCCTAGAACTTAGAACTGCTTAAACCTAACTAACCTGAGGACATCACAGACATCCATGCCCGAGGCAAGATTCGAACCTGCGACCGTAGCGGTCGTTACAGTTATAGTGTCTAGCAGCATAGCTATGAAGTTTCGAGTGGCTCATAAACGGGAACAGATCCTCGTAGCATTTTTGGACTTATTACAGTTGTGTGCTAAGAAATGAGATCCGGAAGGCATGCGAGCGAGCTACTCGTATACAGTATGGTAGGAAGAACGTGCGACTAAATTTGTAAGTATGAGGGTGTAAAATATAATAAATCGTTAACACTTCTGGAAACGAAACAAGAAAGAAGAAAGTAGTGCAACATTCGGGCCGGGGGCAGAGACGAATGAGTCAGATTGAATATTAGTGCTAGCAGTCACGACTGCGTGGACCATTGTTGTATACAAACACCACACAAAATCTGTGTACATGGATACAAAAGCATTGCTTCTCCGTGGGAATTTTTTACTTGGCAATGAGCAAAGTAATAAACTGTAGTGTGCCTATGGCGGAAATCTATAAGCACAATCGGAGTATAATGAAACATACTAAGTGCAGTAACAGCCTGACTCCTTCACTGATCACTGTAGACGATGGGTTTCATGTAGCAAAACTAACGGCTTACATCCTTGATTAACCTTTGACAGATTTTTGAAAGAATCTACATCTATCCTGTATAATATGTGCAGTTCATAATACTTCGTGGAGAAAATTTTTCGTGCTAATGCGAAGAATATATTAATATTAATGAAATTTTATTTCTATTGTACTTTTATATGTTGCACAGCACAGTGAGCCAGATATCAGTATGATCTGTGTTTGTTTGTTTGCACATTTGTTGTGACGTTTGATATACACTGAGTTTCAAAGACATTACAGCCAAGGACGTGACAGCGCGACTGATTGAACAGTTCTGCAGTGTCTTAGGCAGATATACCCACTTCAGACACACATCACTAATTTCTAATTTGTACGCAGCTCGAATCTTCACACTATGTTCCTTCTCACAGAAGACAGCGCGTCGTGGCCGGTTCGTTGATCACCCAACTTTGACACTACAATGATCGCTACAAAGAAAGGAGCGTGTCGGCAGATGACAATGAACTGATTACTTTCGACGCCAATACAGTTTTTCATTGAACGCGACAATTGCCCATATACTATACTTGCAGTATCTGTGTTTAACGATGTACTATGTAATGTCCTTCAGGCACGCATGCCCGTGTAAAGGAACAGACGCAGCTGCGATCAACAGCTAATGAAATGGAAGAAACGTATTCGAAACTGCGAATACGATTAGACTTCACCTACACAATTTATTAGTGACATTTGAAAAATTGTTCGGGAACAGGACTCGAACTCGGATTTATCGCATTATGCGAGAAGTCGCCTTAAGCGCTTCGGCTTTCCGAGAACACCTCCACTGCCGAACCAAATCTCCATATGTCACTGTGTGTCTACGTTCTGCATTCGCACAACTGCTGTTATTACTGCACACAGAGAGAGACTTTATTACTATTGTCGCGGTCTGTCTAGGCACGTAATACTGTTCGCAGTGTCTGCGTTTAACGATGAAGTATGCAATATCTTTCAGACATGCAGGCATCCGCGTTCGAGTCACAGTACGGCACGAACTTTCACTAGCACAGCAATTGTGCGAGTACAGGACGTCGACATACAGTAACATATGGAGGTTTGGGTCGGCGGTGGAGGTCTTCTCGGAAAGCCAGATCCTTAAGACGACCGCTCGCGTGAAGCGGGGATTCCAGATTCGAGTCTCGATCCGCCAGGGATTTTCATTTGCCACTAATAAATTGTGCAACGGCAGTCTAATCGAATTCGCAATGGCGACTTGCGTGTCAATAATGATGATGAAGGACACACAACACCCAGTCTCCTGCCGGGAATCGAACCCAGGCCCCCTTGCGTGGTACGCTGTAACGCTACCGCTGCGCTAAGGAGGCGGAAAATTTGAATCTTTTACAATTGTTTGCAAATCTAAATCTAAGTACAATATGTTTATCTGCATGGCCATCTTCCGCATCAGCTGTTATAATCAACTATTATTGTTTTTCCCATTTTAAACTTACCGCAATTAATTAAATAATGTTTTACACCTTTACGTTGCAGTAAGCTTAAGACGGCAAATCTAATGATAAAATGATACTTGATCACAATACAGTTGTTCGAGTCCCCTCTCTACCTCAAAAGGGGGAAACTGAATACTAGATCATGACTACAAACATTTTCTCCACATTCACAGATTGGTCTGTTAAGTCATCCCACTCAGTACTGAAATTTCGCATATGGGCCACGAACTGCTAATAGATGCACCATGTCTGAACCTATACTTCATGCTTGGGAATGCGCAGTATACCAGTGCATCTAGTGTACCGATCATACTGCCTTTGGTCTAATCTCATGGACCACAGGCGTCTTATGTTAGGAAGATGAGCTGCTGTGATGTTGCGCACACGATCATATTGTTCATGCCCCAGTTAGTTGCGTAATCATATTTGAAGAAAGAGTACATAACATTTAATTTCGAGAGTTAATTACGTGAAAATTTTATGCAAGATGGTGCAACAATAGTTGAAAGCAGAAGAAAAGTCGTTACGAAAACGCTTTTTTCAGAAGCATAAGTCATGTTTTGTGATTGTTTCTGTCGATAAGATGTGAGTCCACTACTTCAGTGATTGGAAGCCGATGCCCCTGCTCCAAAATTGCGGAATATTATTTCATCGACCAGAAAGGCTATCGCCAATTTTCTTTCTGAGGTACAAAAGGAATTATTTTATTGATTACATTGGAAAAGGTGAAACATTGTCTGGTGAATATTACTCAGATCTCCTGGACCAAATGCATGCAAAAAAGCTGAAATGTGGTTTGAACTGTGAAAGTTAAAGCAATCGCCTTCATCAGGTCGACGCACCTACCAACATATCCGATACGCTATGAGGCCGTGAAACGCTTTGATTCCAATGAAGAGATTATAGCAGCTAAAGAGGGTGGTCCATTGATAGTGACCGGGCCAAATATCACACAAAATAAGCATCAAACGAAAAACTACAAAGAACGAAACTCGTCTAGCTTGAAGAGGGAAACCAGATGGCGCCATGGTTGGCCAACTAGATGGCGCTGCCATAGGTCAAACGCATATCAACTGCGTTTATTCAAATAGTAACCCCCATTTTTATTACATATTCGTGTAGTACGTAAAGAAATATGAATCTTTTAGTTGGAGCACTTTTTTCGCTTTGTGATAGATGGCGCTGTAGTAGTCACAAACGTATAAGTACGTGGTATCACGGAACATTCCGCCAGTGCGGACGGTATTTGCTTCGTGATACTTTACCCACGTTAAAATGGACTGTTTACCAATTGCGAAAAAGGTCGATATCGTGTTGATTTATAGCTATTGTGACCAAAATGCCCAACGTGCGTGTGTTAAGTATGCTGCTCGGTATCCTGGACGACATCATCCAAGTGTCCGGACCGTTCGCCGGGTAGTTACGTTATTTAAGGAAACAGGGAGTGTTCAGCCACATGTGAAACGGCAACCACGACCTGCAACAAATGATGATGCCCAAGTAGGTGTTTTAGCTACTGTCGCGACTAATCCGCACATCAGTAGCAGACAAATTGCGCGAGAATCGGGAATCTCAAAAACGACGGTGTTGAGAACGCTACATCAACATCGATTGCACCCGTACCATATTTCTGTGCACCAGGAATTGCATGGCGACGACTTTGAACGTCGTGTACAGCTCTGCCACTGGGCACAAGAGAAATTACGGGATGATGACACATTTTTTCCACGCGTTCTATTTAGCGACGAAGCGTCATTCACCAACAGCGGTAACGTAAACCGGCATAATATGCACTATTGGGCAACGGAAAATCCACCATGGCTGCGACAAGTGGAACATCAGCGACCTTAGCTGGTTAATTCATGGTGCAGCATTATGGGAGGAAGGATAATTGGCCCCCATTTTATCGATGGCAATCTAAATGGTGCAATGTATGCTGATTTCCTACGTAATGTTCTACCGATGTTACTACAAGATGTTTCACTGCATGACAGAATGGCGATGTACTTCCAACATGATGGATGTCCGGCACATAGCTCGCGGCTCGTCTAGGCACTGAAAATTGTATTACCGGTACATGCCTAGACAGGCTGCGACAATAATAAATTAATCTTCCCTTGCGTGGGAATCACAGCAAATCTACGAGTGCAAGTCATGGACACACGATGACATATGGAGGTTTGGACTGGTCTCGGAGACGTGTTCGTTCAACAGGAGTGGTTAAGGTGACCATCCGCGAAAAGCGGGAAATCCGGGTTCGAGTCCCGGTGTGGCACAAATTTTCATATTTCACTAATATGTTATACAAATGAAGTCTAATCCTATTCGCAATTGTGAATACATTTCTTCTGAATAAACATCATCTCTCTGGCCACCCTAGCCGGCCGAAGTGGCCGTGCGGTTACAGGCGCTGCAGTCTGGAACCGCAAGACCGCTACGGTCGCATGTTCGAATCCTGCCTCGGGCATGGATGTTTGTGATGTCCTTAGGTTAGTTAGGTTTAACTAGTTCTAAGTTCTAGGGGACTAATGACCTCAGCTGTTGAGTCCCATAGTGCTCAGAGCCATTTGAACCATTTTTTTCTGGCCACCCTTAAGAATCCCTCCCCCGAGACGTACGCTACAATAGGTATAAATAGCGTTGCCGCGCTTAATCTATACCGAACGCGCCTGCAGACTCAAGATAACAACAACAATGTTGAACAGTTCTCAAGTACATGCCATGTACGTGGCTGGCATATATTCTCTTCCGTAGACTATCCGCAGTTGTCCAGTATCCTACCAATATATTGTAGTCTGCCGTTTGCTTCACCTACAACTTAACTCACGTGTCTGTTTTACTACCTTTCTCCAGTCAGTGTTAATCCAGAATATTTGTATGACTTGACTGGCAGTAGTTGTCACTCATTTTGCAATAGCCTACGGGTAATGCGCTTTTACGTACGACAGAGATGTGGCCTTTCGTCATTCTTGTTTATTCTTTATATGAATAATGTCAACTAAGAGAAGAGAGAAACGTCACGCGGATTTTTCAGATCAACAAAAACACAGCGCTATAGGCTTTACTTTTTGCAGATTATTTAGTTCTTGTAGCATCTTCATGGGATGACCAGCAGCGGGCTGTATGCAATTAAAAATTATATCCGTAAAATGCGGCAAGGACATCAACACCGAGAAAAAAAGTATGGCCTTCTGCACAAACTGCCAAGTACAAAGCAAAATCTGTTTGAAAAATAAAATACTGGAGGGTGTGAGCACATTCAATCTAGGCTATAAACTGTCCTTTCTTGAACGAACAGACCTATCTGAAAAAAGCCACCTGGTATACAAACAATGGGAGTCATTTATGATGTAATGAAATCTTCCCTAGTCCAGAAGCACAACAGAATACGCATTTATAAGACCTCAGCAAGACCTGAGTTGTACTACGGCGGTGAAGCTTGGACAACAGTGGCAAAAGATGTGAAAAGAGTAACCATCTGTAACATGAAATTCTTGAGACGAACCGCTGGTGACACCAAATGGTGTCAAAAAATGAACGAGGATGTATTGAAGGAACTTAAAATGTAACCCGTCGCACATTATATTAAGAAATTACAAGAAACTGGAGGAAATACCAGCATCGAATAAGCTCAAAGAGGATCCCAAAATCCATTCTACACTACCACTTCAGTGGTGTGAGATCACTAGGTCGACCAATGAAAACACGGCAGGAGAATTCGACGAGACCGTAACAGGTCAACAGGTCTAATACTTGGAAGATTACGATGATGATGATGATGATGATGATGACGATGATGAAAATGTAGTGCATAACTTTATCTTTTTCCATGTTAAAACGAAGTTGGCAATCTTCGTCTCAGACTGATAGTCTGTCTAAATCTAATTGAGTATTACCGATATTTTTATCAGATAGAATTTCTTCAAAGTCAAATGGCTCCAAGCACTATGGGACTTAACGTCTGAGGTCACCAGTCCCCTAGACCTAGAACTACTTAAATCTAACTAACATAAGGACACCGCTTACATCCAAGCCCGAGGCAAGATTCGATCCTGTGACCGTAGCAGCAGCGTGGTTCCGGATTGGAGCGCCTAGAATCGCTCGGCCACAGCGGCCGTCCTGGAATTTCTTGACAGATAACTGCACTGACATAAAAGCGGACAACACATCATAAAATCAGATCCATCAAATGATTCCAATGGCTCTGAGCACTATGGGACTTAACTTCTGAGGTCATCAGTCCCTTAGAACGTAGAACCACTTATACCTAACTAACCTAAGGACATCACACACATCGATACCCGAGGCAGGATTCGAGCCTGCGACCGTAGCGGTCGCGCGGTTCCAGACTGTGGTGCCTAGAACCGCTCGGCCACTCAGATCCATCAATGACTAAAAGCAGGTAGAGAATTTTTCTAGTTGTCCTAGACTAGGAATAGATTTAATTCGTGACTGCCGTCGGCAATAATTCAAAAATTGAAAATGAACTCGTTACCGAGTGCTGCAAAACATGTTACGCGACGCAATCAGAGATTCATGCACATATCGTCGTGCGTATCTAAATACCCATTTCGTGAACGTGGAAGCTAAGAATCGAGGCAAGATCAAGCGTGCTGAAACTGTAGTTTCTTGCGCCCGTATCAGAATTCCGTTGACGCACCATTCCTAGCCTCAGTGCGCCTCTTGTTAGCGCTGCAGGTGGGAGGAGCTATGGATTTCCTCTATCGATCCCTCATCCCGCGAAAGAAGTGTGCTTTGTGTTGCGAAAGATTTACGGCGGCCGCTGATTTATGAGATACCTGCTTGGCTTTAAATGCGGGCAGCTGCGAGGTCAGCGGCAAGAGCTACGGCGCTGAGCCTGCGGGGAATCCCCGCCGACGCGTAATGCGGGGGCGGCGCCGATCGAGATGTCTTCCGCGCCACGGCGGAACTGCCGCTGGCAATTGACCCCGATGGCAGAAATGGGTCGCGCGGCTAGATCGCGTCCTAGAAAAGCGACCCTCGCGCTGAGGAAACGGGTCACGCCACCAGTAGAACTTCGACAAAACACTAGAGTGGTTTGCTCGGCAGTGGAACCGCCTCGGCTTTACGTGTGCTCAAGCAATAATTTATGCGACACTGGAGTGGCACAAAACTCGTTTTGCAACTGCGAAGCTACTCCGGGAAGGACGCGTAATTCAAACAGTATTTAATACTGCGGGCATTAAAAACCTCCTCATGTGCTGTGCTACCAACCAAAGCCACTGCAGCTTCGCAAATTTCTCCGGAAACGTAGTTACTGAAACTGAGTCTCAGTATACCGAAACCTATCACTTATTTATGATTCGGTTTCTTTATAAATAAATTTTCTGCTCTCAGTCTCGATTTGCTTTTATTTATATTTTACACGACGCGTTTCTGGAAAAGATTCCATTTTCAAGTGGATTTTCCTCTTCGTACTATGCCACTTTTTAGAAATGTTTCTTTGATGAGAGAAGTTCTGCGTTGTTCTATTGCTGCTAGTTTTTGTTGATTATCGATCTTTAAATATATTTAGTCGTGGAAGAACTTGGGAGAACTAGTACTTAACAGTTTTCTTGTGGTCGATTTACCGAGAGGCTTTCACATATTAAACATCAAATGGCTCTGAGCGCTATGGGACTTAACATCTGAGGTCATCAGTCCCCTAAAACTTAGAACGACTTAAACCTAACTAGCCTAAGGACATCATGCACATCCATGCTCGAGGCAGGATTCGAACCTGCGACCGTAGCGGTTCCAGACTGAAGCGCCTAGAACCAAACATCACTCAGAGTGTTCTGTGCCATGTATACATCCACTCATAAACTTACATAAACAAACAGTTACAAGGATTTTGCTAGATGTAAGCAACACAGATAATGATATTGGTCTTCTACAGAGTATGATATAGTTTTGTATAGAGAATATTTATCTTAACATAATAGACTTTTATTCAAGGAGTATTAATCTTAACAATCCGAAACATAATTTGCTTATATCTCTTTACAATGGTGCTTATTTCTATGCGTTGCTAATTTTAATTTAAACGTGCTGTCAACATTGAATCACTTACAAGCTTTTTGTTTCACATTTTATCTTCGTATTTTCTGTAACCTAAATACATCCCGAGTTCTTCTAAAAGATCTATTTTTTGTCCTTTATATTTTCAGTGGATTACATTGACATTTTGCTCTACTTTTGCCAATGGGTGTCCTGTATTGTCTATGTGTGTGGCTATTGTCGACGTGCGTCGGTTGTGTGTGTAGGCTTCAATGTTCTCTCTACACCCAGTGTTGAAATCTTGCCCTGTTTCTCTTAGGCAGAAGACAGAGCACTCCTGGTGTGTTACTTCGTACATACTAGAGTATGAGTATCGGTCACGATTACACTTGTCATGTGTTAGTTCTTTTTTTTGTACTTTATTAGATGCAGTAAACCCAATTTTTACTTTGTGGTTTTTGAAAATATCTGTAATCTTCTGTGATGTATTTCCAATGTATGGAATGCTAGATATTTATTTGTTTCTTGCCTTTTTCCTTTCCGGTGTGGTTTGTGTCTGTGACCTTCTTCAGTTTGTCTAGTACTGTGTCAACCATTGGCAACTGCAATCTGTTTCACTATGTTTATTTCCTGTTGCCTGTTTTCTTGGTTCGGTGGTATTTTATTTGGCCTTTGTAGCACTGACATGCGTGCTGCACGTTCATGGATGGTTGCGAGACATGAGATTGCAGGGATTGTGGCGTCGGTGATTGAAATTTGCCTTTAACCTGTATGTGTTGTTTTATATAGCAATATTTAAGTTCAGGTGACGGATGCTGTTGTCTTGTTCATGTTGACATTAAAAGTAATAGAGTTGTAACTTACGCTTACGCTCAAACCTCCAGATGTTAGACACTCAGATCGGTACCAAACGTTTTATGTCGATAGAGTACCAAAGAAAACTCCGATTTAGTTCGTCCTATGTTCTGTCGTCCAACAGAACTGGCGTAAACGTTTATTAAAAGTCACGCCAGAACTACGGAGCACCATAGCTGTGACTAGGTAACACATGCTGCTTCCATTGGTAAGTTGGTAAAACAGCATATCCTCGTACAAAGCGTCCGGTTTTCTGACCATAATGACAACAAATTTTTATTGTATTATGCCTCAAAGTGTTATACGAGACAACGTGTTTAAAATATGTAAAAGGGCTGTTTGGAGTTTACAGCAATGTTCTCTTGGCAGCCTGCTTTCGCTTCGTTTCTTTGAAAGTAGTAAACCTATGTAGTACATTTGTAATTTCACAGAATACAAAATCAGAACAGTGCAATAAAAACCAACTGCATCATACGTGCCGTAATAATAATAATAATAATAATAATAATAATAATAATAAAACCTTGAAGAGACGACAAACAAAATTGCCAAACACCATGTAATAATCTTGTTAGGCGACTTTAACGCACAATTAGGTAAAGAGAAAAAATACAGGAAAATCACCGGAATCCATACAGCTCACAAGAGAACTAACAAGAATGGGGAAAGATTGATAAACTTTTGCGAAAATTTCAAAATACCCAACAAGAAACTGTATACTTGGAAGTCGCCCAACACTATGTTGGGTGAATTCCAGATAGACCATGTGGCCATCTCCAAGAGTAACACAGCAGAAATTCTGAATGTGAAAACGAGAAGAGGATTTTTTGACTCAGACCACCATCTCCTACAGATAAAGACCAGATTACAACCCAATAGACAAAAGCCAAAACTAAGGTTTTCGCAAGGGACGATCATGCATAGAGCAGATCTGGAATCTGAAAATGATTCTCCAGATGAGAAACACCCGAAACACTGTGGTTACTTTTGTAGATTTTAAAAAGGCCTACGACGCAATAGACAGAGTAGCGCTCTGCAAGACGCTGGAAGAATTCAGCATTGACAGAACGACAAGGGTAATCATTCGGCAAACATTAACTGACACAGTCTCCAAGGTTAAATTTATGGGGGATATCTCGGAACCATTTGAAATCCAAACTGGAGTGCGACAGGGTGACGGACTTTCACCATTACTCTTTAATATCATTCTTGAAAAAATTATCAGGACATGGGAAAAAGAAGTCAAAGGAATCCAAATTGGCATTAGAAAAGATAATAGATTCAATGTGAAGTGTTTAGCTTTTGCGGATGACCTTGCAATCCTCACAAATAATAGAAAAGAAGCTACTAACGCCATAGAGAAGTTACACGAAATTGCACAAAGAACCGGCCTGCAAATCTCATATGAGAAAACCCAGTACATAAGAAGAGTGCCACAAGACAAATTGCCTATTGTGACAACCCATGGGAAAATCGTACAAGCACCACATTTTAAGTACCTGGGAGAAATCATCCAGCCATCAGGGATCAACCTAAAGGCCAATGAGGAAAGAATTAAAAAACTACAGAAAACATATGAACTCACGTGGAACTATTATAACAAAAATTCCATATCCATTAACGCAAAATTGAGGCACTACAACACTGTCGTACTTCCGGAGGCACTGTATGCATCTGAAACAACACAAATAGGTGGGCAAACTAAAATCAAAGAAATAGAGAAACAAGAAAGGAAAATTCTCAGGAAAATTTTTGCCCCGATACAAGAGCAAGGAATCTGGAAGAAGAGACCAACATCAGAATTATATAAATACACAGACAAGATTACAGATACAATAAGGAAAAGAAGAATGCAGTTCTACGGACATATCCACAGGATGAAGGAAAACAGAATTTCAAAGCGAATTCTTAAAGTCATCAACTCAGGCAGGGGAAAAACAAAATGGATAAAAGAAGTTGAAGAGGACCTCAGACAAGCACATATAACAGTAAATGATGCATAAAATAGAACTGAATTCAGGAACATCATCAAAAAACGTAAATTTGACACCACAACACAGAAGAGACCAGGATGCAAATGGACAGCGGAGCGAAAGAAACAACACAGTGAACACATGAAGAAAATTTGGGCTCAGAAAAAACATAAACAATCATCATAAAGGAATTGAAGTTCAAACGCTCTCTTAAATGGGAATAATCGAAAATAATAATAATAATAATAATAATAAACAAGATAATAAGGTCAACAAAATGTACATAACGTTCAGCTGACGAAGCGAAAGCAGACTGAGCAAAGAATATTGCTACAAACTCCGAAAAGTCCTTTTACATGTTAGGAAAACATTCTCCCATATAATATTTTCACGAGCAAACAGTTAAAAAAATTGCCATCAGTGGTGTTTGAATGCTGGATCTTTGGTTATGACGAACGAACGCTCCATCTCCTCACTCACACCAAATCTATAACAAACTCATTCAGAGACACGCGTCTCCCTCGCTCAGTAGCTCTAGTGATACTTGTAATTATCATTTGCGCATGTTCAACTCGACACAGCACACAACACGTACTAAATCGGTGTTATGGTTCATACTCTATCGATATACACCTGTTGGTACCGATCTGAGTATCTGACATCTGTAGGTTTGGATGTTAGCTGGAGAAGTCCCATGGAATCAATAATCTGTGCTTATACAAGTTTCTTATGGTTTACAAAGTTCTTTTGGGTCACTGATGCAGCTTCATTGAATGTATGTTTGAGTAAACCTGAGCACCTTGGGGAAATGTTTTGTCCAAAAAAGCTTTGTAACTGTTTATTTATGTTTGTTAGTTTGTTATTCGTTGCATACTGCGAACAGAAAACTGTTTGTGATGTTTAATGTGAGTGCCACTGTGCACAAATGAACGAGAAGAAAACTACGAGCACAGGTTCTTCCGAATTCCGCAACTACCTATATACAAAGATCGATAATCAACTAAAAATTGGGCGTTTTTATAAACTGCTGTGTAGGCACACATGACAAGTTATGAAAAATGGCATGTTACATGGAGATAAACGCAGTTCAAAAAGAGAATCATTTTCCGAAAAGCGTCGTCCAAGATATAAGTAAAAGAAAATGATGACTGGTAGCAGAAAAGTTATTTATAAACAGAACCATGGTTTTTACGAACAATTTCTAACTGACCAAAACAGTTTTATTGAGTCATTAAGTGGCTAATCATTGGACTCATTCTCACGGGTAACAGATACATTCATCGTAAAACGTTTCGATGTTCTTTCTTAATGTTGTAAATTTTCATATTTATAAATGTATTTTGGCACACCTGCTCTTAAGGCTTAAAGCTAACGCCGATCTGAAAGGGAAAACAACACAGATTCTTCAATAACTATCAAAATATTCATCCCCAAACCAGATGGAACTAAATGCCCGAACAGACACCATCTGGAGCAATACATAATCCAGTGCGTTTGGTGTGAAATTATGATGGAACCAATCGCCAGGGGGAGAAACGATAACACAAAATAAAACTACTACCTGGTCTTCTTTGCAAAAAACGAGCAACAGTCCGCTCTAGATGACATGTTTATCTGTAAAGAAAAGGCCTCGTCAGAAACAGGCAATGATAAACAGAACTGCAGTGCAAACGATTGTCATCAGCAACATACAGCATCGAGGCTGGCGGGTGTACCCGGAGAAAAAACAGGGTACGTATTTAGATGATGAGTCACTTCACATATTATACTGAGTTAAAAACAATCCAATATACTAGAATTTTCCCTATACCTAGAAGAATAATCTCAAACCCGGGAAAAATAAGCTACTCCAATATTCTTTACATGTAATATTCTCTGCCAGATAAATTAGAAAGCTCAGTTTCAAGAAGAAGATAGCATTAGAGGAAGAGTTTTGGGCTCCAAGGAAAGTGGCTTCCAATAAAAAAGAAGCGTGGAGATGTCAACCCACCGAAAAAAAGTGTTCTCTAGTTTCTTACCTTTTGAGTAGTAAACTACTAAGATATTAGTGATACAAAATGTACAAAGAGGCAATAGAAGGGTTTTCAGTAAAATTAACTACAGACACTTCGAGCCTCAAGCAGTATAGCTAAGAACGAATTATAAAAGAAAAAGAAAAAAGAGGAAAAAGCTGACTTTTGGTAGAGAGATGTGGAGCAGATCCGAGTAGAATCCGCGGTGCTTACTAAAGATCCTAGGTCGGATACAGTGGTCAGCGTAACTGTGGTTTTCAGGTGCTTTCTCTATGCTAGTTTAGACAAATTCAGGTTTCTAGGCTGATCCCAAATTCCGCGTCAAAGAGTACGGTACCACTAGCAATTAAAATGCACTATTCATAACCAAATGACACACGCGGCTCCCCCCTCTAAACGTGCATTGACACCTTGCGCGCAATGCGACCAGTCGCGGCTGTGCCTTTCCCCCACACGGAAGTAGAGACCCCCAGTGTGAATACAGATGTGCATGGAATCTTATTACACGCGCATGTTGAGGATCAGGCAGCAGTCAGCATCAAATATTCGGTGATGAGGACGAAGATGGGCAGAACAAATGGAAAAAATTCAAAGGCATCTTTCAACATGCCCTGGACAAGTATGTACCAAGTACGGTTTTAAGGGATGGGAAAGATCCACCATGGTTTAATAGCCATGTTAGGAAAAGGGCTAGTAAAGAGAAACACTTTATCTCAGATTCAAGAGAGGTAGAAACCTAGCTGACCAACAAAAGCTGAACGAAGCGAAAATGAGCGTAAGGAGAGCAATGAGAGAAGTATTCAATGATTTTGGAACTAAGACGTTTTCAACGGATCTGAGTAAAAACCCTAAGAGATTTTGGTCGCATGTAAAATCAGTAAGTGGGTCAAAATCATCTATTCATTATCTCAGCGACCACACCGCCACCGAAACGGAAGATAACAGAGAGAAGGCCGAAATACTGAATTCGGTCTTTCAAACTTCTTTCACTGTGGAAGATCGTAAAACTGTCCCTCCTTTCAGTCGTCGTGCGAACGTCGAAATAGCAGATATTCAGATATCCGATCACAATCGCTTAGAAGTGGAAAGGCTTCATGACCTCTAAGATTCAATAAACATTATGCGAAAGAACTTGCTCCTATTCTATCAGTAATTTATCTAGATCGCTTGAGCAACGAAAGGTACCTATCGACTGCAAAAAAGCGCACGTCATTCCCCTTTTAAGAAAGGCCGTAAGACAGATACACAGATTTATAGACCTATATCGCTGACGTCAATCTGTTGCAGAATTATGGAACATGATTTATGCTCAAGAATTATGACGTTTTTGGAAAATGAACATCTCCTCTATAAAGATCAACATGGATTCCGCAAACAGAGATCCTACGAAACTCAGCTCGCTCTGTTCCTCCATGATATCCACAGCGCAGTGGACAATGGCGCTCAGGTTAAAGCCGTGTTACTTGATTTCATTAAGACATTTGACACCGTTCCGCATTTGCGTTTAATGAAAAAGCATACGAGCTTGCGGAGTATCGGAGCAGACTTGCGATTGGATTCAAGATTTTCTTGCAGATAGAATTCAACACGTCGCTCTTAACGGCACAAAATCGACAGATGTAAAGGTAATATCCGGAGTACCACAGGGAAGTGTGATAGGACCATTGCCGCTCGCAGTATATATAAATGACCTAGTAGAAAGCTTCGGATGCTCTTTGAGGCTATTCGCAGATGATGCAGTTGTCTGTGCCAGACTAGCAACGCCAGAAGATGGTAAGAACTTGCAGAACGACCTGCAGAGAATTGACGATTGGTGCAGGCTCTGGCAGTTGACCCTGAACGTAAGTAAATGTAATATATTGCGCATACATTAAATCCACTACTCTACAGCTACACTACTGATGACAGACAGCTGGAGACAGCGACTGCCGTAAAATATTTAGGCGTAACTATCCAGAGCGACCTTAAGTCGAATGACCATATAAAACAGATAGTGGGAAAAGCAGATACCAGACGCAGATTCATCGGAAGAATCTTAAGGAAATGTAACTCATCCACGAAAGAAGTGTCTTATAAGGGGCTTGTTCGCCCAATTCTTGAGTATTGTTCATCTATCTGGAATCCCTATCAGGTAAGACTGATAGAGGAGATAGAGATCCAACGAAGAGCGGCGCGTTTCGCCACGGGATCGTTTAGCTGGCGAGAGAGCGTTATGGCGACGCTAAACAAGCTCCACTGGCAGACGTTACGAGAGGCGTTGCGCATTATGGAGAGAGTTACTATTGGAATTCCGGGATAGCACTTTCCAGGAGAAGTCGGACAACATATTAATTCCCCCACATACATCTCGCGTATTGACCACGAGGAGAAAATTCCAGAAATTGAGCCAATACAGAGGATTACCAACAATCATTCTTCCCACGCACTATTCGCGAGTGGAACAGGGGTTGGAGGGATCAGATAGTGGTACCGAAAGTACCTTCCGCCACACACCATTAGGTGGCTTGCGGAATGTCATGTAGATGTACATGTATGTATATGCGTGCGTCTAATTGCGTGTGGGGCAAGCACAGTCGCACGACGACTAGGCGCAAGAAGCGCAGGTGGAAAAGCTCCTTTAGGTTACCTTGAAGACTATGCCAACAGAAAGGACATCCGATCACAATTTTAAAGTCCTCTGCGTCAGGATGTACGCTAGCAAAGAGAGGGCTAAATGTAGTTCGTCGCTAATGAGAGTGAACCAGGAGACACTGAAATACACGGTCCAGTCACATTAATGTGAGCACGCCTATGTTCGACATAACGAGCGATAACCACTCATAAGCGGGAGGCGGCAGCACTAGCAGCAGAGGGTATATAAAAGGTGTAAAGAGTGCATTCGTAGCCGTCATACGGAAATGGAGTCATTTATCTAACAACAGTATCTCATTGGGCCGCGTGGGATTAACCGAGTGGTCTAAGGCGCTGCAGTCATGGACTGTGCGGCTGGTCCCGGGGAAGGTTCGAGACCTCCCTCGGGCAGTGTGTGTTTGTCCTTAGGATAATTCAGATTAAGTAGTGTGTAAGCTTAGGGACTGGTGACCTTAGCAGTTAAGTCCCATAAGATTTCACATACATTTGAACATTTGAACAGTATCTCATTGGCTTTCGGGCCAAAAGAGGAAGCATTTCTGAAATGATAGAGTTTGTAAACTGTTTACGAGCCGCCGTGGTTAAAAGTACACCATGGATGACAAAATGGCGCTATCCAAAATCAGCGCCGGTGCAACTTTGGTGCACTATGAGCTTACGAGGGGTACCCGAAAAAAAAACGAAATTATTTTTTAAAAGCTATTTTCAAATTGTTAACAAAACAACTTTCTCCCTTTCAAAATACTCTCCATTATGAGCAGTACATTTGTCCCAATGGTGCTTCCACTGTTCGAAACATTTTTTGTAGACATCTTTAGAAATGGCTGACAGCTCCTCTCTCTTTTGTTTTCTTGACTTCTTCAGAGCCGCTGCATCGGTGTCCTTTCATGCCCCTTTCTATGCGTGGAAATACGAAAAAGTCGCACGGAGCCACGTCAGGTGAGCAAAGTGCGTGAGGTAGCCAGTTTTTAGCCAAAAACTGTGTAACGGAGTTGGCTGTGTGTTCGGGTGCGTTGCTTTGGTGGAAGTACCAGTCTCCTGCCCTCCACAAATCCGGTCTTTTTTGACGAACACTGTTGCGCAATCTCCTTAAAACTTCCAAATGAAAGGTTTGATTGACGGTCTGACCTGGGGGAACAAATTCTGAATGACTCAGCCAGTTGATGGACGGGGAACGAGGTTTGTCATCAGTCGATACGTCGCCATTTTTAAATCGAGCAAACCAGTCGCACACTCGAGTTTTTGCCATAATGTCATCTTGGCAAGCTGTTTTAAACATTAAAACACTTTCAGCAGCATTTTTACCGAGTAGAAAACAAAATTTCATAGCTGCACGTTGTTCACTCAAACTTGCCTTCATAAAAAACGAAAAAAGAACAAAACAGAGCTATCAAAAACAATCACTGCAGATGAACAGAACAAGCCAGGTCAACAACACAGGCGCCGCGCGGAGTGGCCGGGCGGTTAGAGGCGCCACGTCACGGACTGCGCGGCCCCTCCCGCCGGAGGTTCGAGTCCTCCCTCAGGCATGGGTGTGTGTGTTGTTCTTAGCAAAGGTTAGTTAGTTTAAGTAGTGTGTAAGTGTAGGGACCGATGACCTATGCAGTTTGGTCCCTTAAGAACTCACATACACACATTTGACAACACAGGCATCAGTGAACTGGCAGTGAGTTGTACTATACACGCCTAGCGGCAGAAATGCGTACTACACAAGCTCCGCCCATGGCAATGTTATTCCAGTTCTCTTTTGGGTACCACTCGTAGATGACAGGGGTGATCAACTTCTACGGAGACGTGTACAGGCGAACAGACGTGTAGCTGTTGAGCAACTGACCACCCAAATGATCCTAGAGGCTACCAACAGTATCTCCTCAACGACCGTTCAGCAAACGTTGTTGTGTACTGGCCTCCACAGATGGCTCCTAGTACGGTGTGAAACGTACGAAAGCAAACAGCCTGTAACAATCACTGGAAGGGTCCAGGACGGAGAGGGAGCATTATGATCTGTGGAATGTTTTAGTGGCATTCCGTAGGCTTCCTCGTCTTTTTGGAACGATCAATGAATCAACACAAGCAAGTATCTATGCTTAGGACCATATCCACCCCTACAAGCAGTTTGTTTGTCCTCCGTACGATGGCATCTACCAGCAGGATAATGCAACGTGCCACACAGCTCGCAGTGTACGCGCGTGGTTCGAAGAGCATCAAGATGCATTTACTGTACGACCCAGTCCAACATACTCTCTGGATTTAAACCCAATCGAGAATCTGTGGGGCGTCCTCGATGAAGCTGAATGCGCCATGGATTCTGAACCGAAAAACCTGGCGCACCTGGCCACGGCACTGCAGTCGGCACTCCCTGCCCGTATCTTCTAGAATCCCAATGAGACTCTTCCTGCACGTCCCGCGGCGGTCCGGGCAGTAAGAGGTGGTTATTCAGGCATTTGACAGGTGATCACATTAATGTGACTGAACAGCGTAGTTATGTTTTCAATGAGCGACAAAATATTTATTTTCCTCTGCATAGCATTAATCAGCTGACGACCTCACAGTCTTCAGTCACCACGAAAGCTATAAGATTATCATGTATCTGGGAAGGGAAAGAAAAAGTGCGAATAAAAGTACTAATTTCCAACGTCAACTCATTACATAGAATGAGATTTTCACTCTGTAGCGGAGTGTGCGCTGACATGAAACTTCCTGAAAGATTAAAACTGTGCGCCGGCCCGAGACTTGAACTCGGGACTTTTGCCTTTCGTGGGCAAGTGCTCTACCATCTAAGCTACCCAAGCACGACTCAGGCCCCGTCCGCACAGCTTTACTTCTGCCAGTACCTCGTCTCCTACCTTCCAAACTTTACAGAAGCTCTCCCGCGAGTCTCGAGTCTCGGTCCAGCACACAGTTTTAAAATGGCTCTGAGCACTATGGGACTCAACTGCTGAGGTCATAAGTCCCCTAGAACTTAGAACTACTTAAACCTCACCAACCTAAGGACATCACACACATCCATGCCCGAGGCAGGATTCGAACCTGCGACCGTTACGGTCGCGCGGTTCCAGACTGTAGCGCCTAGAACCGCTCGGCCACTTCGGCCGGACACACAGTTTTAATCTGCCAGGAAGTTTCAACTAGTGAATCTTCGTTGATCCATTATGGACCGCGGGACAACGGCTGGCATGAACATCTTGATGGAATGATTTACCAACAGCCATATGTATTGTAGAAATTTATTTTATTTTATGAACTTCTATGTGCCACCAGTTTCGGCATTACGTTGGTGCCATCTTCAGGCCCCACATGTCATAGTCGTAAAATCGCTATACGCGGAAGGAGTCAGACTCTGTGTCACCTGGCCACCAAGAGCTGTTGCAGGACGATTTGATTCACGGATCCAGTTATATGGCTCCTTCCGTGTATAGCGATTTTACGACTTTGACGAGTGGGGCCTGAAGATGGCATCAATGTAATTCCGAAACTGGTGGCACATAGTTCATAAAACAAAATAAATTTCTACAGAACATAAGGCTGTTGGTAAATCATTGCATCAAGAAAATAGTGAATGGCTGTTGTGTGTTAGTCTTATTTAATTTGGTAGTAACTGTTTCCTGCGTGATTTTGTTTAAAATATTCATTATTATAATAACATTCACTGTAGTCGATTGATAGAACACATTCTGAGACATCAAGGTATCACCAGTTTAGTATTGGAAGGAAATGCGCAAGGGGGGCGGGTGGGGGGGGGGGGGGGTAAAAATCTTAGAGGGAGATTGAGAGATGAAGACAGTAAGCATATTCAGAAGGATGTAGGTTGCAGTAGTTATTCGGAGACGAAGAGGCTTGCATAAGACAGAGTAGCATGGAGAGCTGCATCAAACCAGTCTTCGGACTAAAGAACGCAACGGCAACAGTAAGATTGTGAAGCATAATTTATGTGGAACGACTGTCATTTGTGACTGCACTGTGATCTAGCCTATACTTCACGCGTTTATTTTGCTGTCGGCCGAATGTAAGTGAGGCGAAAGTGTGAGACCTCTCTGAGGCCACGTTGTTTTGGATGCAATGAGTTAGAGTCGAGAATGTGAGATGGAATGGACAGCCCACGTACCAGTATTTTGTTTGTTAGTGCAGGATAAATGGAAGGTACTATCCGTAAAAAAACAAGCTCACAGTATATTATTACAAGATTAGTGGGAAATAGAGCCTGCACATCGTTTAAACATCTCGTGATAATATTACAAAGTGACGTGGAATGGGACAAACACACGAGGATTTGGCTTTATTGGGGAGATTCTGAGAAAGGTTTGCTCATATATAAAGGAAACCACGTGCAAGACAAAATGGTTCGAATGGCTCTGAGCACTATACGACTTAACTTCTGAGGTTATCAGTCGCCTAGAACTCAGAACTAATTAAACCTAACTAACCTAAGGACATCACACAAATCCGTGCCTGAGGCAGGATTCGAACCTGCGACCATAGCGGTCGCTCGGCTCCAAACTGTAGCGCCTAGAACCGCACGGCCACTCCCGTGCAAGACACTAGTGTAACCTATTTGGAGCGTTGCTGTAGTGTTTGGAGTTATTTTCACGTGCAAAAGACATCCAGTCAATTCAGAAACGCGCTGCTAGGATCTGTGAGAGTATAGGCCACGTGGTAATACAACTGAAATGCTCAGGAAACTTCAATAGAAGTCTTTGAAAAAAAGGTGACATGGCTACCTGTAGCACGTGTTGGATGAATTTAGAGAGTTAGTGCTCGAAGTAGATTATACAATAATTCTGCTTTCTGCTGCTTATTGGGTGAATTTCGTACAGGGATCAAGAGAATGAGATTATAGAGATTAGGGCGAGAATCGAGCCACACAGACAGTGTGTTGAATACTCTCAGGTGTTTCCTAGCGAGCACTATTTTCAGTGGCATGATACTGGCGAGACAGCCATTTACAAACACAGAGGTAATTTCTAATGCATCTCGGCCAAAAATAATAACAACACTACTGCTCATGTCGTCTATTAATGACTCAACGAATTACGTTAGTTACATCACAGACTTCGCGTCGTCGAGACAGTAATTTATGAAAAAGTGTTTTATGATTCAAAATTTTGTAATGTCACGTTATATCTTGACAAGATAGCAGTAGCGTGCTAAATCTAGGAATTCTCTAAAGGAAGCGAAATATAAAAACATCTCAGCGCTTGATTACAAAAATTGATTGAACCCTATTGTATAATATTCTGGGAATAAGCATGCGTAGGGTTTGGAACGATGAACTTTTAAGTTTAGTCGAGAACAAGCGAACAGCAGACTCAGTATACAGTGCAGTTGGTCTATGAAAAAAGTTACTTACAAATGACAAGTGCATAATATACGGGAATACTGCTTAAGTGTGTGGGATCTACTGAAGAGTCACAAGACTGTGACTATTTAACTCAGAGAGGGGAGGGGGGGGGGTGTAAAAAATCTGAACTGACAAATACTCAAAGAATAAAGTTCAGTGTCAGTCGAAAATAGACGTAGAAATTTCCAAGAGTCAGCTGTCAGGCAAAATCTGTGTATTTTCTTTAGTTTTCTTCAACTAATCCCAATAGCACCGCCAAGACGAAATCACAAAGCAGCTCGCATGTAGCTTTCTCCTACGGTTCAGCCGCGAGAGGAACGAGAGGAAACAGTGTAAGGCAGTATAAAAAGCACCCTTTGCCACGCGTCATACTTTGAGCTACAGGGCGTAGAAGGAGATTCGAGCATTTGGGACTCCAGAAGGAAACCAGTTTAACTCGTCTTCGCGCATGAGAACCAAAATAATAGTTAATGTAAAAGTTTTCCACCCGCTTTTCCCTCCAATACTAAATTGGTGATACCTTGAGGTCTCAGAATGTGTCCTACCTACCGATCGCTACTTTTAGTCAAGTTGTGCCACAAATGTCTTATCCCCGCAGTTCTATGCAGTACCTCCTCGTTAGTTACCTGATCTACACATTTAATCTCCAGCAGTCTTTTGTAACACCAAATTTCAAAGGCTTCTATTTTTTTTTTCGTCTAAATTGTTTATCGTCCATGTTTGTCTTCCGTATGTGGCTATACTCCAGAGAAATATCTTCAGAGAAGACTCCCTAACAGTTAAATTTATCAGTAAACTCTTCCGGGCTAAGTTGCCGTGGTCGATCTGTAGAACTTCTTCTCCCTGACGTTTCGTTCTCAACTACGGAGAACATCTTCCGAGGTGAGTCGACTCACCTCGGAAGATGTTCTCCGTAGTTGAGAACGAAACGTCAGGGAGAAGAAGTTCTACAGATCGACCACGGCAACTTAGCCCGGAAGAGTTTACTGATAAAGACGCCGGCCGTGAAAGCCTACATGGAATGAGTTAAATTTATATTCGATGTTAACAAATTTCTCTTCTTCAGAAATTCTTTTCTTGCCATTGCCAGTCTACATTTGATATCATCTTTACTTCAACCATCATCAGTTATATTGCTGCCCGAAGACAAAACTCATATACTACTGTAAGTGCCTTATCTCATAATCTAATTAGCATCACCTAACATAATTCGACCATATACCTATATCCTTGTTTTGCTTTTGTTGATGTTCATCTTACATCCCCCCGACACTGTCCATTCCATTTAACTGCTCTTCCAAGTCCTTTGCTGTCTATGACAGAATTACAATGTAATTGGCCAACCTCAGTATTTTTATTTCTTCTCCCGAACTTTAATTCCTACTCTACATTTTTCTTTGGTTTCATTTATTCCTTTCTCAATGAACAGATTTAATAATATAGGGGACAAGATACAGCCGAGTCTCACTCCCTTCTTAGTCATTGCCCCTGTTAGCTTCAGGATTTTCAAGAGAGTGTTCCAGTCAATATTGTCAAACGCTTTTTCTAAGCCTACAAATGTTATTGATATAAGTTCCTTAACCTATCATCTAAGATAAGTCGTAGGATCAGTATTGCCTCGCGTGTTCCTACATTTTTCCGGAATCCAAACTGCTCTTACCCGAGGTTGGGTCCTACCAGTTTTTCCATTCTTCTGTACATAATTCGTGTCAGTATTTTGCACTGCTTAATTCACACCTATCGGCACCTGTTTTCTATGGAAATAGAATTTTAAATTTTTCTTGAAGTCTGAGGATATTTTCCCTGTCTCATATATATTGCACATCAGATGGAAGAGTTTTGTCATGGCTGGCTCTCCCAAGGCTATCGGTGGTTCTGCCGGAACCCGCGGCATTGTTTCGACTTAGGTCTTTCAGTGTTCTGTTAACTTCTTCTCGCAATATCATATCTCCCATCTCACCTTCATCTAGATTCTACCATTTCTCTAACATTGCCTTCAAGTTCATCTCTCTTGTCAAGACGCTCTATACGAGCCCTCACACCTCCCAGCTTTCCCTTCTTTTCTTAGGACTGGTTTTCCATCTGAGCTTTTGATATTCCTACAGTTGCTTCTCTTTCCTCAAAATGCCTCTTTAGTTTTCCTTTCGTCTTAGTGATTTATGCTTCTAAATCCGTATACTTGTCCTCTAGCCATCGCTGTTTAGCTCTTTCGCACTTCCATTTTTTAGACGTTTGTATTCCTTTTCCCCTGCTTCATTTGCTACATTTGTATAGTGTATAGTGTGTATAGTGTGTATAGTGTATAGTGTGTTATCCAAGAATTTATATTAGGCATTGTCTTTTTACCTATTTTATCCTTTGCTTATTTCGTCTCTCAAAGCAACCCATTAGTCATCTACTATATTCCTTTCCCCTCTTCTAGTCAATCGTTGCCCTACGCTCCCTCTGAAATTCACAAAACCTCTGGCTCTTACAACTTATCCAGGTCCCATATTCTTAGTCTCCTACCTCTTTGCAATTTCTTCAGCTTTACTTTACAGTTTATAATCAATAAAATGCAGTCAGAGTCCACATCTGCTCCTGGAAATATCTTGCAATTTAAAATCTGGTTCGGAAATCTGTGTCTTACTACAGGGCTATTACAAACGATTGAAGCGATTTCATAAATTCACTGTAGCTCCATTCATTGACATATGGTCACGACACACTACACATACGTAGAAAAACTCATAAAGTTTTGTTCGGCTGAAGCCGCACTTCAGGTTTCTGCCGCCAGAGCGCTCGAGAGCGCAGTGAGACAAAATAGCGACAGGAGCCGAGAAAGCGTATGTCGTGCTTGAAATGCACTCACATCAGTCAGTCATAACAGTGCAACGACACTTCAGGACGAAGTTCAACAAAGATCCACCAACTGCTAACTCCATTCGACGATGGTACGCGCAGTTTAAAGCTTCTGGATGCCTCTGTAAACGGAAATCAACGGGTCGGCCTGCAGTGAGCGAAAAAACGGTTGAACGCGTGCGGGCAAGTTTCACGAGTAGCCCGCGGAAGTCGACGAATAAAGCTAGCAGGGAGCTAAACGTACCACAGCCGACGGTTTGGAAAATCTTACGGAAAAGGCTAAAGCAGAAGCCTTTCCGTTTACAATTGCTACAAGCCCTGACACCCGATGACAAAGTCAAACGCTTTGAATTTTCGGCGCGGTTGCAACAGCTCATGGAAGAGGATGCGTTCAGTGCGAAACTTGTTTTCAGTGATGAAGCATCATTTTTTCTTAATAGTGAAGTGAACAGACACAATGTGCGAATCTGGGTGGTAGATAATCCTCACGCATTCGTGCAGCAAATTCGCAATTCACCAAAAGTTAACGTGTTTTGTGCAATCTCACGGTTTAAAGTTTACGGCCCCTTTTTCTTCTGCGGAAAAAACGTTACAGGACACGTGTAGCTGGACATGCTGGAAAATTGGCTCATGCCACAACTGGAGACCGACAGCGCCGACTTCATCTTCCAACAGGATGGTGCTCCACCGCACTTCCATCATGATGTTCGGCATTTCTTAAACAGGAGATTGGAAAACCGATAGATCGGTCGTGGTAGAGATCATGATCAGCAATTCATGTCATGGCCTCCACGCTCTCCCGACTTAACCCCATGCGATTTCTTTCTGTGGGGTTATGTGAAAGATTCAGTGTTTAAACCTCCTCTACCAAGAAACGTGCCAGAACTGCGAGATCGCATCAACGATGCTTTCGAACTCATTGATGGGGACATGCTGCGCCGAGTGTGGGAGGAACTTGATTATCGGCTTGATGTCTGCCGAATCACTAAAGCGGCACATATCGAACATTTGTGAATGCCTAAAAAATTTTTTTGAGTTTTTGTATGTGTGTGCAAAGCATAGTGAAAATATCTCAAATAATAAAGTTATTGTAGAGCTGTGAAATCGCTTCAGTCATTTGTAATAACCCTGTATTATACAATCATTCTGACACTTCCCAGTGTCTCCAGGTCTCTTCCACGTATACAGCCTTCTTTCATGATTCTTAAACCAAGCATTAGGAATGATTAAATTATGCTCTGTGTAAAATTCTAGCATGCGGCTTTCTCTTTTACTCCTTTCCCCCAGGCAATATTCACCTACTATCTTTCCTTCTCTTCCTTTTCCTGCTATGTAATTCCAGTCCCCCGTCGTAATAAAATTTTTATCTCCCTTAACTATCTGAATAATTTCTTTTAACTCTTCGTACATTTCTTTAATCTCTTCTTCATCTATGGAGCTATTTCGCATATAAACTTGTACTACTGTATTAGGTGTGTTTTTCGTGTTTGTCTTGGCTTCGATAATGCGTTCATTACGCTTATGTGCATTCCTATTTTATTATTCAATATTAAACCCATTCCTTCATTACCCCTATTTGATTTTGTATTTATAACCCTGTATTCACTTGACCAGAAGCTCTGTTCCTTCTGCACCCGAACTTCATTAATTCCCACCATATTTAATTTCAACCAATTCATTTCCCTGTTTTAAATTTTCTAACCTACCGGCCCGATTAAGGAATCTGACATTCCACGCTCCAGTTCGCAGAAAGACAGTTTTGTTTCTCCCGATAACGACACTCGCTTGAGTAGTCCCCGTCCAGACACCCGCATGGGGAACTATTTTATCTCCGAAATATTTTATCCAAGGGGACGCCGTCATCATACAGTACAGTTGCGTGTCCTACGGGGAAAACTACAGCTATAGTTCCCTTTTACTTTCGCAGTAGCAGCACAACAAAGCTGTTTTGGTTGATGTTACAAAGCCAGATCAGTCAATCATCCAGACTGTTGTCCATACAGTTACTGAAAACGCTGCTTCCCCTCTTCAGAAACTACACGTTTGTCTAGCCTCTCAACAGGTGCCCCTTCGTTGTGGTTTCATCTTCGGCACGGCTATCTTTATCGCTGAGGCATGCAGGCCACCCCAACGATAGCAAGGTGGAGAATTTCACTAATACATCTTTTTTTGGAATATCGCACCCGTGTTTAATCAGTTGCGGAAATTAAATCTGCAACAGGAATGTCCCGCGGAGTATCACATAACATGTTCATTCATCTTCATCATCTCCTTCAAAAATGGTTCAAATGGCTCTGAGCACTATGGGACTCAACTTCTGAGGTCATTAGTCCCCTAGAACTTAGAACTAGTTAAACCTAACTAACCTAAGGACATCACAAACATCCATGCCCGAGGCAGGATTCGAACCTGCGACCGTAGCGGTCCTGCGGTTCCATACTGCAGCGCCTTTAACCGCACGGCCACTTCGGCCGGCATCATCATCTCCTTCAAAGGATTAAGTGTTGTATCAGCTGTTTCGGTATCTGTCATCCATCCAGCCATCTCTTACTAAGTCTACCTTGTTCTTTCTTTCCAGTCGGCCGATATATATTTTTTTTATGCTACTGTCCATGATTCGGTACCACAAAAGTATGTACAGCCGTAACTATACACAATTTCATAGACGTTTCATTTCTTATTTTTCTTCTCGAACTTCTTCCAATTGTTCCGTAGATAGCTTGACATTTCTTAACCGCCTACTCAATGTCTTTGTCATAGTTAAAACTAATATCGCATCCTAGGAAACTGAAATGGGGTACTTCTTCTAAAATTTTCTCGTTTATTATTATTTTCAATGTGATGGGATTCTTTCCTTTGAAAGCCATTATTTTTGTCTTATTTTCAAAGATGATTAAGTTGTAATGTATTGCATTTTGGCTCCACCTGCATATTACTCTTCGTAAATTATCTTTTGTTTCCTGTATAATTATCTGGTCATCAGAATATAACAGAGTATTTAATGGTACGCTAGATCCTATTTTAATTCTTAAGCGTATTTCATCTTTCCACTTCATACTAGGTCGCTGATATACAAATTAAGTAAAGTGGGTGATGAACTGCAACCCTGTCGAGCACCTTGATTTTATAAAAATTCATCTAACATTTACGAACCTGATCTTATAACTATTTTTGTATTCACATATAGACTATTTATGGTCGGCGTAAGATGTTTTGGAAAACATTTTATTTCCAATATTTTCACAAATGGAGTATTTTTATCTTATAAAAGGCTTTCTCAAAATCGATAAATGTTAAAAGTGTTTCTAGGCCAAATTCTCGACGTTTTTAATTAACTTGTCTTATTGTGAATGTATTATCATAACACGAACGTTCCTTTCTGAAGCCTGATTATTCTTCTGAGATTATTGCATCAGCTAATTGATTAAGAACTTTCCCATAGATTTTATATTCTGCATTTAGTAAACTTACTTCTCTATGATTTCCTGTGGCTTTCTCGTCGCATTTTTTAAGTATACAAATAACTTTAGCTGTGTTCCATTCTTCGTGAATAGAACAGTTCTTCTAACACCAATTGTAAAAATGGAGGAAGCAAAATTCTAAAATGGTTCCTCCATATTTAGTTAATTCAACATTAATGTCATCTGGGCCAGTAGCTTTTCTATTTTTTGTTACATTTAAGGCTACTTCTAATTTTTTTTATTTCTATTTGATTTAAAGAATTATTATCAGTTTCTATAGATTAACCTTCTTCATTAAATTCAGTATGTCGTAAATTCCTGTAATGGTGTACCCATTGATTTTCTATTAGTATATTAGTGTTTGCAGAACTTTCTTCATTTTTTTCGTATATTTCATAACTTTAAACGCTATATTTTGTCTTCTGTGAATGTCATATACAACAGTAGCAACAAATCTTTCCTAGGGTTCACTGTGGTATCTTTTTATTAAATTATTTGTACTACTTCTTTTCTGTTTATATATTTCCCAGGCTTCATTTGTTCATGTTTGTAAATAGGTGTTACAAGCATTTTGTTTTTGTTTAATATTGTTAGCTATTTCTGTAGTCCATATTTTCAGACCCCTTTCCTAGTCTGTTATTTTACTTTTCCTAGTACCTCGTTAGTTATTTTCAATACTGTAGTTTTACTCTTTTCCATTTTTCCTCAATATTGTGTTCAGTTTCAACCAGTCACAATTCCTGTGTGTGTCTTTGTTGATATAAGTACCTTATGCTACCTTACTGTAGAAGATGAACTGTTTTGGCTTTGGGTTTTCTTTACATTTGTTTGTTTCCTCCATCTTATCCGTATTTCAGACTTCAAAGTAACTACGAAGTGATGAGAGCCAACATCATTACCTCTAAACATGTGAGTATCTCGAATTTGGGAGCTTACGTAGTCAATTACTGTACGTGAACCTCTTGCATTCGAGGAATATCTGTTTATGTCTTTCTTTCTGAATAAGGTATTACTAATTTTTAGATGATTAAATGCAGCAGACTCTCTTAACGTGCTGCCATTTTCATGAGAAATTATTTCACCAAATGCGCCTACTGTATCTACTACTGGGACCTTTCCAGTCCTTGCATTGAAGTCTCATAATATTAACAAACACAACCGTTTTTTTATATTTATTTACATGTTTTGGCGGTTCTTCATAGAATTTTTCAGAATCTTGGTGTTTTCCTTCTTCAGGTGCATATATTACTACGACACATAAATGTCCTCTATCAGTTCTGAATCTAGTAGTTACTATCCTTTGATTTTTGTGGTCACAAAATCTATCCTTCTTTTCCGTTTTTCATCTACAAGAATAACAACTCCACTCACTGCTCATTTCGTTTGTTCAACTCCACAGTAAATTAATGTGTAATTATTTAAATCTTTTGTTCCTCTCTTCTTGGAATCTGTTACTACAGCAGTGTTTATATTTCTTTGTTTCAACTTTTCTATAAGCTCTAATTTCTTTGTACACACATCAAAAAAAGTTTTGCATCACTTCAGTTCTGAGAGTTCGGGAATCAGTAGAGAAAATTGGAATAGACATCAATATAAACATCATTTCTGCCCTTTGCATTGCTCATGAAAACCATACATTGCATGTTGTACCACCATACAGAAAGGCCTCTTGCATTAATGCACGCCTTTATTCGTCGTGGTATACTATCCACAAGTTCATCAAGGCACTGATGGTCCAGACTGTCCCACTCCTCAACGGCTACTCGGCGTAGATCCCTCTGAGTGGTTGAAGGGTCACGCCATCCATAAACAGCCCTTTTCAATCCATCCCCGGCATGCTCGATAGGATTCATGTCTGTAGAACATGCTGGCCACTCTTATAGAGCGATGTCGTTATCCTGATGGAAGTCATTCACAAGATGTGCACGATGGGGGCGCGAATTGTCGTCCATGAAGACGAATGCATCGCCAATATGCTGTCGATATGGTTGCACTATCGGTCGGGGGATGGCATTCACGTATCGTACAGCCGTTACTGCGCCTTCCACCACGGCGTACGTCGGCCCCACATAATGCCACCCCAAAACAGAAGGAAACCTCCACCTTACTGCACTCGCTGGACAGTGTGTCTAAGGCGTTCAGCCTGACAGGGTTGCCTCCGACGATTGTCTGGTAGAAGGCATATGCGACACCCATCGGTGAAGAGAACGTGACGCGAATCCTTAGCGGTCCATTAGGCATGTTGTTGGGCCCATCTGTACCGCGCTGCATGGTGTCGTGGTTGCAAAGATGGATCTCGCCATGGACGTCGGGAGTGAAGTTACCCATTATGCAGCCTACTGCGCACAGTTTCAGTCGTAACACGACTTCTTGTGGCTGCACGAAAAGAACTATTCAACATGGTGGCGTTACTGTCAGGGTTTCTCCGAGTCATAATCCGTAGGTAGCGGTCGTCCACTGCAGTAGTAGCCCTTGGTCGGCCTGGGCGAGGCATGTCGTAGACAGCTCCTGTCTCTCTGTATCTCCTTCATGTCCGAACAACATCGCTTTGGTTCACTCCTAGACGCCTGGACACTTCCTTTGTTGAGAGTCCTTCCTGGCACAAACTATCAATGCAGACCAGCGTGATAAAAAAACTTTTTTTGGTGTGTGTATTAAAGCCTTTTATTATACACAACACATCTTGAACACCAACTCGTTTTCATTTATAATGCCCTTGTCGTTGACTTCGAGTACTTGCTTATTCCTTAGAGACTTAGGAGCTATGCCTTTTTCCTTTTTCTTTTATGGATGGGTAACCAGCACGTCGCACAACCCACACCATGGGGTACCGCGGTTTAAATCAGAGTACCTTGCCCTAGGTAGAATGCCGACCGGTAACTCTTAAGAAATCTATCTCCCCCTTCTCTGTTAAATTATCCCCAGCAGAGAGGTTTAATGCTTCCGCCCTTCGAGTCATTGTAGGAAGTACCTGGTGCCACGTTGCCTCGTTGACCATTGCAGTCTTCGCCGTAACGCTGGCAAGAGACCCTCACAAGGTACTGTCACCAAGGCCAGGTAAACCAAGGTTTTTTAAAGAAAGGTTACTCCTCCCCCTCCTTTCTCAACTGGGCTTGGGACTGGCTATGGTGGAGTTTACTTAACATGTTAGATAATGAAGCAGCATGCAACTGAGTTGTACAGAACAACATATAATTTGAGGTGTAGAAAACAGTTGTTACGTGCTGTTGTTTACGGGTTATAGAACGGTATCAAGAACCAGGCGCGTATCCATGTTACATCAACATTAGTGACAGCTGACATGTAGCGGTCAGTATTATTGTGGAAAATTACAGACTTACTGAAACACACTGTCCTCTTAGCACATACGACCTGCGATAAATGAACAGCCAATCTGTAGTCTCATAACCTCTGGTTGCTGACAGAGAATTTGAAAACCTAGTATTTATGTTCATTCTAGTCTAGGGCTAGTACTAAAATTAACAGTAGTAGCTCGATTTGTAGAGACTTAAATGCATGCACTACGTTCCCATTTGAAACTGTTGACGTATGAAATTGTTTAAGAACTCTCTTATACAGTATGCGCAAGGTTGCCTGGATTGAGAGGGAGTGTGTCTCACTCAGGCTGAAAACAGAACAAGAGCCATTGAATTACCTCCTGCTTCTTTGCAACTGTTGTTTAATAAATATTTACATTCATTCTCTTAAGTTTCGGTCTTTCTTTTGTCCCTATTCCTCTCTTTCTCTCTCCCCCCTCTCTCTCTCTCTTTCTCTCTCTGTTCTTCTCTGTCTCCCTCTGTCTTTATCTCCCCTTTCTTCTCTATTTTCCATTGTTAGAAAGGACAAAGTGCAAGGCTGCACAAAGCGGGCTACACAAAGGAACTCCATTTGTCTAGCGCCAGCTCTGCCCTGTGTTACTTACGTCCTTTTGAAGGGGAGAAAGTTTCCGAGATATAAGACAGTAAAACCCATTTGTGGGAGGGTGTGGCCACCCCGGTGCATCCTACCATCTGGACACCTTTGTTCTTTCGTGTCGGCCGCACTTGAAAGTATGTAACTGCTCCTCCGCGTCGTTATCAACTCTCTGGTTTCTTATGTGGAAGTCAGACATGGAGTTTAGCCTTTGTTTTTAGTCGTCTTCAGTCTTCTCTGACTGGTTTGATGCGGCCCGCCACGAATTTTTCTCCTGTGCCAATTTCTTCATCTCATAGTAGCACTTGCAAATTACGTCCTCAATTATTTGCTGCATGTTTTCCAATCTCGGTCTTCCTCTACAGTTTTTGCCCGCCACACGTTATTCCCTGATGTCTTAACAGATGTCCTATCATCCTATCCCTTCTCCTTGTAAGTGTTTTCCATATATTCCTTACCGTATTGGTCCACGTAATTTTCAATATTCTTCTGCAGCACCAGATCTCAAATACTTCGATTCTCTTCTGTTCTGGTTTTCCAAAAATCCATGTTTCACATGCTGTGTTCCAAACGTACATTCTCAGAAATTTCATCCTCAACTTAAGACCTATGTTTGATAATAGTAGAATTCCCTTAGGGAGGAACGCCCTTTTTGCCAGTGAAGCACAGAAGACCAGTTAGGACAATATGCCTGTTGTTCAAGTACTAACAGCTGTTCTTTTGTTAATTTTTAACGGTTCCTTTCGCGTTTTAACATGTGTTAAGTGAACAGTACATATCTGAGGTCCGAAAGAACCACTACATAACACGGGTCTGAGCTGGAACGTACGTAAGAAAGTCATCTTTCGGAACTGTACTAAAGCGGTAGCAGTGCGTCATAATCTAGAGGCGACATGTATTGGTTTATCCTATCTCTTAAGGGAGGTAGTCCACATTTAATAATCACGAGGTATCAGAGATATAAAACGTAGTGCGAATAAGATTGAGTTTGATAGGCAATCCATCGGTTTCTATAGTGAACATTTGGGTATAATAATTTCCCGTGGTAGCGAAATGATATTGAGTTCGACTTGTCAATTCGTAGAGGTATTTTAATTGGGTTTCCAGAGTCACGAGCTGTCTTAAGTCTTTACGTTGAATTTTGGTAGACTTCAGGTCTATATGGTGTCGAACTGAGTTTCTACTAAATACAGGAGGTCAGTAGTTGATGCCTAAATGGGGCCAGACTCGCAGTGAGAGTATTCATTTTTTTAGTGGGTTGGACATTTCTGTAGCTGGCATTGGATGCTCAGAGTAGATTCGATAGCGAGGTGCTGCTGGTGATAGACACTTCCGATCCTATCTGCATTAATATTTTACTTATGGAAATACCACCGATATCAGAGAGTCGAACTGGTTATATTCTTAATGATCACTGGAACCTACGACACGATAATGCCTTCTGGAACAGTACAGGTCATCAGATAGAAGTGATCTATCTGGAGTAAGTGTATGAACAGCTGTATAAGCATTACTAGCTTTCATACATACTTATCGTGTCGTTCCTTGCTGGGATAACCTTGCGGAGAAGTGAGCTAGTACGAATTTAAGCTTCCGTGTGGAACAGCAATGAAAGAGAACGTGTACGTTCGCCACCATCATCATCATCAGTAGCACGACAAACCTCTATGAGGACTGGCCTTCTGTAGAAGATCATTCCATTCCTTCATCTTTAGTGCTGGATTCTTCCAATTCTGGGTTCCAGTTTTGGTTATGTCCTCTCTAGCACCTTCCTCACTCATTTACTTTGGTCTTCCAACCCTTCTGATACCTTCAGTCACTGGGCCACTTTAATCCATAATGGAGAATAACTCGGGACAGAGATATCGTCAAACGTATCAGATAGAAGTAATAGAAGACAAGGATTGTTAATATTGGCAGTGACCTTGAACATGATTTTCAAGATGATTTGGAGGTTAAAGTGATTTCTGAAAATGGGAACCCTAATATTTGATTTGAAAAGAGCGGCAAATTTTACGTATAAAATGATGCATTAATCAAGATCAATTCAAGATTCAGTGAAGATCAAATAAGCAAATATGTTTTTAGTTCTAGTAGGGATTAACTCAGAATACGGGAGGGATATAACAAAGTACAATGTTAGATACAAATTGGAAGGGGCATCCCGAGGAATGAGAGGTGGAGGCACACTCTCAGCGACTTGTATATCAACGATCCACGTTTTATTTGTGTTTGTTATGTCGTGGAAATTTTAAATTAACATTTATACGTTGCGATGTATTTGTTTTTGCCAATAAACGCGTCAATCAAGTTCAAATCTCTCTAAAAGTCCAAATCTCTCTTCGCTCTTTCCTAATCCGACGTAAAGAATAGGGGTTTCCACAAAATAAAACTCAACCTTCGAATGACCATTGAGAATTAACTTTCAAATCATGGGTTTTGGTAAAGATTTGTGACCCTTATGCCCCTTCCCATTTTTATCTAACATTTATTTAATTCCTACAACAACTAAAAACGTGTTAGCTTATTTGATCTTCACTGAAACTTGCAGTGACCTTAGATAGTGCATCATTTGATACGTAAAATTTGACGGTTTCTTCAAATATTAAGCTTTAAAAAGTCACTTTAACCTCCAAATCACCTTGAAAATCACGTCAAGGTTACGGCCATTAATTGCAATACGTGGCCCTCTTTGTCATTTACAAATTTAACCCAAAGCATTTTGCTCTATCCCGAGTTATTCCCTTACGGATTAAAATGGTCCACTTCATATGTGTGGTGGGGAATCGACGAAATGCCGCCAGTAACGAGGATAATGGGCAAGGAAAACTACGTTAGTAGCGTGTGCATTCATTGAGGATTTGGATCTGAAGGAGGGCGTGCTAGGGGTAGTGTGTGGAGATGCACTTGCCACTGTGTCTGGATGGCTTAGTGGTTGCCGGCACGGGAGCTCAGCGTGTTCTGTCAGAGGGCTGGCTGCCCTGTGTAATAACAAAATTGAGTAAAAGGATAAACGATGAAATTGAACGGATGTCTCGTGACTTCCTCCCCGCAACGAACGATAATGAACAAAATGATAAAAAAAGTGGTCAGAGCATCTTTCTAGTCAATGGGAGACCCAGGTTCGAACCCCTGTCTGGCACAAATTTTCAACTTTCCCCACTGATTTCAATCAATGCCCTCTCGCAGCCAAGATCTGTAACTCCTTTGTGCATGCACTTAATGTGAGTGTGTACATTCCTAAGGGACCTAACTGCTGAGGTCATCGGTCCCTAGACGTACACACTACTTAAACTAACTTATGCTAAGAGCAACACACACGCCCATTCCCGAGGGAGACTTCGAACGTCCGGCGGGAGGGGTCGCGCAATCCGTGACATGGCACCTCAAACCGCGCGGCCATTCCGCGAGGCTATGTACTTAACCATTTTCTCTGTAGCTATCAATATATGTGGTGCTCGTTCCAACCCCTTAATCTTAATGCAACGATAATATCTAGTTCCTTATACATATAATTCATAGTTGAATCTCCTCCTCCAGACGCTATTTCGTTCCACTGGCCGAGAATTTGTCCCAAGATTTTCTTTCAAACTCACCAAGTTCTTTTCATAGAACTCCGTTAGTGTCCAATTTTAATCACTGCATGTTAGCAACCTCATTAAAGTTCATACATCATAACTTTAGTTTTTCTAACAGCAACTTACATTCCAGGTGTTTCCTGAGGCCACGGTAGCACTTGTCGGAGGACAACATTAATTGTTGGAGTTCTGTTTAGTTCTAGTCCGAGATAAGTGAAACTGCCCACGACATCAAAATTACATGGTACAGTATCTATGAATGGGAATTCATTAGCATAACCTTTCTTTTTTACAGGATTTACTTAGTTTTCCCTTCTTTTATCTGTAAATTCATATTCACAGCAGTTCTTCCAAGAGCTGTAAGAGCTTCCTAAATTACTCTTGGCGTCCTTGCAATTACATCAATATCGTCAGCATACGCCAGCACATGATCTGATTTGTACAGCGAAGTCCCTTTGTATTAATCTCCGAATTTTATAACACTGCTCGTCACAAATGAGAACTTTCAACTTTTAGTATTTCCCGCGGTTTTTAACTCGCAAGCACACAGCTAACATATTTTGTGCCCGGTAATGGATGGCAGAAATTAGGACAGTCTTCGGCCAATCGTGAAGGGAGGTCTGGGTCGAAGTTTCTTGGCGAGCAGAGCCTTGGCCAATTACAGATCAGCGCCCTGTCTTGCCTAACGTATTGATAGCTTTGAAGTACGACAGAGGTGGACGGAGAAACTTGTTTGTGGGTCCTGTTTGGTACTGAATGCATGGCTCTTTGTGTGGAGATGTAGGTTAACCCGTTCTCAATGGAGGAGTTTGAAGCGCAAACTTGTCACAAGATTGCTTTCTGCGTACTCTTGTTAAGAGCTGAGAGTTACGGTGAAGTAAAGCTAAGCGCTGCACAGCTTACCATGTTAATTCATGTCACGACTTCATGCCTGTAGAGAACCTTTAATGAATGGAATGACTTAACATTTCTTGTACTGAGAGATATTCAGTCACGTAGGTCAGAAATCGGTTTCTCAGTGGTACACCGAATCGTCGAATAGTAGGTCAGCTAAATAAATCACAGTCTCATTCATGTAACTATTCTTAACGTTTTGGTAGGATTTTTGAACAATTTATGAGAAAATTCTTTATTATGTGGTGTCGTAGAATACTATGTGTTTCATGTATGAATAATTGTACCTTCCTTGTGCTAGAATTGTGTCTCGATTTGAAATAATCATTATCTTCAATGAAATTTCCCCAAACTTTTTTACATTTCATTGTCATCGTTAGATGAATCTTTTTAATGATCTGACTTGTTCGATGCAGCCCGCCACGAATTCTTCTGCGGTACCAACCTTTTCATCTCAGAGCAGCAGTTGAAACATACGTCATCGATTATTTGCTGGATGTATTACAATCCGTTTCTTCCTCTACAGGTTTTACCACCTACAGCTCTCTCTAGTGCCAAAGATGTTATTTCCTGATGTTTTAAGACATGTCCTGTCACCCTGTCCCTTCTTCTTCTCAGTGTTTTTAGTATATTTCTTTTCTCGCCGATTTTGTGGAGAACCTCCTCGTTTCTTACATTATCATTCCATCTGATTTTCAACATTCTTCTGTAGCACCATATGTCAAATGCTTCGATTCTCATCTGTTCCGGTTTTCCCACAGTCCATGTTTCACTACCATACAATACTGTGCCCAAGCGTACATTCTCAGAAATTTGCTTCTATGTTTGATATTAGTAGATTTCTCTTGGTCAAGAATGCTCTTTTTGTCAGTGCTAGTCAGCTATTTACGTCCAACTTGCTCCGTCCGTCGTGGTTTATTTTGCTGCCTAGGTAACAGAATCAAATGGCTCTGAGCATTATGGGATTTAACATTTGAGGTCATCAGTCCCCTAGAACTAAGACTACTTAAACCTAACTAACCTAAGGGCAGCACAAACATCCATGCCCGAGGCAGGATTCGAACCTACGACCGTAGCGGTCGTGCGCTTTCAGACTGAAGCGCCTAGAACCGCTCGCCCACATCGTCCGGCAGGTAACAGAATCCCCTAACTTAGTAATCCCCAATTCTGATGTTAAGTTTCTCGCCGTTCACATTTCTGCTATTTCTCATTACTTTCGTCTTTGTTCGATTTACTCTCAATCCATATTCTGCACTCATTGCACTGCTCTTTCCATTCAACAGATGCTGTAATTCTTCTTCACTTTCACACAGGGTAGCAGTGTCATCAGTGAATCTTGTAACTGATATCCTTTCACTCTCGATATTAATTTCAGCCTTGCGCGTTTCTTTTATTTCCGTAGAGGCGAAAGACTACTTCCCTGTCTTAAATCCTTTTTTATCCGAGCATTCGTTCCTCGTCTTCCATTCTTATTGTCCCCTCTTAGTTTTTTGTACAGATTGTGTAGGCCCCTCTTTCCCGACAGCTTACCCCTGTTTTTCTCAGAAATTCGAACATCTTGCACCATTGTACACTTTGGACGCTTTTTCCACATCGATAAATCCTATGAACGTGTCATGATTTTTCTTCAGTCTTCCATTATCAAGCGCAAAGTAAGAACTGCCTCTTCGGTGCCTTAATTTTCCTAAAGCCAAATTAATCATCATTTATCACATCCTCAATTTTCCTTTCCATTCTTCTGTACATTGTTCTTGTCAACAATTTGGATGCACGAGCTGTTAAGCAGATTGTGCTATAATTCTCGCACTTGTCATATCTTGCGATCTTCGGAAAAAGTCTGATGGTAAATCTCCAGTTCAACGTGAGCCGTTATTTTTTCGCCACTTTTCCCAATGTTTTTAGAAATTCCGATGGAATATGACCTATCCTTCCTGTCTTATTTCATGTTAAGTCGTCCAAAACCCTCTTAAATTCTGATTCTAATACTGGATCCTCTCTCTCTCTTCCCTGTCGACTACTGTTTCTTCTTCCATCACATCAGACAAGTCTTCCCCCTCAACTTTTCTGAACGCTGAGTCAGTCCTCCCGACAATCATTTCTTTTCCGATTTCTTCACATGTTTCGTGTAGCCATTTCGCCTTTGCTTCCCTGCACTTCCTATTTATTCCACTCCTAAGTGGCTTGTTTTTCTATATTCCTAAATTTCCCTGAACTTTTTTTTTTACTTCCTACTTTCGTCGATCTTCTGTTACCCATGATCTGTTCACAGCTACCTTTCTTGTATCTGTGTTTTTCTTTTCAACGTCTGTGCTTGCCCTTTTTAGAGATGTCCATTCCTCTACTACTAAACTAGGTTCTTTAGCCCGAAGAGAACTTCCTTAGTACTTCCATACCGCACCTCTTTTCGCACTTATTATTCCTGACAAGTCTCTTAAACTTCAGCCTGCCCTTCATGTTTACTAAATTGCTATCTGAGTCTATATCTGCTCCTGGGTACGCTTTAGAATCCAGTATCTGTCTCTGACCATAATTTTATCTTACTGGACTCTTCCTGTATCTCTCTGTCTTTTCCAAGTACACCTCCTCCTCTCGTGAACAGAGCATTCGCTATTACTGCCTGAAATTTATTGCAGAATTCAATAAGCCTTCCTCCTTTCTCATTCCTAGAGCCAAGCCCGTACTCTCTAGTAACCGGTTCTTCTACTGTGAGCCGCGGCGGCTAGCTCATAATCGATCTTCCACCGAAAGCAGAATCTTTGGTCGGCCGCAGTAGGAGGAAAGCAGGTGGCGCTCGTGGGGTGAGGTGAGGTGGCTCGAGAAGAAAATTAGGCGGGGCCCGTGGAGAGTAGCCAATGTCTGGACAAAGAGTTTGTGAAGGCGTGTGCTGTGGCATGCACCTCAGCAGTTCCGGCCCGTGTTGTTCTGGGTCTGGCAGCCTAATGCTGTCGTCATCATCCTTAAACTGGATCCGTGGATTTGTCGCAAGTCGCCTTACAGACAAGATTTTATTTTCTTCGGCCTTTCTTCTTGGTGTCTCGGGCAGAACTTGAAAAGAATAAAGATTATTATTTTGGAACCAGAGGTATTACAACTCGTTGCACTCTCAATCCGTGCTTTGTGACCGCCTTGTCCTGATTTTTCACTTCCTGGTGGTGTGAGAGAAAGACAGCCTCTCAGTTGCGATTAGAGCCTTGCTATCTCATCGAAACTGTAATATTTATATGTAAGACGTGCTATTGTTCTTAAGATCGCATGTAAGCGGCTTTGATGTAATCCCTAGTGCGCTTTGTTTGCGTATTTGTATTGCATATGTGTATTTTAGTATTTTTTAGTGTTGTCCACGGAGTCCGATGTGGTATATCCTACGCACATGTGTGGTTGTGTCAGCTGATGTCCACAAAATGTTATTTATCAATCTGCTTGCGAGAGAGATGCGTAATGTAAGCTATAAGAATTTACTCAATGCTTATCAGTGGAGAACACCCCTCAGGGCCCTGACATAAAATTTTTTATTGTAACAGAATTCATACTTTTTGTGTCGCCTAGGGTGAAAATTGTTTAAAGGGTCTTCTGGCCTTATATTTGTTAATCGCCACCTGCTACTAAGGTGACTGAATTGAAAGCGCCTATGTATTTCGGCCGATAATTTACGACCTTGTCAGTCTCGAACGTACATACTAAGCATGAAGACGTGCTTGACATTATTGTAGCCAGGCTATAGTAAGGTACGTTTACCAGTTCTGTGCAGGTCATCTGAAGATCTGGTATTTGTACCGTAACTAATAAGATTTTCTGTATCTCAGGTGCGCCTGCCATATTCGTTATTTAAGGGGGGATTAAACGGCAAATGTAAACATTTGTTTAAAACATCATTACAGCAATATTTATTAATGAAAAAATGTAAAATTTTGCATGTGTAAAGCAAAAGAGCTATGTTTTAATCGAAAAATATAATAAAATATGCAGGATTAAAATTTTGCCATAAATTTGAATTTTTAATTTTTTATTGTCTTTTTTATAAAAATCCATAACTCAAATTCTAATCGTACAATTAATCTAAAAATTTTATTGTAGTGTCCTGAGAAGGTTATGAGACCACTGAACTACAGCTATTAATCTATGGTACAAACTGTATTATTAACAGACTTTTTAATTTTACACATCCAAAATTAACTTTTTTTTCTACATACAATCATCAAAAAATTGTAATGTAATTGCAGAATCTCGTATTTTTTTAGTTCCAGGGAGACAGCAAGATTTTGCGAAGAGTTCCTGAAAATTTCATAGCATTAGTGCATATACTTTTCGAGAAAAGGCTTCTAATAAGTAAGAAAGTAAAAAATGTAAAACAGGGAAGGTTCAAAGATTTTCTTCTCATACGTCTGCATGTAATAAGCTTATCTCAATTTTAAAATCCTCCATACTGATACTCCTCATCCCCCAGGTTTGTCTTCTCTCCTCTTCGAATCTGCCTGGCCTGTATTTGCAGGTAAGACACTGATTTGTTAGCTTTCTTGACCCTGCTCTCGTCGATGGTGTAAAATGCTTTTGTTGTAATAACACCAGGATCTATACCAACTCTCTTCAGCACGTCAATTCTCCGATTATTTCCGTTATTGTAACATAAAACTGCATCATAGACACCTGTTTTGAGTACTTCAAATCCACAGAATGTCCTTTTTGAGCATCTAATCCAAATTAAATTATTGAGGCTTTCATTTGCATTTTGTGTCTTTTCGTGAAGACACTTCCTCAGTAAATCAGGATATGCAAGAAACCTGAAGGTGTGCTTAATTGCAGTCATAATACACTCCTGGAAATGGAAAAAAGAACACATTGACACCGGTGTGTCAGACCCACCATACTTGCTCCGGACACTGCGAGAGGGCTGTACAAGCAATGATCACACGCACGGAACAGCGGACACACCAGGAACCGCGGTGTTGGCCGTCGAATGGCGCTAGCTGCGCAGCATTTGTGCACCGCCGCCGTCAGTGTCAGCCAGTTTGCCGTGGCATACGGAGCTCCATCGCAGTCTTTAACACTGGTAGCATGCCGCGACAGCGTGGACGTGAACCGTATGTGCAGTTGACGGACTTTGAGCGAGGGCGTATAGTGGGCATGCGGGAGGCCGGGTGGACGTACCGCCGAATTGCTCAACACGTGGGGCGTGAGGTCTCCACAGTACATCGATGTTGTCGCCAGTGGTCGGCGGAAGCTGCACGTGCCCGTCGACCTGGGACCGAACCGCAGCGACGTACGGATGCACGCCAAGACCGTAGGATCCTACGCAGTGCCGTAGGGGACCGCACCGCCACTTCCCAGCAAATTAGGGACACTGTTGCTCCTGGGGTATCGGCGAGGACCATTCGCAACCGTCTCCATGAAGCTGGGCTGCGGTCCCGCACACCGTTAGGCCGTCTTCCGCTCACGCCCCAACATCGTGCAGCCCGCCTCCAGTGGTGTCGCGACAGGCGTGAATGGAGGGACGAATGGAGACGTGTCGTCTTCAGCGATGAGAGTCGCTTCTGCCTTGGTGCCAATGATGGTCGTATGCGTGTTTGGCGCCGTGCAGGTGAGCGCCACAATCAGGACTGCATACGACCGAGGCACACAGGGCCAACACCCGGCATCATGGTGTGGGGAGCGATCTCCTACACTGGCCGTACACCACTGGTGATCGTCGAGGGGACACTGAACAGTGCACGGTACATCCAAACCGTCATAGAACCCATCGTTCTACCATTCCTAGACCGGCAAGGGAACTTGCTGTTCCAACAGGACAATGCACGTCCGCATGTATCCCGTGCCACCCAACGTGCTCTAGAAGGTGTAAGTCAACTACCCTGGCCATAAGCTTGACATCCGTATTCCAGTCGAGGTCGCACAAAGGCCTTATAAAGTTGGAGCAGACGTGCCCTGTCAGCGCCCCAGGATCTATGACTGACGCATTTAAGGACGTTTAAAGCCTTGAAACACGGATCTGTCCCCCATTGAGCATGTTTGGGACTGGATGAAGCGTCGTCTCACGCGGTCTGCACGTCCAGCACGAACGCTGGTCCAACTGAGGCGCCAGGTGGAAATGGCATGGCAAGCCGTTCCACAGGACTACATCCAGCATCTCTACGATCGTCTCCATGGGAGAATAGCAGCCTGCATTGCTGCGAAAGGTGGATATACACTGTACTAGTGCCGACATTGTGCATGCTCTGTTGCCTGTGTCTATGTGCCTGTGGTTCTGTCAGTGTGATCATGTGATGTATCTGACCCCAGGAACGTGTCAATAAAGTTTCCCCTTCCTGGGACAATGAATTCACGGTGTTCTTATTTCAATTTCCAGGAGTGTAGGTTCTGGTAATGAGTGTTTATGTGAAACGTCTCATTTCTGTTGTTGAACTTACACCAATCGTCATTCGGACACAGATTGTGCATTGGTGTTTGGTCAGTGAATAGTTTGCCCACACAGCACGCCTCATTGCCTCTAAATTATGTGTGTTCTTCCTGATAGCTCTCCAATGAAATAACTGAAGAGAGTCGATTACTTTCAGAGTAAGCGTGCCTTTTCTCGCTAGTGGTTTTCCATCCTCAAGTACATCACCTTCCTTCCCTTTCAGCAAGCGACGAAGCCTACCACTAATCCTCTTTTGGATGTGGCCAACACATCAACACATTCCAACTTTTCTAATTTGTATTGTACGGATTTTTATTTGTTACAACTTTGAACGAAGAGGAGTCCCCATCACCAAGGAATTCAGTATATGTAACACCATACCGGTTCTCAGATCTGGAGAACATACTGCAGCAGCCTCCACGCCCCCATTTGAGCCACTATAATTTTTAGAGCACGCTACTGCATGCTTTTCTTGCCACTGTTTTCACTGTCTTCATTGTTGGACATTTTCCTTGTCGCACACTAGTGGCAGTATTTAGACATAATTTCTACATCTAAAACTTTACCTGAGTCAATACCAATAACAGATGCAACTCCATACAGAGATGTGTGACCGCTTTTCATCCAGGTCCCATCTACAGACACACACAGGTCAGTAACATTTGTAGGAGATTTACTGTCATGAATATCCACCCCAAGATCTATTTCTTTTTGGTTTATTTCCACCAATTTCTCCACTGCTTTCTTCATAGAAACTTTGGCAGTATCGCATACAGCATCAGACATTTCTTTCTTTATTTTTTTCAAACCCTGCACAAGGTGGAGGCATGTTCAGAAAACCACACAATAAATTACCTCCTTCTCTGCCCTGTCCAAGGCATCTCAAAGCATATGCTAACCCAAAATTGCTTTCATAGGTACCAGTGTCGGTTTTTTTTGGAGGAGGAAAATGGAAATTCATTGTCACTCGAATTACAAATTAATTTAAAATCGCAAGCTATTCCCACTCTTCTTTCTTCAACAACATTCATGCATTCCGTATTTTTCCAGCTAACACATGAACATGAAATCTTTATAGCCTGGCAGAGAAGCTCTAAATCAATAAGTCTGAATCCAGTGGAACCCATATCAACATCATTCACGCACCTGTACAATTCTCCTGTCCCAATTTTCGATGCTGAAGCTGAGAGCTTATGTTCTTCATTTCGAGATGTTTTCTCTTTTTTGTTGGTAAACCGATTCCCATGAAACTCCGTTTCCTAAACACACTTTTTCCGCCTCGCATTATGCATAAAGGTTTGCGAATTCAACCTTCCACCTACTAATATGTGTTAATATTGTCAAAACGTAAATAAACCACATGCAAGAAAGTTTTCAGGCAAAGATATAGATATTAGCCAGAGATATAGATGTCAGCCAAAGATATCGAAAGAAAATAGCCTCTACGCCGACAAAAATTCCGCTGAAGCAAGCAGTTTCTAAAATATCGGGAAAGGCGGGAGTGGCAGCCAGTGCACAATTAATCAGTTTAAGAAATTAAAGGCATTTCTAAAGCTGCTATACGATAAAATTCACACTGTGTAGATCAAGAAAATAATATTTTTGAAAAATCGACTTTTTGGACCAAAATCCAACACATCCTCCCTTACGTTCGACTGGGCCCTTCCAGTCACTGGCACAAGCTTTGGTCCCTCCGGAGCATTCGGTCTCTTCCACCTTCTTCCTGGTTTCCGCAAAGGCAACATACGCATTGGAAATGCTAGCTGGTTTATGTACAGCCGGCAAGGAGTTCTCAGTCTGTACATAGAGTACAGACTGAGCGTGCGGATCCCGTTATTCTAAAAAATTATTGCGTAAACATTTGACTCGTTAGTTTTGAAAATTCATCTAATAGACTGCGGGAAAAAAATAAGTACACCTGGAAAGACGACATCGATTTTGATCCGATGGCAGCATAAGAGCCACTTGGGAAATAGTATATGTACTGATAACAGTTTCAGCAGCGTCCAACAACAGATAGCATAGTAATACAGCTACCAGAGCGCCATCTGTGTCTACCCTTTAATAGAAAACGCTCACAGCCAAAAGGCTCAATGTGATGCCAAAGTGTCAAGCTAACAGGCAACCATACCACGGAGGCGCAATTGAGCTTCCCACTGCCAACTAAGCGAGTTTCAAAGGGGTCAGATTGTGGCTTTCAGAATGGCGGTATGGTCCTTTCGGAGAATTGCCACACAAGTTGAACGTACTGCGTTAGTTATGCGACGATGTGTCAGTGACCACGTGAACATTCTCAAACCCGCAGACGAGGTTCTGGACGTCCACGCAACACAGACGCCCATCAGGATCGTCGTGTTGTAAAGGCAGCAGGGGCATATCGTGCAGCTACCACAGCACAGATAAGAGGACTTGGCAGCCTAGACGTGTCAACACGGACTGTTGCGAACCGGTTATTAGCAATGAGACTACTGGCACACACACCTCTATCCCACCTTCCGCTCATGCCACACCACCGATGCACACGGCTCGACTGGTATCATTTGGAAGATGGAATGGTGCACCGTGGTCTTCAGCGATGAAAGCAGATTCTGCCTGCTACAGCTCTCGTTCACGTTTGGTGTTTTTGCAGGGGACGCTAACCAGCCCTATGTGCAGAATGTTGTTAGACCCATTCTTTTGACTTTCTTGCAACAGGAAGACGATATGTTGTACCAATAGGATAATGATCGCCCACACACTACCCGTGAAGCTCAACGTGCTCCGCAAGAATTGCAGCAACTTCCCTGGCCAGCATGGCCTCCAGACTCATCTCCATTCAAGCATGTTTGGGATATGATGGAACGAGAAGTTATTCGTGCAACACGTCAATCAATAACTCAGATAACTACGTCAGCAGGTCTAGAGGGCTCGGCATTACATATCAAAAAATGGTTCAAATGGCTCTGTGCAGTGTGGGACATAACTTCGGAGGTCATCAGTCCCCTAGATCTTAGAACTACTTAAACCTAACTAACCTAAGGACACCACACACATCCATGCCCGAGGCAGGATTCGAACCTGCGACAATAGCGGTCGCGCGGTTTCAGACTGTAGCGCCTAGAACCGTCCGGCCACCACGGCCGGCCATAACATATCCCAGGACAGTATTTCCCACGTGTACGGTTGACTGAATGCCAGAGTCAGTGCGCCTGCATTGCTGCCCGTGGAGGTTACGCAACGTACTACTAGATGGGTGTTTCAGTATGAATCGATACCTGGTACCTCATAACTGCTTGTGCTAATAATCTGTAAATGTAATCATTTCATGTACTCCACATGCACTGCAGCAACAATATGTATTGAGTGAATCTGAAACCTCTAAATGGTGTACAAATCTTTTTGGCAGTGTATTATATTTCCTATCTCGTCAGATTCTGATGTGTATCGTATTACAGTGTACCTCCGAAAGAAGTTGTTCAAATTGTCAGTTTCTTTAAAAGTAAAATTTTAACCTTGAATATTTCTAAAATTTTTCTCTATTTGGTAAGTTTGTGCGAGTTAATTATTCTTAGTGCCTCTTTGGATTTTCTCTAATTAATTACTTGTTTGTACTTGTGAGGGATTTATTTCCTGAAGTAACACTGAACGCTTAAGAAACTGTGAAAGTAAATGTTTTTCATATTAGCGCCGAAATAATTTCGTGAGTATTATACTATTTATTGGTTTTACCCTCTTTGGAGACATGTTGTGTCGTAATTAGATTATTTGTCTTGTTTCTTGTCTGTTTTATTGAACAATATTGTGTGGCTTTAAATTTTTTCCTTGTTGTCAGATCTGGATCAGTTAATAATTTTAATGGGCACTTTCAGTTTCCTTATTAAATAGTTGCTCTTGTTAAATGCTAGCACTTGCTGTTGTTGGCCGGACGCGGTGGTCTCGCGGTTCTAGGCGCTCAGTCCGGAACCGTGCGACTGCTACGGTCGCAGGTTCGAATCCTGCCTCGGGCATGGTTGTGTGTGATGTCCTTAGGTTAGGTAGGTTTACGTAGTTCTAAGTTCTAGGGGACTGATGACCACACATGTTAAGTCCCATAGTGCTCAGAGCCATTTGAACCATTTTGCTGTTGTTGTTGTTGTTGTGGGCTTCAGTCCTGAGACTGGTTTGATGCAGCTGTCCATGCTTCTCTGTTCTGTGCAGGCTTCTTCATCTCCCAGCACTTACTGCAACCTACATCCTTCAGAATCTGCTTCGTGTATTCATCTCTTAGTCTCACTCTACGGTTTTTACCCTCCACGCTGCCCTCCAATGCTAACTTTGTGATCCCTTGATGCCTCAGAACATGTCCTACCAACCGGTCCCCTTTTCTTGTCAAGTTCTGCCACAAACTCCTCTTCTCCCCAACTCTATTCAATACCTCCTCATTAGTTATGTGAGCTACCCATCTAATATTCAGCATTCTTCTGTAGCACCACATTTCGAAAGCTTCTATTCTCTTCTTGTCCAAACTATTTATCGTCCATATTTCACTTCCATACATGGCTACACTCCATACAAATACTTCCAGAAACGACTTCCTGACACTTAAATCTATATTCGATGTTAACAAATTTCTCTTCTTCAGAAACGCTTTCTCTGCCATTGCCAGTCTACATGTTATATCCTCCCTACTTAGACCATCACCAGTTACTTTGCTCCACAAATAGCAAAACTACTTTAAGTGTCTCATTTCCTAATCTAATTCCCTCAGCATCACCCTACTTAATTCGACTACATTCCATTCTCCTCGTTTTCCTTTTGTTGATATTCATCTTTCAAGACACTGTCCATTCCGTTCAACTGCTCTTCCAAGTCCTTTGCTGTCTCTGACAGAATTACAATGTCATCGGCGAACCTCAAAGTTTTTATTTCTTCTCCATGGATTTTAATACCTACTCCGAATTTTTCTTTTGTTTCCTTTACTGCTTGCTCAATATACAAATTGAATAACATCGGGGAGAGGCTACAACCCTGTCTCACTCCCTTCCCAACCACTGCTTCCCTTTCATGTCCCTTGACTCTTATAACTGCCATCTGGTTTCTGCACAAATTGTAAATAGCCTTCCGCTCCCCGTATTTTACCCCTGCTACCTTTAGAATTTGAAAGAGAATATTCCAGTCAACATTGTCAAAAGCTTTCTCTAAGTCTACAAATGATAGAAACGTAGGTTTGCCTTTCCTTAATCTATCTTCTAAGATAAGTCGTAAGGTCAGTATTGCCTCACGTGTTCCAATATTTCTACGGAATCCAAACTGATCTTCCCCGAGCTCGGCCTCTACCAGTTTTTCCATTCGTCTGTAAAGAATTCGTGTTAGTATTTTGCAGCAGTGACTTATTAAACTGATAGTTCGGTAATTTTCACATCTGTCAAACCCTGCTTTCTTTGGGATTGGAATTATTATATTCTTCTTGAAGTCGGAGGGTATTTCGCCTGTCTCATACATCGTGCTCACCATGTGGTAGAGTTTTGTCAGTACTGGCTCTCCCAAGGCCGTCAGTAGTTCCAGTGGAATGTTGTCTACTCCCGGGGCCTTGTTTTTCGACTCATGTTCTTTCAGTGCTCTGTCAAACTCTTCAAGCAGGATCGTATCTTCTATTTCATCTTCATCTACATCCTCTGCCATTTCCATAATATTGTCCTCAAGTAAATCGCCCTTGTATAGACCCTCTATATACTCCTTCCACCTTTCTGCTTTCCCTTCTTTGCTTAGAACTGGGCTTCCATCTGAGCTCTTGATATTCATACAAGTGGCTCTCTTTTCTCCAAAGGTCTCTTTAATTTTCCTGTAGGCAGTATCTATCTTACCCCTAGTGAGCTAAGCCTCTACATCCTTACATTTGTCCTCTAGCCATCCCTGTTTAGCCATTTTGCACTTCCTATCGATCTCATTTTTGAGACGTTTATTTTCCTTTTTGCCTGCTTCATTCACTGCATTTACATTTTTTTTCTCCTTTCATCAATTAAATTCAATATTTCTTCTGTTACCCAAGGATTTCTACTAGCCCTCGTCTTTTTACCTACTTGATCCTCTGCTGCCTTCACTACTTCATCCCTCAGAGCTACCCATTCTTCTTTTACAGTATTTCTTTCCCCCATTCCTGTCAATTGTTCCCTTATGCTCTCCCTCAAACTCTGTACAACCTCTGGTTTAGTCAGTTTATCCAGATACCATCTCCTTAAATTCCCACCTTTTTGCAGTTTCTTCAGTTTTAATCTACAGTTCATAACCAATAGATTGTGGTCAGAGTCCACATCTGCTCCTGGAAATGTCTTACAATTTAAAACCTGGTTCCTAAATCTCTGTCTTACCATTATATAATCTGTCTGATACCTTCTAGTATCTCTAGGATTCTTCCATGTATACAACCTTCTTCTGTGATTCTTGAACCAAGTGTTAGCTATGATTGAGTTATGCTCTGTGCAAAATTGTACCAGACGGCTTCCTCTTTCATTTCTTACCCCCAACCCATATTCACCTACTATGTTTCCTTCAATCTCTTTTCCTACTCTCGAATTCCAGTCACCCATGACTATTACATTTTCGTCTCCCTTCACTACCTGAAAACTTTCTTTTATCTCATCATACATTTCATCAATTTCTTCATCACCTGCAGAGCTAGTTGGCATATAATCTTGTACTACTGTAGTAGGCATGGGCTTCGTGTCTATCTTGGCCACAATAATGCGTTCACTATGCTGTTTGTAGTAGCTTACCCGCACTCCTATTTTTTTATTCATTATTAAACCTACTCCTGCATTACCTCTATTTGATTTTGTATTTATAAACCTCTATTCTGCTGACCAAATATTTTATTCCTCCTGCCACCGAACTTCACTAATTCCCACTATATCTAACTTTAACCTATCCATTTCTCTTTTTAAATTTTCTAACCTACCTGCCGGATTAAGGGATCTGACATTCCACGCTCTGATCCGTAGAACGCCAGTATTCTTTCTCCTTATAACGACGTCCCCTTGAGTAGTCCTCTCGCGGATATCCGAATAGGGGACTATTTTACCTCTGGAATATTCTACCCAAGAGGACGCCATCATCATTTAACCATACAGTAAAGCTGCTTGCCCTCGGGAAAAATTATGGCTGTAGTTTCCCCTTGCTTTCAGCCGTTCGCAGTACCAGCACAGCAAGGCCGTTTTGGTTAATGTTACAAGGCCAGATCAGTCAATCATCCAGACTGTTTCCCCTGCAACTACTGAAAAGGCTGCTGCCCCTCTTCAGGAACCACACGTTTGTCTGGCCTCTCAACAGATACCCCTCCGTTGTGGTTGCACCTACGGTTCGGCCATCTGTATCGCTGAGGCACGCAAGCCTCCCCACCAACGGCAATGTCCATTGTTCATGGGGCACCTGCTATTCATGTAATTATGTAATAATGTCTGTGTTTTTAGCAAACGATGAATTCTGTTGAAGAGAAATCCCCTGGGATCCAGTCCGTTCATTTGCGTCCTTTCCCGGAAATCCTAAGAGCACCAAGACCCATATCACACTCCTTCTCCCACGACCGTAAGATTTTCATCTCCTCATACGTACAGGATTAAACTTTCAATATCCTTCTATACTTTCTGTACTTCTTCATCTTCTGCTTGCGGCTTCAGTATTCTTAACCGAACTATTGTTCTCAGTGTTGGTTGGCTGTCGATTCTGATGAGAACAAGCCTATTACTGAACTGTTGACAGTAACCCACTCTCTGCCCTGTCTTCCCACTCATAACGAATTACTCCCATTACACCATTTTTTGCTGCTGTTGGTATTACCCTGTACTCGTCTGATCATAAATCCTTGCCTTCTCTCCATTTCACTTCACTGACACCCTCTACATCTAGATTAAGCTTAGCATGTCCCTTTTCTGATTTTCTAGCTTTCCTACCACGTTCAAACCTCTGACATTCCACACCCAGACTCATAGAACACTACCCTTTCGTTGGTTATTCAGTCTTTTTTGGCAGTCTCCTCCCAGAAATCCGAATGGCCGATTAGTCCGGAATCTTTTACGAATGGAGAGATCATCATAACACTTTTTCAGTTACAAACCACATGTCATGTGGATACACGTTATGTGCCTTTGGTTCATGCAGTGGTTTCCGTTGCCTTGTGCATCATCATGCCGTTGATCACTGCTAATTCGTGGCAGGACGAGGATCACTTTTATGCCGGAAACGTAGTGATTCTACGTAACGCCATGCTTTCATGCACTTCGCAATGAAGCTGCAGTGTAGATTCCGCTACGATCGTTTGCTTCCAGCAACATGTTTATTGATGCGACCTGTTATGATAGTCAACATTAATTTCCTGAGCCTCACGGTTAGTTCAAGCTCCTGTACATGATGTTTCAAATTTTTAAGGTAAGGTAATTTAAAGGTTTCATAAATAAAGTCCCGAACATACTGACAAGAAATTTGATTACTAAAATTCATTTAAACGTTCATTTACGCCCATAGATGAACGCGTTGAGTAAAGTAAGCCTTTCCTTTGTGAATTTATTCTTAAAATATAGTCAGATATGGATTTAAAAAATTTCTTAGGTCAAAACCTTCATGTTATAAGAGGGTATTTCGAATAAGGTAACTTTCTGTAGACATTCTGACATGATTTCATAATTTACCAACACAGGGGCTGCTTACATCTTTCCCAATACCAAATTAAACGGGATCCAGGATAATGAATCTCGCTGTCTTATTCCATTTTTGTGGCCACATCACTTGTTAACACATTTCGTAGTTTGACTCTGAGTGTTTTACATAATAGCTTCCACTATTACTACGAATTTCTGCACGTTAGATGATAATATTTCACGAGTGGCCGAACATTCGCTTCAACATCGTGTCGCGGATTCATCTGCGCCTTAAGCTTCATTAGAAGCCACAATTAACGTGTACAAGCTGCGTACAAGTTAGCTGCAGACGACCTATCTGCTGGTGCATAATAATTTCGATTTTTTATGTATTTTCATTCGTTGTCAACACTAACGATATTTGACGTTTTTGACTCCCAGTGAGACAGAACTATTTGCGAGATCACTGTAAGTTCAAGATGTTATTCTGAGCTGCTGGTGGAAAAAAATTCGGTAGCTGACGTCTCTTTGTGTGTAGTCAACAACGATATGTGTGGAGCCGTATTCCCAGTCAGTACTGAACTCTTCGTCATATTATTTCTAGTTCAAACATGCTCACATGTCGCTGCTGGTGCAACAAACCCATATTTAATGTTCGTTTTCTCTAGAATATAACAGCGATAGGTGATGGGTTGCAGTCCTGGGAAGGAAAAAATTCATGTTTCGTTTCGTCATTTTAGTTAAAACATCTAGCTACTGCCGAGAAAATGCGATATGTCACAGTTGATTGTGCTTCGATATCTATCCGATTAGGTTCTGGGTTCGAATCTCTGTCCAACACAAAGCTTTACCTCACGGCATTTCAAATAAGTTACTTGTTAAGAAGCAATATTTAACATCTCTCATAGTTCGTTAACAGGGACAGTAGGTGCTGGGTAGGAATTCGCGTCCGTTAAAAATGTTTGCGTTATGTAATTTAAAGTTGATATTTGCTAACTGATACTGTCTAAAATCGAGGTATATCACTCTCTGTATGCATAGTCAGGAACGATTGTTAGTCTCCGTCAGTCACGAAATGTTTGCCTAGTCTGCGTGAGCTGGGTTTGAATCCATGTACAGAACGAGACGGGTCGTGTCATTTGAAGTTCATACATATTCTGAACTAGATGCTCGTGAATAACTTACATTTTAATGTATTTTTGTGTTAAATAATAAGTACGGTATGTTACTTTGAAGAGGAAATCATGAAAACAACGAACTTACTTCGTGCGTTACCTAACTGACGTAATACTGAGAGTCGTAACATTGCAGGTATGTCATTTATTGTAATAAATGCGAGCTTACAAGCCTTAAGGACAGTCTTATCTGTGATAAGGTGTTCCCTGATATTTGTAGTATCGTGGTATAGCTTTACATCTTGAGTTATTGCGATGCAGAGCAGTTTTTTCTAGTGGTGACTTGTTGGAACCATTTTCAATAGTCAAACGACTGTACCGAGGAGCGATTAGAGGACCTGCTAAACAGCTGCGTTATGTTGGTTGCATGCGAATCAGGCGAAATGCAATTCAGGTCGTTCGGATACTTTTGAGCACGACTGTACTTTTGGGGTCCTGGTGCATTGTGTAATGCGTGCTTTATGAGCGCCACCATGAGCAGGAACAGCGTGTCACGCAACTATTACAAACTGGGTCCTTACTACAACGCCACAAACATTAATTAATTATGAGCATGCGTGCAGCTGGTGCCTGGCGTGTTCGGTGATCAGCGCTGGGCTTCACAGCCATCAGTCAACAGCGTCCATCGTTATGGTGATCGCGTATAACAATTCAGTCTCTGTCGGACCTTCTAGAGGTTGTCAGTTTTGTTAGAAAGTAGACGACCGTTAGGGACTCACTGCGAAAATAATAGATGTAAGAGTGATTTCCCATTTATTCCAATAAACGTGATTGTTAAGTGGAGATCAGATTTATGCAGCAACGCACTGATCGTTCTGCGTGACCATTACTATATTTACATCACAGGCTTATCTTTCCTTGTACCAAATCACACAGAATTCACGTATAGAGGGGAGTTGCCTTAATTGTACCACTTTTGAGATTTTCTTTAATAAATCCTAAACTACAAAATTCTTCGAACGATGCCATCCTCAACAGTAGGATGTTGTTCTTGATATCTGATTTAAAAAAATAAACGCACTACACAAAATTTTCTGAATATCTGCAAGTGGTACAAATTAGAAACCTGGTTCGCTTACTTTTATCATTTGGTGCATAAACTCTACCACCCTTATCAACTATGTCCCGCACTTCGAATATATGCTCTAGTCTAACTTTAAAGAGATGTTCCATATTTTAGGTCTTACATCGCTATTTGCAGACATTAAAATACAACTTTTTGAAACCTTCTTTCATCGGTGAACATTTTCCTTCAACATACAATTTGCATTTCATGCATCGGAACATTTTCTTCATTCGACTTTCTTCGCACAACTCGCGATATCATTCCTCTGCATTCCCCTGTTTTACGATTGAGTTCCCTGTAGAGTACGTGGCGTAGGTTACGTTGGACCACTACTAGTTATTTCCCTTCCTGTTCCACTCTTAAACAGAGTGAGACGAAAGCGGCATACGAGCCGTAATTCCTCTTGCCTTATGTTCGTCGTCCCTAATCGACCTGTTCCACTCTTAAACAGAGTGAGACGAAAGCGGCATACGAGCCGTAATTCCTCTTGCCTTATGTTCGTCGTCCCTAATCGACCTGCACGTTGGCGGCAGTAGGATCGCTCTACGGTCAGCTTTAAATGCCGTTTACCTAAATTTTTTCGACAGTGTTCCTGGAAAACAACGTCGCCATCCCTCCAGGGAATGCCATTTGAGTTTCCGAACTATCCCCGAAATACTTGTGTGATGATCGAACCTACCAATAACAAATCTAGCAGCCCGCCTCTTAATTGCTTCGATGTCTTACATTGGTACGATCCCAAACACTCGAGCAGTACTCAATAAAGGGTCACATTTGTATTATATTTGCGTTATCCTGAACAGATGAAACACACTTTCCTAAAACTCTCCCAATAAATCGAAGTCGACCGTCCGCCTTCCCATTTACAATCTTAAATGCCCATTCTATTTCATATCGCTTTGGAACGTTATTGTGACCTGATAGTCATGGGAAGGCAGGATTCGGTTACGATTGTGGACGGGGCTCTAATCAGTTACTATTGGTTGCCATTTACAGTTGCACACATTTATTTTTAAAACAGTAATTCCAGACTCAACAATAAATAAAAAATACCACACGTTATTAATGAAGGAACAAACAACTGTGTAAATGATAGTGTTTTCAGTGCATTACAATTTAGCAAATCACCAAAAAATACAGATACAGTTAATGTTTAAAAAAAAAAAAGAAAAACAAGCCACTGTGATCACGGCTAAAGGCCTTACAGTTCAAGAATGGCAATAAATTAAGAATTTTTAAGAGCTCGCTGCAATTAAAACTTACAAGTATTGAAATATTACAATGTAAGTGGCCACAAACACAACAGAAGGTATCAGACGCCAGAAATGGCAGTAAATAAGGTTTTAAGGCTTACTGCTAAAATACAAATATAGAATTATTTTTTCAAAGCAAATGACCACAATTACGGCTGAAGGCCTTACACGTCAGGAAAGGCAATTATATAAAAAATTATAAACCTCTTGTAAAACAGCAAATACAAGCAAAGGTCAATTAAAAGAAACAAGCAACTGGCCACCAAACGGGTGAAATAAGATACTGGTAACCTTGTAACACAACCCTTACACTGCTAGATTTGTTCCAGAAGGCGACCGTAACTATTAACTAGACATACATAACCTTTAATGTAGACATCGCAAAGTATGGTGATAAATAATACAATAATAAAACACAAGGATCTGTCACAGACGGTGCTCCAGGAGTCGACCTCTGAGAAGGTCCGGCAGCAAACACTTTCGCGAGCGATGAGAATGGCAGCCAAGAGTTGCATTCACTTCACAAGATGATAACTCAGACTATTGGCAGTCCAACGAATGACTAATGACAATCTTGCTGAAGCTACCTGAAGTCCAATCAACCAAATGCAAGAATGGAACAACACGCGAAAACCGGAACCGGCGGACTGCACTATGTCAACAGAATACTGCGCTTAGATCGCCCGGAACAAGAAAGGAATCACTACCACCAGAGTAGAAGAAGCACAAATGGCCTGCAATCAAGAAAGCTGTCAAAACAACACGCTTTACTGGACAGCAGCGGCAAGGCGAGGAAACGTACACTGCCGTTACATACACTAACCCCCAGGGCAGGTAACTGGAGCGTTAGCGGCCACCAGGCAGGAAAAATACCCCTGGTTGAATTTAACAAACTGTAACAAGCTGGACGCAGTAAATAGTAATAAGAATTCGAGGAAAGCTAATCAAATCCGCTTTCCCCAAGCACTCCACTCGCACACCAGCAACAACACGAATCCAAGTCACTGGAGAATCGCCAGATGTCACAATGGTGGAGGTTTCTCGAGTTGAAATGTACTCATCTTAAAGCCTGCAGGATCTGGTTTAAGACGAGGTCGTGCACCCTCGTGACCACAGCCCTTCCATCCAGCAGCGCATGCGTGCCGCCTGCGGTTCCGGCGTGTTCTCGCACTGCGCGGACCTGGCTCCTGAGTCCCCAATCGAACTGTGTGCTGTGTGCTGTGTGCACGGGTTACGTTCGCCCTTACTGGTGCTGAGCGTCCTGCGTGATAAATCAATGATAACACCTGGTGTTCACGATAATATACGTGTGTGATGTGGTCAAACCAAAATCAAATTGTGTTCTAGATGATATGAGAGCGTCTATCACATGCGAGCATGCGCGACTGCAGCGATATACCACATAGCCCTCGCTGCGTCCAGAGATGCTGCCTGAGCGACACGCAGCAGCCGGCAGCTATTGCGAAGAATCGACAGCATCGATGATTATTTCATTAATTGTTAAAAGTCGGCGTGGCGTTGCGTGTTTGTTCGTTTTAAATGGTTCCTATTGTACAACGAAAAGGGTTAGTTAGTTCCCGGATAGACCTCTCACCGACCAAGTGGTGGTAGTGGTGTATGTCAGGTCTGATCTTATAGCGTTTCACTGCGTGCTGTAGTGAGGCTACTCAGTTGACACCTAAGTCTTGGGAGAGTGCACGGAATTTTGTTGATTATAGTTGTGGGAACAGTTTCGTTCGTAAAATTTGCTGGGGTGAGTCCCGCGTGAGCCTGATTTAATTGAGAGATTGCTTTGTTAGGTGCTGAGTTTTGCGGAATCGGTGTGACCGATATCCCGTCTGCATTGTATGTTGAGTGGTCGCGACGCGCCCAGAGGTAATTGGGTTGCTTGTCGTTTTGACTGAGGTGGTTTGGGTATTGTGCGTGTGCGTATCGAGAAAGGAAAGCCTCAAACACGTGTTGGTAGTTGTATTTTCAAGACCACTAGCTTGAAACAGACAGCGAATTGGCTCATAGAACGACGAACTGTTTCAATACACGGCGATGGTGTGCACGTATCACTGAGTAGACAAGCGATAGTAAATTGAAGGAACCATTTAACGAGCTACACGTAGCTAAACCAAAACTTGATTCGTCAAGGCGACGAGTGGCCGATTTAAATGTTAGGGAACTTAGCGGGTCGCGTGTGGTCAACGCCTGAAGAGATCAAGATTTGCTTTTAAATTGTAACTTAAGGTTAGTTGAAAAGTGGCGGTGACATTTAGGATTTTTGTTTGATTTTTTTCATTACTTGTCTCCGTATTGTGGGAACTGATAATATATTTGCTGGCACTCGTTCACTGGTGATAACCAACGTGTATTGAGATACCTAGAAGGAAAATAAATCCAATTTTGCCGGCCGAAGTGGCCGCGCGGTTAAAGGCGCTTCAGTCTGAAACCGCACGACCGCTACGGTCGCAGGTTCGAATGCTGCCTCGGGCATGGATGTGTGTGATGTCCTTAGGTTAGTTAGGTTTAAGTAGTTCTAAGTTCTAGGGGACTTATGACCACAGCAGTTGAGTCCCATAGTGCTCAGAGCCATTTGAACCATTTTTTGAAATCCAATTTTATTGGGTTTAAAGGAAACTTCCCAGTCTATTCAATTGGTATCTAGTGTGAATATATCTGTATCATTTTCGGAAGTATAAAAGAGGTAACTTAGAGATATTGATACAGTGGAGTCGATATCATGTATAATGTAGTGTTTTTAAATGTGTTTGGTAAAAGGTTCTTGATAGAATGAAATTATAAGTAAGCTACTGAAAGTAGATCTTCTCAATATTAAAGAAAAGATTTCAATTAAGGGAAAAAGTTTTGTAAATGACGAATAAGTTTAATTGAAGTAATTGAATTATTTACGGAAAGGCCAAAGATTTTGCTACTAACAAAGATTTGTTATTCTGTGACGCATGCGAAGTCTCATCATTTACATATTATCGCTGCGCCGAGTTGGAAAAATATTTAAGGGAGACTTAAAAATGTTTTAATTCCTAACAGTAGTGATGGAAGTGTCCATAAACAGAATAATCATTTCAAGACGGTAGACAGATTGGTATTTTAGTACAAGTAATAAAATAGTTCCGAGTTTACGTCAGAGAGTACGTACTGCGTTGTGAAAAGCTCGTTGCGAAAGATAACAATTGCTAGTTGGATGTCGCATTTATCATCACGCAAGATAATCAGGTACTGAAATTAAAGTAATTCTCTGACGAGATCAGTGTCGTAGACAACGAGAGTGGTACATTAAATAGGCCCATTTATTCATTACTGCTTAACTTCAGTAATCATTGGCGTGTGAATATTGTTAAGTGATTATTCGCAGTTCTGTCGTGGCTTGGTACGATTTCGGCGACGTGTCTAGGCAGGGTGTTGTTCCCATTATTTGGCAGACAGGCTGTTTGCATAGTCAGCAGCTGAGGTGGCTGCAATATTAATTGTACTAAGGCTGATTCCGTGTCCGATTGGGTCATTGCCAGTGTGATTGTGGCGCGAGCTAGATTCTTGTCGTCATCAGAGGCCCCTCTCCAACTGGAATCTTCTGCAATTAGATAGCGTTCTGCAGTCTTGACATCTAGTTAAAAATAGGAAACTGTACGTAATTAAAGGTGTGGTAGTCCACTGGTGGCCCAAGTACTTTGCGCAACAGTAGCGGCATAGAGACGTTGGTACAGTACGGTCCCTTGTCGTTGTCAATCGATCTTGGGTACTGCCAGTCACGGACCAGTACAACTGCCACACTCACACGACACGGAGAAACAACGGCGTCGCCCCAAAGAAAGGGCAACAGTTACCACATATCGATAACAGCTGCTGCTGGCACTAGCGGACAGGCAACACTTGAGAAACCGAGTGGCGCCAGTCAACACGAGAAGAAGACAAACAACCGCCACCATGCCAACTAAAGGATACGGTCAGGTCTCCAACAGAGGGCGGAAACCTACAAACAGCACCAACGCGAGCCGCAGCACGGCTCAGTTATTCCTAGATGTTTAATCGACCAGACTGCGTCATTTAAGACACTACTATTGTATTTGAACTTTATAGCATTTTTCGTCTGCTCATCTTCATTAACTTAGATTTTCCTGCATTTAGAGCTGGCTGTCGTTCATTACACCAATTAGAAATTTTGTCTCCACACACTCATGAGCAGCTGAGCTATTGATATAGACATGTCTAATTACGTATCAGCGGCGTCACATCCCGAACTGGCTCGGAGCACTATGGGACTTAACTTCTGAGGTCATCAGTCCCCTAGAACTTAGAACTACTTAAACCTAACTAACCTAAGGACATCACACACATCCTTGTTCGAGGCAGGATTCGAACCTGCGACCGTAGCGGTCGCGCGGTTACAGACTGAAGCGCCTAGAACCGCTCCACGCCGAACTGTTCCACTGTCTATGCTGATGGATTGCCTGCCAACAGCCCAGACTTAAACGGAATTCAAAATGAGTGGGATTACATAGAAAGAAGGCTAAGGTGTATGCATTCCCAGCCAGGAGCAGCATTACAGTTCACATGCGTCCAACAAACGCAAGTGCAGAGGTGTACCGCAACTCAGCTGTTTTGTTTCGATGGACAAGGAAATCATTTTCAGAACAAAGAAAGGTATACATTCTGATTCCAGTTGCAGTAAACATTCAATACCAGATGACACCACCTCTAGCAGTAATAATAGCATCGCACTGGCGACGACAGCTGCGGATCACGGAACTGATGTAGTCCTGGGGGATGTTCATCCAGATGTTTTGTAAGGGTCTGACCAATTCCCCAATTGGCCCTGACTGGGGATGCATGCAGCTTAGCCTTCTTCTCACGTAATCCCATTCAGTTTCAATTCAACTGCGGGCTGTTGGCAGGCCACTCCATCACCATGATGCCCTCTACATTCATAGACAAAGCTATAGACATGTCAGTACAGAAAATTGAACACATCAAATTAATCCACAATTGCGAGTAAGGACTACCATCAGCTGTAGAATGGAACGACAACGGACCTGGACCGAACCCGGATTTCCCCCTTATCGTTAGTGGTCGCCTTACCATTTGGCGATCCGTGCACAACTCTCGGCCATCCATGGATATCCAAAGGAACTTTAGATCTTAATCGGAATAACACAAGCATTGCAATATCGTATTTATCTGCCATTACCGGGCAAGCGACTTTCAAGTACAATGTCTGACCTGTACGGCAATATATATAATGGATGTACGACTACAGGTCGTAGACGCATGGTTGACAACATAAGGAAATTTGGGTCTAGCCGTGGGTCGTGCACGAATAGACAAATGGTATGGCAATCAAATTGAAGCAGGAAATTTGGGTTCGAGTCCGACACAAACTGGTAGCCCTTATTCGCAATTGCGAATTAATTTGATGTGTTTCGTAACGGCTGTGGTTGCAGCAGTGATTGTTCCTTTGGAAATGCATGCGTGTCCAAAGGAACTTTGCATGGTAATCGGGATAACACAGGCACTGCAATATCGTATCGAAAATGGAACAGTTCGGCGTGTCACGCCACTGGTGCCTAATCAGAGCCTGTGCTGATCAGCACCGTCACATGGTCATACCTTGGTTCGTGCTCGACGATAGGGTGCGCTGCGGAATGCCTATATGTTTATGGACGATTTAATCCCGACAGCTGTGCGACGCCACGGAATAAAACTGACTTCTCATCCATACGGCCAATACTGTAGTTTGGTTGACACTGAACAGTAGGTTGCACCAAAACTACAGGTCTGTGAAATTGGATAAAAGAACAATAGTACAGCATAAAAAAAGAGTGAGAAACATGGTGAACAGTGTGAGGAAGGCCAGAACACAAAGTTGTAATTATATGACAGTAATAAAAGTGGTAGTGCGACCTCCAGACCAGATGTGAGGAAACGTAGATCATCAAATCGTAAGTAATTACTTTTTGAAAAAAAATCGCGACGTGAACTGTTTAATAATCTAAAACTAACAAACCTGTATCGTTGTAGGTCCCGCTGATGATACCTTAGAATGGGAAAAGGAGAAACGCGTATGGGATAAATAAATTAACTAGCAGCAGGAAAAGGCAGTTTTATTTACAAAACAAGTATTCATATGCTTGCTGCGGAGGATGACCACACAAACAAACTTGTTGAACCACCGTGAACAGCAAGAAACTAATATACATGAACATCAAATCATTTGCAGCATCCAAGACAAGAACACTCACATGGTTCACATATTGTTTCACAAACTGAGCCTTCAGTGAGGGAAGAGAGTCTATAAATTACTTTAAACAACACTTTACGAACGGAAAAGAAAACATTCTCAACAATAAATGGAAAAGAGAAAAGTTGCTTTCCGTTTATATGTTTTATTTAAATGCGGTTTTTAAAATCAATGTAAAATATTTGTAATATCTATTGCTGTAGAAGTTCAGGATTTCCTGGAAAACAAAGTCGATGAGAGCAATATCTGCGGAAGGCAAGGGTCCAGGACCGATTTCCGGTCTAGCATACAGTTTTCATCTGCTAGAATACTTCAAAACAGTACACTCATTCTGTAACTACAATTTGCAAGATATTGTGTACGAACAAAATAAGCTGTTTCTTATTATGTGAGGTTTTTCAGGCTTCCGCCACGATTCATTAAGAGAAACTCCCTTTTGTCGAGGGACTTCATATTGTTTGAGCTTAGAATATGATGTCTGATCCTGGAACAGACGGACGTCAGAGATATTACTCCGTAATTCTGTGAATCCCTTCTCTTACCCCCTTTGTAAACGACAGTGGCCAGCACCCTTCCCCAACACGCGCGGATATTTGTTTCGCAGAATATTCTGGATGAATATCAGAAAGGAAACGAATTAGATGCGCAGTATATTCAATGTAAAATGCAACCAAAATTCTATCAAAGGCTGGTGCTAGTTCGTTTTAAAAAGTCTCAATTGTTATTCAGTACCAGCCTTTAGTGCCTTCCGTTTGTGTGTCTATGCGCCGACCAAGCAGATATACAATGCTATTTTTCTACGTAAATACATTTTTAATATTTAATGTAATCCACGGCTACATCTTACTCCGTAAGCCACCTTATGGTGTGTGCCAGAGGGTACTTTGTGTGCGCTGCGCTACAGAATTAAAAGATCACTTTTACGAAACCCCGCAAATGTCTCCCATTCTAACGAATAACTCTGAAATTTGCCTCAAAGGTGGCTATAACCTTCCCCTGTAATGGTACAGAAGTGTGGTATCCTGCAGCGTCGCCCTCGGACTCGGCGATGCTTTAAACAGGAGGGTGTCGACACATGCGAAAGAAAAGGCATCAGCTCAGAAGTTCATGTGCGATGTAAGGTGGGTTGATGATGTCAAGTGGCACCAAAATTCAGAATTCTATCCAGCACCGTTGTAGACGTCTCACACAATGGGAAGGTCATCACATCCCTCTTACCCTTCTTTTCATGGCTCTACGATGGATATTTGCGATGGGTGACCGCGGAAGCATTTCAGACAGCCGGTTAGAATCGACACGAAAAGGCCTCAGGAGGTGGTATAAAGGGCGTGAATGAAACCACCCCTTCCCTTGCGGCGTTGATTGGCATACATGTCACTGTCGCAAACTGCAGTCCACTGTGCGATGAGCAGTAGGACGAAGTTCACGTCAATCTTTGACACCCCCTATACTATTCAACCCGTTTCTACGGACATCGTGGGACTGCAACCACAGTGAACATGATCGTGCCCGTACGTAGTGCAGCGCCACTGCTGATGCACAGGGTGGAACTACTATGGACCTTTCAAAATTGATCGACGGAATCTGAACATGATCCGAAACAGCAAATGGTGTTTATTCCTTTTCAGCCCTTCTATTTCGCACCCACTGGTGGCGTAATCATGGGGGCCAGTGGGTGCCACACTGACACAAGTGTGAATAAAATGGCAAAGAGTCCCTGTACCATTCCCCTCCCCCTTTTTTTGCGACAACCTCGGTGCCACCCTCACATCTTTTTTGAATATATTAAAAATGTACCTGTACTGAGACAGGGCATTCAGTGATGTGATATTTACGATATTGCAGTGGCTGTGTTGTTGCCTTTCGCGGGCAAGTGCTCTACCATCTGAGCTACCGAAGCACGACTCACACCCGGTCCTCACAGCTTTACTTCTGCCAGTATCTCGTCTCCTACCTTCCAAACTTTATAGAAGCTCTTCTGCGAACCTTGCAGAACTAGCACTCCTGAAAGAAAGGCAAAGGTCCCGAGTTCGAGTCTCGGTCGGGCACACAGTTTTAATCTGCCAGGAAGTTTCAAATCAGCGCACACTCCCCTGCAGAGTGAAAATCTCATTCTGGAAACATCCCCCAGGCTGTGGCTAAGCCATGTCTCCGCAGTATCCTTTCTTTAAGGAGTGCTAGTTCTGCAAGGTTCGCAGAAGAGCTTCTGTAAAGTTTGGAAGGTAGGAGACGAGATACTGGCAGAAGTAAAGCTGTGAGGACCGGGCGTGAGTCGTGCTTCGGTAGCTCAGATGGTAGGGCACTTGCCCGCGAAAGGCGAAGGTCCCGCGTTCGAGTCTCGGTAGGGCACACAGTTTTAATCTGCCAGGAAGTTACATATCAGCGCACACTCCGCTGCAGAGTGAAAATCTCATTCTTGTTCATCCAGATGTTTTTTAAGACATTGACCAATTCCACAAGTGCTGCTGGATGTGTAACCACGCACCTTAGCCACCTTTTCATGTAATCCCACACATTTTCAATTCAAGTGTGGGCTGTTGGCAGGCCACTCCATCACCATGATGCCCACTGCGTTCAGATCTCAAAGACCCTTGAAGTGGGAGGTCGAGCATTGTCCTACATCAGTGACAGGCACTTTGCAAAAGCTGCAGCCTCTGGAACGATGTATGGCTCCGCTATCTCATCCCAGTAGCGGTGCGCGTTCAATGTTCGAAATGGCACGACGACAAGAGGCTTTTTTCTGTGAAGTCTGATGCCTCCCCAAACAATGTAACGCCCCAAAATGCAGTCTATGGAGAAATGACGTCCGGATAATTCCTCACTTGCTCATCGTGACGCCAAAGACGAGTCCCTACTGTGATGAGCCTCTGTGGAGAAGCATGACTCATCCGTGAAGGGCACCTGACGCCAACGATCCATGTCCCATGGCAAATGCTGTGTGGCAAACTTCAATCTGGCGATACGATTTGCAAGTGTCAATGTGGCCAGCTTCATTCAGATGCGTGGACGAATGTGCCGTTCCCACAGTCCTCGTCGAACTCTTTGTGCCGACACCACTCGACCAATAGCAGCAGCATGGCGATCGGATGGAGACTGTGTTGTTTCTCGTCGGTTCGGCCGCGCAATAGTGCGATCCTCCCTCGCTGCTGTGTAACGGTGAGTCGGCCACTGTGACCGAGCGGTTCTACGCTCTCCAGTCCAGAACCGCGCTGCTGCTGCGGTCGCAGGTTCGAATGCGCCTCGGGCATGGATGTGTGTGATGTCCTTAGGTTAGTTAGGTTTAAGTAGTTCTAAGTCAAGCGGGTTGGTGACCTCAGATGTTGAGTCCCATAGTGCTTTGAGCCATTTTTTTGTGACGGCGACCGCGCTGACCATGACGTCGCGTCGGAAGGTCTGTCTCCCAACGTCGTTGCAGCATCCAGGATACCACTCTCTGTGACATGCCTGACACGTCTGTAATATTAAGCAATGACCTACCATCTCCAAGCGGAGCAATGGCTTGGTTAGTCTCAGCAAAAACAGCTGTCTCCGAACCATATTTCTGTAGAACAAAATAAACATTCCAGACCGCAGGTTCTGACGTGAGCCACAGTGTAAGGAACACATTGCTATTCACAGATTCGTTACCATGCGCTGACAACAATTACGACAATGTGAGGAAATAACACACTGCACCACGGAAGAGCTGTCAGCAGTACGGCCTACTTCCCCATAAAAACAAACACCCGGCTAGCGCCACACCTCTGCACTGCACTAGCATTTGCTCGTCGCATGTGTACTGTGTGTCGAATGGGTCGCCTATAATCCTGGCGGGTAGGTATCACTGAATAGACTGTCACTGCACAGGTGGATTTTTGATGTGCAGAACAAAGGGGCAGGCGACACCGAGGATGTTGCAAAGTGAGCGGGGAGAGGGGGGGGGGGGGGTTCATTCACGTATATATCATGCAACAGCTCCCCGTGATCACGACGCTAAAATATGACAAACAAAAAAACAAGAGGAGTGAAAAACCATAAACACAGATTCGTATTATATTCAAATTTCGTGGAATAGTTCGTAGCGGTCCCAGGTGGTTCCACCTTGTAAACCAGAAGGGTTGAACCATCCGGAAGGTGTCAGCAATGTCGACGTTTGCCAAGAATGTCGTCCTGTTGGTCATCATACTGTGAACTGCCATTTACAACCGCGAAATACACTCCTGGAAATGGAAAAAAGAACACATTGACACCAGTGTGTCAGACCCACCATACTTGCTCCGGACACTGCGAGAGGGCTGTACAAGCAATGATCACACGCACGGCACAGCGGACACACCAGGAACCGCGGTGTTGGCCGTCGAATGGCGCTAGCTGCGCAGCATTTGTGCACCGCCGCCGTCAGTGTCAGCCAGTTTGCCGTGGCATACGGAGCTCCATCGCAGTCTTTAACACTGGTAGCATGCCGCGACAGCGTGGACGTGAACCGTATGTGCAGTTGACGGACTTTGAGCGAGGGCGTATAGTGGGCATGCGGGAGGCCGGGTGGACGTACCGCCGAATTGCTCAACACGTGGGGCGTGAGGTCTCCACAGTACATCGATGTTGTCGCCAGTGGTCGGCGGAAGGTGCACGTGCCCGTCGACCTGGGACCGGACCGCAGCGACGCACGGATGCACGCCAAGACCGTAGGATCCTACGCAGTGCCGTAGGGGACCGCACCGCCACTTCCCAGCAAATTAGGGACACTGTTGCTCCTGGGGTATCGGCGAGGACCATTCGCAACCGTCTCCATGAAGCTGGGCTGCGGTCCCGCACACCGTTAGGCCGTCTTCCGCTCACGCCCCAACATCGTGCAGCCCGCCTCCAGTGGTGTCGCGACAGGCGTGAATGGAGGGACGAATGGAGACGTGTCGTCTTCAGCGATGAGAGTCGCTTCTGCCTTGGTGCCAATGATGGTCGTATGCGTGTTTGGCGCCGTGCAGGTGAGCGCCGCAATTAGGACTGCATACGACCGAGGCACACAGGGCCAACACCCGGCATCATGGTGTGGGGAGCGATCTCCTACACTGGCCGCACACCACTGGTGATCGTCGAGGGGACACTGAATAGTGCACGGTACATTCAAACCGTCATCGAACCCATCGTTCTACCATTCCTAGACCGGCAAGGGAACTTGCTGTTCCAACAGGACAATGCACGTCCGCATGTATCCCGTGCCACCCAACGTGCTCTAGAAGGTGTAAGTCAACTACCCTGGCCAGCAAGATCTCCGGATCTGTCCCCCATTGAGCATGCTTGGGACTGGATGAAGCGTCGTCTCACGCGGTCTGCACGTCCAGCACGAACGCTGGTCCAACTGAGGCGCCAGGTGGAAATGGCATGGCAAGCCGTTCCACAGGACTACATCCAGCATCTCTACGGTCGTCTCCATGGGAGAATAGCAGCCTGCATTGCTGCGAAAGGTGGATATACACTGTACTAGTGCCGACATTGTGCATGCTCTGTTGCCTGTGTCTATGTGCCTGTGGTTCTGTCAGTGTGATCATGTGATGTATCTGACCCCAGGAATGTGTCAATAAAGTTTCCCCTTCCTGGGACAATGAATTCACGGTGATCTTACTTCAATTTCCAGGAGTGTATGTGGAAATCGATCGTCTCAAGGGAAGGGGTGTTTCATTTACATCATTTATGCCCCCTCCTGAGGCCTTTACGTGTCGATTCGGAGCGGCGGTGTCTCTGGAACGTTTTCCTCGGCCATCTGTAAGAAAACAGCTTGATTTCAACACTAGGTACCGTGATTCTGACCTCCATTACAGAGGCATAAAAAGAAGCGATAAGTTGGGTTGTTTTGGGGAAGGAGACCAGACAGCGAGGTCATCGGTCTCATCGGACTAGGGAAGGATGGGGAAGGAAGTCGGCCGTGCCCTTTGAAAGGAACCATCCCGGCATTTTCCTGCAGCGATTTAGGGAAATCACGGAAAACCTAAATCAGGATGGCCGGACGTGGGATTGAACCGTCGTCCTCCTGAACGGAACGCAAGGATCTGCTGACAATAAGTCACACGATATTCAGGAAGTCCAGTGTGTTAACTACTGCGCCACCTCGCTCGGTAAAAGAAGCAATGAAATGAGGGTAAGAGCGCGTATGACGACCTTTCCATCGTGTGAGACGTCCATAACGGTATTGGACGGAATTCTGGCGAAATTTCCTGCCTGTTTGACATCATTAATCCACCTTACACCTCACAGGAATTGAGTTTTGGCCTTTTTTTCGCATTTGTGGACACCTTTCTGTTTGAAGCGTCGCTGAACCCGACGATGACGTCTCAGGGTGCCCGGCTCTTGGACCGTTACACGGAAACGTTGTAGGCACCTTTGAGCCAAATTTCAAACTTCCGCGTCGCATTGGAAGACAATTAAGGGCTTTCGAAAGAGACCCTTTAATTGTGTTCAGAGTGTACTAATGGCAGTTTCCCCTTTCCCTGTTACAGTGGCGAACGGTCTTCAGGAAGAACGGTTGTCGGTAAGCCACCGTATGAGATATAATCTGTCTAATTTTACCTTCATGGACTTTTCGCAAGATATACGTAAGAAGAAGCAATGTTTTGGTTAACTCTTCTAGGAACATATGCTCTGTGAATTCTTACAGTAAACCACACCGTGATGAAGAATGCCTCTCTCGTACCGTGTGGCGGATATGGAAAAATTACAAAGAAGGGCAGCTCACTTTGTATTATCACGAAAGAGGGGTGAGTGTGTCAAGCATATGAAATGGGAGTTGGGGTACCGACAATTAATACAAAGGCGTTTTTCGTTGAGGTGAGCTATTTTCACAAAATTTTAATCAGCAATTTTCTCCCGCGAATGCGAAAATATTTTGTTGGTACCGACCTATCTAAAGATAAATGACCATCGTAATAAAATAAGAGAAATCAGAGTTCGCTCCGAAAGATTTAAGTGTTCGTTTCTCCCGCGCGCTGTTCGACAGCGCAACAGTGGAGAATAAGCTTGTATGTGGTTCGATGAACCATCTGCCAGGCACTTAATTTTTAATTACAGAGTAGTGACGCAGAAGTAGATACACTGGTGCTGCAGTCATGGACTATGCGGTTGATCCCGGCGGAGGTTCGAGTCCTCCCTCGGGCATGGGTCTGTGTGTTTGTCCTTAGGATAATTTAGGTTAAGTAGTGTGTAAGCTTAGGGACTGATGATCTTAGCAGTTAAGTCCCATAAGGTTTCACACACATTTGAACACAGATACACTGGGGTTGACTGGGTACCCGGTGACGCTTGCATGCTGAGTAAATGACCCTGTAACGAAATCCGTTGCTCTTCTTTGGACATTCACAATTTCCTCTATAAACTCTATCTGATACGGTTACAGACTGAGGAGAATATTGAAGTATTGATCGAATGAGGGATTTGGAATCTGCTTCCTTTGTAAACGCATTACACCTCATTATGCCGTCGGCATACTGGCCGTGCTCTCGAATGTCAACGTTGAGAGTGCAAACTTCAACATGCTGTTGAACGCTCAGGAACGATGCGATTTGTGCATACGGTAAGTGGGCTCCAACGTGCTACACGCGATCATAACGCAACTCCAGCGGCAGTTGCGGGATGTTTCTAGTTCGTAAATCACACTGTTTGCTTAACGGGCGAGCGTAAAATTCCCATGTTAGCTCTATTAAAACGCACATTTCCTCCATCGTCCACGAAAAGAAAGTACCATGTCCAATCAATAAGTTCTCTGCCTCGTGATGACTGGATGTTGTGTGCTGTCCTTAGGTTAGTTAGGTTTAAGTAGTTCTGAGTTCTAGGGGACTGATGACCATAGCTGTTAAGTCCCACAGTGCTGAGAGCCATTTGAACCATTTGAACCAATCAATAAGGAAACAGGCTTATAAAAGTTCAGTTACAAACAGTGCGATACAAATTTGCAATACTTTTCCACATAAGATAAACATTATTATTTCATCATTCCCACATTTTAGTAAAACCCCTGGAGTCAGCCTTACTTGATCACTGTTTCTACCCGGTAATAGTATCTTTGCAACATGTGAATTACGAAGCGTGAAAGAAAAAGGAGCAAGCAAAATATGTTTATACAAGTAGCGCAAGCTGTCCTGTAGATTAAGCCAATCGAAAAAAGTCACCCCTCAAAAATAGGTGAATTTATATCTACATAACATCAAATATTATAGCATATACTTGTATTAAACTAATAATAAAGTATCAGAACCTAATAAAAACGCGAATGTTAGGAAAAATTTTTTGGAAGTTTTAAGACGCGAATCACTGTCCCAACAAGAGCTCGTCATTATATACAGACGCTATTCATTACGCTAAACCAACAACACGGTGTTGATAAGTAATCATATTGTGTTACGCCTTGCTATAAGCGTTAATCGTAGATAATTATGTTACTAATTGAAATTTAATTATACCAAATTGTATCAAGAACAATGCGTTTTGGGTGGCTCTTCAGTGTGTCGCTGCCTTCAAATAGCCTACTCTCATAATATGCAAGTTACAATAACTCTTTTGCCACGAATGTGATGTTTCTCATTATTTTATTGGATCTAATCACACAGCTAACAACGGGTTTTCCAGTGATTCTCAATTTGCTGGTGCTCAGAAACGGCATATATACGTAGATGTTTGAATGATGATGATGACGATGATGAGTCCCATACTTCTTTACAGAGCGTAGGGGAGTGACGCGGGAGACCCGCGCCGCCTTACCAGGCAAGGTCCTAGTGGAGGTGGTTTGCCATTGCCTTCCTCCGACCGTAATGGGGATGGGTAGTAGTCTGTCCCCTATCTCCAGTTTAAATTCCAGACTGATCCACGAGAGACTGACTGGATCTTTCGTTAACTTTATATATCACCATAATTTGCTAGTATTATCTGACAGAAATTTTGCCTTCCATCCGTATTATCCTGAAAGCTATTACAAAGCTTGACCAACGACGCTTGCAGAACTGCCCGATGCCGTTTGAGTTTTGGGCCGCTAACAAGCCCCCACTCTCGATTTCCGTGCTCGCCGCGCGCATTTTCGCGCTCGCAGAGCTGAAGTGGGGGGTGATTTACGAAGCGCAGTATTAAGCCCCGGAGGTTTAATCTTTGCGCGCTCTCTGTCAGCGGGCGATAGCGCCGGCCGGTAATCAGAGCCGGACTCGGGTGGCGGCTATTAGCAGAATTGATTGTCGGCTGCCGCTCGTGGGGCGCGTATCACTCAGTTTAATCAGCTGTGAGGGGCGGCCGCCGCCGCGAAAGTGGGCCACGGCTGCTTGAGGGGAGGCTGGCGGCCCGGTGAACGCTCGACTGCCGCCGTCCCCAATCGGATGGAAGGAGTTGCTCAAGAGCTCTTCCACTCCGACTACCGTAGCAGCACAACGTAAGCACACCCGACAGGGAACGTAGCTGCTCGGGGGAACACAATGGGAGTTCGGAGATACAAAGGATTAAAGTTTGCAATTGATCCACAAATCCGAATAATTTTATTTTAACGTTCATTTTTTTCTAGATGGCTCTTAACCTCTACTAGGGTGGTTTCAAATGTAAAATGGAATTGAAGAAAATATTTTATTTTACTGGGCTGTCCCATGTCACCATCATTATTTAAAACCTATATAGATATTAGCCTTAGAACATGGTCTCGTAAATGTAATAGTATGGGATTAGAAACAAGAGATGGAGTTTACCTACATCATTTATTGTTTGCTGATGATCAAAGTCGTAGCATAAGATGGGGAGGATGCTAACTATATGTGCAATCAACTAGCAGTAGCACACAAAACTTTGGGTTTGAAGATTAATTACCGAAAAACAGAATACTTGACTAATGATTCAGACGAGCTATACATTGAAGGAAAGAAAATCAAAAAGTTAAACACTTTCTGTTATTTGGGATCCATTTTAGAAAGCGAGGGAAAATCAGAGTCAGAAATCAATAAAAGAATTAGTAGCGGAAGGTCATTGGGATGCTTAACTCAGTCTTATGGAGCAGGAATGTAATGAACAGAACTAAAAAATTAATATGCAAATCCATATTAGACAGTGTGGTTCTGTATGGAACGGAGACCTGGACAATTAACCCGAAGCACATTAAAAAATTACAAGCTCTAGAGATAGACTTCTGGAGAAGATCGGAAAGAGTCTCCAGGAAAGAAAAGATAAGGAACACCGAAATAATAAGGAGAATGGAAATAAAAGAAAGAATATATGACGTTATGGATAGGAAGAAATTACAATGGTACGGGCATGTACCACGAATGGAGAAAACCAGAATACCAAAATTGAGACTGGGGTGGAACCGGAGGGGAGAAGAAGAAGAGGACGACCTATGACCACCTGGCTCCAAAGTGTACAGCACACGATGAGGAGAATGGGCGCAGAGGAAGAGGACACACAAGATCAAAACACCTGGAGGTATATTTTGAAAATATAGTTTAAGAACGTTTATTCTTTGCATTGTAATTTCCGAGTAAATTATTATGTTGGAGATAAGCCTCTGTAATAAGGAAAAGCTCAGAATAATAATAAAATAAAATACTTTTACAGGCTTTAAATTTAATCTCCATTTTTGCTTACAATAGCTTCCCAACGTTTTGGAAACTTCTGTATTCCGGACAGGACACTTTCATCGTCGAGCTGTCTGATACCAAGGGCCACGTCACTGAAAGCTTCGTCAAATGTACCAAAATTTTTTGCACAGATTTGTTCCTCCACTTTGGGAAACAAAGTCTGGTGCTCTCCTATCAGGACTATATGGTGAGTGGGTAATTATTTCCCATCCATATTGTCGAGCGTTTCTTTCACTGGTAGGATAGATGCGGTTTTGGATTATCGGAGAAAATGAGATCTACATCTACCTACGTGATAACTCTGCTGTTCACAATAAAGTGCCTGGCAGAGGGTTAAATGAACCATCTTCATGCTGCCTCTCTACCGTTCCACTCTCGAATGGCACGCGGGAAAACGAGAAATTTTTCCGTGCGAGCCCTGATTTCTCTTATTTTATCGCGATGATCGTTTCTCCATGTGTAGGTTGGTGCCAACAGAATGTTTTCGCAATCAGAGGAGAAAACTGGTGATTGAAATTTCATGAGAAGATCCCGTGGCAACGAAAAAACGCCTTTGTTTTAATGATTGCCACTCCAATTCACGTTTCATGTCTATGACACTATCTCCCCTATTTCGCGAAAATACAAAACGAGCTGCCCTTCTTTGTACTTTTTCGATGTCATCCGTCAGTCCCACCTGATGCAGATCCCACACCGCACAGCAGTACTCCAGAATAGGGCGGAGAAGCGTAGTGTAAGCAGTCTCTTTGGTAGACCTGTTGCACCTTCTGTTCTGCCAATGAATCGCAGTCTTTGGTTTGCTCTACCCACAATATTATCTATGTGATCGTTCCAATTTATGTTATTTGTAATTGTAATCCCTAAATAAGTTTAGATCACCAGGTGCAGACATGTCAGGCCTTCTTTGACGAGTTTTCAGGCGCAGTACATTCTGCAGAACAGCTTGTAGTACGCACCTGTTACAGACGTCTCCTGAGGCGCTCTATTTGTAGCTATGATTCCATTCACGTCACACGCAAATATCATCCATCATCCGTTTCACGTTTGACTGCAGGCGGCGGAATTTTTTCGGGCTTGGAGAATCGGAACTTTCTCAATGTGACAACTGAGATTTCAGTTCTGGCTAAAAATCTTGTATTCAGGTTGCACTAAGGGCAAGAGTCCTTTTCAGAAACTGTTCTTCTTTCCGATAACGCTGAAGCAATTCTTCGAGGATTCTTTTTCGACTGCTTTCTGCTCTTCTCTCAGATCATTCAGGATTCAACTGGCAGCAGATTTCCTCATCTTTAACTTTCCAGGTATGAGTCTGTAAACTGAAGTGACAGACATTCTGGCCTCGTATGAAATTTCCTCACATGGTTCTCGTCGATCGTCTCTCAAAATGTCATTAACAAGAACACGAAATGTATAGTCTGTTGCAGCTGGTGGTCTTACACGTCTTGGTTGTCATCAGTGCTTGCCCGACGATCACGAAAACGAGCAGACCATCGTGACACTGAGCTACGATCCACTACGCTGTTCCCACACACATATCTCAAAGCGTTGCAAATTTCTGTTGGATTTCTTCCACTTAGGGATTCGATTTTGATTCAGGAACGCCGATCACTACGTGTAATCCGACCTGACTCGGTTTAAGCTTCCATTTTGAAACTGAATTACTCACGACACAACCACGCGAACCAGCAAACACACGTAGGAACGTCGCGCCTCAAGTCTCCCTCACAACTGACATGAGTTTCAACTTATTTATGCCACTGCAACGGCAAGCGTAGTGTACATGACTTTTGAAGTGACTCTCGTATTTTCTTTGGTTGGTTGGTTGACTTGGAGTAGAGGACCAAACAGCGAGGTCATCGGTCCCATCGGATTGGGGAAGGTTGGGGAAGGAGGTGGGCTGTGCCTTTTCAAAGGAATCATCCCGGCATTTGCCTGAAGCGAGTTAGGAAAAACACGAAAACTTTAATGAGGATGACCAACCTCCCACATGCGAGTTCAGTGTCCTAACCACGGCGCCACCTCGCTCGGTAGTATATTCTTTCATTAAGACATAAAAAAGGACAAGAAACGGACTATAACACATGAAATATACGAAATCAAATACATTATTGTATTGAATATTATGTTCAATAAATGACATACACTGGTAATAAAACATAATGATAGATAATCGTATGAGAACATTTACACAGAGCACTAGAAGACTTAATAGTGTAACTCATTGCTTGAAGGTACTAAATCATTCGCAACTCTCATCATAGCTGCGTCCATTGGCCAAACATCTTGGTTTTAGTGGCAAGAAAAATCCATGATGAACAGTAGGGATGTAATGTAAGATATAACATGAATAACTTTTTTTCTTTTCAGTGAGTCTGGATCTGTCGTAGTTTGGTCAAAGAGTAAGAACTGGGTTTTACCTCCACGTTTTCTGAACTTGCTTTGGCCAGATGTCATACAAGTCTCACTGATGAATAAAGATGAAGAGTATTCAGCTGTCACCATCCACGCACATACATTCCATAGGTTGAAAGCCAGATGCATTCTGAACTTCAAAGAAACGAAGAAATTTGCATATGCATACCAGCAAGCATTCAGCAACAACCATTTAACAATAATAACATATTTCACGCATTTCAGGAACATAACATGTAACGCTGCGCTTTGGGGCACACGACACTCATTAAAGCCTGTACTATGGTAAGTTGACGGGCTTTCACCTTATGAGAAAGGATTTTTGTATAGAAATTGACCGCGTGTACCTGAATGGAGGCAAATCAGACTTACACCCACTCGGTAATAACAATGATACGTCAAGCAAGTCCGAAATGCAACTACACGTCAGGACGGACAAGAAACAACACAGAAGATGCTACCAAATTGTTAATTATACGGTCGCCAGCCTAATTAGGCACTAACTGAGTTTCTTCCCTGTACAAGTTGATGTACGTTCATGCAAAACAACACGTAATAACACTGCATAATATGGTAAATTTTAGAACCAGAAAATCTACTGCCGGCCGTTGTGGCCGAGTGGTTCTAGGCGCTCCAGTCCGGAACCGCGCTGCTGCTACAGTCGCAGGTTCGAATCCTGCCTCGGGCATGGATGTATGTGATGTCCTTAGGTTAGTTAGGTTTAAGTAGTTCTACGTCTAGGGGACTGATGACCTCAGATGTTAAGTCCCATAGTGCTCAGAGCCATTTGAACCATTTTTGAAAAATCTACTGAACTAATAAATTCAGTTTCTATACTGATATGAATAAACCATAAATACATAACACCACACTACAACGTTTACTACAAAACTTCGTAGTGACTATTGATCTGATTAAAATCGGGCATAGGTTACCCTAGAAATAGTACTTTCGAAACACACACACAATGTCAATTTTGATAAAGGTAAAACACTGCTAAATTTTGGTTTCTATTTTGGCTTTGACTTTGCTGGTCAAATCAGTTTAGAACACTTCAGAATTCAAATGAATAAAAAGGGGGGGGGGGGACCCTGAAACTGTTATGATCACTGTATTAAAACAATTAATTACTGAAATCATTATGCCCTCAAGATTTCCAATATATGATTTACTACTCTTTTTGTCTTATTTCCTGCTCATTTAAATACCATTATATCTGTCTCGAAATAATTAAGTTTCATTACTAAATCAATATGAAAATTATCTTCCCACTTTGTCAGACCTTTGTTATTCGTCTATTAGTTCATTAACAAAAAAATTCTTTAAACATCATTCTAACATAGCTAGGTCTGCAGGTAATTATTATTAACACAAACTTTAATTTTTCATCTTGGGACACTCGGATTGCACAACATTTGGAAAGGACCCTGTCTAGGTTAGTTGTGAGGATAATTAAATGATAGGACAGTTCTGGTAAAATTTAAATTGTTATTGAATAGTATGGAACAAAATTAACACTGGTCCACACGAATACAGTACTAAAAGTTTCAACCTGTTTGTATCGATGTGGCGGTTGGCAGGCGGCGAGATGGCGAGGCACAGAGCGCACATACAACCACAGCAATGGCTCTTGATGTATCGGCACTTTGCTTCTTCATAGCGTCGCAATACTTTTCCATTTAGTGCCTATGGAATTTTGCCATACTGTATAGGCGTCGGAACGGGATATCCGAGGCTCAATGAAACTACGTCTTCCAGGAGAGCCTCTTCGATCCAGAACGTGTTGCTCAGACCAATGCCCAACTGCGACTACTACTGCTGAGCCCGTTATGCCGTGCAGCGCCCGTGTGCATTTTCCCGCGCTCGCCTGCCATCCACCTTTTACCGCTCCCTTACAGACAGGGTATTCACCCGAGGTTTTGCATTCTACATATGCTAACACATTGCCTACGTATGGACCAGACGCACAGTTACAATTTCAAACATGTTACAACAGTTTCAACATTTGTTACCTTTCAATTCTATTACAATATTGCTTGACATTTGACATAAACATTAATTTTCACATTGAAACTCGTTTACAGTTTTCTTAACACAATGGCAAGAAACAAAAAAAAAAAAAGAAATGAAATCAGAACATCACTTACACTAATTTATCGAAGAATCAGAAGAGAGAAGAAAAAAAAAACATAATATTTATATGTACAATAGTACAGCGTTGTTGTTGTTACAAACAGTATGTAGATGCACTTATCATTGTGTTCGTCAAACAAAAGTGACTACGAGGAGCAATCAACAAATAATGCGACGCTTCTTTTCTCAGCCAATTCCGGTTGAAGAAAGTGCAGAACTTTTTGTGGGACATCGTGGAATATTCCTGCTTCAGTCCGTATAGTTTTATGAAGTTGGGATAAGTGCCAGTGCTATACGTAGCCTCCAAAATGGGGTCCGTAACGGAGGTGCGTTCGAAGCAGAGAGCTGTCATCGAGCTTCTATTGACGGAAGACAGAGCATCACAGATATTCATAGGCGCTTGCAGAATGTCTGCGGAGACCTGACAGTGAACAAAATCACGACGGTGAGTCGTTGAATGAGGCGTCTGTCATTATCGCAACAACGTCGCTTAAACGTGCCCGATCTCCCCCGTGTCGGCCGGCCACACACATCCGTGATTTACATGAAATGTGTTTGCAGCTGCGAATACGAACAACCGTCAAGTGTATAAGAGAATGGTGCAATGAAAATCTGTGCTGGACTCCGACTGGTAATCGGATTTCCCGTTTCAAGCAAGCGGTGGACTTAACCGCCTTGGCTATCCGGGCATGAAAGACGGCCATACCTTAACTTCCATATGTCGTTGCTGCATCACAACCTATATTCGTACACACATTATGTAATTTCAGCACAGGGGAGGACATTTTAATTGAAAGTCGCTGCCTGGTATCGGCGGATAAATACGACATCGTACAGTTGTGAGTCTTGCTATGCTGGAACGTGTGAGCTCTATCGAGCGAGGTGGCGCATTGGTTAGCACAGTGGACTCGCATTCGGTCGGACGATGGTTCAAACCTGCATCTGGCCATTCTGATTTAGGTTTTGCGTGAATTCTCTCAATTGCTTCAGGCAAATGCTGATATGGTTCCTTTGAAAGGGCACAACCGATTTCCTTCCACATCCTTTCCTGATCCGAGCTTCTGCTCCGTCTCTAACGACCTCGATGTCGACAGGACGTTAAGCACTAAGCCTCTCAAAATGGTTCAAATGGCTCTGAGCACTATGGGACTTAACATCTGTGGTCATCAGTCCCCTAGAACTTAGAACAACTTAAACCTAACTAACCTAAGGACATCACACAACACCCAGCCATCACGAGGCAGAGAAAATCCCTGACCCCGCCGGGAATCGAACCCGGGAACCCGGGCGTGGGAAGCAAGAACTAAGCCTCTCCTCCACTACCGTTCGAATTGATGAATTGTTCAGAATCAAGCAACTCACTTGACGTCTCTGTTGGCAGTGTTGACACACTCGTCCACTGGTTCAGGTACTCAAAGGTGTACGCCCGCTGGGTTCCTCGCCAGCTAACAGAAGACCATGAAGAGCAACGAAGGAGCCACCTGCTTGCATGGCAGACGCTCTGTCCATCTGAGCCACCAAGGGCACAGAGGATATTGCAACTGCAGGGATTTATTCCTTGTCGGCCGCGGTGGCCGTGCGGTTCTGGCGCTGCAGTCCGGAACCGCGGGACTGCTACGGTCGCAGGTTCGAATCCTGCCTCGGGCATGGGTGTGTGTGATGTCCTTAGGTTAGTTAGGTTTAAGTAGTTCTAAGTTCTAGGGGACTTATGACCTAAGATGTTGAGTCCCATAGTGCTCAGAGCCATTTGAACCATTGGATTTATTCCTTGCACGCTCCCCGTGAGACCCACACTCCCAACTTAATGTCCACACACTAGATTCGTAGTGCCTCTGCCCATTACACTCATTACTCGCGGCAGACAATCTTACCGAGTCCCGTAAGAGTTCGGGCAATGCGTGTGCATCCAGCACAGAAGAAGAAGGTAAACGGCCGGTCAGCCTTAAATGTATGAAGATGGTATCTGTTCTTTCGGACATGTCCCAAAGAGCAGATATCGTCACAGGTGACCAGTAGAGTGGTACCATGCCGGCATACAGGCTCTCCCAAAAAGATGGCGTGAGGCCGTCGCACTGAACTGAGATTGTGTTGAAAAATACGGTTTCGTAGCCAAAAGAGTGGGTAATAATACGGTGCACTAAAATCCTGTATAAACAAACCTGCGTTTAGAGAAAAAAAGTGTTGCATTACTTACAGAACGCCCCTCGTACAATCAGAACAAACATAATGATGAGAACATCTACACAGAGTACTAGAAGACTTAACCGTGTCACTCGTTGCCTGAAAGCACTTAATCAATCATCACTCTAATCACTGACGTATCCACTGTCCAAACATTTTGGTTTCAGTGACAAGAAAAATTTGCGATGAACAGGAGATGTATAATCAAGAGTGACAGAACGGCAACAGCTTCGCTGTTTTCAATGAGTATGGGTCCGTCGTATTTTGATCGAACAGTAAGAACAGCGTTTTGCCTCCCTCGCTTCCTGAGACTTACTTTGCGCCAGATGCTAACACATAATGTCGCATTGATGAATAAATATGATGGATATTCAGAAGCCACCTTCCACCTGCTTACATTCCTTAGGTTGACAACCAGATGCATTCTGAACATAAAAGCCACCAATTTCCCAGAATGTTTTGAACGTTTGTCTCACCTTGCTTTCACCTACTTTCTCAAAAGTAGCTTTAAGAGGACAGTGACAGATTCTTCAGCCTTTTTATCTACACTCTTCTGCTTGAACTTCCGTTGTGAGAGGCACCTCAATGTTTTCAGCGAAGATCCCTTTGTCTGTTCTTCCGTCCATTCATAACAGTTATATGAGACAGTTACAGACTGCTCGATATTAAGGCCAATTCGAATCCTTCGCAGATTACCCGAATAGCAACAAAGATTATTACTACCATTATTTCTTGTACGAATATAGTGGAAGAAGTATGCATATACACACCATGAAGCCTTCAACAACAGCCATTGAATAATAAACTCACATTTAATGCATTTCAGGGACATAATGGTATGTAGATGCACTTATTATTATGTTCATGAGACATGCGAAGTACAACATATCTGGAAATTTACATATCTCTGAGTCATTGGAAAGGTACTCAGGATCCTGCCCGGACACACCAGGATCGCTAAGAACATTTTCGTATTCTTGTAACGCGTCAAATGTGGCTATAATCTCGGAAAATGTACACACCTCCTTCTTGGGGCCAACCATTTTACTCCTCGCTTGTCATTACATTCTGCCGGCCGGAGTGGCCGAGCGGTTCTAGGCGCTACAGTCTGGAACCGCGCGACCACTGCAGTCGCAGGTTCGAATCCTGCCTCGGGCATGGATGTGTGTGATGTCCTTAGGTTAGTTAGGTTTAAGTAGTTCTAAGTTATAGGGCACTGATGACCTCAGATGTTAAGTCCCATAGTGCTCAGAGCGATTTGAACCACTACATTCTCCCGGCAGGCAGGTGGTTCACATGGCTCTGAGCACTATGGGACTTAACTACTGTGGTCATCAGTCGCCTACAACTTAGAACTAATTAAACCTAACTAACCTAAGGACTTCACACACATCCATGCCCGAGGCAGGATTCGAACCTGCGACCGTAACGGCAGGCAGTCACTGACGTTTACCATGAAGCACCATCCTGACTTTTATGGAGTGAGCTTCTTTCTGTTGTGTTACAGTCTACTGCTCATTGGCAAAGCCGATTGTCCCATAACTCAAAATACACGGCACTGTCGCTTACAGTTGTGTTCACGGTCACACTAGCCGCTCAATCAGCCCTAGGCACCCATACGCTAATATCGCGTAAAACCGCCTCCGACACTCTTCTGACTGGCTTGATGCGACCCAGAACGAATTCCTCTCCTGCGCCAAGCTTTTCATCTCAGAGTAGCATTTCCAACCTACTTCCTCAATTGTTCAAACAAATTTCGGGTTTGCGTCTGGTCGTCGATAAATTCATTCCACGATATTTCTACTTGGCTCTTGCCAGTGACCTACAGGTGAGCGCTATATAATGCACTGCCAGTATCCCACGCATGCGTCAAAATTCACGTTGACAGACGGACCACTCTTGACGGCGGCGGCGGCCCAGATAGTAGAACCATGTAACTCAGCTGTCCTCAGTGTTACCGCTCGCAGCGGCCGTTGGCACACTCTGTCGTCTTCCATTAGAACAAATGATGGAAATGATGGCGTCTGCCATTCTCGGATGTCTTGGTCAGACAAAAGAAAGATGGCTGTAAGGCATTCAGTTTATCGTAAGCCCACTCATACAAATCTGTATTTGCAAGCTTCAAATTGTCATCACCCGTCGCAAACTGTGAGCGTGCCTTAAACACTCGTACACAGATCTAGATAGTTTGCCTAAAGAGCTCGTCCACCCTAAAAGCAATGTTTACAAAGAATGGATATTCCACCTATCAGACGAACAGGACACTGTCAGCTAAAATCGATAATCATGAAGTGGATAAAGAGGAGAACAGGCGAGCAAAATCTTTAGTTTTTCGTCGTTTTGTGAGCAACACATCGTTTAAAATAGCAAGAATCCTCTGGAAACTTGATGTGGAAGTGATTTTCCGTTCACCATCTAAGATTGCAGACCTTTTGAGATCGGTGAAGGACGACTTGTTATTGCTGAAGGCAGTAATTTACATAATACCTTGTCAGTGTGGTACGGCTTACATAGCACAGACCACACGTGCTGTGAAAGAACACTGCACTGAACATCAACGTTGCACACGCCTTTTGCAATCAAACAAGTCCGCTGTTGCCGAACACTGTATTTCCACAGGACACTGAATGGAGTATGAAAGAACCGTGATTCCGACCACAGCTACATCTTTCTGCGACCCCATTATTATTGAAACCGTGGAGATACGCCTGGCGGACAACAGATGGCTCTCTGGGGCATCAGTTTATCGTAAGCCCACTCGCACTGATTTGTATCTGCAAGAGTGAAGTTGTCGTCAACTTGAAGTTTGCCGCATGTGCGGAATACTCGCAACGCACTGTGTAGAGCGCCACGGAGCAAGTCTTCGTCGACTCATCTGAAGATGACTGGCAGGTGCCCAGTCAAAATATCGTCCAATGAATAAAAACGATAACTGGCTAGAAGCCTGAAATGTATTTGAACATTCAATTCTCAAGGAAAATTTTAAAATTTATGTCCTCATTTATTTGTTGGATATCTCCCAATCTCTGTCTTGCTCGACAGTTGTTATCCATTACAGCTCCCTCTAGAACCATAGAATTTATTCCCTGATGTCTTAACAGTTGCTTTATCATCTTGTCCCTTCTTCTTGTCAGTGTTTACCACACATTCGGCCGGCCGTTGTGCCCGAGTGGCTCTAGGCGCTTCAGTACGGAACCGCGCTACTGCTACGGTCGCAGGTTCGAATCCTGCCTCAGGCATGGATGTGTGTGATGTCCTTAGGTTAGTCAGGTTTAAGTAGTTCTAAGTCTAAGAGACTGATGACCTCAGGTGTGAAGACCCATAATGCTCAGTGCCATTTAAACCATTTTGAACCGTACATTCCTTTCCTCGGCGATTCTGTGGAGAATCTCCTCATTGCTTCCCTTATCAGTCCACCCAATTTCCAACACTCTTCTGTAGCATCACATCTTAAATGTTTCTATTCCCTGATACAGCATTGATAAATGCCTGGATTTGGGGAGTGACAGACGTCACAAGCTTTTCAAGGACAGCATATCGAGTGGAAGCGACTCACTTATTAGATCCCGTACAGAACTCAAATTGTAGCGACGATTATTGCCCCCCTTTTTTTACCCAGTCGGATAGCCATGCGTGTATAAGCTCCGCTTTCGGGACATGGAGGTACGCCCGCCCTGTATCGAAACTACCCGACGCACAGTGGGACAATTCCATTCAAAACCGGGACATAATAGAAAAATGGATGTAATGTCCTGCAAAACTGTGTTCTTTTTAGATTTTTGGGGTCGCTGATTACAAATCCAGTGTAGGAAGTACAAAATTCTAATCTGACGGATCGAAATTCATAAATTTAGCAAATTCGAGTAAAACTTCGGGTGTAAGTTGTTTTGAGGTCGCTGATAAAGAATTACGACTCGGAAATGCCTTATAAATACGTTTTATTCGATATTTTGCATTTTTGAATCGAAATCGTAGTCACATTCGTTGCTTGCGTCCTTATCACTATTGTATAACGCGAAATTAATATCAGTACAGTAATATAAAGCATAGATTGTTTAAATGAATGATAATACGAACGCGGATAGTAATCACTACAAATGTAATTGATTCGTCCAGCCACTGTTTACTGGCAACGTCAAATCGGTCGCGTTTCCCTTGATCCTGGTTTTACCTCATCCAAAATTTCGACTAAATTTTGACCGTAGAGCGTGATTCGACTATCAGCGCCTGCTGTCCATACATCTCGAACAAAATCAAATTTTTTCTTAGATGTGTAGGTTTTTGAACAGGAAGTAGATGCTGGAAAATAAATCATTCGAGCTGATCCACAGTACAAAGCTTACTGATTATTTTTCAATGTAGCAATTAATCCGTTGTTTAGCTGATTGTTAATTTATTAATTATTGTGCATTATAGCAAAATAATTTCAGTAATAATATCTATTATTCCAGAATGTTGTGGATTATTGTACATGTACCTCTGCCATGTGGCAATGCTGCACACCAGAAAAATGACTGTCCACTAAAAACAAGAAAATATGCCCACGAAAATACACTTGAGCTCGTTAACTATACTATTAAAGTAGCGGGAGAGCTATCTACAATAGTGGAGCAACGCAAAGGCAATTTGTCAGCCTACGATTTCGGAAAATATCGGTCATAGTTTAGTTTTAAATCGTTATACGTCATTGCACCCGTTAAAAATATCATAAACGCACCTTGTGGACTCTATCCATCTTATTTTATCCTTATAATTGGGCTGGACCGTTGTCAAATATTAAACAGGCTACACAAACAGTATTTAAAAAATGTGTCGTTGTCCGGTTCGCTGTTTGTAGGCAGCTGCCGCGCCATCTTGACTTGTGACTGGAATCCCACCGCAGCGCTGTATAAGTACGTACCAGTGCTACGTGCACAAGATATCGCAGGCGTGAAATGGGAACGCACATTCTTTTCTGTTTCTGGTCTGTCCAGGTTTCCAAACAAGTTGGCACACTGTGCAACGGATTTACGACTAAAGCCATTGTCCCGGCCCACTTGTATGTGACGCCACATCCAATTAGGTGAGGGGTTCCCAAACTTTTCCTCCAGTGGTACGCTTTGAGAAGCCTGGTACTTCGATGGAACACCTTCTTTAATGTGAAGGTTAAGAATATTTTAAAAATAGAGAAAAAATTGTTTTATTGAGTAATTACTTCAATTTTAAATCATAACTAATAACACAAATCATAATAGATTACAAAAAAATTATTGGTATAGTCAAAATGTGAGAAAAACCACCATGTTCTTAATACAAGGGCGGTCAATAAATAATGCAATATTTTTTTTCCTCGGCCGATATCGGTTGAAAAAAAGTGCTGAATTTGTTGTGGGACATCGTGGAGTATTCTCGCTACAGTCCCTATAGTTTCATAGAGTGCTGGTGCTGTACGTAGCCTTCAAAATGGCGTCTGTAACGGATGTGCATCTCACGAAAAGAGCAATCATTGAGTTTCTCTTGACGGAAAACCAGAGCATCGCAGATATTCGTAGGCACTCGGAGAATGTCTACGGAGACGTCGCAGTGGACGAAAGTCCGGTGAGTTGCTGAACGAGGTGTCTGTCATCCTTGCAATAAGGTCGCGCAGACCTGTCCGATCTCCCACGTGCTGGCCTGCCCCACACAGTTGTGACTGCTGCAACGTTGGAACGTGCGGACAGTCTCATTCGAAGTGATGCACGGATCACAGTCAGACACCTCGTTCCACAACTAGACGTCATTGTTGATAGTGCTGACACACTTGTGCATCAGTTGGGGTACTCGGAGGTGTGTGCCCGCTGCATTCCTCGTCGCCTAACAGAAGATCGTAAAGAGCAACGAAGGACCACCTGTGCGGAATTGCTTGAGCGTCACGAGGCTGATCGTGACAATTTTTTATCTAACTTCATCACAGGCTATGAAGCATGAGTTCGTCACTTTGAACCGAAAAAACGGCAGTCTATGGAGTGGCGCCACACCACTGAAGCAAAAGTTCAAAGCCGCACCCTAAGCCGACAAAGTCACGGTCAGGGTCTTCTGGGATTCTGCAGGGGTTATTCTGTTTCATGTCCTCTTTCATGATGCAACGATAGACACTGAAATGTATTGTGCTACCCTCAAGAAATTGAAGAAACGACTTCAACATGTTCGTCGCCACAAATACGAGGGCTATCCAGAAAGTAAGTTCCAATCGATTTCGAAACGGAAACCACTGTAAAAATCCGATAAAGCTTTGCACAGATGTGTTGGGCAATGTCTATAGAACGCCCGTCGATCGCGTCACATGCCTCTTTTCAGTTCTGAGTGCACAGTGAGCACGTACCTAGAAAATACACTACTGGCCGTTAAAATTGCTACACCAAGAATAAATGCAGATGATAAACGGGTATTCATTGGACAAATATATTATACTAGAACTAACATGTGATTACATTTTCACGCAATTTGGTTGCATAGATCCTGAGAAATCAATACCCAGAACCACCACCTCTGGCCGTAATAACGGCCTTGATACGCCTGGGCATTGAGTCAAACAGAGCTTGGACGGCGTGTACAGGTACAGCTCCCCATGCAACTTCAACACGATACCACAGATCATCAAGAGTAGTGACTGGCGTATTGTGACGAGCCAGTTGCTCGGCCACCATTGACCAGACGTTATCAGTTGGTGAGAGATCTGGAGAATGTGCTGGCCAGGGTAGCAGTCGAACATTCCAGAAAGGCCCGTACAGGACGTGCAACATGTGGTCGTTCATTATGCTGCTGAAATGTAGGGTTTCACAGGGATTGAATGAAAGGTAGAGCCATGGGTCGTAACACATCTGAAATGTAACGTCCACTGTTCAAAGTGCCGTCAATGCGAACAAGAGGTGACTGAGACGTGTAACCAATGGCACCCCATACCTTCACGCCTTGTGATACGCCAGTATGGCGGTGACGAATACACGCTTCCAATGTGCGTTCACCGCGATGTCGCCAAACACGGGTGCGACCATCATGATGCTGTAAACAGAACCTGGATTCATCCGAAAAAATGACGTTTTGGCATTCGTGCACCCAGGTTCGTCGTTGAATACACCATTGCAGGCGCTCCTGTCTGTGATGCAGCGTCAAGGGTAACCGCAGCCATGGTGTCCGAGCTGATAGTCCATGCTGCTGCAAACGAAGTCGAACTGTTCGTGCAGATGCTTGTTGTCTTGCAGACGTCTCCATCTGTTGACTCAGGGATCGAGACGTGGCTGCACGATCCGTTACAGCCATGCGGATAAGATGCCTGTCATTTCGACTGCTAGTGATACGAGGCCATTGGGATCCAGCACGGAGTTCCGTATTACCCTACTGAACCCACCGATTCCATATTCTGCTAGCAGTCATTGGATCTCGACCAACGAGAGCAGCAATGTCGCGATACGATAAACCGCAATCGCGATAGGCTACAATCCGACCTTTATCAAAGTCGGAAACGTGATGGTACGCATTTCTCCTCCTTACACGAGGCATCACAACAACGTTTCACCAGGCAACGCCGGTCAACTTCTGTTTGAGTATGAGAAATCGGTTGGAAACTTTCCTCATGTCACCACGTTGTAGGTGTCGCCACCGGCGCCAACCTTGTGTGAATGCTCTGAAAAGCTAATCATTCGCATATCGCAGCATCTTCCTGCCGGTTAAATTTCGTGTCTGTAGCACGTCACCTTCGTGGTGTAGCAATTTTAATGGCCAGTAGTGTAGTGACTCCCGCCAAGTGTGAGGGCCTGGTGAGAAATTTCGCCTGAAGCTATGCAGCCCACGTAACAAAAAATGGTTCAAATGGCTCTGAGCACTATGCGACTTCACTTCCGGGGTGATCAGTCGCCTAGAACTTAGAACAACTAATTAATCCTAACTAACCTAAGGACATCACACACATCCATGCCCGAGGCAGGATTCGAACCTGCGACCGTAGCGGTCGCTCGGTTCCAGACTGTAGCGCCTAGAACTGCACGGCCACTTCGGCCGGCCTCACGTAACACAACTGTCACACCGTTCCTTCTTCATGAAAGTTCTCAGCTGCACTGTGCAGGGGCAATGGAGATCCTCCTACAGCGTTTTCAGTAGGAAGTGTTTGATCACTCACAATAGAGACCGCAATTGACCCCCTGTGTTTCTTCTCTGCTCGCACGCTATGAAGACAATTTTTGGCACAGACAACGAGCTGTAGACCTGCGCAGAGAATTATCGGAAAGCACTGGCGGCTGCCTTCTATGACGAGGGTATTGAAAATTAGTACAACGCCACGACAAATGTCTAAGTCGGAGCGGCGATTATTTAGATAATCAGCTGGGAGTTGTGGCCAGCTGTTGCAAATAAGCAACTCGGTGTTTTTAGCGTGATTTTTGTAGTAGTGCCCATTTCGAGGACGATCGGAGCTTACTTTCTGGACAGCCCTCGTATACAAACGAACTTCTCGTTACCGATGACAATACAAGGCCTCACCCAAGTCTGGACACCCGAGAGCAGCTCACAGAACTTCATTGGACTATTCTTCCTGATCCACTCTACAGCCCGGATCTCGCGTCTTCCGACTTCCGTCTGCTTGGTCTGACGAAGGATGCACTCCGCAGGAAGCAGTACGTGGATGATTGGGAGGTTTTTGATACAGCAGGTCGTTGACTCCAACGTCGACCAGAAGAGTGGTAACATTTGGGCTTGTAGGCCCTCTATGTAAGATGACGTAAGGCCGTCGCACTGAACTGACATTATCTTAAATAGGATTTTGTAGCCAAAAGAGTGGGGTATAACATGGTGTATTGGAGTGCTGAAGAAATCCAGCTGCTTTGAGAAAAAAATGTGTTGCCTTACTCCCCGCCGCAACTTTCTGAGGAGCACTGATTCACTTCCCGCGGAACACAGTTTGGGATATCCTGCACTAACTGAATACCGGGCTGGTGCCAAAATCCCGCCTCAGTTACGCGATTCGCAAATGTTTAAAGGACTCGTGCTCGCTTTCACGTGAGTATCACTCCACACAGACAGCTGGTGTGCACAAATTCCGTCCAGGGGGTGACGGAGTGGTGACAGGAAGGGCTTCCATCCACCCTTTAAACCAACAATGCCAAATCCGTTAGCAACAATATCGACCATGCGTCGATACGGGATGTTGTGTCGTTTTCGCGATGTTTAAGAATAATGCGTGTGAAATGTGTATAAAAATATTGAATAAGACCAAAGAGATCAGGCTGAAAGTAAATTGTGAAAAAGTATAAAATTATTTACAAAAAATATAACGTCGATACAACGGTAGGAAAAGACAATAACGATGATAAACAATATCGTAGTCTGGAATAGGATGAAATAAAAAATTTATATCTTTGTATAACCATAGAAGATGGAAAAGACAAGTTATTACTCGCTCTTCTGCGTTTCTGATTCACATGTTACTATTGAAAGATAGATGTGTGTAGCGTTGAACGCTAGCAGATGTTCTTTCCGTTCTTTCGACTAGACGATAAAAAAGGTGTGTATCAGGTCATCGATGGAAACATATGTGTAACAGTGAGTTCATTGTATTATTTCAAGAACATACCAGCCACTAACCGAAATGTTTTAATTGAAAAGAGAGAATAATTAGTATTTTTCAGCTATCAAGAAAACGAAAGCAGTGATCGCTGACTGGCAACAATTGGTCGCCATTACGCGGCGGACTTAACATTAACTTTCCACAAGAACAGAAGTGATAAAATCATTTTAAAACATAAATTAATTTTAAATCTGAATAGTTCAATGAGTTACTTTTGCGAGAGCTCAAATACTTTCAGAGATACAATTTGTTGTAGATCTATGAACTTTGGCTTTGACTGTATTTAGATAAAAACCAGTCATGACAATCCTGTAGGGAGCCTGGCGCTCATTTAAACTTAAAACAAACATTTATTTTGGCCTCCTATAACATACTCTGCTTCCAACGGTCTCGCCTACGTAAAAAAAAAATAATTACTGCTAATCCCTTATCTTACGTAGTATCAAAAAGCATAAAACCAATATAGAACATTAAAAGAGAACCCTTAGAGGGACAAAGGCACAAGAAAAAGAAAAAAAGAAGATGATTACTAGATTTCGCTTGTTGTTTCAATTAGTTCAAAAACTGGTTCAAATGGCTCTGAGCACTATGGGACTTAGCATCTATGGTCATCAGTCCCCTATAACTTAGAACTACTTAAACCTAACTAACCTAAGGACATCACACAACACCCAGTCATCACGAGGCAGAGAAAATCCCTGACCCCGCCGGGAATCGAACCCGGGAACCCGGACGTGGGAAGCGAGAACGCTGCCGCACGACCACGAGCTGCGGACTTCAAATAGTTCCAAACGTTTTTTGTTGTGTTACGGTCGTTGAATGTAGCCCTGTGAACACGACTGTTCTAATCTCGGGAGACGAAATTGTCCACTGCATACTCACCATGAAGATTTAGGAGTAAGGGCGACACTTGGCCACCGAGAATACCCTGAGAACCGTGAGTGAGTGGGGCAAAGTCGGAAAACGAAAAAACGCCCCCAAAATATTATAGAACCACCTCCGTGCTAATTTACACCTTCCATGTACTGTGGGTTAAACATTTCTTTCGGCATAATCGATGCCATACGTACATTGAAAAAGGGGCCAAATCCCAATTCGTCGAAAAATACTACAAGCCACCAGCTCAGTTTCTTATGTGATCTGAGCCGACAGTCTGCTGGCTTCAGATTACGAGCTGTTAGCTCATCGACGACGTGCTGCTTTATGTGACGCTGTGAGTAATGCACTGTTCCCTCGGAAACTGGTTGAGATGGAACCGCCGCATTCACTGAGCGCAGTAGTTCCTGTCGGGTTTGAGACCGATAGCCATTAACACTCGTCTCTGGTCCCTGTCGCTTACGATCTATTTACGACCACTGTCCTCACGCCATATGACATACATGCTAGTGAACACCATACTTTGTCAACAAGTTGGACAGTCTGCACCGATACAGCAACAAATCGAGCAAATACACCAACAAATCACGCTGTTCCCGTGTACACGTCCAAACTTGATAGCTCGATCCTGTCACTCGGTTACGTCTCCACGTCGACTCATCTCACTTCGATGATTCTACCAATTGGCACGTGCACATCATTACATTGCCATGGCTTACTCCGTCCCATAACGGGACGTATTTCTCCTAGCGAACCACGCCTGACATCGTTGCTGCACGCTCTAGAACGTCCTGCTGTATCTCACGGGATATAACGTGCTCATTGTCATTTGCAATCGCAGCGTCCTCCAGCGGCAGTTTCCGACTGCACCTGGCCCGTAAACATCGCGGTGATCGCACATTGGAAGCGTGTACTCGTCATCGCCATACTGGCGTATCACCCGGCGTGATGGTATGGGGTGCCATTGGTTACACGACTCGGTCACCTCTTGTTCGCATTGACGGCACTTTGAACACTGTCCGTTACATTTCAGATGTGCTACGACCCGTGGGTCTACCCTTCATTCGATCCCTGCGAAACCCTACATTTCAGCAGGATAATGCACGACCACATGTTGCAGGTCCTGTACGGGCCTTTCTGGATACAGAAAATGTTCGAGTGCTGCCCTGGCCAGCACATTCTCCAGATCTCTCACCAATTGAAATCGTCTGGTCGATGGTGACCGAGCAACTGGCTCGTCACAATACGCCAGTCACTACTCTTGATGAACTGTGGTACTGTGTTGAAGCTGCATGGGCAGCTTTACCTGTACACGCCATCCAAGCTCTGTTTGACTCAATGCCCAGGCGTATCAAGGCCGTTATTACGGCCAGAGGTGGTTGTTCTGGGTACTGATTTCTCAGGATGTATGCACCCAAATTGTGTGAAAATGTAATCACGTGTCAGTTCTAGTATAATATATTTGTCCACTGAACACCCGTTTATCATCTGCATTTCTTCTTGGTGAAGCAATTTTGATAGCCAATAGTGTAATTAAAGTGTAGTATGTAAGGTCAATTCGCGCGTGCATAACATTCATATTCTCGATGTTGTATTGACTACCATCACTCTGAAGTTACGTACTTCATCAGATAGATTTCGAGATTGGGATTAGTTTCGTAATTTAATTTCAGTTGAACAGGAGATTTATCGCAGCTGCTCAGCCTGATTGAAAAATTTGTTTATCAGCAAGATTCAAACTTGGAGCAGTTTATAAAACCAGGAGACATGTGTATTTAATTTACACAAAATTTCTTAGTAGTATAAATTTAAACTGGTAAATTGTGTTCACTTTCTAATACAGACTGGCAGTCACGTTAATATTTCTGGCTACTGGTGAAACATTCGACTCATTGACCTACAACAAGAATTGCAGAAAATACATTATTTACAGTAAAGAACATCGACTACTGCAGATAATACTTCTGTTAAATTAATGAGGAAAGCCCAGCATTTTTTAGAAGAAAAAAGGTGTGAAAAGATTTGGAAGGAGCTGAACAGAAACCTGCTACCTTCTGCCTTACAGCTCCCCACGCTATCAAGTACGCTAAAGCTTCGACGTAGCGGTTGCCTCTCTATGTTGTATAGATTGTGTAAAGGCTACATCTACAAATGTCATTATTTGATAACCGACAAATTATATCGAAATGACCTGCTTTTGATAGATCATCATTATGCTATATCACTGAAACATCATACTTTCATAATAAACTAAAAGAACCAAAAACGGGAAACCTGTCACTACCGATGCGTAGTTACCTGTCATTTTGCAGTGCAACCCTTCTGCAAATTGTTGCAGACTTCAATGCTGGGCCATCAACAAGTGTTAGGGTGCGAACGATTCTACGAAACATCATCGATATGGGCTTTCGGAGCCGAAGGCCCACGCATGTACCCTTGATGACTGCACGATAAAAAGCTTCACGCCTCGCCTGGGCCCGTCAACACCGACATTGGACTGTTAATGACTGGAAATATGTTGCCTGGTCGGACGAGTCTAGTTTAAAATTGTATGGAGCGGATGTTGTTGTGTGTAACTGAATTCGAAACTGGTTTGCCGTACCTCGGTTTTTAAAAGTGCGCAACAGTCGACGGTGGTCTCGTCATCAACTCGTAACATGTGGCAGTTGACTCAAGCGCCGAAAATCCTCCTCAAGTCGAGTTTTGCTCGGTATATCCTTGATACGCTGGCATGTGAAAATCCCAGAGCCTTCACGACGTTGGAGACGGAATGGCCAATGGATCACGTATTTTCGACTCGGCCGTGATCAGATACTCTGGTGGTCAAACACATCCTGCACTCGACTGTCGCAGACAGCCGACGGACAATACTGACATTTTCCCAGTCACATGATGCTTCGAGCTGTTCCATTCGCCGTAGTGACAGAAGCGCTCTCTCTTCGGCACAACAGCTAGCAATAATTCCATTGTTTACCAGCGTATAAAATCCTCTGTTCAAACAACATAGTGAGCAGAGTTTGATAGAAACGTCGTGAGTCAGGTTTGTGAAAACTGCCGAAATTTCAGCCAGGTGATAGGGTCCTGTTTTTAAATTATGTGTATGATGAAGTATATTGCCTAGTCCAGGGCACTCTTTGCTTTCGATAACAGTGATAATATTCTTTGTTTCGGATCAAAATATAAACGTTAAAATTCTGTTATTGTGGCGTTTGGCCACTCTGTTGCCCCTACTATGGCAAATGCGTAGCTGTCGGCGTCTGCGGGCCCCTACGCTCGCCGACATGATGCATTAATGTTCACGGGAGTTAAAACGTGCGAAAACTTAGTAACAGATTGTTAGCTGTTATGTTCAGTGGTCTGGCAAGTTGTTCTGTTTCAGTCACAGTGTTTATCTGCTCAGAGATTCAACATCAGTTTTCTGCTGTATTAGCAGGTCCTGTATGTTTCCGTTCCCTGTGATCCATTACTTGCTTCTTGGAGCCGCTGTGTATCGCGCCGTCCATCACATCATCCAGGATATGGAATCTCATCCTCCCTCGCATCCTCTTTTCTTCCACAGACCTATCCAGCACTATTTTTATAAGCCCCTATTTCTTTCTTAATATACACTACTGGCCATTACAATTGCTACACCAAGAAGAAATGCACATGATAAACGGGTATTCATTGGACAAATATATTATACTACATCTGACATGTGACTACATTTTCACGCAATTTGGGTGCATAGATCCTGAGAAATCGGTACCCAGAACAACCACCTCTGGCCGTAATAACGGCCTTGATACGCCTGGACATTGAGTCAAACAGAGCTTGGATGGCGTGTACAGGTACAGCTGCCCATGCCGCTTCAACACGATACCACAGTTCATCAAGAGTAGTGACTGGCGTATTGTGACAAGCCAGTTGCTCGGCCACCATTGACCAGACGTTTTCAATTGGTGAGAGATCTGGAGAATGTGCTGGCCAAGGCAGCAGTCGAACATTTTCTGTATCCAGAAAGGACCGTACAGGACCAGCAACATGCGGTCGTGCATTATCCCGCTGAAATATAGGGTTTTTCAGGGATCGAATGAAGGCTAGAGCCACGGGTCGTAACACATCTGAAATGTAACGGCCAGTGTTCAAAGTGCCGTCAATGGGAACAAGAGGTGACCGAGACTTGTAACCAATGGCACCCCATACCATCACGCCGGGTGATACGCCAGTATGCCAATGACGAATATACGCTTCCAATGTGCGTTCAAAAACGGTTCAAATGGCTGTGAGCACTATGGGACTTAACATCAGAGGTCATCAGTCCCCTAGAACTTAGAACTACTTAAACCCAACTAACCTAAGGACATCACACACATCCATGCCCGAGGCAGGATTCGAACCTGCGACCGTAGCGGTCTCGCGGTTCCAGACTGAAGTGCCTAAAACCGCACGGCCACATCGGCCGGCAATGTGCGTTCTCGCGATGTCGCCAAACACGGATGCGACCATAATGATGCTGTAAACAGAACCTGGATTCATCCGAAAAGATGACGTTTTGCCATTCGTGCACCCAGGTTCGTCGTTGAGTACACCATCGTAGGCGCTCCTGTCTGTGATACTGCGTCAAGGGTAACCACAGCCATGGTCTCCGAGCTGATTGTCCATGCTGCTGCAAACGTCGTCGACTGTTCGTGCAGATGCTTGTTGTCTTGCAAACGTCCCCATCTGCTGACTCAGGGATCGAGACGCGGCTGCACGATCCGTTACAGACATGCGGATAAGATGCCTGTAATCTCGACTGCTAGTGATACGAGGCCGTTAGGATCCAGCACGGCGTTCGGTATTACCCTCCCAAACCCACCGATTCCATATTCTGCTAACAGTCATTGGATCTCGACCAACGCGAGCTTCAATGTCGCGATACGATAAACTGCAATCGCGATAGGCTACAATCCGACCTTTATCAAAGTCGGAAACGTGATGGTACGCATTTCTCCTCCTTACACGAGGCATCACAACAACTTTTCACCAGGCAACGCCGGTCAACTGCTGTTTGTGTATGAGAAGTCGGTTGGGAATTTTCCTCATGCCAGCACGTTGTAGGTGTCGCCACCGGCGCCAACCTTGTGTGAATGCTCTGAAAAGCTAATCATTTGCATATCACAGCATCTTCATCCTGTCAGTTAAATTTCGCGTCTGTTGCACTTCATCTTGGTGGTGTAGCAATTCTAATGGCCAGTAGTGTATGTGCTATCTAGTTTCCTTTCCTTCTTTTTATTAGATCCAGTAATTATCTTTGCTGTCGCACACTTCTCAGTACCTCTCCTCAGTATCGATCCAACTTATTCTTTCCATCCTCCACCATGCCCACATTTTAAAAGCCTCCAGCCTTGCTCTACCTTTCTTCCTTAGGTCCATGTTTCAGCACCATACAGGGGGACACTCCGTACAAAACATTTTACTAGCTTTTCTCTCAAATCTTTTTCCATATTGATGCAGAAAATCATCCTTTTCTTATAAAATGCCTCTTTCGCCACTGCTATTCTGTTTTTAATTTCTGTGATGCTCTTCCAGTCGGTATCTGTCCTGCTTCTGCGGTATTTAAACCTTTGCACATGTTCTAACATTTCTCCATTCAGCATTATCGTTACATTTTTATTTCCTCCCAGTGCCATTCCTTTTGTTTTCTTAGTATTAATTTTCATTCTATAAATCTTTCCTTTACCTCCAATGGTATCCGCTACAACCTATAATTCTTTTTCACTGTTTCTAGGAGTACCATGGATGAGACACACAGCAGCTTTACTCCACATATAGAATTACATATAGCGTAGTCCAGTTCTTTCTGCCAAGCTTCAGAGTACAAAGTCGAAAAGGAGCGCGCGAATTGTGTCATCTTGCGAGCTACCTTTGCTTCAGAGCCAACAATTACCAAAACTATCTTACAAGTTAGCAATGGATAAGTAGTTAAAGCAGTCAAAGACAAAGACAACAGTTAATACTGAAGTTACAGATTCAGCCACACCATCCAACTATAAGAGGTTTGTGCAGTCGGATAAAACTGCCGACAGTGTGTCTCCCCACATAAAAAGAAAACAATTTAAAAAGGGCTACAGACAGAAGACTGGAAATTACGAACCTACACTGACTCATAATCAGTGTTAGGTCTACCCGAACATAAAATGCTACAAGACGGTGTCAGAAAAAGCAATGCCTCTAAATTTTTATGTGAAAACTTTAAGCTTATTAAGTAAATTAAACTTTATTAACCTTCTGCATTTTTATTCTAATTGTCTACATATTTGTTTCTCAACATAGTCATCCTGGCGACCAACACATTTCTCCCAACAAGAGACCAGTTTGTTGATACTGTCAGTTTAGAATATCTGACTTTGTTGACGGATACACAAACTCACCTCTGCTTGCGCCGCTTCATCACTATCAGAGTGAAGTCCTCGGAAGTGATCTTTAAGTTTTGGAAACAGATGAAAATCGGATGCTGCCAAGTAGCTGCACGGACGATGATCGGTGGCAGTGAAACCAAGGCGTCGGATTGTTACATATGGCGCAGCGCTGGTGCGTTGTCTGGTGTCGTCACGCTGAAGGAGAGGGTGCTCCGTGTGTGGATAAACTCTTCGAAATCGAAATTCGATTACAGCACGCTGTTTCTCACGGTTCAAAAATGGTTCAAATGGCTCTGAGCACTATGGGACTTAACTTCCGAGGTCATGAGTCCCCTAGAACTTAGAACTACTTAAACCTAACTAACCTAAGGGCATCACACACATCCATGCCCGAGGCAGGATTCGAACCTGCGACCGTAGCGGTCGCGCAGTTCCAGACGTAAGCGCCTAGAACCGCTCGGTCACCTCGGCCGGCGTTTCTCACGGACCGATATAGTTGTGTTGCACAGCACCATGTTACACGATACGACTCGGAGGGCTGCAGAGGACTGCAAATGTGTAGACATAAAGCATAAAGATGTAGAATATTAATAACATTTATTTTATTTAAAAAGTTTTAAGAATTAGCACATAAAAATTCGAAGACATTACTTTTTAGCATGCCCTCGTAAATTATGTGAATAGTTGACTTTTGGGTTTGCAAATCACTTTCGCCAAGGGAAACAATATCTGATAAAACCCAAGTTCTTTATAGAGTTTATAATGTATGTTGCGCTTGATCGTTGATCAATATTATCATGTGACTGTTCAATATGTTTTAGTAAAGGAACATCAGCTAAATACATTTCGATTAAAGAAGTACGAGGGTCCACCAAAAGAAATGCACACAATTTTTTTTTTAATCCATCTTTTATTCTACATGTTTGAAAGTTTTACAGTGTGTAGATACGTTCTTTAGGAACAATATTTTCATTTCTCCACATAATTTCCATCCCTCTCAACTGCCTTACGCCATCTTGGAATCAGCGCCTGTATACCCACACGGTAAAATGCATTGTCGTGCAACAGCAAAACATCCTGCTTTTGCCGATGTGCTCGAACGTTACTCAGTCGAGCTTGAAGTTTCTTCAGTGTCGTCACATATGCATCAGAATTTATGGTGGTTCCACTTGGCATGATGTCCACAAGCACGAGTCCTTCGGAATCGAAAAACACTGTAACCATAACTTTTCCAGCAGAAGGTGTCTTTTTGAATTTTTTGTTGTTCGGTGAATTTCCTTGATGCCACTCCACTGATTGCCTCTTCGTCTCTGGTGAAAAATGATGGAGCCATGTTTCATCACCTGTCTCGATTCTTCCAAGAAATTCATCTCCACCATGCTTGTACTGTTCCAAAAGTTAGCTGCATACAGTTTTTCTTGTTTCTTTGTGAGCCACTGTCAACATCCTGGGAACCCACCTGGCACAAACCTTTTTAACACCAACACTTCCAGTATTCTGCAAACATTCCTTCCCCTATCCGAACATAGCGTGACAATTCGTTCACTGTGATTCGTCTGTCAGCAGTCACCAATTCGTTAACTCTCTGCACATAGTCTGGAGTGTGTGCAGTACGAGGCCTGCCGCTGCGAGGACAATCCTCGATATTACCATGCCCGCTTTCATCGCGTAACCTGCTTGCCCACCGACTAACTGTACTGCGATCGACTGCAGCATGTCCATACACCTTTTTCAACCTCTTGTCGATGTTTCCCACTGTCTCGTTTTCACAGCACAGGAATTCTATGACAGCACTTGCTTCTAATGAATGTCAAGTGTAGCAGCCATCTTGAAGACATGCTGTGACGGCGTCACTCACGGGAACAGGTTGAACTAAGTTTGAAAACAAACGGGAAGGATGTATCTACACACTGTAAAACTTTCGCACATGCAGAATGAAAACTGTATTTTTACAAAAATAATGTGCACTTCTTTTGGAGTGACCCTCGTAATAAACAGTTCAGAAAAGAAGAGAAGTTTTAGAAATGAGGTGCTACAGAAGAATGTTGTCTATTACAACGTATGCCTATGAAATAACGGGACTGATACTCTGAAGGAGTAAGTACGCACCGAAAATGAACGACCAGTGGCTATGAAGCGTGAAGCCTTCTCAGTCGAATGCAACATCTCTAGTGTCATTAACAAATGTGTGTAAGAGCTGCTATTTTCTCTTCCCGGAAAGAGTATAAGTGTAATAATAGGGCAACGAATTGTGATGAAGCTTCACATGAAACTTGGGAAAACAGCTACTAAAACCTATCTTTTACCAAAAGAAATGTAGGGCGAAAAATGTTTATCAGATTCGCGAGTTTTTGAGTGTTTCAACGGTTTACAAGATGGTCGAAAAGACGTTGAAGGTGACTCACGCTCAGAACGCCTTTCAACATCAAAAACGGATGAAAATATCTAAAAAGTATGTAATCTAATTCTATCTGAACGTCGGCTGAGTATTCGATCAATTGTTGAAATTACAGAAATTAACAAAGAATGTGTAAGGCAAATTTTGCATAATCAATTTAATATGAGAAAAGTGTGTGCGAAACTGGTGCCAAAAATTCTCATGATCGAAGGAAAAGAAGTTTTTGAAAATTTTTATACAGACACTTTGAATACCATTGCAAATGATCCCAACGTCTTGGAAAGAACGATAAAATGTGGCGAATCTTGGTCACGAATTGTAGAAGAATAGGTCATAGGTTATGGATCAAGATAACGCACTGACTCATGCAACAATATCTGTTAAGTACAGCCTCCCAGTGTTACACGACCAACCTTATTTGTCTGACCCATCACCATGTGTCTTTTATCTATTCCCAAAGGTCAAATTTGCATTTAAAGGAACAAGATTTAAGTCTGTTGAAGCAGTGAAAGAAAAAGCGGCAGACATCGTCAAGGTACTCACAGAGGAAGACCTCTAGCACTGTTTCCATAATGGAAAATTCGTTTGGAGCGTTGTAGGGATAGAGGAGGGCAGTATATTGAGAGTGAGAGTAACTATATATTTAAGACAAGTGGCCCAGTACCGTCCCCGCTCCTAATTTCGTCCCCCTAGCAATTTTAGGTTTCCACAGTTGGTAACAAATATTTAGCTGCGCGTACATGCGTGACCTCTTCCGACTGTATTGTTGAGAGACTTCGTTGTGTGGAGCACGTAAACGCTTGCGCGTACAAAGCATTTTTTTTTTTCCTGAGGCGAGTTAGTGCAGCAGTGAATGCTAATTTGAGCATTGATTTGTGGTCAAACATTGTTCTGCTTTCATTCGTGTGTCGTAGTTTCTGGTGTGTAATCGCTATAGTCAAGGGTTTGGCTAATGCTGGTGTAACAGCCAATATAATAAATTCGGAGATGTTCGTAATTCCGTCCCCCGGGCAGTTCCTGTTTTCGTCCCGTGGTCGAAGTTTGGAACTGTTCTTAAATAGTTTGTTATCGTGAAAAATGTTGTTTATCTATACAAACATTTAAATTCATGTGGTACATATCATTGGAAGGCTGTAAAACACTTGAAAATATTGTTAATTCATGACATTCAAGTGATTCATTAGTAGTGAAATTGCCTGGCGATATAAGAAAGGAGAAATACATTTAAATTAATTGTATTTCAGAGAATTTTACGGGGGACGAATTTACGAACACTTTTTTTGTATTGCTGCTTTTGCAGTGTTAACGTTATGTCAAATGCTGGCTTTAGTATGTTACAAGAAATTATTTGTAACTTGCCTTAAGAAGTAGAGCATAAATTCAGAAATGTATATAACGATTTGCAGCCTTTTCCGTAACCTTTCAGAACTTATACTGGCCCTAACGTACTAAGGTGACGAAATTTGTGCTCCCTACCTTATGTTTTTATAATAAAATGTTTTACACTAATAGTCCCATTATCTTACAGTCACACCTTGTTTCTGAACCGAACTGGAGGGAAAAAAATCTATAGTTTGGCCTGATAAATAGAAGGGATCGATTGATAGTATAGATGCTGAGGTATAAAGGAATACTGAACTTGGTAATAGAGTGAAGTGTGACGAGTAAAAATCGTAGAAGAAGACCAAAGGTCGCACACAGAAAATATGTCAAAAGGCTGCGGGTTGCCGTAGCTATGCAGAGATGAAGGGACTTGCACAGGACTAGCGTGGAGAACGGCATCAAACCAGCCTTCGGACTGAAGACTACATCAACAACACAGGAAGTGATAGCTTTTCAAAAGGGGCAACGTTTATCCTAAATGTTCTAAACAATAAATTACCGTGCTTTTTCAAGCTTTGAGGAGCGTGTGGAAAGCGGTTTGACGAATTTAACGTCGCAAGATCTTCGCCGGGCGGGACGAATCACTTTACATTGATGGAACGTAGTTGATATTTGTTACCGTACATACAAAACTATATGGTGACACCAAATGACGTAACACTGCTCTCAATTTTAGGCAATAGCTGAAAGGGACTACATAACTGTCAAAACAACACTGTTCGACAAGGAAGGCCAGTCCGAACTGCCCACAGTATGAAAATTCTGCATAGCACTCCGAATGTCAGTTTGTCACCGAATGACTTACTTTTATTTTCTCTGTAGCTATGATGGCAGCTCTCCAGAACCCACAAAGCTAAGAGCGTCGGCGAAGACATACGTCATTCCGCGCTAAAGAAATTTTTAAAAATGCTGTAATTTCGTTTTGTTACTTTAGTGAATAATAATACCTATTTCGTTTGATTTCTTGTAAGCGGACTTCCGAATACGTAACAGCCTTAACCAAATCTAAACGCTTTACCTTTTTTGCAAAATTCTCTTTACTATATTACTTCAGATCTATGATCGTTAAACAGTGCTTGCGACTCGAGTTTATGTGGCAGAGGGAATTATACTTTTTAATGTAACAGTTCGGATATTTAATACAAGGAGCTCAGTCTTATGGTGCAACTAACTTGCTCGTCGTAAATGGACGGTCATCACACACTTCAAACAACATTTTTTAACCTACAGGGCAACAGCACGGAAACTAGACATAATCTGCGTTGTAAATAGATCAAGACTTGTCACACATTTTCGCATCGGATTCTGCTAGAAGAAATTCTTTTATTTGCAGCAGTCGTATTTCTACTTCCAAATGACGAAGAAAAGTTCAGTACTGTGCTCGTTATATGAGATTCTTGGCCGCAAACACTGACAGAACCGAAAAGTACATATCTGAGAATAAAACTAGGGTTGCCATTCGTCCCAATATATCGGGACCGTCGTTCTTGTGGATCATCTTGTCCCGACATCCCGACAAGATCCAACAGAAGCTGTTGAAGTTTGATTCGTTGAACAACGAAACATCGGAGACAGCTGCAAAGTTTTGTCTACGTACTGTAAGAAAATACAAAATTCATTACATAAATTATCGCTTTTTATGGAGGCAGTACCAATACCAACTTCGGAGGGCTTCATCGAAGCCGGCCGCGGTGGCCGAATGGTTCTAGGCGCTTCAGTCCGGAACCGCGCGACTGCTACGGTCGCAGGTTCGAATCCTGCCTCGGGCATGGATGTGTGTGATGTCCTTAGCTTAGTTAGGTTTAAGTAGTTCTAAGTTCTAGGGGACTGATTACCTCAGATGTTAATTCCCATAGCGCTCAGAGCCATTTGAACCATTTTGGCTTCTTCGACGCGGCCAGCGAATGATTCTCACGAAATTAAAGAAGAATCATGAAAAAAATGTACAAGGAATTGGATGCCCTGCCCATATTCTCCACAGTACTAGGTCAAAAGCTGCTGGAGTCTGTAATTGTTGACATTGAAATAATCGTCATGAAAATGTTTAATTATATTTCGCTATACGTGGTAAGGACAGAGAAGCTGAAAGAATAACAATTTGTCCATTATATTTGGACTGTTGAGCTCCTTGGCCGTGATTAATGATATTTCATTGTAAAAATACAGCAACCAGCCACTTTTTGATGCGTTTTATTTATGCCAATATGCATTTCGGGTTTGCACCCATCTTCAGCTGGCAAATTACATGGATCTTCAGTTACTACAGTAGTACAATCTCGACAGCAGTTTGGATGCTGCAGCAGGCCTGTGCAAAAGCAACGATTCCAATCATTTACTTCAATTTCGCGAGTTTATGATTGGAATCGTTGCTTTTGCACAGGCCTGCTGCAGCATCCAAACTGCTGTCGAGATTGTACTACTGTAGTAACTGAAGATCCATGTAATTTGCCAGCTGAAGATGGGTGCAAACCCGAAATGCATATTGGCATAAATAAAACGCATTAAAAAGTGGCTGGTTGCTGTATTTTTACAATGAAATAGCTGAAAGAATTCTGCTTATACGTTGATGTCAGACTCTTCTATATCACTCAGAAACAAGATGGCTGTCGTTAATGCCCAAACTTGATAGAATTCTTAATCTTTGATTTCATTAAAATCATTTTTGACAGGCCACGTAAAATAATTTCAGACTTTTTCGGTAGTCTGATCAGTGAAATTTACTTCATTTTTCTGTAGCTATATTTGACTCTGTTTGAAACAAAATTTAATAGCATGGAGAAGAATAAAGTCGCGATAACTGAGATAAGAAATATATTAATCGACACTCAAAGATGTCTAAATGAAAGGAAGACTGCCAGTTTTAATGGCATGCAAACCGAGATGAATTTGAACAAATTAAAGAATGAGAACCCTGAACAAGAAATAATGAACCTGATTTAGAAATTCGAGGAAGGGACAATGGCTTTCTATACCATAGAATTTGATTACTTTGAGATATTGATTTTTTCTTTTAATAAATGTCAAGTCATTGACTGGATGACACTATCTGAAACCTCAGATTGAGTGATATTTGAAAACACTGTTATATACCTGACTGGATGACAATAGTTTACAGGACTATATGTATCAGAAGAGCTTTTTAGAAAGTAAGCGTAACTCGGAATAACGGAGATCTAAACACTCTGTGGAAGAAAGGTGGATTTATTTTCTTAAGGAAACCGAAAATCCTGAATGCCAACTGCTGAAATTATGAGAGTATTTGTTTTCTGTTCCCGCACACAACACCAAAAGAAGTGTTCAAATGCGTGTGAAATCTTATGGGACTTAACTGCTATGGTCATCAGTCCCTAAGCTTACACACTACTTAACCTAAATTATCCTAAGGACAAACACACACATCTATGCCCGAGGGAGGACTCGAACCTCCGCCGGGACCAGCCGCACAGTCCATGACTGCAGCGCCTTAGACCGCTCGGCGCACACAACACCAATGCGGAAAGAGTATTTTCGTTGATGTCGGCCCAGTGGACTGTTGAAAGAAATCGATTGCTTGCAGGGACAGTGGAATTAATCTTAAAGTGCCAACTGACTTGCGTGGAATGAGTAAAAGGGAAAAAAGACTTGCTGAAAAACGTGAAATCTTACGAAAAACGTAGTGTATCGACTACTTCTGCCGCAACAAGTTCCACGGAATTGTGTTCTAAATAAAATATGTTAAATAAACTTTTTACTACATTTCTACACCCCCATTTCAGAGCGTCCCGACGAGGTCCCAGCTAGATATGGCAATCCTACTTACAACCCAAGAAAATCCTTAAATGTTTTCCAGTAGCTGTATAATAAAGGCGAGCAAATACTTCGGTACAACAGCGATGGTTATTATGCCAAACAACAGACAGCTCGCCGGCCGGGGTGGCCGAGCGGTTCTAGGCGCTACGGTCTGGAACCGCGCGACCGCTACGTCGCAGGTTCGAATCCTGCCTCGGGCATGGATGTTTGTGATGTCCTTAGGTTAGTTAGGTTTAAGTAGTTCTACGTCCTAGGGGACTGATGACCTCAGAAGTTAAGTCCCATAGTGCTCAAAGCCATTTGAACCATTTGAACAGACAGCTCAGAGCAACTATGAAAATTATGAACATGATACAGAGAAAAACTGGAATAAGACCACATAGACACGTGCACCTTTGTATCAATACTTTCACAGCACACTCACACTCAGTACAGATATACCACGCATGATAGAGACATTTGTCAAATACTACTGTAAAGTCCTGTCAGTCATGAACTGCCATGGTAACAGACTTGTTAATATTAAAGGCATCATAACACAGCACTTGCTTGGTGTCGTGTACCATTAACGTTTATGGCTCTGAGCACTATAGGACTGAGGTCATCAGTCCCCTAGAACTTAGAACTACGTTAACCTAACTAACCTAAGGACATCGCACACATCCATGCCCGAGGCAGGATTCGAACCTGCGAACGTAGCGGTCGCGCGGGTCCAGACTGAAGCGCCTAGAAGCGTTCGGCCACAAAGGCCGGCCATTAATGTTTATATTAGGGTTAATTATTACTTGCAGTTACAAGTTAAGAAATTTTAAAAATGTGGAACTATGCATTATGAAATTTCAATGAATCGTGGTGATATTATAGTGACTCAAGTTAATAATTCAGTGGACATCGAAATTTGGTAAGATAAAATTTATTTGAACAGTTGTTTTTAAATGAAAGATGGGTAGGCATTTAAAGTTCTGACGAAAGTCAGTTTAATTACTGCTGTTTCACCTCTGTTGCAACTTGTAGATCATTGCTATATCTATCCTCCATCTCTAAATAAATTAAGCACCAGTTTGACTAACGCAACTTCATTGCATGGTATCACAAGGCAGCCAAAGCATTAGTTCCATGACTTCGACTTCTGAAAACTTCATAGCTGACTCATCTGACAACTGTACAATGAACACTGAATCCTCACATTATTGCTCCGTGCGGCTTTAAACTCGACAATCCTGGTGCGTACATTCAAACAACACCTTTGCCAGACTCTCACCCTCCATTTTTCATGAAGAATTTGCTTAAAAATGATTTTGAGTGTTTTATAATAATACTGACGAGGACTTTTATTTCAGTCTTCATGAATTAATTCTGTTTAAACACACATCGTTCGCCTGAGAAGTTCCGAGACGGATTTCATTCCAGACGTTAAAGCGACGTCAGCGCAATAACTACCATGACAGCTTGAACTAACAACTGTAAACAGCAGAATATGTGAGCCGCTGAGAACCAAAGTGGTCTGAGTCAAAAAATTTTAGTTTTTGAGCTATACCACTCAGTTTACTCACAACGCACGGAAATTTGTTGTGGAGAAGTTATGTAACGATAACCCCCACCGGAGCCACATAGAGCTCCAAATGCATTCTTTCTCTCACTCCAGAGTGAAGTGCATCGCGGGAATAAGTCAAGCGGCAGGGTAAAGTGGTCTTGTTGTTCTGTGTGGTTTTGCGTGTTTATTTAAGCTCTAAAATCCATAAGGCATTGTAACAGTGCTAGTCAATATTAGGAATATTTCTCTTTAGGTCTATAACATCGAGATGTTATGAAAGCAGAAATTGCCTTTATAAGGGAAATTTGCACTCCATGCTGAAGCCACGAAACAAATAGCGATGTCTCACATTAAATATATAACTCATACAACTCCTGCCTCTCAACAATGCTGTGCGACCTGTCACCGAGACAAAAAGGAAAACCGTGATGACACTTTGTAACACAACACAGCGACCGCACGTAAATTTTTCCTGCTTTATTAACTATGTACATTTAAATGGAGGGTATAAATATGTTGTGTAAATTATTGTGTTTTCCTGTGTGCAAAATAACCAATAAAAAAGAATGTAGGGAATTGTAGTAGACGCATCAGTCAAGCTAGGGAATAACGTTATGTAAGCCAAAAAGGTAATTGTTATTGTTATTGTCGTATTGTCGCGCGGCTGGCGGGCAGACTCTGTCAGGAATTCTGTTGCGAAATGACGCAAGACTTTTTTCACTGCAAGATCCCGTGTATGGTGTGGCCAGGCTTAATGTGGAGAAGTAATTGGGCACAGCGCAAAGCATCAAGGTTAACCAGTGTACGAAGATCGCTGGGGGCCCGAAGTTAACTGTGGTGAAGAGCCTGTGGCTGTACAACGTGTACATGGTCGTGATATAATGGACCTCACCGCACAGACCGCACCGCTATGAAGTAAGACCCGACCAGTTTACAATCATTTAGAATTGTAAAAGGCTTGTCAGTGTTAGCTATGAATCGCTCAATAACAAATACTTTAGCAACTTACCTGCGCTAAGGTGTGTAATCCTCAGTAACAATTACCTGACAGGATCCTCTCAATATCCATAATTAAATGAGTGTGTCATTAATGATCTTATTATTATTATTTTTATTATTATTATTATCGTATGCATCAATTACAGAATACACATTTAGCGAAACAAAGAAATATATATATAAATGAACATGTGAAATTATATACAGTACACAAGTTTTAAAACGGCTCAGACTACACTCGGATGTTGATGGACTCGATCCAGCGGAGTGCCTCGTGGGATGCTTGATGGAGCTTCTCAATGCCACCAGGCACATTCAGGTCTGGAAGATGGGGTACAGAGAGCGCACCTGACCTCTGCCTGTCAACTATGGGCCCTTCGGAGAGTTGTAGCGGAACTATCATCAGAAAGGATCTGCATGACTTTCCCAGAAGCCAACATCGCCCCATTCTCATCTCCTACGGGTTACAGATTCCCCCAGTGCGATCTGCTCCTGTATCCCGCTGGAATTTTCAAAAAGCAGATTGGGATAAATTTTCTAAATTGCTGGACGAGTAAATAACACAGGTCCCTGCACTTCCAAAATCACACTCAAAAGTTTTTAAAGATGGTAATTAATGAACTGAAAGTAAATGATAAGAAAATTGAAGTTTATCGAATTGATTAATAGTTTAAATGAAAATGAACAAGAAAGTTCGTTTTTTTGGGCTTGCTAATTAAACGCTGATTAATAACAAATAATTTTACAAAGCAGTATAGTTAACAATGTTTCATGTTCAGATAATTTTCTGTGAGAAGTAATTTACGTAACAAAAAGTTAGTTTTTTGGACTCGTTAATTAAGTACTGATTATTGACAAGCAATTTGACAAAGCAGTATATTTAACAATACTTCATGTTCAGACTATTTTGTATGAGAAGCAATTTACGTAATCATAAGTTAAAGTAGCAAACTCCATAATCATTTTAAAAACCAGTCATTATCATAGAACAGTCAACTAAAATACTTAAAATTATTCTTTTCGAAAAGTTTACCTTCTGCAAAACAGTTTAATAGCAGTTAGCCTTAGAGTGAGAAATACAGTTCAGTTGTTGTGTAACTGGTAGTGTCAAGAACTAGTAATTAATTTCGTGTCAATGCTTTTGTCCAAGACTGAAATTTTTCTGGGTGATCATTGTGTTTTGATAATGAGTACGACTCAGTGCCTTTGCGACTGTTCGTGCCCGCCAACATCCTACAATAGTAACGTAATTTAATTTCAAAGTCGAGAGTTTTAATTGATTTCGGTCACACTGAGTGAGCTGGCGACCGTTCATTTACAGTGATTCCCAAACAGAGTCAAAATTAGTTCAGCTTTTCGAACCAAAATTTCACTAGCTAGTTTCAGTGTTATTTTGTACATTTTTTTATTTGTGCCGAAAGTTACTGCGCAATATAAATGGCACGATATCGATCAAGTTATGACAGCAACTGACCTCTTCCGGGTAATACTTTCACTTCGGATATGATGCCTTATTCCAAATTAATATCAAACAATTAGCAACACAGTAATTCTTTAAATAGTCGACCACCCGGAGAGGAAAGGGGTGTGACAGGACAAATCCAATCTTGTGATTATCCAGTGGCCCGGACCTTACAAATCTAATTTTAAAATTAACATTGGTTGGTGAAATTTTTGGTCAAACAACAGAAAATTCAAAATGTTGAACTCGACAACGCAGGCAGAGCGGCAGCCACAAAAGCGTGGGCCGAGATCGGTCTTGCACGGTGAGCTGCTTAATGACTGTGGGTTGGGTATCTCAATAGACATGGAAGACGTAAACAATATGGCTATAAAGCGAGATGTTGATGATTCCTATCAGGAGAATGCGGAAGAAAAGTTCACGGAGGAATATCGTCTCAGTTATTTGACTGGATTTGTGATTTCCTGTCAGAGAGGTCACAGTTCTTAGTAATTGACGGAAAGTCATCGAGTAAAACAGAAGTGATTTCTGGCATTCCCCAAGGTAGAGTTATAGGCCCTTTGCCGTTCCTTATCCATACAACCGATTTGGGAGACAATCTGAGCAGCCGTCTTAGGTTGTTTGCAGATGGCGCTGTTGTTTATCGACCAATAAAGTCATCAGAAGATCAAAACAAATTGCGAAACGATTTAGAAAAGATATTTGAATGGTGCGAAAATTGGCAGTTGACCCAAAATAACTAAAAGTGTGAGGTCATTCACTTGAGTGCTAAAAGGAACTCGTTAAACTTCAGTTACACGATAAATCAGTCTGATCAAAAAGCCGTAAATTCAACTAAATACCTAGGAATTAAAACTACGAACAACTTAAATTGGAAGGAACACACAGAAAATGTTGTGGGGAAAGAGTATTAGAAAATGTAACAGATCTACTAAGGAGACTGCCTACACTACGCTTGTCCGTCCTCTTTTAGAATACTGCTGCACGGTGTGGGATCCTTACCAGATAGGACTGACGGAGTACATCGAAAAAGTTCAAAGAAGGGCAGCACGTTTTGTATTATAGCGAAATATGGGAGACTGTCACAGAAATGATACAGGATTTGGGCTGGAAATCATCAAAAGAAAGGCGTTTTTCGTTGCAACAGAATCTTCTCACGAAATTCCAATCCCCAACTTTCTCCTCCGAACGCGAAAATATTTTTTTGACACCGACCTACTTAGGGGGAAACGATCACCACGCTAAAATAAGGGAAATCAGAACTCGTACGGAAACATATAGTTGTTCGTTCTTTCCACGCGCTATACGAGATTGGAATAATAGAGAATTGTGAAGGTGGTTCGATGAACCCTCTGCCAGGCTCGTAAACGTGATTTGCAGAGTATCCATGTAGATGTAGATGTAGGGGGTGAAAATTATGTACAGGAGACTGAGATGGAAACAAAAGTGGAACCCCTACTAAATCAGGCATGCCGTTTGAATTTGGACCATTTCAAATGCTGGGTTCGATGAAAGCTGATATAGGCTCAAGGAACGATAGGAGTTCGATGAAGACTGAATTAAAAACTGTTATGACTTCAACGAACGGTAGGGTGAGTTCGATGGAGAGTATTAAGAACTGATGTGGGTTTGTTAAAGATGAAATATCCTCTCCAGTACGCGAAGATTTGGACGATAAAGTAACGGAGAAAGTACGTGAGTTAGCTGACAAGCTTAATGATAAAATGGAGGATTTAAAGAAATCTGTAAGTGGTGAAATAAAAAATAAGAGGATTTGTGCGATGCAGTGAGTAGAAAATTAACTGAAGATGTTGATTCGATCCGCAGGGATTTAGAGACTAAAGTAAACCAGGAAATCGAAACAATGATGAGCAGACGAAAATCCTCAATGAACTAGATCTATTGTAAATACTTTGAAGGGGCAGGTCGGGAAGGCTCAAAGCGAAAGAGAAAAGAAATTAAAGAAAACAGTAGAGGTGATTACTGCTGATGTTCAGGACAAAACTCATTCATTAGAAGCTGATGTAAATCACAAGCTTGTGGAGCTCAAAACAAGGAAGTAGAGAGTTTGAGGTCCGAAACTAATAAAATCAAAAAGCAAATAAAAAATATATAAAGTGTAATCTATTTGGCAACTGCGTTCACGTTAGGAGGGGCATATCCCAGTCAGGCTAGCTTCGAAATTGAAAAGTTCGACCCAAAGGGAGGGATCCACCCAGTTATTTTCATAGACGCATGCAGAAAGATAATCCCTTCAGCATTGCCTGAAGAGGATCGAATAAGAATAGCGAGGACGAAATTAGTAGGGTACGCAAGTAGCTGGGAAGTGCATACCAGTGACAACTGCCGAACTTTGGAGGAGTTTTTGAGCACATTTGAAGAAAAACGCTTGTCTATTGGTAAACAGGACGAGATTTCGCAGGAATTTATGCAAGCTTCTCTATACCGACCGTAAAGAGACAAGTATGAAATTGTATTGTGAGGACCTACTTATAAAAGTGGAAAATGTGAAGGGTCAAGTGTCAGAAAAGAGTCTGTTAACAGTACTTCAAGGGAAAATTACCGTGGAACGTCCGAGGCTATCTTATGGGCGAAAACGATAAAACCTCTTTCCTGAAGAAAGTAGATGACATTGTTTCGTTGTACCGCGACAGTGACAAACGGTACTACGGCGGAAACAATAATAACCAGAACAGACACAATTTCAATAACAACCAAAACGATAACCGTCTCAATGATTACGACGTGAGATGCGATTACGTAGATAGAGGTAGGAGAGAGGGAAGAGGTGGCGGTCGCGGAAGAAGTAATCTTAACGGCCGAGTTTGTGAAAATTACTGCTCGAAAAAAGGCGAGTCCGCAACAGTAAAGGGCAAACTGGTGCGGGTGATGGAACGCGGCCCGATAACAGGAAACAATATAAGAGCGGTGGCGGTAACGAACCAATTGAACACGGTCGGACTCACATAAGAAGTCAGTGTTTAGGAAAAAATTCAAGGGCAATTGAATTCGTGTACAGGACAAATCGGCAACGATAGCAAATGAAATTGTGATCTCGAAGCGACAGCGAGTATGACGCGAACAAGTGGTATAGCTGCACCGATGAAAGAGCACTGTCCGTTCGGGGAGACGCGTGTTATTGTAGTTAATGAAGTCGGAACAGTAGGCGATGAAGGAAAATGGCTGAGGCAATTAGGCGAGATGTGTGATGGGATAGAGGAGTGGAAAAGAAATAGGAAAGTAAGTTTTGGTGGGAAAAGAAGTCAGAGTGTAGAGGATTATAATAATTGTGAAGTGTGTGCAACGGTGGGCGCAAGCGATCTGAGAGAGACGCTGCGTAAAGCAAATAAAGTTTATAAGAATACAGTGAATAATGTTGATGAGATTAATGAATATGGTGGGAATGAGGGGGTACATGACGTGAAGATGAGTAGATGTTTGCAAGATACTATTTCCGATTCAGCCGAATTCGGCGTATTTGATAGAGCAACCGGATACTGTGGTGTGCCGCCTGATTATGTAACCTGCGACAGCCGAATAAAATTAATGATCGAAACAGAAGGTTGTAATGCATACAAAGCCAAAGCTGATGTGATTCGCGAAGGCGATGATAACGATGAAAGTGAACCTGCCGATCAGTTGAGAAAGGATGAGTTAAGTTATGTTTCGTGTCAGAAGGTAGAAGGGAACAGGGGAAGGCATAAGAAACCCCTAGATAAGTTGTATGGACGGAATGACGCCTTGTGGAGTGATTTGGAAGTGGAACTAGACCTAGGAAGGGAAGTGTAATGAATCGAAGCGGTGTGATCAACTTATGATACCTAGTAGCGTACATGGAATAGAAACAGGCGATAATTGATTGTGGAAGTCAAATTTGTGTCGTGTCACAGTCATTTTACAAGCGAATTAAAACCGTAACGGATATAGTCAAAATGCCTGTTATGGGAGTGAAAGTAGTAGGTGCTACTGGTTCCCTTTAGTAAACCGATTAACAGTCAAATTTCGATGCAATTTGATATTGGGAGTGTTGCGTTTGAACATGATTTTCTAGTCGTATCTCAGTTGAGCGCAGAAATAATTGCGGGCATGGATTGAATGATAAAGACTAAAGTAATCATTGATTGTGACAGAAGAATGATGGTATGTGCTGTAGGAGAAAACAAACTAGAGGTGGGTTTTGATGACGTTGATCAGGAAGCTAGTGATCACGACACCAGACTGAATATAATCATGTTACCTATGAGCGAAGGCTTGAGTGAAGGGTCCGAGTGTTACCAGGTTAATATGCCACCTTCCGACGAGGAGTTTGCAACAGTAGTGGAGAATGTGTCGGGCATAGCTTCCGACGAAAAAGAGGAGCTACATGATATTTTAATAACAAGGAGGTACGCCAGATAAACCTGGCCGTGTACATGATTTTAGAATAAAATTGAGACGGTACCCTATGAGCCATTTTTTGGACCATTTTATCAAGTGTCAATATCTAGGACGGAAGTGGTACAAACATAAATAAACCGCATGGAGGAGTTTGGCATCATAGAAGGTTCTAAAAATCAATATAACAACCCGCTTGTTTTGGTGAATAAAAAAGATAAATGTTAGGATTGTAATAGGTCGCGCAATCTTATCAGAGTTGTAAAGAGTGAGACGAATCGTCCTGAGGTTTTAGACGATGTTTCACAACGTGTGGTACATGACAAGCCTCGATCTGACCGCTAGCTATTGGCAGACAGCCCTCGAAGAAGAATCGCGAAAACTGATAGCATTCCTGTTTGCTGGGAAATGCTATCAGTATAAAGTTATCGCTTTCGGATTGTACACGTCAGTGTCGGTGTTCATCCGAGCTCAAGATAGTGTATTGGGGAAAGAACTGAACGCCAGAATTACTATCTATGTTGACGATTTGTTAATAGCAACGTCATTATGGGAAGAGTATCGTGAACTATTAAGAGAAGTTTCTCAAGCACTGAGACACGGAGGAATGATACTGAAGTTAAGGAAATTTGAATTTGTGAAAAAGAAAGTAGAATTTCTAGGCCATATCGTAACGGCTTCAGGAATAACTGAAGAATCGCGAAAAGTAGAGACGATAAGAAACTGTCCACCGGCATAAAAAAATGCATGCTTTCCTTGGTCTTTGTAGTTTTCATCGTAAATATGCAGAAGGGAAGTTTTTAATGACCCAGATTTGTGTAGTATGTAAAAAAACAGTGCGTTTATATGGACAGATAAATGTCAAATTCGATAAACTACAGGATTACATCATCCAGATTTGACGGTACCATTTCACGTGAGAACCGACTAATGAGATTATGGTGTTGTGGCGCTCATATTTCAAGATATAGAGCAAGGTGAAACCAAAGAGTCTCGGTTCATTGCTTTTGCTAGTAGAATTCTGACAAAATACGAGAGGAATCATACAGTCTATGCAGTCTATAGCTATAGTATGGGGATTTCAAAAATTTAAAGGCTTCTTATGGGGGCACAAAGTCGTAGTGCATACCGACCACAAAGCTTTGACGTTTTTGAAGGATTGTCGGTTATTGCACGATAGGCTGGAAAAACGGGCGTTGTATATACAACAATCTGATTTCGAGGTATGTCATGTGAGGGGTGTAGACAACTGTGAGCCGACGCGTTGTCTAGACTGCCCTATGGCTCTGGTGGAATAATTAACAAAGAGGGTACAGAGAGTATGTTTAAAATAATTTACTTCAAGGATGTTGACGGAAACATGGAAATAGAAAACATGTGTAGAAACATGCGTCGTTACCAGAACGTGGACGAATGGTTGAGGTTGATTAAAACTGAGTTTGATACAGAGAATGGGAGGGGTGAGAAATTGCCGAAGTATTATAAAAGCTACAGTGGTATCCTATGTTCGCAAAAGAATACAGATAAAGAAGAGTGGCGTGTGAAGTGGCCAGGAAAATCCGTCACAGAGTTGATCGATTATTTTCATGTAGCTTTTTGTCACTGTGGGGCGAAAAAAACAGTGGATAAGATAGCTGAATCCCAGAAAGAATTCTAACATGTGATAGGTGTCAAAAAGCTAAAGTGATAAAGTGACTTGTCCTGGTCCTATGCAATGTACACGACCTAAAGATAATTTAGAAATTCTGGCAACGGTTCTTTACGGTCTATTACCTAAAACAACTGCTAAGTTTGCATACATTCTGGTGGTATTGTATACGTTTTCAGAATTTGTAAAGCTATATACTTTGCCTACGGCCACAACTAAGGCGGTGTGTAGCAAATTTTCGGACGATTATTTCGTGAAAGTAGGGAAACCGAAGGCGATTTATCCGACAATTGCCCGCCGTTTATATCCAAGGTATTGAATGAAGACATGAAAGAAAGAGGGGTAGAAGTCATTCATATTATCGAGCAACCCTTCAGAATGCAACATGCATGAATTGGGTAGATATTTCAGAACGTATTGCGCGTTACGGTGGGCCAGTTGTTAAACATTACGCCTCAAAACTAAGGGCATCAGCAGTTAAGTATGCAGTACAACAGCAGATACTTCAAGTTTCTACTGCGTGAAATGCATATTTCATAGACATAATTTTCTGGTGGTTGAAATGAACGACTTTTTGACACCTATCACATGTTGGAATTCTTTCTACCACCTTCCTGTTCATATTGTCAAAAGTCACAGATTCAGCTATCTTATCCACACCGTTTTTCGCCCCACAGTGACAGTGACTGCTGCTGAAACAATATGATTTAAAAGTGCTTAAGCAGGATCAACTTTCATTGTATCGCAATGCCCTGGTCTCATTACATATCCTCATAGGTTCCAAGTAGTGTTTTTCACTTTCTCAAAATCATATAGCTTTACAACAGGCTCAGTGCAGACAGTAGGAAGGGGCAAATTATTGTTTTCAACGACTTGTTCTGAATGAAAAATGTGATCGGAAATTGTTAAATGGTCTCAGATTCTTCAGAATAAGCGCTACATCAGGCCTGAAATACAATTTAACACCATCCTTGAGGTTCAACTCATATTGATCAAATGTAAAATGAAGGCAGTAAATTAAAATAGATATTAAAATGCAATATGACAGAGTTTAACGCTCTTACACAACTGTATTCTGAATAAAGAAAACTTGGGAAGACAGTATTAAGCGAAGAGGATAGGAAGGAAAAAGAAAGTGGAAACACTTTCTCCTTACGAGGATTGATTTTGCAAATATGTCAGTGGAAGTCCAGCACGCCTTCCACTACGCTACAAGCGATAATTTGTTGATGTGGTGTGATTATTTACATCAAAATGATCCTCACAAAAATAAACGCTTGTAGTGACCACTAACTTATTGGGATCTCTACGAACGATTTGCAACCACATTTTACACATCTTCTCGTTCTTTAGAACATTCAGAAACGAGCTCCATTATTGCAGGTGTTCCAACATGTGCTTTTTCCAGTTTCAATTCACATTAATATTCACACCTAAGATTTTTGAAGCTTCCACTCTATTATTATTTCCTCATCATGTGTTACATCTGCATCATCAACATCATACTCCGCAAGCCACCTAATGGTGTGTGGCGGAGGGTACTTTCGGTACCACTGTCTCATCCCTTCAACCCTGTTCCACTCGCGAATAGTGCGTGGGAAGAATGATTGTCGGTAAGCCTCTGTATTGGCTCTAATTTCTCGAATTTTCTCCTCGTGATCAATACGTGAGATGTATCTGGGGGGAAGTAATATGTTGTCCAATTCCTGAAAAGTGCTGTCCCGAGATTCCAATTGTAAATCTCTCGTGATGCACAACGCCTCTCTTGTAACGTCTACCAGTGGAGTTTGGTTGGTATCTCCGTAACGCTCTCTCGCCAGCTAAACGATTCCGTGGCGAAACGCGCCGCTCTTCGTTGGATCTTCTCTATCTCCTCTATGTCCTACCTGATAGGGATCCCAGATAGATGAACAATACTCGTGAATCGGGCGAACAAGCACCTTATAAGGCACTTCTTTCGCGGATGAGTCACATTTCCTTAAGATTCTTCCGATGAATCTGAGTCTGGTGTCTGCTTTTCGCACTATCTGTTCTGTATGGTCATTCCACTTACGGTCGCTCTGGATAGTTAGGCCTAAATATATTACACTTATCTTTGGTGTAGTATCCCTAGATGCGGAGAACTCAATATGTTGTGTTTTTTTAAAACAGAGTGAGACCATTCGCAGAGAACCAGTCAATGATATTTTTAAGAACTTCGTTTACCATTTCTTCTGTTCCTGTATATGTATACTTGGATCAATTGCAATACTAGTAACCAACTTTGATTCCATAAGGAACTGTTGTGCACAGCGACCATAGATTTTAACGAAGGAGAGGCCCATAGCAATCAGTCGTAATCACATTAGTTTTTTATTACTCTTGCATATCTATATTTCGGCTATAAATAGCATATTCTGTGCATTTGAGATACAATCCAACGAACTCTCGGCAATACATGTCACCATACGATCTTACTGGAGTACAGACGGAAGAAAACTGAGGTCTCAGTTTCCTTCTCCCTGTACACCAGATCGTATGGCGACATGTATTGCGTCGAGTTTGTTGGATTGAAACTCAAATACACCGAAGATGGCTGGCTATTTATAGCCGAAAACTAGATATGCAGGAGTATTAAAAAACAAATGGGTTTGCGACTGACTGCTAAGTGCCGCTTCTGCGTTACAATACTAGTGTCATCAGCAAAAATAAATAATTCTGCTTGTTGTATATTACAGAATATCGTTCACGTATTTGAGGAACAATAGCGGACCTTAGATTGAGCCTTGGAGAACCCAATACGTGGTTTCTTCGCAGTCAGAATTATGTCCCCAAACCATATTGTTTCAATTGCTAAGTACAACTTTCTACGTTCTTTTGGTTGGATATGGACATTATCCATTGGTTGGCTATATCATCAGTCCCATAAAACCTTAGTTTATCTAAGAGAATACTGTGATTCACACAGTCAAATGCCTTAGATAGATCGCAGCAGATGCCAACCGGTGCTGTTCTGTTATTTAACGCTTGCAAAATTTTGTGAATGAACATGTAAATGGCATTGTCAGTAGAGCAATCCTTTCGAAACGCAAACTGAGATTCGGTGAGGATATTATTGTTGCTAAGGTGAGATACATCACCTTCTCAAAATTTTTGGAAAATGATGTGAGTAGTGAAACAGGTCGGTAGTTATTGACAACTCTCTTATCACGTTTCGTAAAGAGAGATTTAAGAACAGTCAGCCTCTCTGGAAAAATGCCTTGAGTTAGTGACGCAATATGTATTTCGGATTAGACCACGCTTATTGTATTGGAACAAATCTTTAGTAGTCTGGTTTTGATGGAAACACCATCAAAAACAGATGAGCTTTCATTTTTGAGAGAATGTATAACCTCTTAATGACAGAAGGAGAAGAAGTTGGTGATACATACATACTGTATGATTGAATTTTATGAGAGTCGTGCTTGGTAGGCTTAGTCGGTAGACTTCTTGTCCACGAAAGGTAAAGATCCAGTTCCGAGTGCCGGCCTGGCACAAAGATTTAATCTGCAAGGAAGTTTCACCTTGACTAATCTGTTACCCAACTGCCTCCCTTTGTTGTAGAATCTGAGTACAATCTATCGGTACTGTTTGCGGAGTAGTGGAAGTCCGACAATCTTCAGCGAAGTATCTTAGTGGCAGATGAAAGGCGAACCTCAAAGCCTGGTTTTGTTCTCTGTACTTCGATTATATGAGAGTCTGCGGCATTTTCCCACGTTACGGAAGCATATTCCAGCAGTGGCAGCAGTACAGGACGTATCTAAGTTCTAGCGGCACTGTAGATTCCGGGTTCTGTAGCGCTTACAAGGACACAGTCGACCAATGGCCATCCTGCGTGTTTCTTAGACGTAGTGTCTCCACGTTAGTCTTCCGTCTAATGTAGACGTTCCCAAACTTTTCGACCTGCAGAACGCTTTGAGAATTCTGGTGCTTGTACGGAACACCTTGTTTATTTTCAAGGTAAATGAATTTTTACAAAACGAGAAAAACTTGATGTATTCCGTAATTACATCATTTTAAGTCATAATTAATAACATAGAAGTCATAATTTTAAAAAAAAATTATCATCGCCAAAAGTCTGAAAAAAAACGCTGCGTTATTAACACGAGGGGTATTCGGAAAGTAGGGAACGACCTATTGCGAAACAGGAAACCACAGTGAAAATCAAAACTGTTTTACTTGCAACACTTAGCTACACCATCCAACTACTTCTCTACATATTTTGCTGCTCCGACTTAGCCATCTGTCGTAGCGTTGTACCAGCTTTCCAATACCCTCGTTGTAGTAGGCAGCCTCCTGCGCTTTCCGACAATTTTCTATGTTGGACTACAGCTCGTTGTCTCTGGCAAAATGTTGTCTTAATAGTCAGCGGCTCATTTGAGCAGAGATGAAAATAAGAGGGAACTAAGTCCGGGCTGTGTGGTGGATTATCAAACACTTCCCATCGAAACCGCTGCAGTAGCTTCCTCATTGCCCCTGGAATGTGCAACCGAGAACCGTCTTGACAAAGGAATTGCATGACAGTTACATTATGTGGGGTTACATGAAATCAGGCTAAACCTCTCGGCAGGCTTCCATACTTGGCTGGAGACGTTATTTACGTGCTCACTGAGCTCTCCGGACTGACAAGAGCGACATGACGCTATCTGCTGACGTACTAGATAGAGCCAGTGAACAAAAATTCTGCACAAAGCTTCATCGGATTTTCACTCTGTTTTCCATTTCCCGACAGATCGTTCCTTACTTCACGATTAGCTATCGTAGTTTTTTGCAGAGCACTTACATCAGACGGCCGCTGTGGCCGAGCGGTTGTAGGCGCTTCAATCTGGAACCGCGCTGCTGCTACGGTCGCAGGTTCGAATCCTGCCTCGGGCATGGATATGTGCGGTGTCCTTAGGTTAGTTAGGTTTACATAGCTCCAAGTCTACGGGACTGATGACCTCTGATGTTAACTCTCATAATGGTCAGAGCCATTTGAACCATACATCACGCAGAACACCAGTGTTCCACAGAACACAGTTTGAGAAACCCTGGTCTAATGTGACGTCGAAATACCTCGCTGTCACTTAACGCATGTCGTTGCTACTGTTGATCCTAGTGGCACCAGATTGGTTGAGATTTTCCCCTGAGCAGAAACTGCACTCTGATTCTTGGTGACCTCAGCTGCAATCCCCATTTTCTTGCCCAAGTTCAGGGCAATTTGGTGTCGGCACTGAGAAACATGGCAGTTCGTACTGCTGGTGAACAAGGTCGTGTCATCAACACAGAACTTTAGACGGTCTCGTTCGTTCGTAGGAACAACTGGTGTGAATCAGGTGTTAAGTACTGTCTCGAGAACATATCCTTGAGGTTCTCTAGCAAGGATGTGCTTCCTTCTTGAAACTCCCCCTTAGGTTCCCATGGTGGAAGATCCTGCCTGCCAGGTAGGATTTGAGGAGCAATACGTGTGACATGGGGAGCAAACACCGCCAGCGACTCAGTCAATGCATGCATTTAGGTGTGGACTGCGTGCAGGATGCCGCTTCAGTGACGCGGAGGAAGGGGAATGAGTCACCTGCATACCTCCAAAAATAACTCACTTTATCACCGCAGCTGATGATGGCGACAGGGTTGCTCGCCGAAACACTATGCCCGTTGAACACCGACAATCGGCAGCATACCCATGGACTGCTCTGACAGTAGATACACCAGAAGAACTAAGGAATCACTTGTTCAAGAATATCGCTTCGTGTTCAGGGCTACAGTACAAAGTATTTTCATAGTTAGAACTGCAGTTGAATACATGACAATGTAGCTTCTGTAACGCCGTGTTGTGTGCTAAAGTGTCTTGTGAACATTTGCCTGTACACCAATTTTCGTTGCTTTATCGTAAATAGTTTCCGATTTAGCGTCAGTCAACATATTTCAAGTTATACTTGTCGCACTGAATCTACTCACAGCAGATCGGCACATAATAATAAGACACTCTGTAGATCTTATATATTTAGCTAATACCCATATAAAAAAATCGAAGTGGTGACTGGGATGATGTCTAAATTCTGCTCGTGTTGTTGGACGAGTGGAAATATTTTTATTGAGTGTTGTCGACAACTTCATAGATTATCTGTATTTTAGAGTGATAGTAAAGTAAAAGTTGTTAGCAATATTTCGAAAATAGAGCTTCTAATGTCTCATCACAAGGTACTATATCAAATTATTAAGTTGGAATTATCAAGTTATCCAGTGCTCGAGATCTCTGGCTCCCGTTTACGCGTCTTGAAGTGGAGACTATGTCAAACCCTCATGTTCTCCCTGACCTCCATTCTTTCCCTTCCCACCACTCGTCCACGTAATACCTGTATTAGCAGTGTCCTTTTGTTTCAATGTAATTTGTACACTCTTCTTAGTTTTGAGTCTAGTTTTCTCAAGAAGCAATCCCATTTAGCATTGTTTATCTTAATATTTTGTCTCTCATCATTTAATGTGAACTCCCAGTGCTGGTACAACCAAGTCACCTATTATTACGTATGTAATGTAATTTGTCTTGTAACGGATGTTCACCGTCAGCTGAGACTGATGCTAGTATTTGTCACTTGCTATGTACAGAGAAACGTAGAGTCTTTTTCTCGTATACAAAATTGGTCGTCTGTGAATCTCAGTAGCTTTATGCTATGTAATATGTGTTTGTATGACAGTTGCGATCTTTTTTGAATAATATTCTGATGGGAGGCCATACTCGAAACACATCAGTTGAGTATTTACAGCAAACGAATTCTTTTTAGTTAGTGGTTCGAAACTATTTTAAGAGTGAGCTTATTTAAATTACATGAAACATTAATATTAGAGTGCCATGGGAAAATTTGAAGAAAACGGCATCCTATCAAGATTTAGCTACATAAATATTATTAATTTCATAAAATAAAAAGTATTCCCATTCTCATCCGCTCAGGTCGGCGACATGATGTAATATTATTGGGATTTCCGTCGTATGAAAGCTGTGAGTACCCTTGGAAAGGCAGTCACCTATCTGTATATAAAATGATCAACTTATGAGATGAGACCTATTCTTTGCAAGACATTTGTTTTATATCATTTACGTAACTGTAAAGATGCGCATCTAGCGCGGACGCTAATACATCGATTGCGCAGTCAAAGAAACATTTTAATAGAAGCTGAACTGAACGTTCCGCTTCGATCTAAATAAAAGATGACAGTAAAAACTTTCGTAGAACTTAAGATTTTATCGTACTTCTGTTTGTAATGTGAAAGCGTAAAGAAGGTCGACTTTAAGCCATAACAGTGAGCGGTTTTGCCAGCATGCAGACAACATTATTAATTAATAAAATTCGAGTAATTTATGTTCGATACTGTAAACCGGCGAGTTATTGTTATGAAGGTGTTGAACGGTGCAAGAATTGTCTTGAAGGAAGGAGAAAAGTAATGACTGTAATTTGTGACAAAAACGTGAACCAAGGAGCTAGTACAGGACAGGCTGAAATCTGATCGCACCATACAGTTAGAAAAGTACTTCTGTAAGTTACGTTGTTGTGGTCTTCAGTCCTGAGACTGGTTTGATGCAGCTCTCCATGCTACCCTATCCTGTGCAAAGCTTCTTCATCTCCCAGTACTTACTGCAACCCACATCCTTCTGAATCTGCTTAGTGTATTCATCTCTTGGTGTCCCTCTACGATTTTTACCCTCCACGCTGCCCTCCAATGCTAAATTGATGATCCCTTGATGCCTCAGAACATGTCCTACTCCCTTCTTTTTGTCAAGTTGTGCCACAAACTCCTCTTCTCCCCAATTCTATTCAATACTTCATCATTAGTTATGTAATCTACCCATCTAATCTTCAGCATTCTTCTGTAGCACCACATTTCGAAAGCTTCTATTCTCTTCTTGTCTAAACTATTTATGTTTCACTTCCATACAAATACTTTCAGAAACGACTTCCTGACACTTAAATCTATACTCGATGTTAACAAATTTCTCTTCTTCAGAAACGCTTTCATTGCCATTGCCAGTCTACATTTTATATCTTCTCTACTTAGACCATCATCAGTTATTTTGCTCCCAAAATTGCAAAACTCCTTTACTACTTTAAGTGTCTCATTTCCTAATGTAATTCCCTCAGCGTCACCCGACTTAATTTGACCACATTCCATTATCCTCGATTTGCTTTTGTTGATGTTCATCTTATATCCTCCTTTCAAGACACTGTCCATTCCGTTCAACTGCTCTTCCAAGTCCTTTGCTGTCTCTGATAGAATTGCAATGTCATCCGCGAACCTCAAAGTTTTTATTTCTTCTCCAAGGATTTTAATACCGACTCCGAATTTTTCTTTTGTTCCCTTTACTGCTTGCTCAATATACAGATTAAATAACATCGGGGAGAGGCTACAACTCTCACTCCCTTCCCAACCACTGCCTCCCTTTCATGCCCCTCGACTCTTATAACTGTCATCTGGTTTCTGTACAAATTGTAAATACCCTTTCGCTCCCTGTATTTTACCCCTGCCACCTTTAGAATTTGAAAGAGAGTATTCCAGTCAACATTGTCAAAAGCTTTCTCTAAGTCTACAAATGCTAGAAACGTAGGTTTGCCTTTCCTTAATCTATCTTCTAAGATAAGTCGTAAGGTCAGTATTGCCTCACGTGTTCCAACATTTCTACGGAATCCAAACTGATCTTCCCCGATCTCGGCTTCCACCAGTTTGTCCATTCGTCTGTAGGGAATTCGTGTTAGTATTTTGCAGCTGTGACTTATGAAACTGATAGTTCGGTAATTTTCACATCTGTCAACACCTGCTTTCTTTGGGATTGGAATTATTATATTCTTCTTGAAGTCTGAGGGAATTTCGCCTGTCTCATACATCTTGCTCACCAGATGGTAGAGTTTTGCCAGGACTGGCTCTCCCAAGGCCGTCAGTAGTTCCAATGGAATGTTGTCTACTCCCGGGGCCTTGTTTCGACTCAGGTCTTTCAGTGCATTGTCAAACTCTTCACGCAGTATCGTATCTCCCATTTCATCTTCATCTACATCCTCTTCCATTTCCATAATATTGTCCTCAAGTACATCGCCCTTGTATAGACCCTCTACATACTCCTTCCTCCTTTCTGCTTTCCCTTCTTTGCTTAGAACTGGGTTTCCATCTGAGCTCTTGATATTCATACAAGTGGTTCTCTTTTCTCCAAAGGTCTCTTTAATTTTCCTGTAGGCAGTATCTATCTTACCCCTAGTGAGATAAGCCTCTACATCCTTACATTTGTCCTCTAGCCATCCTTGCTTAACCATATTGCACTTCCTGTCGATCTCATTTTTGAGACGTCTATATTCCTTTTTGCCTGCTTCTTTTACTGCATTTTTATATTTTCTCCTTTCGTCAATTAAGTTCAATATTTCTTCTGTTGCCCAAGGAGTTCTACTAGCCCTCGTCTTTTTACCTACTTGATCCTCTGCTGCCTTCACTACTTCATCCCTCAGAGCTACCCATCCTTCTTCTACTGTACTTCTTTAATCCATTCCTGTCATTTGTTCCCTTATGCTCTCCCTGAAACTCTGTACAACCTCTGGTTCTTTCAGTTTATCCAGGTCCCATCTCCTTAAATTCCCACCTTTTTGCAGTTTCTTCAGTTTTAATCTACAGTTCATAACCAATAGATTGTGGTCAGAGTCCACATCTGCCCCTGGAAATGTCTTACAATTTAAAACCTGGTTCCTAAATTTCTGTCTTACCATTATATAGTCTATCTTATACCTTCTAGTATCTCCAGGATTCTTCCATGTATACACCTTCTTTCATGATTCTTGAACCAAGTGTTAGCTGTGATTAAGTTATGCCCTGTGCAAAACTCTACCAGGCGGCTTCCTCTTTCATTTCTTAGCCCCAATCCATATTCACCTACTATGTTTCCTTCTCTCCCTTTTCCTACTCTCGAACTCCAGTCACCCATGACTATTAAATTTTCGTCTCCCTTCACTACCTGAATAGTTTCTTTTACCTCATCATACACTTCTTCAGTTTCTTCATCATCTGCAGAGCTAGTTGTAGGTTATACTGTTTACAAATAAGCCGTAATTGCTTGTGAGAATTGTTTGAATATATTTAATGTTTACCAGATTTCTTATTCTATTCTTTTCCTTTATATTTTTTTACCTTTACGTCATATTATTTTTGTAAATATCAAACAGCCTTTACCACAGCAGAGAATACTGCGGCATCCTGGTCGTAGACAGAAGGCCGCTCCTTGTCTTCTATACAACTCATAGCTGCCCCACGTATTAATGATTTCATTTGCAAATGCAATTTTTTTTATTGTTCATTGTTACAGGTCCCTTTGGTGATTATAAATTTCATACTGATTACGTAAAGAAATCCGGGTTGTTCTTTTACAAATAATAGAAGGTTTTGCGTAATCAAAAACTAGCCTCCTTCTGACAACGATCAGGAGCCGACCAGAAGACGGACGTCTTCGACCGCTTTCGTGTTTCCTGTGGCAAAGCTGTGTCAAACTGGGAACACGACATTCTAGTATGAAACACAATATATACATAATTATCAGATTAAAATTGAAAAAAATTGAAATATATTTAACCTATTTGTTTTTTTCTTTTATCATACTAGAATATCTAAATCATATTGTAGCTACATTTAATCAGCTGAAATTCGGCCAGTCTTCGCATTACACTAAGAATCTGCCAACTATTACCGTAACATGTACTACCGTTCGTTAAGAAATATTCGTACTGTTCCAATGCGGCAGCGGAAAGCAGTTTGAATGTAGCGAGGGTACAGGTATTCACTCGCATTACTGCCCTGACGGAGATTGATTTGCCTCACGATCGACGACTCTTGTACAATACGCTGCTCCGCCCTCAATACGTTTCTAATTAAAGTTGTACGCTTAAACATAGATCTGCCATTGTATACAGCCACGGAATTATTGCAACTGCAATGTAGTGTGGGACACAATCGACAGCAAATGAACGAGGTGAAGTCAAATCGTTAACAGAGACTCACCTGTAGGTACCGTAGTAATGTCTGGTGTGCCGTAGCTGGATATAATGGGATTCGCTGGTGTTCATATTATACATTAATGATTTAGGGGATGCATAATTTGCAATCTCAGAATATTCACGGATAATGCAGTTATCTCTGGGGAAACTCCAACGTGTAAAAACTGGAGTAATATGCAACTGAATTTAGACAAAATATCAGCGTGCTGCAACGGTTGGCGTCTCTCTCAGTGTACAGAAATTCAGAGCTGTGTACTTCGTGAAACAAAGACGTGGTGTCCATTGGATAAACTGATTAATAAATCAATCATGAAATACAAGTATTAGGGAATAACAATGTATAGGGATATGAACTGAAATCATGACATAGTTTTAATCCTATATAAAGAAAATGGCAGGCTATGATTCATTGGTAGTACACTGGAAAACTGTAGCTGGCCCACAAACATCCGTATGTACACAGTCATTTAGTCACACAGGCTGTTGGTTCGCCTGTCATGAACGTATTTGTATCTCAACTTGTACTTTACCTTTTACACAAATTTTTGATGATGTCACAGAATCAATTGAGTTTTTTGTATTGAGGATAGTTAAAAAGAGCAGCTAGTCGGACAGCAAATGAAACAAACAGAAGAGTAAAAACGGTCTTGAAGACTCTTGTTAACTAAAAAGTATTTTATAAACAAGGCATCCTATTGTGGCTGCCCCATTTTCTAAAATAATTGAGTAAAGATTGTAAACTGCGATCCAGACCTCAATTTTTTACAGCAGGCCTTGCTTGAGCCACCGCTACTGCCTTTGACCCGCATCTGCGCAGGGTCGACAGGGTTAAGTACGGACTTGGCACGGCGGATTTTAATGAGTGGCCGGATGCCCTTTCTGCCGCAACCCCATACCCTCCGGGACGAAATTAGTGTACCCCAGCTGTCTGCGTCTAGTGTAAACCATGAAATAGTGCGAACGTGTTTCAAATGTCTGCGAGGTGTGTAACTGAGGCGGGACGTGGGGAACAAACCAGTATCACCTAGGGGGATGTGGACAACCACCTAAAAACCACATCCAGGCTGGCTGGCACACCGACCCTCGTCATAAATCCGCAGGGCGGATTAGAGCCAGGGCCGGCGCGCCTACCCGAATCCAGGAAGCAGCGCATTGCCGCTCTCGGCTAACCTGGCAGGTATGTTGAGCCACCGCTATAAGGCGTCTAAATTAAAATTCCCCTGTAGATATTACTTTACCAACATAAAAGTCGTGACCAGGGAACTAGAATATGCATCTGACTGCTTGCAATAATGTTCCATCACTTCGGGCATCGGTAAGCTCCAAAGAATACAAAGAATACTAAATGATGAAATGATTTTGACATAAAAATAAATTTTTGATATACACCATTTTTAAATCGGACTAAAAAGTACAAAATAATTTCTCCTAGCCCCATGGAGACCCTTAACCCCTACAGATCACAAATTACAAATTTTCAGAACTATTTGTGTGGATTTAGGAATCTGTATGGGGCTAGGAGAAATTATTTCATACTTTTCAATCCGATTTGAAAATCGTGTTTTATTATAAATTTATTTTTGATTAAATAATGATTTTTATAATTTTTAGTCTGTTTTAAAAGTGTTATATTAAAAATTTATTTTTATTTTAATAATTATCATTGTTGCAAACTATTGTCGTAAGAGGTGAAGCGGAATTTTTCGTCTTCAGTTTCTTGGTATGCTAGCAGGTGCATACAAAAGTAAAACAGTGAAGGGGTCAAGCCGTGATTTTTCAGGTCTCTGTTGTTGGAAATGAAATGAAATGATCGTATGGCATTGTTGACCGGCAGGTCCCATTCGGGTTCGGCCGCCAAGTGCAAGTCTTATTTCAGTCGGCGCCACCCTGGGCGACTTGCGGCCGATGATGAGGATGAAATGATGAAGAGGACAACACAACACGCAGTCCCCGAGCGGAGAAAATCTCCAACCCGGCAGGGAATCGAACCCGGGCCCAGTGAATGGGAGGAAAGCACGTTACCACTTTATTTTTTAATCTCATTTTTGTTCTATATTGTTCGTTGATTTGTTCGTTATAGACGTCCGATGACTGCCGTTTAGTTTGTTCGTTGATCCGTTCACTCAGTTTTTTTTTATTACAGAGGGTAGATAACCATCTGATCGAACACACTAAGCTACCGTGCCGGCGACAACACATCACCCAGTCCCTGAGCGGAGAAAATCTCCAACCCGGCCGGGAATCGAACCCAGGCCCAGTGCATGGAAGGCAAGCACCACTCAAGTATGCAGGTGGACTCTGTTGGAGACAGTACAGAATGACTTGGATGTCAGGCTGAGGCAGTAGAGATAGTGATGATAGGCGGAAGCAGACTCTGTGTTGATTTGCTGGTCTACTTTTTATTGCTTCCCTACACGTTTGCAAGAAACATGAGGAAGAGCAGACACTAATTTATAACTTCAATAAGTGTAGAACAAAGATGAGGCTTACAACCAGAACAAATGGCTACCCCAGCCTACAACTCTGTTAACATTCGAGAATGCGCAGTAATGTATTGCACTACATACCACGAACCATGGAAGTGCCAGATTCTATTGCTCTAATCGAACCCTTGGGTTCAGGTACTCATGACAACGTGAGTAACATACAGACACAGGTATACGCAGACAAATTTACGATGGAAACCAATAATCCTAGCCCAGTGGTACGCACAGGCAAGTATCTTAGTGCACAAAGTTAACTGAGTCTGACTGCTCATTTACATAGCATCTGCTGTAGTCTCGTCCAGCTGAAGCGGCTGTCGCAGGGTCTCTCGAACTTTGCTAAACTCTGCCTTGCTTTGCGTTTGAGGCCCTCTGTACATGACGTTGGCGCCTTTTTGCTTACAGATGATACGTGGCTGCGTCGCTTTTGTTATCTACCATTCCCAATCGTTGCCGGTGAAATCAGCGATTTTTCAACGTATATTAACTGACTGACGAAAGCAGCTTCTGCCGTGCACATCTATCTAAGTCACAAGACGTAGAGCTAATATTCATTTTTGTGTGATGTTTTCTTTTTTTTCTGGCAGCCTTTCATGATTCGGTCACTACAGTGTTGTGACTAGAATCTCAAAAGGATCGGGACTTACTAACCAGTTCCCGTCAACAGTGGTTAGCCAAGTGTGAATAGGACGACAAGAACAAGAACAAAACAATGGATATGGCACCTCAGAGTATCAAAGTTCAATCGAGTAATACAAGAGAAAAAGCCTAAGGCGTAGCGAAATCTGAGCACAAGCAGAGGTGTGAAATGACAGTGATACAAAAGCGCAGCACATACATAACTGAAGGCAGAGTCACGGCATGGCTAGCTTTACAGAGCAGCCGCAAGCACCAATTGACCAGTAAGGTAATCATTGCCCTTTGGCGCCGCCAATTCGGCGCTGCAGAGGCAATACTAGCTCCTGGAGATGTAGCAGTGGCATCAAGTCGCCGCCGTTGAGTTCCGCGCATACCGCCTGGAATGCGTTCTGATACTACCAGCAAAACACGTTGGTCCCGCAGGGCAACTGAGATGTCAGACATTACCAACGCTTTTCACCCCCAACCCCACCCCTATGGGGGATATGTGGATCAGACAGACAAGAAGACGAGTTAGTAATGCATTGTGACCCAGCTCTCAGCTACGTTTAAAATTTCAGGTCTCTATTTCATCAGGAAGGAGATTTAAATCCATTTGCAAAATTTGTTCTGAACAGAGAGACAAGGAAAAATATGTTAACAATGAATAATCAACTGCGTCCATCCCAAGCAGCATTTAATAAAGATAAATGCACGCTGCACTCAGTTACTGGAAACAAAATTAGAACATTTTCAATTCAGTTCTCTCCATTAAGGATACGACATACTGCTGAGATCAAAATGTAATATGTTTTGAAAATAACATTAGAGTCACTATACCTTGTAGAGTTAAACTTCCAAACAGTTTTTTAATAGAAATGATAGCTCTAATAGTCCTAACCTTGTGCAACTATAAACATGGCACTCCAAAATGGAAACAGTGATTAACTACTACTAAATATGGTTGTTTGCGTGGCCATCTTCCGCAGCAGCTGTTAACATCTGTTACTATAGGTTATCCGTCTTGAGCTGACTGCAGTGGTGTTTCTTTACATAATCTGCTCCTTCCCTTCTTGCTAGCACTGGTTGGTGTGCTAAAAACTGTCAAGTGGAGAGGTGAAATGAAGAGTATCGACACCAACCACTGCTAGCAAGAAAGAAAGGAGCAGATAATGTAAAGAAACCCCACTGCAGTCAGCTCAAGACGGATAACCTATAGTAATAGGTAACTACTACATAGTTTAGTCTCTTTTTTATGACAATTGAGCTTTCTGGATTTCACACGTCTTTGATTATTGTTCCATGACTCCATCACACATGCATTAGATCTCTGGGTACTGCATTCCCTGGAACTCGAAGCTGGTCGGAAGTTCTTCATAGAAAATACGTAATATATTCTTCCATAAAGCATCCCTCTAACTTATTTTCCAATTTAATAATTTAATTGGCAATAAAAATATATATTTAACTGGGTAGTTACTGGCTGTTCCTGAAAATGAAAAATTGCATTCGGTGCAGTTTTGACTTACTGCAGAGATACGCAGATTCTTAAAGAATAAAAATTCAGTAGCTGAAGGCCACTAAAACAGACGTGACGATCGTTGAAAATTAATAGGAAAAACAGAAAAAGAAACAAATGTATCAGCAAACACATCTGAAAGCAACAAATAGTTGTGGCAGTAATGAAAAGGAAATGAAGGCTGGTGCATAATGCAGTTGAGAGAATGGATGGTAGATGCACCTAGGAAATTCTCTGCTGGATTTCCAGAGGTAACGAAACACTATCATGATGACATGATGATGGATGGGCGGATGGCATTAGAAAACATGCAATAACAGCACTGAGACATATCACAGAGAACTGTAATGTAACGAGAACATCTAGAGCAGACCTTTAGTCGGCAGTAGACGTCAAATTACTGAAGATAACGATTTTTCCTTAAAGGCTAGCGTTCTCTTTTAGATTGTATTGACTATGACACTGACGCTGCGCATAATTATGACTTGATGTTTTGTATGTACAAATGAATGGTAAATTACTTTTTTTCATTTCTGTATGGCTAGTGACCCATCTCAGCTTCCCATGGGTAGCACTTAGCGTCTGTGGCCAGACGTCTTGTCTAGCATAGTGGTAATTAAGCATGTGATCGATGTAATTGGAAGTTTCGTATCATAACAATGAACAAGTGTTACTGGAAAATTAGAATTAAAGTGAATGGAAGTCCTTATGACTGCATTATCTGTTTATTGTAGTCCTTACGCAGACCTATGACTGGTTTTGCGCCTTAAAGGTGGATCCCCAGGTGCAGTTCTGTGTAAAGGAATTACCATCTTTGTATGATGAAAAATCATAAATGAATTTTTAAAAAACTTAAAGAATTCTTATCACAAATACTATTCTGTATAGGTACTGCTAGGCACTGTTGTGATAAATAACTTTTAAAAACTTTTGTTACAAATGCAGCATTATATGTTGCTGATGATTGTCAGTTTTCATATTCATTACTTATAAGTAGTCATTCTATGCTTGATGCGAATTACAGTGTTCCAAGGCGCAGCTATAAATGAAAGTGAACGACCCCTCAGTGGTTGTCATCAGACTAAAAGGTTGTTCAGCACCGATGGTGGGCGTCCTAAATAAAATCCTTAAGCTGAGAAAATGTGGGTGTGGAAGTTCCTGTAATGAAGGAAAGCGGTGAATCAAGAATCAGGAGTCATTTATTAAAGAAACTAAAATATTAGCCAAAAAAACCGCAGTAATGGGGTCAGTAGCTACAGGGTAAGAATGAAAATGTAAATCTGTGGTTCGTTTCACTAATTGTTTTAATTACTTTAACAAGTGACTCCTGGCTCTTTCATTACAGGAACTTCCACACCCACATTTTTCACGTTACAGATTTTATTTAAGACGCGCACCATCGGTGTCTAACAGCCTTTTAGCTTGATGACAACCGTCCAGGGATTACTCACTTTCATTTGTAGCTGTGCCTTGGAACATCGTTATTTTCGTGAGACTTGGAGTAATTACTTGTAAGTATGAATACTGAGGATCAGTATCACCAAATAATACTGCATTTGTAGCCAAAGTTTTTTGAAATTTATTTAGGGCAATGGCATCTACCAGTGCCTGTACAGAATAGTATTCGTGGTGAAAATTTCTTAAGATTGTTTAAAAAGTTCTTTTATGACTTTTCAGTAATTCCTTTATACGGAAATGCACCTGAAGATGCACCTTTAACACGCAAAACCGGTTATGGGTCTTTGAAAGGACTACAATAAACACCTAATATGGTCGTAAGCACTCCCATTCATTTTAATTCTGATTTGCCAATAATACCTTACATAATGCTATGGTACGAAAGTTCCAGTTCCATCAGTCATACATTATTTTAGTTGTGGTTGTACCACCTATGAAATAGCTTGCGATAGTTAAATTTGTTCTTATCTGCTTAACATCTGGCACATTCTGCTTTCCAGGTCAGTTCAGAAGTTGGCAGTACCTCACACCAGTAATGGTACCTCACTCCGGCCTGTTGGTGGGTAGCTCGCACCGGCCTCCCTGTAGTGATACTTCACGTGGGCCTGACACTACGGTTGGGCAGCCCCACATAACTCCAAAGAACTCTGACATGTACTGCTAGATGGCAATGGCATCGTTTTCATCAGTTTAATATCTGATACGTCCTGCATCGCAGCTTTTCCGGAAGTCAGCAGTAGCTCATGTGAGCCTCTCATTAGTGATAGCTCACGCCAGTCTGTTGGCAGACCCTCCAGTAAGGTAGCTCACGTGTACCTGGCACTGTAGTTGTGCGGCATTATGTGATTCCAAGGAGCTCTGCCACCCACTGCTAGACGACAATGGCATCGATTTCACAGCGACGTGGGGGCTTTCATTCATCGCAGTTTATCCAATTTGCACGACACATTTGTAAATTATATACCATTTAAATACCTGGGAGACTTTATAACAGGAAGGAACAGGAGCAAGGAGGGAATAACAGAGAGGATAAAGAAGATGAGGTCAGCCTTCTGCATGACGAGAAAGATATACAATAAAAAGAATATATCCACAGAGGCAAAGTAAAGCCACTACAAGGCAACAGTGGGGAATGCAGTATTATTTGCTGCTGAGACGATGACACTAGGAAGAAATGTGGCAGAACAACTAGAGAAAGAAGAGAGAAAAATACTGAGAAAAATACTATGTCCCAAAAGAGGTGGAGAGAGGTGGATGCGAAGACCTAGGGAAGAATTGTACCGGAACATGAGGACAATATCTGGGGAAATCAGACTCAAAAGGGAAAGGTTTGCTGGGCATGTAGTTAGGATGAGTATGGACAGAATCGCGAAGAGAGTGTGGGAAACAACAGGGTGGACAGGGGGAAAGACAGGAACCAAGTGGTTGTTGAACTTCGAAAGGACTGGTTGGAATTGGGGATCAAGGTCGAAGGAATGGAAAATTGGAGGAACAAATACGCACCGACAAATATGCCTCAGATCAATGACAGAGAAGAATACAGGAAAAGATTAGGATGTCACCAGTGGAGCCGCCACAAGAAACGGAAACTGAATATCTCGGAAGAAGAGCGGGAGAGAAGAAGAGAAAAAATGAAGAGGTTCTGGGAGAAGAGGAAAATGCAGTCCACGAAGAGGCTACCCGTGGTCCTACAGAGGCCGTAACGCAAGAAGAAGAAGACAAGATGAAGAAGAAAGCATTCCTCGTGAATCTGCGTACCTGTAAGAGAAAACCACATTAAAATTCCTAGACTAGGTCCTGAGATTAGCCTGAACATATACATGAAAACCTAGCAGAGGACTTCATATATGCATAGGTAAATAGAAGAAGAAGATTCATTATTCACTGGTAAATTTGATGCCCACGTTTAAATTGTACTCTCGTTCTAGCATGTACCTACTTAGGACAGCATATTTTATCTCATTCCACTTTATATGGTTCATTGTTGTGTGATTTTCTGATGTGATAGAGTTTTCAGGCTGAAATCTTAATCAAAGTTAATTGCTCTAGCCACGAGCTCAGATTATAAGTTTTGATTAACCGTAAGATTTAAGTATTAAAATGTGCTCTTCAGTTTTTTATCTTTTATAGATGAACCATGGACCTTGCCGTTCGTAGGGAGGCTTGCATGCCTCAGACAGGCATACCGTAAGTGCAACCACAACGGAGGGGTATCTGTTGAGAGGCCAGACTAACGTATGGTTCATGAAGAGGGGCAGCAGCTTTACAGTAGTTGCAGGGGCAACAGTCTGATCTGACCCTGTAACGTCAACCAAAACGGCCTTGCTGTGCTGGTACTGCCAACAGCTGAAAGCAAGGGGAAACTACAGCGGTAATTTTTCCCGATGGCATGCAGCTCTACTCTGTGGTTAAATGATGATGTCATCCCCTTTGGTAAAATATTCCGGAGGTAAAATAGTCCCCCATTCGGATCTCCGGGTGGGGACTACTCAGGAGGACGTCATTATCAGGAGAAAGAAAACTAGCGTTCTATGGATCGGAGCGTGGAATGTCACATCCCTTAATCGGGCAGCAGGGAGGTGGGAAAAACCCATGATGTCACAATTTCGAGTGTCCTCTGTTGATATTGTGACCTAGGTCAGTCGATCTGGGGTTGTGGAAAAGGACTTGTTGCGGCAACCCCATATGTTTGGCTGCAGGGAGAAGCATTATTTGTTCATCATTTTACTACTGATAGTGTGCTGTCCACCACACAATGGAGCACATAAGAATAGGAGCAGGAGGAGATTACTGTTTAATGTCCCGTCGACAACGAGGTCATTAGAGACGGAGCACAAGCTCGGATTAGGGAAGGATGGGGAAGGAAATCGGCCGTGCCCTTTCTAAGGAACCATCCCGGCATTTGCCTGAAGCGATTTAGGGAAATCGCGGAAAACCTAAATCAGGATGGCCGGACGCGGGATTGAACCGTCGTCCTCCCGAATGCGAGTCCAGTGTGCTAACCACAGAGCCACCTCGCTCGGACACATAAGAATAATATTACGTAATTGCTGGGTCAGTGGCAATTGCCTCTTGCACTGCGAGACCCTCTCAACAGTCATCACAGGTGTCGGTCAGCATTGTGCTAAGCTGTCTGCAGTCCTGGTGCAGTGCAGTAACAGTGTTTCCGTTCGAGGCTGTCAGCGCTCTCGGCCTCGGCGATCGGCATAGTGCAGTAACGGTGTTTTATTGCACGGCGGCGAATCTGCTCTAAGCTGTTAACAGACAGTGCAAGTATTATTACAGACTCCTTTTGCAGTGCATGTTAGTTGTGATGGGATATTATTTTCAAGACCTTATAGGTGGAGTTTAGGCGATGTCTTTGGTATCGTTTTTCACAATATGTTTGGGTATTTAATGCGATGTTTTTGGTACAGTTTTAGCAGTATGTTTCTATCTCTATAGGCGAGGTTTTTGGTACCGTTTTTAGCAATATGTTGTTAGATCTGTAGCAGTGCTTATGATTTTTTAGACAGATAGTCTGTAGCAGTGTTGTTATGTGACTAGAATATGTAGCTGCTGGATAGGGTAATACTTGACCCTTCCTGAGCTTTTTCCGCCAATTTCGAGTAGTACTGGGAAATTTTGCAACAGGATAACGCCAGTAATTCCCAAAATAAAGAAAAAACTACCCTGTATCTCTCACACCGCCAGCTCAGCACAGACTTATCTTTTCTCGCAATTCCCAGATGGAGTAGTGGAGGGGGAGAGGGTGGGGGTAGAGGAGGGAATGGGTGTGTGAGAGGGACGAAGAGCAGAGGGGAAGTGAGTTAGAGATGGGGGAGGGGGAGCTGCTATACTGTTGCTATCCTAGAGTATAGTACCAAAATTTAAACGTTACGTCTTTGAGCCCAGGCAAATTGAGCAAATCGGTTGGTTCTTTTGCATTAGGTGTGATCTATGGTGGGCCTTAGACAGCTTATAAAAGCGCCATTTATTCATGGGCGGTTTCTGAGAAAACCTCGAAAAACAATGATTTGTCGGTACCAAAAGTACCAATTGCGTGGATGGCCACTTCCACAATTTCTATTCATGGAAAGTCGTCAAAATTTGTTCCATATGTTCTTAAGACGATGTTCTCAGAGTCTCTTGAAACATTTTTCAGTATCATCTTCCGTTACTAAAATCCAGAGGTTTCCGTACTTATGCAGGTAAAATATGCACGTATAATCTGATATGAGGCGTAAATGTAGCTTTAATTGATGTAGTGAACACATGACAAGAGTTCTGGGGCCTTCTTAGTCTCCATTTTTTCACCAGTAAAACTGTATGACACGCTGCCTCTGTATAATGGTCACTTCACGCCTATTCAGGCTGTCTTGACTTGGAAATTGTTCGATGGTGCCATCTGGCTGCTTGAGCATCTTATGAAAAATTATTTTGTCATACGAAATTTTTTTACTTGCAAATCAAACACCGAATTTTTTTAGTATACCACAGATGTAACCTAAAAAATGTTGTGCGTTATTATGTGAAGTGGTATATGGTGAACTTGCATTGGCTGGGAGACGATACTGTGTTAATCTTATATTATTCGCAGTTATTGATTGTTGATACATGTCAAAGTATGTAAATTAGTCGAAATATATAAATAAAGTGTCAAAACTTAATTGACCAACAGCAATCGTTTTATATAAGAGGCACACTTCGCTGTATCATGGAAAAAGATGGAAATCGACTGAAAAACTCTCATCTTGAAGAGGCTCTGACAGAAGTGGGGAACCAGCTGCCTCAGTCCTCATTCCACCTTCCTCACCGAAAGCTTTGGCATGCATACACGTACACGCTTTTTTGTGCTGAAAGAGAGTTCCAGAGAGACAGTGGTCGTGAAAGAGAGAGGAGACTGTGCTAGTGTGAGAAAAAGAGAGAGAGTGATGGCGGGAGGAAGAAAGTGACGACATTGAAAGAGCGAGATTGATGGAGGTAGTAGCAGTGGATAAAAGAGAGAGAGAGTGAGAGATAGATAGAGATAGAGAGAGAGAGAGAGAGAGAGAGAGAGAGAGCAGGAGAGAGAAGAAATGAAGAAGAGAGGTGAAAAGAGACCATACATAAGCGAAGTTTAATACAAAAAAATATATATATCCCATATACCCAAATGTTAAAGCTTCCTAATCTAGGGATCAAAATCCGGTAAAACCATCCCCCAGGACATGCATGGAGAGGAGACAATTGTGGCTGATGAGAAAGACAGCAGGTAGTGAGAAAGAGAGAGCTGGGAATAGCAGAGAAAAAGAATGGGACAAAGAGATAGAGAGGCAGTGAAAGTGGCAGAAGAGCAAGGGAGAGGGATGAAAAAAGTGACAATCGGTGAGACACAGTCAGGAGAAAATGCCAGTGGGCAAAAAAGGAAACAGTGGGAAAGGGACAGTGACCACGAGAGGGAAATATGAATGCTTCACTACAAAGACAAACTGGGTAAAAGCAATTAGAACGTCCTGCATTAAAAGAGCACGAATATGTTTGCATGCCAAATCTCTTGGTGAGGAAGGCAGAACGATGAATGATGCAGCTGATTCCCTACTTCTCTGTCATAGAGGAACATATTCGCGTTTTTGGGCTCCGACAGCAGTATCTGCGAGCTGAGATTGTATACTAACCGTCTTTCCTGACAGTTTACTCCCAGTTGTCTCAGAATTACAAACGTTCTGCACTATTTTCCATCGTCAAACGCATTTTATAGATCGACAGATCCTTTGAAGGTTTTATTCTTAAGTATTGTTTCCATTACCTAGCGCAACACCTGGTCTGCCTACCTGATATCTTTATCTTTCATAAAGCCGAACTGACCATCAATAGTGAGGCTACATTCGTACGACCACAGTCTGCATTGTTGCTAAATTTATTCAAGATGGCGTCAGTAGATGTGGCAATGTCACACTAAAGACATTGATGGATGATGTCATGGGTTTTCCTCCTCCCCTATCCCTACTTCACTCCCTCATGTGCCCTTTCTGCTCCTCTCACACACTCCTTCCCTCCTTTACTCTCCACTCCCTCCCCCTCCCCTAGTCCATTTGGGAATTGGCAAGGAAAGATAAGTCTGTGCTGAACTAGCGGTGTCAAAGGATACAGGAAGTTTTTTTCTTTATTTTGGGAATTACAGGTGTTTTCCTGATGCAAAATTTCCCAGTACCATTCGAAATTGGCAGGAAAAGCTCAGAAAGGTGCAAGTATTACCGTGTCCAGCAGCTATGTGCTCTAGTTACATAATAACACTGCTACAGATTGTCTGTCTAAAAAATCATAAGCACTGCTACATATCCAACAACATATTGCGAAAAACGGTAACAAAAACTCGCCTATAGGGATCCAAAACTTACTGCAAAAATTGTACCAAAAACGTCACATATAAATACCTAAACATATTGTGAAAAACGATACCAAAGACATCGCCTAAACTTCACTTACAAGGTATTGAAAATAACAACGTTAAGTATTTTTATTGCAGCTAATACTTTGTACGATATTGAAGACATGAAGAGACACTGAAATGATTTCAAATACTTACGAATATCCTTTGGTTCAGTACGTGCCACCACTGTCAAAGTTAAAGGCAAGTTCAACCTTGTAAACCTGGCAAATGCTTAGCAAATGGACACACGTCTCGTTCCCGATAGTTTGTGAAGGGATCATCCAATATCTTCTTTCAAAACGTACCGTCTTTTGGGACTAGAATGAATGAAAAATGTGTTTCCGAAGTGACTACATCCGTGAAATTTCTCCGCAGCATGACGACAGAATGTTTTAACGAATGAGCAGCACAAGGAGAAAAAGTTGCCAACAGATTGTCTCCTTATACATTGTCTAAAAAAAGATAGTTTCCAAATCGGTGAATATTTATTGTTGCAACAGTGCATATGGAGTACACGAAATTACTATATTTCCAAATCAATAGCACTAGCGGTTCTGAGATACCAGCTCTCGACCCATGGTACAACACTCATGTTAGTACGTGGTGTAAACTCCATGGGCGGCAGTGCAGGCGCTGACTCTGACATCCAGTCGGTCGTACTCTTGGTGATTACTGTTCTTGGAATACGTCATGCCATACCTGCACGACCTGCCCACTTAGTTCGGTAAGAGTTGTTGGCTGATGAGTTAGACGACGCACTTCTCGTCCCACGTGTGCTTGACTGGCGACAAATCCGGAGAGTGTGCTGGCCAGGGAAGTTGCTTCACGTCTTGCAGAGCACGTTGAGTTTCACGGGCAGTGTGTGGGCGAGCATTACCCTGTTGCAACATCACCTTCCTGTTGCAAGAACGGCAAAAGAACGGGTCTAACAGCATTATGCACCTAACGAGCGCTGGTTAGCGTCCCCTCTAGGAACAACAAAGGTGAACAAGACTTGTAGCTTATCGCACCCGCGGTAGCGTTCTCGTTTCCCGCACCCGGGTTCCCGGGTTCGATTCCCGACGGGGTCAGGGATTTTCTCTGCCTCGTGATGACTGGGTGTTGTGTGATGTCCTTAGGTTAGATAGGTTTAAGTAGTTCTAAGTTCTAGGGGACTGATGACCATAGATGCTAAGTCCCATAGTGCTCAGAGCCATTTTTTTCTATCGCACCCTGGATCATAAGGCCTGTGTGGGGCCAATGTGTCTAGAACGAATACACTATACAAGATAGCGCTGACAGGTTTAAGTCATAGCGCAAACGACCATGCAGGCATAATCTGCTTTCATCGCTGAAGATCACTGGGCACTATTCCATTTTCCAAGTGATCCCCTGACGGCACCAGTCGAGCCATGCACGTTGACGGTTCAAAAATATTGGTTCAAATGGCTCTGAGCACTATGGGACGTAACATCTCAGGTCATCAGTCCCATAGAACGTACAAGGGAACCTCCCCATCGCACCCCCCTCAGAATTAGTTATAAGTTGGTACAGTGGATAGGCCTTGAAAAACTGAACGCAGATCAATCGAGAAAACAGGAAGAAGTTGTGTGGAACTATGAAAAAATAAGCAAAATATACAAACTGAGCAGTCCATATGAAAGATAAGCAACAACTAGGTAGAAGTAAACACGTGAGCGCCGTGGTCCCGTGGTTAGCGTGTGCAGCTGCGGAACGATAGGTGCTTGGTTCAAGTCTTCCTTTGGGAGAAAATTTTAATTTTTTGTTTTCAGACAATTATCAAAGTTCAGGCACTCACATATAATCAATTTCGCTCTCCAAAACTGCAGGACATGTTCAGATTTGCTTGGACATATGCAGGATTTGACGGTCTATACACGGAAAAATTTGAAAACGTTAAAAACATATGTTTTTACAGAGCACAGACGAAATTGTGAAACTGTTGCATTCATTTGTTGCGGTTTATGTGACAAACTCTTATGTTTTCACACTTTTTTGGGAGTGATTATCACATCTACAAGAAAACCTAAATTGGGCAAGGTAGAAGAATCTTTTTACCCATTCACCAAGTGTACAAGTTAGGTGGGTCGACAACATATTCCTGTCATGTGACGCACATGCCGTCACCAGTGTCGTTTAGAATATATCAGACGTGTGTTCCTGTGGAGGAATCGGTTGACCTATGACCTTGCAATCGAATGTTTTCGGTTTCCACTGGACAGGGACGTCCTTTCGGCTACTAATCGCACGGTTTTGCGGTGCGGTCGCAAAACACAGACACTAAACTTATTACACTGAACAGAGACGTCAATGAACGAACGGACAGATCATAACTCTGCAAAAATAAAGAAAGTAAAGTTTTCACTCTAGGGAAGATTTGAAACAAGAGCCTCTCGTTCCGCAGTTGCTCATGCTAACCACGCGACCACGGCGCTCCTGTACTCGGTCTCCCCTATATGTTGCCTATCTTGCAAATGGACTACTCAGTTTGTATATTTTGCTTAGTTTTTTCATAGTTCCACACAACTTCTTCCTGTTTTCTCGATTGATCTGTGTTCAGTTTTTCAAGGCCTATCCACTGTGTCAACTTATAACTAAATCTGAGGGGGGTGCGATGGGGAGGTTCCCTTGTTAGATCTACTTAAACCTAACTAACCTAAAGACATCACACACATCCATGCCCGAGGCAGGATTCGAACCTGCGACCGTAGTGGTCCCGCGGTTCCTGACTGAAGCGCCTAGAACCGCTCGGCCACACAGGCCGGCGGACGTTGATGCTGTGGCCTGAATGGAAGTCGGGCTAGAGTTGTGCGTACCTGCAGTCCCATTGCTAATAACGTGTTCGCAACAGTTGTAAGTGGAACTGCCTAAGGACGTACCCTGCCTCTGAGAATCCTGGTGCTGTTCACTATCAGCTATTAAGGAAGCTTCAATTTCATCTCCACGCCCTTCTGGCTCCCCCGTCACAGCTGGTTTAGCGAGTGACTCAAAATGTAACGTTGTCCGTCCGCTTTTTGCAGTCTTGTCTGTTTCAGCCTTACGCTTGTTTCGAAAACTTGATGATGCACTGTGACACATTTTCCCACTCAGGTAACTCTTTTCCATTATAATAAAGCTCTTAAAGCAGTGTGTGGCAGCGATACAAAAATTTAAATTCCTACAAACCACAAAGTAATGGAAAGCGTGCAGCAGGCTGCTCAGCTCGAGCGACTGCTGAGTACTACTGATTAGTAATGACAAGCCACGCTACAAAACAAAATACAGCAGACACTTCTCCGTACCCACACTCGCACGAATTCAGCAAATTCGGTGCTGTAATCTCAGATTGTCAAAAATCGCTTTCGATCGTTTGGTTTCTACAGTAGCTCGTAGTAGAGGTTGACTGACTTTACCTAGCCGACTGGGCCGGCCGAGGTGACCGAGCGGTTCTAGGCGCATCATTCTGGAACCGCGCGACCTCTACGGTCGCAGGTTCGAATCCTGCCTCGGGCATGGATGAGTGTGATATCCGTAGGTTACTTTAAGTAGTTTTAAGTTCTAGGGGACTAATGACCTCCCATAGCACTCAGAGCCATTTGAACCCATCCGGCTGGCCGCCTTCTCGAATAAACAAAACTGAGAGCGTAATCCTTTTGAAATAATCCTTCCTGGTGTGGAAGGACAAAGATTGGTATTTTCTTTATTTCGCAGGTGCAGGTGGATGTGCAGGTATTGCCCTGTTGGAAGGAGAATTCAGAATGCCAACATTCCCACCCCTGCTTTCAACTGCCCCTCGCCCCCAATATTTTTCCAGTCACATATGGTCGCCTTGACGTGTGAGGGCCGACTGGTGTACTTCACAATACTGCCACCAAAATTATGAGTCACTGGTTTTCCCCCCTCCCCCTGCCTGACAAAGACCAGCTGCCAGTTCAGACTTATCGGACTGTTTACATAACACTTTGGAATTCTGACTGAGACTTAAATGGGCGTCGTCTGGCCTAGTTCACAATATCACACCCCACGCCCACTTTCCACCACTTCGAAACTGGCGCGAAACGTTCAGTCTGTGGTGCGGAAGAACATAGGGTAGTTGTCCTCAATATTTGCCGAAGGTACAAGTGTTATCCTGTTGGAAAAAAATTCACAATACCATTCTCCGGCCGGCCGCGGTGGTCTCGCGGTTCTAGGCGCGCAGTCCGGAACCGCGCGACTGCTACGGTCGCAGGTTCGAATCCTGCCTCGGGCATGCATGTGTGTGATGTCCTTAGGTTAGTTAGGTTTACGTAGTTCTAGGTTCTAGGGGACTGATGACCACAGCTGTTAAATCCCATAGTGCTCAGAGCCATTTTTGAACCATTCTCCTTCCCCACATTCCGACACCCCTTGCCCCCACTTCTTTTAGATTGTGCACATGTGTATGTGTGTGTCTGTGTCTGTGTGTGTGTATATATATGTGTGTGTGTGGAAGACCCTCTCTTTCACAATACCAGCACCAGAGTCCGCTCGAAATTGTGATTTCAAGAGTATCTGCTCACTCGAAAATTTGTGCGAAAAGCTGAGCTGTTGGTGTGGAAGGTACAAGTGTTATCCTATTGTGGATGCCCTAATTATGTACAGATCTTTAAGAAAATCATAAGCAGCTATATGCACAGCTACAGATCCAAAGTTACTGCAGATATTATGAAAAACCTTGTTTAAATGTCACTAATGGTTCAAATGGCTCTGAGCACTATGGGACTTAACATCTATGGTCATTAGTCCCCAAGAACTTAAAATTACTTAAACCTAACTAACCTAAGGACATCACACAACACTCAGTCATCACGAGGCAGAGAATGTCACCTAATCATCAAAACACGTACCCTACATACCACAAATGGCATGCGACAGGGCATCTGAGTCAAAGCCGTCCTTGCAGTCGCCGATTTGTCACAGTTCGTTGTGTCAGGTACTTACACGACTGCGGTGTCCACCGAACTGCCGCTGGAGGCCGTATTACGATCTTGGTCAGTTGTGCAGACACTGTACACTAACAGCTCCAAGCAGAATTGCCATTAATGCTGTGCGTGGGTACCACTGACAGGTTACCGCAGGTTGCAAACATGCAATGCAAATAGATCACGGAATACTCATATAATTATACTGCTACAGATCATCAACATAAACATCTGTTATGAAGTGGTACAGTTCATGTCACTCGAAAATATCTTTAAATTTATCCAGCTTATCCTGTACACTACAAATGGATTATCATGTGGTAAGACTAAATCAGCTGTCTTGTATTTCTGTCATGCCTTGGCGGTGGCTGCCAGGTTCGTCGAGTGAGCTGCAGTAACAATTTCACAAAATACTACGCAACCTTTCCACCACGCACCACTACTGCAAGAAATAAGAGTCTGTGCAAAAAGTAATGTGGGGACATCAAAGTGTAAGCCTTAAGGCGGTGCAAAAATCCCGAGGACGCAGACACTCACCTGGAAACGCTGCAGGTTGTGGGCTGCATTAGACTGGTACCAGGGCATCACTAGCCCGCAGCCACACTGCACCACCTAGCTGGGGTCGTTTGCTGGATCTTGCGTATGTCCACTCGTATTTCTATTGTCAAGTACGGTCATATTTAATGCAAGTGTCGATGGCCATCATTCCACGCTGATCATCATGCCACATCGAACATCATCTGCCACAAACTACCACACACCATCATTCACTGCCATTCAGGTCGCTGCAACCCCATATGTTTGACTGCAGGGAGAACCATTATGAATTCAGCATATTACTACTATCGGTGTGCTGTCTACCACACAGTGTAGACCCAAGAATAATATTACCTGCCTACCGGGTCAGTGGCAATCGCTTCTTATGCCGACAGACCCCCGGCGGTTACTGCAGGCGGTGGGCCGCCCCGCTGTAACGTGTCAGCGGTCCTGGTGCAGTGCAGTAACAATGTTTCTGCTCAGAGTTGTCAGCGCTGCTGACGCACGGCGCAGTGCAGTAACGATGTTTCCTAGCACCGTGCATCTGCTCGGAGCATTAAGTGGACAGTGCAAGTGTTATTATAGACTCAATTTGCAGCGTGTGTTAGCTGTGTTGGCGTACTGTTTTCAAGATCTTCGTAGGTGGTGTTTAGGCGATGTTATTGGAATTGTTTTCACAATATGTTTGGGTCTTTATAGACGGTGTTTTTCCCGCCGTTTTTTGCAATATGTCTGTATCTTAATAGGTGGTGTTTTCGCCACTTTTTTTCAATATGTTATTTGATCTATACCTGTGCTCATGATATTTTTAGACTAAAGGTCTATAGCAGTGTAAATACGTAACTAGGACATGTAGCTGCTGGACAAGGTTATACTTTCAATACTTTCTCTTTCCTGAGCTTTTCCCGGCAATTTTAAGGGGGTTAGGACGTCAAGCGGGCCAATTTGGAGCAAGAGAGGCACCACAGGACATTTTAATTTCCACTGCCTATACTTTTACAAATAAATTCATAAAACTTTGAAAGCATGGTCAGGAAGGATTCAGTATTCATACTCACAGTAGTGGAAGCTCAAAAACGTAACAAAATGCATTTTTTGACATGTGAAATTTCATCATTTTTTCACTTACTACTGGCTGCATTTGTTGCTATAGGTACACTTTTCTTCCTAAGTAAGAGAGATTCTTCGATGAATTTTGCGCAGCATACAAACTATAGTTACATGTACATGAAACTCTAGAGTTTATTTAATTTATGAAAAAATGAATGAACTGTTACATTTTAAACTTCTTGTTTAGAAAAAACTCTAATTTTATAGTTAATTATCTCAATTTTTACCACAGTTTTTAATAGATTTGGAAAAATTCTAGAGTTTCATACACCTGTACGTACTGCTTGTATGCTGCGCAAAATTCATCGAAGAATCTCTCTTACTTAGGAAGAAAAGTGTACCTACAGAAACAAATGCAACCAGTAGTAAGTGAAAAAATGACGAAATTTCAGATGTAAAAAAAAGGTATTTTGCTACGTTTTTGACCTTCCACTGCTATGAATGTGAGTCTTCAATCCTTCGTGGTCATGCTGACAAAGTTTTATGAATTTATATGTAAAAGTCTAGACAGTAGAAATTAAAATGTCCTGTGGTGCCTCTCCTGCTCCAAGTCGGCCCGTTTGACGTCCTACCCCCCCTTAAACAGTATTGGAAAAATTTGCAACAGGATAACACCCATGATTCCCTAAATAAAGAAAAAATTGCCTTATGTCCTTCCACACTGGCATTTCAGCACAAACTGAGCTTTTCCCACCAATTCCCAGGTGGGGAGCAACTGAAGGGAGGAGTGGACTACGAGGGTGGGAGAGGGTGGAAGCGGGGAGGTGAATGTGGCGGGAATGGGGAGGAGGAAAACACATGACATCATCTGGTGACATCATCAGTACTATTTAGCCACATCCACTGACACCATCTTGTATAAATTTGGCTAAAATGCAGACTGTGTTCGTACAAAGGTAGCCCCAGTACTATCATCATCTATCAGATCATCAATTTGCTCTTCCATTCTTCTGTGTATTATTCTTGTGAACAACTTAGATGCAAGAGCTGTTAATCTAATTGTGTGATAGCTCTCGCGCATATTTGCATTTGACCTTGCTGTGTGAACGCTGTGTGGACACTTCCCGTAAGTCTGATGAACTGCCTCCGGATTCATAGATTCTGCAAACCATCTTGGTTCTGGGTTGCCACTTCGTCCAATGAGTTTAGAAATTTCGAAAGCATGTTCTCTTTGCCTTCTGCTTCATTTGATAGCAGATGTTCCAAAGTTCTGTTGCACTCTGACTCAGGTCTCAGCTACGATATGAGCAGTAGAGTGGTGAGTGACGCTGGGTACGATAAAAGCGAGACCAGTTCCTAACATGGAGTCACCACCTGAACTATGTAAGCTCCTCATTTTGAGTGAAACTATCTGTTTTTGGAACATGAGTTACTGAAGGGCCAGAGGAGTCATGGAATTCATCGGATTAATAGGAGTAGAAAACTTTGTGGAGGGTACCACCATCTGTTTCATGGTTTAAGAAATTACGAAACTATAACTTTTTTCTTATACTCGTACAAGTATATCTATCTGAATACTCAATTACATACTCCAGAAAACAGCTCCTCGCTTGACGAAGAAAAGACCAGCCCTTTCACTGCAACTGACTCCAAATGAGACGTTGTAACATTGGGATAAGTAGTAAAGACATTTACTAAATTACAGACACTTCACTTAAAAATTGTTAAAAAAATAAAAAATAAACTTATTTCCAGGTTCAATTTTATATTTATTGCTTTTAAGTTAACAAAGAATTAGCCTTATTTTATAAAATACCCATTTATTTTGAAAGTAAACGTATAAAATAATGAAATGTTTTTATTAAATAATAAAAGAAATTTTTGATTTGCTTCATGAATCTGCTCGTTCCCGAGAGAGGTGTTTTCTGATTCAATACAACCACTGTCGGTTGACGATGACTCATAGTCATTGTTTCACATTCTCTTATGGCGTCCAATATGAAAAATTTAAATTTACAGCGGATCTGGAGTTTTTATATATCATCCAAACGACTTAGATATGAAAGTAAACTTAAAAAGAAACGAGGGTCATTTCCCATAGCCTCTCTTTCTTTCTCCATATTTAAAATAGTATTTATTTTTTCGTCCAGTTCCATCGTTAAATTTTCCAGATCTCATTCTTTCCTTGTGCTTCTCTTGGAACGGCAGCTCCTGGAAAACCTATCGTTATCTCCAGGACAGGAAGTCATTGTGTATTGTTAATTATTAGGTTCTATGACATTCGTCTCAGTGATTTTTGCAATCCATGCTAGAGGTACCATCTTCTTCTTCCAGTGATAGGGACGTAAGGTGTCCTATCATTGGGCTTGGAAGAACAATGTCCCGGGTGAACTCCTTGAAATTTGCAATAAACCATTTTTTGTTTGGAGGACTAGAGGCAGAAACAAATTTACATTGCGGTTTTTGCATATTCTTCCTGAACGTATCTTACAGGGTTTCCATTTTTTCTACATTCGTCCCCTAGAACAAAGAGAATTTATACCGTAAAAACAAAAAATAGTAGTTGATGACACCTATACCGAAGTGTACATCCTAAATAATATATTTGTGCAGCTTTTTTGATTGTTAATAATTAAAACCCGGATTTCCATGCAAATTCATGCTGACAATTTGGGGAGTAAATGCATATTTCGAAGATTTCATTGATGTAACCGCGTGAATTTAGACTTTAATAATCCATACGATATCATTTTTCTAGCCTCAGGGCATGTATTGCGCTAACTGGGTGACAGCGCGTTTTAGTGATATCTTTTAGATGAATTACGACAAAAATGCAGAACAGGGATAATTTCGCGAGTTTTATTACAGTCTGTAAATCTCGCAGTGAACTCAAGCGCTCTAGTTCGCCTCAGTAGATGTCGGTAGACGTCTATATACTTCGTGCCAAATTGAAATGGAAAAGTGGACCTCTTGTTAAGCGGTGCTGCCCCGGGAAAGCAATTAAAGTATTTTATGCTAACCTGGAGCACTTTACATGTTCAGCCCATGCGCTACAACATGTAACTGAAACAATACATCTAAAGCCTGGCAATATGGATACACTGATATCCTCCACAGACAAGATAAACAGATCACAAAATACAAAGGTTTAATAAATCTAACAGCATTAATTAAATCATGTACTGACTTTTCTTCTTTTCAATGTATTCCTCAAAGACTTCTTCAAGTTGCCGCATTTGGAGATGTACTATCAGATTTAGCTTTGCCACTATAACCTGTTTTAACCAGCTAGGCCACATCGATAAACACTATCTCTTTTACTGTCGTAGGTCTGATGAAGTTAAGTAGATAATAGATGGTAAATTTCTGAAGATTTATCGAAGTTAAGAACTGTTTGTTTCACTGTATTGAGACACCTTAAGTTACTACTCCCTATTTTCTTTCTGGTTTTGGGTCATACACACTCTCAGAACGAATAGTGAATTTTGTATTAAATTGGCCTTGAAGAAAACACATTTCAAGCAGCACTAGTGTTACACCAAATCAATTTTTGCGCATTTGCTGAGTTGCACGTCTCTGGTAATTGATGGAATCTCCGACAATTATTGGAAAAATTGAGAAATCTTTGGACTCATCCTACGAAGAAGTGGGTGTTTGCAGGTCTTAAGATGAACAAAGTTATCGGATGAAATCCTGATTTTGAGTTTATGAAGTTAAAAAAATATTTTGTGGCGAAAATGTAGAAGACTACAACTTGACCTGACTCTGCACGAAATTTCTCCGCTTAAGTATGCTCCATCATTTCTTATGACATAGAAAGGTTGTTTTTTATGTACAGAAATGCTCGGTCTGACAAACGCATGAGCATAGGTGAAGAAAATTTGAAGAAATTTGTTGTTGTGTACTTTTTCAAAAGAAAATAGAAATGAATATAGAATTGAATTTTGATGCCGCATATTCTTGTGTTTTTGCTGCATCATTGTACGTGAATGCAACATGTCTTACGATTTAATGGTGCATAAAAATCCGGGCTATATTTATAACGAAAAGAGATGGACAAACAGAATTGGTTCTTATATTGCTAGTCAGTGCCAAACCAGTTTAATTAGATATCTCCATTATAATTTAAAAATATTGATTATTTATTTAACTACATAATTTTTGTTAGTTTTAACTATATTAATTAAATTATTTCATAACAGAACACTTTTTTCAGACATCTTGCATTTGAATTTAGATTCAGATAAACTCTGAATCCTAACTAATGCCGCCACCCACCGAAGAACACCTCAAGGATGTAACAGAAAAATATTTTCTGTTATGGAAATTTTCAACCTGCATCGGAGCAATAGATGGTCGCCCCCATTGTGAGCCTAAATGTCCACCGCATAATGGATCGATTTTCTGAAATGCTTTTTTGTAGAACATATGTTGCTCATGCCGATAAAAAGTTTTTGATTATTGATGCAGGCGCTAGAGGACAACAAAGTGACGGGGAACTTTTTTGGCCAGTGAATTGTTTAGTCAGCTGTAAAACAACAAATTGAATTTATCTCCCCAAAAAGTCTTAACAAATAGCCATATTTTAGCACCACACGTTCTCAGTGGATATAAAGCCTTTCCACTGAAAACGTAGCTTCTGGTACCATTTCCAGCAAAACTTGTAACACAATATCAAAAAACCCTCGATACTAATCTATCAAAAGCTAGAAAAACCATTGAACGTGCTCTTGAGATTTTACGGACCAAATAGCGACTATTTAGGAACATAATTACAAGCACCAAACGTGCTAATAGTAAACGGCCTGTACAAACTGCTTGCGTAATACACAATATTATCAAAAACAGGACTGGCATTAACGATGCAAATTACATATCTTTGCTCCGCGAAGACACCGCGAATTAGTTGAGAACTCTATCGGATCCCATTCCAGATCAATATCGAAGCCCAACCGCAGAAACAACACAAAAAAGGAAAAAAATTGTGACTTGTTTTAATCTCAAGTCATTATTCTTCGGTAATTATTGATAACATATTATAATGTTACAATAATATTTAGTTGAACTATTAGATTGGTACATAAGTTCGTAGTGTTTTTGTTTTGCATGTTGGTTTTGCGGTTGCTATGCGTTTATTTATCGTTTGTCATTTTTTATTTGTAGTTCACTGCTGCTGTTTTAGTTTACATGTTACCATTTTGTCATATGGAGATAGTGAGTGGACCTGTGAACGTTAGGTAACGGGGTGCCAAGTGGAGAAATCGGAACATTTCCGACATATTCTTCTGTCTGAGTCCAGTAGAGGGTGACAGCAGCGGAGGCAGCCAGAAACATTTGTCCGTGTATGGGGATAATGCCACTGGGCACAGCACGGCAAGAAAATGGTTTTCTCGTTTGAAGGAGGATTGTTTTCACACTATTGACGCTCCACGTCCTGGAAGACCTTCGGGGTTTGATGCAGATCGTTTGAATGCATTGATCCCCGAACATCCACGTCTCTGAACTCGAGAACTGGGAAATGTGACGAACTGTGATCATTCCATCATCGTGCAAGATTTGCATGCGATAGAGAATATCAAAAATCGGGTGTATGGCTACCGCATGCTCTAAGCCAAAATCACAAAAATCAGCAGGTGACCACATATGCTTCTCTACTTGCTAGTCATCAACTGGCTCCTGAACAACACCGACCGTTCCTATCGCGTATTGTTACTGGTGACGAGAAATGATGTCTTTATCCTAACATGAGGAAGAGAAAGGAATGTCTGAGCCTCAGAAAAGCAGCAATTCCCCGTACAAAGACCTGCGCGCATCCGCAAGTGATAATGTTATCTGGTGGTACAGCGCCGGTGTGGTGTTCAAATGGTTCAAATGGGTCTGAGCACTATGGGACTTCACATCTGAGGTCATCAGTCCCCTAGACTTAGAACTACTTAAACCTAACTAACCTAAGGACACCATACACATCCATGCCAGAGGCAGGATTCGAACCTGCGACCGTAGCGGTCGCGCGGTTCCAGACTGAAGCGCCTAGAACAGCTCGGCCACATCGGCCGGCCGGTCTGGTGTACTCAGAATTGCTTCACCGAGGTGTAGCTATCGCTATTGACATTTGTTGTCACCAACTGAGATGTCTTGCAGACGCAATCCAAGGACAACGACTAGGGAGACTGCGTGAAGTGATGTTACTCCACGATAACTCCCGCCCTCATTTTGCTAGACACGATAAACGCTAGACAGGAGTTAGGTTGTGAAGCCATTTCACACCCACTTTATTCACCTGGCCTAGGGCCCTCAGATTCTCAACATCTCCACTCTCTATTGAACAATCTTCAAGAGACTTTCTTTCGGGATGAAAATGCGCTCCGAACATTGCTCGACGAGTTCATCGCCTCAAATCCACGTGATTTCGACAGCTGCAAAATCGATAAGATGCCAAAGCGTTGACAGACTGCCGTAAATAGTGAAGGACATTATCTTATTGACGACTGAAGTCTCTGTTATGTGTACCTGTTGTGTTTATTATAAGCTACGATCTTAAGCACCAGCCTAAAATATCTCACAAAACTGTTAGGCTTCGTGGCCACTTGCTAACAAGCCGCCTGTTGGCTTCCGTCTCGGGTTCTTCGGTGGACATTTGTTTGTTGGCAAAAGCCTTCGGCCGAAGAACCCAACACAGATGCCAACAGGCACCTTGTCTAATATACACTACTGGCCATTTAAATTGCAACCCCACGAAGATGACGCGCTACAGACGCGAAATTTAACCGACAGGAAGAAGATGCTGTATTATGCAAATGATTAGCTTTTCAGAGCATTCACACAAGATTGGCGCCGGTGGCGACACCTACAACGTGCTGACATGAGAAAAGTTTCCAACCGATTTCTCATACACAAACAGCAGTTAACCGTCGTTTCCTGGTGAAACGTTGTTATGATGCCTCGTGTAAGGAGGATAAATGCGTACCATCACGTTTCCGACTTTGATAAAGGTCGGACTCTAGCCTATCGCGATTGCGGTTTATCGTATCGCAACATTGCTGCTCGCGTTGGTCGAGATCCAATGACTGTTAGTAGAATATGGAAACGGTGGGTTCAGGAGGGTAATACGGAACGCCGTGCTGGATCCCAACGGCCTCGTATCACTAGCAGTCGAGATGACAGGCAACTTATCCGCATGGCTGTAACGGATGGTGCAGCCACGTCTCGATCCCTGAGTCAGCAGATGGGGACGTTTGCAAGACAACAACCATTTGCACGAACAGTTCGACGACGTTCGCAGCAGCATGGACTATCAGCTCGGAGACCATGGCTGCAGTTACCCTTGACGCTGCATCACAGACAGGAGCGCCTGCGATGGAGTACTCAACGACGAACTTGGGTGCACGAATGGCAAAACGTCATTTTTTCGGATGAATCCAGGTTCTGTTTACAGCATCATGATGGTCGTATCCGTGTTTGGTGACATCGCGGTGAACGCACATTGGAAGCGTGTACTCGTCATCACCATACTGGCGTATCACCCGGCGTGATGGTATGGGGTGCCATTGGTTACACGTCTCGGTCACCTCTTGTTCGCATTGACGGCACTTTGAACAGCGGACGTTACATTTCAGATGTGTTACGACCCATGGCTCTACCCTTCATTCGATCCCTGCGAAACCCTACATTTGAGCAGGATAATGAACGGCCGAATGTTGGGTACAGAAAATGTTCGAAAGCTGCCCTGGCCAGCACATTCTCCGGATCTTTCACAAACTGAAAACGTCTGGTCAATGATGGGCGAGCAACTGGCTCGTCACAATACGGCAGTCACTACTCTTAATGAACTGTGGTATCGTGTTGAAGCTGCATGGGCAGCTGTACCTGTACACGCCGTCCAAGCTGTGTTTGGCTCAATGCCCAGGCGTATCAAGGCCGTTATTACGGCCAGAGGTGGTTGTTTTCGGTACTGATTTCTCAGGATGTATGCACCCAAATTGCGTGAAAATGTAATCACATGTCAGTTCTAGTATAATATATTTGTCCAATGAATACCCGTTTTCACCTGCATTTCTTCTTGGTGTAGCAATTTTAATGGACATTAGTGTATCTTGTGCAACTCTGGCGAGTAACAGTAAAGAAAATTATTCATCAGCGAATGAAAATATTTGTATGAAATTGGTTAAAATAACAATCTTATCTGATAAGTTAGTGTATTTGCTATTTCTTCTCACAGTTTATCACAACACTATTTTTGAAAGTAATATGTCTGGCGTACCGTAAATATGGCCTGGACTGAATATCCGATATCGAAGTCTCACACTCGAGGCCTGTCAGTTTTCTCCTCGCTGCCATCTGTACTGCACAAGCGCTGCACTGGAAAAGACTGAGCGGTGAGCGAAAATTAATGCCTAGGGTGAGCAGTGGAGACCAAGCGGCAGCATGTTTCCGCCTGCCACTCGTGCTCATCCTAGCCGACCGGCCCACATTACCACTGAACTCAGTGTTAAAAATTGCTGCTGCTGTTTCGCCGCTACAGTGCTGCTCTTGAGTCTGATAGCACGCCATGCGGAATCGGAGAGTGTCAAAGGTGTTGCCGGTCTGCAAGCGCCCAGGAAGTGGGCACCTGTCTGTACGGGTTTTTAAGATTCACAGTAAAGATGGGCCGGTACCACCGAGGGTGTGTCGAACTGATGGATCTTAGAGGAACCTTTTGCCGTTTTATTCACGCATGTATCAATGTCGCATCTCTCCCCCCCCCCCCCCCCCCCCCTGATGAAGCCACAGGAGGGCACGAAATAGGAGCGCTGGGAGAAAATAGGAAATTTGTCTTACGGGACCAAACTGCTGAGGTCATCGATCCCTAAGCCTACACACTACTTAATCAAACTTAAACTAACTTACGTTAAGGACAACACACACAAACCCATGCCTGAGGGAGGACTCGAACCTCCGACGGGGGGAGCCGCACGGACCGTGACAAACCGCCTCAGACGGCGCTGCTGCCCCTCGCGGCAGCGCTGGAAGAGCATGACAATCTTTAACTGCTTCAGATCACGTTCAGATTTCGTCGAATGGTTTTGAATGGTCCCTAGTGGTTACCGCCTGCACGTAAGAGCAAAAATTGCGGTCGCGCTGTGCTCCAAACTGGTAAGATCAACTTCAACGGGGATGCAGCCCCACAATACCCTTCGAAAAGCTTTGAAACATTGAGTGTGTCACCAGTATGAAAGGTTGCGAAGAACGTCTTCCTGATGCTCACTGCACTGCGAACTGTCGTTTTCGACCGTGAAATGTGTGGGAATCAACGTCTCAGGCAAAGGGGGGCGGAGGGGGGGGGGGATTCATTGACGCCCTTTATGTCACCCGTTGTGGCCTTTTCATGTAGATTCTGAGCGACGATATGTCTGGAATGTTTTCCTCGGTTACTCATGAGAAAACCGCTTGATATCAACGCAGGGCGTCACGGTTCTGACCTTCATCGTAGAGACGTCAAAAGCAAAAGAAGGTGTCAAAAATGGATAAGAGGGGGAGGATGTAATAACCTTCCGATCCAGAATGAGAGACGAGGTACTGGCAGAAGCAAAGCTGTGAGTACGGGGCGTGAGTCGTGCTTGGTTAGCTCAGTTGGTAAAGCATTTGCCCGCGAAAGGCAAAGGTCCCGAGTTCGAGTCCCGGTCCGGCACACAGTTTTAATCTGCCAGGAAGTTTCTTAACCTTCCGATCGTGTTACACGACCACGGTGGCATTGGGCGTAATCATGGAGAAATCTGGTGCCAATGAGATATCATCAATCTTCCTTACACGTCACGTGAACTTCTGAACTGTGGCCTTTTTTCACATCCGTCGGCATCTTGCTGTTTGAAGCGTCGTCGAATACGAGTTTGCCGTCGCAGGGCGCCACGCTTTTGCGCCATTACAGAGAAAGGTTGTACGCTCCTTTGAACCAAATGTCAAACTTAAGCATCCCAGTGGATGGGAATTACGAAGCTTTGCAAAAGTGATCCTTTGTTGGGCATTCTATAATCGTCAATTGTAGGCCTAAATTTAAATTGTGCTCTTTTTAGAATTTTCTGTCAGCAGAAGGCTTATCCTCGTTCCTTAATTTCATTGTACGATACTGAAATTGCATGAAAGATGTTTATTTTGAGAATTTTTGGACGCTTTCAAAAGGATATAATTTTCGTAACTTACGGTTGTTGTGGATAGGTTATTTCGTATCACATGTGTTTGTGGTTTACAGTTACTGTCAAAAAATAGTTCGACCCCAGCCATATTTTCAGCGTATATCAACGAGAATTTTCGTTAGTTATCATTGTCATGTGCACAAGCTATTTCATAGTAAATCAGCATTTGTGATTTAGTAACTGTAGCGCATACTATAACTAATGTGTCGTGTTACAGCTAGTTGCCCTTTCAAGAGGAGTGTATATTATCTGAATTTATCGTAAATTAAGACTATTTTCGAGTTAGTTTAAAGTTATTTGTTCACTGTCCTGTAAATTGCACTAGCCGCAGTGTAGCCCCACTGTGAATGCTGTTCTCGGACTCGACATGTGTTAATTGACGTTCGTCAGTAGCTGGAAATCTCCTTGACTACTGTCAAAGGATTGGCACCTGCTGCGAATCAGTGATCCGAGAGAGCTCCCAAAAGTCGTACACCAGAGGCAATGACGCCCATGCCCCAAATATGGTGTAGCCACGGATTTAAAATCCGGTTTGCGCAGGTTTTTAATAGGTCGATATTTGGAACTTTTTATGGCGACTTACAAGTCGCCATTCGCCTTCCAAAATATTAAAAATACTCCATACCCCTCGGTCTGGACCTCTCTACAAACTGTCTTATGGGCGCCCTTGACCAGAGGTACCATGGCTACCTCAAGTGCTATCCCCTTCAGTGGATACTGTCACCTCTACGGAAAGTTCACTTGATTGCGAGTACCGTGTAAATGGTAGGTCTAAGCGTCCTATACGGAGTCGACAGGGACAAGAGAGAACTCATAGTTTTATGCCGACCCCCATAACCAATATGGTCGAGGTGCTGTCTTTAATTGAAAACGAAACTGAGCCACTGCGGCCGGCCGAAGTGGCCGAGCGGTTCTAGGCGCTACAGTCTGGAACCGCGCGACGGCTACGGTCGCAGGTTCGAATCCTGCCTCGGGCATGGATGTGTGTGATGTCCTTAGGTTAGTTAGGTTTAAGTAGTTCTAAGTTCTAAGGGACTTACGACCTCAGAAGTTAAGTCCCATAGTGCTCAGAGCCATTTGAACCATTTGAGCCACTGCGACTCATTTCAACTGCTTTGTCCTTCGTGAAGAGGAAGGGAACGCAAAAGATAGGGCTCTATTAACCGTCGGCAGTTCAAATTTTTTGCAAATAATGACTCTTCTTGCGGAAATGGCAGCAAGGAGCAGGAAGGAACGGCAGGTGTTAAACTTTGAGCCTTTGTTCTCATTTATCGGTCGTTAAGATTAGTTCCCCATTTTCATTTTTATTTTCGTGACTGTTTGCACACTCGCATTGCACATCGCGACTTGTGTACTGAGAAGCATTTAAGAAAATTGCTAAGATACTGTCTTGCATTGCACATCGGAAGTATGGAAAATAAAATTTGATTTTTGATAGTCACATCGTTATTCCTAAATAGCAACAAGTCCAAAAAGAGACGAACGTTCCGTGCGCACAGGTAGGCCAATAAATTTAAGTAGTATCAAAATTCAAGTCCACTGTAAGGCATAGCGACTGCCAGAGTGTATTTGGGTAAATAACATCACATCAGTTCAGAGGCTTAATACCAGTAGATTTCAGTAAAGTGCTACCTTGTGAATTTACAAGTATATTTATCAGAAAGTCAGATGCTTTAATTTTTATGTTCGTTTGCTGTGTAATTATAATAACAGTTCTGGTACAGTGATTGCAAGACTAAAGTTAAAATTAGCTATATTCAGGGTCAACAGTTTAATTCGAATCATCTTGTTTTGCAGTCAGATAGCATCTGTAAATTCCATTGGGTTGTCTTCTCGCAGACGAATTTTATGATGTACCGGATAAGGATTTCGAATCTTGTAGTGTGAGCTCCACATATTTCCGTCCTAAAATAAATTTTCGCATAGCTCTGTTACCGTGCACTGATATTTACGTAATTCGATATCAAATTAACTTTTACGCATTTCTCAGGTATCTACTTGGCACTTACAATCACGAGTTTAAATAAAACACATAAAAAGCTTTCAACTGGGGAAAGTAGGGTGCGACTTACAGTGGTTTGTGGCACACGATGTAACAAACGATGCCTGTCGTCTGGGTTTCGTGTTCATACTTGGATCATTCCAGTGACTGGCAAAGAAGATTGACATGACCAGTTTTCAGAAGTGAGTTTCAATGGCGCTCACAGTTTGTAACGTTGTCCCTAGAACTGATCGCGGTCCCCTGGTTCTGAGTCGAGTCGAAGGATTGAACCAGAGGCTTCGAAGGTTTTTTGAAAAGCTGGGTTGCACCTGGACTTCGGCAATAGGGTTGAGAAGTGTAGGATGCTCCTAAATGTGTCAGGTGTGCACTACACATAAGAGACTGCTATCCAGGTAACTGACTGTGCTTTGGGTGCATACAAAGGATTAAGCGGCTCTCCATCTAGTCCAGGTAAGGACAGTAGAAGAACCAAAGAAATGCCCCTCACAGGCGAGAGTATTAAAATCCTACAAGTTAACTGCCGAAACATTCGCAACGCAGTGCCAGAGTTAGGAACGCTCCTGAAAAGCGTTGAACCTCACAAAATACTAGGTCCAGAAAGCTAGTTAAAACTGAAGTTGATAGCAGTGAGATTTTGGGAGAAAATTGTAGTGTATATCGAAAGGATAGGCTAAGAGGAAACAGAGGTGGTGTATCAGTCGCAATGGATAAGAAACTCAAATCTACCGAGATAGAAACTGCAGGTACATGCGAGACTGTTTGGACAAGACCTGGTACCAGGAATGAGCATAAAATTGTGATTGAATACTTCTCACGACCACCAGACTCACCTGAAGTAAACGAAAACTACAGAGAAAAACCCAGTACGCTTGTACTTCAGTTCTGTAATCATACACTTCAGTCACGCAGCAATCAATTCAGAAAGTTACAGTAGCTGCACTTTAATTATAACCACCTGGTACTTGGAACAGATTGTTCGAAACCCAACTCACAATGGATATACTTTAGATCTAATGGAAACAAACAGACCCGACCCCTTTGGGGATGTCCACATCGAAGTTGGTATCAGTGACTATAACACGGTTCTGGCGACAATGATTACGAAATTACAAAGGACAACTAAAACAAGTAGAAAGATATATATATGTTCGGCAAACTTGATACAAAAGCAGTAGTGTCATATCTTAGTGAGGAACTTGAAACTTTTATCACAGGACAGGAGCACGGAGAGGAACTATGAGAAAAATTATAGTTGACCATGCACAGGTTAGGCATTTACCCAGTAGAGAAGTTCACAATGAGAGGGATCCTCGGAAGTAGACACTCACTGTAAAGAAACTTCTAAAGAAACAGAGACAATTGCATAATATGTGTAAAAAAAAAAGTATAGGGTTATAGACAGAGATGCTGGAAAACGCATTTGGCTGTCAGGAGAGCAATGCACCAAGCCTTCCAGTGACTACCGTAGCAGTCAAACGCTTTCACAAAACCCAAAGAAATTCTAGTCTTATATAAAGGCTCTTACTCCCACCAGCGTTAAGGTCCAGTAACCCGCGGTTGAGAAAGGAAATAAACTGGGTGTAGCAAAGCAAAAGCAGAAGTGCTTAACTCCGATTTCAAACGTCCGTTTACGAAGGATCACCCAGGAGAATTCCCACAATTTAATCCTCGTAATACTGAGAAGATGAGTGAAGTAAGTGTTAGTGGATGTGGGATTGAGAAACAACTGAAATCGTTACTAGTGAACAAAGCCCCAGGACCTAATGGAATTCCTATAGATTCTATACCGAATCTGCATCTGAGCTAGCCCCTCATTTAACTATAATCTATTGCAGATTTCTCGAACAAGAAACAGTGCTACTAGTTGGAAGAAAGTACAGGTCACATCCGTTTACAAGAAGGGTGGTAGAAGTGATCCACAAAACTACCGTCCTCTATCCTTGACATATAATTATTGTAGAATCTTAGGACATATTACGAGCTCAAACATAAATAGATATCTCGAACTGAATGACATCCTGCATGCCCGTCAGCAGGGATCCGAAAACACTGATCATGTGAAGCGCAACAAGCGCTTCCCTCACATGCTATACTGAAAACCTTGGATCACGGCAGTCAGGTACGTGCAGTATTCCTTGATTTCCAAAAAGCATTTCATCTAGTACCACGTCGATGCTTATTATCGAAAGTATAATGGTATGGGGTGTCAACGAAATTTGTGACAGGATTGAGGATTTTTTGATAGGGAGGATGCAGCATGTTATCTTGGATGGAGAGCCATCATCGGATGTAGAAGCGGATGTGCTCCAGAGAAGTATGTTGGGACCCTTGCTATTCATGATATAAATTAATGACCTTGCGGACAATGATATAGTTATCTAAAGTGAAGTTTTGTCAATGAGTCACAGTTGGCATCGACCAACTCATACAAATACCTGGGTTAACACTTTATGAGTATATGTATTGGAACAATCACTTAGGCTCAGTCATGGGTAAAGTAGGTGGTAGACATCGGTTTATTGGTAGATACTGGGAAAATCCAATCATACTACAAAGGAGACTATTTAAAAATCACTCGTGCGACGCGTCCTAGAATATTTCTCAGGTGTGTGGAACCCGTACCAAATAGGATTACAAGGGTATATTGAACGTATACAAAGAAGGGCAGTAGGAATAGTCGCAACTTTGTTTGATATTTGGGAGAGTGTCACAGGGATACTGAAGAAACTGAACTAGCAGACTCTTGAAGATAGACGTTAACAGTCCCGGAAAAGCCTGCTTATGAAGTTTCAGGAACCGGCTTTGAATGATGAATCTATGAATATATTAGAACAGCTCCTATATGCTCCATACGCGAATGCAATTGAAAAACACTAATAACGGCTACACTGAGACGTTCCCTCTGCCATGCACTTTACAGTGGTGTGCAGAGTACAGATTCAATTTCTCATTTCCGTGATGAACGTGATCGTTCTTAAACCCCACCATCACCTCCGAACAGCATCGACATCGTCAGCCCTAAATACAGTGTGTCTCTCCTACGAGTCAGTCGCTTTTTCTCTAGTGTTTCAGCATATATTTGCAATTTTGTTTTTGCATTATGTAGCTGGAGTTAACCCAGGGGTTTGTTTCTCTTCACAGTCAAAATGACTTTTAAAGAGGAATTTCTGGTACCTATGTGACAGAGCAGTCCCAAATTTGCCTAGTGAAATATTTGTTTGATCGATATGTATTAACAGGGAAGGTAAGACACGATGGATAACCAGTACTCCAAGAACTACAGCACCGCCCAGACCAGCGCTGAATGCTGCCGCCAAGCATGCAGTGCTATTGAGTCGCTTCTGGATCGCTGTTTGCCGGCCGGTGTGGCCGTGCGGTTAAAGGCGCTTCAGTCTGGAACCGCGTGACCGCTACGGTCGCAAGTTCGAATCCTGCCTCGGGCATGGATGTGTGTGATGTCCTTAGATTAGTTAGGTTTAAGTAGTTCTAAGTTCTAGGGACTGATGACCACAGAAGTTAAGTCCCATAGTGCTCAGAGCCATTTGAACCATTTTTTTTGGATCGCTGTTTAGTCGTCGTATGTTACTGTCCCTCTTCATACATGTCGATATAACCTATATCGGGCTAGATTAATTTGCAAGCTCTGTATCGAATGGACACGTAAAATTACGATTTGCAGATAATTTTGTTTGTAATGAGAAACAAACCAACGCTGGGCGTCGCTTGAATGACGTGGTCACGCATTAATTGTTTGGGCTGGCTCCAGCTGCCCAAAGCAGAAATGAAATTGCAAATATCAGCCGAAATACCAGAGAAAATGCGCCTGACGACTCTTAGATCAGACACCCTGTATAATAAGTTTTGTCAAAAAATCTTTAACTATAAACTAAAAATGCGTCACATTGATTTATTTTTAGCCACAAAATAATGTTCATATACGTGTAACTTTAAACTAACAATTACAGCAATGTTTGTCACATTTTACAGTTGTAAGGTTATGTACATCCTTGGCTAAAAGCAGATTTTGTCTCGTTGCCAGCACGATCTCTTTTACAGAGCTGAAACAACAAACCTTACAAATAGTTTCGTCACCCCAAGAGGACCGCTTCCAGTCGCTCGATACGTCGGCTCTTGTTTTACAGTTGCAATTTAGTTTTATAGCATGATGTGTCCTTATTCCTGAACGGGTCGTTTAAAGAGGTACAATGACACTGAATAACTTCATATTTATAAAGATATCGCCTATTACACACGCCAAAGATAAAATACTTTTTGATTACTTTTAGTTAGCTACTAGCTTAACTGAACGGTATTTAGGGCACAGAGTAAATATCGGACCTCAGGTTTTTTCCTCTCAGGTACAGTTTCATTTAAACTAGAAAGTGAACGAAAGACGTGTACGATAATTGAAATGAAAAGTAATTTATCTTAAAAGACGTCATAGTCGCCATTGACTGTATAAAATACTTATTGTTACTATGTAAGTAGGCTGTTTAGGTTTTTATGTTGGTGACGCCACGTGGCGCTCTATATGAAAATCACTGACTGTGCTGTGTGAAGTCTGTGGCTGGTTTGCATTGTTGGAATTTCGCTGTTGTAGTGTCGGGCAGTTGGATATGAACAGCGCGTAGCGTTGCGCAGTTCGTGAGCCGCCAGTTGGGGAGAGAGATGGCAGAATTTTGAGAGCGGGCGATCTGGACGTGTGACCATTAGAAAGAGTAAATTTGTAATACTGTATATCATGAACTGATATATGGGACGAACTGGCGACTATAATGGGGGGAAAGAGAGTCGACTGGAAAACCAGAAGACTTATAAACTCATTATATCTTAATCAAAAAGGAGTAAGACAAGGATGCTGTCTTATCATCTACTCTTTTCAACCTCTACTTGGAAAGTATGATTGACCAATGCTCATTAGATGATAAAGGAGTAGAAATTGGAGGAAGAAGAGTAGTGTGTTTGAGGTTTGCTGATGATCCTTCTAGCCACAGGGGAAAAAGAATTACAGGATTTGGTGGACACCATTGCAACTAACGGAAAAAAATATGGATTTAAAATTAACACAAATAAAACAAAAGTATTGGCACTAGGAAGAAATAAGGAAATAAAAATTATGCTGAATGGAGAAATACTAGAACAGGTGCAAAATTTTAAGTATTTTGGAAGCAGGATAGACACCGACTGGAAGTGCACCACAGAAATTAAAACAAGGATAGCAATGGCAAAAGAGGCATTTTATAAGGAAATGAGAATTTTCTGCAGCGGTCTGGACAGAGAACTCAGAAAGAGACTCATAAACTGTCTTGTATGGAGTATTCTCCTATATGGCGCTGAAACATGGACTATGAGGAAAAAAGACAGAGAAAGGCTGGAGGCTTTTGAGATCTGGATATGGCGGAGGATGGAAAGAATAAGTTGGGTGGACAGAGTAAAACATGAAGAGGTACTGAGAAGAGTGGTGAAGAACAGACAGTTACTAGATGTAATAAAGAGAAGAAAAAGAAGTTGAAGTGGGCATATATTAAGAAAGAATGACGGACTTATAAAAACAGTCTTAGAAGGTTATGTAGAAGGGAAAAGGAAGCGAGGAAGGAAGAGATTCCAGATACTGGATGACATGATGGACGGTACAACATACAGCAGCCTTAAGAAGGAAGCAATGGAGCGCAAAAAATGGAGAGGCAGAGGACCTGCTAATATATCAAATAACTGATGATGATGATGAAATACATTATTTGTTCTCTACCAAAATCTTTCATTTGCTAACTATGCCTAACAGTTGTTAGTGCCTTCAGTAGTTAGAATCTTTTATTTAGATGGCAGTATTGGCACTCGCTGTGTTGCAGTAGTTGGAGTAACGAAGATTTTTGTGAGGTAAGCGATTCATGAAAGGTATAGGTTATTGTTAGTCAGGGCCATTCTTTTGTAGGGATTATTGAAAGTCAGATTGCGTTGCGCTAAAAAATATTGTGCGTCAGTTTAGTGTTGATCAGAATAAGTAAAGAGAGAAATGTCTGAGTACGTTCAGTTCTGCTCAGCTGTTTGAAAATCAAATAACGTAAGAGGTTTATCAGCAAAGTAATTTATAATTTTCTAAGGCGACGTTTCAACTATTGCAATTTTGGCCTTATGGCCATTTTCAAGTAACACTGCAAAAGTTACCTAAACACAAAAATACAAAAGTGAAGCACAGGGTGTATATACATAATTAAGCAAGCATTTCATTAAGAAAGTAGCTAAATTATAAAAATTGGAGATAAATGTACATTATTTACATTCTGTCAGCATATAAAACTACCTTGTCGTCAAAATGCAGCCTTTTGACTGTGAGAGTCCCACAAGATCCCTTGAGTACGACACTTATTACATCGTAATATGTTGTTAAATATATACTGAACTGTCATCCCATCATTTTGACGACTTAATTAATGTGCTAACCTTTTTCCTCACTGTAATCCTCCAGATTCAGGAAAAATATCAAGGTGACATTCAAAAAGTGAATTTTAAGGCTCATCATAACTTCTTGGTCTTCCGCAACATAAATTTAACGTTGGTCCATTTTACTGTCTAACAAGGCAGTAACAGCCATCTTGTACGATACCTAGACCTCCCTCCCACTCACAGTCAATATTGTTTCATAGCTGAAATGTAAAATTATTTTTTGAACGTCATATCCAACAATCACGTCTTTCAATTTCGCTCATATTTTAAAACCTATCCGCGGTACTGGAATAGATAATCTGAAGATTATTTCCTTTTTTTGAACGTTTTCACATACATTTCAGCATATTTATTCATTTATTTAATCGTATGGCTAGGGCCCCCCGACGGGCAGACCGTTCGCCGGGTGCCGGTTTTTCAATTTGACGCCACTTCGGCGACCTGCAGTCGATTAGGATGATGATGAGCACAACACAACACCCAGTCTCTGGGCGGAGAAAATTCCCCGTCCCAGCCGGGAGTCGAACCCGGGCCCAGAGGACTGACAATCCGTCACGCTGACCATTCAGCTACTGGGGTCGGACAGCATATTTATTGATCATCTTCGACTTATCGTGAACACCAAGTTTATTTCCAAAGATTGAAAATATAAGTATATTTTCTTTACAAATTCTACATGTTCCTCTGATGTTTCTTAATTACCAACTCACCACAAATGTAACTAAAAACAAAAAATACATGTAATTAGAGAATTAAAAATGTGCATTTTTTTAATACCGAGTCTTAATTGTTCAAAAGTGGTGAGTGTGTTAGATGACCCATGGATTCACCAGTGGAGAGTGGATAAGACGTCAGGATGGCAGTAGATTTGTTAAATTAATTTCTTTATTCCATGACTTATCTCCTACGCCTGAATCCATATGGATTCCTCGTTACTGTTCCATTCACGATCTCTTGTTTATCTTCTGGTGCCTTTCTTCTCACTCTCCCTTTACAGTCCGCATCTCGTATCGCTAGAATAATTTCCTGACTCCCTTGAAAAGGTTTCAACTGTCCTACATGCACAATTGTCGTTCGTGTCAGCAAATGGATCTTGATTTTTAGTGGCCATGTAGCCTCTCCCACTTGGTATGGCCCCTGATACTTTGCAAAAAACATCTTGTCTTTCTCTTCGGCGTCACCCACTGGCGAACCTTGTACTGTGGCATTCTTGTTGTATGGCCCACTATTTGTTCTTGTTTTCCCAGTACTAGTGTATTTCCCCTCCGTACTCTCTTCCAGATTTCCTAATCACTCTGGAAAATTCATTAACAGACTCTCCAGTCTTATCTTTCTTCGCTTTCAATATGTCGAATGGTGATGGAATTTCATTACCATATACTACTTCATATAGCGATAATCCTGCATTTGAATAATGTTTTGGGTTGTAGGCAGAAACGACATCCCAGTTGGTATGATGTGAGTCAAAGTAGTATCGAAGCATTTTTCCAACTTTCCTATGCACTCTTTCAATTCTTGCATTGGCTTGTGGATGGAGAGGTCTCGTACTTAACTTCTTCACGTTCACTAACTTACACTATTCCTTGAACAGATCTGACACGAATTTCGTTCCTGTCTGTTGCTATTGTTCAGGCACTCCAAACTTCAGTATCCAGTTATTCACAAGTGCTTGTGCCACTGTTGCTGCCTTCTGGTTTAGCATTGCGATCATTTCTACGTGTCTTGAAAACTGATCTATGATTGTCAGTACGTACTTATTCCTTGCAGGTATTTTATTAAATGGACCTAAAACATCAATACCCAGAAATTCGAATGGTGCTAATGCTTTAGGTAACCTCTGCAATGGTACTCTCGTTCTACACAAATCCGCTCTCTGTGTGTACTATATGCAATTCTGCTCATGCTGGTTTACATCCATCTGCCTATTCCTTCACCAAAACTTTTCTGCTACTGTCCTGTTGATAGATCTGCAACCTCCATGACCTGCTGTTAGGTAATCATGAGCTTCTTGTAGCACTCTGGTCCGTAGCTTCACTGATACCACTATCTGCAGTCCCAACTTGGTTTCTCTGTATAGCAAACCAGCCTACATACAAAACTGTGAGTGCTTAAGATACTGCTTACATTCGCCATCCACTCTTTGCGCAGTTTGCCATTCCTAATGCTCCTTACCGCCAACATGTGTTACTGCTACTTTTCTGCTTTAGCCACACGCATTTCCATGCTTCTTCCCGCGTGTATACGTGACTTTGAAATCAGACTCACTTAGCCTTGTTGCTCATGTGACAACTACTAGATTCTTTAACTCCAACAATCGTTTTAATCCCGCTTGATCTGTTATTTCTCTGAACCTTTTACTACACAGAAAACGTTTGAATCATGTGATTCCATAAATAAGGCTTAACATCTCTTTCTCCCTTGTGGAATAATTTCTTTCTGCAGAATTCAGTTGTCTTAATACGTAAGCTACCAGATGTTCTACGCCTTCTACCTTTTGTGATAATAAACAGCCAAGCACATGGTTTCATGTACCACATGATAAAACAAATTTTCTTTTAAAATGAGGAAATACCAATATCAGTATCGATGTTAAATCTTCTTTTAGCTCCTCAAAAGCATGCTAGCATTCTTCTTGCCACACAAATTTAGTACTTTTTTTTTAAACTTGTGTCTACGGTCTGGTATTATCCGCAAATCATTTTACGAACCAGCAGCAATAGTTGGTGACTCCTAAGAACGATTGCAACTCGTTTACAGATTTCGAAATTCATGTACAATTCTAATTATTCTTGAGTCTGCCTTAAAACCATCTTTACTTATGATATGGCCTGGTATGCTACCTCTTCCATTACAAAGTTAAGCTTCTGTGAACTCATTGTTGTTGTGACTTGGCAAGACAGCCAAGTCACAATGAGAGGAAGCCGAAAGGCACGCGTTAAGCTCACGCAGATTCGCGTGAGGTCTGGAACAGTTAAAGGAATTAATATTAGCAAATAAAGTACGTAGATGATGTAATACTTAACTTTAATCCACAATTGTAGAACATCTCTCTTGACGGTACATGTTATAACCACAATATAAAATAATATCAAATGCTATGGCGCCTTGCTAGGTCGTAGCAAATGACGTAGCTGAAGGCTATGCTAACTATCGTCTCGGCAAATGAGAGCGTAGTTGTCAGTGATCCATCTCTGGCTAAGTCGGCTGTACAACTGGGGCGAGTGCTAGTAAGTCTCTCTAGACCTGCCGTGTGGCGGTGCTCGGTCTGCAATCACTGACATTGGCGACACGCGGGTCCGGCGTATATTAATGGACCGCGGCCGATTTAAAGGCTACCACCTAGCAAGTGTGGTGTCTGGCGGTGACACCACAATTGTTAAATTCACTGCTTTTAACCTTAGGAATACTTCCCTTAACCGTTGCATGTGCTGTTCCATATCACTCACATAGACTGTTATGTCATCGAGATACACTAAGCATTGTTGTGGTTTTAAACGTCGGAGTATTCCGTCCAACAATCTCTGAAACGTTACAGGTGCATTTTTTAAGCAGAAAGGCATTCTTCTGAATTGGTAGTCAGTGTCCCCAGGGTGCCTAAAACGCTGTTTTGTATCGATCCTAAGGTGCAACCTCTATCTGGTGATAACCACTCTTCAAATCCACAGTTGAAAATTACTCCCCATGAGCTATTACACTACGGCCCATTAAAATTGCTACACCAAGAAGAAATGCACTTGATAAACGGGTATTCATTGGACAAATATATTATACTAGAACTGACATGTGATTATATTTTCACGCAATTTGCGTGCTTACATCCTGAGAAATCAGTACCCACAACAACCAACGACCTCTCGCCTAATAACGGCCTTGATACGCCTGGACATTGAGTCAAACAGTGCTTGGATGGTGTGTACAGGTACAGCTGCCCATGCAGCTTCAACACGATACCACAGTTCATCAAGAGTAGTGACTGGCGTGTTGTGACGAGCCAGTTGCTCGGCCACCATTGACCAGACGTTTTCAGTTGGTGAGAGATCTGGAGAATATGCTGGCCAGGGCAGCAGTCGAACATTTTCTGTATCCAGAAAGGCCCGTACAGGACCTGCAACATGCGGTCGTGCATTATCCTGCTGAAATGTAGGGTTTCGCAGCGATCGAATGAAGGGTAGAGCTACGGGTCGTAACACATCTGAAATGTAACGTCCACTGTTCAAAGTACAGTCAATGCGAAGAAGAGGTGACCGAGACGTGTAACCAATAGCACCACATACTATCACGCTGGGTGATACGTCAGTATGGCGATGACGAATACACGCTTCCGCCGGCCGGAGTGGGCGTGCGATTCTAGGCGCTACAGTCTGGAGCCGCGCGACCACTACGGTCGCAGGTTCGAATCCTGCCTCGGGCATGGACGTGTGTGGTGTCCTTGCGTTAGTTAGGTTTAAGTAGTTCTAAGTTCTAGGGGACTGATAACCACAGAAGTTAAGTCCCACAGTGCTCAGAGCCATTTGAACCATTTGAATACACGCTTCCAATGTGCGTTCACCGCGATGTCGCCAAACACGGATGCGACCATCATGATGCTGTAAACAGAACCTGGATTCATCCGAAAAAATGACGTTTTGCCATTCGTGCACACAGGTTCGTCGTTGAGTACACCATCACAGGCGCTCCTGCCCGTGATGCAGCGTCGAGGGTAACATGGTCTCCGGGCTGATAGTCCATGTTGCTGCAAACGTCGTCGAAGTGTTCGTGCAGATGCTTGTTGTCTTGCAAACGTCCCCATTGTTGACTCAGGGATCGAGACGTGGCTGCACGATCCGTTACAGCCATGCAGATAAGATATCTCTCATCTCGACTGCTAGTGATACGAGGCCGTTGGGATCCAGCACGGCATTCCGTATTACCCTCCTGAACCCACCGATTCCATATTCTGCTAACAGTCATTGGATCTCGACCAACGCGACAAGCTATGTCGCGATACGATAAACCGCAATCGCGATAGGCTACAATCCGACCTTTACCAAAGTCGAAAACGTGATGGTACGGATTTCTCCTCCTTACGCGAGACATCACAACAACGTTTCACCAGGCAACGCCGGTCAACTGCTTTTTGTGTATGAGAAATCGATTGGAAACTTTCCTCATGTCAGCTCGTTGTAGGTGTCGCCACCGGCTTACCTTATGAAACGTCCCCTTAAAAAAATTATACATGACTGTGCTTCAACTGACACACAATATTTTTTAGCGCAACGCAATCTGACTTTCAATAATCCCTACAAGAGAACGGCCCTGACTAAATTAACCTATACGTTTCACAAATCACTTACCTCACAAAAATCTTCGTTACTCGAACTATTGCAATACAGCGAGCGCCACTACTGCCAGCTAAATAAAAGATTCAAACTACTGAAGGCACTAACTACCGATAGGCATAGTTAGCAAAAGAAAGATTTTGATAGAGAACAAACAATGTGTTTACCTTAATAGTGTTCAAAAGTCATAATATATATATTAGTCCATGATATCCAATACTACAAATTTACTCTTTCTGATGGACACGCGTCCAGATCGTCCACTCTCAAAATTCCACCATCTCTCTCCCCACATCCACTACTGCTGGCGGCTCACCTCCAACTGCGCAACGCTACGCGCTGTTAGCGGCCAACCGCCCAACGCTTCAATAGCCAACAACAATGCAAACCAGCCACAGACTGCACACAGCACAGTCAGTGATTTTCATACAGAGCGCTACGTGGCGTTACCAATATAAAAACCTAAACAGCCTACTTACAACCTTGTGCGAATGCTCTGAAAAGCTAATCATTTGCATATCACAGCATCGTCTTCCTGTCAGTTAAATTTCGCGTATGTAACACGTCATCTTCGTGGTGTAGCAATTTTAATGGCCAGAAGTGTACTTTCTTCAATTATTCCATCTTTCAGCTACTGATCGACAGATTCCTCCAAAATTGGCTACCAGTACCTAGGAAACTCTATGGTTTGTAGTAGACTGGTGATTCATTTCCCGTTGGTATGAGTTCCTGTGTAATATGCATAGCTGGTAATGGCCCTTTTGGGAAAAATACAACCTTAAATTCCAAAAGTAATTTTTCCATCTGTTCCCTATTACTTCCCTCTAGGTGCTTCATCTCTCCTTGTAATACAGTTTCAGTGGCATCCACCGATTATCTGTGGCTGACACCCGTCGTGTCGATTCTTCTTCCTCCAGGATATCCATCTTAGCTGTTCCTGCGTAACATCAAGCGCCGCACTTCGGCCTGGAACGGTACAGCAGAGAGGGCTGTGAGACGACGCCAGCCAACAGTACGCTGACTAGGACGACACCAAGACAGGAATGGCCCCTATACGAAGAGAATAAAAGCGCCGCTCCGCCTCTCCGCGGGCAGTAGAAGACTAACCGTCATACAAACGCTACAGCAGTGACTTATGAACTGTATAATTTGCTTGCATTGAAATTGTATATACCGAAGGACATTGATTATCTGCATGTCAATTTAACTTACTGAAATAAATTCCATAAATATGATTTGCTTGAATTTTTGTCTAGCGATCCGAGGAAACAGCTTCCTAGGCACCCTATATTAGACGAGTGGGCAGTATACTACATTAGCGATTAACAACCCCTTTTGTTAATCCTATGTCCTCTGCACAAAACTGTCTATAGAAACAGGTACCTTCTTTTCACCCTTTATTTCCTGTATGGGAACAATACCTCTTTTAATTAAGCAGTCCGCCAAATCTGACACTTCATTCAGTTGTAACGGTTCCACCACACAACAAAATTTTTACCGCCAAGCTAGATTCAACGCTGACCCAAAGTAATTTCACAGTATCATTAGGTACACAATCGTGTGAATCAAGTCTTAGTGTGGTCATTCGCAGTGCAATGGGTTCGCCTTTTGACAGACTCCCCTCACAACATCGCTACATCGGCAATGGCTTCAACTAACTGAAAATTTTTTCCATCAAGTTCCATCCTATGTCGTCGAATATCGATAATGGCACAATGCTGATATAAGAAATCTAATCCCAGAATCACGTCGTAGCCCTCACTCATGTGTGGCATAATCTTTATACATAGTTTAAACTGAACAGTATCTAGGCAAAAGTACACTCCTGGAAATGGAAAAAGGAACACATTGACACCGGTGTGTCAGACCCACCATACTTGCTCCGGACACTGCGAGAGGGCTGTACAAGCAATGATCACACGCACGGCACAGCGGACACACCAGGAACCGCGGTGTTGGCCGTCGAATGGCGCTAGCTGCGCAGCATTTGTGCACCGCCGCCGTCAGTGTCAGCCAGTTTGCCGTGGCATACGGAGCTCCATCGCAGTCTTTAACACTGGTAGCATGCCGCGACAGCGTGGACGTGAACCGTATGTGCAGTTGACGGACTTTGAGCGAGGGCTATAGTGGGCATGCGGGAGGCCGGGTGGACGTACCGCCGAATTGCTCAACACGTGGGGCGTGAGGTCTCCACAGTACATCGATGTTGTCGCCAGTGGTCGGCGGAAGGTGCACGTGCCCGTCGACCTGGGACCGGACCGCAGCGACGCACGGATGCACGCCAAGACCGTAGGATCCTACGCAGTGCCGTAGGGGACCGCACCGCCACTTCCCAGCAAATTAGGGACACTGTTGCTCCTGGGGTATCGGCGAGGACCATTCGCAACCGTCTCCATGAAGCTGGGCTACGGTCCCGCACACCGTTAGGCCGTCTTCCGCTCACGCCCCAACATCGTGCAGCCCGCCTCCAGTGGTGTCGCGACAGGCGTGAATGAAGGGACGAATGGAGACGTGTCGTCTTCAGCGATGAGAGTCGCTTCTGCCTTGGTGCCAATGATGGTCGTATGCGTGTTTGGCGCCGTGCAGGTGAGCGCCACAATCAGGACTGCATACGACCAAGGCAAACAGGGCCAACACCCGGCATCATGGTGTGGGGAGCGATCTCCTACACTGGCCGTACACCACTGGTGATCGTCGAGGGGACACTGAATAGTGCACGGTACATCCAAACCGTCATCGAACCCATCGTTCTACCATTCCTAGACCGGCAAGGGAACTTGCTGTTCCAACAGGACAATGCACGTCCGCATGTATCCCGTGCCACCCAACGTGCTCTAGAAGGTGTAAGTCAACTACCCTGGCCAGCAAGATCTCCGGATCTGTCCCCCATTGAGCATGTTTGGGACTGGATGAAGCGTCGTCTCACGCGGTCTGCACGTCCAGCACGAACGCTGGTCCAACTGAGGCGCCAGGTGGAAATGGCATGGCAAGCCGTTCCACAGGACTACATCCAGCATCTCTACGATCGTCTCCATGGGAGAATAGCAGCCTGCATTGCTGCGAAAGGTGGATATACACTGTACTAGTGCCGACATTGTGCATGCTCTGTTGCCTGTGTCTATGTGCCTGTGGTTCTGTCAGTGTGATCATGTGATGTATCTGACCCCAGGAATGTGTCAATAAAGTTTCCCCTTCCTGGGACAATGAATTCACGGTGTTCTTATTTCAATTTCCAGGAGTGTATATGTCCACTGGTTCTAATGATGTGACATTTTCATCCCCCACTCCATACAATCTGTACCGCGCTGGTCCCATTACTTACATTTTACCAGATCACTACTGGCGACCGACACATGCTCCCCTTTGTCTAATAACATCCTGCAACACTTTTTTCCTACTACTCCTCTTATGGAACAATCCGCCTCTGCGTACCACTTTGTAGCATCCGATGTCTTGATATTTCCGAATGCAGCCCTCTTAAAAAAGCATCAAGTGACCTCTGCTCAGCTTCTTGTGAAGTAATTTCATTGAATGCAGCATTATGTCGTGATTCATAGATACAGCCATTAATTTTCCTTATCCTATCCGCAAATTGTCCCACAGTTGCAGTATTTCTCTTAGTTTTTACCCCTAATTCTTCCCTATAGTGTCTGGTACTATTTCGTTTCATATATCTCTGAATCAACTCTTTACTTAAATTCTTCGAATGTTGTGGCTCCATTAAGAGCTTCTGTATACCCTACATAAGTTTTAGCTTCCCCTGTTAGTCTTAATTTTGCAACACTCATTAGTTCCTTATCGGACCAACCTACCATCTCAGCCAGATTTCCAAGGTCTCCCACAATAGCCTACACTTCTTTGTTTGCCTTTCCAAAAAAAAAAAGGAGCAATTTAAACTTGAGACTGACAAATCTACATCGTGTTGTGATGATCGGAATGCTGCCAACCTGCGCAGTTTTGTATTACCCAATGTTAATTATGCTATCTTTTCTAACAGTATTCATACTGCTTTCGGTTCTGACACACCTTGTGTCTCTGCTTCTGTCCAATCTCTGAGCTTGACAACACTCATTTTGAGAACAAACAGTCACAAAACAAGAAAACAAAACACACTAAATAATTCTTAGGTCTCACAATGAGTTTACTCGACTCCTGCCATTGCCTAGCCAAATGCTCTAAACGATTACATGTATAACATTTTACCAGAAATGATTCTATACATGGCGCAGAGTGGCCCTCAAGTTTACACTGTGCGCATCCAACAGGCACTAACCAATCGTGACTTCAATTACCTCTAAAATTAAACGGATCTGCTGGTTCTCTCACAATAAAATACAGAGTGCGTTCCATAAATAATGCGACCAATTTTTTTCTGACGCAACGGTACACCACGGCGTGTTGTAACCGACTGGGCTAAGTGGAGGGGGGTGTTAGCTTCAAAACGCTCTTTGTCTCATTCGGCTGCGAGCTGCCGGAGAGTCAGGACGTGCGTTTCCGTCAACCCCGTTTTGAGTTTATGTAACACGGCACAATGGATCATTCTGTAGTGCGACGGTACGCTATAAAATTTTGCGTTAAACATGGGAAATTCGCCACCTAAACGTTTCCATTACTTCGGCATGCCTTTGGGACCGATTGCTTGTCCAAATCACAAGTTTTCCGATGCCACAACCCGTTCATGGAGGGCCGAGAGGAGATCACCGACGAACCTCGTAGTGGACGGCCATCAACCGCACGAGTCGACGAAAATGTGACGCGTGTGTGCGATTGTTTGAACTCTGACGGACGGCTGAGCCTTCAATTGATAGTAAAAACTCTAAGCATGTCAAAAACAACCGTTTTCGCATTGTGACCGAAGATTTGAACATGAGAAGGTGTGTGCCAAACTCGCCCCAAAAGTGTTTACCGACGAACACAAGCACATGCGAGTGCTTCGGTGCCGAGAAATGTTGGAAACGTGTGAAAATAATCCTCATTTTTTAAATTCAGTTATCAGTGGTGCTGAGTCGTGGATTTTTTGTACGACCATGAGACAAAAAGGCAGAGTTCAGAGTGGCACACCCCATCGTCGCCCCGTCCCAAGAAGGCACACATGAGCAAGTCCAGGATTAAAACCATGACCATTGTCTTCTTTGACGTCAGAGACAATGTCCACCACGAATTCGTACCTACCGGGACTACAGTGAACTCAACTTTCTACTTGGAAGTGCTCAAAAGACTGAAAAGGAGGGTCTCGCACTGGCGAAGCGACATCAAAGACAGTGGAAAGTTCACCACGACAATGCGCCGAGTCACAGCGCCTTAATTGTCAACGACTTCCTGGCCGGGACCAAGACCCCATTGGTTCCCCAGCCTCCCTACAGTCCTGACCTGGCTCCCGCTGGCTTGTTTTTGTTTCCTTGGTTAAAAGGAGTCATGAAAGGAAAACATTGGGACACGATTGCAAGCATCCAGGCGCATGTTACATCAGCTCTAAAGGACATCCCGGAAAAGGCATTCCAGGATGCCTTCCAGGCATGGAAACACCGCCTCCATAAATGTATCAAATGGTTCAAATGGCTCTGAGCACGATGGGACTTAACTTCTGAGGTCATCAGGCCCCTAGAACTTATAACTACTTAAACCTAACTAACCTAAGGACATTACCCACACCCATGATCGAGGCAGGATTCGAACCTGCGACCGTAGCGGTCTCGCGGTTCCAGACTGTAGCGCCTAGAACCGCTCGGCCACACCGGCCGACCCAGAAGTGTATCGACGCAAGAGGGTGCTATTTTGAAAATTTTTGATTATTTGTACGAATATATTCAATAAATGATTTTTTATGAATTTGGTCGCATTACTTCTGGAACGCACCTTGTGTAATTTACAAATTTCACAGCCATCAAAACTTTTCTCCATGACGAAAATACAATCAAAATTTTTGGACTCACCGTACCATGGGCTGTAGGTTTGGACATTCCTCTAAAAAGGCAATGTCAGTGATCTGACATCAGTATTAAATGACTCCTGGAATGTCACCTGTGGCTAGTGAAATAAGACGTCAGGACAGCAGTAGATTTAATTGTCTTCTTTTTTCTGACCCTCAGCTATAGTACATCAGGATCAGCGTGGTGGAGGCGTCCAGTTGCTTCTCATACAAAACAATAGATGTCAGGCATTGCTGACAGCGGAGCGTGATGTCACTCGAATGCTAGCGTCAGCAGTGTCTCTGCCTGTGACCATGATGACGGTGAGGTACTGCGAAGGCGGCCATGACCTCCCTCCAACATGTGGGTGGCTCTTTGCTACGTTGGTGGCTGGTCTTGTGGCTCAGGGCAGGCTGCCCCATACCGTGGTTGAACAACGGACGCCATACTGCATTCCAGGATGTCACACCTGGCGTCATACGCTCGTGGTGTAGACTGTGATACTGAGACGAGAATATTTTAGTACACAAACGGCTGAGTACTTATACGCTTCAGACTATGTTCGTTTAGGGATTCAGGGAGCAATTCTGAGATGTCAAGTGAAGAAAGACTTCCGTCCTTCCGCTAGCATATTGCAGCGTCATCTGTTACTGTACCATGCCAGCTGGCTCTGCTTCGCAACGCCTGTCGGCCATGCTTTGCTTTGCAATGCTCAACACCCTTCCCTGCCTGCAGCTGGCTCTGGCGTACTTTTTGACCAAATACGGTCGTTAGGCTACAGGTGATAACGCCTTTTTTGCTACAATATTAGCATTCAGTGTACTAAAAACCACAAACAAAGACACTTTCATAGAAAACTTTCGTTGGCCTGCATCTCATTAGTGGTAACGATGGACTTTTTTTGGTTTCAAAGAGCACTGGCGTAATTCAGTAATTTATAGGGTAATAAATGGCCTGTAGGGCTGTGGAGCCACTGTTCGACGCCTTGCTGCGCTAGTCACAACGTGGCGTTTTATTACTGATCCATTTCTTTATTATTTGCATCGCTTCAACCCCAAAGTTCTTCAATAGTATTACTATCTGCCTTTTAGAAAACTTGTAATCAAGTGACTATCTCTAAGGGCGTGCCCAGATAGGAACAGGGAGGGACACATGTCCCAGCCTCCAGAAAAAAAAACGCATGTCAAAGCGAACGCCAGAAACAAACAGACGTACCGGTATCAATAAAGTACCAGTTTGATAAAAGCCAGAACCCGTAGCAGGCGCTCTCAGAGCCGTTTGTAGTGAAATATTATCAGTGCCATTCACCGCGAAACTGACCCTGAATATTCTCTGGAGTGTGTTGCTGGCGCTCAATGTCTGCGTGAACAGCAAGTGCTTCGAACTTTCTTCCCCGTCAGCACTGAACCACAGACGCTGCAGTCGCACCTGATTCCCGTCCACGACTCCCATGTCGCGCTGCTTGTCCTCGTGAGCTCTTTTACGACCTGCTGCTCGGTGTGCGGTAACCCGGTTAGCGAGGATTACATCCACGTCTGGAATCGATTTGCTGGTCTGCTGCAATAAAGGCCACACATTCTATATACTGTGCAATACCAACGCCAAGAGACCGTTCCCAACTAAAGACGACCTTGTCCTCTCCAGTTCCCTCTATGGCGATGGGCTTTTGTGTGCTCCTCTTTATTAATCAGTTTGTCTTCGATCTTACCTTGTCTGACCACCGTGCAGTCCTGCGGTTCACTGATGTAGTTGGTTATCTGTCGAAATGATATAGCACGAATCTTTGTTAAAAGAGATTATATGTAAGTAGCACATGCCTATCCTTTTGTAATATTTCGAGAAAACGAAACAAGGTTTTCGACATGTAGTTGTATGAAAAAAGGACCAGACGGAGTTTTTTGTCTATCAGAATACTGACGCAAGTAGCATGTTTTTAGTGTATTTTTGACGACTTTGTAAATCTCAATGAAAGAGAAATACAGTTATCTAACGGTATTTAACTTTTGCAGTGGAAATGTTCTTAAAATAACCGCCAAATGTTTAAAATATGGGAAGCGCAGCCAGTAGTATAGCGTAGATCCACTTCCGTTGCTATGCACAGGGAACAAGGTACATAGTAATTGAGAACGCAAACTGATACAGTTCAAAGTTCAGTACAGAATCTAAACGTGGGTAAACAAAAGAACCAGTTATGAGATAATTACAATTTGTTTGTTACAAGCCGCCGGAGATTACATTGTTTGTAAACGTCATTCTACAACAAGAAAAATGGTTTATAGTAACTCACAAGTCTATGCAAATTTAAGTCCCATGTTTACGGTTTCAAGTGTAAGGAATAAAACAATGTGACATTTTTGTTATACGTCGATCCTATCCTAATAAAATGTACACCAATCCAAGCATAACATAAGAAGAGAATAATGCTTCAGTAGGAGTAAAAAGACAATGATTATTGATGTAAGTGAATAAAATTTACACACACATGTCGATGTATAGAAAACTGTCAGTTATTAAATACACTACTGGCCATTAAAATTGCTACCCCACGAAGATGACGCGCTACAGACGCGAAATTTAACCGACAGGAAGAATATGCTATGATATGCAAATGATTAGCTTTTCAGAAAATTCACAAAAGGTTGCGCCGGTGGCGGCACCTACAACGTGCTGACATGAGGAAAGTTTCCAACCGATTTCTCATACACGAACAGCAGTTGACCGGCGTTGCCTGGTAAACGTTGTTGTGATGCCTCGTGTAAGGAGAAGAAATGCGTACCACCACGTTTCCGACTTTGATAACGGTCGGATTGTAGCCTATCGCGATTGCCGTTTACCGTATCGTGACATTGCTGCTCGCGTTGGTCGAGATCCAATGACTGTTAGGAGAATATGGAATCAGTGGGTTCAGGAGGGTAATACGGAACTCCGTGCTGGATCCCAACGGCCTCGTATCACTAGCAGTCAAGATGTCAGGCATCTTATCCGCATGGATGTAACGGATCGTGCAGCCACGTCTCGATCCCTGAGTCAACAATGGGGACGTTTGCAAGACAACAACCATCTGCACGAACACTTCGACGACGTTTGCAGCAACATGGACTATCAGCCCGGAGACCATGTTACCCTCGACGCTGCATCACGGACAGGAGCGCCTGCGATGGTGTACTCAACGACGAACCTGGGTGCACGAATGGCAAAATGTCATTTTTTCGGATGAATCCAGGTTCTGTTTACAGCATGATGGTCGTATCCGTGTTTGGTGACATCGCGGTGAACGCAAATTGGAAGCGTGTACTCGTCATCACCATACTGGCGTATCACCCGGCGTGAAGGTATGGGGTGCCATTGGTTACACGTCTCGGTCACCTCTTATTCGCATTGGCGGCACTTTGAACAGTGGACGTTACATTTCAGATGTGTTATGATCCGTGGCTCTACCCTTCATTCGATCCCTGTGAAACCCTACATTTCAGCAGGATAATGCACGACCACATGTTGCAGATCCTGTACGGGCCTTTCTGGATACAGAAAATGTTCGACTGCTGCCCTGTCCAGCACATTCTCCAGATCTCTCATCAATTGTAAACGTCTGGTCAATGATGGCCCAGCAACTGGCTCGTCTCAATACGCCAGTCACTACTCTTGATGAACTGAGGTATCGTGTTGAAGCTGCATGGGTAGCTGTACCTGTACACGCCATTCAAGCTCTGTTTGACTCAATGCCCAGACGTTTCAAGGCCGTTATTACGGCCAGAGGTGGTTGTTCTGGGTACTGACTTCTCAGGATCTATGCACCCAAATTGCGTGAAAATGTAATCACACGTCAGTTCTAGTATAATATATTTGTCCAATGAATAGCAGTTTATCGTCTGCATTTCTTCTTGGTGTAGCAATTTTAATGGCCAGTAGTGTGGTAGCAGTTCGTTGAGGGAAGAAGCTCCTTCCTTAACCACTCTCCTTTGTCTCGTACGAGTAACTGGCAAATCTTGTACTTTAAATTACTCTGAATAACAGCTTGGCATATTTATCAAAAGTTTCTACCTGTAGACACCTCATGTGCTTTGATACTGTGTATTTTCTGTGTTAGAGACGGTGTGTCGGGAAGGGCAACGTACATTGTTCGAAAGCAGCCAGAGCGATCGCAGATTACGTGGTGCTGGTTGGCCGTTCTATTCCGAACAGAACCGGCATCTTTAAATGTGAAGTCCGATTAAATTTTGCTAAACCACAATTTAAGGTGAAAGTTAAAGTAAGATTTTTCACGGTCAATCTGATTATCGAACAATGGTACGGTCATCAACAAAAATGTTCAAATGTGTGTGAAATCTCATGGTACTTAACTGCTAAGGTCAGCAGTCCCTAAGCTTACACACTACTTAACCTAAATTATACTAAGGACAAACACACACACACACTCATACCCGAAGGAGGACTCGAACCTGCGCCGGGATCAGCCGCACAGTTCATGACTGCAGCGCCCAAGACCGCTCGGCTAATCCCGCGCGGAGGTTCGAATTTCAAATTTGTGTCAGATCTTATTGGACTTAACCGCTAAGGTTCGAAATGGCTCTGAGCACTATGCGACTTAACTTCTGAGGTCATCAGTCGCCTAGAACTTAGAACTACTTAAACCTAACTAACCTAAGGACATCACACACATCCATCCCCGAGGCAGGATTCGAACCTGCGACCATAGCGGTCGCCCGGCTCCAGACTGTAGCGCCTAGAACCGCACGGCCACTCCGGCCGGCAACTGCTAAGGTCATCAGTCCCTAAGCTTACACACTACTTAACCTACATTGTCCTAAGGACAAACGCACACACCCGTGCCCGAGGGAGGACTCGAACCTCCGCCGGGATCAGCCGCACAGTCCATGACTGCAGCGCCTAAGACCGCTCGGCTAATCCCGCGCGGCAGCGCGGCAGTCATCAACACCCACGGCCTGATACACTCATCAATCAGTAAACGATGGCGATTTCAATTTTCTTACATGAATTCACGTTAATACTCAATGAGATAATTAATATTTTCTGATGTTTGGATGAAAATCTAATACGTCATGCTATCTCTACTGTGACGTGTCCTTCCGACGGCAAAACCTTTAATTCATGCTCTGCATCCTATTGAACAGATTCACTTCTTCATTTTCATACTTGCTCACTACTGCCTGACGAAGGATACATCACAGGGTCAAATTACGTTCTACCTTTCCCCTACAAAATTTTGTGTTTGGAGAGGGAGGGGAGATGTTAGGAGGTGCAACTGATAACCCCTAACACCGTCTAAAAATAAAAAATATAAAAAAAACTTCACAAACCGGAATTGGACCCCATGTCACCACTAATATAAACGTACCAATTCTGTATCGCTTTGAAAAAAGCAAGTCAGGAATGTTTCGCCGTCCACCACAAAGCTAATATGAGTCACCCCGCCATCAACCCCCGCTCCCTCACCCTGCCTCCCCCTCCATACCTCAGATCCTTGTTACGCTCCTGGTTGGTAGAGTGTTAAGGTAAAGGTAGAGCTGTCCTCAACCCAGAGTTTAGTTCGAACAATGCAGTGCTTAGATGGATCCAGTCCTGCTGCTAGTGAAATATCCTTCTCTTCTTCCAGTCTTTGATAGGACTCGGCTAGACAGTTATACAGGGGTCTTTGTAGTTAAATGTTGACTACAAACCACGACACAACTTGGCATTTTTCACATTGTAAAATCATCGCCAGAGATTAAATGAAGTAACAGAAAAAAGTCCAAGGAACTGCGGTATCGACGGTGTCTTATTCAACCGCATTTAGCTCTTACTCCCGCAGAAGAAACATTTAAATCAGCCGCCGTGCGTTGCTGCAAAACACGGTTCGCCATACTCCACCAGATGTCGCTACACACCCCACCAGAGACACCGGAGTTACACCCCTCACTGCCTGTAACAGTGATTTTAAGCAGTGGCAGGCAGAACTCCGTCTCAGATTGTCCTCAGATTACCTTCACGTTATCATCTGATTATCAGCTTGCCTATGAAAGCCAAAGGTCTTGAGTTTGAGTCTCGGTCTGGCTTACAGTTTTACTCTGCCGGGAAGTTTCAAATGCTCTCTGCGTTTTCATCACTGTTTCAAATTTCAACAGGAGAATTAAGTTGAATTAAGTTGATAATTGTGTTTCATTCTTTCAGAGAAGACTAAATGGATAAGTTCCAGGCAGGAAGGGGTGCCGGTCCCCGGCACGAATCTGCCCGGAGGATTAGTGTCAAAGTCCAGTGTGCCGGCCAGTCTGTGGATAGTTTTAAGGCGGTTTTCCATCTGCCTCGGCGAATGCGGGCTGGTTCCCCTTATTCCACCTCAGTTACACTATGTCGGCGATTGCTGCGCAAACACTATCTCCAGGTACGCGTACACCATAATTACTCTATCACACAAGTATTGGGGTTACATTCGTCTGGTGTGATACATTCCCGGGGGGCCAAACCGCACAATGACCCTGGGATCGGTGTGCGGCGGCGGTGGGGTGAGTGGACTGCTGTAGCCTGTTGTGTGGTTGTGAACCACTGAGAGCTATGGCGGGGACGAAGCCACTCAATCCTTTCTAGGGTCCCAGTTCCATACAATACAAAACAAATGGATAAGCACTTTTGTCCATTCATCAGTCAGTATCTGTGACGACACTGAAGGTGATAGGCAAAATCGTAAAGATACTGAAGAGACTGGATATGTCGTCATAGGGAGGATGGTTATTGTGAGATTTAAAACTTTCCCGGCATACAGATTGTTCCATAAAATTTCGGGCGAACTGCCGGATGTCTGCAACTTGTTGCCACGACATTTCGGCGTAGACTCTTCTAGACATCTTCAGGTGAATACTGACAGGAAAGGCACTGAGTTCACGTGTTAGAGACCCTGCCGGCACATGCTCTGTTTGTCTGCAAGTCTGCGCGCTGCGTCGCGCGCCCTCCTTGGTGAACGCTGGCTTCATTTATATCAGATCTACTGTCTTCGCATGGCAAACGACGCCAGCTACGCAGAGCAAAATGTTTTTCTATGAGGGGATCCCATGCATAATTTAACTGGAAATCGTCCTCTCGATTAATAAGGGACTCAGTCGTATTCCCACTTAGTCATTGATGACGGAGCTCAAAAAGTATTTCATCAATTGACCAGGGAAAGTACAATGTTCGGCGATAGCGGACGTATTGGTTTGGAAGAGGCGAGTATGCCGCTGATGTTCTACGATGCGACAATGCGTTCCTGCATAGTGCGCGTTGTTTGTCCTATGTAAGATTAGCCGCATTCGCACGGAATTCTGTAAACGCCTGCCTTGAGCAACTCTGTCTTTAACAGATCACAATAGCTCCGAGATTTTAGGAGGGCGAAAAACAGCTTTAACTTTGTCTTCTTAATGTTCTGCCTCTTTTGGCTAAAATTTTTCCAGTATACGGTAAATAGGCAGTCGTTTTTAAGACCTCATCGTCTTGTTTGTCTTGTAGTTTATATTTCTGTAGTGCGGTTCAATATCGCCACGTCACCGAGCCGTTTTGAACAACCGCCGAAAGGTTATGGCACGAGCTGCGCCTACCTCCGGAAAAGTATACACGCCCGCCGGAACTACTGAGGGGGCGCCTAGGAGCCGGTTCGTGGCGCGTCTTTCCGAGCGCGTCATCCCAGTCGAGCGATTAGCAAGAAAACATCGTCCTACATCATACTGGCGGGCACTGGGTTGAGCGTGCCACGTGCATCGATCAGCCAGCGCACATGACAGCAAGATTTGCCGCGGGCATATTACCTTGGGTTGGTGTCAATCAGTTTGGCTTGTATGATTAGATTAGATTAATTATTCATTCCATAGACCCACAAAAGAGGGAATCCTCCTGGGTGTGGGGCATGTCAGATAAACACATTACAAACATGTAATTACAGAAACTTGAGTTTCATTTATTTTAATGATCCTCAGTCAATAAACCGTAAAATTATATACATGAATTAAATTTAAACTTCTAATATTTACAGGTTTAATACTTACATCTGCTTTCATTAAATCCATCATTCAGACATTTGCTATTACAACCAAGTATTGTCAAAAATTAAATTAAATTATTTATTTCAGTGATCCTCAGTTAAGAACAGTCAGATTGTGTACAAGATTTTAAAAAATGTTTCAAATGGCTCTGAGCACTTTGGGACTTAACATCTATGGGAGCCCGCATCTCGTGGTCGTGCGGTAGCGTTCTCGCTTCCCACGCCCGGGTTCCCGGGTTCGATTCCCGGCGGGGTCAGGGATTTTCTCTGCCTCGTGATGGCTGGGTGTTGTGTGCTGTCCTTAGGTTAGTAAGGTTTAAGTAGTTCTAAGTTCTAGGGGACTGATGAACTGAGATGTTAAGTCCCATAGTGCTCAGAGCCATTTGAGCCATCTATGGTCATCAGTCCCCTAGAACTTAGAACTACTTAAACGTAACTAACCTAAGGACAGCACACAACACCCAGTCATCAAGAGGCAGAGAAAATCCCTGACCCCGCAGGGAATCGAACCAAGATTTAAAATTAAACTTCAACTATTTACAGACTTAAGACTTACATCTGCTTTCCAGACATCCATCATTCACACAGTAGGTAGTTACTTGGCTGTTACAACCAAGTATAGCCAAAAATTAAAGTATAATAAATTTTCATGAAAAATGAAATGGAGCTCATGCGTATTGTATTTTTGACTCCTAAGATTTGGTGGGTGTCAGGAGCAGTCAATTATGGTGATTCTATAAATTTTGTTACTGACAAGCTTAAATGTGAGTGTGTCCATTACTTACAAATGTTTTCTATTCATTACGTACTGCTAGTCGTTCCATGTTAACTCACGCTGTCAGTGATAACTAGTAGCCATCCTTATTGAGTATTGAGTACTGACGGTGGTCCTGTTTTCACTATATGGTGTTTCTTTAAACATCTGGTGATTATTTTTTGACGTTGTTTCTTTTAAGGGTCCATTTGTATTTGAAATCTTAATGTGTGTTACCCAGCTGTTTTAAATAGGAACATGTAAATGGCGCTATAGACCTAAGATTTTTACGGTATTTCAACTGTGACATTGGCAGCTGAGCAGTGTAAGAATTAAATTTGGCAGATTTCTCTATGTCATTATGTTCTGTGTTTTCCTTTAATTGCCGTGTTTTGATATCAATGTGAGCTGTGTATTATATTACATTGTACAGATAACTGGGAGAGGGGGAAGAGGGGCAGACGCCTCTTGATTTTGATTTATCAGTTAAGATCTTAAGTGATTAATAAAAAATGTTTGCAGACCTCTTAGCCTGGTACCGCCACTCCTAACTACCACCATAATATGAGAATTGTCAGTTGATGCAACCTGTGTTCCAATTCTAATTGTTGAAACAATTCTACAGTTCAGTCTTTTATACTTTGGGGTACTGGTCTGAACGAATAACTTCTGCTTAAACGGAACTCAACCTCCCGCCCTTGCTGTGATTCAAATATTTGGTGAATCAAAGACTCGCGAAGTGTCATTGACAATGTTATAGCCAGCTAGGTTACAATATACTCAATATGCTAACCACTGCATGACTCATTGCGGTTTATATGAGAGTCTGTTGACTAAAATGCGTGGCCATATATCAGGAAACGAGCGGGAACATGACACACCATATCGTAGCATTACTGGCGCCAAACATTTCCTCAGTGTACAAATCAATACAATACTTAGCCTTCTGTTTCAAAGTAAAACGAAAGTAAATTAAACTAATTTAAAAAATAAAATTAAATGGAGAATTGTATTTTATGTTAAGCGGGTGCCTAGAAGCGACGGAGAGGCTCCGTCCCCGCTGCAGCCGCAGTGGTCCACAACCCCACGACGATTACTGCAGTCCACCCCTCCGCCGCCCCACACCGAACCCAGGGTTATTGTGCGGTTCGGCCCCCGGTGGATCCCCCAGGGAACGTCTCACAGCAGACGAGAGTAACCCCTATGTTTGCGTGGTAGAATAATTGTGGTGTACGCGTACGTGGAGAACTTGTTTGCGCAGCAATCGCCGACATAGCGTAACTGAAGCGGAATAAGGGGAACCAGCCCGCATTCGCCGAGGCAGATGGAAAACCGCCTAAAAACCATTCACAGACTGGCCGGTTCACCGGACCTCGACACAAATGCGCCGGGCGGATTCGTGCCGGGGACCAGGCGCTCCTTACCTCCCGGAAAGCCGTGCGTTAGACCGCACGGCCAACCGGGTGGGCTAACTGGAGCATACTTACATTTTAGGGGTTGCGTTGTTTGGGGGAAAGACACCAAACAGCGGGGTCATCGGTCTCATCGGATTAGGGAAGGGCGGGCAAGGAAGTCGGCCGTGCCCTTTCACAGGAACCATACCGGCATTTGCCTGCAGCGGTTTAGGGAAATCACGGAAAACCTAAATCAGGATGGCCGGACGCGGGATTGAACCGGCTTACCTTTTACAATAATTCATTATTGAATAGCATGTAAAGTCGAACTTGTAAGTTCGTCAGCCGTATAGGATTTCTAACCAATATTTATTACTGTTCGTTCAGACTCGTGCTCCATGACAGCGTCATGACGTTGGTATCCCTTCTCGACATACAGTATTTAACCTTTGCATATATGCATTCATGATTCATCCAATTAGCGTGTTAATTCTTTCAATGCCCGCAGTGGGAAATTGGAGACATGGTTTAATACAATTTTTTGTTTTGGTACATTCTATACACTTTTTATTGTAACAGAAAATCACACAAGGTTTATCATAACTATTTATAGTTTTCTGAAATAATAGAGCAAGAAATTAAACATCTTTCTTAATAAAGCAATGTCCAGTAATGCCTCGTTTTGAGCTTATACAGGGATGAAGCAAACTGTATATCGTAATAAAAGTGGTGGAAGGACTTCATTACAAAAACAGTGTGAAACGAGCACGATCCTACGAGGAGAACGTGGCAAGTACCATAACCCGATTTTCCAGGGACACCGCTCAGTGGAAGAGGGGTCGTAATACGTGAACCCGTGTCTCTGTTTACCCATAGATGGTCGACCGCTTCTAAGAAAACCACGATCAATGTTTGCGATGCCGTTTATGTGTATTTCAGCAGACAAATCGTTTAGCCGAAGTAATAGGAAGTGGTTGGTGAAGTTTCTTCACGGTTATTACTCTTAATTTTGTTTTTCACTTATCTATCCATGTCTGTAGAAGCTTAGTACAAGAATGTTTTCCAGTGAATATTAAAATAACTTAGTCTTACTGAATGTCTGTCTGGTGAATAAATTTTAAAAAATGAATGAGAAAATTATGTGAAAAATGAATGAATGAGAAAATTACGTGAAATTGTTTTGAGTGAAATTCCTGTATGTATATTGATTCATAATCAACTGCAAGCGCCAGTTTTCGGTAATGTGATCCGTTATGTGTTGCTTGCTGCGAAATTATTGCCACCGCTTTCCCGAGTGAGGTTCGTAAAAAAAAAAAAAAAAAAAAAAAAAAAAAAAAGTCACTGTACCAATCCTGCCTTCACGCGATGCTTGCGGTATTAGGAATTTCTATGTTTCAAATGTTCCTAGATCGGTATCATCCAAGGGAGTGCATCAAATCTTCCTGAAGAATAAACGTAAGAGTGAACATAAGAATAAAACACAAGAATTGATATACGAACTGATACAATAGTGAAATACAATAATTAGAAAGACTGTAACTCTGAAAATACCATGTTGTTGTTGTGGTCTTCAGTCCTGAAACTGGTTTGATGCAGCTCTCCATGCTACTCTATCCTGTGCAAGCTTCTTCATCTCCCAGTACCTACTGCAGCCTACATCCTTCTGAATCTGCTTAGTGTATTCATCTCTTGGTCTCCCTCTAGGATTTTTACCCTCCACTCTGCTCTCAAGTACTAAATTGATGATCCCTTAATGCCTCAGAACGTGTCCTATCAATCGATCCCTTCTTCTAGTCAAGTTGTGCCACATACTCTTCTTCTCCCCAATTCCATTCAATACTTCATCATTAGTTATGTGATCTACCCATCTAATCTTCAGCATTCTTCCGTAGCACCACATTTCGAAAGCTTCTATTCTCTTCTTGTCCAAACTATTTATCGTCCATGTTTCACTTCCATACATGGCTACACTCCATACAAATACTTTCAGAAACGACTTCCTGACACTTAAATCAATACTCGATATTAACAAATTTCTCTTCTTCAGAAACGCTTTCCTTGCCACTGCCAGTCTACATTTTATATGCTCTCTACTTCGACCATCATCAGTTATTTTGCTCCCCAAATAGCAAAACTCCTTTACTACTTTAAGTGTCTCATTTCCTAATATAATTCCCTCAGCATCACCCGACTTAATTCGACTACATTCCATTATCCTCGTTTTGCTTTTGTTGATGTTCATCTTATACCCTCCGTTCAAGACACTGTCCATTCCGTTCAACTGCTCTTCCAAGTCCTTTGCTGTCTCTGACAGAAAATACCATACACAGATATATTATATAGTAAATGCTAGACACTTATTGTGAAACCCAGTTGTAATTTTACAGTTAATATAGCGCCCTTGTATCCCTTAACTTCATAAGAAATATTCGTGTAGTAACCTTCTACGGACATGGGTAGATAAATGAAAAAAAAGTAAAGTACTACAAGAAAATAAAAACAGACGATTTTAGATCACAGGACGATAAAAGCGAGGCCACGACACTAATCACCGTGCCACCATTTCGACTGAGATCAGCGCGCGCCAAACGGCATTTCAATTCATCGAAAACGGTAGAGTATACACGGATAAGACAAGTAATGCGTTCGGTAATTTTGACCTCTCTTCCACTGAGCGAAGTTTCTGGGGTATCGGGTTATGGCACTTACCGTGTTGTCCTCGTTAGTAGTGGAACATTATGTGTGTGTCACGAACAGTTTTCTTTCTGCGAAATTATTGTAATTAAATAAAATGAAAATTAAAAATATATTTATATATGTTATTTAAATTTGTAGCTACCACGATCTAATTCCGATTGAAAATGTGTGTGGAAATCGAAATGGGAATGCAGAAAATGTGCCAGGAAAAAAATATCGTCCTGGAGGCAGGAAATTTAACTTTTTGTCAATTCTATAATTAGGAAGCTTGATTCCTGCACTTCTGTAGGAAAATGTTACATATTTTAATGCCCGAAACTAAGTAAACAAATTTCACAGAAGATACTCTGTAACATAAGAACCTGATTTCGGCAGGTCATTATCTCCATGGTAAGAAAAACAGCCGAAATAAAAGTACCTGTAATATGATTGACGAGCACAGACTTTTGTAAAGAAAACTAAACATTTTCAGACACTGTTTTATTGACAAGTAATGTTTACGTTCCTGTCCTCCGTGACATCAGAAGATTTGGAACTGTTCTCTGATACACCTACGTACGTCTATACAAAATTTGTGTTGTGCGTCGGAACACTTCGCGCGGTTTCTTCGGGGGCATCTGTTCCTAAACACGATGCAAAGACATGTCACAGTCTTACAATATCCTCAGATTTTCCCAGGCTCCATAATACAGGATAACATTGTATCCAACATGCAACCGAGCGCAGTGTTGTTAACAGTGGCTCGACGATACACGTGCCATATACTAATGCACTCTGTTTCAACCTGCTGCGCCATGAACCAATTCCGCCGGCAGTGTCCCATGCAACGTGTAGTACCATAGTGTAATATAAATACACTGCTGGAAATGGAAAAAAGAACACATTGACACCGGTGTGTCAGACCCACCATACTTGCTCCGGACACTGCGAGAGGGCTGTACAAGCAATGATCACACGCACGGCACAGCGGACACACCAGGAACCGCGGTGTTGGCCGTCGAATGGGGCTAGCTGCGCAGCATTTGTGCACCGCCGCCGTCAGTGTCTGCCAGTTTGCCATGGCATACGGAGCTCCATCGCAGTCTTTAACACTGGTAGCATACCGCGACAGCGTGGACGTGAACCGTATGTGCAGTTGACGGACTTTGAGCGAGGGCGTATAGTGGGCATGCGGGAGGCCGGGTGGACGCACCGCCGAATTGCTCAACAGGTGGGGCGTGAGGTCTCCACAGTACATCGATGTTGTCGCCAGTGGTCGGCGGAAGGTGCACGTGCCCGTCGACCTGGGACCGGACCGCAGCGACGCACGGATGCACGCCAAGACCGTAGGATCCTACGCAGTGCCACTTCCCAGCAAATTAGGGACACTGTTGCTCCTGGGGTATCGGCGAGGACCATTCGCAACCGTCTCCATGAAGCTGGCCTACGGTCCCGCACACCGTTAGGCCGTCTTCCGCTCACGCCCCAACATCGTGCAGCCCGCCTCCAGTGGTGTCGCGACAGGCGTGAATGGAGGGACGAATGGAGACGTGTCGTCTTCAGCGATGAGAGTCGCTTCTGCCTTGGTGCCAATGATGGTCGTATGCGTGTTTGGCGCCGTGCAGGTGAGCGCCACAATCAGGACTGCATACGACCGAGGCACACAGGGCCAACACCCGGCATCATGGTGTGGGGAGCGATCTCCTACACTGGCCGTACACCACTGGTGATCGTCGAGGGGACACTGAATAGTGCACGGTACATCCAAACCGTCATCGAACCCATCGTTCTACCATTCCTAGACCGGCAAGGGAACTTGCTGTTCCAACAGGACAATGCACGTCCGCATGTATCCCGTGCCACCCAACGTGCTCTAGAAGGTGTAAGTCAACTACCCTGGCCAGCAAGATCTCCGGATCTGTCCCCCATTGAGCATGTTTGGGACTGGATGAAGCGTCGTCTCACGCGGTCTGCACGTCCAGCACGAACGCTGGTCCAACTGAGGCGCCAGGTGGAAATGGCATGGCAAGCCGTTCCACAGGACTACATCCAGCATCTCTACGATCGTCTCCATGGGAGAATGGCAGCCTGCATTGCTGCGAAAGGTGGATATACACTGTACTAGTGCTGACATTGTGCATGCTCTGTTGCCTGTGTCTATGTGCCTGTGGTTCTGTCAGTGTGATCATGTGATGTATCTGACCCCAGGAATGTGTCAATAAAGTTTCCCCTTCCTGGGACAATGAATTCACGGTGTTCTTATTTCAATTTCCAGGAGTGTAGCATTTGTGAACATGTGTTTTGTGTAATAAGAAATTATATTTATTCTATATTTCATTCGAACTAGAATTTTTTTGTATCTTGAATACCCTCCAAATTGTGTTAGGTTTAAAACATGACAGATCTTCTTTGAAGTAAGAATAAAATTGGACAGCTATATTAGGGGTCCCATCATACATCATCGGATAAAGTCCTAGCGTCAGCAGCACTACTGGTTATCACGAGAAAATCGGATGAGAAATGTGTGTCGACTTCAAAGCGACCGTTAACGCTCAAACGGTTTTTGAGTCTTAGCTACTTCCACATATTGAGGAACTCATGGATAGCCTAGCAGGTGGACGATTACTTTCTAAAACTGATTCAGCCGATGCTTACCTTCAACTTTCCCTGGATAAGGAAACGAAAAAATGTATGGTGGACAATAGTCTCTGCAGGCTTTCAAAACTACGCACCCTCAGAGTTGCAATATTAAAAGTTTTGGCTGGTTTCATTGTCTAGGGGCTGGGATACGTAGTTGCCGCATCACAGGCCAAATACTGCTGAGTCTACAGTATACGATAAGATTACACACGTGAATCGGATGGTCGAAGGTTTCTATCACTCGACAATTGCGAATTATGAATGTAACATATAAATTTATGAATGAAAGATTGCAATTAAATAAAATCTGCAGGTACTATTTTAACGACTTTAAACGATGAGCACGACAGCAGAAGTACTTTTCAGAATGCGGTATATTTCTGCAAAACACTTACTGGTGTTGATGGTCCAGCAGTTAAATAAAATACAAGTTGAATAACGGGGAGACAATAGAGTCCTACTTCACGTAATTAGTTATGAACAACAACATAGCTCGCGCCATATTCACTTCTAAACGCACACTACGTCTTCACTGCAGAAGCCACGGAAATCTCACCACAAGAGCACAAGTCGGCACTCCGAAATATTTCTATCTTCCGCGACCACGCGCAAATAGCTCCACTGTCCAAGTCTTTCCCGCGAATGCGAGTCCCTTGCGCCGTCCAGCACCTCCCGTGTCCAATGCCGTACCCTCCAGAACCGCCCTGCTCGGGACTACCTCGTGTCCTCTCCAAAGGATCCTCCTCCCCCACTTCCATACAGTCTCACCACTAACAAGCGCTGTGATTGATGGAGCGCTCCCTCCATGTCTCCAAGCGAACGTACACTCACAAACATATTTAAGTACATTCGAAATAGTGGCTTTACAATCAAATATTCCTACGGCTAGACCATAAACACGCTCTAAAACACATTATTAAATACATAAACAATTAAATAAACACATATCAAAAGAAAAGAAGCAAAAGGTAGGCCAGGAGCCTAATGTCTCTGTGCTTTCTAAAAGACGGTAAATATTTAACCAATTTCTTCATAAATAGTATACATCGGATATACACAAAGACACAGATGAATAAATATATTTATAAGCATGCTGTTACCGTTTATTCGTGTAACTGTGGAGTACTTATGGTCTGACGCGATCGATAGTGATCGGCCACTTTGACCTTCAATAATTCATGTACTATTCAAGTTACTTGCCTGTAATTCGTTCCAATTTAGGTTTATACTAATAGCTTTCTAAAGACACGGCGATCGACAAAATCGGATGAAGCATTTATATTTTGGAAATTCGTTGCCGGGTGTTACTTGTATAATTTACCGTCAGATACTAAAATTTAAACTATTAAAGATATTGAAAATCTGATTACACTATCAGAATCGTGGTGCAAATAATAGTAATGTACATGTTTCTTTTTGAGGTATCATGATTCATCTGGGTACTGTTAATTTCTATACGAACTGTGAAATGTCTGCCATTAAGGCTTCACAAAGTCCGCCATCTTTGGCACTCTCGGCAGACAAGTCTCACAAAGCACCGTCCTCGTTACAGCGGAATTCCCAGCCACGCGCCTGGACCGTGCGCTGGGGCTACCCCTCTCGTCCGGCTAACGTTCGGCACCACGTGTTGGCCGCAGGGCCCTGGCTTTGACGAGCGGCACGTGCGGCCACGCCAACTAAGAATATTTTCAGGGCGCCGCAATTCGCTCGTTACCTCACATCTCCTCGGCTTATACTAACA